>NC_080611.1:4288256-5488256 GCF_027887145.1 Ammospiza caudacuta
TCTTTTCCCCCCAAAGGCGTCCTTTATCTGGGCTCTCATTTAGCTGAAGCATCTAGGTTTGAAGAGAGAAAAATTCAGCCAGGTTTCTACCTTGTCCATTTTGGGTGTGGATGACTTCAGGGATACTTCTAGTTGTGTTTCAACTGGCTTTGACTAATTTAATTAAGTTTTAGGAATTTCCACAGTGTTCCACCTCCCCCCCGTGTGTTGCTTTACTTCAGAGGCCAAATGTAAGGTTTGGTTAAAATATTTAGTTACAAAGGAGAATAAGCACCAGGCTGTAGATCAAGCCACCATTAACTTCAATTCAGCCTGTTCACCACTCAATTATTCAGAGTTCTATAAAAGTTACAAAACTAATACTTCTTCATAAAGACTTAACTAAGCTCTAATTAGCAGTCAAAACCGAAAATGTGACTAATTTTGCTACAATTATCTAACTCCAGAGCTAGCTCAGGCCCTTTCCTTTTAAAAAATAGGACCAAACAGTTTGAAGGGTTAAAGACACACTATCCTTTCCCCACCCAGTGTATCCTTAGATGCCTCTTCAAGATGTCGACTTGAGGAAAAACTAGTTTCCGTGGTTTTCTCGTTGCAAGGAATTTTACCACTTTTCTAGGACAGTTATTACCTCCAGTCAGTACAACGGCCACTGAACCGATCTTCCGTTCTAAAAGGATAGTGTATCTTTAACAGTGTAAGACAAACCTGCTCCAACACACGCCCACAGAAACTGGTCCCTGGAGGATCAGCCAAATCAGTTAAAATCTGCAATACTGGCCAATATTCTTTTAGCAAACAGGAGACCGCAGCTTTAAAGGGGAAAATGCAGATGTTGGATAAATACAGTAAGAAATAGTCATTTTCATCATAGGTTGCGTCTCATACAATATTTTATTAAAACCAAGGCATTAATCTTGCAATAAAACATTTTCTCTGTTAAAAAAAAAAATTTCTCCGTAGAAAACCCTTCAGTAATTATTTCCCTAAATCAATAACCAAAAAAATCACTGCTCAAGAAAAAAAAACCAAAACCAACAACAATGTGCCCCACTAGGATTCACTTGGTTCAGGCTATTAATGCTCCAAGAACTACCCAACACCCCACCTAAGCGATCTAATAAAGTAACATGCATCCTGTGCTGACCCCGAGGTACATTACCATGTTCCTAGGAGGATACAGCTCCTTCTTCTTCCGGAGACTTAGGAGGGCTCTTAGACCTGGATCTAGAGTTGGATTCCCTCTTTGAGGCAGGGGGAGGGCTTCTAGATCTAGACCGGGATCTTGACCTGGATCGGGATCTGGAGACAGATGAGGACTTTGACTTGGATCTCCTGGCAGATCTGGACTTGGAGGTGGAGCGAGACCGAGAGCGTGTGCGAGACCGGGATTTGGATCGACTGTAGCGGGACCGACTGCGGGACCTAGAGCGGCTCCTGCTTCTAGATCGGCTGCGACGGCGTCTTCTAGGGCTAAAACACACCAGGAGGAAAGAAAAAAAAAAAGGGCGCGTTAGAAGTTGCTCAGAGGTGACGCACGGACTGGAGCGAGTGCTGCGGGACAGGGAAGGCGGAACAGGACGCACGTGGGCAAGAAAATGAGTGTTACGAGGGCGCCATTGTTCAGAGTGAGTGGCCGGGGGCTAAACCTACTACAGGGCGAAACTCTTCCACTCCGAGGGAACCCCACGTGCCTGTGCTAGTAAACCTCTAGTAACCCCCCACTTCCTCTTCTCAGCCCCACCGCGAAACTCACTGGGAAAAGGACACAGAATCCCAGAATCGGTCCGCTTAGAAGGGGCAACAGCGGGTCACCCGGTCCAGCCTTCCTGCTTAAGCAGGATCGGCCTAGAGCGCATGGCTCAACTCTGCGTCCCTACCATTCAGTGACGGAGACCTCGCTACCTCTCTAGGCAACCAACATGAAAACAAACGGCTCCCACTGCACAGGCGCACAGCTGAGGCTCATCTCCTTTACTGCCCAAACTCCGCTGCCCGTTCCGCGGCGCTCACCTGCGGCTGCGGCGGCCGTAGCCGCTGCTGCTGTACCGGCGGGGCGGCGGCCCGCGGCGGCTGTGGTGTGAGTCGGGCGGGCGGCCGTAGCGGGCCATCTGCACGCGGAGCTCCCGGCCGTCCAGCACCGCCCCGTCCATCGCGTCCATCGCGTCCTCCGCGTCCCGCTTGTCGTGGAAGCGCACGAAGGCGAAGCCGCGGCTCTCCTTGGTGTAGCGGTCCCGCGGGATGTAGACGTCGCCCACGCGGCCGTATTTCTCAAAGACCCTCCGGAGGGTGTCCGGGGAGGTGCGGTAGGTCAGGTTGTCCACCTTGAGGGACGTCATGCCCTCCACATCGGGCGGCGGGCGGCCGTAGCTCATGGCGGGCAGGAGCCCCTGAGGGGCGGCGGCGGACGAAGAGAATAAACCTGAGGGGTTTCAAGGGGGTCAGCAGCCGGCGCGGCCCTGAGGGCGACGCGCCTCACGCCGCGGGGCGAGTCCAAAAAGGAAGAGAGCTACAGCGCATAGGGGAAAGCCGCGGGGTCCGCAGGGAGCAGCACCCACCTCAGGGTCCGAGGGGCGGCCCGAGGCCGGAGCGAAGCGCCAGGAGCGGCCGCCCCGTCCCGCCGCGACGAGGAAATGAGAGGGAACCGCCCGCGCGCGCGGCTTAACGCCACAAAATGGCCGGCGGCGCCCCGGAAGGAAACGCGGCACCGCCCGGCCCGCGGCGCCGCGGGAGCGACCCCCGAACCCTTTTTTCTCCTTTTCCCCGAGGTGGTCCCGGAGGGAGCGTGGGGAATCCCCCTGTAAATTAATAATTCGTCCGGCAGTTGGAAAGTGGTTGTTAAAACGCCGCCGCCGTGACCCGGAAGAGCTCGGTGGAGGCGGGGAAATTTTTGAACAATGTGTGTTGAAAACCGTAAAAAAACCACCCCAAAATAGCAGCAACAATAAAAAATTAGGGCACAGCAGTGTGTGTGGGAGAGGGAGAGAGGCGACAAAACCCCGCCGAGGGAAAAAATGCGATGGTGAAGTGAATCACTTGTGGCGCGGGCGGGCGGGGACGGTTTAAAATGGCGGACGTGGAGGGGAGAGCCGTGAGGGGAATAGGGCTGGGGTCTGCCACAGCGGTTCTCCCGGTGCGGCTGCTGTGCGAGCTCCGTGCCTTTCCTGCCCACACTCCGCTGCGTGCCTGTGGCGACTGTGAGGGGCCGGGCAGCCCGGAGCGGGCTCTCCTTCATCGCTGCGGTGCCTGGGGAAGCCTCCGAGGCCCCGGCTGCTCTGGATGTGCCGCGGTGGATCCGCTTCCCGCCGGCTCCTCGGTGCCTGTGTAAGCCGAGCAGGGAAATGCTAAAATCATCCTCATACCGGCCCGCTGTGCAGGTTCGTGCTGTGGGAGATTTGCACAGCCCTTGTGTAAGGGTGATAAGCAACTTCTGAGTCCAAGGAATTCCGTGAAAGCTGCTCCCCCCCCACCCCAAAAGTTGTTGCTCGGTCACCCCAGGCATGAATAAAATGCTCAAACTCATGAACTGTAATGCCTGGTTCTCATTCTCAAAACAATTTTGAAAGTTTCTACCCAGCTGTTCCATAACCCTGTGTTTTTTTTTCTGATCTGTTTAATCCAATGACAGTATCGATATGAACAATTATTTCAGTAACAGAATTTAAATTCTTAGTTTTACTATAATTGTGGGTTTGTTTTTGATTTTTTTTTCCCTGAAGAAGTATAAATAGTGCCATGAATAAAAATCCAGAAGCAACAGTTTGTTTCCTGCTACAAGTGACTTCAGAAATCAAATAAACTGGTACTGGTTTGACATTTTGTGTTGCTTTGATTAAAGAATTCGCTGTTTCATCTGCTGAAGCCCTTTTTCAGAGGAGAATTTTGAAGTTCATCTTTACAGTAATTTTCCTAAAATGACAGAAGATGTTTCCTAGTTTCAGTCACTTCAATACACATTGCTGTTGCCAAAGGAATTGTTCCAGCCCACCAGCCCAGTTTGCTGTACAGCAGGATGGAAGCTTGTACTGGCATAAGGGAGAAAATAATGAGTGGGACACTATCCCTTAAGGATCTTAAAATTCTGCACTATAAATTAATAATCTTAAAAAGGAAGAAGAGAGCTTTTTTTGTGTTAAGACCCCTCACCTTGATATTTTAATTGCATCTTTGTGAAGCAGCCTCTGAATAATCACACTGACTTTCCTCTACAAATGGAAATTTGCTGTTTTGAATGCTGTTTTGAAAAACACTTACATTAAAAAAAAAACACAGCTTAGGAATTAAAAGAGCATGTAATGCATGTATTAAATATATGTAACTGTGGCTGGGGTGCAGATTTTATTTCACAGGGTGGGTCAGGTTGGTAGGGACCTCCAGGGGAGGCCTGGCCAGGGCTGAGCAGAGGGGCAGCATCACCCCTGACCTGCTGGAAATGCTCTCTGTGAAAAACACCAATCACTTGTTTTTAAAATTTTTAAAGTTTAGTAGTAATAAAATGGCTATAAAAATAGTAATACAATTAGAGTAATAATAATTTGGACAATTTGAATTAGGACAATATGAGACAATAGAAACAAAGAGTTATGGGTACCTTTTTCTGGGCAGCATAAGCCTGAAAAAGGACCCACATTAACAGAGGATTAACCCTTAAAAACAATAACCTTTTGCATATTCATACATCTCATACATGATGCATAAATTCCATTCAAATACAAGATTCTGTCTGGTCAGCATCAGCTTCTTCCTCAAAATCCTAAAGGCGTCATCCTGCCCGAACAAGGCGGGAAGAAGTTCATTTCTCCTGATAATGGAACAATAAATTCTCTTTCTCTGAAAGATTTTGGTGTCCTGTGACTGTTATCTCAGTATGAGTCCTTTCTAACATTTTGTTATAACCTAAAACTACATTTAACACACTACTTAAAAGAATGAATACAGCATAACTTTCTAACATAACACATATAATATTCATTTTAAAATCTGCGAAAAGCCAATCATAAAATATGCATTTTTCACACTCGTGCCCTCGGGCACAGTGCTGCTCATGGACAGCTCCTTGGCCACCAGGAGCCCCAGCTCCTTCCCCACAGAGCTGCTGCTCCAGGCACTCAGTCCCGGCCTGGGCTGATGCCTGGGACTTCTCCCTTTTTCCCCACTTTTTAATCTCCACAGGTGAAGGACCCTGCACTTGTCAGTGCTGAACTTTGGGCAGTTCCTCTCTGCCCTCCTCCCCAGCCTGCCCAGGTACCTCTGAGGGGCTCACAGCACTCTGGGCTATGGGCACCCCTCCCAACTTTGTGCCATCAGCACATGGTGATGTGATGCCTCCTCACAAATGATGAGGAGGCACTGATCCCTCATCAAAGTCATTGATAAAAGGGTTAAACAACCTTGAGGACAGCAGTGAGAGGCCTCCAAACGGACCCAGTGCCACTGATTATGAGTGGGATTTTCCATTCGGCCAGTGCTCAATCATCTCACTGCCCACTCTTCCCATGCTGAGCTTCTCCAGGAGGGTGTTGTGAAACACAGTGTTGAAAACTTTGCTGGAGTCAAGATGGATAGTATCCACTGCCCTCCCTCATGCGTCCATGCAGTTGTTTCATCACAGAAGGTGATCAGGTTTGTCAAGCAAACCTTATCCCACTTCAGATCTAGTTTGAACTCTCTCAACAAGCCCTTCTAACTCCTGGGCCAATATCCTTTTCTCCCTTTGAGACCTCTGTTTCTTTAAACCCTTTACTGTAGACAGCAGAGGTAAAATGTGATTTGTCATTTACATCAATCAGTTCTGCATTTCCTTCTCTGTCCTTTTGGCCAGCATTAAAGTAGAACTGATTTAGTTGAATTCTCCAATCCCAGAGGCCCAACAGAACAGACAAAGGATGGTAACAGGAAAAAGTGGCCATTTGATCAATGCCTGATCCTCTCTCAGTTTTGCTGATGTTTTAACAGAGATCTTAATGACTCGAAGATCAATTAATCTTAAATTGATTATTTAGAAATACTGTGAAGTAAAAGATTAATAATATCACTTCTGTCCCTGGAGGTGTTCAAGGCCAGGTTGGAGTGGGCTTGGAGCATCCTGGTCCTGGAGAAGGTGTCCCTGCCCATGGCAGGGGTGGGATGAGATGGACTTTAAGGTCCCTTTCCATCAAAAATTTCACCAGTCTGTGATTCCATGATTCTGTCGTTGAGTGGGGTTTTTATTTTTTGGTTTGGTTTGTAAGGTTTTGGGGGTTTTTTGTGTGTGTGTTTTTAATTTTTTTAATTTTTTTTTTTTTTTTTTTTTTTTTGCCAGGTGTTATCTAGTGCCGAGAAATCACAAATCTGAAAAACTGGTACAAATAACTTTATTTTAAGGGCTGGGACATTTTCACCGCTTTAATCAGGAAAAAGGTTGCTTTGCCAAAACTGCATTTCCCATAGTGCACAAGGGCTCTCACATCGGGCTGGGTCAGCTGATCCAGGCACTGAAATGTTCTTTATTTCCTGTGCAGGACATGGAAATGTACGAGCGGCTCATCCTCCCTTCGTCAGGTGATTGAGAGGCCGGGGAGCGCAATTCTGATTTCAGCAATGCCGAGAAGCTGAGCCCATTCACCTGCTCGATATTGGGAAAGGGATGCCATGGAGTAACACCCTGCAGTCAGCCCCAAAACCTCATGGGAACAGGTAGAGACAATCCTGGGCTTCACCTTTTGTACCACACCTTCTTATTTTTCAAGTTTTTGTTGCATATTATTTAAAAGATTTCCAGGATTCTTGATTAATTGATATTTTCTGGTAGCTAATAAGTAGCCCTAGGTAATCATTATCAGCCCTAAACCCTCATGGGAACAGGTAGAGAGAATCCTGGGCTTCACCTTTTCTACCACACCTTCTTATTTTTCAAGTTTTTGTTGCATATTATTTAAAAGATTTCCAGGATTCTTGATTAATTGATATTTTCTGGTAGCTAATAAGTAGCCCTAGGTAATCATTATCAGCCCTAAACCCTCATGGGAACAGGTAGAGAGAATCCTGGACTTCACCTTTTGTACCACACCTTCTTATTTTTCAAGTTTTGTTGCATATTATTTAAAAGGTTTCCAGGATTCTTGATTAATTGATATTTTCTGGTAGCTAATAAGTAACCCTAAGTAGTCATTATTTTTGAAGCTTGCTTTCTTTTATGCTTTTTTTTTTTTTTTTTAAACAGAGGTTAAGAGGAAACTTTTAAAAGAAAAAAGAGTTTTTCCAGACTGAAGCGGAGGACTTGGGAAAAATACACAAAATGTCTCCGGAAGGAAAAAAGCTTTTCAACATCATTATTTTGGGAGTCTCGTTTATGTTTATATTCACTGCTTTCCAGTCCTGTGGAAATATCGCGGTAGGTGTCACTTTCAATTCGTGCCACGTTTCTGTCTCAGTTTTTTATCCTGGCTTGTCTTTTGTGTGCTCTAATGTTGCTTTATTTGGGATTTCCTAATGTGCACAATACTTTGACATTTATCTTCTTTTGGTTTAGTTTGAAGTAGATTAATGTGTTTAACCAAATAATTCAGCGGGTTATCTCTTTATGATAGCATAGCTACATATAAAACTGAGCCTGATTGCTTGGAAAGTAGAAAAATACTCTTATAAAATGTTTGAGGTTTAAAATAATCTCTGCTTTAACACTTGTGATGTTAGACAATTGAATTACACTGAGCCTTGCATACTCTGTATTGTCCCTTTCAAAATATTTGCCTAAGTTATTATTAACCATGCTATTATTAACGGGATTTTCATAATCTAACAAACTAGATATTGAGGGGGAGTATGAGGATAACACCTGACAGATTTCTACAATTACTAAACTGCCAAGTCACCTTCCAGCTGAAGGAGGTACTTGCTGCTCTTTAGTATCTCTTTGCAGAGCAAAAATTGAGCACAGCATAATCCAAATTTGCTGTTACTATTTAAATTTGTAGACGTGTGTTACTGCCAGGTTTAGCCCTTTAACTTCCTGAGCTGTACTGTTAATTCTGCTCCTGCAGGGCAGTTAGATTTCAACATCCCCTTTGAGCCCACAGGGCTTACAGCTCTTTTCTCACATGCAAGAAGGATCCTTGCTGGGTTCAGATAGATAAATGTCCTTCACTGCATTACAGAAAACTACAGAAATATTTAGACAGTGCATTACAGAATAAGACAGAAATATTACATAAATAACTACTTGGGGTAGTTTTTGTAAGTTCCAGTGCAGTGTGATACTTTCTGTGAGCTCTCAAGGGCAGCCCAATGATCTCAGAAATCCTGCAATGAATTCAGCACCTCACTGAATTGGACTTTGTGATCATGCAATCATGTAATTCATGGTCATAAAAGTCTGTACAAGTGACTTTTAATCAGATCTGCCTGGCAGTCCAGCTAACTGCATGGTCTCATGATCACTAAAGCTGATTCAAGGGGAAAAAAAAAGGAATAGGGAAATAATGGGAAGCTGAAAAGAGTGGAAACTCTTAGCAGAGATTCATAGTTAAGTCAAGATTATTCTGAAGCTTCTCCTTTTTTCCCCACTTTTATAATTAAGATAGTCATACCTATCTACATAAGAAAGGTCTTAAGTGAAACAGAAGTTTTGTGAAGTATTTTAGCTAACTCATAAAATTATGATTTAGTAATAAAGTACTAATTTCTTCTTCAAACATAGATGTTTCCTTGCCAAGTATCTCCTGCATCTTTGTTGTGGAGGTGGTGTGAGTTGTAATTAACATTTAAAATTCTTTGTAGTGTCTATTAATGAATAATTCTAATGTTTGATACTGACTTCAAACCAATGCAGGTGTTTTTCAAAATACAAGATAGATTCTGACATATTACAATGTATGATCTTCTCCTCACAGCAAACTGTTATCACAAATTTAAACAACACAGACTTCCATGGCAGTGGCTACACGAGGTAATTACACAGATTTTCTTCTTACTTTGCTCCTTGCAGGGTGAAGTTAGTTACAGCAGAGAGACACTCTCAAGAGATTGCAGAGTTCTGCTGACTTCATAATTTATTGACACACTTAAAGCAGTTTAAAACAGGCTTCTCACAGCTCTGCTCTGAATTATTTCCAGTTGAACTACATATCTGGTTTGCATGTTTTCTTTATAGGGTGAAAAACCACTGTCATCACATTCTCAACATTTGCCTTAGGAGGTGAAGAAGGTGGAAGTTTAAAAATAAATAAAACTGCCAACTCAGGCCTTGGTTGTTTGCTTTTGTACGTGGTGTTTGTGTAGGACAGGTGGTGTGGATCAGCTCTCAGGAAATACAGCTCAAATGTGAAAGGAGCAGTCAGAAAGACAAGCAAAGCCACAAAAAACCATTCTCATTGAGTCAAACTTGTCAGGCATGATCAGGGACCTTTTGCATTCCAAATTAAACTGTCCTGTAGGAAAACCTCAGTGCTCCTTTGAAGGGTTTACTGTCTTAATTTAAACTAAAAATGCCACTGGCACAAAATATGTTTGTAAAATTTCTGTGGTGTATCTGGCAGAAGATGAAAACCTCACTGGCAGATAAATGAGGTTCTAGAACATTCTCCTCTAGACTTACAGGTACAAAATACAATAACTGCTGTTCAGGCAGTTTGACAAATGCCTGCTGTAAATTCCAAGATGTCATTGCCTGCAGTAGTTTGGGACTCTACTCAGCAATCCAGGGAATATTGTTCACTCCTGAATTCCCACATGGGTGAAGGGAACAGAAGAAAGTAGGGAAATGAGCCATTGAAGCTTTGCTCTTAAGTTATGTATGTACTTAACTTGATATTTTGAAATCCACTGATCACTCTTAAGTCATATTTTAGCCTATATTTTATTTTAAGTATTTAACACTCTTTTCTTTTAAAATTTTTGTAGCATGTCCATTATTTATGGAGTATTGTCTGCATCAAATCTTATATCACCTTCCCTGGTTGCAATAGTGGGACCTCAATTCTCTATGGTGATTAGTGGTGTGTTTTATAGGTAAGTATTGATTTTGATTTTTTTCCTGCTTCCTTGGAAATATTTTTAAATTTCTCTTCACATCTAAGGCTCCTGTGCCATACATGAAATTGTACTGGCTAAACAAAGCCTCTCACAGAGATACTCCAGGTGTTTAACTGCAGAGTACTGGAAACAGCAAATTTTTTTCCACAGCATTTCCAGACTTTGCTGACTGTGGAATTGAGGTTATGCTCTCAGATTAATAACAATATTTTAAAAATTCTATGTGCTTAGAAGGGTAAAAAGATTTTTCACGTACAACCTGTTTTTCAACATTCCTTAGGAGAGAGTAGCTGATTTAGAAGCACCTAAGTGCTTTAATCTGGTTGTTAAAGAGCACTGTCCACTTTAGGTCAGTATTCAATGCCCTGATCTCTTCTGTTCCAGCCTGTACATTGCAGTCTTCATCCAGCCAGCCACATGGGCTTTCTACACTGCCTCTGTGCTTATTGGCATTGCAGCTGCTGGTAAGCATTGTTCTTACTCTGCTGACTGTTTTTTTAATGAGATTTGAATATGCCTTTAAAATATTTTTATTTCCTGAACAATATATTCTGTCTGTTTCAGTCCTCTGGACAGCCCAGGGAAATTGCTTGACTGAAAATTCTGATGAAAACACCATTGGAAGGAACAGTGGAATATTTTGGGCACTCCTACAGTTCAGGTAAACTTTATTTGTTAATTAATTTTTTTGGTTGTGCACACATTCTGCCTTTTTACACATTTTGCATTGAAAATGACTCCCCTGGGACCTTGCAGTCAGTGGGAAGGAGAGATGGAAGCAATGTTTTTATTGGTGCTGTGCATTACAGAACAGGGAATGAAAGAAAGCTGATTATTGCAATCTCAGCTGCTAAAAATATATATTTCTGTTAGGGGAGCATTTGAGGGATGTAACAGCAATTTTGGTTGTGGAGGGCTGTTCCAATTTGTGTCCTTTAATGAGGGAAAAGCTGGTTCTCACTGCCAAGGTGAAGATACTAAAGTTGGACCTGGCAGTCAGAAGCCAGAAGAGAAATCTTGTTTTTGGTGGCTTTCTGATATTAAACTTTGAGTGCTGCTCAACTAAAAAAAATCAGCAAAAAGCTCAGCATCAAGAAGGGCAGTGAGAACAAGGCAGGGAATGCTGTGTTGTGGCCATTAAGTGTTTTGTGCAGAGATAGTTAATGCCTCTCGTGGGAGTGTAATACAATTAGGACATAGAAAAAAAAATTGAAATTATACAAGAAGATAGAGCTGATGGCTTGAGGAGAAACTGAAAAGGTTGGGACTCTTTCCTGTGGAGGAACAGCAGCTGAGGATGATTATCCCCAAAATGTGGGCAGCAGGGGAGCTGAGTGTGGAACTATTGCTCACAAAATGCTGCTGTGCTGAACTGGGGTCACTGGGTGAGAGTAGGGAGGGACTGGTTTGAGACAGATAAAGTGCTTTTTACAGTGGGTGATTACATTTTTGGAGCTTGCAGCCTTGGGAGTGTGTAGAGTTGGGTGGTGTGAGCAGGATTGAAAAGGAATCAAAATTCATGGGAGACAGGTGCACAGATAGTTCCTGAAGACAGATTCTTTTACCACCTCTAATGCAGCAGTTCTGAATATTCTCCCAGAATATATATCTGGGGGATAACCAGGGGAATGAACTGCAGAAATGCTGAGGGTGCTGAGCCTGCATTGCTCATGCTGCTGTGGGGATGGGATCCAGGGTTGGGAGAACATCAGCCTGAAGCAGCATGCATTTGTCAAACTTTGTGTTTCTAAAGTTTTCAGTTCCAGAATTAACCCCTCAGTATGTTATCAGAGTACCAAATTCACAAACCCACCTGATTGTGGGTTTTACAGTGAGTAAAATACATGGGTTAATAAGAGGAAAATTAGCTTTAAAACTGTTCAAAATCATTTATTCAGAATGACTGTATTTTGGGAAATGGTAGTTAGGGACACAGAATTTCCTTGAGCTGAACAATCCTTCAGACAAAACACATGACCCTGCAGAGGAAGTATTACAAAATCACCTCCAGAAATATGTCAGCTTTCTAACCTACATGCTTCCAAAATTAGAAGCAGCTTAGATGCAGATTTCTTCATTTTTGCCACCACCTTGTGTCTTGATTGATAAAAACGAATAGCCAGCATTTTGGGGCAGAATCCTCAAATTTGTTAGAGTTTTATATAGAAGCAGTTGACATGGAGAGTGACTCATGTCTTTATTTCTTTCACGATTGCACAGCTTTGAGATGTTGTTGTTGTATAAAATAGTACTAATGTGGTGTTAGTACCCTAATATTTTCATAGAATGTATTGTTGACCTTTATTCTTTTTGTTTTCAGCTTGATTTTTGGAAATCTGTACATATACTTGGCTTGGCAAGGAAAAACTCACATATCAGGTGGGTACTGCTTGTTTATGTGGCCAACCTTCAAACACAGTAGCATGGATTAACAGATGAAATAATGAACTCCAAAGTGGCAGGAAGCTTATACAAAAGCAGACTATTTTTGTTTTTCCTCCCAGTTTGTTGTAGGTAGTCTCTTCTTGGAGATTTCCCACAGCAGCTACTGTGGGATTTTCCCTGTGCAGACACATTTGTGCCAAAATTTACCTGGGGAAAGTGTTCTGGCTGTATGTGTAATAATGTACACACTGTGCTATTCCAAAGTAAGCTCCTGGTGTGGAGGGTTCTTTAAATCATACTGGAGATTGATAAAGCTATGAAATAAAGGAAAATAAAGGAAAACCATCTCAGTTTTTACTTCATGTCTTTATTAAATGTGCTGGCACAAAGCACTGTTGGGGGCAGTGGCTGAGATGAGGCAGCACTGCTGGGAACGTGGAGAAAGAACTCCCTTTCTTTCTTGGCAGAGTTTATGAGATGAACTTCCTGATGGGATTGTAATTAATGCTGTATTTTTTCCATTTGATGTTGTGCTTAACTGGCAAAGAGAACAACTGAGTAACAGTAGACTTTATTAATGTTCTTGAGCCACACAATGTCAATAATCTGGTTTTAAACCAAAGATTTCTGTCAACTGTTCAGGCCAAGGAAAGTAGAGGGGTGGAAATTCACTAAGAAAAGTGGTGAAAATAAATTTTAATAATCAAAAATGAGTGCTGCTGGGAAGGCAGTGCTCTGTAAACAGGTAAGTTTGATTCTCCTGTTCTATAATTGCTGATAATTTTCCTTATTTAGTCCTAATGTTGAATATCTACTTGAATGGTCAGTTCTTTTAACTTTTAACAGATGATTTAATTCTGCTTAAGTCAATCAGGAATAAAATGTTGACTTTTAAATGATAATTATCAGGTTTCAGAAATAACAAAACAGAGAGAACAGTTCACTTCTTGTTTCTGTTAGCTCCATCTTTTCAGGTTCTCCACAGATACAGGTTTGGTAATGACACACTGGCTAAATTTAAAGGTCATTTTCTGCATTCTCTCACCTGTAATTCAAAGGTTTAAGTGTTGCTGGAAATACTGGAGACACTTTGAACCTGGGGAAGGGTCTCAAATTCTGTGCATTCCAAACTTCACTGCTCTGCTAACCACAGAATAGAGCAATTAACTATGAGGCAGTTCTGCTCTTACACATCCCTCCATCTTAAATGTCTTGAGATTCCTCTTTATTGGAAAATTTTATATGAAATCCTAACAGCGTTTAAAAATCAAATCACATTTAAAAATCAAATCTTATTTTACTACCTATATAAAAATAGCAGAGTCATTTCAAGCTGTGTAGCACACCTTCTCTTTTTGGATCTGTGATCATACCCAAGTTATTTTTAGGACAAGTTTGCAAGAGGGAAGTAAATACAAGCATAGGTAATATCTTCAGGGTCATGCATTAGTTCAGTCACAACTCTTTGCTGTTATTGGCTTTTTTCCCTGCTTAATGCTGGTAACTGGGGGTGGCTTTTGCATTAAATGTGACTGTGACTGTGCTGCAGTAACCAACTTTTTAGCAGAATTGTCCCCTCCAGCTGCTGTGACAGTTACTGAGGTTTTGGTGGTTTTAGTGCCTACAGTTTATCATGTCATGGTTCTGATGCTGGTCAAGAGATTATCTTAGGTATCTGAAGGGGTTTGGGGCAGTTTGTGTCCAGTCTGAATTACAGAAATATTCAAAAATGTACTTTCTTCTGCTAATAATTTATGCACTTCTTTAATTGGCTGCTCCTTGGTCATTGCCTTTGCATGGCAGAGAATGCGAGGGACCTCTTTAATTTGCTGATATTTTATTAGCACCATAAAACTGAGACAGGAGTTTGCCAGCAGCTCCATGTGGAAGGTAAGCTAGAAAATTAGTGTGTGTTCAACACTGTAGCATGTGTGTGTTAGTTGTTGGAAGGTAGCTGGATTGGTTTGGATCTCTTCTGCACATCTGGTTATGGCTCTTGTTTGTTTTTCCACAGAGAGCGATCGCAGAACTGTCTTCATCGCTCTGACTGTTATCAGTCTTGTGGGCACAGTTCTGTTCTTTCTGATTAGGAAACAAGAGGACACAAAAGCTCCAGGGGATGATGATTCCACTAATGAAATCCTGGGGGAGAGCTCGTAAGTGTTGATGGCAATAAATGTTGTCACAGCTCCAGAGGAACATTGTGCATTCACTTCCCCTCTGTGCTGGGAACAGGCATCTTATCAGCAATCTGGTGGATTCACAGATTTAACACGAAAGTGTCTTTGTTTTAACAATTAGAATATATGAGAAATAATGTTATTGATAAGGCATATTCTCAAGGGTGAAGTTCAGTACTGCACATGAAGTTTTTTTCCTTTGATAAGCAAGTGCCTTGCAAAAGATAAACTTCACCTCTTCTCCACTGATTATTATTTATCTTGCCCTCATCAGCCCATTTGAAAGGCTGGAATAAACAGAAAATACTCCTTTTTTATAAGTTGTTTTACAAACTGGAACATGTTTTTTTCCTGTCTTCTCCAAGTATATATTCCACCCTGATAAATACATTAGAAATGCACAGTTACACAGATTCAGTGCAATTTTGCCTAAGGCATCAGCTTAAATATTTTTGCTTTATTTAAAGAACAATGAAGATGTTAGAAAAACATCAGTGAGCATGCCTGTGGAAAAAATGTTGAAAGCTAAAAATGTTCAAAAGAAAGATTCTATTAAGCAAGCATTCACCAGTGCAGGCAGCAAATAGATTTTGTGGTTACTTTAGATCTCAGAAACTTTAAAAAATACATTGGCATATTCCAGTAGAAAATGTACAGAAAGTTTGAAAAATGAAGGTACCTTCCAGCACAGCAATAAAGTGATTATTCTCTTCCATTTTGACCAAATAATTTGTTTACCCAGGTCTGCACGAAACAAAATGATGAGAGCAGTGGCTGCCTTCAGTAAGTACGATTTCACATAAGAGTTGCTTCAGCAGAACCTGGCATCTCCTTGCCAGCTCTCTGTGTTTGTGCTGATGATGTGATCTTGTACAAACCACTTCAATCACATACCTGAGTGGTCCAGGAGAGATTTGGAGTGTTCCTCCTTTGATGTGACTCAGATCCAAACTGCTTTACAACAGTGAGCACAAAAGGAGCAGGTTACTCCTTGGGAGAGGCAGTGAGACTGAAAAATAAAAACCAACAAACATATGAAGATAAAAAGAAGTCAAATAGGTTGTTTGATTTTGTCACCAGTTAACAGTTTAGAACTGAAGCATCTGCAGCTCCCTTTGAAGCTTGATGTGTTCTGCCTGAGACTGTTAAGTTTGTTGTGAGGATGTGGAGATCTTCACTGAAAATCTATTTATCCTTTTAGGAGACAGTTGCCATGAACTGAGAGTACAAAAATGCAGAGAGCAGAAAATTGTCTGATAATTGAAAACTGTGTATCTCCTCTTTAATATTTCCCTCACTGCATTTGTTACAAAATACAATTTTTGGATGGCACATTTCTTCTAGATGGCAGATTTAAGTTGGTTTATTTGACACTCTGCTGTAATAAACAGTAAATAAAACTTTAATACACAGTTTGTATAATAACCAATTCTTGCTTTAAGCAAAGAGCAGAAGTAACTGAAGATTATCTTAGTAGTATCCTCAGAAGTTTTATTAATTTTCTTTATTGTTTCCTTACAGAGAAATCTATTACACTGAGCTTCACCAAAGAGATGCTGCTTCTCAGTGTTACCACAGCCTACACAGGTATGAAGCCAGCAGAATTTCACCATGGAGCACTGGCAGGGCATTGTTTGGAAATTTAACAACAGACTGGAATTTTAATCCATATCTCTGAACACATTATTTGGATATTTTAATTATTTTTGGGTTACTCATGACATTTTTGTGTCCTGGGAAGGAGCAGGGGTGCATCCAAACCTGCAGGTGCTGGTTCAGTAAAGTTCTGGGTCCCAAAGTGAGAGGCAAAATTTACAGAGCTGGCTTTTATGGGATTTGATATTGCACTATCAATAGATTGGAGATTGTTTGTTTAATGCAGCTGTATTGCATTTGAATTAAAAGAATGTTTGTACATCATCCCTTCATTAAGAGATTCCCAATGCTCTTCATTTTAGTCTTGGTTCAATTTGGAATCAGTTTAGCAATTTCCAGCTGTTTTTATCGATAGGATTTGCTGTGGCAAGAGTTCTCACCCTTTTTAGCAACTTTCAGTTAAACTTGGTCTGCCATCCTTGGACCAATGTATGAGTTGTAAAATAAAAATGTATTTTTGCAATATAAGTGATTCTTCCACCAAAAAAACCCTATAAAATCCTTAAGGTTTTTTTGGGGGGCATTTCTTGCTCCTTATTTGGCTTCAGATATAGTTTTTTTCACGCTCAAATTAGGTTTTTTTATAAAATAGATGCACTTTTAGAACCCAAGCTCTGAGTCACCGTTAGGAAAAATTATTGTTATGTGAAAAGAAAAATGTAAATGTGATCAAAATATCAACATTGCAGTTTGCAGCAGCTCCTGGTAGAGAAACAGCAGGAGTAACTCTGGAGTTGGGTTGCTCCAGCCACTAATCTGAGTTACAAATGACTTCACAGCATCTCCAGTGTTGTGTTAACCCAGATTAATTCACATGAATTCCTCTGGGGATGGGAATGTGGAGCAAGATAACAAGGGAAGGGAGTCAGGTTTTGCCTGAACATCCTGAAATTTGGCTTTACAGGTGGCATAAAAATAACTCAGTCCAGACTGGGGAAAAAAATATCTGCTGCCATCTTCTGGATCTGGGTTGGTGTTGCTACTTTCTGTAGGAAAACAGAAAATTCCCTGAGGCCAACAAGGGTTTTTATTCCAAAATTACTGGAATTAAGATGCTCCAAGTGCACCCTTGTTATTGAAGCCATGCAGTTCATCCAGGCAGGGCAGGGTGAGCTATACCAGCATTTGGCTGTAGCCAAAAAGCAAAGGATATAAATTAGAAAATTTCATTTGAAGCTGTTTTTCTTTGTTTAGGAGTAACATTTTGTGTTTTTTTAAATACACTTTTTTATTGAGTTTAGATTTTTAAATTAATGGTTGCTCATGGTAATGTTACCTGAGGCAGTGGTGTCACCTTTCCTCACATTAATGGCAATAGAAAGGAAGAAAGAGAATTTAAAACAGTTGTTCAGAATTTAAAACTGTTTTAAAACAGTTTAAAACAGAGAATTTAGGGCAGTTGTTCTTTCTCAGCTTAAATTCATTATGTATGTATAAAAAGTTAATTTTAGGATTCTTAGCTCCTTATTGGTATTTGAGCCTGCAGGGACTTTTAGGAATGCCATAACTTGAAGGGGGGGGAAATCCTTAAATGAAATTGTGCCTTATTTCTTCAGTTACTTTGTGTTATTTCACATGGCATTTTTTATTTGATAAAATTCCAGAGGTTTTGTAGAAGTAGAAATACAAACTGTAGGTTTATATTTGTTTAATATAACAAAATATAAACATATATATTTATTATAAACCTATATTTTATATATTGTTGAATATAAACATTTTAGGTGTTGGGTCAAGAGTAGCAGCCCTGAACCTGGGTGCCTGTGACACCAATTAGTGTCACTTTGCTAATGTGGTTTTTAGGAACTGGTATAGAAGAATATAATAATTACATCCTTTAAAATTCCCTCTTTGCTTTTATTACCCACATCTAATTTAAATATTTGATTTGAAAGATACCTGAGGGCAAAACAGCCTTTAGACATAAAGATTTTTTCATTACTTTTATGAGAGTGCATCTATCAGTTCTGTCTGGTTTTCTTCCGAGGTTTGGTGTTAACATTCTTTTCTGGAGTGTATGGAACCTGCATTGGTGCTGTGAACAGGTTTGGCAGTGAAGAGAAAAGCCTGATTGGTCTCTCTGGTATTTTTATTGGTGTTGGAGAAATCTTGGGTGAGTCTAAACTTGCTACCTTTTGACAACAAAAACGATTAGGCTGATGCAGTTATTACATTTATTTTAATTTTTTTTTTTTGTTTTGTGGTTTTTTTGTGTGTTTGGAGCTTCCAGCAATAATTATGTGAACATAAAATGCAATAGCAGCAATAGAATTGGCACTGTGGTTCCTCACTGCACTGTGAATTATACCTTACACTGTGTGAAGTGGATGTAAACCAATTCTAATATTCTGCATTCCTCTGTGGAGGAATAGAGAGACTTCAAACGTGAGAAACACTGGGCTGCAGTGTTATTAGGGAATTGAAACCATTTTGCTATTTTAAATAGTATTATGTTTGCATTTTTATTACTTCTTGAGTGATATAATTTTAAAATTTTTGAATAAATGCTTACACTAAGGATTTCTTCCTTTAAAAAGTTTGCTTGTGTTAAATGAGATGTGATATTTGAATAAATCTGGCTACAGGTAATATTCATTAAGTAAATGTTTCTTTTTTTCTGTAGACTCAAGCACTGAGGTGTTTAGCAAAAAACCACTGTTCATTAGCAGCTCAGATCCATTGAGTTGCATGTTTTTCAATTAAGAGCTGAGCACAGGCTGTCTATTTCCACTTAGTGATGGTGCAGTACTGAGCTGCTGGTTAAATACTTGCTAAAAGCTGAAATATGTTCATCAGCCCCCATCTGATCAATCTCCTGCCCCATTTCCCTGGCAAACTCCTTGGGGCTGTTTGCATGTCAGTCAATCTTTGTTATCCGATGTGGGAACGTTTATAATTTAAATTGTCAGTATTTAAATCTCCACTTCTGATGGAATTCTCTCCTTTTTCTGCTCCTGCAGGGGGAGGAATCTTTGGCTTGCTGAGCAAGAGGAGTTGCTCTGGCAGGAACCCAGTGGTGATGCTGGGCATCCTTGTCCACTTCATTGCCTTTTATTTGATTTTTTTCAACATGCCAAATGATGCCCCCATTGCTCCTATGGAAGGAACAGATCAAGTTGCTTATATGATTCCAAGGTATGTGGGATTTTTTTTTTTTTTTTTTTGCCTTTGGTAACTCAGGAGGTGCATAAAACAGATTGTTTCTCTGCAGAAAATTTCTTGAAGTTTTTTTTTTTTTTTTCTGTGTAGTGACTAACTCCCTGGAAAAAGCTTTCAGGAATTCTGTTTTTGTTAAAGGTAGATATTCCACCAGTGTGCACCCAATTTAGGAACTTGAATGGCATAAGAATAAAAAGCCTGGGGATGAATAATAGCAGTTGTGTCACTTGGCAACTGATGTTTCTGACATGTAGCACAATAGCAAGACCAGCATCTATTGTAGTGAGTGTTAAGAATTCAGTTTATTTTAAAACAGTCTTGGGCTCAGTTTTACATCAGGGAGCACCAGCCTTGCCCTGTTGCTCTGGTTTTTAAAGTCTTCCAGTGCTTTTTGTCAAATTCCACTTGATGTGACTGCAGCCTGTCCCTTACAGCACTCAGTGTTTGGGGGAAGAATATAGAAAGCTTTCTTATCTCATCATTACAACTTTCTTTTGGGCTGTATTTTGACCAATTTGTGTGAAAATCCTGTGCTGTCAGTTTTGCAGACCCAGCTGCTAACTTGCATTCTAAGCATTTGTGCCTGTGCAGGTGACTGCTCTTAGCTGGAATATTTTTCTGCCAAATTAATTGGTATTTCTCTAACATCCCTGCAGATTTTTGAACTCACCATGTGCCTCAGCTTTTAATCACTGCTGTGTGGGTTTTGTGGCTCCAAGCACTGAAACCTTATTTTAGTGATTCTAATTCAGTGCAGAATTGACTGCAGGTAACAGTAACAGAAGTCCTGGCATTCAAGAAATTAAAGCTGCTGAAATCACTCCTTTTGCCAAGTCAGGCATTCCCAGCTCTTTTCTGGGGAAATTAAAAGTGTGATAACTTTCTTCCATTCCCACTTTCCAAATAAGCCTGCCAGAAACACTTTATAGATGTGTGAGCTGTTTGAAGGAATGGCTTTTAAATTGGAATTACTTTCTCCTTCAGCAAAGAGGTGGCCATGCTCTGCAGCTTCCTGCTGGGGCTGGGGGACAGCTGCTTCAACACCCAGCTCCTCAGCATTTTGGGATTCCTGTATTCAGAGGACAGTGCTCCTGCCTTTGCCATCTTTAAGTTTGTCCAGGTATTGCCTAACACAGCTTTTTGGAAGTAGGATTGTTGGGATGCTACTGAATTACTGGGTTGGGCTTTTTAATCAGCTGAGAAAAATGTCTCTGCACATTATTTCATGCTGAATTTTGGTGAAAAATAGTTTTGTGAAGCTGGAAACAGTTTCTTAAAGCTTTGTCTGTGTTGTTTCTAGACAAAGTGGTTTGAAATACCAGAGATTTTGGTAATGGTTTTACCATTTGAAATACCAGCTTGCAATGCTACAAACACTGGAGTTTGGTGATCATTTTCTACAGTTGGATGCTGTTTAAATAACAAGTAAAAACTAAATCTGTTGTGGGACATGCTGAGACATATGTTGAGGTATAATGAAGCCTTAAGATTCTCTATCTACTACAAAAGCATTCTGAGAGCTTCATATTAAACTGTCTCTGTGTCACTTTGATAATCCTTCTGTAGCAGCACCTGCCTGGAAATCCCCACTGATAATCTTTTCCCTTTGTTTTTCCTCTCAGTCCATCTGTGCTGCAGTTGCCTATTTCTACAGCAACTATTTCCTGCTGCAGTGGCAGCTCCTGATCATGGTGCTGGTGGGTTTCTTTGGAACAATCACCTTCTTCACCGTGGAGTGGGGAGCAGCAGCAGCCCTGGCTGCCCGTGGCTCTGACTACAGCAGCATCTGATCCCTGTGCCAGGAGGAACAGCACATGGGGTTGGGGAAGTGTCAAAAAGGTGGAAAGTTGCTGCAGAGGTTGAGCTGGAGGAAGCTGCTGCTTCAGTGCAGCTCAATGTGAAATAGGAGGGGAAAATAATGCCACATTTGAAAGGCTTTTATTCCTTGCTTTGGCCATCTGAGCGTGGTATTGTGTTGTTAAAAATCTGCTGTTGGGAATGGAAGGAAATGTAGGGAACCATGTATTGAACAATTCTCTTCTGAGATGTCCCTTTCAGAATGTAACTGCCTAATTTCACTCTACCATGCACTACAGAATTCGTTTGGGGTTTTGTCTCTTAAATTATTTTTCCTATATTCTAGTTCTGCAGACATTTGAATTCCTGTATTCAATGAGTGATATTTTTATAAGGTAGATTATATTGCAAATCGTGTCTGCACAGCTGAGAAATCAATTTGGCATTGAATTTTTCAACAATTAGATGTGAGGAAGTATTTCTGTGGGAAATGTTGCCTTATTCTGTATCCCTCAGCTCCTTGTTTCCCAACCATTTGTTTGTTAATCTATTTCATGTGCTTAAGTTGTCAGGTCCATGGGGTTTTTTTGTTTGGTTGGGTTTTTTCCTGTTGTGGGCTTTTTTGGGTTTGCTGTTTTTAATTTTTTTTTTTCTGTAAAGAAGTCAATCAAGTTATAGTGTGACATGATAGATTTTTACAAGAATTTGAAGAAATCACCCTTGGCCATCTTAAGGCTGGGATATTGATGGTGGAAAACAGCTTCTGGCTCAGCATCTCAGAATTGAGCTGTGTTGGGAAAGGTGCTGAGCCTTCCTCAGGGTATTGCTTTATGAAGGATCATAATCCAGAGCTTCCCTCTCAGAATCTCAAATAATTCTTTTGAGTTCAGTAGCATTTTCATCAATGATGGAAATCTGTGATGGGAGCACTAAGACAATTTTTAAAAATAGAAATAGTCCCAGAATGTGAACTGTCAGAACAATATTGCAGTGTTTATTCTACTGCATTACCTGAAACACTTGTCCTAAGTTGTTTTACTCAGTCTGTTTTGGGAAAATTGAAATGTAATTGAAGTGTAATCTTACTCCACCAAATAGGAAAGCAAGGTTACAGGCACAGTAACTGAATTTTAATCCAGAACTGTTGTAGGTGATGTAACAGGCAGTGACTGCAGCTCACCCTGACTTCATCTGCCTACATAAAACTCTGCAGTTGTGTTTGGTGGGCAGAGAGCAGGCATGGAACACTCAGGAGGTGTTTTTAGACACTCCATGGAGCTATTTTTAGAAAAGTACAATTCACCAACCTTCTGTTATGCCCAGTCAGAATATTAATGCCTTGTCTTTAAAGACAATTTTAAAAAGACTGTTTCACATGTCAGTAGCTCCCACGTGTTGTAGCCCTGTAGGAGCTGCCAAGGTTAACCCTGGGGAGGGAGGGTGGCATCTCCTGTGACATTTGCTGTCACTTCTGCTCTTCAGGAGCAGTGTCACAAGTGCAGCACAGCCAAACAGCCCAGGGGCATCTTTTTACAGGGATGGAGAAAGGGATTTTTAAATTCCCAGGGATAGAGAAAGGGATTTTTAAATTCACAGCAGGTTCTTGCTGTGAGATCAGCAAGGTGTTAATGGGGGGATTGGAGGGCACCTGAACATCCAGCAAGCTGAGAAATCTGTGAGGACAAGCAGCAGAGAGAGGTTTCTGTGTATTCCCAGGAGATTTAATGAATGATGGAAAAGAGAATGAGGCAGAACATGGATTTGAGTGAGGGGTTACCAGAGCCATTCCAATCTGTCAGGCAGCCTGAAAAAGCATTCAGTGCTCAATCAATATGTGATTAATGGGACCAGCAGCACTGCAAAGCCTCTCTCTCTCCCACTCCTGTTATCCTGCAATTTGCAGCATATGATTTTTATATACTGAGCACTACAAATGTGTGGATTAAAGGGTGCTGCCACTGATTAAAATTCTCTTGTTGCTACACATTTGCATTTTCTCCAGAGTACCAAAAGGGATAAAGAGCTTTTTTTTTTTTTTTCTCAAATAGCAAATTACTGAATTTTTTTCCTCCAAACCCTGTTCTCCCCATCACCTTAATGAGAGCAGAAAGACTTGAAAGTTCACAAGGAGCAGTTTGGGGGAAAAATGATTTTTGGATCTTGTGGTGATGAGTAACTTAAAAGTGATTTTTAAACAATGTCATTTTATTGTAAGTAGGTTATGGCTCTCATGAGGTTGCTTTTTAAATTGACCTCTTTTAATTATGAACTTCTGTGATGTTCATTTGCCATATAAGAATTATATGAACTATTTTATTACAAATTTAAAGTGCTAAGTTTATGTACTTTCAAAAAGCATTTTGAAACCAATTCAGAGGGACACTAATGAACAAGGACTTGTGGGTTTTCAGTACCTCTGTGAATCTGATGCTTTACTTTTTTATTTTGCTCTCATCTGGTCTGACTCGGTATCAGATAATCTTAGAAAGCTGCTCAGAACTATTTATAGGGTCATTAAAGGGAAGTATTATTGCTCTGTGACAAGATTTACAAGAAATCATGGCACTCTCCAAGCTGCATCATGGATAGCTATTCTTTTTTACAATTAACTATATAAGTATTGCTTTTGACATTTGATCTGAAGAGAGAGGCCTCAGTTACTCAGGCTGCTGCTGACATATGATTGCTTTTCATTTATTCATATTTCTTTAATATGCCAAGAGCTGAAAGATCCCCTCTAATGTGCACAGCTGTTCATTTGGTTGAAATTTTTGGTGTAGCAATATAAAGAGCAGTAACACTGACATCCATTTATGATTCCATCTCTTAATCTGTTAATCAGCATTTACCAACCATGAGGCTGCAGCCCCTTCATTTCACCTCAGTGGCCTTTGCACAATTTCATGTTAATCTGAATTGGGAGCTCACTGTTAAATAAAGAAGGATTTTGCTTTATCTGTGGGTTTGTTTTATATTATAGATTTCATCTTTATAAGCAAAATTATACATGAAGTTGCTTTGGTTTATTAAAAAGTCCTCTTTCATTTTTTCCCCCTCATTCTTTTAGGGTGTTACTAAGGTTTAATATCTTGATTTAATATCACATCCTCATGTTTTTCAAACAAATGCTAAACAGGAAATGAAAACTGCTCTTCTTGACAACTGAGTGCCAAATAAACTGCTACAAATTAGCCTTCAATGAATCTCATATAAACATACCTGTATTTTGTCTTGCCAGTTGGTTTTCATTTTGATACATGGCTGCATGGACTGAGAATCTCCAGAACTGTGGACTTCTTTCCTAATTAATGATGTGGTTTTACTCTTGTGTAATTTAATTACTTTTGTGTTGATTTAATTAGGTACAATCCATGTTAGCAAGTTGAGATATATAAGAGAACCATTTGTAAAATAATTTAAAAAAAAAAATTCAAATCTATAATTTTGTGCAGATACTGCCAAACTCTTAAGGGGTATAAAAAAATCCCAAACAACCAGAACTCCCAAAAATCCTTGACCAAGGTCCCTATCTTAGCAGAAACCCTTCTGTGGTACAGTTATGAGAAACAAGAAATCTTGTGCTGGTGAGTTCTTTGAATGTTTGTGACCATTTTAAAATATACAGGAGAGAGAGCTTCCTGGTGGGGCTTGCTGTGATTTATAGAAAAATAATTCAAGTGTACAAGGCCATAAGTTCAGGACCACTGAGTTAATCAAAGTTCCTCTGGACCTTCTTGGAATTCCACAAGTTTACTTCAGCTGATGAATGTTCTTCCCTGGACTCCAGCCTAAGTGCCAGCAATTAATGCACAGAGAGGTGAGTGAGCAGAGCACTAAATTCTGTATTTCAGGGCAAACATGAATTGTTTGCTCTCAGTATAAATAGGAAATGAAATGTTCAGCATCATGCCAGGAACCACAACACCCAAACTGTGCAAGTGTGTTAGTCAAGGCACGACCTCACCATCACAACCATTCATTTTCCTGGTGAATTGTGTGTTTGAAGGCTTTATCCACACCTCTGTTTTCCTTGGAGACCCACAAATGTTAATTAAATGGCAGCAGCAGTTAATACCATGTTTTCCTTGATCCCTGTCTAACATGCAGGCAGAAATAATAAAAGATGGGATGATTTAGAGATGGAGCTGAACTGGGAAGTTTGCTGCTTTACAAGCACCTTGCCCTTCTGATAGGACCATGCTGGTTCAAAAGTAAAATTGAGACTCATGATTATCATGGATAAATTCAGAATGGTGCCTTGATTAATTTATTTTCAGAGGTTGAGTTGGTACCACAGAGAAGCACCAATAAGAGTGGGGAAAACTTCCTTAAAACGCAATAAAGAGCAAATCTGGAAGTGAGAATTAGTCTCAGCGGGCACATGAAGGGGGGTGCTTTGTTCAATTGAGTTTGTGCATTAGAAATTGAGATTTCTATTTAGTCCATACTGCCTCTGTTAAGTTGGTTATCTCAGCTGCTGAGAGTCTTCCTCCAAGCTCTCCTTTCTCTTTTATATTTACATTTTGACCCTGTGCAAAAGTCTAAACGGTGGCAACTTTTTTACCTTTAAAAGGTAGGTCCTTGGGCTGATAATTGGTGATAATTGGGAGCAGGCTCACACAGTGATTATCCCTAATGGAACTCTGATTTCCAGTGAGTGTACTGAGTCTTCCTTTCGTGGTCACAGGCACGCAAATAAAAGCGAATTACAGCCATTGTTTTTGTTAATAGCTCGTTAAGTTGTCGGGATTGCTCTTGTCACTGTTTTAGGAGAGGGAGGCACAGTCTGAACTGATGGTTTTGGAAGTGCTTTGTAAGAGCCAGCTCAGGGAATTGAAGGGGTTGGTTTAGGGCTAAGGAGCCCTTTGGGAATGCTTCATTCTGGTTTAGACACACCAGTGAAGTGTCTCAGGGCAACCAGTGGCTGCTTCACCCTAGCCTGTCCCCTTGTCCTGTTTGAGACCCCATCCTAAGGAAACCCATGCTGTTGTTGAGAAGTGTCTAAATGTTGGTTTGGGGCTATTTTTTCATTTGTTTCCTTTCCCAGTATCCTTTCCTATGATTTCAGTTCCTTTCCTTTTAATTTGAGTGATCTGGTCTGAAAGACTCCAGAAAACCAATCATGGATTGTGTCTTGTTTATCTAAATTTAAATGTGGCTGTGGAGGGCTTTGTCCAGGCTCAAAGTCAGGATTCAGTGCAGGCTCCATCCTGCAAATGAGGGGAATGGAGGGAGCAGCAGGGAATAGCTCTGCTGCCTTGTGGTGTTGTGAGATCCCCAGGATGAGGTGAGAGATGAGACTTTGCCTCCATGTTCTCAGAAGGCTGATATATTTTATTACATTATATTACATTACATTACATTACATTAATAAGAAATTATATACTAAAACTATACTAAAGAAAGAGAAAGGGATCTATCACAAGGCTAGAAAAGGCTGAATAATAAAAACCTGTGACTGACTCAGAGAGTCCAACACAGCTGGCTGTGATTTGCCATTAATTCAAAACAATTCACATGTTTGGATAAACAATCTCCAGACCACATTCCAGAGGAGCAAAACATGAAGAAGCTGAGGCTTCTCATCTGAAGAAGAAGTAATCCTAGTGAAGGGATTTTTCAGAAAATATCATGGTGATAGCTGCCTCTCATTTGGCTGGGTAATACATGAAATAATTCAATTGCAGAGATGAAGATGCTTAGGGTAACAAGGAGAAGGCCAGGACAGATGAATTCTGCCTGCTGCAGTTTCCCCTCAAGATTTAGTAATTTGCAGATGGGCCAAAATCCACTGTGGTTTCACCAGTGTGATCTTTGGATGGCCTTGCCATTCTGATTTCTGAGGGGAAGGATCTGTATTCAATACCTGACTGTACAATCCTTTATGTAAGCAAATAGAAAAGAACCTTGCAGGTTAACTTTTGCTGTGCACAGCCCTTTGGGTCTTGGATAAAAGGAGATTCAGGAGTTTGCACTTCAAAGCTAATCGTGAAGGGAGGAAAAAATAGAAGGTTTGTGCCTTAAATGAAAAAAAAAAATAAATTAGTCATTCTGTCACATGAAAAGGAAATTGCTATTTAAGGTCACTTAGTGAAATTAGCTTCAATTAAGCATCCTTTCTAAATGCAGTGCTTGTTGTCAGAGCCACTCATCTTGTGGTAATGCCTGACCTGCTAAGTTTATGATTATTAATCTGTGTAAAAAAAAATCCCTAAACCCCCTTAAACCAAACAGGTTATTATCTGTGTAATCAGCTGTTGAAAGGAGCTTTGCCACCATACATCACTATTTGTTTTGTGCTCACAAAATTGTGACTGACAGAGCATTAGTTTCACTGCTCCAGAGCAGAGTGATGGTGCTGAGGAGGTGTTTCCTCAGCTGGAAATAACTCTGAGCTGAGTTTTTGGGCTGAAATCAGAGGAGTGGGGAGAATCAGAAGCTGCTGGAGTGTCCCTGCTCTGTTCCCAGCGTGTGCCTGATGGAGGAAAGCACAGCAGGGAGTGCTCAGCCTTTTCCCTCACTGCAATTTCTCCAAATGCTCATTTAAAATTTGCAGGCCAAACTTCTTAAACTGCCTTTCTTCCCATTATGCCTATTCCTATAAAATATCTGTCAAAAAGCAACCACTGTGGTGTCACTGTGCTCAGCCTGACACAGGGCAAGCCCAGCACGTTCAGCTGCTGCTCCCATCTCAGTGTTTTCTCTGTGTGGAGGTGACCCAGCCATGGAATTGGCTGCTCTTCCTCCCTGCAGGGCTGGGATTCAACAGGCACCTGTGCTGTAATTGGAAGTTTTGGAGAAAATAGGACACGAGTGAGCCTGAAAAATGAGTGTTCCAGTGCTTGCATTCATCTGCTACCCTTACCCCGCTGCAAGTGAAAGAGAGCAGCGATCACAGGCACATCTTGATGGCATTTATGAGTAATTACAATAATTATACTTGACAAGAGCCTAATTCTGCTGATTCTCAGACATGTCAGTGAGACACGAAGCGCTGCCCTTGGCAGGGACAGGGAGAGGCAGAGACAGGGCTGAGCACCCGTGGGTGCTTAGTGGGATCTGCTGGGACTGTCCCTGCCCACATTCCCAGTTCCACAGAAACAGGTGTCTTGGTTTGAACTCAGAGGTGTCTGCTAAGGAAGGCAGGAGCCTCCCTTGAAATGGAAAATGTAAACCCCCTCCCTCTGAATTATTATCATTTTGAAATTAAGGGGCTCTCAGGCAAAGATATGGCAGTAGGAATAACAGTTCTTTATGAGGAAAAAATAAAACATTTAAAAATATATAAAATTAAAAATGCAGTAATACAAAGCAACACTGCCAGAGTCAGAATCCAACCCTGCCCCCCTGTGTGTCAGGGAGGTGTCCCAGCCCCATGCCATGGGGGCTCAGCCCTCCTGCAGTGCCAGCTGTGGCTCTGCTGCAGCAGGGATCCTGCACAAGGGGGGAGTTTTCCTCTGCAGCTCCAGGGCTGCTGCAGATGGGCCTGGGCTCCCTCTGGCCATGCAGGGCAGCAGAAAGCTGCTCCTCTGGCAATGCAGGGGGCAAAGGCTGCTGTGCTGTGCCAGGCTCAGATTGGATCCAGGTAGGAATGCTTGGCTCCTCCCCTGGGCGGAGCATCTCCCCATGGGATGCTGGGATTGGATCAGCCCTGCAGGGACACTCAGTGGCCATGGGCAGAAGGTAATTAATAATTAATAGCCCATTAAAAGAAGAGATCTCCTGGAAGGAGTGTTGGGTGTGGGAGAGATAAAGAAAACTGCCCCATGAACAGCAGAGAACTGCCCCACCTCCAACACATGGCACATAGAATACACACATATCTTACAACCCAGGACAACCAGAAGGAAAATGACTCCAAGGCAAGGAGAGGGCACTATGCATGCTGGGCTTTACTTCATGCAGAAAGCATTGGATTTTAAGTTTCCTAGCTGGTAGAAATGTTTATGATGTTGTGCAGCAAACAAACAAACCACCGGTAGTGGAAATTGTGAGGGGAGGATGGCTTAAAATGCTTCAAGGCTGGAAAGTTCATGTTCAAGACTTCTTATTTCCTGGACAAAACAGGTTTGTGCTGAGGCACATCCTGGTGTGTTTGCAATGCTGTTAGTGAAGGTGCTGGTTTGGGCACCCTGTTGCCCTCGCTGGGGCTGGCACTGCCTCAGGTTTTGGGCAGCTCCACCTGCCTTGGCAGCCAGGTGCGCTTGGGGATCTCAGTGGGTCTGCTGAGGATAGAATTCCAGGCTCATGGATGCATTCCTGGGGCTGGCACAAGGCCATGGACAACCAGACACTTTTTTTACCCACTTTGAGCTTTTTCTTTCACCAGGCAGGGGAAGTTTTGCTTGGCATTGGTGGCAGGGCTGGTGAAAGTGTTCTGAGGGCATAAATTGGGCAGCTTTACACATCCCAGTCTGAACTGTGGGGGAAAAAATATATTTGCATGTATTTCTGTATTTTCTTTCTTGGCTCTCCAACAGCAGCTCACCCCCACTGTGGGTGTGGATTCACTGCAGGATCAAAGCCAAAGATTTCAGTTTGTGAAGGAGCCCACGGCTGCAGCAACATGTGGTCAGGAGAGGTTGGTAACAAGGCAGGTGAGAAGCAGAGGGGAGCGCTAAAATATGTAGGAGGAAAACAAGAGGACTATTTTTCATATTCGGGCCACCAGGAGCTCTGAAATGATGATGTGTTGATGGGTAGCAACACTGAGGGATCAGCAAAGCTTGGGTTCTGCTTTCTGTGAGGATGCACCTGTGAGCTGGTCCTGTGCAGAGCACAGAAAGAGCTCTCTGTGTCTTCACTGCCTTTTGAACTCACAGCATGTCGTGGTGTGGTTTGGTTTCCCTCTGTGGGAACATGTGTCACTTCACTTGGAGAGGAAAGACAGGTCGTGTTGCTCCATTAAAAATTAAACTTCTTTTCAGCTGGTGGTGAAGCAGTAAGGTGACAGGTGCTCAGGCTGTGGAATAAAGGAGTGGGAATGCCCTGGGTAGTTTTAAACAGCTGAAAGTGCAGTTTGATGGTCAATATTTTCCTGAAGGGCTACATTTAGCAAGAATGATAATGTTCCCAAGTCATTGACTGAAAATCTCAAATGGACTTGTTTTGTTTCTGGTGGAATTAAAGGCTTAAGATATTGATAATACTTAGATGTGGAAACTGGTCAATATTTTCTACTGGAAAGTACTGCTGGATAATATTTGATTTGTTTTTCCTCTATTAATATATTCCTTCCCCCCCCCCCCAAAAAAAAACCCAACTTCACGCAGGAAATAAATATTGCAGAAGAGGAGAATTTTGAAGCAGAAAGGCAGTGGTTGTGCCTAAGGCAACGAGCTGGCATTAGCAGCTGGCTGCTCCCAGCTAATCCAGTTTGTAAATCCTCAGTCCTGGGAGCTGTGAGCAGCCTGGGGCTCTCCATCCCAAGCCCAGGGCAGGTCCAGGCTGTGCCTGCGGCTGCAGAGGGTGCTCTCTGCTCGTGTGGAGCTGTTCCCAGCCTCTGCCACCCTCCAGGGAGCCTCCCCAAGGTGCCCTCTGGATCTCGTTCCAGCTGGCTCCCAATTAAATCCAGCTCAGGTCAGCTCTTGACAAGCAGCCTCCCTTGTAACTCAGCGAGGTTACCAGCCAGCAGATTCTTGAAATGCATCTTAAAAAGAGAAAGGTTTGGGCTGGGAGCCAAGATGATTTTCTGTCTTTCTTTATTTTTTTTTTCCTGTCTGCTGCTTCCTTCTCTCCTGCAAGGCTTTTGGCAGAGCTGTGGCTCAGCTGGGAGGTTGTGGGGACCAAGAGCACAATGTTAATTAGCTGTTGTACCTTCCAGCTTGTAAAACCTTGATAGAGACCCAGTTGTCATAATTAATGACCACAGAAATAGCAGAAGGGCTCTCAGACCTTGTGCTGAGGGATGTGAGCCAATTCTTCAGTACTGGAAACCTGGAAGAGGCTTGAGTGAGGGCAGGTTGTCCTGGGTGCATGCAAAGGGTGTCCTGCATCCTCCTGAAGTGCCCAGAATGGGATTTTTAGTGGGATACAGCTGCTCCCAAACACTCTGCTCTGGTGGAGTTTCTGAAGTTACCTCTGTGTCAATAATTAGAATTGTTTTCCATTAATAAGCTGTTTGGTGTGGCACAGCACAGATGGAAGATGGGTTTAGTTTATAATTGAGTTCTCTGCAGTGTGTTTTGTACAGAGCAGCTGTCACTGTCATATTTTCTGGAAAAATCCCTTTGCCCAGGATTCTTCTCCTGGGAAGCTGAGAAGCCTCAGAGAAAAAGGAAAACAATATTATCTCATTTGCTTCTCCTGTGTTTTGCTGCTTTGGAATGTAGTTTGGAGATTGTTTACCAACAGGTGATTGTTTAATTGGTTTCATGTGAATTGTTTTTACTTAATGACCAATCACAGCCTGCTGTGTCAGGGGTCTGGAGAGAGTCACAAGTTTTTCATTATTATCTTTTTAGCCTTCTATCTGTATCCTTTCTCTATTCTTTAGTAGAGTTTTAATATAGCATTCTTTAATATAATATAGATCACAAAATAATAAATTAGCCTCGTAAGAACATGGAATCTGACTCATCATCTCCTCCCTACAGTGGGGGGGTCTGAAAATACCACAAGCAGGAATTACTGCTGGGCTGGGAGAGGAGCGAATGCAGCTGCAGCAGCAGCCAGGTGTGTGCAGGTAATTCCTTGCTCCATCAAGAGCCAGCAGGAGCTGCTGTCCCTGCCTGAATGGTTGTGGAGACTGCAGGTTCTGGATTTGGGGTCAGCTCGGGTGGGACACCAAGGCAGGCGCTGGAAGGGCTGTGGGGCTGACCTGCTCTCTGCTGGATTTTGGAGCAAATCCTCCCAGCTGTGAGGACATGTTTGGAGAGGAAAAGTGTAAAAAGAACACAGAAAGGATGGGGAGATGTTATGGCTTTGGGGAGGAGTTCATGGCCAGCTGGAAAGGGATCAGTGGGCACAATACGGGTTTGATTGGGCTATTGAGGATGTCTTAGGTTGGAAATGCAAGATGCGGCTGGGGGTGTGTGTTCTGTTGCCATCTGTCAGAGCTGGGGCAGTTCTCTGCTGTTCATGGGGCAGGTTTTCCTTTCTCTCCCCCACAGCCAACCCTCCCTCCAGGAGATCTCTGCTCTCCATGGCCACTGAGTGTCCCTGCAGGGCTGATCCAATCCCAGCATCCCATGGGGAGATGCTCCGCCCAGGGGAGGAGCCAAGCATTCCTACCTGGATCCAATCTGAGCCTGGCACAGCACAGCAGCCTTTGCCCCCTGCATTGCCAGAGGAGCAGCTTTCTGCTGCCCTGCATGGCCAGAGGGAGCCCAGGCCCATCTGCAGCAGCCCTGGAGCTGCAGAGGAAAACTCCCCCCTTGTGCAGGATCCCTGCTGCAGCAGAGCCACAGCTGGCACTGCAGGAGGGCTGAGCCCCCATGGCATGGGGCTGGGACACCTCCCTGACACACAGGGGGCAGGGCATGTTCTGACTCTGTCAGTGTTGTTTTTGTCCGTTTGTACTATTGCATTTGTATTTTTAATTTTTCTAGTACAGCGCTGTTATTCCAATTTCTGTATCTTTGCCTGAGAGCCCCTTAATTTCAAAATGATAATAATTCAGAGGGAGGGGGTTTACATTTTCCATTTCAGAGGGGGCTTCTGCATTCCTTAGCAGACACCTGTGTGTTCAAACCAAGACAGAGGCCTCTTCTCACTGGCTACTCCTGGCAATTAAACCCAAGGAATTGTGTTCCACCCAAGCCAGACCCGTGGCTGGTCTGGCTGAGCACACAGCACTGGTGTCATCCCAGCAAGGCTGGCTTTAGCAGCACTTGCTGGCAGAGTTCATTCCCCTCTTGGGCACACACAGCTCCTGGAGCAGCATTTGGTTCCCCTTTATCTACAGGAAAGACAATTCCAGCCTCTGTAATTAATGGCTCTGTCCTGCCAGGGTCTGGGGTGAAGCATCAGCACAGGAAATTGGCTGGGCTGAGTGGTGCCTGTGCCTGATCTGGGCTGCAGAGGCAGCCCTCAGCCAGCTGAGATGAATTGTGGCCGAGCTGCTCAGTTCATTTTTCATCCTTGGGTCTGACAGGGACACAGGAAGAGCTCCAGTGCAGCCTGGAGTAACTTCTCCATCTGCAGTCTCATTTGTTGCAGATATCCCATGAGCTGGTGGAGATCCAGGGTTTGTTGGGCTGTCCCTGGGGATTACCCGTGCTGGGGTTTTGCAATGGCATTTGGGGACCAGGCACTCCAACGCCACTCCTCAGGGAGATCAGGGTACAGGACAAGGGGTTAATTCTCATGGAGCTGCTAAAAGGCAGCACAACAGCTCTGATCTCACCTAGCACTTGGTGGATCTCTCAGAATATCTGAGGTCCTGTCAGGCTCCCACACGTGGTGTGCTCTGTATCCTTCCTCTCAGAAAAAGCGAATTTATTTCACTTGTAGTGAAGTATAACCATGCACCAGGAGGTTCCTGTTCCTGTACCCCTGTGCTCACTTGTTTTTCTCTCTCTTCTTTATTTTCCTTGCTTCTTGTCCCTCCTCCTTCAGTTAATCTCTCCTTCCCTCCCCTTTCCTTCCCCTGCAGCTCCTGTTGGCAGGGACCTGTGGTCACCTCTGCCCAAAGGTTCAGCAGTGTCACCCTGGGCTGTGTCCCTGTGTGGTCCAGGTGAATCATTCTGCTGAGCTGAGCTTTGGATTGCTAATCCTGCCTCCTGTGCTGGCCTTAGGACAGGTTTTGGCTTCCTCATCTGCAGGGTGGCACTGCTGCTAAAACAGCCCCTGTCTGGGGCAGTGTGAGGTGGATCAGTGCTTGGAGGATCAGATTCAGGGGAAAATAGGTAAAAATGGTGTGAGAAGTGCACATTTTATGGCTCTAGGCAGATATTTACCATATGTATTTTGATGTATTGATTAGTAATGCTGTATTAACATTTTATTAATATGATAAATGTAGTCTTGTAATTAAAAGGTAACTTTTGTAGTTAAAATAAGAACTGTATTAGTGGGATTTTTTAAGAAGGGAATGAGGCACTTGCACCAGATAGCAGCCCCAGGACACCTGAATCTTTCAGAGAAAAAGAATTTATTGCTCTCTTATCAGAAGAAACTGAACTTCTTCCTGCCTTGAAGGCGCTGTTAGGATTCAGAGGAAGAAGTTGACAGACAGAATCCTGTGTTTGAATGGAATTTATGCATCATGTATGAGGTGTATGGATATGCAACAGGCTATTGTTTTTAAGGGTTAATCCTCTGTTAATGTGTGCCCTTTTTCGGGCTTATTTTGCCCAGAAAAGGTACCCGGACCATCTGTAACTCTTTGTCTTTATTGTCTCATATTATCTTAATTCAAATTGTCCAAATTATTATTACTCTAATTGTATTACTATTTTTATAACCATTTTATTGCTATTAAACTTTCAGAATTTTAAAAACAAGTGATTGGAGTTTTTCACAAATGAGTTATTCAGACTTGCTGACCAGCAAACTGTTCTTCAGTTTCAGCACCTTCCCTGGGCTGGGAGCGATCCCTGCAGGAACAGCCCAGCCTCAGGCTGCAGATGGATGCACTGAGGGCCAGGTATGGCTTCCAGATGTGACCCCTGGCTCCAGACAGCCCAAATAACCTGCCTTGCACCCAGGAGGGGACTGTGTGTCCGTGCCCTCAAGCACAGCTGGGAGCAGCTGATGCTGCTGGAAGCTCTCAGTTATTTTTGGAGGCTGTAGGTGAGTGGGGAGCATCCAGCTGCCCTCCAGAAGCTGTGCAAGAGGCTGGCCTGCCATCAGCCCCAGCTGCACCACCTCCCTGGGGGGTTTAAACCCAGTCTGTCCCTTCACACAGACACCTTTGGAGCTCCTGTCTCCTCCCAAGCACTGTTGGGGAAGAGCTGGGAGCCTGAGCCTCTTGCCAAGAGCAGCCAGGAGCAGTTTGGCCCTGGGGAAATGTGATGGTGTTCATAGGGGTCTGAGGATGAGGGAAGAGATGAGGATCTGACTCCATGTCTCAGAAGGCTTGATTTATTATTTTATGATATATATTACATTAAAACTATACTAAAAGAATAGAAGAAAGGATTTCATCAGAAGGCTGGCTAAGGATAGAACCAGAAGAAATGATAACAAAAGCTTGTAGCTCGCACAGAGAGTCCAAGCCAGCTGGGCTGTGATTGGCCATTAATTAGAAACAACCACATGAGACCAATCACAGATGCACCTGTTGCATTCCACAGCAGCAGATAATCATTGTTTACATTTTGTTCCTGAGGCTTCTCAGCTTCTCAGGAGAAAAAAATCCTAAGGAAAGGATTTTTCATAAAATGTGTCTGTGGTGGGGAAAGGCTGTGGCAGTGCTGGGGACAAGCTGTACTCCCCACAGGTCCTTTTTCCTTGCTTTTAAGGCACTTATATTTGCTATTGTTGGCACATAAGGGCTTTTTGGAGGCTGCTGGGTGTCTGAGGAAGGACAGCAGCATTTTCCCATTGCTGTGGTGAAGGAGCAGAGCTGCTGGAGGGGAAGGATGCTGAGTGCTCCCACATGGGGTGGCTTTCAGCCTGTGCACATGAGAGGGGAAGGGCATTTTACAGGAGCAGCTTTTCCTGGCATTGCACTTCATCTTGTTAATAAATCTCTTGTAAGGCCTCCCCGCAGAGCCCCTCAAGGAACTGGCTAACCAAGAGAAAGTGGAGATCCAAGAAAAGCCTCCTAATCCACTATCAGCAAATGCAATCAGACTCTCCTTCTGCTATGCCAGGCCCCTGCAGCCCCACAGCTGGGAGCCAGCCCCTGCTGCCTCCTGCACAGATGTTTGGTCACCGTGTGCCTTCACTCTGGGTCCAGCCTGGTGTCACATCACATCAGTGGCTGATGCTCAGAGCCTGTGCCTGCCCTTGGGAGGAGTCAGGTGAAGCTGGCAGGCTGAGGCAAGCACACCTTGGCTGGAAAACAAGGGTATGAGTTTGCACAAAGTGGCAGGACTGCTGGGGTACATTCCTGGAGCTTGGAAGGAACAGCAGATTTGTCTTTACAAACAAGCTGTGGGTCTGCTGGTAGATAAAACCAGCACTGGGAGATAAAAGAAACATTGGGAAGGATTCCACTGATTGATGAATGGAAAAAGATATTTGCTTTTACAAATAAACTTTAGGTTTGCAGATAAATGAAATTAGACATTGAGAGAGGAAAGAAACAATGGGGAAAAAAACTCCTAAATTCCGTAAGAATTAAAAATTAAAAGGGAGGGTTGTACATTAGAGGGGGAGTCTTTGGTATCAGGCATTTTAGGAAGTCTATACCTCTCAAGTACCTCAGAAATGGGCAAAGAGAGAAGGGAAATGTGGGAAATTGGGATAAAAAGGAGGCTGAGCCCTCCAAAAATTTGAGAGACCCCAGGGAATGCCCCATGGCCTCTCCCTTTATTCAAATAAAGCCAGAAGGGACTCCTCTGCCTCCTTTTTGGACACAAACCTCTGGTGTTTGTGGATTAATTTCCCTAACAAGCTGTACTGCAGCATCAGGCTCATTGCATGGCTGAGACAACTGAAAGATGACAACAGCTCACGTGTTACCAACAGCAGCCAAAGATTTCTTTGTTACAGAGCATCTTAAAAACTTTCTAGCCAATAACATATTGCTAAAGCTTACAGGTAATTTGCTGTAGTAGCTCTCTGGTCACAGAGAGCAACAGACAACTTTACCAGGCATTGTTCTGGGGAAGGCTGTGAGATCAGAGAAACAAAAGGAGAGACAATTCTTATCTTGATACACCTAATGTTGTGAACATGTGGAATGTGTTATGGAGATTTGTTTACCAAAGGGTGGTTCCTTAATTAACCAATGGTGATGGTGTTTTAATTAAAGGACCACTCAAGTCCACCTGTAACAAAGAGTTTAAAACATGGGCTTCTTAATAAAGATTATTATTAGCCTTCTGTAAATTCACAGAGTTTATGTCATTTATTACTTGGTCCTGGCCTGTTGCAGTAAAAATAATTGTTCTAGCCAATCCTTAAAAACACATGTACACCTGCTTCACACAATATTTACTTGTATGCTTTCTATTAACAATACACCATACTCCATGATTAAGCTTGAATTCTTCTTCCATCTTACCTTGCTAAACATATTTTTCTTAAAGTCTATCTTAGCCAAATCTAAAACTCAAACTATTGTTTTGTGTCCTTACTTGCTGTAGTCTTGTAACTTTTCTACTTTCAGGCCTTGTAGCTACAGCCAGCTCTAAGTTCTGTGCTCTTCCTGTTTCTGAGGCCTACTTTCACAGCTTTCTGAAAGTCTTCTTCCCTTTACTATTTCCCACACTGGGTGGTTCATGGAGCCACATTAAATTCAGTGCTGGGTGGGAATAAAGGCCTTGTCTTGGTCAGGGCTGTGTTGGAGACAGTCTGCAGGAAAAGGAGGAGACAGAAAGAACCTCCTGTGATGGATGGGTATGAAGGACACAGCTGGGAGTGCTTGGTTTTCCTCCCTCTGCCTCTGAATCACAGAATGATTTGGGTTGGAGGGACCTTAAAGATAATTTCCTTCCTGCCCTGGGCAGGGACACTCCAGCAGACCAGGCCGTGCAGGCCCTATCCAGGCCATGCTTGGATGCTGCGCTCAGGCCTGACCACAGTGGCAGCATCTGGGAAGCCTCAGGATGTGTGTCAGGTCTGCAGGGGTCACCAAGGGGACAGTCCCAACCTGGAGGATCTCAGCTGGGGACCCTGCTTTGCAAGGAGGGCACAAAGATGTGACCTGGCTGCTCCATGGCACCGGATGTGGAGCCCAGGTTTGCAGGCAGGGCTGGTGGGATCCTCAGCATCATCCCTCTTGCTCCTCAGGCTGGACATCACAGAACCCCACAGGGGCTGAGGTTGATGCCTCAGGGTTTGGCTTTTGTATTTTTCACATTCTGTGCTGCTTCAGTGTGTGGGTCTGAGCTTCACATGAGGGCATGGTGAGCTCTGTGCACAGAGCAGGGAGACAAAACAATTCCTGCTCCAGCTGGGCACCAAGGACAAATGACCCAAATCTCAGCCCAAGAGCACAAACACCGTGGGCTGGAGAGAGAAAAACAAGGATGGGACTGCATGGGCTAAAGCTGGAATGGGACAATGAACTGCAAGATGCAAATGGAGCAGAACTGATCACAGTGAGAGACCCTGTGAGTAGTTGTACATTTTGGGACCATTTTGGTTCATCTTGGGTGCAGCCCTGGCTGGGCTCTTGTGCTGCCCAAGGTGGATCCATTGAGGAGATCCTTTAAATAAATCCCTGCTTTATTCTTTAGCTCTGTCCATCCTCTGTTCTAGACACAAAGCATCAGGTTGGAAAGGACCTCTGGGTGTTGCCTGGTCCAACCCTCTCCTCCAGCAAGGCCACCACCAGCAGCTGTCCCAGGACTGTTCCAGTTGGATTTCAGACACCTCCAAGGATGGCAAACACCACCTGTGTCCCCTCAGGGGCTGGGCTCACTCCATGCACAGCAGTGGGGCTCAGGGGGCTGGGCCACCTTTGTCCCCAAGCTGGTGGCCCTGGTTTGCCCTGGTGGCAGTGCTGGGGAGCAGAGGGTGGTGGGATGGAGATCTGCCAGCAGAGCACCTCCCCTATGAGGGCACATTTCAGTCTGTGCCAAACAAGCCATGCTTTGTCCACCAGCCCCATATTGACACTTGGACACCTGCTAGCATTTCCTACTTTTCCTCTTTTTTCCTGTGTCCTTTGAAATATTCATTATCCAGGATAAAAATCTTTCCCAGGGAATTTCAGAATTCAACTGCACAAAAATGAGAAAAGGAGCCAAAGTAACAGCAGGTAAAGAATGGTTTAATTTAGTAACTAATTTTCTATAAAGTAATTATTTCTTTAAAAACCAGGGATTTGCTCAAAGTATCCCAATTACTTTTTTCATTATGGCTACAGAATTAAGTGCTTGTTTAATTAATAAACATTTGGCATGCCTTTAAATAGGTTTTTAATTACATTAAAGGGACACTGTCAAGGTGTCTTTCATAATTTTTAATAGACCTGGATTTCTTTTTTCCCCTCGCAGTTGGATGCAACTCCTTGGGTTTCATTGGCTGTTCCAGACAAAACCTGGAGAAACCATTTCCCTGGAAAAGATTAAAAAGAGAGGTTCATTTGTAGGTTTGGAGCTGAGCTATGGTCTCCCCACCTCCTGTTTTTTTAACTTGATGCCAGCAGGGCTTGTAGCCTCCTTTGCAGGGTGAGGGTGACCCTGTGCTAAACACCCAGAGCTAAACCAGCAGCTTTTACCCCCAAAATCTCCCTGTGCTGCTCCTGGTGCAGCAGATGCCTGATCTGCAGCCCCACAGCTGCTCCCAGGAGTAGCTCTGCTATTAAATCCTCAGTGTTCTGACTGAGCTTGGTGTGAGCTCCTGGAGGAAATAGGGCTCTGGGTGAGCCCCCAGGTTCCTGTTTGCCTTTCAATCCACAGCCTGCTCCTTCCCTGGGCTGGGAGGTTCTGCTGGCAGAGCCCAGCCCTGATGGAGCTTTTGTAAATTCACAGCAAGCCCTGTGGCAGGGAGGAATGATGCATCTGACTCCATGTTCTCAGAAGGCTAATTTATTATTTTATTAGATTCAATGTTACAGTAAAGTATATAATATATATTATATATATATATATAATATAGTATATATAGTATATATACTATATATAATATACTAAATATAATATATATAATAAATTATATATTATATACTTTATATATACTTTATATAATTATATATATATAATTTTTATATATAATATATATAAAATATATTTTATTATGCTTAATGTTCTATTAAAGAATACTATATTATACTAAAGAATACAGAAAGGATACTTACTGAATGCTAAAAAGAAAATAACGAAAACTTTGTGACTCTTTGCAGAATTCTGGCACAGCTTGGCCCTGATTGGCCAAAGAGTGAAAACAACTCACACCAGAATCCAATAAAACAATCACCTGTGGGTAAACAATCTCCAAACACATTCCACATGAGCACAACACAGGAGAAGCAAATGAGATGAGAATTGTTTTCCTTTTCTCTGAGGCCTCTCTCTCTCTGCCTTTCAGCTTCCCAGGAGAAAAACCCTGGGTGAAGGAATCATAGAATGTGAATTTGAATAGAATTTGTCAATAGAATGTGAATTTGAGTCATAGAATGTGAATTCCACAGCGGAGCTGCTGGTGCTGCTCGTGCCCTGCCCAGTGTGGGACAGCTGGATGTGCCCATGGTCAGTGTGAGATGGGTCAGGCTCAGAGCAGCCACCCTCATGTGGCAGGGGACATTTGTCTGTGTCCCCCCTCTCGGCTCACAGGAGCTGCGGCCTCTGGTGCATTTTTGGGGAAGGTTCATTAGCTGAGATGGATGGGAGCTGCTGCAGGCAGAGGCAGCTGAGATTGAGCAAAGGCTCCCTGGGTGTGCCCGAGGGGAGCGCAAACAGAACCAGTGTGGGGTGTGTGACACAGGGGCTGCCTGGGGACATGTGCCAGTCCTTCCTGTCCCCTCTGAGCCTATCCCTGCTCTGCTTCCCCGTGTTTTACAGAGTGAACAAGCACTAAAGTGCCTCTGGCTGAATTTCTGCCTGCATTTCAGACATCCTCGCTCTCCTCTGAGGAGTGGGAGCTGCAGGGAATGAAAATATCCAGTGTCTTTGCTTTAATATCATTGACTTTCTCCTCTGCTGGCTTCTGACAGGCTTCCCTGAGGCCACATCCTCCTCCAGCACTCTCTGAGCACCTCTTCTTTGTTTCCTCAAATTTTCCCCTTACTCCCATTTGTTCTCCTCCTCCTTGTCACCTCCTGCTCTGTTGGCTCTCCACAAAGTCCTTTGCTTTTCCTGCAGTGACTGAATCACTGTGGCCTTGAATGCAGGCACTGATCCCTCCTGACCCCAAAGCAGATGGAGATGTGTGTCAGAATCCAGAACATCCCTCTGGCTGTCCAGGATGGCCAGGACCCCTGCCAGGGAGCTCAGAGACCCTGGCACAGAGCCCAAAATGCCTGTGGGTTTGATTATGACAAGTTACCAACCTTAGATGAAGATCTGCAAGCCACGAAAGTTTAAGCAGAATGATAGTGAATTTATCACAAGGTGAAAAAGTAGATTTTGAGGTTTTTTAGAATGGGGGTTCAGGGGGCAAGATGGAAGGATCTGGGCATGTCCAGCCTTTCTCCTTCTTCTTGGCCTCCATCTTCTGCTGTGATGTTGGCACTTTCAGATTGGTTTAGAGTAGAAGCTCACTGTCTAACATGGGTGATAGGTATTGGGAAGTAATTGTAAATATTGCACACATAGTTTTTAATATAAAGACATAACACAGCCCTGGGGAGGTGTGGGAATGGCTCCTGCCCCTGCACAGCCTGGAAGATCCCTGGGAAGGGAAGGTCCTGCCTGACACACCTGGAGCTGGGCAGCAGAGGAGCCCCAGCCCTTCATCCATCCTGGAAGGAATTGCTGCACAGCTTGTCCACCCACCTTTCCCAAAGGGAAGTGCTGCCCTTTCCTGCTTCCAGTTTCCAGGGAGACAGCTGCTGGGGAAGCACTGGAAGCGCTGGAGCTGGCAGGGATGCCCAGCCCATGTTGTCTTATATATTACAACAGTTCTCTTATCGTTATAGTGCAAGGATTCCATATCAATTGAGTTTCATACCTCCTTGATGTTTCTCATAGGCCTTCTCCAAGTCCCACCATGGGACCACAGAGCCTCTTTGCTTTGGGGAATCAGGGTTGTGAGGAGTGGGGTCGTGGGGGAGCCCTGCTGCTGTGCCAGTGTCCCCTGTCCCCAGGAGGTGCCGGGTGGAGGGGCACAGCCCAGCCCTGGGAATGTGGCTGCCCTGATCAGCTCCATGCCCTGTCCCCAGTGCCACAGGGAGCTGGGGTCCCTGAGCTGTCATTTCCACTCCAGCCCCCAGCATCCCTCACTGATGGAGATTTCTGGAAGGGAGCAAATGGTTGTGAACATCCACGGCCTTGTAAGACTTCCATAAAATATGAATTCATGACAGTATCTGCATAAATTATTCAAGATAATCAGGATGGAGGATATTTCCCTGGCAATTGCATGGGGGCTCCTGGAGTGTGATTGTCCCACCCATGGGGTGTGTGCCAAGCCCCCCTAAGGCAGAAAGGGAAAGTCCTGAGCATCCCAGATCTCCCTGCTCCCCCCCTCCCTCTCCTCACATTGCCAACTTCTCTCCCTCCTGCCTCCTGTGCTTTCCCCCAGCTCCCAGTGCTATTAACACCTCTAATTAGAGCTGCTTATTGATGTACTGCTGTTTATCTAAGTGCAGCTGATGAAGGCAGAGGAGCTGTGGAGCCGAAGTGATTCACACCCTGCACAGCCAGCACAGCCTTCCTGGGGCTGGGGAGAGAAAATCCTGACAGGAACAGGGGTGTGGTGCCACCCTGCTTGGCTGGGCCTGTTCCCTCTGCAAGTTACTTCAGGGAATGCTGGCATTTTCCTACAGGAGCATCCCTCAGGAGAAGGGTGTCCCTTGTGTCCCTGCCTGCAGTCACTGCTGTCCCATCCACACTGCCCTGTGTCAGGAAAACCCCACTGGAACTGGGGGTTCTCCAAGGAGGAGGCGTTTTCTTCTTCCTGAGGGGTCAAACAGAGCAGATCCTGCGTGGGTGGGTGGGTGGATGGATGGATGGATGGATGGATGGATGGATGGATGGATGGATGGATGGATGCTCACCACAGGACACTCGTGAACACAGGCACCATGTGGGTTTGAGCATTAAGGCAGGATCCAAACCCCCAAAACCAGCTGGACACAGGGTTTTACCCCACACTGGGGTGCTGGGGGGCAAAATCCTGCTCTCTCCTCCCAGGGCAGGGATTAGGGGGTCCTGTGTGTCTATGTGTCTGCACTCCATAAAGCCACCCCCAGGTGAGAGCAATTCCTGGTGCTGAGGCAGCACTCCAGGCACCAGCTGCTCCTGCTGCGAGCAGAGAAAGGAAGGATTAGCACAGCTCTGTGAAAACACACCCTTGGACTGTGCCAGGGGCTGTGCAGTGACCTGTGTGTGCTGAGCCAGCTCTCCTGACTCCCTCACTTGGTTTGAACCCGGCATCTCCTCCTGGGTCACCAGCACTGACAGAGGGTGGTGGCACTTGGCTGCAGGAGGCAGATTTGGCTGTTCCTAAGGCATGGCAGCCCCCTGGCACCTCTAACAGCCATCCCAGGGACCAGAGGAGAGGCTGATGTGCACCAGCAGTGCTTCCCTTCTCCCTTGCCATCAGGGTTTATTAATTCCTCGCTCGGTGAAGTCTCTATTAATAATGGCTGCAGGATCTGGCTGGGAAGCTGTGTAATGAGATCCTCTGCTGGCTGTTCCTGGGCTGCTGTGATTGTGTTTGGAGGACGAAATTCTATGTGGATTAATTAAAATGAAAAACAAAAGGGGAAAGAAAGAAAGAAAAAAAAAAAAAAGAAGCAAGGTTGTTTGAATTATTTACTAGTTTCCAGGAGACAAAGCAGTAATTGCAAGTGTCTTATTGCAGGTGTTTGGAGAAGGGATGCTCCCACCTCTGGGCAAGCAGCAAAGTCTGGTTATTTACTGGTGTGGAGGAGACTTATCAATCCTCTTTAAGCCCAAGTGCAGCTCCAACTGCTCCTCAGTTTGCTGATTCTGATTTTCTCCTTTTCCTTTTGGAAAGACAGAAGACAGAGGCTTTGAGAGAGCTTTGATGTGGGTAAATGTGGGAACAAGCTCTGCCAGCAGTGTGCTCTTCCCTCCTGAGCTAGGAAATGGAGAGGAAAAACCTGAAACCATCCTTCCCTGAGGAACTGCCTGTCCTCTGTTGGCTTTTCCCCCTGCCAGGGCCCCTCTGGGTCACACAAGTGCCACCATGTGCTCCTTGTGGTGCCCCTTTCTGGATGCCTGTTGTGCCAGGGGGATGCTGAAGGAGTGGAACCACCCCATTTTGGGGCCCAATGCCCTTTGGGATGAGGTCTTGTCCCTGATGGACACATCTGGGCTGGATCCAAGCCCAGGGAGAAGCTACCATGTGCTGTGTCCCAGCTGTCCCACAGCACTGGGGTGGCTTTGGCAGTGCCCTGCGAAGGAGGGTTGGTACAAAACCAGCTGTTCAAACCCTGGCTTCCTTCACAGAGCCTCTCAGCTGATGGATCAGCAGCATTTTAGGGAATTGCTCTGTGCTTTTACTGCTCTTTTACTCAAGTGCTGCTCCCCTTGATTGCCTCCGTCCGTCTCTTTTCAACCCGGGGACTCGGGAGCCGCCTAATTGATTTCAAAGGGATCAGGACTTGCTGGAAATTGAGTTTTGCATTCCTCCCTGCCTCTGTGACAGAGCACCTGGCAGCTCCAGCCTCGGCTCCTGCTGCAGTTCACCTTCACTGCCTTGTCTGCAGGAGAAGAAATATAGAAAAGAAAGAAAAATGAAGGAAAGAGGTACAAAAAATTCCATTTAGCAATATAGGGCGTGATCAATATTCCTTTGTCTCCACATTCAAATTGTGATCCTGCTGAGCAGAAACAAGTGGAGCTGCCTTGCTGGAGATGAGAAGTTAATCTTTAAAGCCAATAAAGATTTAGGGCAGTGTAATTGCTTTAAGATTTGATGATTAAGACTATTCAAACTTTAAGTTTTTAACCAAAGGACCGGGATCCTTGGCAATGGAGATGAGATGAGGAGGGAACCCGTGGTGCTGCTGTGTGGCCTGGTATGGGGACCCTCAGGAGGGGACAGTGGGATGCTGCCTGTCTTGGTTTGGAAAGGCAAGGCAGGAGCCTACTCTGAAATGGAAAATGTAAACCCTCCCCACCCATTGGAATTGCTATAAAATTTAAATTAAGGGGCTCTCAGGCAAAAATATGGGAGCAGGAAATAACAGTTCTTTATTAGGGAAGGAAAAAAAATAAAAGGATAAAATAAAGAATGCAGTACACCAGAACAACACTGACAGAGTCAGAACCCAACCTGACACCCTGTGGGTCAGGGTGCTGGCAGCAGTCCCATTGGAATTGTGGCTCAGCCCTCCTGCAGTGTCAGGGGTGGCTCTGCTGGAGCAGGGATCCTGTAGAGAAGGATGTATTCTTCCTCTGAAGATCCAGGGGAAGAGGCAGCTGCTGCTCCTCTGGGGAATCCAGTGGAGAAGCTGTGCTGGTGTTCCAGAATCTCCAGATTCTGTCCAGGTAGGAATGCTTGGCTCCTCCCTCTGGGCTCACATCTCCCAATGGGATGCTGTAGTTCTTATCAGCCATGCAGGGACATTCAATAGCTGTTATCAGCAATGTCCCCTCCTGAGGGAGGAGTGATTGTGGTCACTCAAAGAGAGAGATAAGGCAAACTGCGCACTTGACAAAAGATAAACTGCCCTGCAGATGGTAATAGAAAACATTTTGCATTGCAGTCTTCAACACTGCCTGCCCCCAAAAGAACCAGCAGTGAGTGGAGAAGGTGAAGAGGAATGGGATGGGAAGAGGAGATGCTCTGTAGGAAAAGGGGAGCAGCCCTAATGGGGGATCCAAAGCACAGCACCCCATTCCCTCCCCTGCTGGATGGAGGGCAGAATTAAACCCCAATTTTTTCCACTGTTGTGATTTTACAGTGTTGTTGTTACAGGAAGGGAGCACATAAGGGATGAGGTAGATCATTATGTGCTTATATTATCAGCAGTGAAGCAAAGTCTCTTAATTCCTAATTCCACAATTGTCTGACACATTTCTTTGTGAGTTTCCTATTCATCCATATTTTTTCCCCCTTGGTCTCCACTAATAGAAATTGCTTTGTTGTTCAACTCAATTTCACTCTTGACTGGATTGAAATATGCTTATTTCCTTCCTAAAATAATAATAATAATAATAAAAACCTAAAATTATTTCCACTCATTGTATGTGAAAAGCGAACATTTTTCTTCATGAAATCTCTCAGGTTTGAATGTCTGAGGGTTTCAGAGGTTTATTTTCTCACAGTCTAATTGCATGATCGCAGCCATAGCTGGGGGCTTTCCATTTTTCATTATTTCATTATATATTTGAATTCATTATATGTTTATATATTTATATATATAAATATATAATTATATAAACATAAAATTATTTCAAATATATAATGAAATAATGAATTATATATATATAAATAATTTTATATAGATAATAAAATATTTATATATTTATTATATATTTCATTATATATTTGAATAACTCAGGACAGTTTAGGATTTCCTGGATTAATTTTGAAGTCTTGTGGCAGAGAGGGGGCTGCAAAATGAGACTTCTCCCACCCTCAGCCTCCTGACACACCAACAGGGCTGTGAGTGCTGAGCAGCAGCCTCGACCCTCCTGCAGTAATTAAAAGGCTGGAGAATTCTTCTCACCCCTGACTTGATTTTCTTTAATTACAGCTGAAGCTTGATGTATCTTGTCCCTCTTAATTTGGCTGAACCTTCCTCCTGCTCCAGCACTGGCTGCTCACTGCAGGACTCGCAGCTCTGGCACCTTGCAAGGGTGTGAGTGCCCTGCTGGGCTCATTTTGGGCTCTTGAAGTGAGCCCTGGGTGGCTGAGTGAATCCTTGTGGATACAGGAGCCTCTTGGGGGTGTTTCAGCTCTCCCTGCTCCCCTTGTTCAGCCCCACTTTTCACCTTGAGCTCCACCACGAGGTCTCCATCCTGTGCAGGGTGATGCCCCCAGGTTGGTGGGGCTGTTCTGCAGGGGATAAAATCCATCCTTATCCCATGGGATGGCTGAGGGAGCTCCTGGACTCTCCCAGGTTTGTTCCCTAGGGGATAAAATCCATCCTCCTCCTGTGGGAGCTCCTGGATTCTCTCAGGTTTGTTCCCCAGGGGATAAAATCCATCCTTATCCCATGGGAGGACTGGGGAGCTCCTGGGCTCTCCTGGGCTTATTACCCAGGGGATAAAATCCATCCTCATCCCATGGGATACTGGGGGAGCTTCTGGACTCTGCTGGGTTTGTTCTCCAGGGAATAAAATCCATCCTCATCCTGTGGAATGCTGGGGGAGCTCCTAGACCCTACTGGGTTTGTTTCCCAGGGGATAAAATCCATCCTCATCCCATATGATGGCTGGGGGAGCCTCCCAGTCTTGTTCCCCAGGGAATAAAATCCATCCTCATCCTGTGGGGCAGCTGGGGGAGCTCCTGGACTCTCCCTCTCCGGGCAGGCAGTACTTGCTGCAGGAGCTCAGGATAACGTGCTAATAAGCCTGAGAGGCTCCTCCAGAGGGGTTTTCTTGTCCTTTCGATGCTAATCCAAAGGCTGAGCGATGCATTGTCCTCCTGGGCTGGGAAATGTGCTCAGCTGAGTGTGACAGAGAGGCACAGGGGGGAGGCAAACCTGAGCTGGCAGCTCTGAGGATCTGCCTGGCCAAGGGGCACATCCAGCCCTCAGGGCTCACTTTCCCTGCTTCCCTTCCCGTGAGGGCTCTCGGGGGTGTTTATCCTCAAATACCCCCACCTAAATGAGGAAGGATGCTCCGTCCTCGTCAGGAGCAAAGGTTCAGCATTTCCAAGTGTCCTGCTGCTCTCCTTTACTCTGGGCTGTCCCTCATTTCCCCTGGGCTCTGTCCCTTCCTTGTTGCCTCCTCCCTGCCTCGATGGAGCTGGGCAGAGCTGCCCAGTGAGGGAATTGTGCCCAGTGAGGGAATTGTGCTCGCCAGGGGAATGAGGAGCTGCCCCTTAATGCGATCCCACCGCACCTCCCTTCTCTGCTGCGCACATCTTCCTCTCCCTTTAATTTTTAATTGCGGCTCGTGTTTCCTCGGAGCGTCTCTCTTTGCAGCCGGGGAGCCAGGAGCCCTTTGTGACCGATAAAGCTGCTGCAGGTTTTCCTTTCACCTTTTGTGTTTACTTCTCGCTGAAGCCGGGGTCGTTGCTGGGCTTAATTAACATAGTGAGAGAAATGCATGAGTTTATTTCAGCAGGAGGAGGAAGGGAAATTCAGCTTCCCCGCTGCTCTCAGAACACATAATCCTATTGGGAGCTGAGGAGTGATCCCTACATCGATTATTCTCCTCTGCTGAATTAGCGAGTTAGCAGCTAATGGAAGTGAAGGATTCGCAGTGCTGACAGGCTGGAGGAGCAGGAGCTGCCCAAATTCCCCTGCAAGGCAGCGCTGACAGCCCTGAGCTGTCGGGAGCTGCAGAATCTCGTGTTTTACACCTGACCTGGCTCTGCTCCTCCAGCAGTGCCTGAGCACAGGATGGGCTGTGCCCCCAGCGCTGGGGCTGCAGCACCCCTGGGGATCCAGGGCTGGAATGCTCCCCCTGCTCCCCACTGATGCTGAGAGCCCATCTGTTGGGGAAGATGACACAAGAAAGCCTTATAAATATGATTGTCTGGCAAAAGATTTTGAGAATATGGAAACTATAAGTAAGATTGAAATGAAAGCAAGCTTTGAGATCCCTCAGTTACTGAACGAGTGGAAAACAATGGTATGGCTTGCTGAAGGTGATCCCCTTTTGATGAAAAAACACCCTCTGCTTGCAGACAGCTCCAAGGGTCAGAGCAGACCCTACAGCTTGGCAGAAGGGGCCCAAAGAGGAGTTTTTAGGGTTTAAAATGTAACACAGTATGGTAGTGTAATGATTTTTATAGGCTGTATGTAAATGCTATAGGATTTGTATCTTGTACTAGATTGGTTAATGAGAATCAGAAAATTCAACCAAGAAGATGATTTATTGTATTGTAATGGGAACCTTGCTCTATTACCTTTTACTCTCTCACCCTCTCATCCTCTCTCCCCGTCTCTTCTCTCAGGCCTGCTCTGAGCTGTGGCTGGCAGCTCCCAGCAGGGCCCTGCATCCAGGCCCTTTGCAATAAACCCCAAATTCCAGACCTGGCTGCAGAGATCTCTCATCTCCATCCATCCCCACCATCCTACCCTCAATGCTCCTACACCCATCCTGAGTGCTGGGGGCTGCAGCACCCCGGGGATCCCAGGGCTGGAATGCTGCTCCTGCTCCCCTCTGGAAGCTCCCATGGGCTGGGGGCTGCAGGCAGCCTCAGCCCTGCTGGATCTGCCCCCAGGGATGCCTTCAGGCAGTGCAGAAATGCTGAACATCACCATCACCCCTGGGCTCCAGCTGCGTCCCAGGGCAGGAGGGGACAGAGATCGGTGTCTGTCTGGTGGTGCAGCCCACTGGGACCCAGACAGGCAGCTCCAGAGAACAGAGAACAACTCCAGAAAACAGATCCAGGATCAGAGAACAGCTCCAGGGAACAGCTCAGAAACCAGAGAACAACTCCAGAGAACAGAGAACTCCAGAAAACAGATCCGGGAAACAGAGAGTAACTCCAGAAAACAACTCCAGGGAACAGAGACAACTCCAGGGAACAGAGAACATCCCTAGGGACATGAAAACATGTAGAACAGCCTCAGGGATCAGAGAACAGCCCCAGTGACAGCTCCAGGGACCAAAGAACAGATCCAGAGAGCAAAGAACAGCTCTGGGGACCAGAAAACATAGAGAACAGCTGCAGGAACCAGAGAACAGCTCCAGTGAACAGCTCTGGGGACCAGAGAACATCCCCAGGGACATGAAAACATAGAGAACAGCTCCAGGGAGCAAAGAGCAGCTCCAGGGATCAGAGAACAGATCAAGAGACCAGGGAACAGCTCTGGGGACCAGAGAACAGCTTCAGAGACCAGAGAACATCCCCAGGGACCAGAATACATCGAGAACAGCTCCAGGGAGCAAAGAGCAGCTCCAGGGGTCAGAGAACAGCCCTGGGGAACAGAGAGCAGCCCCATGGAGCAGAGGACAGGTTCTGGGACCCTCATGGTTGGTGAATCTCCCCAGGGCAGGGTCAGGTGCCCTCTCACTGTTGCCTGCTAGCTGAGCAGTGTTCCTGCACTTCAGATATTGAGGGAAATGTTGCATCTTCTGCAGGCTGCAGTCACAGGGACTTCAGGCTGGTGGATTGATCCTCAGCACCCACATTTCCTACTCTGGCAGCAGCAAGGCCACCCATGCCCAGGGGTTTTGCTGGCTCCTCTTGGTCCCTTCAGCAGTCTCAGGGAGCTCCTGAGAATCCCGTGTGTATGGGGATGCAAAGGTGGCTTCAGGACACTGCCATGCCCTCCCTTGCTCTTTGCTCAGTGCTCTGAGGAGCAAATTTAGGGTTTGTTTTTTTTTTTTTTGCTGCCCCTGGCTGGTGATGCTCAGTGGCACAGGAGATCCCTCGGAGCCTCTCTGCCCTGTTGAACAGAGCTGTGCAGAGGCGGGGATGCAGCAATTGAGGCTGAGGCAGTGTTTGTGTCAGTAACAGAGCTCCCTGTCCCCAGCAGTGTCGCCTGGGAGGACAGAGGATTACGGTGACTAAGTGATCCTAATGCCCAAAGCGCTTGGGCACGGCAGCTCCTGCAATCAAATTATCTCTGTTATCTCAAGGGCAAGGCTGTGTGCGGGGAGAACTTCAGGAAGTGCCTTGTCACAGCACATTACAGCTCTGCTGCTCGCTGGCACTGTCCCCCTCTGGGATCGCTGTTTGTCCATGAACACCCAGCAGCTCGGGGCTGCAGAGGATGGAACACGGGCAGATCCAGCCCCAGGCTTTGGGAAGCTTTGAGGAGGGTCCTGGGCTGGAGTGGGGAGGCTCTGGAGGGTCCTGGGCTGCTTTTGGACCCCCAGCACATTAACAAGATATTTAATACTCTGCTTGTTTGATTTGTCGTATATTGGTGATTTGTTAATAATGTATGGATGTAAGCTTGTGTCGTAGAGGCAGGACCCTGGTTACTCATTCTAGCATTAATTCTCCTATTTAAATATAGGTTAGCCTGTAAATGGGGAGGGAGTTATAAAGTTCTCACATTTTTGTAGTGTAGAGCTTTAACACACTTTGTTGATGGCTGCTTGAGGGCCCACAGCGTAATTGGGAAATCAGTATTTATCCGCTCACAGAGATTGTATTCTTTTTTTAAAGAATACATGGGCACTGCTCACAAAAACCCAGACAAATCTGTCACTGTGGCTTGTCTGGAGGAGCCCCCAGCTGAGCAGTGATGTGTGTGCATCTGTGACCTTTGCAATAATGTATTTTAGGCTTTATTTCTGGTGGGTTACAGCCCTCCTGCATTTATTGCCCCTTTCCTGCAGCTGTGGTGACCCAAACCATGACGTTCTGTGCAGGGAGCTTTGAGGGGCTGGGCAGCTACCAAGGATCAGCTGAAGATCCCCAAGGTCCTTTGCTGGGTGTCCTAGGGTGACTTTATGATGCTTCTATCCCCAATTGTCTGTTCTGTTTGTGCTGGATATTAAGTTCTGCACCTTTAAGGTTGATTCTGAGAGCAAAGAGGGTGAGAAGAAGTGTGGATCTTGTTAACAAAGTTAACAACAAAGTTAATAACAAAGAGTGGTTCAACAATTTTTGTTAAGCACAAATTTTGTTATTTTTTAATAACAGAGTTAATAACAAAGTGTGGTTTTCAGAAGCTGCACTTGCACCTCCACATTCTTTCTCTGGAACTGTGTTTGTAGCACGGACAGACAGCAAGACAGAGCTCTCCTCTGCTTTTAGTTATTTTTTAGCTGGCTGAGGCAGAGAAGTTCTTTGGACTGTGGTTTTTCTTTTTCTTGGAGCTTATCAGCCCTGCTCTGGACTGAACACCCAGAAAAACACCAGGAGCTCTCACCTGTGGCCCACTGGGGCCTGGATGTGGCATTTCCAGTGCCAGAGGGACTGATGGAGACTGAGCAAGCAAAAGGACTTTCTGGGTTTCCCATCTCTTCAGAATAGCAAGAGGTTCCATTGTTAATTATTATTAATTATCCATGTTTGTGAGTACTCTGCTTGTTAAAAAACCAGTTTTTAATTCTTAAATAAGCAGTTTTTTCCACATCTCTCAAAGGAGGTTTGTGACAGTGTTCGCAGGGGTTCTTGGATTGGGGAAGAGATGAGGATCTGACTCCATGTTTCAAAAGGCTTGATTTATTATTTTATGATATTTATTATATTAAAACTATACGAAAAGAATAGAAGAAAAAGTTTCATCAGAAAGCTGGCTAAGAATAAAATAGAAAAGAATGATAACAAAGGTTTGTGGCTCGGACAGAGAGTCTGAGCCAGCTGACTGTGATTGGCCATTAATTAAAAACAACCCCATGAGACCAATCCCAGATGCACCTGTTGCATTTCACAGCAGCAGATAATCAATGCTTACATTTTGTTCTTGAGGCCTCCCAGCTTCTCAGGAGGAAAAATCTTAAGGAAAGGATTTTTCATAAAAGATGTCTGTGACAGAGGTTTGTCTCCAAGACCAGCAGAGAGGAGGGGCCGCTTGAATTTGCTTTCTACAGGGACCCCATTTGGAGTTTTCATCCCAAATTTACCCTAAATCAGGACACTGGGGCAGTGGTGCAGGTGAGTCCCATCTTCCAGAGGATGCTTTGGTGCTGGACCTGGAGCTTTGGCCCTGCCTCAGTTACAGGCAGGACCCTGCACCAGGGATGCTCCTTCTGGGTGAGCAGGGGCTCTAACTGGTGCCAAACTGGTTTCTTTTGGGCCAGCTGGCTGCTGAGTTGGTTCTCTCCATTCCCTGCTGCTGCTGAATTCAGGACAACAAACAAATCTGTGTGTGTGTGCAGTATAACTCCAGCACATTGATTTTTGGGGCTATTGCTTCTCAGCTGCCGAAGAAGATAATTCAGTGCTTTATTACCATGCTTGGATTGTAGATTTATCCCTCTAAACAGACAGTGAGCTGGTAGTTAATTAAGCTTTTGTTTCAAGCAGCAGCACAGGGAAAGGATTGGCTGCTGCAGAGCTTCTCCTTGGGGATGAGGGCCCTGGGGGTGGGGAATGCCACGTTCCCATCCCTGGGGGGATGGATCCTGCATGGCTGATCCTGGTGGGAATTGGGAGCTGCAGAAGTAACTCTGACTCTTGTTCCCTTCTGATCTCAGCACCCTGCCAGGATGGGCGTGGAGATTGACAAGAACAGATTTCTATGTTATTTATTTTATTTTAATTTTAAATTATTTTATTTTTTATTTTTATTTTAATTTTTATTATATTTTATTTTATAACTTAATTATTTAATTATTTTAATTATTTTAAATTTTATTTTAATTATTTTATTTCGGTTTATTTTATTTTATATTGTAATTATTTTATTTTTATTTTTATTTTATTTTTATTTTAATTATTTTATATTATTTTATTTTAATTATTTTATATTATAATTGTTTTGTTTTATTTTATATTTTAATTATCTTATTTTTTATTTTAATTATTTTATTTTATTTTATTTTCTATTATTTTATTTTATTTTTAATTTTATTTTTATTTTATTTTCCAGGTTAGTACTGCAGGAGGCACCTGGAGGAAGCCAAGGTGGCTGAGCTGCCTTCTGCCTGCCTAAGAAACATCCAAACCCTTTGGGGGCATTTTCCAGCCCAGGACCAGCTCTGGAAGGAGGAATGGGAGGACACCATCTCCTCCCTGGTCCCTTCTCCCCTCATTGTCACTCACCCTTAATCCTTAAATAATTAATTTGTGGTGCTCCACCACATCCCAGACCTTTCCTGCTGGGAAGCTGCTGCCACTGGGAAGAGCTGGTTTGGCACAACCCAGAGCTGTGGGATGCACAGAAGGACTTTGGGGTTTTCCTTATGGGGTTTTCCTGCTCTGCACTCCTGGCTGGGATGTTCCCTGTCCCTTCCAGGCTCTTGGGAAGGCACAGCTGGATCCTGGCACACACCAGCAGTGCCCTGGTTGCCCCACCACCCCCTCCATGCAGTGTTTGTGTGCACTAGGGAGGTTTCCAGCCCCATGGAGCTGAGCTGATCTTGGAAAGAAGCTTTGGAATGAAGGGCTCTGCCTCCTGCTGCCGGGCTGGAGCTGGGCTCTGGAGGGCAGCACCAGATTTTGAGGTGGTTTTACAGCTCAGGTGAGCAGCAAGGATTCCTGTCAGGAGCTGGGAATGGAGTGAGCAAGCAGGAAATCTGGGGTAGCAGGATCCCCACAGCACCTTCACCAGGCTGCTGCTCCATCCCTGCCCAATGGCCAGGTGAGGAACACCAGGTGGCTTCTCCAGAGGAGCCCTGGTGCTCCCAGCTGCACCCAAAAGAGCAAATGAGCACCCAGCTGGTGTTTGGGGGCTGCTGGTTGTGTCCATGAGGGCCCCAGGGAAGGGTGTCCTTGCCAAGGTGACCTGAGGGCTTGGCTTGGCAGTGCTGGCTGCAAATCCTCAATCTGTGCATCCATCCCTCTGCATCCTGCTGGGATCCCACCCAGACCTGCTGTGGCAATGGCTCCTTCCCTGGCACCTGCCCACAAAAAGTGTGGATAAATACAAAAATCCTCCAGCATTTAAGAAATCCTGGAGAATATGGTTTTGCCTTTCACTTCTGGCTGGAAAAAAAGTGCTGTTTTATGACAAAAAATTGTGGTTTGGGGTAAATTTCCAGCTGCTGTTCTTGAGCTCACTCGTGGCTGGTGCTGGTGCAGCTTCATGCTCCCTGGAGCTTTGCTGACCCTGGTTTCCACTGGGGAGAAGGAAGCAGTGTGAGCATCTGGGGTGCCTATGGAAATGCAGCACCACAGCAGCATTTCCTCCTCCTCAGCCCCACAGGAAAACCCTGTGGGCTCTGAGTCTCTTCACACTCAGAGAAAACCCTGGGATTGTGCACAATCAAGGTTGGTTTGTAGAGGAGTGGGTGACTGGTGCTGGAATTCAGCACCTGAGGTGCAGATCACTGAGCCAGGCCAGGCAGGTGGGGCTGCAGGGAGGTTTCTCTCTCTGGAGGAAACTGGGATGGAGAAAGGCTGGGGAAGACCATGGGAGGAGAGCATCCCACCGTGGACAAGGCAAAGGACAGCTGTACCTAGTGTCACCCTATGCTTTATGGTTCCTGTGGTGGTACCCAGAGCAAAGAGAGACAGCCAGCCATGGGGCCAGCATGGCATGAGGGGCTCTGTTGGCACCACAGCCCCCCAGCCTGGCCAAAGGGGGACAGCGTTGTCCTTCCAGCCATCCTGTGCTCATCCCAGGGTGCTGCATCCCTTCCCTCACCCCCCATCCTGGCTGGGCTTGGAAATGGGGCTCTGTGCACACTTGGCTCCTTTAAGCCCCAACTTTTGTGAGGTTTTTGTGCTTGTCACCTTCCGCAGGAGAGCCGGAAACACCTCTGCTGAGCTCAGCACTGCTTGCCCTGCCTCAGCTCTTTGTCTTCTCAAGGACACCACCCTGGTCCCCTTGGCAGCACCCTGGAGCACCCGGGGACTTTGGGGAGCCACGTTGTGGCCGTGACTGTGCCCCCGAGAGAGCTGGGGCCGCAGGGCTGCAGCCTGGTGCTGTCAGAGACTCAGACCCGCTTTTACCCACAAGGGAGGTTTGCCCTGGTCCTGATCACCCCACAAATCAAACATCGCCCGGGCACGTTGCTGGGTGGCATTTCTGGTCATCCCTGCCTCCCGGGGTCCCCACGCCGGGATCTGTCACCTGCGCGGGGATGCTGCCGCCCTCTCCGCCCACACCCGCTTATCCCCCCCGCACAAAACGCCATCCCCTCAACTCGGGGGGGTGCCCACCTTCACCTCCCCCTTCCCCGCTGCCCGAATCCCCCCCCTGTGCGGGCGCGGTAGCCGCTAGATGGCACGCGGAGCGCGGCGGAGCGCGGCGGGGGCTCCGCGGGGCGGCGCGGGGCGGAGCGGAGCCGCAGCGCGGGGTGCGCGGAGCGGAGCGGAGCCCGGGGGCCCGGCCATGGGCTCGGCCGGCAGCGGGCAGGGGCAAGGCTAGGGCGGGGGGGGTCCCCGCAGCGCCCCCCGCCCCGCACAGCCCCGCTCGCCGCTGCTGGGGGGGCGCGGGGCCGCCCCCTGCCCGCGACGCCGAACGATGATCACTGTCAACGCGGATGGCAAGATAATGGTCAGGAGATGCCTCGTCACCTTGAGACCCTTTAGGTAAAGTTGGGATTTCATCCCGGCGCTGCTGCCTCGCCCGGATGCTGCGGGCGGGGAGAGAACGGTGCGGGGGCTGCGGCTGCGGGGCAGCGATCCGGGCGGGGATGGAGCCCGGCTGGGGATGGCGGGGAGCGGGCAGGGATCGGGGCAGGGAACCGGGCAGGGTCCGGGGAGGGAAACGGGCAGGAATCGGGGCAGGGATCCGGGCAGGGTCCGGGGAGGGAAACGGGCAGGAATCGGGGCAGGGATCCGGGCAGGGAAATGGGCAGGGATCCGTGTGGGGCGTGAGGATGGAGCCCAGCTGGGGATGGCGGGGAGCGGGCAGGGATCGGGACAGGGCTGGGGATAGAGCCCAGCTGGGGATGGCAGGGATCGGGCAGGGATCCATTCAGGGATCTATGCAGGGTCCGGGCAGGGCTGCCCGCGGGGCAGGGATCCGGACAGGGATCCGGACAGGGATCCATGCAGGGATCCATGCAGGGTCCGAGCAGGGCTGCCCGTGGGCACCGTGTGGCTCCTGCAGCTCCCGCTGGGCGCCGGTCCCGGCTCGCCCCGGTGTCTCCGGGGTTATCGCGGGGCTGCTGCCGCTGGCTTTTCTGGGAAAGGTTCTTGGGGATGTTGGTACTCGAGGGGATTCGGTTCCTCTGGTTTGAGCGGGCTGGTGCAGCTGGGGATTCCGAATCCCGCCCTGAGCTGGCAGTGGGGCTGGGGTGGATGTCCAGACCTGAACTCCTCCGGCTCCAGCACACCCGTACCCACCCTTTGCTTTTTCCCCTTGCTGGAACTCCCCATTTCTGCTTCCATACATTCGCTTCCCCTCTCCAGCCCTTGCTCTCCGGCTTCTTTGCTTCGCCGGAGACGTGCTTGGGTTGGTCCCGAGCTTGAGATGTTGGGAGATGCTGGCACTTAGGTGGTTTCCCGATGGGGAGAGGGACCAAAACCCCTTAGAGATAGAGGGGAACGTGCCGGGGGACGAAGCTCAAGGTGGGGCCAGCCCAGCCCAGCGGCTTCCAGCGCTCCCTGCTGTGTTTGGAGCTCTGGGGTCACCGCAGGGATCGGCTCGGTGCCTTTTGCTTAGCCCGGGTACCGCCGGGAGGGAGGGAGGGAGGACAGGCTGGGCTGGCACTCAGGTGTGAGAGGTTTCCTGCCTCTCCTCGGGAGCTGCTCGGCTCTGTTTGCACTCAGGTGTGAGAGGTTTCCTGCCTCGCCTCGGGAGCTGCCTGGCTCTGCTTGCCTGGAGCGATTTCTGCTCTGGATGCCGCGGCACTGCCCTGGGACTGAGGAACGTGGCCAAGGGGATGGCACAAAGCACTGGCAGAGGTGTGAGGGCTCCCAGAGCTCAGGGATGAGCCTGGCAGAGGTGTGAGGGCTCCCAGAGCTCAGGAGTGCAGCAGGGAGTGACTGTGGGGACACAAGAAGGGCACACACACTCATCCCAGGGGATGCTCTTTGTCTGGCTGTTTGCTCTCCTAACTTGGGTTGAGTTCCACAGTGAGGAGGTGGCTGGCTGGAGCATCCCTGTGCCCTGGGCATCACCCCTGAGGCAGGGGAACCCCATCTCCAGCAGTGACCTGGGGTCAGGGTCAGGGGAGAGCACAGGGATGGCAGGGTGATCACAAAGTCCCATCAGGGGTGAGGATGAGTGTGGGTGAGGGGTTTGTGGTGGCTGGATGGCCTCTGGTTGCACAGTCCTGGCCATGTGCCCTGGGCTGGCTTCTGCTCTCCAACCAGTACAGACCAGTGCTGGTGCCACTGGAACCACTGGGGTTACCTTGATTTAACAGCCAGGCTCTCCCTGTGCAAGAGGAGGAATTCCCAAGCCCCTCTCCTTACTGTCCCACAGTGCCAGGACCACTGCCCCTCCTCCCTGCTGCTGCCATGAGTGTCACCCCCCCATGCCACAGTCCTGTGTCACCTTGCTCCCAGCCCAGCGTGGCTGAGTGTTGGCACTGCCCAGCTCCAGCCTGGTGCCAATCAGCTCTGCTCCCCTAACATCAGCACCCCCATCCTCAGCTGTGGGTCAGGGATAACCCCCAGCAGTTTTGTTTTATATTTTATTTTATTTTATTTTATTTTATTTTATTTTATTTTATTTTATTTTTTAAATTTATTTAAATTTATTTAAATTTATTTTAATTTATTTTTTATTTTTAATTTTTTTTATTTTTATCTTCAGTGGGAGAAGGTGCTGGCAGCCAGGATGGGTCCTGTGAATGCACAGGTTCCCTGCTGCTGGCTGGGCAAAGCCTCCCTGCTCTGGGAATCCCTGGTGTGATGCCCTGCCTGATGGGGATCGGTGCCATTGGCAAACAGCAGCAGGAAACCGGATCCTGTGCACCAAAACATTTCATTAACCTCCCTCCAGACACGCTCAGCAAAGCAACGCAGAGCCCTGAGCTGGGAGAGCACCTGCAGAGAGGGAGCAAATCAGTCTGGGAAACCACAGGAATGGCCAGGGGTGGCTCTGACTTCATCTCAGCACCAAAGGGGTCTCACCCGTGATGGTGAGAGGCAGGAGAGCTGGGTCCAGGCAAGAACTCACCAAGGAGCCCTGGCCCACCTCACCCAGCCCTTGGCTCTGTAGCTCTGTTCACCAGCTGGGAACCCAAGCCAGGCTTTCTGGGGGATGTGGCAGTGGTCAGTGAGAGCTCCCTCTGGTCCCTGCATGGATCCCATGGCTGAGCATCAGTGTGACAGCACCACAGCCCTGTCAGGCTCCAAGCAAAAAGGGTTTGAGGGAGAGGAGTCATTCATCAGCCTGACTTCTGCTGGTAGGAATGGTGGCTCAGCTTTTGGTAGTTGAAATCGTGTCGAATTAAAGGTGTTACCTGACCTGCAGCCCTTGGTTTCCCCCTGCAGGATTCTCCTGTGGGTCCCAGCTGGGGGATGTGGCACCATGGGCACAGTCCCAGTGTCACATCCCCAGTGCCACAGCCCCATCCTGCTGGGTGTACTGGCCTTCCTCCCCCAGCACATCCCAGCTCAGCACTCTGACCCTCCTGGTCAGAGTTCCTCAGTTCCATGGGCCAAAATCCTCCATGGCTGGGGCATCACTTCCAACTTTCATTTAATTTTCATTTAACACTTGAGGAATTTCACTTTCTTTTCTTTTGGGCACCAAGCCAGAGCCCAGAATTGTGAACATTTCAGTTTGGGGAGGATGTGGAGAGTGACTTGGCACCAAACTGCGCCGAAGTGATGAATTAAACGTGACATGGATGACAGGCAAAGCCAGCATGCAGGATAGATGTTATTTGGTCCTTGGAGCTCCAGAGTCTTCAGAGAGTTTTGATTTTGGGGGAGAGAACCCAGTGCATTTAGACCATCTGGGATCTGGTATGTTTTACCTACTTTGCTGTAAATTTGTTTTCTGTATAGGGAGTTTCCACTCAGGTGAGTCTGGTCCAGGCACTTTTATTCACCTGGAGAACAGGAGCAAAAGTAAAGGATTTGGGGTTCTCAGGCTGAAAGCCCAGCCCTGCACCACCCCTGCTCCCTGGAGCACTGCTCTGGGCTGGATCCACTCATCTCCCAAGGACAGCAATTCCAGTAGAGCTCCAATTCCTCTTTTTTTCTTTTTCTAATTTTTTTTTTTAAAGGAAAAAAAGCATCTTGCATCTCCCCTACTCTCTCTGTAATCCGGTCAAAATGAAAAAGGTTTAGTTTCCTAGGGAGATGGTAGAGCACAGATCACCTTTGTAGCTTTTTCTTCCCTTCCCCTTTTTCTTTCTGCTCAGTGTTTAAGGATCCCTCCTTGCCAGACTATAATTATGAAGATTAAAAAGCATCACCAAGGTCTTGCATAATGATGAAGATATTGTCAATAGGAAGTGTGGGAGCAGGATCAGGGCTGAGCATTTACTGAGGTGATGCTTTTTTAAAATGGGGATACCAGGACAGGGCCATGGGTGGGTTTTGGACCAGGATGGACCCTGGGGTGCAGGACCTGCCTGGGCTTTGAACTCTTTCAGCTTGTTTCTTCTCCAGCCTGCTGTCCCAGACAGCATTCCCTGAGGGCAAATTCAGCCCTCCAAAGCCAAGCTGGGTGCAGCAATCCCCTCCAGGGTGCTCCTGAGAGCCTTTCCCTGCGCTGGGCTCAGGCTGTGGCAATGGCAGACCAGGCACCGACGTCCCCAGCTCACCCCCTCTCCAAGCTATTTATGGGACACCATGTTACTCTGCAGCATCAAGGACGCTCTGCTGCCTCCACCATCACCTCCCTGCTGCAGCTGGACCTCAGCTCTCTGCAAACCTTCCTCCCAGCCAGCTCTGGAGGGGCTGAGGGCTGTGTGGTGTCTGTGTGCACATCCCACAGCTGGGGAGGGGGTGGCTCTGCTCCACTGCTGACTGCTTGTGGGGCTGTGCCTGCAGGGATGGGAGCCTGGATCACTGAGTGCACAGTGGTTTAGGTATCCTGTAGAAATTGCTTTCCACTCCTCTAGGGGCAGCTCATTCAGAAATGAAGGGATCTGAGCTGGCCCAGGCTGCACGGGGACGTCAGGCAGTGCTAGCGATGCACTTGAGCATCCCCTCACCAGGTGGGTCAGCTCACCCAGGTGGGTCAGCTCACCCAGGTGGGTCAGCTCCAGCTCTCCCAGGTTCAGTTCTTCCAGGTGGGTCAGCTCACCCAGGTGGGTCTGCCCTGCCAGCTCTCCCAGCTCTCCCAGATTCAGCTCTCCCAGGTTCAGCTCATCCAGGTGGATCCCCTCTCCCAGGTTCAGCTCACCCAGGTTCAGCTCTCCCAGGTGGGTCAGCTCCAGCTCTCCCAGCTCTCCCAGCTCTCCCAGCTCCAGCTCTCCCAGGTGGATCAGCTCTCCCAGCTTCAGCTCTGGCCTGGCTGTCAGGGAGGGTTTGTGCTGGTGCTGGGTGTGCTGCTGGCACAGCTCATTGGTGCTGACAAGCCCAGGGTGCTGCTTTTACCCCTGATTAGGTGGGAGGTGAGAAGGCTGACATGCCCAGAGCCAGGTGCCCCTGATCCATGGGGATGGGGCAGGGCTGATCCACAGGGATGAGCAGGAGTTGTCTGCTGTGAGCAAGGCGGACCCTCTTGGAGCAGGCAAGGAAACCCTTTGTTCCTGAGCTGGCTGCTGCTGAGATGAGGCTGTCCTGGATCTGGGCTCAGGTGTGTGCTGTTTGTGTGACTGCAGCATCAGAGCTGCCTGCACGGAGGTGGGAGCTCAGGGCATCCCCTGGCAGTGCCCAGGAGCCTCTCCAGGCAAGGAAAGCCTGGCTGTGCTGTGCAGGGACAGCAGGGAGCTCCTCCACCAGATCTCCCTGGGGAAGCCCAGCCCTTCTTGAGCTGCTTGACCTGGCACTTGAGCTCTCCACAACATCTCCAGGCACTAACAAGGGCTTTGAAGCAGGTCACTTTATTTGTTAGCCCTTTCCAGCAGCAGATAATTGCAGTGCAGAGCTGAAGGCTGTTCCTATTCCTGTGCCTTTCAGCTGTGCAGGGATGCTCAGTGGAGGGCTGGGGGCTCCACTGCCCCTGGAAAAGCCTGGGTGGCTGTGCTGTGGCAGCTCCTGAGCCCTGTGGAGGATGCTGAGAGCTTGTAGGAGAGCTGAAGGCTGCTGTGCTCTGTGCTTTGCTTCCCTTTGGCTCAGGGATGCTGAAAGGCAGCAATGCCAGGGCACCCCTGAGGGCTCCCTGCCCCACTCAGGACTGATTTACCTGTTACAAACCTGTTGTTTCTCCAGGCTGGCTGGGGTTGTCTTTTCTCTTTCTCCTCCTGGAGATTTCCCCTGGGTTTGAATCACGCTGCTGCTCTGGGAGTGTCACACTGACACCTGGCAGTGGCTCTGCCAGGGCTTTTCCCTTTTTTTTAAATTTTTTTAATTTTTATTCTTTGTGGCTGCTGCACCTCCAAGGAGTCCTGGGGATGATGGCAGCGTCTCTGAGCAGTGGAAGGAGGCCAGACATCCATCCCTTGGCACAGAGCACTCTGCTTTTCACTCCAGCCTGGCACAGAGCTCTTGCCTTCAGCCCTTCCACGCCCAAAAGAGGGACTTGGCTGAATTTGGGCAGGGCAGGAGCAGTGCTGGGAGCTCCTGTCCCTCCTGGAGGTGCCATCCTGCCCTGTGTGTCCCCTGGGAGCCACTTCCCTGCCAGCTCTGTGAGGAAAGCAGGGCTGGGATGGCCCCAGGCCACACGAGTGCAGGTCCCTGCTTGTCCCCTTGTGCACAGGGCACACAATGACAGTGCTGCTGGCCTAGTTACAGGGGAACAAAAGGCTTTGTATAAAAAAACTAAAAGGTTTTTTTTTTAGATCCTTTGGGAGGAAGGGAAGGTAAAGGTCTCTCTTTACTCCTCTCTCCCAGAGGAACACAGGAATTGTTTATTGTAGTTGTTCCTGTGCTCTGGGCTGCTGGGCTGGCCCTGCTGGAGCATCGCAGGGCAGTTGTGGTCTGGTTTGGCTTCCCTGCTGAAGATGCAGATCCACCACTCCCCCTGAGTGCATGGGGGTTTCCTCAATTCCTGAATTCCTCAAGGCCTCAATTCCTCAATTCCTGAATTCCTCAAGGCCTCAATTCCTCAGGGCCTGCATTGGAGAGGCTGCAGGGATTTCAGAGGGGGCTCTCAGGCAAACCCCCTGCTCAGTGCCAGGGTTTGTGTCCTGGGCTCTTTGTGAAGGGTCTGGGGTGAGGTGCTGGTGGGGTTGGGGCTGCACAGATGCTGCTCCCTGCCAGGGCTGGGTGAGGCACAGGGATGGAGCTGGGATTGCCCCAGACACCCAAAGCCTCTCCTGCTGCTGTGCAGAGGGATTATCCCAGGGGCACGGGGTGCTGGGGCTGGCTGCTCCTCACACCGTGCTCCAGCTCTGCTTTCTCTCTGCAGGATTTTCGTGCTGGGCATTGGATTTTTCACGCTGTGCTTCCTGATGACATCCCTGGGAGGGCAGTTCTCAGCCAAGCGCCTGGGGGACTCCCCCTTCACCATCCGCACCGAAGGTGAGCACGGCCCCACAGCCTGGCCTGGCTCACTGGGAACACACAGTGTCTGCTAGGGAAGGCAGGAACCTCCCCTGACATGGAAAATGCAAACCCCCTCCCTCTGAATTATTATAATTTTGGAATTAAGGGGCTCTCGGGCAAAGATATGGGAGCAGGAATAACAGTTATTAGGGAAGAAAATAAAAAGATAAAATAAACAATGTAGTAAAGCAAAACAACACTGACAGAGTCAGAACACAGCCTGACACCTGACATTTTGAAATTAAGGGGCTCTCAGGCAAAGATATGGGAATAGGAATAACAGCTCTGTACTAGGAAAATTAAAAATACAAATGCAATTGTACAAACAAACAAAAACAGCACTGCCAGAGTCAGACCATGCCCTGCCCCTGTGTGTCAGGGTGGTGTCCCAGCCCCATGCCATGGGGGCTCAGCCCTCCTGCAGTGCCAGCTGTGGCTCTGCTGCAGCAGGGATCCTGCACAAGGGGGGAGTTTTCCTCTGCAGCTCCAGGGCTGCTGCAGATGGGCCTGGGCTCCCTCTGGCCATGCAGGGCAGCAGAAAGCTGCTCCTCTGGCAATGCAGGGGGCAAAGGCTGCTGTGCTGTGCCAGGCTCAGATTGGATCCAGGTAGGAATGCTTGGCTCCTCCCCTGGGCGGAGCATCTCCCCATGGGATGCTGGGATTGGATCAGCCCTGCAGGGACACTCAGTGGCCATGGAGAGCAGAGATCTCCTGGAGGGAGGGTTGGCTGTGGGGGAGAGAAAGGAAAAACTGCCCCATGAACAGCAGAGAACTGCCCCAGCTCTGACAGATGGTGATAGAACACACACCCCCATTTCCAACCTGAGATCCTCATGTGGTGTCCCCATGTGCTTGGTCCAGCTGAGCTGATGAGTGCCAGGGATGCAGGAGGATGGTGCTTGGATCTTCCATTCCCATGGGTGTAGCCATGATATTTTCTGAAAAATCCTTTCCTTAGTATTTTTTCTCCTGAGAAGCTGTGAGGCCTCAAGAACAAAATGTAAACAATTGTTATCTGCTGCTGTGGAATGCAACAGGTGCATCTGGGATTGGTCTCATGTTGGTTGTTTCTAATTAATGGCCAATCACAGTCAGCTGGCTCGGACTGTCTTGGTCACTCACAAGCCTTTGTTGTGATTCTTTTTCTATTCTTAGCCAGCCTTCTGATGAAATCCTTTCTTCTATTCTTTTAGTATAGTTTTAATATAATATATATCATAAAATAATAAATAATAAATCAGGTCTTCTGAAACATGGAGTCAGATCCTCGTCTCTTCCCTCATCCTCAGACCCCTGTGAACACTGTCACACCCAGCTCCTTCCTGGCCCTTTTTGGGATTTTCAGGATGGCTCAGAGCCCTGTTGGCCTCTCTTGCCGTGTGTGGCTTTTCCCTGTGGCTCCAACCTGGCTGTGCTCACACCCAGAGCTGTGGCAGGTGGGGCTGAGTGCTGGGGATGCTGACCCTGGCTCCCAGCAGGAAATGGGGAAGCAGCAGGATCAGGATCAGCACTAGCAGCAGTGTGGGTGTTTGGGCTGCCTCTGGTCTGACCTATGGAGGGTCTGGCTCAGGTGCTTGGAGGTCTTGGTGGGTTTGAGCACTTGGGGCCTGCAGGGAGTGGAAATTGCTCCTTAGGGAAGGGGAAATAAAAGGCTTTGTGGTTTTATGCAGGTCGTTTTATGCAGGTTTTATGCAAAGCCTTTTTTTTTATGCAGGTACTGAAATGTAGAAGAGAAATATTCTGATTTTTAGCAAGTGTTATGTTGTATTTAACACCTATTTTGGCAAGACGCAAAATCAGCTCAGGAGACACTTGTGTGGTGGGACAGTCACTGCCCTGCTCTGGGAGGACACTGCTCCATGGACTGAACTTCCCCTGATGTTTTCTCTGAGATTCCAGTCAGGTGAAATGCACAGAGGGAACTGCCCGGCTTGAGCTGCCCTGAGCAGGGTGAGATGGGCTTGGTGAGGCCACTGTGGTCTTCTCCTCCCATACTAGAACCATGGAAGGATCTGAGCTCCACAGCCTCATCCAGAATGTGATTTTGGAGCATTAAATCCCTTCCTTGAGGTGCTGGAAGAAGTGCCAGCTGCTTCCCTACAGGAGGAAGGGGATAAAGTGATGTTTTCCAAAGGCTGGATGGTGTTAAACCTCTTAGTTGACCTTCCAAGAGCTGTTTTTTCAGCCTGTGGCAGCTGGATCTGTGTTCTCCCTGTGGGTGGAGGACATGGTGGCTGATGTTCCTCCCCTCTGCTCCCCTGGCTGTTCCCATCACCAGCTCCATTCAACCCCTTTCTGTGTTTTCCTGGTGGCCCCAGCCTGGAGCAGGTGGCAGGGTCGGTGCTTTTCAGTGCTCCTGCCCTTGCTCAGGGTAGGTGTCCCCATGGGGAGGGTGGGTTTATGTTCCTGTCCCCAAGCCAAGCACATACCTGGTGAATGGAGTCTGGTTTGAGGGGATTTCTTCCTTCCTGGGATAAGAAACAGCACAAGGAGAGCGGGCAGGAGCCCCCAGACCAGCACCTTCTCCAGAGCTGGCATTTGAGGAGATGGGCTCTGAAAAATTGCTGAGCTTGAAATGAAAGGTGTCATTGTCACAGCTGCCCTGTGGCCCAGAGGAGCCCCAGTGTCCCTGAAAGGTTTGTAGAGAACTGAAGGAAAGGCAGAAACGCCGATGAGCTGTGGGGCCAGCTGAGCTGTGGCACAAAACCTTTGCTGGTTCTAAATTTGAGGGTGAAATAATGGCAAAAATACCATTACTCAGCTCTTCACCCCCTTTCTGGATGCCTTGGAGTGGTTTTTCCCATCCTTATCCTTAATTTAAGCCAGACCTTTGAATCCACTGGCTGCATCCTTGTCTATCCCTTGTTTCCTGGGAGCAGTGTCAGCACAGCCCCAAATCAAAACAAATCTCCTTTTTCAGACCTTACACCTCAAATCCTCCCCATTCAGGGGTTCAGGTGATTAAATCAAGGTGTGTAAAAGGGTTCTCCCTCCTGCCTGAGCCTCTCTGGCTCTGCTGGGGGCTGTGAGCACCAGCCCTGCTGGCTGGGAGAGATGCTGCTTTGCTCCAAGGTGCTGCAGGTTGAATGCTGCTTCTGGTCTCATTTAAAGAAGAAAATAAGTAAATTATGACCTAGGTCTTCTAATTTTTCAAGGTGCTGGTCTCTTAGCTTTCTAACTGGGTAGATGAGCTGATGAGCTGTGGGGCCAGCTGAGCTGTGGCACAAAGAGCAGCAGAGGTTTCCAGAAACCTGCAGAAGCACCTGGGGTCAGCCCAGAGGGCTCTAAATTTGGGGTGAAATAACGGCAAAAATATCATTACTCAGCTCTTCACCCCCTTTCTGGATGCCTTGGAGTGGTTTTTCCCATCCTTATCCTTAATTTAAGCCAGACCTTTGAATCCACTGGCTGCATCCTTGTCTATCCCTTGTTTCCTGGGAGCAGTGTCAGCACAGCCCCAAATCAAAACAAATTTAAAACAAAACAGATTTAAAGCAAATGTCCTTTTTTCAGGCCCTCACACCTCAAATCCTCCCCATTCAGGGGTTCAGGTGATTAAATCAAGGTGTGTAAATGGGTTCACCCTCTTGCCTGAGCCTCTCTGGCTCTGCTGAGGGCTGGGAGAGATGCTGCTTTGCTCCAAGGTGCTGCAGCTTGAATGCTGCTTCTGGTAATGCCTGACTGGTCTCATTTAAAGAAGAAAAGCAGTAAATTATAACCTAGGTCCTCTAATTTTTCAAGGTTTTGGTCTCTTAGCTTTCTAACTGGGTAAGGCAAATCCTGCTTTGTTAGAAAGCTCAAAAATTCGGTGCAAATCCAATTTTTTCCCCTATATTCAGTGGCTTTGCCAAACAAACTATTGCTTCCAGATGAATTGCTGCACATTTGGCTGTTGTTGTGCTGCTTATTGAGGAAGATGAGCTTCATTCATGGCCTCACACACTGGTTTAAGCACAAAGCATCCTCTCTGCTGTCTCTGGAGGAAGATGCTGGAGGGAGGTTGTGTTCTTTGTCCCCAACGCTTGGCAGGCACAACCTGAGAGGCTTTTCCTCACTCTTTAACACCTGGTTCAGGCTTTTGGGGTTCATCCTTTCCTGTCACAGCTTTTACAGAGGCTGCTGTGGTTCCCACTGTGCTAATTTTATTTTCTGAAGTACGTGCTGCCTCCCAGGCTCAGGATGAATTTTGATTTAGGAGTGAAAAGGGGTAATAAAAGCATAAAGAGCCATTAACATTCCTCCTGGCCACGGTGGGGTGTTTGTAGGGACTGGCTGTGCCCCAGGGTGATGAAGCTGTTCCCAGGGGTGAGTAACCCCCAAAGCAGAGTGGGACCAAGGCTCAGGGAATGTGCTGGCCAGGAGCTGCCCAATGTCACCACAGACTCTCTCTGTCACCTGGGACAGGCTGTGGTGTTGAGGGGAGGATCTGGTGGCTGGAGAACCAGGAATCCGCCCATGGCCAAGGCAGGAAGGGTGGGGAGCTCTTGGATTGCTGTTGATAATTGCTGTCCCAAGATGTGCAGGATGTCTCTGCTTTCACCCATGCAACTGAAGAACGAGTCTGGACTCTTCACTTTTCGGTCCTGAGGTTGTTTATTAATTCTTATCTATAAAATTTTCTTTCTGCCCAGCCGAGATCTGCTCAGCAGGGCAGCCACAGGCACCCTGTGTTGTCCTTTTATACTACAAACTATGTATAACATATTTACACTTAATTCCCAATGCCTATCACCTGTGTTAGACAGTGAGCTTCTACTCTAAACCAATCCCAAAGTGCCAACATCACTGCAGAAAATGGAGAACAAGAAGAAGAAAGAAGGACTGGACACGCCCAGATTCCTCCATTTTGTCCCCATAACTCCCACACCAAAAATCCTAAAATCTACATTTTCACCCTGTGAATATTTTATTATTACACTATTCAAACCTGTGTGACTTTCAGGTCCTCATACAAAGCTGGCAACTTACTTCAGGGGTCAAAATCAAGTCTCCAGGTGTTCTGAGCAGCATGCCAGGGTCTCTGAGCCCCCTGATGGGGTTCTCAGGGACTCTGGACATCCAAAGGGATGTGCTGAGTTCCCACAGGGAGCCTCCCTGGAAATGGGAAATGGGAAATCACAGCCTCTGGGGAGATGGGAAAATCCATCCCCGCAAACTCTGAGGTGAGGGGAGGGCAGGGCTGAGCCCTGTGCTTGGGGCAGGAGCTCAGGGGGCTCTCCTGGCTGAGGGGAGGTGCAGCTCACGTGCAGTGAACATCCAGGTGCTGCTTATTAGCACTGTGAACTCTCCAAAGGTCTGTTTGAATAACAAACTGGCATTTAATTAACATGTGTTCTGGATCCCAGGGAAGGCCAGGAAATATTCCTGGCAGGGGTGGTGGCTGTTCAGCACACAGTGCTGGGCTGAGGCGAGCTCAGAGGGGCAGGTTAATTGTGCTGGGCTGGTGATGAGCTTTTGGTGTGATGAGGGATGGGAACCTGCACAAACCAGTGACCTGGGGAGAGGTCCTGGGTATGGCCTCAGCTCTGCCATGCCCAGGCCTGAGTGTTTCCCAGGAATGGGCTCCTGGTGGGAAGGAGCCTGGTCCCTGCTCCCCCTGGGCTCCTGTAAGAGCCCTTTGGAGCATCATTCAGTAACTGGTGGGTGTTGCAGGGGAGCTGCCAACATCCCCCTCCACGTGCTCTGGGGTGGGCAGCTCTACACTGGAGCTGGAGTATAAATGGGGTGGGTTTGTGGTGAGTGTCAGCTTCTTCCTGGGCCTGGGCCCAGCTTTTGTGGCTGTTTGTGCTGCTACTTGTTCCCAGGGCCCTGCCAGACCCAGCTGAGCAGGGGAAGCTGCCCTGTGCCCTTCAGTGTGGGCTGGGCTGTGGTGTGGGAACCCAGAACATCCCTGTCTGTCCAGCAGGGCCAGGACCCTGCCAGGGGGCTCAGACACCCTGGCACAGAGCCCAAAACACCTGTGGGTTTGATTGTGACCCGTGGAGCAAATTACCAACCTTTTATGAAGATCAGCAAGCCACAACAGTTTAGGTAGAATAATAGTGAAGTTATCACAGGGTGGAAAAATAGACTTTGGGGTTTTTGGTATGGGGATTCAGGAGGCAAGATGGAGGGAACTGGGTGTGTCCAGCCTTTCTCCTTCTTCTTCTTGGCCTCCATCTTCTGCTGTGATGGTGGCACTTTTGGATTGGTTTAGAGTAGAAGCTCACTGTCTAACATAGGTTATGGGTATTGGAAAGTAATTGTAAACATTGTATATGTAGTTTTTAGTATAAAGACATAACACTGCCCTGAGGGCAGGAAGAGTGCCTGGAACTGTCCTGCTGGATGGACCTGGGCAGGGCAGGAGAAAGAATTTTATAGATAAGAAACAATAAACAACCTTGATACCAAAAACTGAAGAGCTTCGACTCATTCTTCAAGCACCCAGGCTGGGAAAAGAAACTTTTAACATTCTCGGGGTTGCAGCGACCCAGAAAGACCCTGAGACTGGGGGATGTCAAAAAATTATTTGCTTTAAAATAATCCAAAAAATCCTTTGGGCTGTGGATGGATGCTGAAGTTCATGGTCCCTGGTCCACTTTAGGCTGAGGCTGTTCCTGTTTCTCCCTGAGTGACCTGCCCAGCCCAGCTTTGAGCCTCAACTATTGCAATTCAAAGGGAGGGAGACATGAAAATGCCCCAGCCCCGCCCAGAGCTTTCCTGGCTCCTGAACTGTGCGAGCAGCCAGTCATAACCAAAATAAACATAGATGTGAGGCAGGAGCATGAACAGGAGAAATGGATAATGTCATAGTCCAGAAGTTAATCCCATTTAAAATTTGATTTTTGTATGTGAATACCTTTCTTGGAGGCTCTCTCCAAAAGCCAAGCTTCTTGGTGTCTGCCAGAAATCATTCCTCAGATGGATTCTCTGCTTGGTGATTCGCTGCAGCAGAGGCTTTGCATCTTAACAATAAATAAAAAAAAACCCTTCTGAAATGCAAGTTATTTTATCCTAATCCTCTGCTGTCAAGTAAACACAGAAAGAGGTTGCTTTGTTTTGAAATGGCCACTGAGAGAATTTATTCAGCAAACAAAGATGTAGATAAAAAAGGGAAACAGAGAAGTCTATAAATTTTGAATGTGGGAGATGCTTTGGAAGGGCTCTAGACTCAGGAGATTGAGTTTTCTGTGCCCTCTCATTTAGAATTTAATATGTTTGATGATCCTTTTTCCCCCCAAGCATCTTCCTTGCAGTTGGTTTACTGCCAGAGTCAGGGGGCAGGAGGCTGCTGCTGAAAAAGCACCAAATTCTGTAATCATGGTGCTGGGAGGGATTTGGCTGTGGTCCCTCAGGCTGGATTTGGTGGGATGTGCATCCTGCTGGTGGAGCGTGCTGCTGCAGGGGATTAGCCAGGGAAAATAGGTTATTAAGTGTTAAAACGTGATTAGATGTGGCTGGAATGGTGCCTGCAACTGCTGGGGCTGCCTCAAAGAATCAAAAGCCTTTGGATTCCTCTTGCTGTTGGTTCCTGCAGGGTTGGGTGTGAGGTGCTGGAGGAATTTGCTGCAAACCCAGGGGAGGTGTAGGACAGGTCCTGAAATGGCTGGAGCAGAGCCCTGCCCTCGTGCTGGGCTCCTGCTGCCTGCAGAGGGGTCTGGTTTGATTTCAGCTCACCTTGCTGCCTGTCTTGGTTTGGAAAGCCAGGAGTCTGCTAAGGAAGGCAGGAGCCTCCCCTGAAATGGAAAATGTAAACCCTCCCCACCCCTCCCAATTGCTATAAATTTTAAATTAAGGGGCTCTCAGGCAAAAATATGGGAGCAGGAAATAACAGTTCTTTAATAGGGAAAAGAAAAAAAAAGGATAAAATAAAGAATGCAGTACACCAGAACAACACTGACAGAGACAGAACCCAGCCTGACACCCTGTGGGTCAGGGTGCTGGCAGCAGTCCCGTTGGAATTGTGGTTCAGCCCTCCTGCAGTGTCAGGGGTGGCTCTGCTGGAGCAGGGATCCTGTAGAGAAGGATGTATTCTTCCTCTGAAGATCCAGTGGAAGAAGAGGCAGCTGCTGTTCCTCTGGGGAATCCAGTGGAGAAGCTGTGCTGGTGTTCCAGAATCTCCAGATTATATCCAGGTAGGAATGCTTGGCTCCTCCCCCTGGGCTCACATCTCCCAATGGGATGCTGTAGTTCTTATCAGCCATGCAGGGACTTTCAATAGCTGTTATCAGCAGATGTCCCCTCCTGAGGGAGGAGTGATTGTGGTCACTCAAAGAGAGAGATAAGGCAAACTGCCCACTTGACAAAGGTGGGGATGGTAATGGAAAACATCTTGCATTGCCATCTTCAACACTGACCTTTGATAGAAGCATTTGAAGTGGCTCACAGGTATCTCTGTCCTTGGGGTCACTGCTGCAGGGGTCCTGGAACCCGCTGCCTTTGGGAAGTGGGGCTTTGCTGAGCTCTAGGGTTTGTGTTTGCTGTTCCCATAACTGTTTTTTCAACCTGTATTTAAGTGTTTCCTGCTGCTCAGCTGCAGAGCTCAACACCTGCCTTTTCCCACCCCAGCATCTCCAGCTGGTTTCCTGTGGCTGAGCACAGCTGGGCTCCTGCGCTGCGCTTCCTCCACTGCTTTAGGAGCAGGATTGGTGGGAATGGGATGAAGGAAGGACAAAAGTGGGGGAGAGCTGATTTTAGAGCTCAAGCTGGAAAACAGAAGTGAGAAGAGGTGAAGCTCAGCCTCTACAGGGCTGTTGCACCTTGTGCTAGGTTGCTGAGAGGTGTTTTGGGGTCTGATCTCAGGGCTGCCGGATATAGACTCTGATGGGGTGATAAGCAGCTTGTGGGCTAGAAAAGAGGTTTTCCCAGTCCTACAGCATCACTGCAGCTGGGCAATGGTAACTCAACCTGGAATCTGTCTGGGGGTGGGCAGTGCAGCCCCTGCAGTGACTTCCCCTGGTCTGTGATCCAGCAGAATTGCAGGTCACCAAAGAACAGCTTCTGCTGCAAAAAGATTTGGTTATTTACGTTCATTTTGGAGGGAATAAAAATAAATGTAGAAAAGAAAAAAAATACATACATATACATATATATCATATATACACACACACACACACACACACATATATATATATATATATATATATATATATATATATATATAAAATGTGGGAGCCTGCCCTTGCTGGCTTGGGGTGTCTTGCCCCACATGCAGACCATGGGGAGGGAGGCTGAGCACTGGGGCTCCTTTGTGGTGTCACAATGGCTCTGGTTTGCCACGTTGGGCTACAGGACTCAGAAGAGATCCAGAGCCACCAGCCAAGGCGTGTTGTGGTGGAGATGGCGTGTAATGTCACCTGGCAGGAATCCTGCCCTGTTCTCCTCAAAGCCTCTCAGTATTCCAGCTCTGCCTCTCCTGCTTGCTCCAGTTCCTGGAGTCTCACCTGCTTAAAGCGATTTCTTCCATCAGTGAACACAGAAGAGGAGAGAGGGCGATGTTCAGGGCTGTGCAGCACAGCTGTAAGCTTTGCTGTTTGTGGTTTCTGTTTCTCTCCAGAGCAGGGGTGTTGTGGAGGGGTGGGAATTGTGCTGCAGATGGTAATGCTGAAGGTTGCTCGGGGTTTTGTAGGGCATTTTCACCATTTCAGAGCCACAGCACCGTGAAGCAACGGGATCTCATGTTATTTCAATGCCTTGGATTGCTCCCTGAGGAGAGGAGCAGAGAGGCCAAATAGAAATGTGAGAACCTACATGATCTCCTCAGAGGGGTCCTTTGCTCCTGCTCCCGGCTCTGCTGCTTTTCCTTCTGCTCCAGCAGCGTCCCAGCTGGGTCAGCATGGCCAGGTAACATCACCATTTGTTCTCACAGAGGAGGCAGAAAGGTCAGGCTTGGATTTGCCAATGATCAGAGTGAGCTCGAGCAACTCTGCCATTCCCCTCGCAGTCAGCTGTGCTGGGAGGAGGAGGAGGAGGAGGAGGAGGAGGAGGAGGAGGAGGAGGAGGAGGAGGAGGAGGAGGAGGAGGAGGAGGAGGAGGAGGAGGGATCTGTCCATGATCCTGACCCCCTGTGTACCCTCTCCTTGTGAGGGCTGACAGCAGAGGAGGGCACAGCTCAGTTCAGCTCCATCCTGGCTGCACTGAGATGCTGCTCAGCCCAGTAGAGCTTTAAAATAAAACACAGGTGTGTTCACCCTCCCTTATTGCTGTGCCGTGAGGGTCCTGATGAAGGAGGAATGATGAGGAGGACTTCATCTTATCAAAGGCTAATTAATTATTTTATTATACTATATTGTTCTATACATCTAAAACTGAATCTGCCAGGCACTCACTCTGCACACCCTGCACAGAATCTCGTGACTGTCAGTGACAGTCCTGACACACACACAAACACACACACTTCTGGCCCTGAGAGGCCAAGGAAACAAAACACCATCACTCTGGGTAAACAATCTCCATGTTGCATTCTACTTTGGCACAAACACAGCACAGCAAATTATGAGAATTGTGTTTTCTTTCTCTGATGTTCAGAGAATGTGAAACCCAGAAATATTCTTGGGAAGAATTGTGCCTCGCTTTTCTCTGTGAGGAGAAATGTGGGGCTACTCTCCCGCTCTCTCTCAGGAAAGGTAATTTTCAGGACCCATTTGAAAATTTGGGTCGCTGCCACTTGTGACAGATTCCAGTCAGCTTCTGGGCAGAGCACACAGTTCTTCTCACACTTGGGGAGCTTGGGGTGGGCAGAACACCCAAAAGTTGCTTTGTGGCTTTGGGAATCCCTTTTCTTACCTGCTCTGGGTGGGGAGAGCACCTGGGAGTGAGGGCTTGGGCTGCTGCCTCCTTGAGACACAGCCCACACACCTGTGGCTCCAGGGATGTTCCTGTTCCCTTTGTTTTCAAGTGTGGCATTCACATCCTCTGAAAAAATCCCTTTGCCCAGGATTTCTCTCCTGGGAAGCTGAGAAGCCTCAGAGAAAAGGAAAAAAATTCTTATCTCATTTGCTTCTCCTGTATTGTGCTCATGTGGAATGTGTTTGGAGATTGTTTACCCACAGGTGATTGTTTCAGTGGATTCTGGTGTGGGTTGATTGACTCTTTGGCCAATCAGGACCAAGCTGTGTCAGGACTCTTTACAGAGTCACGAGTTTTCATTATTATCTTTTTAGCCTTCTAGAAGCATCCTTTCTGTATTCTTTAGTATAGCTTAGTATAGTATTCTTTAATATAATATAGTATCATAAAATAATAAATTAGCCTTCTGAGAACATGGAGTCAGATGCATCATTCCTGCCTTCCTTGGGACATTCCCAGCAATACAATATTCAAGAAATCATGTGAGTTTTAAATTTATCTTGCTGCCTTTAACGCTCAGCGGAGGCGACAGGAGAACCAGTTGTGAAGGCTCATGTGAGCAAGTGACAGGGAAGGGAGGGAGCTGGGCAGGCTCTGCTCACAAACGGGGCACTAATTATCCCCAGTTTCCTCCTGAGTGAGTTATGAGCCTCTCCTGGGCTGCTGGTGTCATGTTTTGATGTTGTCTGCTGAGCAGCCCTGGATAACTGCAGTGTTTGTGAGCAGTTTGTCAGGATCAGCGGATGCTGGAGCGTGTCTTGCTGGCAGAGCCCAGGATGCTGCTCCAGGAGGAGGGATCAGACTCTTCTCAGGGTCTGAATCCAGAGTTTGCTCAGGTAAAATTCCCTCAAAAGACAAGAGGTTCCCCTCTTGTGGGGAATGAATTTGTAGAAAATTTTTAAAACTTGATAGAAGCTTTATGTAGTGTATATTTGTATGTAAATTTTAAGATAACAAATGTTGACTTAGATATGATATGGAATAAGATAAATATTGTTAAGAGTATTCAGAGTAACACTATTGTTAGTGTTTTTAAAACACCTTTCAGTGTTACCCCATCTCTAAATTAAAAAAAAAAATTAATCCACCACGCTCTCCCATCCCCTTTTCCTGCACTGCCTGGGTGTTGTTATCCAGGCTGCTTTCTCAGGTGCCAGGTGTGGGTCTGAGTGTGGTGTCACCTCCTCAGCACCAGCTGGCACCTGCAGATCCTGCGTGTCCTGCTGCTGCATGCAGAGCTGGATTAGGCTCTCCTGGAGCCTGTGGGTGCCAGCCAGGGGGAAGCCACGTGGAGAGCAAGCTGGGCAGCTCCTCAGTGCTTGGGGCTCACTTCCAGCCTCTCTGCTCCAGCCCTTCCAAAGCTACTCCATGGATCCTCGGAGGCTGGAGCAGCCAGCTGATGCTGGAAGAAGTTGTGTGGTTGGTGCCAAGTGGAGCTGGCTGGCTCTGGGAGCAGCTCCTCGCTGAGGAACTGCGCTGGGAGTGATGGGGTTTTGATTTCTCCTGGAGCAGCAGGGCTGGCTCTGGGGCTCCCCTGGAAATGCTGAGCTTGGCACTGTTCTGTAAGAGCTGAAATGAGGGATGTGGGACTCCAGGCTGCTCTCCAAAATGCAGTTTTTGTACCCAAGATGTCACAGCAGTCCAGGGTCGTGGGTGACAGAGCTGTGCCTACAGCTGTCAGCTCCAGCTGCAGGCAGGCCTGGAGACCCTTTGGTTTTGGTTACAATGCATTACAGACTTTCCTTTTCTGAGCATCTTCATACAGTAGAACCAATCTATACTTTAACTTTTATCTATAGCCTCTCATAACTACTATAATTACCATATTCATGTTACTGTTTTCCAATCACTAAAAGTTAGTACATTACAGTTTAAGCTAGAAGTTGTTTTTCAGTTTTCTTGCAGTGGAAAATTCTGAAACCTCTTTTCTACTTGCAACATTTGCTGCCTTCTTTGCCTGTGCTGTCTTTCTGCTTGGTAAAAACATCTTGTTTGGGGTGGGTTTATCCTTTGCCCTAAGCCATAAAAACCCCTTCTAACTAACACACCCTTTGCCTCCTTGGTTATCCAGTAAGACTGGCTCAGCAATTCTTTTCTTCTATATCAAAACTTGCTTCCATCTCTATTCCTTCATCAGACTCCACATTCAAAAATCCTCCTGCTAAGCACACATATCTGTGAGACTTTCTTGTCAAACTTTCATCCTTCCCAATACCGTTCTCTTCCTTCCTTGTCCAAGCATTGGTGGGGAGAAAGTAGTTAAGGGAGACACCAAAGCCAGGCAGAGCCCAGCTGCAGGGTGAGGACTTTCTGCCCCAAACTTTGCCTTTAGCCAGCCCCTGCTGGATGCTCAGCTGCCCCAAGGGCTCTTTGAGCAGGTGACACAACATCCATGAGTGCCAGCAGTGTCACCGAGCTGGGGTTTCACCCCATGGCCATACAGGAGTGTCCTTAATCTGCATTTTTTTGGGAGCAGACCATTGTTTCGTCTGGGTTAAATAAAATCATGTGGCCTCTCCTTCTTCTGCTGCTGTCCCCACTTCAGCCCCAAGCTCTGCATCCATCATTAGGTGCCCTGTGCTCCCATCCTTGACCGACTCATGGAGAGGGAGTTTAAATGGAGGTGTAAAACTTTACTGCCCTCATTAAATTGGTGTTGCAGGCAGGGAAATGAGAGCTGTTGAAATAATGAAAATAAAGGCATCCCTGGGGCTCCACGTGACACTGGACGCTCCTGCCCACTTCTGTGGGGATGTGCAAAATGCAAAACGCAGATTGGTGCTTTGCAGGGCACAGAGGGGTAAAGAGAAGTGTCAGGGCTGCTGTTGCAGTGGTTAAGGCTTAATCCATCCTGGGAAAATGTCTCTTCCTGAAGAAGTGCCTGTTTCATGCAATCACTGCTCAGGATTGAATGCCTGCAGGCTTCAAGAGAAGAAAAAAAAATTATGCCACCAAAGCCATTGGAAAATGGAAGTGTGAATTCACACACCTTGAAGTGGGGCAGCAGTAATGAGGAGCTCAGGGATGTGTGCTGGCCCCTTCCCTGCTGGCCCTGTGTCAGAGGAGGCTGGAGCAGCTTCTGCTGCCCTGGCACTCTGTTATCTCCATAAGCAGGGACACCCAGGGAATGATTAAATCAATTAATTGATTTTCTATAGCTCATAAGGAAGTCAAATGGCATTTCCATCAAGTTGTGATGAGCCAACACCCCACCATGGCCAGGAGGAATGTTAATGGCTCTTTATGCTTTTATTACCCCTTTTCACTCCTAAATCAAAATTCATCCTGAGCCCGGGAGGCAGCAGGTACTTCAGAAAATAAAACTAGCACAGTGGGAGCCATAGCAGCCTCTGTAAAAGTTGGGTTTTCCCATTGATTTATTTGTTTCTCTGCCTTAAACGAGAGAGCAGGGCTCAGTTCAGCTTGAGAAGAGATTAGCTGAGGCTCATCCTGCAGCTCTGCCAGTGCCCCCCAGCTCTGGCCCTGCTCGGAGGATCCGGCCCCTGGGCTCGCTGGACACTGGTGGGTTTGGAGGAAGGGATGATTTATTTGCCCCTGGAAGCAAAGTGGCAGGATGCCCAGCACTGTTTGGCCAATCTTTTTGGCTGAATGAGAAAGGGTGATCATTTTAGAAGTGTTAAATGAGTGAGTTCTGAAGAAATCACCTTTTGGGGCAGCTGTGAGCGTGGCTGTGGGCTGGAGCACTGGGTGTGCAGGGCTGGAGGATTGATGGGGCGCTGAACCTCCTGGAGCCTTTTTTTTCTGGCTGGTTTTGGGCTGTGCAAGTGCTGAGTGCAATCCTCCCTTCCCTGCAATCCATGGGGCACTGGCTGTTGGCAGTATAATTGTCCCTGGTTGGGCAATAGGGACCATCAGGAGGAGAACCTTGAATGCTGGTGCTGTTGGAGAGACTCCTCCTGTAAACACCAAGAACACACACAAAGGTTCGTCCCTGGGTCCGTGGAGTCACTGTGGGGCAGTCCCTGTCCTGTGGGACCTGTGTGTGCTGATTTCTCCTCAAACTGGGGGTCTCAGCTGCAAATCCAGGCTCCAGTTTGCCCCCAGTCCCAACAGCATCCACTCCAGTGTGGGGTGCAGCCATGCCCCAGGAGCTCTGCTGTCCTTAGGGCTTTGCTACAGCAGCTGCCCTTCTTCCATCTCAGTGCTGGAGCCCTGTGTTTTAGGAAGCAATTTAAAATCAATGTTAATCTTGTAATTTGGAAGCCTGTCCTGCGGTGTGAGGTGTTTGAAGCGCTGCAGAACAGCTTAAAATGCAATTTCAAATAGTGCTGGCTGGCAATAGAGAAGCAACTAAAAACTCCCTGCTGCTGCTCTTTTAAAAGAAAAAAGTGAAAGGGGGATGAGAAAGAAAGATGCATTAAAAATATAAAAAATACATAAAAATATATAAAAAGAAATAAAAGCTGAACTGCAGCTTGTGTTGAGGTTGTGTGTATTCATCTCTCCTTCCCAACTCCCCCAGTTGTGGGGGGGGGGGGTAGGAGATCCAGCTCTCTTTACCTGCAGTCATGGCTCATGGCAGGACTCCTGGGACTGTCCCCATGTCCCAGAGGAGACATCAGGTCTCTGGTGTGTGTATGGAGGGGTAGGAAGCAATACATCTGGGGGGAACAGCCCTGAGCTCTCCTTACAGCTGTGAAACGCTCCTGACTGGGAGTGTGAGTGTTTGTATTGTTTATTTTCCTGCCTTTTCTTATTTGTATGGAAACTGGGAGCAGACATGTTTGGGTGGAGCTGCAGGCTGCTCCTGCAGGGCTTCCTTTGGGATGGGAGGGAGCTGGAGGGGTGGAAAAGCATCAGGATCCTCTTGTGCAGGCTCAGCTCGGGGTCTTGCAGCTGAGGGAGGGAGGAACGAGACCCCAGAGCTGTTGGCTGTGGATCCCAAGTGAAAGGAATAGTGGATTTGTCTTTACAAACAAGGTGTGGGTCTGCTGGTAGATAAAACCAGCACTGGGAGATCAAAGAAACGATGGGAAGGATTCCACTGATTGATGAATGGAAAAAGATATTTACCTTTACAAATAAACTGTAGGTTTGCTGATAAATGAAATTGGATCTTGAAAGGTGAAAGAAACAATGGGAAAGCGCCATGGACCCCAGGCACTGCTGCTGTGGGGGGCTGCAGGAAGGCAGGGGGGTCTCCTGAGCCCAGGGAAGGGTTGCAATTGCTGCTGTCACATGGCTGCACCTGCAGAGCTGTCTTGGTTTGGAAAGCCAGGAGTCTGCTAAGGAAGGCAGGAGCCTCCCCTGAAATGGAAAATGTAAATCCCCTCCCTCCAAATTGCTATAAATTTTAAATTAAGGGGCTCTCAGGCAAAAGTATGGGAGAAAGAATAACAGTTCTTTATTAGGGAAGAAAATAAAAATATAAAATAAACAATGCAGTAAACCAAACCAACACTGCCAGAGTCAGAACCCAGCCTGACACCCTGTGGGTCAGGGTGTTGGCAGCAGTCCCATTGGAATTGTGGCTCAGCCCTCCTGCAGTGTCAGGGCTGGTTCTGCTGGAGCAGGGATCCTGTAGAGAAGGATGTATTCTTCCTCTGAAGATCCAGTGAAAGAGGCAGCTGCTGTTCCTCTGGGGAATGCAGTGGAGAAGCTGTGCTGGTGTTCCAGAATCTCCAGATTATATCCAGGTAGGAATGCTTGGCTCATCCCTCTGGGCTCCCATCTCCCAATGGGATGCTGTAGTTCTTATCAGCCATGCAGTGACATTCAATAGCTGTTATCAGCAGATGTCCCCCCTGAGAGAGGAGTGGGTGTGGAAGAGATAAGGAAAACTGCCCAGTGAGCAGAAGACAGCTGCCACACAGATGGCAAATAGAATAAATACATCTTGCCTTGCAATTTGGGACAGGAACCCATGGTCAGGTCCTGCCTGCCCTGGTTTTTGGGAGGGCACAGAGGGTCTGACAGGCTCTGCCTGCCCAGAGGTGCAGGAAGAGTGAGGCAAAACACCCTGAGGCTGCACACTGACACAGCAGTGCAACAGAGGAGGCATCAGTCCAGGAGGAGGTGATACAGGCAGGTGGGACATAATCTACTTTATCAGCCAGTGGCTTAAGGCTGCTTTTGGCTGATTACCAGGAGCTGCTTTACTGCCAGTGCTCCCAGGGCTCAGCAGCAGATCGATGGTGCTGCTGGAGCTCTGCTGAAGTGTCCCCTTCACCAGCAGCTCCTGAACTCCTTCATGGGCAGCTCCAGCTGTGTGGCAGCTCCCTGTGTGCCTCCTGCTGCTCTCTTCCTTTGGGGCCCTGGCTAAGCAGGTCTGTGTTTTCTCTGTATAATTTAAATTAGTAAATCTGGAGCAGTGTAATGGCAGATGTGGGTGGATTTGCTGGCAGCAATAACTGGCTGGGAGCCCATGCTGGGGAATGGGTGCCTTTAAGGGGTGCAGCCACCCTGAGGGACCTTCTCCATCCCTGGAGCAGCTTCCCCAAAGGGATGGAGACAGGAGGGGCCATTGCTGCCAACCTGAGCCTGGCCTTGGGCTCACTTGTTTGCAGTTAGAGCTGGGGCTCTGGGCTGTGATTGCAATGGATTATGTGTCAGAGTTAGTCCTTGGCTAGTTGGCTCTTTGGTCTTTTAATCTGCTTGAATCAAAATCAATAGTGAAAGTAAATAGAGGAGCATCAGAGGGGCAGGCAATCAAAGGCTGGGGCTTTGCTCCCTGGGGACATGCCAGGGTGGATGGGATCCCAGGACAGCCCTGGGTACCACCCCAAGGAGCTGGGCATGAGGTCTGGGGCTGCCTCAGCCCCACTGGAGATCCTCTGCTTTCCTCTGCAATAAATCTTTCAAGATTGTGCTGCCCTTTTGAGGGGTTTAAATAGCCTGGAGTTGTCCTTTAAAGGAGAAAACCACAGCAAATGATGCTTTAGATTGAAATTAATTCAGCTGGTATTTTCAATGGACATAGGTAATATCTCACTGTGTCTGAGCTCCAGCAGCAGCAGGGGATTTGCTGTTGTGGGATGGCCAGGCAGGGCTGTGACACTCTGAGAAGGGAGGGGACCAACAGCCAACCAGCCAGGTTATGGATATTGGGAATACAGTATGGGATTGCATTTTAAAGGAGACTCAGGGGTGCCCTCATCACTCTCACAGCTCCTGAAAGGTGCTCAGCTGGGGCTGGGCTCTTTCTCCAGGCAGCACTGACACAACCAGAGCACACAGCCTCAAGCCGCACCAAGGGAAATACAGGTTGGATATTAGGAAAAAGTTTTTAACTAAAAGAGTGATAAAGTTCTATTGTGGCAGGTGTCCCCCAGTCAGAGAAATAAAGAGCTTTGACTCCATGATTTCAGAAGGCTGAATAAAAGCTTTATTAAGCTATACTATACTACTACTACACTAGAGGAAAATTTTCACTGTGAAAGTGATGACACATAGGAACAGAAAAGGCATGGATGCACGATCTCTGGAAGTGCTCAGGGCCAGGTTGGATGGGGCTCTGAGCAGCCTGATCTAGTGGAAATTGTCCTGGCCCATGGCAGGAGGGTTGGAACAAGGTGATCTTTAGGGTCCCTTCCAACCCAAACCATTCTGATAACAGGAAGGAGTGGCCAGGGAGGAAAGGAGATGCTCCTTTCTCAGCTGCTCTCCACTCCTGCATGGTCAGAGAACACGGAAACAGAATATGCTGAGCTGGGAGGGATCCACAAGGATCACTGAGCTCCACTGAACCTCACCTTTGAGTTCAGGTTGGCACATCAGCAGAACTGCCCTGGCTGCTCATCCTGCTCCTGTTCTGGAGGTCCCAGTGGCAGGTACTGGCAGGGGGTGATGCCTGCTCATGGCTGCTTTCACTCCAAGCAGGTATTTTAAAGACAAGTGCATCATTAGTGAATTCCCCAGGGTTTCAGCCCATCGAAATTTGAGCATATTGGCTGTAGACTACTCTGCTGGTTTCACAGAGAAGCTATTCCTTCTTCCGCAAGACATCACCCTTAGGGGTTGCTTTCCCTTTTTCCCCTGATTTCATCCAATTACTTAGCTGTGTGCTCTTCAGAAGCCCCATAAATAATTCTCCTCCCTCTGCTGTGTTTACCAGCGTGTCTCATGAAATCCGGTAAGATATGATTGATTGCAATCATTATTTCCTAGTGCTGCTTTGAAAACCTCTGTCAGTTCAGTGATTGCCTGGAAAGCGTGGCTGCCACTCAGGAAAACTGTCAAAACCCTGTCATACCTTAACAAACTCCAATTAATCCATTGGTTGGGTTTACTTGTATTCACTGTCCCATCATTGCTGATTATCAGGGGAAATTAGAATATTTTCCCTTTCTAATTAGCAGCTTGGTGGCTTTGTTTTTTAAAAGAAAGCGGTTTTCAGCACTGTTTAATTTTTCAGAACTGGAGTTTTGTGCTGTTAAGGTGGGTTTGGGTTTATCTTGGCTGCCTGCAGTGCTGTGGGTAAAATCTCCTTGGGGATCTTCATCACTGGCTTTAGGGAGAAGCCTGAGCTCCTGGCCAGGATCTCCTCCATCCTCTGGATCCCCGTGCCTGGCTCAGGCAGCTGAGCAGCCCTGGGTGGGAGTCTGAGTCTCTGTTCCAGGTTAACAAATTAATCCTGGCTCTTGCATTTTTAAAAGAGTCGCTTCAGCATTTTTCCTCCTTTCTTCTGGTTTTAATGAGACACACTTTCCAAGAGATGCAATAATCATTGCCAAAAAATGTCAAGGCGTTGTTAGCTTCCTTAAGCTGCTGGAAAAACAACAACAACAAAGCCCAGGAACAGAAAGAGAGAGGTGTTGATGCGGAAGAGCTTCGGCTTCATCTCCGAGTGCCAGGGGAGGGCTGGGGGAGATGTGTCCTGCCTCAGCTCTGCTTTCTGGCAGGCTGCCCCAAAAGGTAATGCAGGGAAAGCTGGGATTTTTTATTTTTTTTATTGCTATTTTTACTTAGTATTTGGGATTTTTTAAAAATTTCTTTATTTGAGAAGGAATATCTCGGCTCACTGTTGACAGCAAAGCTCAGAGCTCTGCTCTCAGAGCATCCTGCAGTGGCTCAAAACCAGCTGGGAATGGGATGGTGGCAGTGACAGGAGGGGAGATCTCAGGGAAATTCAGGGGCCAGGCTGGTGGTGGGTGCAGAGTGGAGTTGTGGCTCTCTGGGATCCACAGGGAAGTGGATTTGTGCCCTGGTGGGAATATCCTCATCCCTCATCAGTGATTTGGGAGCAGAGCTGTCTTGTCAGCTGTGCTTCTGTGGTGAACCTTTGGAGCATCATCCTTGCCTGGGCTGCCAGGAATTCTCCATCCCCACTGCCTTCCCAGGCACAACCTCTGTGTGTTCCCAGCACACTGTCACAACCTGACCCCCCAAACAGGCTGGGATCCAAATCCCCAGGCCAGGATGGGCTCCATGGGAATCTGGGGGTGGTGGTTTCAGCCTCTCTGGCCAGCTGTAGGGGTGGTGGTGTTCACAGGGGTCCCAGGATGAGGGAAGAGACAAGAATCTTGACTCCATGTTTCAGAAGGCTGATTTATTATTTTATGATATATATTATATTAAAACGATACTAAAAGAATAGAAGAAAGGATTTCATCAGAAGGCCTGCAAGGAAAGGAAAGAAAATGGAATGATAATAAAATCTTGTGACTGACCAGACAGTCCAAGACAGCTGGACCGTGACTGGACATTAATTAGAAACAACCACATGAGATCAATCAAAGATGCACCTGTTGCATTCCACAGCAGCAGATAATTATTGGTTTTATTTTCCTCTGAGGCCTCTTGGCTTCTCAGGAGAAAAATCCTAAGGAAAGGATTTTTCAGGAAGTATCATGGCTACACTGTAGGGGTTGGGTCAGGTTTTTTTCCTGACCTCCAGCCTCACCCACCGCAGCACAAGGGATCAGTAATCACTGCCTCATGCAAAAACTGAGTGTAAGGTCTAAGCTCTGACCTACTGGCCATGCTGGGATGTCAGAGCAGGAGCAAATTCTGAGTAAAAATGTCCATTTTGGGGGATGGTCAGTCCTGGGGTAGACAGAGGGTGCTGGGGGCTGCAACCCATGAACACAGCCCAGCTGTGGGAGGGATGTCACTGGAATGGGCTCAGTCTATGGACAAATAACTAAAGTGGATTTTCAGATTTAAGCCCATGTCAGAGCTATTTCCCTTAGCTCTGCCTTTTCCTGATTTGCTCAGCTGTGTTTGGGGCAGCCCTTGTCAAAATGGAGCCTCAGGTTCCAAAAATCCACTTTTTTACCTCCCCATAGCATCTTTTAATTGCAGGCTCATTAGTGCTGCTGCTCTTCAGTGGGACAGGCTGTGACTTTGATATCACGCAGGGGACAGGGTGACCTTCCTGGTGGGTTGGCAAGGTGGCTCCTGCACTCCCAAACCCACCCAGGAAAGTCTGGGGCTGCACAGGACCTTGGGCACCCACTGATTGAAGGAGAAGTCACTGATTCTTGCCATGGAGCTGAGGGAATGTCTGGGGAAGAGCCCAGTTTCACTCTCCATGAATGGTGGTTTGTCCTCTTTCCTTTGAGGAATTGCTTTTGCTCTCAATGTTTCTTCTGTTTTGTTAGATAGAGTCGGAAAATAATGTGCTGCTGATAATCCCAGCCAAGCGTGGAAGGCAGCCTTTGGCAAGGTCTGGCTGGCCCAGTGTCGTCTTCTTGGAGGGGTTAAGGGTTGGCTCACAACGCCGTGTTCGCGAGTGATCCCGTGTTATCCCAGAGCCTGGCAGGGCAGTGTGGGGGCTGGAGCTGCAGTGCCAGTGCTGCCTGCCCTGGGAAGCTGCCTGCTGGGGAGGATGAAACAGGAAAGCCTTATCAATATGATTGCCTGGCAAAAGATTTTGAGAATATAGAAACTATAAGTGAGATTGAAATGAAAGCAAGCTTTGAGATATCTCAGTTACTGAACAACTGGAAAACAACGGTGTGGCCAGCTGAAGGTGATCCCCTTTTGATGGAACAACACCCTCTGCTTGCAGACAGCCCCAAGGGTCAGAGCAGACCCTACAGCTTGGCAGAAGGGGCCCAAAGAGAAGTTTTTAGAGTTTAAAATGTAACACAGTATGGTGATGTAGTGATTCTTATAGGCTGTATGTAAATGCTGTAGGATTTGTATCTTGTACTAGATTGGTTAGTGAGAATTAGAATATTCAACACAGAAGAAGATTTATTGTATTGTAACGGGAACCTCACTCTCTTACCCCTTTTGCACTCTCACCCTCTCATCCTCTCTCCTCCTCTCCTCTCTCGGCCCTGCTCTGAGCTGTGGCTGGCAGCTCCCAGGCCCTTTGCAATAAACCCCAAGTTCCACAACCTGGCTTCAAAAATCTCCCATCTCCATCCATCCCCCCGATGCTCCTCCACTGCCTTCCCTGGGAATCAGCCTTCCCAGCCCCTGGGAGCTCTGGCTGAAGTGTGGGTGAATTCCTGGGGGAGCAGGGATGGAGCCAGGGCTTGCAGCTCTGCAGCAGCAGTGGGAGCTGTCACGGTGCCCCTGATCCACCACACCACACCCTGCTCCCATCTGAACACCCACACCAAGGCCTCTGTGCTGTTTCACATGCTCAGCCCGCTCCTGTGGGGAGGAGAAGCCCATGCCAGGGCTGTCCCTGGCACACCATGCCATTGGGATGCCCTGGTCCATTCTGCCCCCCTGGCTGTGCCAGGATAGGGAATCCCAAACTCCATCTGGCTTTGCAGGACTGGTAGTGCATCTGTTTGGAGGTGCATGAGGTGTCCCTAAGTCCTGATAGCAACCCAGGATATCCAGCAGCTGCTCTCCTTCCCAGTGCCACCCCCTTGGCTCCTGCTGCTCCCTAAATTAAATATGTGCTGCCTCTTGGAAAGCACATGAGAGTGGAACGGCAGAGATAAGCTAAACGGGAGAGGTTCAGGGGATTATGCACTGATTAAGTTATTACCAACGTGAAATGAGCCGAGCTGAGATGAAACAGGAGCTTTATTTTCTGTTCCCTGACTCTGGGCTCATTGCCTGTCACTAGATGGCAAATCAAGCTGGGAGCCAGGAGCTCCTGGATCCCCTTGTGCTTTCCAGCAGGTCAGTGCCATGCACACCCATGGGAGAAACAGTGTTAAACAAGGCTGGGAACTGGGGGCCTTCCCTCCTGGGGGAGTTGATGCAGCACTTGAGCTATTTCCAGTGCTAGGTCTCCCACCCCATTGCAGATTTGAGCAGAAAATTTCTTCTTTTCTGGAACAGGAAAATCTGGTGCTGCTGGGAGGATGTGTTGGAGAGCACCACCCCTTTGATGAGTTTCCCATGTTTTTCCTTAAGCATCCTCTGCAAGCTGCTGTCAAAGGCAGGATGCTGGGCTAGGTGCAGAGTGAAAAATAGAAGTGGCACATGAAAGGCTGTTTGCTTTGTGCTTGGGAATGAAGTCAGTTTGCCATAAGCCCTTGGACTGTGACCGTGTTCACAGGGGTCTGAGGATGAGGGAAGAGATGAGGATCTGACTCCGTGTTTCAGAAGGCTTGATTTATTATTTTATTATATATATTATATTAAAACTATACTAAAAGAATAGAAGAAAGGATTTCATCAGAAGGCCAGCTAAGAATAGAAAAAGAAAGAATGATAACAAAGGCTTTGGTCTCGGGCAGAGAGTCTGAGCCAGCTGACTGTGATTGGCCATTAATTAGAAGCAACCACATGAGACCAATCCCAGATGCACCTGTTGCATTCCACAGCAGCAGATAACCATTGTTTACATTTTGTTCCTGAGGCCTCCCAGCTTCTCAGGAGAAAAAATCCTAAGGAAAGGATTTTTCATAAAATGTGTCTGTGACAGGGATAGGCTGGATCAGGTGGATAAGTCAGGATTTCATGCCTGGTGAGGGGGCTGGATCCAGGCTGAGATAACAACTGGCTGTCCTGTATTTTCTGTCCCATCTTTGATGGGACGGGAGGAGCCCAGCTGGATCTGGGCAGGGGTTTACCCTGCTTGGGCAGTGTGATGGGGCTGTGGGGCAGAGCCAGGGAGGGGACACGGGGACAGCAGGGCACTGAGATGCTCCAAACACCACTGAGCCCACTCATGGGGGTGGGGAGCAGCAGGGGCAGCTGTGGGGCTGGAGCTGGGGTCCCAGGGTGGGGTGTGCATGCCAGGCTGGCCGTGTCTCAGCTCCCTGTGTGTGCTGCAGTGATGGGCGCGCTGGAATCCCGAGGGGTGCTGCGCAGGATGAGCGACATGCTGGAGATGCTGATGAAGAGGATGGACGTCCTGGCCAGGCTGGAGAACAGCACTGACTTCCACAAAGGGGATGAAGCACGATTCCCTCTGGACAGGTCAGTCAGACCCTGTGGAGCAGGGCTGGGCATGGGGGCTTTGCAGGAGCAGAACACCCCAATGTGCTGAGCTGCTCTGAGGGTGGTGGGACCCAGGTCCTCTGGGGCTTGGGAGGATCTTTTCTAGCCTCATTTGCCACGTCTGGAGCTGTTTCTTTTGGGATTTCTGAACTGACTGTGATTTTTAGGATTTGTAGTCACTCCCAAGCTTGTCAGAGTCCAAGAAGCATTTGCACTATGCTCTCAGGCACACTGTGATTTTTGGGGGTGTGTCCACTGCAGGACCAGGAGCTTGACTCAGTGATCCTTGTGGGTGTTGTTGTGATATTCTACGATTCCATGATTTCCTGAAGCAGCTGTCCCAGCTGCAGGTGTGGCAGTGTCTGCACTGCTGTGCTGCGGTGCTGCTGGAGGTGGCACATGCCAAGCAGCACCTGGCATGTGAGATGTGCTCCCTGAGATCAGGACACTTGCTCTGTGCCTGTACTCCATGAGTAGCTGTGTATCTGGTGGCTGTTCAGAATCCAGGGCTGATGTGCTCAGCATTGGAGTTGAGCAAGGTTTAAAATGTCCAGAAGGGTTTAAAATGATGCCCTGGCTCCCTGTGCTGCACATCTCAGCTGGCATTGTGAGAGGTGCCATCAGACCTCCCTGTTGTGGCACACTGATTCACTAGAAAGACATTTCCCTGTGCTCTGGGAGCCTTTAAACATTCATTGATACTAATTGGAGTGTCAGTGCACAAATGGTAACTGGTGGTGGGGCAGCAGAGATGAAAAACCACAGGGGCAGCACTTGGGACAAGCTTGGCAGTGTGGAAAAGATGCCAGTGTGGATTTTGCTCAGGTGGAGCCTCAGGTGACACAGGAGAGGTGGATGGCAGGGATGTGACATGCAGAGGTCACCCCTGCCCTGCTGCATCCTGCTGGATCCCTCATAACATTCCCACCTCCACCTCCTGCCATCACTGTGCTTTCCCCTGCTCCCATCAGCATTTCCATCCCTCTCCCTCGCTTTCCTCATGAGCCTCTTTTGTGTCTATAACAGAAAACAGTCAGTGAGCCTGTAATTAAAGGCTGAGCTCTGCCACAGTGCCTGCACACCTGAGCTAGAGCTGCAGGGCAGCCATGGAATGCGTGGTCCTGACTTTTATGTACCATCATTTCCAGCACTGAGAAAATATAATTTGCCTCAGCCATGGTAGGTGCTGGGATTTTGTTGTTCCGAGGCTGGCTGGTACCCAAGTGAGTGAGATCACCAATAATCCCAGAGAGGAGTGGACAGGACTATTACAGCCAGCACTGGAAGGTGCTTGCTCACATCGAATGATTTTCTTGGCCAGTTTTGTGTTAAAAGAACCACTGATTTCAGGTGATGGTTGTTTCTCTACACCAGCAGCCAAGAGAGAAACTTAAAAGCATTTCTGTGGGCTGGCAGCAGTGGCTGCAGATGGGGATTTGGTGTTTCAGATCTGCTGTGGGAGTGATGGCTCTGGGGCCATCACCTGGAGAGAGGATGGGAGCTGATGGACCCACATCAAAAGATCCTCAAGTTTTGTGTGTGTGCTCAGATGGCCCTGAGCTGGGGGCTGAGATCACAGATGTCTTAATTTGCAGTAATGGAAATTCAGGGGCAACGAGTTTATCACCTTTTGCTCCTTATACGTCACCCCTAAAGAGAAATCAATTCTCTTCACCTGATTCTGCATCCAAACCCATCTGTCTCCTCTCCTTGTTCTCACCCGGCCTCTGAAGATCCCATTCTGGTCATGGGGCAGAGCATCTCCAGGTGAAGCAGCCACCACGGGGGAGTTTCTTGTGGGTGGGATTTTGCTGTGGCAGTCCCCGATGAAGCACTGGCTGCATTTGCCAACACTTGGGAAGTATTTCCTGAGCACTCCCTTCCTTCCCTGCAGCGCGGGGTCTGGCTGAGGGCTGTGCCCAGAGGGGACGGGATGTGTTGGAGGTGTCACAGCTGGGTTTGAGTGGCTCCACCTCTGGTGCTGCCTCAAGCAGGGTGACCTTTCTTGGCTTGTCCTGGTCCCTGCTGCCCCCTGAGGGGTGCATGAGGCAGCTGGAAGGGTTCAGAGCTGTCCTGCTCTGAGCAGAGCCTGGCTCTGTGCTGATCCCACAGCTCTGGGTGCTCTCTGAGCTGAGCAGAGCAACCCAGGGGGAATCCAAAAGCAGCTGCTGTGAAACCCTGTGGAGTCAGGGTGCTGAGCTCCCTGTCCTGTTGGGGAAGATGAAACAGGAAAGCCTTATCCATATGATTGCCTGGCAAAAGATTTTGAGAATATAGAAACTATAAGTGAGATTGAAATGAAAGCAAGCTTTGAGATCCCTCAGTTACTGAACAATGGGAAAACAATGGTGTGGCCAGCTGAAGGTGATCCCCTTTTGATGGAACAACACCCTCTGCTTGCAGACAGCTCCAAGGGTCAGAGCAGACCCTGCCAGCTTGATGGAAGGGGCCCAAAGAGGAGTTTAAAATGTAACACAGTATGGTAATGTAGTGATTCTTATAGGCTGCATGGAAATGCTATAGGATTTGTATATTGTACTAGATTGGTTAGTGAGAATCAGAATATTCAACACAGAAGAAGATTTATTGTATTGGAATGGGAACCTCGCTCTATTACTCTCTTACCCTCTCATCCTCTCTCTCCCTCTCTTCTCTCATTCCTGCTCTGAGCTGTGGCTGGCAGCTCCCAGCAGGGCCCTGCACCCAGGCCCTTTGCAATGAACCCCAAATTCCAGTCCTGGCTGCAGAGATCTCTCATCTCCATCCATCCCCACAATGTTCCTACACTGTCCCTTGAGGGTGACCAGCTGCAGTTTTGGGGACCCCTGTGCTGAGGTGGATTGGGCACCTCCAGCCGCCCCAGGACCCAGCAATGACTCCTGGACCCAGATCAGCCCCACGGAGACACCCAGGAGCTGTTCCTCGTTAGGATCCCGGGATTCCACTGAGGGCTTGTCTCCTTCCCTCCCTGCCTCCGTCTCTTTGATCACCAGTGACCGACTTGAGGCTGTCAGGGAAAGATAATACAATTAAAGGGTGGTAATTTCAAAGGGATTTTACTCTTCAAAGCGTCCCTGCTTGGCACTGCTGCTGCCTTCGTCTCCTTCCCGCTCTGCACAGCTGCCAGTGTGGGCTTTGTGCTTCCAGTTGCCCAAAAGTGGATTAACTCTTGTTTTTACAAAGTGCTCTCCTGCTTAAGGCTGGATCTCCAGTGGAATCAGGAGGGCTGGGTTTTGCAGAGCTCCAGCTGAGGGGAAGGAGGTGAAGGCTTTGCTGAGCTTTATGGAGTAACCTGTGAGCACTGCACCACTCCAGCAGAGGCTCGGTGGGGTGGCTTTACCCCTTGGAAAGTTCAAGGAAAACTCTGTATATGCAGGGTGGCATTAATGGCCTGCCTTGGAAAGCCTCCCAGATTTCCAAGCTGCAAAATCTTTCTTCCTCCACTGGGGCTGTCTCACTGAACATTCCACAGGTGCCTCCATTTCCAGCCGATAAAACTCTTGGAAAACCCAAATGTCCCACTCCGATTTTCTCCCCCTTGGAAGAGCTGCCCAAAAGTTTTGTGGGCTGGCACACAGGCTGCACCTGTGAACTCCAGGGGTTGCTGGCTGCCTTCTCCAGCCCTGCCTGAGCTCCCTGCTGCCTGCATCCTGCCCGTGCTGGGAAGGGAAGGATGGATTCCCTAACGAGGGCCAGCAGGCTGCCAGTCAGCTGCAGGAAAATCAATACTGCTGTTAATTGAATGCAACCCTCGTAAATCATCCGAGGGGAAGGAAATTAGGAGTACTTATGGAAGCCTCCTGGAGAGCTGTTTACTGGGCAAGGGAAAAATATTAGTTTGCAGGGGAAGTGTTGATCTCTTGCTGAAAAGTGCTTAGGAGGGAGGGAGGGGAGCATAGGGTCTGAGTGGCTGACCCAAGCTGGCACTGTAACCCTGCAGTGTTGGGGCTTGGAAAAGCCCTTTTCCAGGAGCTGGGCTGCCCCTGCCCACCTCATGCCCCAGGGACATGGCAGAGAGCAAGGCTGGGGTCTGCAGCACTGGCATTCCTGGTCATCCCTGTCCCCACGTGGTGGTTAGCCTGCAAAGGGTGTTATTTGCTAACGACTGATTAATCTTCAAGCTTAATTACTGCCAAGGCTCAGTTAATTTCCACACACTTTAAGTATTTGTTCTTGTAATCATTACATGACTCCATATTCCCCCAGTAATTAAAAGTCTCGCAATATGACACTAAATGGATGATGTTCCTGCATCCTGCCAGCCTGGCTCTATTAATTCCTGAATTGTTGCTGATGGTGAGCTGGCTGCAGAGAAATCTCTGCCAAGGCTGTGGTGTCCTGCAGCCCAGGTGAGCCTGGAGCAGTCCTGGACCCCTCTGAGCATTGGCTCCCATCTCCTGAGGGGCTCAGAGGGGGCAAAGCTCTGCAGAGCAGCCCAGGGAAGGTGAGACCACCCTGTGGTCCAGCCTGGCTTTGCTGGGTGCTGGTTCTGCTGAGCTGAGCTCTGCTGCAGGAGCAGGGGTGCATCAGGAGACAGGAGCCTCCCTTCCCAGCACTCACCTTCCTCACAGGTCCCACAGCCTCTTCCATCCTGGCAGAGGGGATGGATTTTTCCTTGCCAGCTCCTGAGGATGTCTGCCTCTGTGGATGATTTCACAGAATTCACAGAATCACTGGGTTGGAAGAGACCTTCAAGATCGAGTCCAACCCATTCCCAACCCCTCACCTAAACCCTGGCACCCAGTGCCACATCCAGGCTTTGTTAAACACACCCAGGGATGGGGACTCCACCACCTCCCCGGGCACATTCTAGAACTTTATCACTATTTCTGTGAAAACCTTTTCCCTGCTCTCCCACCTGCATTTCCCTTGGTGCAGCTTGAGGCTGTGTGCTCTGGTTCTGTCTGTCCTGCCAACCCCAGCTGAGCACAGGCACCTTCCAGGAGCTGTGCAGAGTGATGGGGGCACCCCCGAGTCTCCTTTTCTCCAGGATACACAACCCCATTTCAGTGTTACTTGGAGAGGATGGGCACAGTGTAGGGACTCACTGCTGCTCTGGAGTCCCCATCAGGATCAGGAGAAGACATAAATGGGGAAATTCAGGCCTGGGCAGCTGAGATAAGTTACTTTTCTCTTAAGACAGAGCAGGGAGGTGGCTGTGTGCTGCCAGCAGGTCAGCAGGGTCCATCCATGCACCCACATTTCCAGAAGGGCTGTGGCACCATGGAAGAGCCCCACAGCCCAAATGGTGCTGGGCATCACCAGCATGGTGATAGGACAGGTGCCAAGGTATGCCCAGGTCACTCACACCCTCCCCTCCTGCTCCCAGGCTTGCACCTCCCCCAGCACCGCCTGCTCAATTTGCTGAAGTTAATTCAGCAGAGGCTCTGCTTTTGTTTATTTTTAAACTTTATTTTTATTTCAATGTTTATATTTATAATTTTATATTTACATTTATACTATATTATTTATATCTATATTAAAGTTATATTTATATTTATATACTTATTTATAATTTTATTTATATTTATCTTTATTTAATATTTAATATTTAATAATTAATTTTATTCCAATGCCAAAGCATTGACACACTGAAAACTGCTTTATCACAGGGCTGGCAAATGAGGTTTCTTGAATGAGCACCTGAGGCCAAGTGCAGTCACTGCTGTTTTAGTGCTGTGGTTGTTTTTGTGTGGCTGCACAGGGGCAGGGCTGGGCAGTGGTGGTGTGGGGCTGCCTTTACACAGCCTGTGTGTCTGCTTTACCCCACAAGGAAAATCAGAGCCTGTTAACCTCCAGCAGATCCCCTGATTTTGGAGCAGACAGAGGGCCAAAATACCCCTGCTAAAATGAAACACAGCATGAGCACCAAACACACAGCTGGCAAAGGAAATGGGGGGCTGAGGAATGTATCTTGCCCCAGGGGATCCTCAGCCCCAAGGATTCTGACCACAACTGGTGGTTTTGGGCTCACTTTTAGGCAGGTGCCTCTTAGTGAAGCCTGTGAGGCTGGCAGTGCCTTCCCAGCTCACTGAAGGGAGTTTTTCCCAGCCTGTAGATAAATGTATCTGATTTATGCCCCAACAAAGTGGTGATCCCATAACCCTCCTTTTCATGATCCCCTGTGTTCCCATAAATAAACCTACAGTTGCCCAGGCCTGTGGCTGAGCCCAGTTCTGCTCTGAGGGTCAGGAGGAAAATGAAGTTTTGGGCTTGTGGCTTCAGCTTTGTGTTCTGCTTGGGGAAGATCTCAAAGCATTTTGAGAGTATTGATAAAATATATAGCATTGATAAAATATTTTAATTAATGGTGTTGGTTACACTTTGTGCTGGTGAGCAGGGTTTGGTTGGAAAGCTGATTTTCATCATTTTTTTCATAAAGTTTATTGCCAGCTCACTGAAATGTCAGTGTCCCCCCCTGGGGTGTGCAGCCATGGGTTTTGGGTTGGCTCAGGGCCTCTTAGAAAAGTATTTGTGTGAGAAATATCACCCACAATCAACTGAAATGAAAATAAATGGAAGTGCTTTAGTGAGCTAAATGCTGCTGCATTTATAATGTGATTTATTATGTAACTTGGTGTTGGAGCCGTTCAGTCAGGGCTCTGCCCATGCATCATCTGGCATTTGCTTCAAAGGAGTTTCCAAGGAATGCTCCCATCCCAAATCGTGTTCTCTGGGATAATTTCCCAGGGTGAATTCCCAGTGAGGACAAACATGGCCAGAGTGAGCTCAGGTCTTTACTCAGGTGTTCGTGGAGGGGAGACTGAGCTGTTTGTGTCACCCTGAGGTGGAAAACCTTGGGATGTACAGAGACCCCAGAAATTACACTGGGAACAAATGCTGTCCTCTGTTTTTTTAAAAAATATTTTTATTTCATTTGACTGGCAGGGGCAGCCTGTGAAGAATAAACCCACTTCTCAGTGGCAAACTCACTTCTCACATGGGCAAAGCCAGGTGCCCTGTCCTTGTCCAATGTCAGAAAGGCACTGAGGGTACGAGTGACCTGGCAGAGCCCCCTCCAGGGGGGAGCAAAGCAGCTGTGCCTCAGCCCCTGCACTTCTTCCCTCCAGCATGACTCTAAATTTCTACCATGATGATCATAAGCAGAGCTTTGGGCTTTTTCTCTGCTTGCTGGGGGTCTGAGCCTTTCCCAAATGGGGCAGGATGTGGAATCCTCCCTGCACATCCCATGCCAGCACGGGGTGTGCTGCCCTCCCACCACAAGGACCAGCACTCATCCAAGCCCAGGGGAGCAGCACTGCAGGGATGAAGATTAAATCCAGGGTTACAAGGCCAGTAAACAGAAACTGCCCAGCTGAGCCTCCTGAGCCACTGCTGCCCCTCGTGCTCCACCTCCTGTGTTGGGGTTGTCGGTGTCAGGGGACTGTGACACAAATTTCAGACAGAGCATCAGCACCCCAATAATCTCCCTGGCTCTGTGTCCTGCCCTCTCCCACATGGGCAGGCCTGGATTCTGGGTTTTAGGATACAAACCATCTCAGAGAGGATATACAGATACACACTGGGGCATGGATCTCCCAAAAATGTTTTTCCTCCAGCATGGATGAGTTTTACTTGTATTCTCTTATGTTTGTGGAGCAAAACTTTTAATTTCTCCATCTTCTTGGACATTTTAATGACTTTTTTTTGTTATCCAGCACTCTGATGAGGGCTTTTCCCCACATCCCTGGGACCCCTCAGCTTTCCAGCCACCGAGTTGGTAACTTCCCAGAGCTGGGTGACTCTGAGTGTTTCCCATTGGAGGGGATTGGGGATGAAGGGACAGATGGATGGATGGGAAGAGCATCCTGAGCCCTCAGGGTGACCTGCTGGAGCTGCCCTTGGGGCTCATTTCTCCTGGAGATGTCCCAGCTGTTTGAACAGGCACCACCTCACAAGCTGCAGCAGGAACCAGGTGGACAGAAAAGATCCTTTTTCCCTTGGCATTCCCTTTCCCTTCCCTGTGGGATTTCAGCTCCCTGCTCTGGAGACTAATGCTGCTGTGGGGCTGGATGTGATTTGTGTCCCCAGAGCAGTGAAACAGCAGCACCAGCCCTGCTGCTTTCTGATCTGCTTTGGGTCTTTGGGCAAACAAAAAAATATTTAAAGAGGCAAATGGCAGCACAGACACAAGTGGAAATCCTTTGGTAAACTGCTCTGTGCAAATGCTGAATTTGTTGATGTATTATCTTCAGAACATCTGCTTTTCTCCATCTGTATTGGTCTTCCCAAAGCCATGGCTTTCACAAGTTAATAGCAAGAAATATCGGATGAGCAAGCAAATATGTTTAGGGCTTGTATTATGAAGACAACACACAAAGAGAAAGAGATTCATCTTTTCATAATGCCACTTTTATAAAAGGCAATAAAAATACAGTGGCTTGTAAAGGGATAAACAGGCTGAATCCGAGCTCGTGCTGTGGAGTTGGGCAAGAGCAAAGTGAAGGGAACCAAATTAATGCATAAAAAAGTGACAGAAAACCCAACCTCCGGCTATATTCTATGGCAAATGATCTGTCAGTGGGGAAAGATACATCTTAATAGCAGTTTTTGAAAGGAGATGAATACTGTATACAGAGCATTATAAGGCACAGTGTGATCTGAATCCTAATCAACAGGGGGAAATATAAATCTGAAAATAATAAAGACAAAATCTATATTGATGGTTAGGAGTTAAAATACTGTATTTGCTGTAGTAAACGGTTTTAAGGTCCCAGGGAAAAATTTACTCTAGGAAAGCTGTGGTAATTTAGTATAGTTTCAATAGCTGGCAGAGTGCCAGCACATTTTGGTGGCATTTAGCATGTCACTATGGAAAAATTTAAAAAGCAGGAAGGGAAAAGGCGCAAAGCTGCTCCCTGGGCAGTGGTGGTGCTGGAAGAAAGGAGATTCTTTTTCCACTGGGCTGGCAAAGGCTGTGCTGGCATCCTGGCTTGGATCCACCACGTGGTGGGATATCCCTGCTCTGCTGAGCTATTGCTGAGCAGAACAAGCCACTTACCATGTCCTTCCTGGTGTCTCCAGTTACTAACAACAAGGCATCAAACTCCTACGAGGCACAGAGAACCTTTTCACATTGAAGATACACCTTTAACTGCCTTATTTTCTTGTCCCCTGCCTGGGTGACAAATTGCTGTGCTGATAGTTGATGTAACTTATGCTTAACCTGCTTGTCATCTCCTTAATGCCTCACACGAAATGTGCTGCTCCTGTGATGGCCTTGATACCCTGCAGATACAAACACTGGGACCTGTCAGTGTTCCCAGCTGGCAGCGTGGCTCTTCTCCCCAGGTGTGAAATCCCTCCCTCAGAAAAACCCCACAAGGGTTTGGTGGCATCCAAGGATGAGGAGCATGGGAGATCTGAGCCTGGGTCTGTGTTTCAAAGGGACTTTTCTACTTTTCTCCCTCTCCTTTTGATGCCTCAGGTTTTGGCTTTTACATTTTTCAGATTCTGTGCTACTTTTGAGCTTCACATGAGGGGATGGTGAGCTCTGTGCACAGAGCAGGGAGACAAAACAATTCCTGCTCCAGCTGGGCACCAAGGACAAATGACCCAAATCTCAGCCCCAAGAGCACAAACACCGTGGGCTGGAGAGAGAAAAACAAGGATGGGACTGCATGGGCTAAAGCTGGAATGGGACAATGAACTGCAAGGTGCAAATGGAGCAGAACTGATCAAAGTGAGAGACCCTGTGACTGGTTGTGCATTTTGGGGCCATTTTGGTTCATCTTGGGTGCAGCCCTGGCTGGGCTCTTGTGCTGCCCAAGGTGGATCCATGGAGGCCTTTCAATAAATCCCTACTTTATTCTTTAGCTCTGTCCAGTCTCTGCTCTAGGTCAGCCTTCACAAGGCATCACTTTCATATGTTCCAGGAATCATGTGGACATTAAAAATGTCCCTTTCCAGTAATCCTCTGTGTTTTGGGGAAAGCCTTGTCGTGCTCATGCAATGCCCGCCCTGTTTGGAGGACTGGAGTGTGATGCTCAGAAATACATTTTGCATCTAAAGTGAAATCTTAGTGTTGGGGAGCAGCTGTGGCTTCACAAGTGTTTTGAGGTGAAATCTTTGTGTTTGGGGAGCAGCTCTAGCTTCACAAGAGCTGGGCAAGCTGGCACAGAGCCTGGACCAGCTCTACCACCCAACACTGTGGCTGCCTGGCAGGACAAGGCTGAGCTGGAAGAAAGCAATTTATTTAGGATAACAATCCTGATTTTTGTTTGAGCATTTTTATGGCTGCCCAGTGCTCAGTCCTGGCTGAGCTGAGGCCTGGACATCATCAGTGAGGAGCTGAGGGCTGAGGTTGCTGTTGATTTTTGAGGCTCACCTGGTTCCTTGGGTGTTTGGGAGCAAGTAAGAATTGGGATAGCTTCTGGGAAGAGGCAGAAGCTAGACTGTGAGCTGATCTAAGTGCTCTGAAGGGTGAGAGAACAGTGCTGCTGTGGCTGTGGTCATCCTCTCTCCTTGCCATGAGTGATGGAGAAACCTGGGGAGCATCTTCACCAAGCCCACATGCTTTTCCTGTTGTAAACAGGAGTTTGGGATCACTGACTCTAAATTCACAGCATCCATGTGATGTTTCCTCCTAAACTGCCCATCCCAGGTGTTTACTGAGTGCCTCTGCTGGAGAAAAAAGGGTTGCAGAAATGGGGGTTTGCAAGCTTTCAGACCAGGACAATTTTATCTCCTTGGAGCCATGCTGACAAGCAGAGCTTATCTCAGGTTATTTTTGTGCCCATATTTTCCCAGGGCCTCACGAGCAGCCTCCCTGCTGCACTGGTTACAGCAGGATACCTGGGGTTTATTCTCTGCAAAGGTTGGAAGTGACTTGGGGGCAATGGTGTCCTCTGCATTTAATTATTATTTCTTAAAAGCCCAAGATCAGTGGCTCCCTGTGGAGATATGCAGCCTGAATATTGATGGTTGTAAACCATGCCAGAAGGAAAAATGTGGGCTGCTCGCTGCTGGCAAATGGACTTTAAATCAACAAGCGAAGCAGTGTCGGTTCATAAAACCAGGATTTTTTTAGCCTTGAGGACAGAGGTACTTTAAATCCCAGCCTTTGGGTTCACTGATCTGCTGGAGAACAAACATAAAACTTCACCACGAAAGAACTGACATCAGCACATATTTTTTGTGTCATGAGTATTCAAGGTAGCCCTTTTGGTTTTGCTCACTGCGTGTGACATTCCCCTGTATTGTAACGACCTCAGCGGCAGCAGCAGGGAAAACTTACGACCAAAACATTGAAGAAGGGAAAATTATTTGCTGGGATAACTCATGGAGATGTGGTGGCTGTTTGTGGTGGAAGTGGCAGGTATCTGAGGTTGGAAATGCAAGATGTGCTGGGGGTGTGTGTTCTATTGCCATCTGTCAGAGCTGGGGCAGTTCTCTGCTGTTCCTGGGGCAGTTTTTCCTTTATCTCCCCCACATCCAACCCTCCCTCCAGGAGATCTCTGCTCTCCATGGCCACTGAGTGTCCCTGCAGGGCTGATCCAATCCCAGCATCCCATGGGGAGATGCTCCGCCCAGGGGAGGAGCCAAGCATTCCTACCTGGATCCAATCTGAGCCTGGCACAGCACAGCAGCCTTTGCCCCCTGCATTGCCAGAGGAGCAGCTTTCTGCTGCCCTGCATGGCCAGAGGGAGCCCAGGCCCATCTGCAGCAGCCCTGGAGCTGCAGAGGAAAACTCCCCCCTTGTGCAGGATCCCTGCTGCAGCAGAGCCACAGCTGGCACTGCAGGAGGGCTGAGCCCCCATGGCATGGGGCTGGGACACCGCCCTGACACACAGGGGGGCAGGGTTGGATTCTGACTCTGGCAGTGTTGCTTTGTATTACTGCATTTTTAATTTTATATATTTTTAAATGTTTTATTTTTTCCTCATAAAGAACTGTTATTCCTACTGCCATATCTTTGCCTGAGAGCCCCTTAATTTCAAAATGATAATAATTCAGAGGGAGGGGGTTTACATTTTCCATTTCAGAGGAGGCTCCTGCCTTCCTTAGCAGACACTTGTCTGCTAGACACAGGAGAGGTGTTGGAGTGGGAGGGCTTGCTCCTTGTCAGGCCTGGCAGGCTCCACTGCTGATGGATGGAGTTCTGTTTGCCTTTTTCCAGCTTACACCAGGTTTTAATTGACACTGAGCCTCTTTACAGGGCTCTCTTTTCCTGTTCACACAACATGTTCCTTAGATGAGTTCAATGGAGCTGTTCACCCAGGACAGTGTTGATTCCAGGTTTGATTCTATGGAAGCACGTGCAGCAATCCAGGCTGGTGGGATCTGACCTCAAGCCTTGGTGGAAGGTGCCTGTGGGCTTTGCTGGGGCTGCAATGCCCAGCTCAGCCCCAGCTCCCTGTGCCTGCACTGCCCTGCCTGCTGCTCCTTGCTGGAAATCCACTCACCTGAATCTCAGAATCACTGAGGCTGGAAAACACCTCTGATGTCACCGAATCCAACCATTAACCCAGCACTGCCAAGCTCATCACTAAACCCTGTCCCTAAGAACCACATCTGGGTATTTTTGGGACACTTCAGGGATGATGACTCCACTGCTTCCCTGGGCAGGCTGTTCCAATGCCTGGCCTCACTTTCAGTGAAGAAATTTTTCCTGTTATCCAATCTAAACTTCCCCAGGTACACCGTAAGTCTGTTTTGTCTTGTCCTGTCACTTGTTCCTTGGGAGGAAAAACTGATCCCCACCATTGTGGATGGGCTGGATCAGGAGATCCACATGTCCTGTGTGTTTTTCATCACTCTGCTCCAAACTCAATCTTCCTCTGCCATGCTCAGTTTTACCTTCTTTTCTCTGTATTTTTATTCTTTTACTCATTTTTTTTTTTCCAGCACAGCTTTCTACTGCAGGACCAATTATCACAGCAGAGGATTTTCAAACACAGCACATCTAAAATAAGAAAAAAAACATTTTTTGTCAGTCTATTTAATATTTTTCCTGCATAAAATGCACAGGTGGATCCGTGTTTAACAGCACACTTCAAAAAGTGGCAGAATATATATAAAACACTGATTTAAATAGGTTTTCAATCAAACCTCCTGGAAAGCAGTGACTTCTTTGCCTGTTAAATGCTGCACCAGGCATGCCTGTGTTTCATCCTGGAGCTAAGTTCAATCTGCTGGGTATGGATTTCTCTTTGAGCACCTCTGAGTGTCACCACTGGGACACTGTGGTATTTTCTGAGACACCTGTTGAAGGGAGGAATGATGAATCTGACTCCATGTTTTTAGAAGGCTAATTTATTATTTTATTATATTATTATATTAAAGAATATTATACTAAACTATACTAAAGAATAGAGAAAGGACCTAGACAGAAGGCTAAAAGATGCTACGGAAAAACTCACGACTCTCTCCTCAGAGTCTGACACAGCTTGGCCATGATTTGCCATTAAGTAAAAACAAGTCACATGCCGGATAAACAATCTCCAACCACATTCCAAAGCAGCAAAACACAGGAGAAGCAAATGAGATAATATTGTTTTCCTTTTTCTCTGAGGCTTCTCAGCTTCCCAGGAGAGAAATCCTGGGCAAAGGGATTTTTCAGAAAACATGACAGTAACAGGAGACATCAAATTCTCAGGGTTAATTTGGTTTCTTTCTCAGGTTCCAGCCAGCAGCTGGGTTGATGGAGAGGATCCAGGCCATAGCTCAGAATGTGTCGGACATTGCAATAAAGGTGGATCAGATCCTCCGGAACAGCCTCCTGAATGGGAAAGGTCAGTGGTCCCCGTGCCCCAAACCCCCTGTGTGTTGTGCTGTGCCCATGGGAAGGTCCAACCATGACAAATTTGGTAAAAATCCCAGAAATGGAGGCTGATCTTGAGGCTGCCTTCCTTGGGAAACTCGTGCGTGACAAATCTGAATGGCTGTCAGGAATAAATGCTGAAGAATTAAATGCAAAATTAAAGGTGACGAGCAGTGCACAAGCCCCTGGATAGAAAAATTTGGTGGTTTGGATCCAAATTCACAGGGGCTGGGATTCAGCAGCAGGAGAGACATTCCCATCCCCCTGTGTCACTGCTGGGAGGGCAGCTGGGCTCTGCAGATGCTTCCCCACATGCTTGTGTGGTTATTGGGGTTTAGGCTGAAGATCCTTTCACTGCCTCTTGCACCTCATGCTTTTCAATTATGAGCAAAGGAGGGCTTAGAGGAGGGCTGGTGGCTTTTATTGGCCCAGCCATGGAGGGAGAAATGATCCTGATGCCATTTTAACCACTTTATGGCTTATTCTGGAACTCACCCTGGGGGCTGAGTCTTCTTCCAGCAGCTCAGCAGGACAGTTTTTATTGCAAGTTTACAGCATAAAAGGCTGTCAAGTGCTTCCCTAGTTCCTGCAGCCTGCTTACAAGAGTGGGGATGGGTGGAATTTGGGGTCTGGACCAGGCAGAGGGCACAGGAAAATGCTGGAAATGGATCTGCTGAGATTTAGGGAAGGAGAACATTCCCTGCATTGAAGCAGGGTGGTTTCCTCTGTTTCTTCCCTGATTTGGGAGGGATGCTGAAGATGCTTCACATCTTGATGTTCTGCTCCATCCAGTGGGATAGGGCTGTCTGCCAGCCCAGCTGTGGCACCAGTGAACATGCTTGGGGGCTGCCAGCCCTGTCCCATCCCATCCCATCCCATCCCATCCCATCCCATCCCATCCCATCCCATCCCATCCCATCCCATTCTCCTCACAGCATTTCTGGCTGCTCCTCTGTCACACTCCAGCTCTCCCCATGCCCAAATTGTCTCTCTACAGGGATAGAAGGCAGGAGGGATCAGTGTGAGGTGCCCAGGGACCCCAAGTACCCCGACTGTGCTGGGAAGGTGGAGGTGAGTTGGGGTTCCCTGTCTGGGATAGGGTCTCCAGCTGGGATGGAAGGGCCCAAAGCAGTGACCCTGGGGGTTAAACTGGGAAGGGCAGTGGGGAATGGGATGATTTCCAGGATAAAATGTTTGTTAATATTGGAAAGGTGCAGCCCATTGAAGGAGGACGAGCAGACCCAAAGGTGTGGAAAGCAAAGCAGGGTTGTGCTTTGATGAGAAAACACAAGGGAGGTGTCCAACCTTCTCTGGCAGCTTTGCTACAGAAATGGGATTGTTTTCCCCAAGTAATACCCTCACCACGTGTACCTTTAGCTGGAGAGGTACAAAGCCTTGAAGCCACAGGCTGCAGCAGAATCAGCTGTGGGCCCACCTCTGCCTGCAGCCCTCCCTGCCTGCAGTCTGTGTGTTCAATGCCAGAAACACAGCGAGGAGGAAGCTCTGCCACATCACCTCTGAATATCTGGAGCATTCCCTGGTGAATAAGCCCAGCAGTGCCCAGAGCAGCACCTTGTTGAAGTGGCCAGAACCTCCATCTCAATCCGTCCTGCCTGACCCAGCCTGCTCCTCATACTGGAATGCAGCCTGGCACTTGGCCCAGAGCATGATGGCTTTGTCAGAGAGCATATTTATATCAACTAATTAAAAGTATTGCCCTTTTGCCTCCTCTTGCCAACCTGCTTCAAGCTCAGGCTTCTGCAGGGCCCAGTCTCCCTGGAAAGATGTTGAATGGTACAAGAGAATGACATGGGGGGTACAAGAAAGTGATGTGGATTTTTCACTTCCAGGGGTGTTAGCCATCCTTTCCTTCCACGACTTCAGTAAATTCAGGATGTAATGCAATTGTGGAAGGCTGTAATCCCATCTCCCCTCCTGGTGATTGCTGTGCTTTACACACACAGCAAACTGTCCCTGAGCAGATTTGTTTTTGTAGTTGAATTAGGAAGAGGCTGGCAAGAGCCGTTGTGGGGGATGATAAATCGCTGCTCTGGTCCCTGGTTATTCTCTGTGTGAAATCATCCCTGGGGACTGCTGGCAGATCTGTCTGCTGCCCTGCTGCTCCGGGGGCGAAGAGATCAGCAGCTCCCCAGCAAAGCCAGCCACAAGAATCCCTGTGGTGCATCATTTCCTGCGGATTAATGGCTGTGCCCCCAGGGAAGGCTGGAACCAGTGCAAGAAACCCAGGGAGCCCCAGCAAACCTCCCTGGCTCTTCCTCTGCCCCAAATTCCCTGGAGGCCCCGAGTGGGTGAACACCAGCCCTGTGCCACTGGGGCTGGGTTTGCAGCCCTTTTCCACCCTCTGCCTTTCATTTTTATCTCCCAGACAGAGAAAGGGGATGGAGAACAGAGGTTTTTCACAGCAGGGGCAGCTGGCAGGGCTGGCACACCTCCTCCATGGGCTTCACGTGTTTCTGTGCCCTTTGCAGTGGATGAGGGCCCGCTGGACCTCTGACCCCTGCTATGCTTTCTTTGGTGTGGATGGCACCGAGTGCTCCTTCCTCATCTACCTCAGCGAGGTTGAGTGGTTCTGTCCCCCCCTGCCCTGGAGGAACCACACGGTTGCCGTGCCCTCACCGCCGCCAGCGCCACGTGCGCAGGTAAGGTGGGCCCAGCCCGGCCTCTGCTGGGCCAGGGGCTTTGTGGGGAGGCATCAGCAGAAATAAATACTCAGGTTCAGCAGGGCCATGATGCCTGATGTGGGTTTTCACACATTCACAGGGTGGCTGGGGTTGGAAGGGGTCTCTGTGGGCAGGGAACCTTGCAGTAGAACATGTTGTTCCAAGGCCTGCCCGACCCGGCCTTGAGTGTTGCAAGGGATGGAGCATCCACCACCTCTCTTTGCAACCTGTGCCAGTGTTTTACCACCCTCACCATGAAAAGTTTCCTCTTTATATTTATTCTGAGTCAGCTCTCTCAGTTTAAAGCCATCACTCCTTGTCCTGTTGCAACAAGCCCTTGTTGGGAAGGATGAAAGTTTGACAAGGAAGTCTCACAGATATGTGTGCTTAGCAGGAAGATTTTTAAATGTAGAATCTGATGAAGGAATAGAGATGGAAGCAAGTTTTGATATAGAAGAAGCCAGTCTTGCTGGATAACCAAGGAGGCAAAGGGTATGTTGGTTAGAAGGGGTTTTTATGACTTAGAGCAAAGGATAAACCCACCTCAAACAAGAAGATGTTTGTACCAAGCAGCAAGATAGCACAGGCAAACAAGGCAGCAAAGCTGTAAGTAGAAAAAAGGTTTCAGAATTTTCCACTGCAAGAAAACTGAAAAAAACCTTCTAGCTTAAACTGTAATGTACTAACTTCTAGTGATTGGAGAATGGTAACATGAATATGGTAATTATAGTAGTTATGATAGGCTATAGATAAAAGTTAAGGTATAGATTGGTTCTACTGTATTAAGATGCTCAGCAAAGAAAAGTCTGTAATGCATTGTAACCAAAACCAAAGGGTCTCCAGGCCTGCCTGCAGCTGGAGCTGAAAGCTGTAGGCACAGCTCTGTCACCCATGACCCTGGACTGCTGTGACATCCTGGATACAATAAACTGCATTTTGGAGAGCAGCCTGGAGTCCTGCATCCCTCATTTTGGCTCTTACAGGCCCTGCTAAAAATTCTGTCCCTCTCTTTTTATAAGTCCCTGTAAGTACAGAAAGGTTGCAAGAAGATGTGTCTGGAGCCTTCTCTTGTCCAGGCTGGACACCCCCAGCTCCCTCAGGCTCTCTCCACAGCAGAGATCATTCATGCCTCTGATCACACTCCAACACATTCATGCCTTTCCTCTCCTGAGGAATCTGGATTCTCATGAGGAACCCTGTGTTCAGTGGGATCCCTCTGGGATTTGGGGCATGAAGTGGAGGAGCTGCCACGGCTCCAGGGGAGCAGGAAGGGCTCAGATCAACTCTGCTGAGATAGACAAACCTCCCCCAGGCCGCGGGGCAGCCCAGGGGCTCCTCTGGCTCCTCTTTCCCTACACTCACCGTGCAGAGCGTGCTCCTTCCCTAGGCAGCATTCCGGAGGGACCTGGCTCGCCTGCTGGAGCTCATTGGCACGGGCAAGGAGTCCCTGAGCTTCATGAAGAAGAGGATCCGGCACCTGGCCCAGCAGTGGCTGCGCGCGGCGCGGCGCCTCGAGCAGAGGCTGGCGGGACGGCAGCGGGACCAGAAAAACGTACGGGGACACTCGGGGCAGCTGAACCCAGCTGGGAGGGAAATTAATTTATGGGAGCGTGTGGGTATTGTGTTTACAGGGTGCCCTGATGAAGGGAGGAATGATGGATCTGACTCCAAGTTCTCAGAAGGCCAATTTATTATTTTATGATACTATATTATATTAAAGAATACTAAACTATGGTATACTAAAGAATACAGAAAGGATACTTACAGAAGGCTAAAAAGATAATAATGAAAACTTGTGACTGTTTCCAGAGTCCTGACACAGCTTGGCCCTGATTGGCCAAAGAGTGAAAATAACTCACAGCAGAGTCCAATGAAACAATCACCTGTGGGTAAACAATCTCCAAACACATTCCAAGTAAACACTACATACTCTCCTATACTAAAGAATACAGAAAAGACACTTTTATAAGTATAAAGATATAGGATATCTTTTTAGTATTAGATATAATTAAAAGTTAATAATGAAAACTCGTGACTCTCTCCAGAGTCCCAACACAGCTTGGCCCTGATTGGCCAAAGAGTGAAAACAACTCACACCAGAATCCAATAAAACAATCACCTGTGGGTAAACAATCTCCAAACACATTCCACATGAGCACAGCACAGGAGAAGCAAATGAGATAAGAATTGTTTTCCTTTTCTCTGAGGCTTCTCAGCTTCCCAGGAGAAAAATCCTGGGCAAAGGGATTTTTTCCAGAGAATGTGAATGCCACATGTGGGTCTGTAGGGTTGGTCTGTTGTTTGTGAACATGACTCCACAGGCATTTGGGATGTGGCAGGACTGGTGTTGCTGAGCAGTGGGGTGGATTTTGGAAATGGGTCCTGGTGGCTGGAGATGGTGTCTGGCTGCCATTGGAGTGTGACAGGTCTCCTCTGAGGATAAGCTGAGGTTCCTGGCCCTCCTGTTGGTGTTTCTGTTGTGCCTTTGGCCCCTGTGTGCAGGGAAATTCAGCTCCAGCCCATGGTTCAGACTGTGATCTACATGGAGAGCATAAGCCAGGCCCCAGGACACAGAGTGGCAGTCAAAGGGCCAAGCTCTGGCCATTGGGTCTGTGCTTATTGGACATGGCTCATTTGTCTGCACACCTGACTGAGCTCTCTGAGTAATGACAGCCTGCAAAGGAGCTGGAGGGAATCAGGGACCATAAGTCATTCTGGGCTGGAAAACCCAGATTGTCCCTTTCCCCAGTGCTGACCCCTCTCCTTGTCTCTGCAGATCCTTGTCCATATTGGCTTCCTGACAGAGGAGTCAGGGGATGTTTTCAGCCCACGGGTGCTGAAGGGAGGCCCTCTGGGTGAGATGGTGCAGTGGGCTGACATCCTGGCTGCCCTCTTCATGCTGGGACACAGCCTGAGGGTCACAGTCTCCCTGAAGGAGCTGCAGAGGTGAGTGCTGGATGGCATCAAGGTCTTGGGTGGAAGCAGCAGGTCTGAGAAGGCTGGGGGAGGCTCTTTGCCCACCTGCATCTCAGACAGCGCTGGTGCTGTGCTGCACCACCAGTGTTGTGGCTAGGGGAGATCCCATCCTTCTGCATCCCTGGAAAGTGGGAAGGACTGATGGTGATGCTTTGCATGGAGCTGATGTGGACATACCTGGAGCAGGGCTCTGCCCTGTGGCTTCAGTGCTTGATCTGAGCAGAATGGTTCCTGCTGCCAGCACACAGCATCACCTGTGTCCCCTGACACCTGCCTGGAGCTGGCCATGGGAAAGCTCCCTTTGCCGGCCCATTCCCCAGGGATGCTCCCTGCTGGGCTGGTGGCCAGGTGGCTGCAGGATGCAGATGTCCTGCAGGTCACTGGCTCTTCCCACCATGCATGGCTGCACTCAACCCCTGGGGCTTTGCTAGTGGTTGAGCAGCCCTTCCCTTCCCTTCCCTTCCCTTCCCTTCCCTTCCCTTCCCTTCCCTTCCCTTCCCTTCCCTTCCCTTCCCTTCCCTTCCCTTCCCTTCCCTTCCCTTCCCTTCCCTTCCCTTCCCTTCCCTTCCCTTCCCTTCCCTTCCCTTCCCTTCCCTTCCCTTCCCTTCCCTTCCCTTCCCTTCCCTTCCCTTCCCTTCCCTTCCCTTCCCTTCCCTTCCCTTCCCTTCCCTTCCCTTCCCTTCCCTTCCCTTCCCTTCCCCCTCAGGAGGTGCTGGGGGTGACCTGGGGACCTGTGGGGGGATTTGCTGCTGCTGGAGGCACTTCCCACAAAGGGATTGTCTCTTTCTGACATGGGGCAACACAGGATGGCAGTCTCCAAGAGAAACCAATATTAGATGGAAAAAGAGGGAGAAGCTAAGAGTGGGCCCTGTTCCTCTCTGCTGATGTTCCTCTCTGTTATTACTGGGCTGACACTGCTGCCTTCTGTCACCTCATAAGGTTTGTTCTCCTCCTGATCAGAGGGCAAGAACCAAGGAAATTGCAAATTAGATGGGTTATAAATCAAGAAGAGCCTCGAGCTGCCTCGGGGACTGGGCAGGCTTTAGGAGATGCTAAGCCAGCATCAGCCACATAATGAGCCATGCTGAAAAGGGAGTGAAAAAACCCCAACAATCCTGGAGAAAAACAACAAAACCCCCCAACCCAGCCCTTGCAGCATTCAGAATTAATGGATGGAATTAGCTCCTAACTAATTAACTTTAAAAAAATCCCGGTCCTAATGCAAGAGGCTGCATCTCCTCCAAGAGGCGGGAGTGACATGCTAAATAATACCCGTGTAGTCAAGGATGAAAGGAGTTAATGGCTAGGAGGGCTGTGTTGCTGTTGTTGTGTGGTTCTTGTTTGTGTTTTATAATGACAAACCTCACGGTGGTTGTTTAGGGAGGCGGGGAGCTTTTGCAGCACCCATTTCCCTCTGTGAGTGACTCTGGTGAGAGCTGCCCTGCTGCCTGGAGTATTTTGCCTTTGCCAGAAGCCTGGGAGCTTCCACGTCACTTCTCAGTGATGAGAGCTCCCCTGATGCAGATTTGGATGTGTCCCTTGGGACTCCTGGGAATGGCAGCTCCATCTCTTCCCCTCGGTAGCTGAGATGGGAAGTGAGCGAGCTGGGCTGGGGCTGCACATCTTGCTCTTCTCAGTGTCCCAGAAAATGTCCCCACCTCCCCAAACACATGTCCTGTGCCTGCCTTTGGTGATGTTTTAAATGCTGGACACCCACACTGAGTGCTCACTTTCATGTTGATGGTGTTAGAAAAATAAATCCACAAACACCAGAGGTTTATGTGCAAAAAGGAGGCAGAGGAGTCCTTTGACTGTATTTGAATAAAGAGAGAGGCCATGGGGCATTCCCCTGGAATCTCAGATTTTTGGAGGACACAGCCTCCCTTTTTACCCCAATTTCCCACATTTCCCTTTTCTCTTTCCCCATTGGCTGAGGTACTTGAGAGGTTCAGACTTCCCAATACACCTGATACCAGAGATTCCCCTCTAATGTACAACTCTCCCTTTTAATTTTTAATTCTTACGGAATTTAGAGTTTTCTTCCCCATTGTTTCTTTCATCTTTCAACATCTAATTTCATTTATCTGCAAACCTGCAGTTTATTTGTAAAGGCAAATATATTTTTCCATTCATCAATCAATGAAATCCTTCCCATTGTTCCTTTGATCTCCCAGTGTTGCTTTTAGCTACCAGCAGACCCACAGCTTGTTTGTAAAGACAAATCCACTATTCCTCTCAGTGGGCTGGGGTCAGTGCAGGCAGGAGCTGGGATGTAACCACATCCCCTCTGTCCCTTTGGAGACCAAGCCCAGCGCTTGGAGTGCCACCATTGGCATCTTTGTGCAGCCCGTCAGGAGATGGGTTAATGTGGGTGTCACAGGGGGCAGAGGAATGAGTGGTGCCAGCAATCCTGGTGCTGGATCCTGCAGATCTGTCAGTGACATCCCTGCTGCTGGGCTGCTGCCTCTGAGGAGAGCTGGGAAAAGCTTTTGTGACCAGGAGCAAGTGGGAGGCTTAGCTTAACGTGAGTAATTAGTCCTGAGGTGTGCTAAGAGTTAATCTTGAGCTCTTCCTTACAGCCTGGAGGCGTTTTACCTGCAGCCACAGCTTTGGGCAGGGGTTGCAGAGAGCCAGAGATGCACAAAGGGCTGGAGCTGGGCTGGGGGATACAGCAAAGCCAAATCCCTGTCCCTGGGGAAGTGGCAACCCAGGCACTATGATTCCTTACCCCTCCTGTCCCCTGCACCCCCTTGAAGCAGCAAAGCTTTGCACCTCTGTACACTGAGCCTGAATCTGTCCTCTCCCATCCTGGCTGTCTCTTGCTGACCTTGAGCAGTGTTGGGATGGGTTTGGGGATATTTTGCTTGTGCAGTGTTAAGGTGGGTTTGGGGATATTTTGCTCCAGGAGTGCGAAACGTTGACTCCATCCTTGTGCATTTTTCTTTGGCAAACCCTGCTCTTTTCATGGCTGGGAGCTGTGGCTGCTCCAGCCCAGCAAAGCCTTCACTGGAGACCATAAATTATTCAGCACAGATTAACCTCTCTCCTGGTTTGGATTTTTTTTTTTTTTTTGTCCCTTCAAATTTCTGAGCTGATTTTTCTGCGTGTATTGATCATTGGCAAGGGATCACTGGAAGATTTGCCTGCATACACTTCAGCCAGTGGTTATCAGAGCTGTTCATGATTAGCATCTGTATTGATTGCAATGCAGCAGTGCCTGGAGGTGGTCTGGAGTGGGTCAGGAATGCTGAGGATCAAGAAGATGAAGGAGGAGAAGTAAGGCCCTGGTCAAAAAAGCTGGTGATGGAGGGCTGGGGGTGAAAACATGTTGGGAGTGTGACACCCATGTGTGTGCTGGGCACCTCTCCCTGCCCAGCAGTGAGGGCCAGGGGTGTCAAATGCTTCTTCCTCTGGTTCAGGGACCGATGTTAATCTGGAACAAAGATAAGGAGCTCAGGGAATCTGCAGGCTTCATCCCCAGCTCAGCTCAGCACTGTCCAAATGTCCCTGTGGGGTCTGAGATCACAGATTGGTTTTTCAGGGCCAGTTTATTTGGGTTATGTTTTACCCACTACAGACTTTAAAGATCTGTGAATTCCACTGCCGAGTCCTACCCAGGGGCTATTTTTTCTCCTGTAGTTGAGCTAAGTGCAGGCGTTTATTCTCCTTTGAACTCCCAGTGAATTTGTGACCTGCTTCTGGTGCCTCTGGAGAGGTAAAGGGGTGAATCACAGGGTTATATGTTCCCTCCCAACCCAAACCATTCTGGATTTCTGTGTGCATCTTCCCAGAAGGAAAATTAACTGCAGAGAGCAGGGAGCCAGGAGCTGTTTTCTCTCTGAGATTTGTGCTGGGTGGGCAGCCAGCAGCATTTTGAGCCTTGTCTTGAAGCAGGGAGGGAAGAAGCAGAACCCCAAATCTGAACAGCAACACTTGATTCATGCTGAAGATCCCTGGTGCTGTGTTGGTAGCCCAAAAGTGCTTTCAGGGAGGTGAGAATCCAGGCCAGTGTTGGTGTTGTTGCTTGCTTGCTAGGGGAGGAGTGGGAAGTGCCTGAAAGCTCTGAGCTGGGTTGTTAATGAGGCAGCTCATGAGTAGATGGTGGAAAATTACAAGCAGCACTTTGGAACAACGGCTGTGCCCACAAAAAAAGCTTTAATAAACCCATGCCCTGGGGTCAGGCAGGAAGGATCCTCTCGGCCTTTTTCCCTGGGAGGAGCAGCACAAGGGGCACTCCTGGATGCTCCAGCTCCTACCCTCATCCTTGAGCCATGGGAGTGGTCATCTTGGCATGTCCAGCTGCTTTTCTGGAGCTAAGGAAGAGGCTGGGGGAGAAGGGGCTGCAGAGCTGTGAGCTGCTGGGGAGTTCAGAAAAGCACTGAAAGGTGATTTTCTCAATGGTCCCCTCGAAATTAACTGCTCATAAAGCAGGACAGAAAGTCGAAGAAAATGGGATTTGATGCCTCTTGGGGTCAGAGCTTTACAAAGCATTCTTGGAGCTTAATTGCTCCTGTGTCAAGTTCTGGACTCTTAATTCTAGTCCTGGCAAAGCGCTGGGTTTGCAGCACGTGCCTGTACCCTGTGCTGGCAGCCCTTTCCTTCTGTGGCCAGCATGTTGGGTGCTGAACCACCCTCCCTGTGCTGGGGTGGGGAGGATGGAGCCTTGGAGCTGTAGTGGGCTTTGGCTCTGCTCCCACTGCCCCATCTCCTCTCAGTGCCTGGCATTCAGCGAGAGCTGTGATTTTCCTGCTCTTTCTGTGCTCACTGAGGTGTGCTCAGGCTGCAAAAAGGGCTGTTCAGATGGAAACACCATGTCCAGAAAGCACATTTCTGATTGTCTCCTGGCAGATTAAAGCCATCTTTCTGTCTCACATCTGTTCACATGAAAACCTGCGCCATGCCCAGGCTCTGGCTTCACTCCCCTTGCCAGCTGGCAAAACCAGTCCTGCTGTTGTGTGGGAGAGAAAGGAACTGCTTGTGGAAACAGCCAGAAGTGGCTGATTCCATGTGATCCTGATGGAGCTGCGGGGAAAAGCTGTGGATTGATCAGCTCTGCACCACTGGGGAGGAACCTTCAGCCTTTACCAGGTGCTCCTGGTGCTCGAGTCCAACCTGGCTTTGGGCTCTCCCATGGATGGGGCAGCCACAGCTTCTCTGGGCAGCCTCTGCCAGGCCCTCACCACCCTCACAGAGCAGAGGTCTTGTCCTCCAAAAAAAGGATTTCTTCCTTTTTTGGGAGCTGCTGGAGCAGCTGGGACAGCAGGAGAACAGTCCATCTGTCCCACATCTGCCCAGGCACTACCAGCACGTGAGTGCTCAGTTTCTGCTGCTCCCTGCAGGAATCCAAGTATTGATTTCTCCTTTCCTGGGAAGTTCCTTCATATTTGCTGAGTCTCTGACCAGAAAGAAGTGTTTGTTCTGGCACCGTCCTGTGCATCTCCAGGTCTTGGAAATAAATAAAAGGATTACTGAACTTCCTCCCTGGATGGGTAGGGCTGTGTCATACAAGATCAATGATGGACCAGAGAAACAGTCCAGGTGTACTTTGCAAAAGTGAAACCATTTCAGCTGCTGAAATTGGCTGGAAATCCTAATTTCCAGTGAGTGTTCATTCCAGCAGGGAGAGAGCTGAGGGCAGAAGGCAGGTGGTAGGATATTCATTTTGTGGGCTTAGATTTGCACTTGTTGGTTGTGATGGGGTTGTCACAGACCCCTGGGAGCTGCTCAGGCCTGGCTCTGGCACCTTTAATCCCTGGATAACATCCCTGTGCCTGCTGGGCTCTTGTAGCTGAGGGAGCAGTGAGAACAGGATCCCTGCTCTGTTCTCAGCCTTGCTGATGGCACAGATGTGGGCAGAGAAGATGCAATTAAACATAATACAAAATATTGGCCCAGGCTGCCAGGAGATGCCCATGAGATCCATTTAGTCCTGGACTTCTCAGCACCAGGAGTGATAGTGCAGAAAGAAACGTTGGGTTAATTTGAAAATAGGTCAATGGGATGCAAAGATAACCCTACAGTCATCTGACTCCAGAGCGCCTGCACCATGCCCAGGGAGGGGACGGTCCCCTGGCTGATTAAAGTACCTCTGAGAGGAAAATAGCAGGACAAGAAGCTGCTGGAGATTTATTCTGGAGTAGGCACAGCTGGTGGAGGCAGCTGGCGGAGAGGCGAGCTCGGCATCCGCTTGGATCAGAGCCGCTCCGGCTGCTCCCTCCCAGAGAGGAGCCAGGGCTCAGCTGATCCAGGATTTGGGATGGGACAAAGCCCTGGATCACCAGCCAGAGGTGCTGAGCTGGTCACCACCCATGGCTGGTCTGGGAGGGGAGGTTTCCCCAGCAGATCCCCAGGCTGTGCTGGCGGCAAAGGCGGCATTTGCGCTCATCAATTTTATTTGCGTAATTTCAAGCGCCATTAATAGTACATGGCACGAGGAAAAATCAGGGAAATTGCACTCCAACCATGAGTGAAATTGGGTTTAGTAGAAAATTAGTTGACTTAACTGGCAAATGATGAAAGCCTGAATAAAGAATGTTTAAATAAGGAGGAATAAAAAAAAAAAAAAAATTTCTCCCCCCCGCCCCCATCTCAGAGGTGCAGGCTGGATTTGCATGAGTGGAATATTAAAATCAGTGGTTATAAAGTGTTTAGGGAGGATAAGGGGGGTAAATGGAGAGATGTTCTGCTTAAAGCACTGCTCCTGCTCTCAGAGCTATTCCAGCCACGCAGCGATGGCACAGGGAGTATAAATGGATGTGGCAAGTCCTGAGCACCTGGAGAGGGGATGTGTGGCAGATTGTGGCGCTGATGGGAGCTGGGAGAGTCAGACCTGCTCTTCCCAACTGGTGGGAACTTTTTTGGAGGCTTCAGTATGTTACACTAATTGCTGCCTCCTGCAGCCCCTCGTCAAGCTTGGTTAGGGCTTCCTTAAATTACAGATTATTTTGTAGTGCAGTGGCTTGTGTGACATGTACCAGCTAGAGGATGGTGTGTGCTGCAAGCACAGTGTAATGGTTTGGGGATTTTTAGTTAAATACAAGCTTTATGGATTGGTTCCACCACAGTGCAGGTTAGTGTAAATCACTGTTTGTCTGATGACTGAGGAAAAAGCAGCACTGTGTGAGCAAATGTGTTGTTTAGAATTCCATCTCTACAAAATCCTGGCTTAAAAATTCCCCTTCAGCCTTCTCTGGAGACTGAGTCTCCTTGGTGCCCTATTTATTGTACCGAGGTGGCTGTGGGAGGTGAGAGCCTTTCTATTCCTGCCATCTTCCCAACCAGTCCTGTCGTGTAAAATTGTGCATAAAAGTGACAAAACTGCAACCTGTTCCCCCTGCGGCATCCCCGGCCAGGCTGCCCTGAGCTGATGCTGAGATTCTTTCTGACAAGAGCAATGAAGCAGCTACAAAAGCAGCTCTTTGTCTTAAATTGAAATTCTCTGTTTTTCCAGCTTTGGCCAGCGAGGTTGTTCCACATTTACACATTTTCTGGAGTCCCTGTCATGGTCAGGAGTTTGGGGTGACCCTGAACTGGGTCAGGTTGAGGATGGGGCTGGACGAAGGATCTTGATTCTCAGTGCTCAAGGGCTTGGAGCCGCATTAGAATCATAGAAAAGTCTGCGTTCAGAGGGACCTTTTAAAGGTGTTCTGGTCCAAACCCCTGCAATGAGCAAGGGCATCTTCCACCAGGTCAGGTTCAGAAGAGGAGGGAGGTGTGGTCAGGAGCCAACCAAGAGCCCTTTATCGTATTTCTTATGGTAAACAAATTTCTGGCTCTGTGTGGCTCCTTCTCCTTCTGTGGAGAACAAATCCTTGTGACAGTTGTGTCCCTTGGTTTTCCCTGGATGGGAAAGTCATCAATTCCCCCTGGAAGCAGCCATGGGATTGAAAGGTGAAATGCTGAAGGGCTTGACAAGGGCTGAGGACCTTATGGAAGTGCTCCTCAGAGGATGGACCGTGGGGCCATGGGTCCATTTAAGCTTCAGCTGAGGAACACATAGACCCCAGGTAGGGCTGGAAAGGGAATTGTCAGGTTCAGACGGGAAAATGCTGAGAAATTGAGAGAACCAGTAAGAGAGCTCACAAAGAAGGAAAGATTCAAAGCCTGGGAGTGTAAAGCCTGACCAGAACTTTTATTCCTTAAAGAAGAGAAAATACCTACAGGCATGGCTGGGATAAATTCCCATCTCCAAATAGAGGTTTGGAGTAAGTGAAGAAGCCAGAAGAAAACAAAGACAGACGTCCTGGCAGGCAGGAGCTAAGGGTGAGATTTCACAGTGTCTGAGCTCAGATTTGTGAAATAAACCAGGAATTCCTCAGCCTTGTTGGAAGGACTGAGAACGGAATGGGACAACTGTGTGGTGGGAGTGAGACAGCCTGGGTGGACCAAAGCAGCTCAGCAGTTTGGTTTTCCATAAGGATAATTCTGCTTTTTGGGTGTGAATGAAGTTAGGAGGATGAGGAATTATCATCTTTAGGAGGAAAAACAAAATACAGGAGCATTAAAACTGCGGAGTGAATCAGCCTCTGAGCAAACTAGCACTGGGAAATCACAAGTACAAGCAACATGGATTTTTGACAAACCTGCTGAAGCTGGAAGGTGTCACAGGGTTTTTTTTTTTTTCCTGAGAAGGAGGAAATATGGTCCAGACAAGCAGATGGGCTGTCAGGCTGACATCAGTGGTACACTTGGTGGAACAGCTTTGGAGAGAGGGATTCATCAGTTCACAGAGGTAATTGGAAATAGAACGAGACACACCACAGGTTTAGCAGCCCTGTATCTTGCTGGATTAATCACATCTTGCTCTGGCAGCGAGGTAACTGATGGTCTTGATAAAGAGATTACTGTCAGTTGAGTTTATCTGGATTTTCATAGTGCATTTTATCCGCTGGAGGAGGGCAGAGGGGCTGAGTGTGGCTGTTTGTAAGGAACTGGCTGGAAGCCCTCTGAGTGAGACCCAGGGCCCAGCTGCCCCCTGTTTTATGGAATTATTTCATAAATGGGACCAAAAGTGAGAAATATGAATGAAATGTGCCCAGCATCCAAGGACAGGCATTGCCAGCAGAGTCAAGGAGAAAGCTGAGAGTGCTCTGGGATGTGGTGGGGAAGGAGTGGAATAAGAGAGACATTCCAGGGATGTGGAGCTGGGAACAGGGAGCTTTAGGCTCAGCTGGGAACCTTGCAGGCAGAGAGGAGAGGAAAGATGTGGCTTTACAAGTCTGTCACTGGTGTGACTGCAATGAAAGTAAATGAAATCTGGTGTCTTCAACAAGAGTGGTCCAAGGGAGGGTGTGTGGGGACTGGGATGCTGGAGAGCCCTGGCTGGGGATGCTGTGCCTCACAGTCCATCTGGGAGGAGCAGGAGCTCACCTGGAGCAGCTGCAAAGATGGGGAGGGACCAGGACTCTCCCGATCTTTGGCCTGGGAAATAAAAACTGGGGCGAGGAGAACCATCTGCCTCCCCCTCCATCAAAGAGGAGCTGTTTGATGGCTCAGCAGGGAAAGGAGTGTTTGTGCTGGGGGCTGATCCCTCCTGCTTCTCCCCAGTCACTTAGGGGTACCTCCAGGACGGGGGAACTGCCCCCTGACCAGTCCTCTGCCTTTCGACCTGATTTACACCGACTACCATGGCCTCCAGCAGATGAAGCAGCACATGGGGCTCTCCTTTAAGAAATACAGGTAAGCAAAGCCTGCTCTTCATCTCCATTTCATTAATTAACAAGCAAAGATTAATGACCCACCCAAGGAGCCAGACCTTTTGATTTTATCTTTGATTTTTGCCTGCCTGGTGCCTTGCTGTGCCCCCTGCTGCCACAGCATGAGGCATTCTGAGCCTCAGGTATTTAGGATAAAACCTCAATAAAAGAGAGAGAGTTGGAGGAAAGACCAAACCCTGCATGTGCCTGCAGTGTGTTGATATGTGCTTCCATTCCATTCCTGCAGCCAGGGGAGGGTGAGCCTTGGGAATTTGTAAGGAGCCCTATCCCTGGCTCCTTGAACATCAAGACAAATGTCATCATCCCCTGGTACATCACCAGCCTGGAAAATCTGCGATTTAATTTAGTGCTGATAGACCAGCTATTTATTACATTTTTTTCCCATCTCTTCCACTATCCTACACAATTTTATTAGAGAGAAAAATGACAAGCTCTGTTATTGCTTTTATTATAAATGCATTTGCTTTTGAATTCAGCTTGTTTCGCTCTTCCCTTGCTTGTTGTTCCTCTTCTCTCCTCAGCCTTGTGCTGGTAGTGCCTGCCTCAGCATTCCCAGGATATTGGGAAAGGCATTAATAATAAACTTTTGGGAAATTCATCTGCTGGGGAGCTGAGGGTCCTGCAAAGGGAAATTGTCCTGCAAGGAGGGAGCAGTGCTGGGAAGGGCTCCTTGGGATGCTGCTGCACCCTTTGTCAGGAAAATTAATCCAGAAATGCCAGAGGTTTATGTCCAAAACGGAGACAGAGGAGTCCTTTTACTTTATTCAAATAAAGGGAGAGGCCATAGGACATTCCCCTGGGGTCTGTCTAATTTTTGCAGGATGCAGCCTCCTTTTTACCCCAATTTCCTGGCCACATTTCCCTTCTCTCTTTCCCCATTGGCTGAGGTACTTGAGAGGTACAGATTTCCTGAAATGCCTGATACCCAAGATTCCACGCTAATGTGTAACACTCCCTTTTAGTTTTTAATTCTTATGGAATTTATGTTGTTTTTTTTTTATTCTTATGGAATTATGGTTTTGTTTCTTTCATCTTTCAATATCCAATTTCATTTATCAACAAACCTGCAGTTCATTTGTAAAAGCAAATATCTTTTTCCATTCATCAATCAATGGAATCCTTCCTGTTGTTTTTTTTATTTCTCAGTGCTGGTTTTATGTACCAGCAGACCCATAGCTGGTTTGTAAAGAAAAATCCACTATTACTCTCACTTGGGATCCATGGCCAGCAGCTTCAGGAGCAATGAGCTGCATCTCTGCTCCCCTCCTGCAGCCCCTGCCCCTCACACTGTGGGTTCTCCTGCTGGCATGATAATGTGTAACACTCCCTTTTAGTTTTTAATTCTTATGGAATTTATGGTTTTCCCCCATTGTTTCTTTCATCTTTCAATATCCAACTTCATTTATCAACAAACCTACAGTTTATTTGTAAAAGCAAATATCTTTTTCCATTCATCAATCAGTGCAATCCTCGCCATTGTTTATTTTACCTCTCAGTGCTGGTTTTATGTACCAGCAGACCCACAGCTTGTTTGTAAAGACAAACCCCTCATTCCTCTCACTCTCTTTGGGGTGCAGATGGGGTTCCTGGGGACAGCAGGTGTGCTCAGGGGGTGTGTGCCCCGCAGGTGCCGTGTCCGGGTCATTGACACCTTTGGGACAGAGCCAGCCTACAACCACGAGGAGTACGCCACGCTGCGCGGCTACCGCACCAACTGGGGCTACTGGAACCTGCAGCCCAGCCAGTTCATGACCATGTTCCGTGAGTGCTGGAGCCTGGCGTGGCTGCCTGCAACAGGGGCTTGACACAATCTGCTTGTACAAATGGGTGTGATGCCGTTGGGGTCCCAGGATGAGGGAAGAGATGAGGATCTGACTCCATGTCTCAGAAGGCTTGATTTATTATTTTATGATATATATTATATTAAAACTAAACTAAACAAATAGAAGAAAGGGTTTCATCAGAAGGATAGCTAAGAATAGCAAAAGAAAGAATGATAACAAAGACTCGTGTCTCAGACAGAGAGTCTGAGCCAGCTTGGCCATTAATTAGGAAAAACCAACATGAGACCAATCACAGATGCACCTGTTGCATTCCACAGCAGCAGATAATCATTGTTTACATTTTGTTCCTGAGGCCTCCCAGCTTCTCAGGAGAAAAAATCCTAAGGAAAGGATTTTCCATAAAAGATGTCTGTGACAAGCTCTTCTGCCCAAGCTGGCCAAAAGCAGCTCTTTATATAGGATTCAGGGGTTTTGCAAATGGTCCAATAGCAAGGGTTAAAGGAAAGTGACCTATAGTCTTAGAGGGAGATAAGCAGGGGTCCAAAGGCAGAACAGGGGCTTCTAGCACAGTCACCATGACTTGGCATTTCCTGTCTTAGGCTGCTGACTGCCAGGGAGCCCTTGCAGGTTCAGGGCCTGCTACAGGTCATGGTGGTTGGTTTACTGATCTCACAGTGCAAAAACTACACAGAGGGGATTTCAGTATCAATCAAAATGAATGCACCTTAATTGAGTGCCCACAGTAAATGGGACAGAAGGGTTGGAAAGGAGATGCAGGATAGAGAGAGAGGAAGAAAAAGGGGGGGTGCTGGGTGACTCGAGCATTCCATTTTTCCGGCTGTGTGAAGCCCCTCTGGCAGCCTAAAAACACCTCACTGTGTGAAGAGCAGCTCGAGTGGGTTCTGAAGCCTGGATTTCATGAGCTGCTTGGGTGGGGATTCAAGCTCCATTTTCCTCCAGCGAGGCTCTGTAGCCAAGCTCATCTCAGGCTGTATCCCCACCCCTGGGGACATCCCAAAAAACATCTCTTCAGCCATCTGTCTCCTCCCCTTGGTGCCCACAGCTCACACTCCTGACAACTCCTTCATGGGCTTTGTGTCAGAGGAGCTCAACCAGACTGAGAAGCAGCTCATCAAGGCCAACAAAGTCAGCAGCATGGCTGTGGTGTATGGCAAGGAGGCCAGCATCTGGAAGGTGGGTGTCCTTGGGCTGCTGGGGACAAGCCAGGCAGGCAGGGGTAGGCACAGGCAGGGCTGGGAGGCAGCCCCAGCCTCTGGATCTCACCCTGAGCTGTGGAGGTGCAGATCTGGGTGTGTTTGTGGAGAACCATGCTTGTCCTGGTTCCTGGGGGAGTGATGGGACACATCCAGAGCCTCCCACAAACAGGGAGAGGCTGGTGGGACACCATTCCCTGCTCCTTGCTCTGGGTGGTGCTTTCTCCCAGCAGGCTCTGAGGCTGAGGATTTCATATTGATGATTTTATGTAATTAGCTATAATGATTGCCACTAATTAATTGCAGTGATTGCTGCATTATGATGGGGATAGTTTGTGTCTGCTTTCAAGCACTCTGTGAAAAGGGGTTGTGCTCCCTGAGCCTGGAACACCTGGGGGAGAGGGGTGGGGACCCACCAAAAACACCCCCCTGCATCTCCAGAGGGGCCGTGCATGCTCCCCCCACCTTATCCAGAGCTAGCAAGCTGCTTTTCCTTCCAGGACTGTAAAAAGGAGCTAATTTGCATTGCCTCATTGTTGATTTATTTCTATTTTTCCCTCTGTGCACTGCCTGGGGCTGCTCCAGTTGCAGGTACTGTACCACACCAGCTGCTGCTGGGCTTTGCCTCTGCTCCTCTTCTCGGGAGAGAAAAGGTTTCTGTCAGACTCGACTTTGCCTTGACGTGGGCTGGGTCCTCTGGAGCTGTTGGGATTGATGTGGGTTGATGCAGTGGGGGCTGTACCTCCTCCCCTTCCCAGCTTTCCTGATTAGCAGCTGCTAATTAGCAGGGATGCTTGTGGTGAGCCAGGATCCAGCCAGGCTGTCTCCTCTTTGCTGGTGTTTGTGGGGTTTCCATCCCTGCCCAGGTCTGAGAACAAATCCCCCCTGCCTCTGCCTGGTTTGGAGCTCCCTAAAAGCCCTACTGAAACCCACTAAATCTCATTTTAGGAGAACTGCAACATCTTGTCTTATTTTTCTACCATTCCGCTGCCCTTTTTTATCCAGAAGTTTCCTTGGAGCTTAGTGAAGGTAATTTGGGAAGGCACTAAAGAGAGTTCAAACCCCAGAATGGACATTTCCCTCCACCCAGGGTGCTACAGGCATTTGCTGTTTTGAGTCAGAACTCACAAACAACATCAGTTTTTCCCCCAAACTGCATAGTTGGGGTCATTTATTGCTGGTTGAAGAGGCTGGGGCTCCTTGAGGCCAAGCTAATTGGCCTTTCCTTCCCATCTTGTACACTCCATGGAATAAAAAAGGGAATAGAGGAGTTTTTCCTTATTTTGAGTGATTTTGAGGTCTAGAAAGGCACAGAGCACCTCCATCTTCTGGAGCCAGGTGCTCATTTACCAGCCTTGGACCAAACACCCTCTCCAGAGCAGGATGTTTTTGACATTTAGAAACATTTCATTAAACCTCCCTTCCCTTTATTTCTCATTTCCTACCCCTCTGAACTCCTTGCCTCTGGCTCACAATAGGAGCTGAAGTTTTAATAAGCTGGGAAAGCCTTAGAGCCTTGGAGGATTCCTGAGATCCATGGCTGAGGGCAGAAATTCAGCATTTAAAGAGGTTTTAAGGCAACATACAGAGTTTTCTCAAATTCCCCATTTAGAACTCCTTATTCCCCCTGGTCTTTGCTCTTTTGGGGCCGTTGCAGCACTGGAAAATCCAGAATCCAAAGGATGGGCCCTTTGTGGTTTTTACAAGCAAAAAAACTCTCCAGTAAAGAAATTGTTAAAAAGAAAGGCTGCTTTGGAGCAAAAGGAGGGAGGCCTCTAAGAGAAGAAAATTGATGACCCCTTTCATTTTCCAGGTAGTGAAACGGGATTAAATCTGAATGAGAAAATCCTTGGAACTTGTTACTTGGAATAAGAGGCTATTAGCAAGCTCAGGTTCCTTCTGAGCCCTCTGAAGCCTTTAATTCAGCAGCTCCAGAGTGGAAGCTGCCCTTGGAGGGGACAGGGGAGGCAGGAACCTGATGATCAGAGTGATGGATCCTGCAGCCATTGGGGCTCTCCAGGAGCCTGGGGCAGTCCAGGATGTGTTTCCAAGAAATGAAGAGGGACAGGTGGGGATTTTGCACTGCTGTGGGTCTGCCTGAAGCATGGCAGGTGCTCTGGCACAGCAGTTTGAGAGTTAACCCCCCTCCATAACCATGGGGAGGAGGTCAGACCCATCCTTTGGTGTAGTTCACATGTCTGCCTTCCTCCCCAGGGCAAGGAGAAGTTCCTGGCCATCCTCAACAAGTACATGGAGATCCATGGCACTGTTTACTATGAGACACAGAGGCCACCTGAGGTGCCAGCATTTGTCAAGAACCACGGGCTGCTGCCCCAGCACGAGTTCCAGCAGCTGCTGAGGAAGGCAAAGGTGGGTGAGGCCGTCCCAGGAGCCTGTCCCCCATTACCTGTGCCCCTCCCAGGCCTGCAGGCACTCCCAGCTGGGATAATTAACCTCGAAGGATAATTAGGCAGGAGCCAAGCAGAGCACATTTCAGATCAAGATGTGTCTGAGGAGTTTCTCCTTGCAGACTGTCCAGGGGTCCACAGGCAGAGTGCAAAGTTTCCTTATTAATTCATTTATTGCTGAGTGGGGTGGGTTTTGTTTTTGGTTTTTTTTTCACCTTATAGCTGTGATAAAAATAAACCAGATTCTTGCAGTGTGTGGGTGTGGGCACATCCCTGTTGCCTTCAGCTGCTGCCTGGGGGAAATATTCCTGATTTACCAGCCCAAACAGCTGTGGCAAAGCAATGTTGTTCCATGCAGAGCCAAAGTGATGGCTGTAACCACCATGGGGGATCTTGCAGCTCCTGGAAACGCCATGGCTGTGCAAAGTGGGCTGTGGTTGATGGAGTGGGGTCATGCATCCTGGAAAAAGGAGACTCAGGGGTGACCTTATCACTCTGCACAGTTCCTGAAAGGTGCCTGTGCTCAGCTGGGGCTGGGCTCTTTCTCCAGGCAACACTGACAGAACCAGAGGACACAGCCTCAAGCTGTGCCAAGGGAAATACAGGTTGGATATCAGGGAAAATGTTTTTCACAGAAAGAGTGATAAAGTTCTGGAATGGCTGCCCGGGGAGGTGGTGGAGTCCCCATCCCTGGGTGTGTTTAACAAAGCCTGGATGTGGCACTGGGTGCCAGGGTTTAGTTAAGGTGCTGGGGCTGGGTTGCACTTGATGATCTTGAAGGTCTCTTCCAACCTGGTCATTCTATGAATTCTGTGAAAAGGGGGAATTTTCAGCATAACTTGTTGAACCCCTTTAGAGAGTTGGTGTGCAGGAGCAGAGCAGCAGAGAGGGGAGGGGATGTTGGTGGGTTTATCTGGGAGGTTTCCCTGTGGGGAAAACCACTCAGTCTCATGGCCTCTCGCTGGTCAGAATGATTCTGAGATACGTTAGAAAGTCTCTTTTCCCAGCCCGGTGCTTGAAGAAGGAGTCAGAGCTCTTCAGTTCTTGGTCTCAAGGTTCTTTATCTATAAAATATTTTCTCCTGTCCTGCTGAGGTCCTTCATCAGGACAGTTCCAGGCACTCTGCCTGCCCTCAGGGCAGTGTTATGTCTTTATACAAAAAACTACATATACAATGTTTACAATTACTTTCCAATACCTATCACCTATGTTAGACAGTGAGCTTCTACTCTAAACCAATTTGTAAGTGCCAACATCACAGCAGAAGATGGAGGCCAAGAAGAAGAAGGAGAAAGGCTGGACATGCCCAGATCCCTCCATCTTGCCCCCTGAACACCATTCTAGAAAACCCCAAAATCTACCTTTTCACCCCATGATAAATTCACTATTATTCTACTTAACTGTCATGGCTTGCAGATCTTCATCTGAGGTTGGTAACTTGCTCCATGGGTCATAATCAAACCCACAGGTGTTTTGTGCTCTGTGCCAGGGTCTCTGAGCCCCCTGGCAGGGGTCTTGGCTGCTCAGGAGGATGTCCTGGGTTCCCACAACTCAGCAGCACTGTGTTTGTGCCTTGCAGCTCTTCATTGGCTTTGGGTTCCCCTACGAGGGCCCGGCCCCGCTGGAGGCCATCGCCAACGGCTGCGTGTTCCTGCAGGCACGCTTCAACCCTCCCCACAGCTCCCTCAACCACGAGTTCTTCCGCGGGAAGCCCACGTCCCGAGAGGCAAGTCTGGAAAACTCTGTTCACTGTTGGAATATTACCAATATGGCTGGATGGGATGTGCCTGAGCTTGTCTGGCCCTTGGTGCTGAACCAAATAGCGGCAACTGTGGTGATTTCACCCCACAGACACTTTGGGCTGGCTGGGTGTGTGGTGTTTCACCCTTAGAGATACTTTTGGCTAATTGTGTGTGTGGTGTTTCACCCCACAGACACTTTTGGCTGGCTGGGTGTGTGGTGTTTCACCCCACAGACACTTTTGGCTGGCTGGGTGTGCGGTGTTTCACCCTGAGACACTTCTGGCTGGCTGGGTGCTGCAGTTGGGCATGCGGGGACAAGTCCAGGCCTGCAGGAGCTCTGAGGGCTGCAGGATGGAGCTTCCCCCCATAACAGGGGCTGCTCCTCAGGTTTCCCTCTGTGGAGAAGCTTTAAGGTGATGGTGAAGGAAAGGAGTCGGTTCTGATGGAGGGTTTGGATCCAGAGCTTTATTCTGGCCCACAGGCCTCTGAATGCAGCACCAGCTCCAACAGACTCCCTGAGCCTGTGGTTGCGGTTGCTTTGAACCCTGGGCAGAGGGGCAGGGAAGGGGCAGGGAGCCACCAAACAGGTACAGGAGGGGAGGGACAAAGGACACCTGGATGGCCCAGTGCCCCCCAGGGGTAGAGGGCATCCTGTGAATCTGCCAATCACTCGAGGCCCTTCTGGAATTCCAGGATGGACAGACAGTGCTGGGAGGGGAAAAGAGAGGTGACTGACACACCTGGGAAGGAATTATCAGAGGAGGGACCAGGTTCTGAGGTAAACCCTGAAATCATAATGCAACAGTTCACTCTGCTGTAAACGTTTAGAAAGTTTTAAAAAGGACAGTAGAAGACAATAAAGCAAGGATTTACTGCCAGGTGCCTCTTTGCATTCAGCCAAGAGCACACCTGCTAATTTGGAAACACCCTTTATAGACCATTTCTATTGCATCAGCCTGTGACATATTCATAAAGAATATAAATACAATATATTTATATTGTTTTATATTTACTATTATATTTATATTGTTTATGAATATGTCACAGGCTAATGCAATAGAAATGGTCTATAAAGGGTGTTTCCAAATTATTTATATTTATAATCATAAAAATATATATATTTATATTTATATTTATATTTATAGAAGTTAATATTTACTATTATATTTATATTGTTTATATTTACTAATAGTAAATATTACAATTATAAATACAAATATAAATATAATAGTAAACTTTTCCCCAAAACTAGTTTACATATTCCCAGAATTGTTTAGCATAGCTCCACCTCAGATCTGCCTTTTTTAGAGCATGCATATTCCTTGGCTGTGGTTTTAATCCATTCTTATAATCACCTTCAGTTTTGGGCCTTACTTTCTACCAGTGGCAAGCATTGATAGTTGGCATATCAGTAGCAGGGTCCTCATCATATATTCTTTGGATATTATCCCATCCAAGCAAGCATTTTAACACAAGCATATCTATATCAGCTATTTCTAAATTTTAGTTAACAACAGAAATAAATCTGTGTCTTCAAAGCAAAGTTACTTTAGCCCTGCACATGTAGAATCCATTTTAATATTTGCAAAAAGCCAATATTATAACATATATCTATAACACAAGTGTGATGTGGGGGCTGCATGGAGCCACCCGCTTGGCACCAGGCCTTGGGCCAGCCTGGGGAAGAGCAGCTGCCAGGCTGAGGTTACTTTTTTTGGGCAAGATTTCCTCAGTGGATGTCTGCAGATGGGGTTCCTGATTCAAGATTTGCCTTGGATAGAAGGGGCTATGCTGTAGGTTTGGGGTTTCCAAGGAGAAGGTTGAGCAGGAGCCTTCTGCAGACCCCCAGCCCCTTCCCCACCAGCCCAGACCCACAGGTCCCCACACCCTGCTCCCAGCCCAGGGCAATGCCCCCTGCTCATCCCTTTGTCCCCCCAGAGGGACACCAGCACCTGCACAGTGTGCCAGGGCTATGAAATCCCTTCCAGGCTTACCCAGCGCTGGGAATTCAATCTAAGTAGAGCAGGAACTCTTTAAAAGTTAAAGGCTTGGGAAAATTGCCTCTTTTATTATTAATAAAGTGGATAATGCAGTGCAAGGCTCCCTCACTGAGCAGGGAGTGAGCTGGGGGCTGTGCAGCTGGGCTGTCCTTCCCCCCCTGATTGCCCCATGCACCCCCAAATTTGGTGTTAATTTGGGCTGGGCTGGGCTGTCCTACCCCCCCTGATTGCCCCATGCACCCCCAAATTTGGTGTTAATTGTGCAGCTGGACTGAGCTGTCCTGCCCCCCCTGATTGCCCCATGCACCCCTGAATTTGGTGTTAATTTGGGCTGGGCTGGGCTCTCCTGCCCCCCCCCCGATTGCCCCATGCACCCCCAAATTTGGTGTTAACACCCATTTGGGCAGCGCTGGGGCTGTACCTCAGCCTGGAGCCAGGGTGAGGGCTGTGAAATGCCTCGGGGTGTTTCTGTGCTGGAGGGGAAAGAGGGGATCAGTCTCCAGGAGAGAGATGAGGAAGGACAGCATTGAGGGGGATGAACCACACAGCTCTTCTCCTCCAGCTGGCAGGGGCTCAAGCCCTTCTGAAATGTTTTATAGTGCCCCCAAAACATGTCCTCTGCTCAGCAACCTCTCTCTTCCCTTTCCAGAGGAGATCAGGGCTGAAACAGAAGAGGTAGGTCCCCAAAAATCACCTGTGTGGGCAGCCCAGGGAAAAGCAAGGATGTCAGTACCTGTGGAGTACCAGTGTGTGGGCTGCCTGTGGCATCAGGGTCATGCAGCTTCCAGCACTGCTCTCTCCCAGTGCCAGCCTTTCCCAGCCTTTCCCAGCCTTCAGTGGCAATGGATTTTCTCCCTGCCTTGTTTCTAGAGCTGGCAAATCTGGGAGATGTGGTGCCTTCACACACCTTTCCTGCTTTGGGGGTTTTTACCATCAGACCCACAGAATGGCTCAGGTCAAGGGTAAATTATTCTTGTGGTACAGAGTGGAGATATTCCAGGCTGCCACAGGAATTCAGTGTTGTTGGGAATGGGGCACCCCAACCCAGTGAGAATTACAGCACATCATTCTGAGGCTGAGAAGCAACTGGATTCAGAGGAATCGATTTTCCAGCACTCCCTATTGCAGTTGGTCAAACCCCACTGTGAATGTGAGGCTGCTGCTCCTCTCTGCCAGCCAGCTGTGAGCAGGAAACAGCAGAGATTGCAGCAGGGATTCCATTCCAGCAGGGATTGCAAAATCCAGCTGGCACCTCTGTGTTTCAGGTGTCCTCCCAACACCCATATGCTGAGGACTTCATTGGGAAACCCCATGTGTGGACTGTTGACTACAACAACTCTGAGGAGTTTGAAGCTGCCATCAAAACCATCATGAGGACACAGGTATGACTGAAAAATCACATATCCCACATCTTCAGAGCAGTTATGGTGTGACCTCCCTGCTGCCGGGGTTGGACAAGTGTCTTGGTTTGAAAAGATAGATGTCTGCTAAGGAAGGCAGGAGCCTCCCTTGAAATGGAATATGTAACCCCCCCTCCCCCTGAATTGTTATAATTTTGAAATTGTATAATAATTATATTATATATTCTATAATAATTATTATTGTAATTTTGACATTTTGTTCTCAGGCAAAGATATGGAAATAGGAAAAACAGTTCTTTATTAGGAAAAAAATTAAAAGAAAATATAAAAATAAAAATGCGATAATACAAAACAACACTGCCAGAGTCAGAACAGCAGCTGCCCCCGTGTGTCAGGGAGGTGTCCCAGCCCCATCCCATGGGGGCTCAGCCCTCCTGCAGTGCCAGCTGTGGCTCTGCTGCAGCAGGGATCCTGCACAAGGGGGGAGTTTTCCTCTGCAGCTCCAGGGCTGCTGCAGATGGGCCTGGGCTCCCTCTGGCCATGCAGGGCAGCAGAAAGCTGCTCCTCTGGCAATGCAGGGGGCAAAGGCTGCTGTGCTGTGCCAGGCTCAGATTGGATCCAGGTAGGAATGCTTGGCTCCTCCCCTGGGCGGAGCATCTCCCCATGGGATGCTGGGATTGGATCAGCCCTGCAGGGACACTCAGTGGCCATGGAGAGCAGAGATCTCCTGGAGGGAGGGTTGGCTGTGGGGGAGAGAAAGGAAAAACTGCCCCATGAACAGCAGAGAACTGCCCCAGCTCTGACAGATGGCAATACAACACACATCCCCATTTCCAACCTAAGACAACAAGCAGCAGCAGATGTTGGAGCCTGGCTCTCCTTTTCCTTTCCTTTCTCCTTTGGATTTTTTGGTCCCTTCCTGCAGCCCCAGGGGCACAGGTGCTCCCACCTTCCTTTGGCATTGTAGGTGTTTCCCCAGGGCAGAGCTGTGCTTTTGAAGGATCCCCTGGGAATTCTGTGGGCCGGCCTGGAGCAAGGGAAGGCTGAGATAGGGTTTGGGAGCAGCAGGCTGAGGCTGCTGCAGGGGTTGAGCAGTTCTGCAAGCTGGTGTGATAACAAAGATAAACCCAGAAACCTGCAGCCCTCTGCACCTGCCTTCCCCTCACTTCACTGATTGTTTCCTTTGGATGGAGAAGATCAATGGGAATAACTCAGGAGTTGCCTCTGTGAGGGATGTAAGGAAGGGGAGAACCCCAGGGAAGGCAACACTCCTGCTGTGCCCACTCTGAAAACGCTCCCTCATGAATATTTAGCTCCCACCCTGTGGCAGGAGCCTGTCAAGTTGTCCAAATTATTAAAGTCAGTTTTCCTGGAGGGGAGGAAAGTGCTGATAGCCATTTTGCTGGCCATTTGCTTCACCTGGGATGAGCTGAAGTTCAGGGATGTGCTGTGGAACCCAGGCTCTGCCTGGGGCTGTGTGGGCTCAGGTGTGTTGGTTTGGAAAGCCAGGAGTCTGCTAAGGAAGGCAGGAGCCTCCCCTGAAACAGAGAATGTAAATCCTCCTCATCCCTCCCAATTGCTATAAATTTTAAATTAAGGGGTTCTCAGGCAAAAAAAAAAAAAATATGGGAACGGGAAATAACAGTTCTTTAATAGGGTAGAAAAAGAAAAAATTATAAAATAAACAATGCAGTACACTAGAACAACACTGACAGAGTCAGAACCCAGCCTGACACCCTGTGGGTCAGGGTGTTGGCAGCAGTCCCATTGGAATTGTGGCTCAGCCCTCCTGCAGTGTCAGGGCTGGTTCTGCTGGAGCAGGGATCCTGTAGAGAAGGATGTATTCTTCCTCTGAAGATCCAGTGGAAGAAGAGGCAGCTGCTGCTCCTCTGGGGAATGCAGTGGAGAAGCTGTGCTGGTGTTCCAGAATCTCCAGATTCTATCCAGGTAGCAATGCTTGGCTCCTCCCTCTGGGCTCCCATCTCCCAATGGGATGCTGTAGTTCTTATCAGCCATGCAGGGACATTCAATAGCTGTTATCAGCAGATGTCCCCTCCCGAGGGAGGAGTGATTGTGATCACCCAGAGAGATAAGGCAAACTGCCCACTTGACAAAAGATAATCTGCCATACAGATGGTAATAGAATACATCTTGCCTTGCAAGCTGAAACATTGGGGTTCACTGTGCTGGGTGGGATTTGGCGGGCACAGGGGTGTGATGGTGCTCAGAGAAGGATCATCCTTGCTTTTCCCTGCATTAGAAGCTGCAGAGGGGGGTGCCTGTGCCAGTCTGGGGCCTGATTCAGGTAATGTGGCCATGCCATCACCCTGTGTCTCACCTCCTCCAGGGTGATTACTGCAGCTCTTCACCTCACGTTCATTTTCTCTGTGAGTTTGTAAAGACTCATCAAACCCAACTTAGGAAAACAGTTGTTGTTCTGCACATTCATTCCCGTATCTTGATTAGAATTAAATTAAAAATAATGACATCCCTGCTGCTGTGCTGCCAGGCCAGCTGTCAGAGCTTGACCCTCCACCATCTGGGCTGGAGACAGCCCTGAAGTGAAGGAATTGCTGTGTGTGGGAGGCTGGGAGCTGTTTTGGGAGAGAGAAGGAAATTTTCACTTTTTCCAGAAGAGAACAGAGAATATAGTGAAGCCTGGTGCTGCTGTGCTGTTAAAATGATTAAAGAATGGTGAGATTGAGGATGGAGGGAAGGGCTGTGCTGGTTCCTGGGCAGCTGTGTTGTGCTGCTGCTGTGTTGACTGGATGGGCACCAGGTCATTTAGGTGCTTAATGGTCTGGTTAAAAATTAAAGAACTAAAAAGGATTTCAGGGAAGGGCTTGGTGGCATAATGAGCACTGGGCAGGAGGAGCTGGTGTTCAGAACTGGGCACTCATTGGAGTGAACAGCTGCTGTGCCCATCCCTGGTGTGCCCAAACCAAGCTCCTCTCTCAGCTCTTCTCCTCATTCCCACTGTTGGGAAAATTAATCCACAAACATCAGAGGTTTATGTCCAAAAAGGAGACAGAGGAGTCCATTTACTTTATTTGAATAAAGGGAGAGACCATGGGGCATTCCTCTGGGGTCTCTTAAATTTTTGGAGGACACAGCCTCCTTTTTATCCCAATTTCCCTTCTCTCTTTCCCCATTGGCTGACGTGCTTGAGAGCTACAGACTTCCTGAAATGCCTGATACCAGAGATTGCCCTCTAATGTACAACCCTCCCTTTTAATTTTTAATTCTTATAGAATTTATGATTTTTCCCATTGTTTCTTTCATCTTTCAATATCCAATTTCATTTATCAGCAAACCAGCAGTTTATTTGTAAAAGGAAATATAATTTTCCATCCATCCATCCATCCATCCATCCATCCATCCATCCATCCATCCGTGGAATCCTTTCCGTAGTTTCTTTTACCTCTCAGTGCTGGTTCTATCTACGAGCAGACCCACAGCTGGTTTGTAAAGACAAATTCCTCTCACCACTCTGGATCAGGACCCCCACTCTGCAGTGCCCTCCCACAAACCATCTCAGCCTCTGGATTTACCTTCAGCTGCTGGAAGTCCTAAATTTGCCTCAGATGAACAGCTCAAGTCACTGAGGCCCATTTGCATTGTGACACGAAGTCACTCTGGAGAGGAGGGATTCCTTCCCACCAAGGAGTTAATCCCCAACTCATCCCTCTGGGGTTTTGAAGAAATTGTAAAAATCCTCCCAGAGCAGAGCAGGGAGTGAGTGTGAATAACTTACAGCAGCCTCTTTCCCCCCTCCCCACCTTTTTATCTTTTAAATGGAAAGGTCTGCTTTATTAGAGAGGCTGTCAAGGCAATTAAGCCTAAAAATTGACCTACCTTAGAGGTTTAAAAGCCTTATTATGGGCTTTGGCTCCAGGAGTCCATGGGTATCTTGTCTTTAAAATACTGTTTGTTACAGCAGCAATTGAAAACAAGGGCATTAGCAGGAGGAGCAGCAGAAAGATGGTAGCTGGGCAATTTAGTGTTCCTGTTCCCAGCCAGTTACTGGAGTTTGGAGAAATTATTTTACTGACTCCATTTTTTTCCCCCCAAAGGCAAAATGGGGTGTTCTGTTATTGGAATATCTAATAAATTTGTCTGTGTTTCAGAATAACCACCATCAATTTATTTTTTTTCTGTCAAAACATTTCATTTCAAAATTACTGGAATGAAATACTATGGTTTTGTTTCCCATCTGCCTGCCTTTGTTTGGAAATACCCTGCCAATTTATTGAAAGGAGTGCTGGATCTGAAATGATGCATTTCCCTTTGCTTCACTAACTCAGACAGATTGAACCTGAAACACAACATTTCCCCCTCCCTGATGGGTGAAAACATTGAAAATTGAAAACTGACCTGAAATTGAATTTATTTAGGGATTTTTTGTTGTTGTATGACTGAAAAATCACATATCCCACAGATGTTTTGCATCTTCTAGGGCAGAACTCAGTAAGACATTTTTGGGGATATGACATCTTGTGGGAAAACTGGCTCTGCCATCAGGTGGAAGCTGTGCTGGGGATCTGTCTGGGAATTTGGGAGCTGGTTGATGAACCTGGCAGTAATCCTGGCATGGTCAAGCTGACAACCAGCTTCGCTCCCAGGGGGATTTGCTGATTCTCAGCAATATTTTAATGTCACTGCAGCACCCCAGTTTCTCCTGCTGCATCCTGGGCAGGCTGTGCCATCCCAGAGCTGCTGCTGGGCTGGCAGAGCTCCCCTGGCTGCTGGCTGTGTGCAAACAGTTGGGATGCAGCCGGCATCCCTCCCAACCCAGTTCTGCCTGAAAGAAACTTCTTCCTTCTGGAGGCAGAGCTGAATCATGCCTGGGACGTGGCTGGGGTTTGCAATCTGTGTTTTTCTCCCCCAAGAACAGCCCTTGGTGCTGCCCTCTCTCATCCTTTTGGAGGGGGCACCCGTTCCAGGTCACCCTCCAGCTGCTGGGCAGGGTTTTTGGCAGGCTGTGACTCTGCCATTCATCTCTCTGGGAGCAGTTCTGGGTTTCTCTGATGGTTTGCATCCCTCAACTATTTATAAGGAAGATTAAAACCAGGGAAGCACCAAACCCCTCTACCCCCGAGACCAAATCTCAACACAGGGACAGGGGACAGAGAGACAAGTGGTGTCCCCCTGGGACAGGGGATGCTGGAGGTTTAAAAGCCTTATTATGGGCTTTGGCTCCAGGAGTCCATGGGTATCTTGTCTTTAAAATCCATCAGAATCCACTGATGGATTCTGTCTGTTATCCTGGGGTTAGAGGCTGGAGAAGGAGAGAGGTTTGCAAGCACCACCATTTTCTGGGCCTTGAGCTTTTCCCTTTGTCAAAACCAGTCCTCACACAAGCAATTTAATAGACCCAATATTCTGGTGTAGTGAAGGGAGAAGGCTTCATTATATTAAAGTCAAACATACAGGACTATAATGGAAAATTATACATTTCAGACTATGCCTGAAAGAGCGGCACATTAAACATCCCAGTGAAAATAGCTGGTTAAAATGTTCCAGCCTGCTGTTACGTGCCAGCACTGAATTGCATTATGTTTCTACTTATTTGTCTGGTGACGTTCAGATTTTTTTCCACCCTGCTTTCTTTTCCTTTTGAATGAAGGAGACTTCATCCTCCCTTCCAGCTGGAAATGCAGGGCTCTCATGGTGGCATTCCCATGGGACACCAGTGACTCCCTGCCTGGCTGATGGAGGAGCACTGGGGCTGGGAAGCTCTCCCAGCTGAGGAAAGAATGGCAAAATCCATCTTTCCAACACCTCCATTCCCTCCATGCCATCCCATGCATCATTCTGCAGTGATCCCCACCTCAGAAGCCCCCTCCTCCTCCTCCCTCCCAGGGCTTTGGGGACATCCTGAGCTGAGGAGTGCCATTAACAACATGGCTGTTGAGAAGAGGCTGAGCCTGTCAGATTTTAATTAAACAATTGTCTTCTCGAAATTGGCATTTTCTCAGTCCTGAGTGCACGAGCTGAATCCTAACAAAACCTGGAGAGGAGAGCAAAGGGAAGGAGAGCCCCTGAGAGGGAGAGGAGCAGGGGCTGCAGTGGGCTCCTGATGCTCAGGGAACCCCCTGGGAGCCTGTGGAGAGGTGGGAGTGCACCTGGAGCATCACCTTTGATACCTGTGCAGCACAAGGAGGGTTTGTGTGATGTGCTGCAGCATTTTGGGGGGTGAGGCTGTTTCTGGAATTTTATCTCCACTATGCCTGGCCAAAGGGGGTCCTGAGAAAAGCCCCCCATGAAGGCAGTGGTGAGATGAGACTGAGCACTGGTGATGCTGAGCAAGGGGGGGGTTTGTCTCCTCCAAACTGATCCCAGGCAGCCCCAGCCTGGCTCTGAAACTGAGACAGGCAATTTTGCTTTCAGAGGGCTCTGCCCCAGTTAACTGAGAGCCCATCAGGAATTCAGAGGCAGAATTGGTGCCTGTCACTGTGTCAGCCCTGATTAGCGTGCACATCTGTAATTAGATGAAGCAGCTGTGATTTCCAGCCTGCCTGAGATCTCAGGTGGGATATTTATGGCAGGGAGATGCTTAGAGGGTTCTCAGCAGACTGAGCCTTTGAGCTTGGTTTTGACAGGTACTTCAAAAGGAAATAGCTATTTTGGAGGTGCAGAGCTCAGAAAATAGAAGCAGCAGTGTTTTCTGGATTAATTATCTCTGGGTGGTTTTGCTTATAATCCTCCTGAATAAAGATCTGCAGAGATACACAAAGGGAAGGGAGGTCCCAGGACTGACACCAACCTCCTGCACCTCATTTAACATCTCTTTGGAAAATAAGGGAGTGTGGAAAAATATGTCTTCCCAGGGCAGAAAGTTCCTTAAAAAAATATTTTTTAAAGATTGCTCTTCCCTTGCCCACAGCTGCAGAGCATTTTGTGAGCTGGAACAGTTCATGCTTTAGTTTGAAGTGACCTATTGGATGAAAACTGATTTGATTGTATAACTTTCTAAAAGCGGAGGAAAGGGAGATTAAAGTGGAACAGGGATGATTTCATTTTCACCAACAGGTCGAACTCAAAGTACTCCTCTCTCTTTCTCACTTTATGAAACTCTTGTGAGGTTTCTCCAGCCCTAGCATTCTTCCCTGCTTGCTTTGGTGGACAGACACGAGTCATGGGCTTTGGTGGGTGGCAGAGCCATGTCCAATGTTCTGCTCTCTCAGGGGCAGGGCAAGGCTGTCCCCAGCTGCTGCCTGTGCTCTGCTCTTGCCCTTCACAGGTGGACCCTTACCTGCCTTACGAGTACACCTGCGAGGGGATGCTGGAGCGGATCCATGCCTACATTCAGCACCAGGTTGGGGAGAATCCCTGTCCTCCCTGGGGAGCCATCTCTGTCCTCATGGCCAGCTTTCCCTCTTCTCCCTGGGGAGCATCCCTGTTCTCCTGTGGGCATTGTGCAGCCAGTGCCCTGATTGCAGAGAGCACCAGGAGATGGGGCTGGGGGAGGTTTGTCATGGGCCAGAGGTGCTGGGGGTTGGTGGAGGACACCTGGGGGTGCTGGGGCTGGGTCAGGGCCTTTCTGCTGCAGCGAATGAGGCAGCACTGAGAGGAGAAGAGGTGAGAGAAGCAGAGGTTCATCCCCTGCAGAAGGAGGTGCCATCTTTGCATGCAGGTGACCTCAACCTGATGAGCAAAGTCATCATCCCAAGTGTCCTTCTGTCCCACTAGTGGCCTCCCTTCCCCGCTGTTAACATCTCAGAGCACTGACCCGTTATCTTCTCTACCACCAGGATTTCTGCACCACATCATCTCTTCCTCCGTCTCCCAAGACCAAGACTCCTGCTATGCAAAGCCCTCCAAGCCCGCTGGCGCTGTCCCCCAACTCCACACACCTGGTGTGGTCCCCCAGCGCGGGCTGGGCCCCCCAGGCGTGGCCCCCGGTGGCCTCGCTGCAGGTGTGGGTGTCAGAGCCCCAGCACACGTGCACCGAGACGTGCCGGCACCACGGGCTGGTCTGCGAGCCCACCTTCTTCAGGTTCCTCAACAAGGAGGAGGTGTTTCTACAGTGAGTTGGGGCCTTCTCAGGGAGCTTTGGTGGGGGGCCACCAGCCAGATGATGTTCTCTTTGCTCCCCACATCCCCTGCAGCCATTTTCCTCCCCAAATCCCAGTGATGAACCCTCATGCCCACATGCTCCCCGTTAGCTGGGATTAGCCAGAAAACTGAGGTGGGCATCAGCAAAAACCCCGAGGAGCAGCAGAAGTGCCCAGTGTGGATTTTAACACCCCTCCCCTCCCAGATGGAGCAGCAGCACTGGCACTGCCCTCCCACCAACCCTTCTCAGCTGATGAGTCCTTCATCAGGAACTGTCATCATTATAGCATAAGAGTTGTATTGTCATTACACTGCAAGGGTTCCATATTGCTGGAGTTTCATACTGCCTCGATGTTTTCTTGGAGGCTTCTCCTCTAGGCACCAACTCTTCCTTGTCCTCGCAATTGCCAGCTGACTCCACTTCCCCTCAACCAACCAATCCACTCTTTTATAACACTCTTCTTATTTGCTACAGCGGGGGCCTGTTAAAATCAGGCCAGTTCCCAATCTCTAATATTTGGTTCAGCTACAACTCCTTAATGGGGTAAGATTACTTTCTATACTACCTTTATTTTCTTATATTGTATCACCCTACAAGGAACCTCCCCAGGAAGGACAAAAATCCTTCAATGACCCCCTCAATGGCCACTCACCTGAGCTTCCCACCTTGCCTTGGTCCCCAGCCTCAGCATTGAGTACGAGATGAAGGCAGTGCAGGCAGGGCCCAGCTTCACTTTTCAGCAGGCAACAGCAGCGTTTCCAGGCAAGGTTCCGCCTCTTTCCAACCCCATTCCTCTCCACCTCCCGCGTGCTCTCTCCTCTTTAATGTCTCTCTCTATAAAACTGCGTTTTGAACACACAGTGGTGAAGTTTTAATAGAGTATAAATCTGCCACCGGGCTCTGTGCTGCTCTCTGGGCAATTTAAATGCGAGCGTTGCCGGAGCTGTCACGCTGGTCAGGCAGGCGCCGCATGTCCCACTGACATTTTTATGTGATAAATTACAGCTGGGGCCTGCCTTTCACTCTTTCCCCCTGCACGTCCTCCTCCAGACCTCAAAACGAGCTGGCTCAGGGACTCATCAGCTGAGAAGGGTTGGTGGCAGGGCAATGCCAGTGCTGCTGCTCCATCTGGGAGGGGAGGGGTGTTAAAATCCACACTGGGCAGTTCTGCTGCTCCTCAGGCCTTTCGCTGATGCCCACCTCAGTTTTCTGGCTAATCCCAACTAACAGGGAGCATGTGGGCATTCCCTGATCCCCTGTCCCTTCCAGGGAATGTTATCTACAGTAACATACAATAACAGAATGTTATCTACATCCATGGAGGTGTCCATGGAGCTCTGTCCATGGACAGAGCTGTTGGTCAGCAAGGGGCTGTAAGAGAGCCATTGAACTTCATGAGCTGGAAAGGACCCACAAGGACCAACTCCTAAGATTTGGGTTGGTTTTGTGGGTGATTCTGAGCCATCTGTAGGTTAGGGTGATCTCTGGACTGCAGGGTTGAGTTGCCAGGGTCTCCCCTTCCTGCATGGTGTGTTGGCCTGGTGACAAGCCCTCACATGTAGCCAAGGGGTGGCAAACACAGCTCAGCAAAGGAACCTCCTCAGGAAGGACAAAAACCCTTCAATGGGCGCTCACCTGACCTGCCCACCTTGCCTTGGCCCTCAGGCTCAGCATCGCGTGCGACAGCACCGAGTACGAGATGAACCACCTGTACCCCGCGGTGGCCGAGAACGTCCGCGAGTGCTACCTCCAGAAGGAGCCGCTGCTCTTCAGCTGCGCTGGCCACCACGCCAAGTACCGGCGTCTCTGCCCCTGCCGCGACTTCCGCCAAGGACAGGTGGCTCTGTGCAGGGACTGCTTGTGACACGGCGTCCCCACCGCCCCGGGGACACCGGCACCGGGTGGCTTCTCCTCAGAACTCCGCGGCGGCCGAGGAGCTGCGACGGGTCCCTCGCGGTGGGTGAGCCGGGGCTCTCAGACTCACCCAGGGGCTGTTCCATGTCCGACTCTGGGGGCTGTTTGATCCACCAGCCAGCTGTGAATGACCCTGTCCTGAACTTTGGAGTCATTTTCTTCCCGAGGAGCATTGTCTGAGCGCATCCTGGACCGAACCCACCTGGACCTGGTGGCGCTGGGATGGGGTGGTGGGGAGAGGGGCTGGGGACACCCTTCCCCTCCTCTGGCTATGGGACAAGCCACCAGCAGACTTTCAGGGTTTTCATCTTCTTCAAGCATCCTCAGTTGTTTTATTTATTGATTTTTTTAACCCTCCCCCTGACAAGTGGTAAATTAAAGGGGAATCTACACCCAGCCCTTCTGTGGGAGTTCTTGGGCAGAGCTGCATTGGGGGTGGGACAGAGGTGGTGCTGGTGGCTGCTGTGGGTGTGGAGCTGGGGGAGGACAAAGCACAAGGAGAGTGGCTGGGTTTGATGGGCACATTGGGGACTGCACCCCTGGTAGTCCCAGGAAGAGACAGTGGTGGGATGGGGCTGGGTTGGGCTCCTGGGAAAGCTGCTGCTCCCCAGGCAGGACAGAAGTGCCCAAAATGATCCCTCCAGCCTCCAGGCTGCTCTTCACCCTGCTGGGCCATGCACAGAGCTGAACATCCCCCCCAGGGATGACTGGAGGAGGAGGTGAGGGCACAGGGGCTGCTCAGGGTTCAGCTGAGTGGGCAGAGGGGAAGATGTGCTGCAGCACATGGAGGGAATTCCTGGTGGGCACTGACCAAGGGCAGAGCAGCTGAAGAGCAACATCCTGACTCTGTGTGCCCCAGATGCTGCCAGCAGAGCAAGAGGTGAGCTCCAAGCAACCATCTTCCATGGAACTCTTTGCTTCTTCAACTTTCCTTAGTGCTGTTTCTCTTGCTTTGGGGGTGGTTTCCCCCCACTACTGATGTGTCCCCTCCTGGCTGGGTTGGTGCTGGCTGGGGTCACCTAGTTTGTTCTTGTAGGGTTGCTCACCAGGGCAAGGTGTTGCTGTAAGGTTGGTGCTGAGCCCTTCTGCTGTTTGCAAGGGTGAATGAGGAGATTCCTTCATGCCATAAAATGTGTGGCTGGAAAATCAGGGGCTGGAAACTCCTTCTCAGCCATGGAATTGCTCCTGGCCTGGCTGGTGAGGGAGGCTGGGGGGGTGGCAGCCTGACCTGGCGCTGTCCCTGCAGGATCCTGGCAGAATTGTCCCCTCTGGCTCCCAGTGACTGATGGGGAGCAGTGGCAGGATGAGTGCAGGAGGTTGCCCTGGAGCTGTGCCACACCCCTGGCACCTCCAGCCTGTCCTCCCTGTGCCAGCTTCTGGGAGAAACTCCCATTCCTTCAGCTGAGCTGCAGCTTTGGGCAGAGCCCAGCCACCCTCACCGTGTCCCTGCTGTGTCACCACAGGGTGCTGTGTCCTTTGGGCCACATCCTGCCCTGGATGAGCTGGACACACTGCTGTTATCCCAGAGCAATTTATCATCTTCAGCTCCCAGCTGCGTGGGCAGCCTCCATCCTGCCTTTGACGCCAGCCCAGGGGAAGGATTGATTAAGTAATTTTTGTGTCTTGCAGCCAGTGTGCGTCTAAATAAAAGCAGCACAAGCCTCTCTTTGCAGAGCTGAGCAGCAACACCTCTCCACAGCCCCTTTCATCTCAGCCTCAAAGCATCCCCTGGCACACAGTGCTGCCAGAGCTGGGTGGGCAGGAGCTGGCCTAGGAGAGGCATGGGGGGTCTGCCAGCAGGAACCACCAGCAGTTCACTTCCCAGGGTTGTAAAAACCAAATAAAACTGGATTTTATAGGAGATCTAAACAAGTTTTAAAGAGCAAGAGGCTCAGGATGCCTCGTGAGGCAGCGCTTGTTACACATCAGCTCCCTGGGCAGCTTTTTCCACAGTTTCTGCTCAGCTGCTTTTAAAATAGCCTTCACCTTTCAGCAGTGCAGCGCTGCCTCCCACTGCAGAGAGCCCCAATTATCCCCTGGCAGGAGAATTTTTCTCCAGGCTGAAATAAAAGGTGGCTGGCTCACCTTTGCTGCTGTCATGGGAAATAATGATCTGTCTGGAGCCTGGCTGGATCTCAAGGCAGCCTGGAAATGTGGGTGGTGGGGCTGAGTGAGGCTCTGCTATTGCCTGGCATGTCTCTGCCCCATTAGTGGGCACTGAGTCCTGCTCAGAGGCTGCCTGGGGAAAAAGCTTCTCCTGTTGGTGATGGAGCATCACTCGTGGATGCTGGATGTAGCAGGGACCAGAGTGTGACTGCTGGGGCAGCCCCTCCTGCCCCATCCCACATGCCTTGGTCTGTAAAATCCCATGGCGGGGCAAGCTGGGGTCTGGACTGCTTTGGGAATGCCAGTGCTGGGTGTTAACATCACTTTTGGGTGCACAATTGGCATCAAAATATTTTTTATGTCGTGAGTGTGTGTGCCAGGGGCATAGTGGCACCCTGATGTGGAGGTGGCACCAAGGAATGGAGCTGCTGGTGCGGGACAGAAGGGACTTTGTCACCTGGGAATGCTTTTCTCTGCCCTGGCTGTGCTTGGTGATCACTGGGGCATCCCAGCTGCCTTCCCAAGCCCTTTCCTGAGCAGGTCTGCAGCCTGGTCTCCCTGGCCAGGACACATTTCCATTTGGAAGGGAGAGCTGAGGATGCAAACAACAAGTTCACAATTTATTAAGCGGGAACATGAAAGAGTTTTGAAGGGAAGCAGAGCCACTGCCATATGAAAGAAGTTCTAATTCCCACAGCTAATTGCAAAGAATAGATCCCCTGTAGGGAGGGGGAAAACGGTGTCAAAACTGTGAATAAACCCAAACAAAATGGAACGAGGAGTTGTCAGCTGCACTCTCTGATGCTGCTGGCTGGGACAGTTTGTTTAACAGCCAGAGTGGGTTCATGGGGAGCCCCTGGGGTCCCCTCAGGGTGGGGTTGGACCTTTTGATTTCCAGATTTCTGGTGGCATCCACCCAGCAGAGCCTCCTGGAATGTCTCAGATTTTTTCCTAACCTGTTTTCTGGCAGCTGTGAAACCAGGACAGGCATGTCAAAAGAATGATATTGTTCTGGAAATCCATTTTCCTTACCTAGAAATGAAGCCAGGGGCGATTTATGTTTCTGAGCCTCACTCTTCTTCTAAATAAATCCACACAGAACTTTCTTTATGGAATTGATTTGGGGGTTTTTTTCTCCCTATTTTTAATGTTGCTGTCACCAAACCCTTCCCCTGCCAGTGCAGTGGGGGGAGGATGAGTGGTCCCTGCCCTGTGTCCCCCTCAGCATCCTCGGCACCTCTGTTGTAAATGCAGGGCTACTGATGAGAGGAGAGAATGATGCATTTGACTCCATGTTCTCAGAAGGCTAATTTATTATTTTATGATACTATATTATATTAAAGAATATTATACTATACTAAAGAATACAGAAAATATACTCTTATAAGTATAAAGATATAGTATGTCTTATAAGTATAGAGATATAGTATATCTTTTTAGTACAAGATATACTAAAAAGATAATAATGAAAACTCCTGACTCTTTCCAGAGTCCTGACACAGCTTGGCCCTGATTGGCCAAAGACTGAAAACAACTCACAGCAGAATCCAATAAAACAATCACCTTGGGGAAACAATCTCCAAACACATTCCAAGTAAACACTATACACAATATACTATACTATACTAAAGAATACAGAAAAGATACTTTTATAAGTATACAGTATATCTTTTTAGTATAAGATAGACTAAAAAGATAATAATGAAAACTTGTGACTCTTTCCAGAATCCCAACACAATTGGCCAAAGAGTGAAATCAACTCACAGCAGAGTCAAATCAAGCAATCACCTGTGGGTAAACAATCCCCAAACACATTCCACATGAGCACAACACAGGAGAAGCAAATGAGATAAGAATTGTTTTCCTTTTATCTGATGCCTCTCTTGCTGCCTTTCAGCTTCCCAGGAGAAAAACCCTGAGTGAAGGAATTTTTTTCCGATTTTTTTCATTTTTTTTCTATGTGAATGCCACATCCCTGTCCTGCAGCAGTTCCTGCCCTGCAGAGCCAGCCTGGAGCAGCGATCAGGGCTGGAAATCACAGCCAGGGGACCTCTCAGGGCTGCTCTGCTCTTATCTCAGCCTTTATTAGCAAATGGTTCAAGCAGCTTTTCCCTCCTGATCCTGCGCTTATCAGCTCCCGGTAAAACAGCAAATCACATCCCTGATGTGGCCGGTCTGGGCAGCAGAAACCCATTTATTTCCCCTAACGGGTTTATCAGCAGATCAAGGAGCTGCTGAAGATGTAAGCACCGTGGTTATTTCCCCGGGTGATGGATCTCGCTGCCACACAGCCTCCGGGAGCCTGACAGGGATGGCTGATGGACCCTGCTGGCGCTGCTGCCTCATGGATCTCAAGGTCTTGCTTTAATTGAGTCCTGTCTCCCTGATGGCAGGGTTTTTCCTACCTCTTTTTCCTTTTTTTTAAATATTATTTTTTCCCCTTTAGGATGACTTTCCCGAAATAAACGGATGCATTTCATCTCCTGTCCCCTTCCCTCATCTCTCCCTCCCTGTGGCAAATCCAGAGCTGTGAAGAAAGTGAACAAATTGAAAATCTGTCCTCAGACTAACTGGGTGGAAAGAGCAGCAAAATCTTCTGCCTTTTTTTTCCTTTCTCTTTCTTTTTCATTCTTTATTTTACTGTATCTTGTGGAAGGGACGTGGACTGGGGGTGAAAGTGCTTTTCAGAGCTGTGGGGCTGAGCATTCACGTTTTATCAGCTCCAGCACTGGTGCCCAGCCACGCTCATTGTGGCTCGTTAGTGGAAAGCCATTAAAACTCGGGATCGATATTTTCTCGGCAGAGATATGGCCCATTCAATGTTATCCCCCGAGGCAGGCACAGAAATACCAAGAGCCATCCCAGAGCAGAGCAGGAATGCTGAGGGAGCAGCTTCTCCTGCCAGTGCCTGAGGAGGGGACAGGAGGGGACATCGCCCAGCCCAGGGAGGGTGGCAGCTCAGCCAGGACCCAGCCCTGAGCATCCAGCACCTCTGGAGAGAGGAGAAATTGAATCTGGGGAGGATGGGGAGAGAGGGGAATGTTTGAGGGGTTTGGCCTCCAGCCAGGGCTGCTTGGCACAGGTGCCACTGCTGCCTGCAAAGGGCATCAGGAGGGCAAAGATAAATGAATTAATGAAGTGTCCATTCCCAAACCCTGGCTGCTGGCTCTGGAATGCCAGAGGAAAGGGGCTGGGGGGTGTCCCATCTCCTCTCCATCTCTCAGAGGGCTCCCACCACCCTTCACCCTCTGGAGCTGAGGTGCCAGCAGAGATCAGTTAGAAACAGGAGAGAAGTTTGTTTTCAGTGTTAGAGAGAGCTGCCAGAGGTATCAGCTTCTCTCTAAATATAAACCAGAAAACAGGAAATAACGATCTGTCCTAATTTAGTGCCTTTCATCTAAGGATTCAAAGCATCTGACAGCATCACTAAGAAATAAGGGAAGACTTTGCAACCTGCATGGAAATGCAGCCACTCCAGAGCTTTGTGTGCAAAGCATTTCATTTTCATTTTGTGCTGAATGTTGCACTGCAACCCCTCACTCCCAGCCCCAATTCCTTCCCAAATTCCCCCAGTTTGCCATCACTGGGACTCGGACCTGGAAGTTCAGCCTGGCAATGAGTGATGTTCTTGCAGCTTGACACCGTGCACAGCTGGCTCAGAGTGTGGAGGAGTGTTTATTTAATGAATTGATTGCATTAATTAATTTTCAGGAGAGTGCTGAGAAAAATAATAGGGATCTCCAGCAGCTCTGCCAGCTGTCTGGCTGTGTGCAGCAGTGGGAGCAGGGCAGGGTCTGTGCATGGAACAGGGAGCACAGCAGGCCTGGACATTGCAGGGACAGATGGGAATCACAGAATCATGGGATGGTTTGGCTTGGAAGCTTTAAAATTTATCTCATTCCAACCTCTGCCATGGGCAGGACACCTTCCCCTGTCCCAGACTGCTCCAAACCCCATCCAACCTGGCCTTGGACACTTCCAGGGATCCAAGGGCAGCCACAGCTTCTCTGGGCACCCTGTGCCAGGGCCTCACCACCCTCACTATAAATACTTTTTTCCTTATAGTCAGTCTGAAATGACTCTGTTTTAGTTCATCACCCCTTGTCTTATCACAACAGCCCCTGCTAAAAGTCTGTTCCCATCTTTGTTATCAGCTCCCTCCAGGTCCTGCAAGGGGCTCTGAGCTCTCCCTGGAGCCTTCTCCTCTCCAGGTGAGCACCCCCAGCTCTGCCAGCCTGGCTCCAGAGCAGAGGGGCTCCAGCCCTTGGAGCATCTCCAGGGTCTCCTCTGGACCCACAGGAGCCCCCCCCCCATGTCCTTTTACAGAAGCTGCAGCTGGGGAGATCCTGGTCTGCATTTCCAGCAAAGCTTTCCTCAGGGAAAGGCTGCCCTGGCAGCTGCACAGACCCTGGGCACTGGAGCTGCTGCTTCTCCCTTCCCTGGCATTCCTGGCATTCCCAGTCCTGCACCTTTGCTGCCCACAGAGCCCCTGGGTGTGCTTTGTCCCACATCCCTCACCAAGTCTGGCACACCAGGATTTCTTTGCATGGTTTGCTCTGGAGACAAAGGAGGAGCCAGGCAGGTGTGGGGATTTACTTCCCATGGCTCTGGAAGCAAATTCCCCAAGGAACAGCAGAGGTGTGCTGGGATGATCCCACAGGGGAGGAGTGCAGGGAAGAGGCTCCACTAGATCTACCTGCAAGGTTCCTCAGCCACCAGACCCTCAAGACATTAACAAGACATTCCTTGGCTGTCCCCAGGCTCCTGTGACATTCCTGTCCCTCTGCTCATTCAAGTTTGGTACTGAGGTCTGAGCCCTCTTGGTTCCTGTCCCCACCCTTTGCCATCTCTGCTTCTGGCTCAGACAATGGCAGTGCTGGGTGCTAAAGTGGAGCCCCTCAGGCTGTCACCAGCAGTCCCACCCCAATCTCTGTGTCACCACACAGCAGTGACAGTGCTCTGCCCTTCCAGGTGTGGCCAGGCTGGGACTGGGTTTGGGAGCAAGAAGTTCATAAAAGAAAAGTGGGAGGCAACAGATTTCCACACTTAATTAACTCACCAAATTAATCCCAATTAGGAAGCTGTAATTGGGGTTATAATGGTTAATCATCTTCCCCCCAAGCCACAGCTGCACTATCTCCCTTAACTGCATCACAAAGGGGAGGAGGTGCAGTGATGGGTCCATGACACCAGAGCTGCCACCCAGGCATCCTCTTGGGGAGAGGATTGGGTCTGGTCCCCAATCTGCTTCTCCTCACCTGGGGGACAGGTGAGGGGACACCCCTGTGTGACCCAGTGTCCCCTGACTGAATTTCATCAGCAGCACCTTTTCAGGAATGCTGCAAATTCAGCTGCTCAAGCTCCTGTTTGAGCAGGTTCCTAGCAGAAAACCAAAGTGCAGGGACATTTCAGGGACTCCCCCACTGCTGCTTTGTGCTGCAAAGAGCCTGGCAGAGAACATCTGCTTGTCCTCCTTTTTCTGGGCACGTTAACCAAGCAGTGCCAGGTGGGCTCAGCAGGGATATGAAGCAGCCCTTTCCTCCTGCTTTGTTCTGGATCACACAAGGGGCTCTGGATCCCACTCATCCCAGAGGCAGCTCAGTCCTGTCTCTAAACCCTCCTTGCTTCACTCCTGCTCCCTAAATCCCCCCAGCAAAACCCCTAAACCCCTTCCCAGCACCCCTCTCCTGTGGGAGCATCCCATCACACCTTTGCTGTTCCCTTGGGGAATTTGCTTCCAGAGCCATGGATGTAAAATCCCCACTCCTGCCTGGCACGGGGAAGGGTTCTGCCAATACTCTCCTGAAAATTGGCCAGATTGGCCAGGAGGCTGAAAGATGAACTCCTGGAGAGGCTTCTCCCCAAAATCTGGCTGCCAGCATGGCCACAAAGGGAATCTTGGATGCCCAGGGTCCTGGATGCATCAGAGCAGCCAGACAAAGCTCCATTAAATACACCAGAAAGGACAAATTCACTGACAAAACCACACTGCCAACATTCAGCAGCACAGAAAATAGAGGATTATGCTCCTTACATTTGGCTCAGCATCATCCAGAGCTGCAGAGAATTGTGCACCACAGATCTGGGGGTTATCTTCCTTGGAAGCCTGTTCTGCTGCAGAGGAATGATTCTTCTCTTCCTCCTCCTCCTCCTCCTTCTCCTCTGGCCGCCCCAGCACAGGCAGAGCCTTCTCACCTGCCCACCCCCAGCTCCTCCATCGCCCACCAGGGGCTCAGGCGGTTTTGTAGCTGCTATTTTGGCTGGGTGTTTTTGTTGTAAGTGTTGTTGAACAGGAAAAATAAAAAACTCGAGGCCCCTGGTGGTATTTTTAGTCCCGTGTTGGTGACTGGCTGAAAAGCCTCAGCAGGACTGTAAAATAAAATTAATCTGCATCTGCCATGCGTCACTTTTACAAAGCTTGTCTCTCCTTCTGCTGCCACGGGGATGGTTTGCAACCCTCAGCTTGGGAGAGAGCCAAGTACCTGCCAGGCAGCCCCAGAACACAGACAGCACTGGGGAGCCAGCAGGGATGGGGTGAAGGGCGGGCAGAGGGAAGGAATTTGGATTTTCCTGGAGTTTGCAGGGAGGTTGTGCCTCATCTGCCTGCTCAGGTACCCCACGAGCTCTGTCCCTGCAGGTGGAGTGAGCTGCACTGGTTGTACTGGTTTGCTGGCAGGGCTGGGGGAAACTGGGGGATTATTGTAAATGCAGGTCCACTGATGAGGGGAGGGAATGATGCTTCTGACTCCATGTGCTCAGAAGGCTAATTTATTACTTAATGATACTATATTATATTAATATACTATATTATTTTTAAAAATCCTATACTATACTAAAGAACACAGAAAGGATACTTACTAAATACTAAAAAGATAATAATGAAAACTTGTGACTCTTTCCACACAGCTTGGCCCTGATTGGTCAATGAGTCAAAACTCACAGCAGAATCCAATGAAACAATCACCTGTGGGTAAACAATCTCCAAACACATTCCAAGTAAACACTATGTACTATCCTATACTAAAGAATACAGAAAAGATACTTTTATAAATATAAAGATATACTATATCTTTTTAATATAAGATGTACTAAAAAGATAATAATGAAAACTCATCACTCTTTCCAGAGTCCTGACACAGCTTGGCCCTGATTGGCCAAAGAGTGAAAACAACTCACACCAGAATCCAGTGAAACAATCACTTGTGGGTAAACAATCTCCAAACACATTCCACATGAACACAACACAGGAGAAGCAAATGAGATAAGAATTGTTTTCATTTTTTTCTGAGGCCTCTTGCTGCCTTTCAGCTTCCCAGGAGAAAAACCCTGGGTAAGGGATTTTTTCAGAGAATGTGAATGCCACAGGGGATGGGCTGGGGTGCTCTGGGAAGCCCTGGCATTGCCCCACCACCCTGGATGGGGAGCAAGAAGAGTAATTGCTATGGAGGGTTGGAAACTGACTGCCATGGAAACCAGTTTGGGGTTTATGGGGCATTGCACTGGTCATGGGTATGGGGTGATGGTGATCCATGTGGCATGCAGAGGCTGTGGACCCTGTGCATCCTCCCCGTGGCTTATCAGGGGCCAAACTGGAGTATGAAGTCCCCAAAGTGGAGAAAACAGCAGCCCAGGCTGGAGTAACGTGGTGGGGCTCTCTCCTCAGGAAGGCAGCCTGGGCTGGGCAGGGCTTGTGGCCCAGACTCCCAGGTTTTGGGGGTAGATTGAGGGGCTGTGCCCCCCCAAGGCTGGGCTGGTGCTCAAGAGCTCAGCTTGCCCTTGCTGGGGCTGAGCACAGCTCTCACGTTCACTGTAACCTCAGGATGTCCTTTAATTTTTAATGCTTCAATAAAACAGTAATTACAAACACTGGAATTGGTGTTTTTTAAGCAGAAAGTATTCACTTCCCAGGGTTTAATTATTCAACAGAAATTAAGGAGAGTGGGGCTGGATCCTGCTGGCACTCCTGGCTTTTCCTGCTCCCCATCTGTTTTGCAGCGGGGAGGGCTGGGGGCAGGATGGGGCCCATCTCTGATGTGTCAGGGCTCCCCAGTGCCTTAAAAATCTAGGGCAGAGCTGTAGGGGGGCACCAATGGCTGGGCTGGGTCAGGGTGAGGAGATTTCTGGGGGACAGCAGGAATCCCCCCCTAAATGGCTCCTTCTCTGTTCCCTGCAGGGTTTCCAGCCAAGGCAGGGCATGATCAGAGCTCTCTGGGAGGTTGGAGCCTGCTGGGATCTGAATTGATGCCATTGGGGTCTGTGCATTGTCCCTAGGGCAAGTGGCACCTCAGGAGGTGACACCATCACCCAGTGCCTGCCCCTTGAGACCCCCACCCAGTGCCTGCCCCCCTCCCCTGACCAGGAGGGATTCAGGAACTTCCAGTCTTTGTTTTCTGGAGTTTTCTGCAGCCTGGGCTTTGCTCTGAGTTCCCTGGGAAGGTTTCAGGCATGCTTTTAATCACTGTGCTCCAGCATGGTGGAGTTTAAAGCACCTGTGATGGGAATGGTCTGTGGGGAGATCTGGAGAGCTCCCAGGGTGCTGGAACACAGCAAAGCAGGGCCTTGTTGGGGCCTTGTTGGGGCCTTGTTGGGGCCTTGTTGGGGCCTTGTTGGGGCCTTGTTGGGGCCTGTGGATTTGGGCTGGCTGATTTTAGACCTCACCCTGCACGGGGCAGCAGTGGGGTTGGGAAAGCCTCAATGGAGGAAGGCAAAGGGAGAAAAAGAGGGATAAAATATTCCCTGTGAGGAGTGGAGAGGATTTGGGGGGGTCCTTGTGTGGCAGACATCTTTTATGAAAAATCCTTTCCTTAGGATTTTTTCTCCTGAGAAGCTGAGAGGCCTCGGGAACAAAATGTGAACAATGGTTTTGTTTCTGCTGCTGTGGAATGCAACAGGTGCATCTGTGATTGGCCCATGTTGGTTGTTTCTAATTAATGGCCAACCACAGCCCAGCTGGCTCAAACAGAGTCCAAGCCACAAGCTTTTGTTATCCTTCTTTCCTGTTCTATTTCTGAGGAAATCCTTTCTTCTATTCTTTTAGTATAGTTTTAATGTAATATATATAATAAAATAATAAATCAAGCCTTCTGAAAAATGGAGTGAGATCCTCGTCTCTTCCCTCATCCTGTGAACACTGTCACACCTTGTGCTGGGATGGGACCTGTTTGGGTTTTCCAGTTTCTTGCACCCACATCTCACACCTCAGCCCTGTTCCCACATCCACAAAGCCCCTTTTCTGCATAGGGCACCTTTTGCATTGTCCCACCCCAAGCCACAGATGAAAAGCTGCAGGAGCTGGTGCTGGATGATTGTTTAGGGACCCACATCTGCTGGAAAAGCAAATTGTTCTTGTAAATATCCACAGTTAACTGTGCTAACTTCACTGGTGAGCAAACCTGTCTGTGGGGAGATGGAGAGGTGGGAATGGCTTTGTCAGGGCTGGGGGATGAGCTGAAGTGAGTGGGGTGGGGATGATGGCTCTGCTGATGAGGTGCTGGGGATGGGGAAGGAACATGGGCTCATTTGCAAGGGAAATGAAATTATCATCTGTTCTGTCTGCTGTCCTCACAGCCAGAGCCTGATGAGCTGTGCCTGGAGGGGGCTGGAGGTGGGTGACCATGAGAGCACCCTGGGGTGGGGGCCCTCTCACAGATGGGACAGCTGCAGCCCCCCTGAAGGGTCTGGGGTGACCCCCTGCCCTCCTTGAGGTATTGGGGTGACCCTCTGCCCATCCTGAAGGGACTGGGGTGATCCCCTGCCCTCCCCCCCTGAAGGGTCTGGAGTGACCCACTGCCCTCCCTGAGGTATTGGGGTGACCCACTGCCCTCCATGAGGGGTCTGGGGTGATCCCCTGCCCTTCCTGAAGGGCCTGGCATGATCCCCTGCCCTCCCTGAGGGGTCTGGACTGATCCCCTGCCCTCCCTGAAGGGTCTGGGATGACCCATGGCCCTCCCAGAGGGGTCTGGGGTGACCCACTGCCCTCCCTGAGGTATTGGTGTGATCCCCTGCCCATGGGGTGGCCTTGTTGTCCCCTTGGCCGCTGCCCTGCTCACCTGGCTGTGCTCTGCTGCATTCAGGGCAGGTGCCAGCAGTGGATGGGGTCAGTCCCTCCTGGCAGAGGGGTGGAGATGGTGCTGATCCAGGGGGATCCCCACTGGAGCAGGGGATCCTGGTGATGCCCAGGGGTCTCACACTGTGCTGTCACACAGATTCGTGTCCCCAGGTGGGTCTCAGCACGTGGGGTGGTGGCTTTGGCATGTTCTGGGAATGGACGGGGGGGGTTTCTGCCCCTGGTGGGGCAGCAGGACCTTCCCTTGGTGGCCCTGCCAGGCAGAGGCTGGAACCACCTTCCCCCCCGAGCTGGGGATGCTGCGATGCAAATATTTTCTCATTCCCACCCCATAGAGAGCCCATGAGTTGTTCCCAAGATGGGAACATAACTCCCAACTCTCCTGAAAATCCTGAAAATTTCAAGAAAATACCTGCCAAATCCAGTTTGTCACATCCCTCATACTTTAAACATACATGACACAACTGCAATATTTCACAGTATCACCACGGTAAACTTTGCCAACCTTTTATGAACTTCCTTAGTTAATTTAAAAAAAGGCATATTAAAGAAAACTCTGAAATATAGATAGGAATATTTAAACAAATACAGCCACCTGAGCCACCTGAGAGTTTCTCAGGGTGGGTGGTGTCTGCTGGCCTGGAAAGAGAAGGGAATTGGGCTTGAAGGGGGAGCAGGGAGAGGGGAGGGGTGCCTGAACTGCCTCACTTGATGAGCTGTGGCAGTGCTGGCCTGGTGAGAGACCCAGCTGCTGCTCAGAGAGAGTTCACAGCTCTGTCACCAATCATTTGGGGCATTTATTCGCCTCTAACTTTGATTTAACTTCACTAGATTATAAAGAACTAAAAGTCATTCCAAGGCTCTTCACTCAGAGGGAAAAAAAATAATAAAAAAATCCCAAATGGGGTAGTTTGATGTTGTCAGAATGATTTTCCACTCCTTCAAAATAATCTCACAAAACTGACCCAGATTTTACAAGGCACTGCAACTTTCAAAGTCCTGCCTGCCTGTGCAGGAGATGAGTCTGTAAAATATATAGATATTTTTTCTTTCTCTCTCAGTAATTTCACAGAACCTGTGCCTTGCCTCATTCCTGGGGGATCCCTGAGGCTGCGATGCTTTGTGGGAAACACAATCCAGCCTCGTGGCTCATCCCAGAGCTGAAAGCTGCTGTGATGCTCCCAGGAATGAGGTGAGATGTGCTGGGGAGAGGCTGCAGAGTGGGAAAAATGGAAAAACCCGAGGTCACTGCAGGTGTGACAGCAATGCCCTGCCCCAGCTGCCTTGTGGAAGAGCCTGTCCTTGGTTTTTGGGCAACTCAGACTGACTCAGGTGTGGGTGGAGATGAGCAGAGGGTGAACAATAATTGGTGACCTTGTGTTCTTGTGCCTGGAGCAGCAGGGAGAGCGGTGAGCTTCCATTTGGGAGAGTCTGGGCAGCAGGCTGATGGAGAGGCTGGGTTAATTGCTGCTTCCTTGTTTATTCAGTTGATTGGCTGGGCACTGGAGGAGGAGGAAAAGGCAGCCCTGGGCTGAGAATTCAGAGAACCAGTAGGGCTGGCAGGCTGTGTGCCCCCAGCCATGGGCTGAGGGACCCATGCTGCCCACTGTTAATGTTAATAGTTCATTTTCATGAGCTGTCCCAAGGTCCTATTTCATGTCCCAGTTTTCCTGAGTTAATGATGATTTTGAGGGGATCTGGCTGATCCTCCTGGAGTCCTGCAGCTGTGGGGGCTGGATGGATGTCCTGGATGGCCAAGCAAATTGTATTCTGTTTGCCACCTGCATGGCAGCTGTCTTCTGTTCACTGGGCAGTTTTCCTTATCTCTTCCACACCCAATCCTCTCTCAGGGGAGACATCTGCTGATAACAGCTATTGAATGTCCCTGCATGGCTGATAAGAACTACAGCATCCCACTGGGAGATGTGAGCCCAGAGGGAGGAGCCAAGCATTCCTACCTGGATAGAATCTGGAGATTCTGGAACACCAGCACAGCTTCTCCACTGGATTCCCCAGAGGAACAGCAGCTGCCTCTTCTTCCCCTGGATCTTCAGAGGAAGAATACATCCTTCTCTACAGGATCCCTGCTCCAGCAGAGCCACCCCTGACACTGCAGGAGGGCTGAGCCACAATTCCAATGGGACTGCTGCCAACACCCTGACCCACAGGGTGTCAGGTTGGGTTCTGACTCTGTCAGTGTTGGTTTGTTTATAATTATTTACTGCATTGTTTATTTTATCCTTTTATTTTCTTTCCCTATAAAAACCTGTTATTCTGCTCCCATATTTTTGCCCTAGAGCCCCTTAATTTAAAATTTATAGCAATGTTGAGGGAGGGGGTTTACATTTTCCATTTCGGGGGGGGCTCCTGCCTTTCTTAGCAGACACCTGTCTTTCCAAACCAAGGCAGTGGAGGAGGGCAGAGCTGGGGGATGATTCCCACAGCTCCCAGTGAAGAGCTCAGCTCATCCTGGGATCTCCAATCTGTGGGTGCAGAGTGGCAAAAGGCACAGCTGTGAGGAGGGGTGAATGGGCATGGTGAGGGTTTGGGGGCAGTCCCAGGCTGCTCTGTGCCCCACTCCCATCCCCAGCTGGGCTCTGTCCTGCTCATGGGAACCCAAGCACTGCATTGCCTGATGGAGATGGAGCTCAGGAGCACCAAGGGGACTTTGGGCAATGACAGGAATGACAGGACAAGGGGGGATGGCTTCACTGCCAGAGGGCAGGGATGGGTGGGATATTGGGCAGAAATTGTTCCCTGTGAGGGTGGACAGGCCCTGGCACAGGTGCCCAGAGCAGCTGTGGCTGCCGCTGGATCCCTGGCAATGCCCAAGACCAGGCTGGACAGGGCTTGGAGCACCTGGGACAGTGGGAGGTGTCCCTGCCATGGCAGGAGTGGGATGGGATGAGCTTTAGGCTCCCTTCCAACCCAAAGCACTCTGTGATTCTCTGACAGCATTCTGCCTTTAAAGATGCATGGATGTTTCCAAAGGAGATTGCTGTAGGCAGGTGCAAAGTAGGCAGCTACCTTCCAAAAATGGGGAAGTGGAAAGAGAGAGGAAGATAAGGACGAGCCAGATGAAAGCAGGGGCTGTGCCAAAAGTGCCTTCTATTTATGATCACACAAGGTCAACAATAATCCCCACAGCTACGAGCACATAAAAATTGATTCTTTCCTGAACAGATTGATGGATTCGTGGTCAGGACACATTCTCTGATCCTGCTGCCCTCGACACAGCTGGAATTTATGGAGATGGTGTCTGTTCCTCTGCAGAGGTCTAAATAGCTTCTCAAAAAGCAACCACTTTCAGTGCTGACCTGGGGTCCTGGGAAGTTGCTGTAAATAAGGGAAATGCCTCCTCCAGCTGCTGGGCTGTGTGTCCACAGCTGCCTGCTGGGGTTGGGGCTCTTCATCCTGCCTCAAATCCCAGCCTGAGGTGAGTGGGGTGATGCTCACCCCACACACCCAAAATCTTCCCCAAATCTTTTCTGCTCCTGCACAAAACCTCAGCACCTGGGAGAGGTGACATTCACAGGGTCACTCCCACACCTGTGTGGTGCAGACCCTGTGAGGCTGAAGGCTCTTTCACTCTCTCCCAGTACTGCTGTGGCAGGGAAGAAGGGCTGAGCATTTCCAAATCCTCCATCTCCTTCCCCAGCTCTTCCCAAGCTCATCTTGCTGTTTAGATGTCAGCTGGAAATCTCCTTCACTTCTTTATTTTAAAAATACCTAGCTTTAATAGCTGTGGTGTTTGAAACTACTTTGTTTGCCACAAGTGGCAGGAAGCTACCAAACAAAGCCCATTTATTTTTCAAAGCCTCATCTCTGCAGCCATTAAATCCTCAGCTCTCCTGAATTCCTGGGAAGTTTTCTGGGTAGTGCCAGGACCTGAGAGCAAAGAGCATTTGCTGTAATATCCCTGTGAGTAGTTTGTGGCCTGTATCTCCCATCTGGTGAACAAACAGCTCTAGGTGTGCTCAGAAGGCCTTTCTGCAAGTGCCTCTGCAGAGTTTTGATGCATTTTGAGTGTGTTACATAAACTGCTGCCACACAAAGGGATCCCAGTGCTGGGGGCTTGGGAGGTCGGGGAGGGATGGGCTGATGGGGATGTGCAAAGAGAATCGATGCCAGGCTTTTTAACAACCACACAGGTATTGAACAAAGCTTTTAAAGGGCCTTTCAGGCAGCAGTGGGCTCCTCTGTGTGATGTGCTGGGAACAGGGACCTGTGGGAGGGCTGGCTGCCATTCCCAGAGCCTGTTTGGGGTTTGTCCTCACTGTGTCCAGGGTGGTTCTCCAAATTGCAGGGTGAGCTTGGATTCTGGTATGATAGATGAGTAATGAAATGGTTCATTCTCACAATTAAAGGGCAAATATTATGTATATCTTAGGAGAAGTTTTATAGATTTATTTTTATGTTCCCTCCCTTTTGCATTGTTATCAGGGGTTGGCCTGGGTTTGGGACATTTGGGAGGGTTGGCTTGTTGCTATGGCAACACCTGAGCTCAAAAAAAGATGTAAAAAAGTAAAATTCCACCACTGGACAGTGAAGGAGGAGTAGATGGACAGAATTTTGGGAGGGGCTAAAGGGTTAAAAGGCAGAACATCCACTGTGTGGATGAGCACATGGTGGGAAAAATCCTCTGCTCCCATAATATTTCCTCTATTCAGTCTTCTCTTGTACTTTTGATAAGGTTTTAATAAACCATTTACGTTTTTTGGAACTGAGCATCATTTCTCACAGTAGCACTGGTGGAGCTGCTCTGCTCTGGGCTGTGCCCCTGCCCTGCCTCCCCTGCCCAGGGCTCTGCCAGGGGGATCCTGGGGGGTTTCCTTCACCTCTGGTGTCTGTGCTGCCTCCAGCCATCCCCTCGTGCTGCTGGAGAGAGAGCACCCCAATGTAAGAGCCTGAATGAGAGATGTGGGACTCCAGATTCAGCTCTTCAAAATGCAGTTTATTGTATTCAAGATGTCTCAGCAGTCCAGAGTCATGGGTGACAGAGCTGTGCCTACAGCCTGTGTGAGCTCCAGCTGCAGGCAGGCCTGGAGTCCTGCTACCCTCATTCAAACCCTGACAAATGGTGCCCCACGTTGGGCGCCACTGTAAGAGCTGTAATGAGAGATGTGGGACTCCAGGCAGCTCTCCAAAATGCAGTTTATTGGATCCAGGATGTCACAGCAGTCCAGGGTCATGGATAGCAGAGCTGTGCCTACAGCTGTCAGCTCCAGCTGCAGGCAGGCCTGGAGACCCTTTGGTTTTGGTTACAATGCATTATAGACTTTTCTTTGCTGAGCATCTTAATACAGCAGAACCAATCTATACCTTAACTTTTATCTATAGCCTATCATAACTACTATAATTACCATATTCGTGTTACTGTTCTCCAATCACTGAAAGTTAGTATATTACAGTTTAAGCTAGAAGTTGTTTTTCAGTTTTCTTGCAGTGGAAAATTCTGAAACCTCTTTTCTACTTGCAGCATTTACTGCCTTCTTTGCCTGTGCTGTCTTTCTGCTTGGTACAAACATCTTCTTGTTTGTGTGGGTTTATCCTTTGCTCTAAGCCATAAAAACCCCTTCCAACTAACATACACTTTGCCTCTTTGGTTATCCAGTAAGACTGGCTCAGCAATTCCTTTCTTCTATATCAAAACTTGCTTCCATCTCTATTCCTTCATCAGATTCTACATTTAAAAATCTTTCTGCCAAGCATCCATATCTGTGAGACTTTCTTGTCAAACTTTCATCCTTCCCAACACCCCAGCACTATGGGGAAAGGACAGGGAAGGCAGGACACAGGGAGAGCCTGTGTCAGCCTTCAAACCTCAGGGTGTCTTAGAGAATTACCCAGACCCCATTGCCCTGGCATTTGGGCATCTTCACATTTTAATGGCATTTCCCCTCTCAATGTTAATGGCATTTTTTCTTACAATGTACACTGAAATAGGGGCAGAGAGAAAAAAAAAAGCTACACAGGGGACTGAAATTTAGCCAGAACATGAATGTTTCCTCACATTGTTTCTGAAATCTGCTCTCTGCTCATTTTCTGAACTGAACTGTATCAAACACAGACAAAAATTTACTACCAACAGGCTCCTTGCATGGCAGATTTGGCTGAGAGATCAAAACCTGAAATGCTCTGGAGTCCAGTCTTATTTTCTGATTAGGCAAAAGGTAATGTAGTAGCTATTTATTATTTTGTGATGGAAGAGACCTCATTTTCTCTAATCCACCAGCAGTCATCAACATTGAAAGAGCTCCTGAATGTACCCAAAACAAATTCTGCTAATTTTCCAGCCCCCAGGGTCAGCTGGAAAGCAGCTCAGAGCCAGGAAAGGTGGAACATGAAGCGGCCTGAGCATGGGCAGCAATGTCAGGCTCAGAAATCTCAGTGGAGATGTCCCTGCTGCTTTGACAGTGGTGCCCCTCACCTGCCAGCTCAGTTTGGGCTTGCCAGCTCTGCACACCTGGGGCTCAGTGTCTTGGATGGAACCATCCCATGATGTCCCCCAGGCTCTCCTGTGTTGGGGAAGATGAAACAGGAAAGCCTTATAAATATGATTGTCTGGCAAAAGATTTTGAGAATATAGAAACTATAATTGAGATTGAAATGAAAGCAAGCTTTGAGATCCCTTAGTTACTGAACAATAGGAAAACAATGGTGTGGCCAGCTGAAGGTGATCCCCTTTTGATGGAACAACACCCTCTGCTTGCAGACAGCTCCAAGAGTCAGAGCAGACCCTACAGCTTGGCAGAAGGGGCCCAAAGAGGAGTTTTTAGGGTTAAAAATGTAACACAGTATGGTAATGTAGTGATTCTTATAGGCTGTATGTAAATACTATAGGATTTGTATCTTGTACTAGATTGGTTAGTGAGAATCAGAATATTCAACACAGAAGAAGATTTATTGTATTGGAATGGGAACTTCGCTCTCTTACCCCTTTTACTCTCTTACCCTTTTACCCTCTCATCCTCTCTCCCCCTCTCTTCTCTCAGCCTGCCCTGAGCTGTGTTTGGCAGCTCCCAGCAGGGCCCTGCACCCAGGCCCTTTGCAATAAACCCCAAGTTCCAGTCCTGGCTGCAGAGATCTCTCATCTCCATCTGTCCCGACCGTCCTACCCCCCAGCGCTCCTACAGTTGTGGAACAAGGATCCCTTCCCATGCCCAGGGAGCCTCCAAATCTGCCCTCAGGTGGGGAAAGTCAGGCCCCTGACCTGATCTCCTCCTTGACACAAATTCCAGCCTCCTTGGAGCAGTGCTGAGCTTCCTCTGTGAGCCCATGCTCACAAACACTTCCTTGGAGGCTGCTGCCTTTTCCAAGCTTTCCTGGCTGGAAAATGCTGCTGTGGGTTTTGCTGCTGCCTCCCTCCGTGCTTGCAGCAGAGCTGCAGAACATCCTCACTGAGGCATCACCTCCTCCACACACCAAGCTGCCCTTGGGCTCATGGGACCTGCTGGGAGGCACAAAGAGGGAAATGCCAGGGAGCCCTGGGCAGCCTTGGGCTTTAAAATGCCATTTTTCCTCATCCCCTGGTATCTCCCTGCTCACAACAAACCCTTCTGCTGCTGAGCTGCAATCCCACACAAATCCTTTGGTCTAAAGCTGCTTCCCAGAGGGGGTTTAACAAACCCTGGTGATGCTGTTCTCACTCCCAGTGCATCCCAGCACCAGGAACTCTGTGTTTAACAAACCCTGGTGATGCTGCTCCTGCTCCCAGCACATCCCAGCACCAGGAACTCTGTGTTTAACAAACCCTGGTGATGCTGCTCTCACTCCCAGCACATCCCAGCACCAGGAACTCTGTGTTTCACCTGCCCTGGGGGAGCAGCTCTGGCAGGGGTGAGCCGAGCTCACCAGTTCAGCTCAGTGCTCCCTGCCAGGCTGCCAAAGGGGTTCTTACTCCCAGTTTAACCTCCTCCTCCTCCTTCCTGCAAGGGAGTAAACAGAGAAACTCCTTCCCCTTCACCTCCAGCCCTGCTCCCTGAGCTCTGGCTGCCAGATGGAGCGAGCTGAGGCTTTTCTGCCCTTCTCTGCTGCCAGAGTGTCACGGCTGTGCTGCTGCCAGGGGAGGGGGAGCTTCTCCCAAGCCTCTCTCCAGTGCTTTGCACCATCTGCACATGAGCCCAGGGGCTGGGCCAGTTGCTCAAGACTCTGCCTGAATAAGCAGCATCTCTGCTAAGTGTAAAATTGGAAGTAAAGGGGAGCTGGAGCAGAGGCAGCGGGGGTGTGTGAATGTGCTGCCTCCCCTGCACGCAGCCAGGGCTCATCTCCAGAGGATTGGCTCTCTTCTCCATCTCCTTTCTCTTTTTCCAGTGGCTTTTGATGGGTGTTAAAAGCAGCCTGGCCTCAGAAGATGCTGCACACAGATTTATGGGGGCTGTAAGACACCTGCTGCAAGAGCCCTAGCAGGGATGTTTGCTGCCTGCAAAAGCTGTTTGACTCACTTTCTTGGAGGCTGTTGCAGCTTCACAGGCTTTTGATGGACCAGGGAAAGCTCAGCCTGGGCAGGATTGACCAGGGAAAGTTCAGCAGCTGTGATTCCTTGTGGGATGGCTGCTGGTCCCAGCATCACTGAAGGAAAAGGACACAGGGAGGTCCTGCCCATCACCTTCCCCTTGGGGCTGAGCCCACAGCCACGGCCACCTGTGGGGGTGTTCTGTGTGCTGTCACCCTGAGCCACATGAGGACATCAGAGAGGTCAGGACATTTCCTTTCCCAGAAGGAAATAATCAAATTTGCCCCACTTGTTAGAATTTTATTCACTTTTGAACAGCTTTTTTCAGACTGGAGAAGGGGGTGCTCAGGAAATGCTCCATGCAATGTGGTGAGAGCTGAGAGTGCCTTCCCTGGAGCTCAGCTCTGTGAGCAGCAGAGGGACCAGCCCCTGTGCTGCAGAGAGGATGGGGAGCCCTTCCTCCCCTGCTGTTTTCCCAGTTTTAAATGAAAGCTGGGATGCTGCAGGAGACAGTGCTGGTGCACATGGCACTGTGCAAAGTTCTGCTTTGGCAGCTCCCACAGGATGCACAGCTTGAGGGCTGGGACCCATCACAGGAGGAAAAACAAAATCGTGTCTGTGTCAAAAGCAAGAAACTGAATCTGCTCTGCTGATTTCCCGGGTGAGGTCTCTGCCAGTGTTTAAAAAGGATAAATGAGACGACCTGGATAATTACAGGGCTGTCAGCTCCACTTCGATCCCAGGCAAATTGATGGAGTGGCTGATGTGGGAATTGATTAATAAAGAATTAAAAGAGAATAACAGCAGTAAATGAAAGGGAAAGGGCTCAGTGTCTATCAACAGGTTGAAGGCAGTGGGATTTGCAGAAGCAGCTTTTTGGGGCAGAGCTGCCTGCTTTGAAGGGAATGGGATTGTGTGACGTGTTTCACTTGGAGCACAGAGTGGACATCAGAGTGACCATCAGAGTGACCATCAGAGTGACCAGCCCAGCAGGGCCACAGCTGGACATCACCATGGGCTGCCAGCTCCCTGTGCCTGTATCTCCATCCCAGCTCAGCCTGTGCCTCTCCGGGCAATCTGAACTCCTTCCAGCACTGCCACATCCTCTTGGCCAGGTGTGGACACAGCAGAGCTGCTACGAGGTGAGCAGGGCACAGAAAACACCAGGAAAACACCAGGAAACACCAGGAAACACCAGGAAAACACAGGAAAACACAGGAAAACACTGGGAAAACGTGTTCCTGCCCTGCTGGCTGCAGCACTGTGCATCCCCCCGTGCTGTCCTGGTCTCCTGGCAGGCAGGAAGGGATGGCAGCATCCAGGCAGGATCCATCCCTGTGCTGGCTGCTTCCTTTTCCAGTTGCCATAGGAACAGACGAAGGCCTTTAAAGCATCGCAGTGGGGAGCGTGTCTAGGTCATGCTGTGGAGCAGGCAACCATTTTATAGTGATAATAAATCCAGGGAATTGGGAATTTGGCCGAAGTAGCACGCAAGGAAAGGACTTGAAAAGGCAGAATGGAGATAAATGAATGAAAATAATTTTATGATGAATGGCCACGCGTTGTGCTAGACCTGACTGAAATCCTCCTCTGGAGTTCAGGAGAGAGGAGCTGGGAACACAGATTGTGAGGAATTATTTGTCCCTGAAGCCTGAAGATAGAAAGGCAAAGGCAGCACCTGAGAGTGTTTAGGGACTATTGGATTTCAAACCCTTTGGTTATCATCAGTCCCTACTCTGTCTGGCTGTGAGTTACTGCTGGCCAAAGATTTACCATCCCTCCATTGGCATGGCAGCAACCAGAGAGGCTCCAAATCATCAGGGATGAGAGCTGGCCAAGCAGAGACAGCTCTGTGAAGGTCACCAAGAATCTGCACAGGAAAATGGGGGCAGATGGCCTGGGATGTCCCCTGGGATCCAGGGGAGCTGCTGGGGCAGCTGATGTTGGGAGCAGGTTGGATTCTGGATGTTCTCCTGCATTGTGGTGTGGAGCTGCTCTCCTGCTCCAGCCTGGGACCCTGTGTGGGTTCTTCCCACCATCCTGGCAAATTCCCTTCCTTTCATGCCAGGTCCATGGGCTGTGCAGCATCTTCCTGGCTTTGCTTCCCCTGCCTGGTGAGGCAGAAGCAAAAACTCTGTTCCAAAAGGTTCCTTGCTGACAGAGCCCAATCTGTCTGTGTTATCAGCAGCTTTATCACACCCAGCTCCCACTGCAGCAGCAGAACAGTGGGCAGAGGGGGTGGCAGGTCACCGACACATGGCAGCAGTGTCCTCGCATGCCCTAACGAATTGAGGGCCTGAAAATGAGTGGAATTAGACAAATGAGGCAATCTCTGTGTTCTCCCAGCCCTGGGAGCTGTGGGTAAATGCAGATCCCCCGTTTGCCCCAGCCTGGCACCGCTGGCAGGGCACAGTGGGCTCTGGGAGGCCCATGCAGATGTCCCCCTCCCCAAAACCTCTGCATCCTCCCCCTAATTGAGCTGAGATTTGAAACTCTTTTATATCACCGTGTCCTGTTGGCTCAGAGCAGCAGAATTTCTCACTGGCTTAATCACCTTGTTATGTCAAACAAGTTTGGGTTATTTTGGGATGGCTGGAGGGTGCCAATTTGCACCTCCTGGCAGCACAAGGCCCATGCTTTGCCTTAGCACTTGTTCTTGGCAAGACAAAGAAAGCCTTGAGTGCCTCATACAGCAAACAAGGCTCCTGTGGGACCTGGGACATCTGGTGCTGGTGCTGCTGCTTTCAGCTGAAGCCCAGTTTGGTTTAACAAGGCCATGGGTAGAACTTGGAGTGGCTGAGCTGGGGTTGGCCAGAGCCCAAGTCAGGCAGGCACCAAAAGCTGCAGCAGCTCCTGGAGCAGAGACCTGGCTGTGGGACCTGCAGAGGGGCCTCTGAGCCGCCCCAGACACCAAATCTCTGCTTGGGTGCTCCAGCAGAGGGAATTGGACTCTCTTCGTTCTTCCATTATCCCATCCACAGCCCTGGATACTGGGCATCTTTCCCTGTGCTGGCTGGAGGCGTCTCCTCACTTTCCTGGGGGCAGGAGGATGATGAGGAGAAGGGATGATGCTCAGGTCTCCTTTTGGAGCCATGGCAGGGGTCAGGGCAGGCACAGCTCTGTGTGCTCCCACTGCAGGCACTGGGGGCTTCAGAAGGGGGCTGGAGCCTGGCCCTGCCTGCCCTGGGGGGTCCTGAGGGTCAGCACAGAGCTGGGGGCATTGAAGTGTCCCCAGAGTGACTGCTGTGGGTGGGGGTGGCCCTGTCCCTTGGCTGGCTCCAAGCAGGGAGGGTCTGGAGCAGCCCTGGGCCAGCCATGGAATCATTAAGGTTGGAAGAGACCTCTTGGACCCTCGTGTTGATGCCTCAGGTTTTGGGTTTTATATTTTTCACATTCTGTGCTGCTTTAGTGTGTGGGTCTGAGCTTCACATCAGGGGATGTGAGCTCTGTGCACAGAGCAGGGAGACAAAACAATTCCTGCTCCAGCTGGGCACCAAGGACAAATGATCCAAATCTCAGCCCCAAGAGCACAAACACCGTGGGCTGGAGAGAGAAAAACAAGGATGGGACTGCATGGGCTAAAGCTGGAATTGGACAATGAACTGCAAGATGCAAATGGAGCAGAACTGATCAAAGTGAGAGACCCTGTGTCCATTTTGTGACCATTTTGGTTCATCTTGGGTGCAGCCCTGGCTGGGCTCTTGTGCTGCCCAAGGTGGATCCATTGAGGAGATCCTTTTCATAAATCCCTGCTTTACTTTTTAACTCTGTCCAGTCTCTGCTCCAGTTTAGCCTTCAAAAGGCATCAGTGTCCCAAAGTTAACCTCAGCTCCCAGAGCCAGCCTGGCTGCTGGAATGTGAGCGCCTCTCCCAGAGGACACAGCTGTGATTTTGTGATTTTAGGATTTCTCTCTCTGGCCTCTCTTGCTCAGAGATTGCCTCTCCCCCACACCCAGCATCTGCCCATGGCCTGTTGGGATGCAGCAATGGATGCCAGGCCAGGTGGGTGTGGCAGTCATATTTTCTGGAAAAATCCCTCTGCCCAGGATTCTTCTCCTGAGAAGCTTCAGAGAAAAAGGAAAACAATTCTTATCTCATTTGCTTCTCCTATGTTTTGCTGCTTTGAAATGTGTTTGAAGATTGTTTACCCACAGGTGGTTGTTTCATTGGTTTCATGTGAATTGTTTTGACTCATTGGCCAATCAGGGCCAAGCTGTGTCAGGACTCTGGAAAGAGTCATGAGTTTTCATTATTATCTTTTAGCCTTCTGTAAGTATCCTTTCTGTATTCTCTGGTATTCTTTAGTTTAGTATTCTTTAACATAATATATCATAAATATAAATTCTAAAATATAAAATCATAAAATAAAAAATTAGCCGTCTGAGAACAAGTAGTCAGATTCATCATTCCTTTCTTCATCTGGGAACCCCACAGATACAATAATGGGGGAGCTGAAGTGTCCCCCCTTCCCAGCAGGTGTGACCAGGGATGCCCTGGGCTCTCTGAGCTGCCCCTGGAATCCTCTGTCCCTTCCCAAACAAACAAAACCAGAGGGCACCTCACAGTGCTCCCACCCGAGCCCTTTCCTTGGAACAGGAACAGGGAAGGGGAATGTTTGCTCTATTTTGGGATTTCTGTGCTTCTCCAACTTCACAGAGTGGCTGCAGCTATTTTGAGGTCCCTTTCCTTCCCTGCCATCCCCAGAGGCTCCTCGCTGAGCAGTGGAATAGAAAACAACACATTATTGCTACATTTTGCTGAGCTTCTCTGTTTCATATGAAAGGAAGATGCTCCGGAAGCCAGTCCAAGCCTGAGATGCCAGGAAGGAATTGGATTTTTTTCCTGAGTGTCTTCCCAGGATGCTGCCAGTGGGGAGGTGCCCCACCCTGACCCTGCATGGCCTCTGGGCTGCCTCAGGTCCTGATAAAATCCAAAATTCTCTCTTCAGTCTTCTCTTCATCCACTCCAAAGGGACTCCTCTTCCTCAAGAGCCCGGGAGCCTGGCATGGAGGGATGGGAAACCTCTCCACTCTGAGAAACCCCCAGGTGGTGGCAAATCCAGGTGCTGGGGGGTCTTGGCATTCTGTGGGACTTTAGGATCCTGCATCCCTGGGTTCCCCACAGCACCCTGCCAGCGTGGGAGCAGGAAGGTGGATCCAGCTCCCATCCAGGAGGGATGGATTTCCAGCTGGGACACAGCTGCTGCCCCTTCTCGCCTCATCCTGGCAGTGGGATACCCCTTGGGAGGATCCCTATGAACATTTTCCTATAAAACTTGCATGTCCATAAAAAACTCAGGAAGGGGTGGATTCAGTGGCTGCAGGGGGCCAGGATCCCATCTCCCCAGCCCAGGGCTCTGGGCCACTCACCAGTGCCTGAACATCATGAGATGTGCAGCAAAATGGAGCATCAGCCACGAGTCTGCTGCTTTTCTGTGCCCCTGGCTCTCCCCAAATCCCACCTTTCTCTCCCTGACCCTGGGACTCAGGAAACACTGTGGGACAAGTGTCTTCCCAAGCATGTGGTGTTTGGTGGAGCTGGGGAGGATTGAATGATCTGGGCAGCTTTGGGCTCTTGTCAATTGGATTTTTTAATCCATTCTAGCATTTGTAATTTAGGAGTTTTAATCCATGAGAGTTCAGCACTGTCTTAGGTTACAAGATGTGCTGGGGGAGTGTGTTCTGTTGCCATCTGTCAGAGCTGGGGCAGTTCTCTGCTGTTCATGGGGCAGTTTTTCCTTTATCTCCCCCACAGCCAACCCTCCCTCCAGCAGATCTCTGCTCTCCATGGCCACTGAGTGTCCCTGCAGGGCTGATCCAATCCCAGCATCCCATGGGGAGATGCTCCGCCCAGGGGAGGAGCCAAGCATTCCTACCTGGATCCAATCTGAGCCTGGCACAGCACAGCAGCCTTTGCCCCCTGCATTGCCAGAGGAGCAGCTTTCTGCTGCCCTGCATGGCCAGAGGGAGCCCAGGCCCATCTGCAGCAGCCCTGGAGCTGCAGAGGAAAACTCCCCCCTTGTGCAGGATCCCTGCTGCAGCAGAGCCACAGCTGGCACTGCAGGAGGGCTGAGCCCCCATGGCATGGGGCTGGGACACCTCCCTGACACACAGGGGGCAGAGACTGTTCTGACTCTGGCAGTGGTTTGTTTTCTTCTTTTTGTACTATTGCATTTGTATTTTTAATTTTCCTAATAAAGAACTGTTATTCCTACTCCCATATCTTTTAGCCTGAGAGCCCCTTAATTTCAAAATTCTAATAACTCAGATGGAGGGGGTTTACATTTTCCATTTCAGGGGTGGCTCCTGCCTTCCTTAGCAGACACCTGTGTGTTCAAACCAAGACAACCACACTGAAGCCCCCTGCCACTCTCCCACCATTTCCAGCTGCATCCCTCAGCTTGCCAGGGCTGCTTCTCACCCTTCCCAAGCTTGCCCTGGCAGGGAAGGAGTTGAAAGCTGAAAATTCCAGAGATGACTTATTTCAGCCACCTCTTTTAATGATGATTTGAATGAGCAAAGCAGAAAGCTTGGTTTAAATTGCCAGCTTTTAATCTTGTTTCTCATTTGTGTGTTTTATTTATTCGCATAATTTGATTCTTTATTGGTAACCACCAACCTGCAGCTTTGATTCTTCTAAAACTCCTCTGTTTTGCTAAACAGAAGAAAACACTTTGTGTGTGGGAGGTTACTTAAGCAATTATGTAGCCTAATGTACATTTACAACAATTCTTTGTGTTTGGGTTTTATTATGTTATAATATAGGGAATGATGCATTTCTTCTTTATGAGATGATTATTAGGTTTGGACTCACACCGTGTGCCATGGTCTATTTGGATGGAAATTGGTTTTCAATTTAAGATGCCCAAAAACCAGTATCAAAATTGGGTTTTATTCGTTAAATAAAACTATTTAAAATGTGCTAGCCACAGATGAAAAAATTAGCTTATCTGAGTGTTCATTTAAAGCTGATTTCCTAAACAAGATAAGCTCTATCCACCAGGAGGGAGCTGAGTGTTTTGTTCCCACTTTTCATACTCTTTATGGGTTTAAAATGAATATAATACTTAGGATTTATTCGCAGGCAAGAAAAAGCAAAGGAGCTTTGCCACTTTTCCTCATCCCAAATTCCTAGGGCTTGCAATGACTAAATTACTGGGAAAAGTTAATGCAGAAGGAATTTTTTTGCCTGCATTTTGGAGGGTAGGGATGCTGGGAGGTGCTGGATCCACCTCCCCAGCATCTAAAACTTCCATGGTTTTAGAGCTTCTTTACAGAGCTGACAGCACCCACGTGCTGCCTGATGTTTTTATACAAGACACTAAAATTACAGGGGGGTACATCTCAACAACAAACTCAATTTTTAATTAAAAGGAAAAAAAAGAAAGTGTATTTCAGGTAAAGAGAAATCACTGTGAAACTGGGAACACTCCAAAAATAAAGGTGGAGAGCTGTGGCAGAGCAGGCAGGGAGCACTTCAGCCCCCCAGTCTTTCCAGGCACAGAGAATTATTATTATTTGCCTTGCCACAGCACCGAGTCCAGTCCATAATTTCTCCTTCTCCTTCCTATGAACGGGAATTTTTTCCCATTTGCAGGTCAGAGCCGACAGTAATTGCCCACTGCTGCCTGCTCGGGGTTCTCACTGTAGCAATCCCACACAGAATAAATGGCTGTGTGCTGTTATCAGCAGTTTTCTGCCCGGCAGATCCGGGGGGGGGGGTTTGTTATCTCAAGGAAAAGAATTCCACGGATTGCACATAGACAGGGACGGGGCCATCCTAATAAAGATAACGGATTATGTGCATCGTGCCAATAAAAACGCCCCCAGGGTGGGTGAGATCTCCTTTTTGGAGAGGCTGGAGCTGTTTCAGGGCACGTCCTGTGGTGCTGATGCTGGAATGGCCTCTGCGTGAGGGGGAATTATTTGGCATTTCCAGGGATGCAATTGCGGTGAGCTCAGGGATGCCAGAGGAGCATCCCGCATCCTGGGCATGCTTTGGGAGCTCCTCTGGGTCTGGCTGCAGAGGCACTGTGAAAAATGCATGTATTTTATGATTGGCTTTTTGCAAATATTAAAATTAATATTATATGTGTTGTGTTAGAAAGTAATGCTGTGTTAATTCTCTTAAGCGCTGTGTTAAATGTAGTTTTAGGTTCTAAAAAATGTTAAAATAGAAACGATGCTATGTAGGATACCTTTTTTTAAAGAAAGGACTTGCAGCGAGATAGCCACCATAGGACACCTCGATCTTTCAGAGAAAAAGAATTTATTGCCCTCTTATCAGAAGAAATGAACTTCTTCCCGCCTCAAAAGCGCTGTCAGGATTCAGAGGAAGAAGCTGACACTGCCCAGACAGAATCCTGTGTGTGAATGGAATTTATGCATCATGTATGAGATGTATGAATATGCAACAGGCCATTGTTTTTAAGGGTTAATCCTTTGTTAACGTGGGTCCTTTTTCAGGCTTATTTTGCCCAGAAAAGGTACCCGGACATCCGTAACTCTTTATATTTGTTGTCTATATTGTCCTAATTCAAATTGTCCAAATTATTATTACTCTAATTGTATTACTATTTTTATAACCATTTTATTACTATTAAACTTTTACTATTAAATTTTAAAAACAAGTGATTGGCGTTTTTCACAGGCACCATCTGCCTCCATCCCTGGGCATCGCTCCCGCTGCAAAAATTTAATAATGAGAAAAGGCAAAAGCAGGAAAACAGGAAAACAAGGCGCTGCTGTGCTTCCAGCTCTCCAGCGACTGGCAGCAGCTCCATGTGGATCTATCACTAATGCTGCTTCGTGGGCTCCAGTCCTACTGGCATCATTTTTTTAAAAACCCCTTTTCCAGAGTAATTGCTGTTTGTTTTGTCATTTCTCAGTGGACAATTACAGTTCAAAAACAAGAGTGCCTTTGAAGATTGCGAGCGGGTGGAGGCTTCATTAACACACTATTAATGCTCCATCGAAACTCACTTGAACTCCACCTGCCTGGGGCCTGGGACACGAAAAATCTGGCTTTGCAAAGCGAGGATTATTTAATCTATTTAAAATACTCACAGTATGGTCTCCTGGATACATTTCAACGTCAGCGGTTTGGGAGGATGAAATATCTCCTGTAGGTTTGTGCTGTTACTTATCATTCAAAAAAATATTCATTGCAAAGAATAATCCTCTCTTTTATTTTTTTTTTTTTTCCTGGAGAAGGGAAACAGAGAGACAAATCTGAAGCTGGTTTGTCTCAGGATGGGGCTCTTTACCTGGGATTAAAGTATTAAGAAGAACAGAACAATTTTGATTCAAAGAAGCAGCAACCCAGCCTGGGGTCACCCCACCAAGCCTGACAGGGACTCGATTCTTTTGGGAGTGCATTGGGAGAGTTTCCAAGGCCTGATGGTGCAGTGATGTCAGGAGGGAGAAGAGATGTTAAAAATAAAAAGGAGAGAAAATCAGGAAGTTTCCTGCTTAGCATTTTTATAATTTTTACTCAAAGGGAAGCTCTGGTAAATCACGGGTTTGTGGTGCTCACCACCCATCCCTCCATTCATCCATCTGAGGTTACTCTGGTGTTTCATTGCTCATTAGGAATGTTCTTTCTTAATTAATATTATCCATCATCCGTGAATGAGGCTGTTTGCTGGGAGCTGGGCCCAGCTCCTGACTCTGCTCCCAGCAGGGTTTGGGAAGGTTCCACCACCCAGAGCTCTCAGAGCTCAATAATCACTTCTATTAGAGATGCTAACGTGGCTCTGGGGTCACGTCCTAGGGCACAGAGATTTTACTAAAGAGAAGGAAAGATTTTCTTTCTGCTGTTCTGATGCCTTAGGATTTTATCTTTTCTATTTTTCAGATGCGGTACTGCATTAGTACATAATTCTAAACCCCTTATGAAGCATTGGTTAACTGTCTTCACATTTTGGTCAGACAAAACAATCCCTCTAGACCTGAGATCCAAGGACACTCTACAGCCTCAGGCCCAGAAAAGTACAAACAAAAGTGAATTTGGGAGGCACAAACTGGGGGAATATGACTTCATTACCTGAAGCTGTAACTGGAGGATTAACCCCTGATATGTAAATGGACCGAAGTTAAAATTGTTTGAAAAACTCGTGGCCATGGTACATCTTGAGACCATTGCAGACTCTGGGAGGCTTTTGACTGTTCAGGGTGTATCTATTGAAGGCCTTTAATAAATACCCACTTTATTCTCTTAATCTAGTCCAGCCTCTGCTCTGGGCAGCCACTCCAAGGCAAGATGCAAACAGGAAGGTGGCCCTGACCCAGCGCTGGTGGGAGCAGGGCAGTGCAGGGCTGCATCCCTGGAGATGCTGGGCTGGGATGTTTGTGTCCCTCCAGGGGAGCTTGGGCACGATGGGCCAGCAGCACCAGGGTTTAATTTGTGTGTAGGCATCAGATTTTGGCCACTTTGCTGTGATTTCCAACCCACTCCTATAGCAAATTGCAGCCATGGAGCTCACTGAGCATCACTGAGGATGGGAGGGAAAAGAAGAAGGGAAAAGGGAGCTGCTGGAAAAGAGCTGCCATTAATCCATTCTTTTAAACCTGGAGAAGCTTCCTCCAGTCCATCTGAGGAAGATGAGAGGCTCTGTGCAGCAGGGAGGAGAGGAGCCCTGGAATTACGCCCTGGAATTACAGCACAGTAATTGCTTGGTACTTACAGTCCAGGTCTAGAAGATCTCCAAGCCATTACTCATTGGAAAGATATTGAGCTCTCATCACGAAGAGGAAATATGGTCTCTAAACAGGCAGCTAATGGTGTGCAATTTATCTGATGGCAAATCACCCACGTTCATTACTCTGCAGCACAGCCAGAAACAGAAATTCAAAATTAGCTGAAGGAGAGAGGCAAGGAGGGAAGGACACATTTCCTTCCAGTGTTCCTTCAGGGTGGCTTTTGGAATTAGGGTGGCAGCTCTTTGTACCCAGCACAACCCAGCCAGGAAAACCCCCTTTATATGCATCTTCCTCCCTGGAGACAACAAAAATGCTTTATGTTATTATTTTCACACTATTCAGAGTTCTTACTGACAAAAGCCTTCACATTCATCCAGGAAAACCTCGGACTGGTGGAATTTTTATTGTTCTTGCTCATCTTTGCCAGTGCTGTGGCTCCAGCGGTGAACAAAGGCCAGATACTCTTTTATGCCTTTCCAGCTCCTGAGTGTCCCCATGCTGGGGTTGGGAATGCCTTCCAGCTTCCTCTGCTTTACAGCTTCCTTCCTCTCCACTTCTTTTACTCTCTTCCAGGTATTTCTGATGGAGGAAATGGTTTGTTGACTGCACCAGGCTTTTCCTGAGGGGTGGGTGATGTTTTCCAAGCATTGGTGAGGGCACTGCTGTGCAGGAGATGCTGGTGAGGAACAGCCCAAGTGGGCACCCCCAGAAAACAGCCACAGCCTCTCCATCCATCATCCTTGTTTAGAAACATCAATCTAATTAATCCCTGTGCGTCTTGGGAGCTGTGGTTTCCCTTTGCAGGCCCGAGTGGAGGTGTCTGAAGCAGATGGGGAGGAGGGGATGTGCAGAGTTTTTCAAAGCTGTCAGGGGTGCAGGACTGACAGACAACAGACTCCTTCCTTCTCCTTCCTTCTGTTTCAGGGTGGAATCGATTCCTTCTGCCTCTGCTTAGGGTGGAATCACAGAGTTGTTAAGGTAGGAAAAGGTCTCTAAACCCATGGGGCTCAGCCATTAACCCAGCAGTGCCCCAGCTCACACTAACCCACGTCCCTCAGCATCACAGCTGCACAATTGTTGAGCTCTCACAGGGATGGTGATTCCACCACAGCCCTGGACTGCTCTTGGGTTGGCTGTTGACGTTCCCTGCCCCGAGATGTGCAGGATGTCTCTGCTTTCACCCGTGCAACTGAAGAACGAGTCTGGACTCTTCATCTTTTGGTCTTGAGGTTGTTTATTAATTCTTATCTATAAAATTTTCTTTCTGCCCAGATCTGCTCAGCAGGGCAGCCACAGGCACTCTGTGTTGTCCTTTTATACTACAAACTACGTGTAACATATTTACACTTAATTCCCAATACCTATCACCTGTGTTAGGCAGTGAGCTTCTACTCTAAACCAATCCCAAAGTGCCAACATCACTGCAGAAAATGGAGAACAAGAAGAAGAAGAAGAAGAAGGACTAGACACACTCAGATTCCTCCATCTTGTCCCCATAACCCCCACACCAAAAATCCTAAAATCTACATTTTCACCCTATGAATATTTTATTATTACACCATTCAAACCTGTGTGATTTTCAGGTCCTCATACAAGGCTGGCAATTCGCTGCAAGGGTCAAAATCAAATCCCCAGGTGGTTCTGGGCTGTGTGTCAGGGTCTCCGAGCCCCCTGATGGGGTCCTGGCAGCTCTGGACACCCAAAGGGATGTGCTGCGTTCCCACAGGCAGCCTGTTCCAATGCCTGACCCTCCCACGAAGAAATTGTTCCTAGCAGTGAAATAAACCCTCCCTGGTGCAACCTGGAGCCTTTTCCTATTCATTCCCAGAGCTTGTTACATGGGAGAAGAGACTGACCCCACTTGTCCACCACCTCCTTTCAGGGAGCTGGAGAGCACTTGGGGCTGAAATGTAGCAGAACTCACTGGCTGATCCTGAAAATTCCCGCTTTGTTCCATGAGCTGCTGTGGAAAGGCCTGAAGGACTGAAGGACTGACCCACACCTGCCCAGGATCCATCCCCCAGCAGCAGCCCCTGGGATCACTGAGAATTTGTGGGTTGCACACACTGAAAGGAAAAAAAAAAAGCTAATTTTAGTTTGCAGAGCAAGTGCCTTCATCAATTAATTATCCTTCATTGTGGAGTTATGGAGGAAGGGTGGGAGAAAAGCTGTAGCACTTCTTAACCCTTAATTTCCCCTTCTTAGCTCTTAATTTCCCCTTCTTAACTCTTAATTTGCCTTTCTTAACTCTTAGTTTGCCTTTTCTAGATAATCAGAAGGACACAGGAGTTTGGGGGATGTTTGATTGAGGTTGCTGTGGATTTTGCCTCCTGTTTTTGGATGGCCAACAGGAAGTTATAAACCCCTGAAATAACCTTGATTTCTTGGGAGGGGATGCTTTGCTTCAAAGAATTCCTTCCATTTCCTCCCAGGGTGACTATGAGAATGATCCAGAAACAATGTGAAATATAATTTTGTGTTAGTCATACACAAAGCACATCCAAGTCATCGCTTCGTGCTTGGAAATTTGTCATTTTAATGTGACTGGAGATCCTGTTGCAGTCACCTGCTGGTGCCAGGGCCAAATCCTTGCTGGGACTTTTGCTCAGCCTTGAGCCCCTCTGCAACTCTGGAATTCATCTGATCCTGTGCCAGGAAAAGAAACCAACAGCTCAAGGCGTGGAAGGGAGGCACCTTTTCTGCTGCAGACATCTTTTTATGAAAATCTTTTCTTAGGATTTTTTCTTCCTGAGAAGCTGAGAAGCCTCAGGAACAAAATGTAAACAATGGTTATCTGCTGCTGTGGAATGCAACAGGTGGGTCTGTGATTGGTCTCATGGGGTTGTTCCTAATTAATGGCCAATCACAGTCAGCTGGCTTGGACAGAGAGTCCAAGCCACAAACCTTTGTTATCATTCTTTGCTATTCTATTCTTAGCCAGCCTTCTGATGAAACCTTTTCTTCTATTATTTTAGTATAGTTATAATGTAATATATATATCATAAAATAATCAATCAAGCCTTCTGAAATATGGAGTCAGATCCTTGTCTCTTCCCTCATCCAAAGACCCCTGTGACCACTGTCACACTTTTCCTTCCTTTGCTTGGCCTCCATCTGCTCTGCAAGGTGCTCTGCTCCTCTCCAGAGAGGTGTTTTCTGCTGTTTGCTGCTTTTCATCCCCACTCCTCAAATTCCCAAACAATTCCCACCACCTTCCCTGGGACAGGTGCATCTCAGATGGACAGATATCCTTGGAGTCCAGAGATGGGAATTAATTTAAGATGTATTTTGGTGATGGACACACTCAGAGTGCAAAGTTGGGAATGAATAAATGAGGTTAAATCTGGGGGCAATTCTAACAGAGATTTTCTTGGAGATTTTCCTGGCAGGGCTGGCTGCTGGCAGGAGTCCTGCCTGACTCCACATGGCACAGCCCCAAAGGCTTCCCCACCCCATGGCAAAAACCTTCAGATTGCATCCCAAATCTCAAAAATTCCTGCAAAACCTTTAATCCCCCAGGTCTGGGGCTTAAGAGGCGTCAGCCAGGCGTGATGCCCTGGGCTGGTGGGGAGCAGAGGGACAGCCCAGGCCCTGGGGACACCTGGGGAAGGCACAGGGATGCTGGCACCTCTGGTGGCTGTCCCCTCTTCCCAGTGGATTCACAACGGGAGCAATGATTTGCAGTTCCAAGCCAGGAACATTAAGAATAAATCACTCGTAACTGGGAAGATGATAATAACAGAAGCCTCTGGGGAAATCTGTACTGCTGAACAGCAGCTTTTATTATTTTTTTTTTCACTTGAAGTCTCTTAATGAACCCTCATGTTGAAATCTTCAGAAAGACTCACCTTAGGGGGTATTGGGAAATATTGATAAATAGTGTTTGGCACTCCTGGGGCTCTCAGTGAGTGGCACAAATATCATCACAGCAGACGGACTGGATGCCTCCAGTTCTTGTTTTCCCACCCTCTGTGGCTCTTCCTACCTGCAAGGGGCAGGCAAGGTCCAGCAAGAGGTCAGCAAGCCCCATCCCAGCACTCACACAGCCCAATTCCCAGGGAAAGGGGCTGTTAGCTCGGCAGGAAGATCCATTTAATCCCAAACTTTGCCAAGAAACAATATATTAGCTGCAAAACAGCTTCCACGCTTTATTTGAAGGTAATTTACAGCCCACACTGTGAGACAGAGCAATATTTGCAAGCAATTAAAGAGAGGATGACTCAACAACAGCCACCTCGGGTCAGATTTTCAAGTGTTCACCGTTCATGATGAAGGGATGTGGGAAGCAGGGGCTGTCCCAGGAGCTCCTTGGGGGCTCTGGGCAGATTTGCCACTGGAGGAGAAGGAAAAGATGGGAGGGATGGTCCCAGGGAGCTGTGGGCAGGATAATCAGCACAAGGGAAAGTTTTGGATGGGGTCTGGGGTGCTGCAAGCCAAGCCTTGCCAGGGCAGGGGGGATGAAATTGAAGTGGCTGGGCTGGCTCTGGCATGAGCAGGATGAACACAGGGTGTCACAGCTCAGATGGACACGATGCAGGGTGTCACCATGCAATTTCAGAATTTTCAGCCCATACAGAGGGACACCACACCATATTAGAAGGCTTCAAGCATCTGCCCACAGAGTAACATTAGGTCACTTCAGAAGGTTGCAAGCATCTACTCTTTGATGTTGTTTACACAACCTTTTACACCCCTGATGTTCCTGCACTGCCCCTGTGTGCCCTCTGCTCCCTGTGGTGGTTGCTCAGCACCCCTGGGCACTCCCTGGCTCATTGCTGTCAGTGCTGCTCACCTGCTGCTCACAGCTGCACCCACTGGGGATGAGGCCGGGCCACAGCCCCACTGCCAGTGACCCCAAACTGTGCCACACACAGCCCCAGTGACCCCAAACTGTGCCACACACAGCCCAAATCACCCCAAACTGTGCCACACACAGCCCAAATCACCCCAAACTGTGCCACACACAGCCCCAGTGACCCCAGACTGTGCCACACACAGCCCCAGTGACCCCAGACTGTGCCACACAGACATCCCAGTGACCCCAAACTGTGCCACACACAGCCCAGTGACCCCAAACTGTGCCACACACAGCCCCAGTGACCCCAGACTGTGCCACACACAGCCCAGTGACCCCAAACTGTGCCACACACACAGCCCAATCACCCCAAACTGTGCCACACACAGCCCCACCCCAGTGACCCCAGACTGTGCCACACACAGCCCAGTGACCCTAAACTGTGCCACACACAGCCCCACTGCCAGTGACCCCAAACTGTGCCGCACACAGCCCCAGTGACCCCAGACTGTGTGCCACGCACAGCCCAGTGACCCCAGACTGTGCCACACACAGCCCAGTGACCCCAAACTGTGCCACACCTACAGCAGGGGGAGTTCCCATAAAATCCTCGGGGCAGCTCCCTCTCTCCTCCAGCAGCCTGGCACCTCTGACCACCCCTGTGGGCAGGGCAGGGAGGCCAGGGGGGATTGCTGGGGGTGTCTGAGCAGCGAGCACAGCCCCAGGGCTGTCCCTGTCCCATCCTGGCCGGGGGGCAGTGTGAGGCTCTGGCTCTGCCATGCACCCGCTGGGGCTCTGCTGCTCAGCTCATCCCTGTCTTCTCTCCCCTGGAGACACAGACAGCAAGTGTTTGACTTGGATTTACATCCCTCAGCAGAGTTTCTCGCTGTACTTTGGATGTGTGAGAAGTAACTGCTGAGGCTGTGACAGTGCAGAACAGCTGTGAGGCCAAGCTGGGAAACTGAGGCATGGCTCTGAAGTGGCACCCCTGGGTGTCACCAGAGCCAGTCCAAGCCCTGGACACAGGGCATTTTGGCTGCTGGGTGGCATCCTGCTCCTCTGGCACCCAAGGGATGTTGTTCCTTCCCTCCCTGCCTCTCTGTTTAGGCTGAGGATGTGCTCTGTTCCCATCTGTCAGAGCTGGGGCAGCTCTCTGCTGTCCTTTGGGCAGTTTTTCCTTTATCTCCCCCACAGCCAACCCTCCCTCCAGGAGATCTCTGCTCTCCATGGCCACTGAGTGTCCCTGCAGGGCTGATCCAATCCCAGCATCCCATGGGGAGATGCTCCGCCCAGGGGAGGAGCCAAGCATTCCTACCTGGATCCAATCTGAGCCTGGCACAGCACAGCAGCCTTTGCCCCCTGCATTGCCAGAGGAGCAGCTTTCTGCTGCCCTGCATGGCCAGAGGGAGCCCAGGCCCATCTGCAGCAGCCCTGGAGCTGCAGAGGAAAACTCCCCCCTTGTGCAGGATCCCTGCTGCAGCAGAGCCACAGCTGGCACTGCAGGAGGGCTGAGCCCCCATGGCATGGGGCTGGGACACCGCCCTGACACACAGGGGACAGGGCATGGTCTGACTCTGGCAGTGGTTTGTTTTCTTCTTTTTGTACTATTGCATTTGTATTTTTAATTTTCCTATGGGAGTTATTACCATTTCCATACCTTTGCCTGGGAGCCCCTTAATTTCAAAATTCTAATAACTCAGAGGGAGGGGGTTTACATTTTCCATTTCAAGGGAGGCTCCTGCCTTCCTTAGCAGACACCTGTCTGTTCAAACCAAGACACCACCACATCTCCCACAGCTCCTCAGTCCTTTAAGCAGCTCTGTTTGCTCCTCTGATGCTCAGTGCTAACCTTGCTCCAGAAAATTGCTCTATTTACCTCCTGCTGTTCCCCAGGACTGCCTGCAGCAGCCAAGCAACACTCTGGGAAGTGATGGGGGGCTGCAAAGGTAAGAAATGGGGTGGGACCCACATGGAAACACCAGTTGGGGGAGGCAGCTGGATAACAGGGGAGAGTGTCTGGGTGGGGAAGGGTTAATGGCCCCTCCTTGACTCAGCTGTAAAAGGGAGGGAAATGGGCTTTGCATCTCCTTTCTGTTCTGGGGGAGGGAGCAGTGCAGGGTTAGGGCTCTGCCATGGTTTTATCCCCGTGCCCAGGGCTTTCCCCAGCCCCACATTCCTGAGCAGCTTTGGTGCTGCTGGGGGCATCCTGGTGCCTTCAGCTGGAGCCACTGGCACACATCTGCCCTGGACATGTGGAAACCTGTCCTGGAAAGATGGAGACACCCCAGGGTCACACTGATGGCACAGGGAGAAAGCAAACACACATACACAAATGAACCCACCTTGCTCTGCCTGGTGGCCTCTTCTGTAAACAAACAGCTTTTCAAAGCCAGGGATAAATGGAATAAATGCTGGAATAAATCACAGCAGCCACCAGAGCAGGCACAGCTCCCTGGCCACTGCAGGTGGTAGGGACATCATCACGTCAGGGCTCAGCCCAGTTGTCCCCCCTTGAGGGGGCTTTGTGCCATTCTCCCCCCTGTTTTCCAGCCAGCTGGTCCATGGCACCTTGCCTGGCAACTTCCAGAGATTGCAGGAAATCCCAGAGCTGGTCCAAACAAGAGCTGCTGATTTAACAGTTTTGCCATAAACCATTCTTCATTATCTGGGGTTTAACCAGATGACCCTGGCCCTGTTGAGGAAGTGCTCTTTCTTCTGCAGTCAGCTGTATTTTAATAAGTTCCACTGTGGGTAAAACACCCCCAGAGAAAATCCATGCATTGTTCCATTTATCAGCCACAGCAAGTTCAGGATAAAAATATTCCGAGGTGAGGTAATGTACTGTGACACTGTGTGAGTTAATTTATAAGAGAATTAACTCTGTTTTGAGAGAGGATAAAACTTTCTCCAGTCAGATAGGGCTGGGAAATGTACTGATGGAAAAAAACAGTTCTTCCTTAAAAGATGGGTTGGTTTGGGCATGTTTTTTTGGTTTTTGTTTTTTAAAAGTTCAGGTGCTAAAAGTGGAAATGGAGGGGAAGTGCAGCTCCTGAGTTGATCCAGTCAGGGAACTTCTGCTGCTTTGCTGATTCCCATCAGCTGGGAAATGGGGGAAATGGCGCTGGGCAGGTTTTGCCTTTGGTCTCAGCACCAGCAGGGGATTGTCACCATCATATTTTCTGAAAAAACCTCTTTGCCCAGGATTTTCTCCTGGGAATCTGAGAAGCCTCAGAGAAAAATGAAACAATAATTATTTCATTTGCTTCTCCTGTATTTTGCTGCTTTGAAATGTGTTTACACATTGTTTACCCACAGGTAGTTGCTTCATTGGTTTCATGTGAATTATTTTTACTTTATGGCCAATCAGGGCCAAGCTGTGTCAGGGCTCTGGAGAGAGTCACAAGTTTCCATTATTATCTTTTAGCATTCTGTCTGTGTTCTTTAGTATAGTTTAGTATAGTATTCTTTATTATAATATAGTAACATAAAATAATAAATTAACCTTCTGAGAACATAAAGTCAGATTCATCATTCCTCCCTGCCACAGAGCACCTCAGAAATTCAACAGGGGATGAGGGGAGCTGGGAACAGTGCTGCCCTGCCTGGTCCCCTCCTGGCTGCCCATTAAGTGATGCTGAGGGGATCATCCTGGGATGGCTGAGGCTGCCAAAGCCTTTCCTGGGCTGTGCCATCCCCTGCAGCTGCCCTGGGATGCTCAGAGCAGCTCCAGGGGCGGGAGAGCTCAGCTGCACCAAGAATTTTTTGGCTTCAGGCTTCTCCCAGCCAAAGTTCACAGGAATTTGGCCACCTGGAACATCCCATTGGCTTTGGGGTCTCCAGGCAGGGAGGAGACACGAGCACTGCTGTGTGTCCTGTGTGGGCTCTGGGTGCTAGCTGTACAAGGCCTGCTATGCCATGATCCCAGGAGATTCCCATGCTGCTTTTTGCAGCTGCACTTTCCTGGGTGCCTTTGGGACACAGAACCTCTGCTGTGAAAGTCCTGGCACCTCCTTGGGCCCCTGTCCCTTTCCCATCTGTCACTGTTGGGCACAAAACACACACAGACTGCTGTTCTCAAGGTGGAAAAAAGGGAAGTTTATTTTCTGACTCCAACATTTATGGATTTTCAAAAGTGATAGTGGATTGGAGGGTGACAGTGCCACCTCTCCAATGACACTGGACAAACCAACAGTCCAGGAGATTTCTCCTCCTCCATAAAAGAATGCAAAACAACAAGTTATTTACAGAAAGTGTGTGAGAAAGTTGGTTACAAGAATGTAAACATCAGAAAGCTTAGAAAATCTGTCTTGTTTTGGAAAGACAGGAGTCTGCTAAGGAAGGCAGGAGCCTCCCCTGAAATGGAGAATGTAAACCCTCCCCACCACTCCAAATTGCTATACATTTTAAATTAAGGGGCTCTCAGGCAAAAATATGGGAGCAGGAAATAACAGTTCTTTAATAGGGAAGAAAAATAAAAGGATAAAATAAACAATAAAGTACACTAGAACAACACGAGGTTGTTCTGACAGAGGCAGAACCCAACCTTGACACCCTGTGGGTCAGGGTGTTGGCAGCAGTCCCATTGGAATTGTGGCTCAGCCCTCCTGCAGTGTCAGGGGTGGTTCTGCTGGAGCAGGGATCCTGTAGAGAAGGATGTATTCTTCCTCTGAAGATCCAGGGGAAGAAGAGGCAGCTGCTGTTCCTCTGGAGAATCCAGTGGAGAAGCTGTGCTGGTGTTCCAGAATCTCCAGATTATACCCAGGTAGGGATGCTTGGCTCCTCCCTCTGGGCTCACATCTCCCAATGGGATGCTGTAGTTCTTATCAGCCATGCAGGGACATTCAATAGCTGTTATCAGCAGATGTCCCCTCCCGAGGGAGGAGTGATTGTGGTCACTCAAAGAGAGAGATAAGGCAAACTGCCCGCTTGACAAAGGTAATCTGCCATAGAGATGGTAATGGAAAACATCTTGCATTGCAATCTGGAACAAAATCTTAAAAAATCAGGGTGACACCCATCAGATCCTGCAGGCAGGCACAGGGACACATCCCAAGGTGACACCTGGCTGGGGACACACATCACACCTTGCTGGGGATGATCCCCATGGGCTCTGCGTCTGGCTGCAGGGATTCCCTGGTCCTGCACACCTGATCTCCCATCAGAAATAAAGGATGAAGCCCGGAGGACCCTCCAGGTCTTTTATTCCAATGAATGTTTGCAAATTCTTCCTCCTTATCTGTCAGTTTTCACCTCAGCTTTGCAGAAGCAGCGAGGAGTCTCCATTCTGTAGCTATTTTTCACCATAATGATTTATAATAGATGACAAAAATGAAAGTGCTGGAGGAAGAGAGGCCCAGCCTGGGCACTCGGATGGCCCTAATGAAGTCTCATCCAAGTTCCCATTTGTTGTCAGCTATTAATTCTGTCCCCAATTCAGCCCCCAAATTACTTTCCTGAGAACTGAGTCTAAATATGAAAATCAATTAAGAAGGGAACGAGTAGCTACATCTGGGAGAGGAGGCAAACATAATGACAAATCACCTGGTTCCTTTCGAGCATGCAAATTAACATTTAGAGTGTATTTTGAGGAAGGGGAGCTTGGAAATGCTGCTTCACAGAACCTGCTAGATCAATTTTCCTAGCCTGAGTGCTGGAGATTCTTCAAAGTTACTGAGGGCTCTGTCTTGGGATAAAAATATAAAAAAGGCAAGAAATCAATGCTGATAATTAATTTAGCAGAATCTATTCGTTCTTTCTCCTTCCAGTCAATGCAAAGGAAAAAAATCATGCAGGAGCTGAATTTTACATTTCCACAGAGATTGTGCTGGGACAAAATGAATAAACGCTCATAAATTAGTTCAAAAGCTCTGCTATGTTGCTGAAGTGAGGCTTTTTCATTAACTGGAGGAATTTGTCATCACTTTCCCCCCTGCCCTTGTGAGTGCCATCCAAAGTACCTGGGCAGCCCAGCCCTCTGGACATCCAGCAGCTCCACACCTGAATGTGGAAGAGTGTTAAGCTGTGATTTTTTTAGTTTTAGGTCTGGTTTCACCTGGTGCTCAGTTTGATGTGCACAGAAAAGCCCAGAATCCACATCCCAGCCAGGATCCTGCTTGTGTCCTGCAAACAGCTGGCTGGGAGTTTGTGGGATTCAGACATTTTAGTAGAGCTTGTGATGGGACAGGAATGATGTTTTTAAACTATAAGAGGGTTGATTCAGACCTTACATGTCCTTATATCTATAAGGAATAAACTTATTTTATTTGTGATGAGGGTGGTGAAACACTGGCACATTTTCTATTTCTGTAATTTGTTTGGGGTTTTGTAGAGTTTCTAAAGAATTTAGAGGAGCCTCAGTAAACATTTTAGGAGTTGTAGGGTTGGTAAATAGTTCAGGAGGGTTGCAGGGTTCCCAGAGGGGCTGGGCTGGGATCCTGGAGCAGGGGCAGAGCAGCAGAGGCAGACAGGAGCCACCTTTTAATTATTCAAAACTCATCTTCCCTCCCATTAGCAACAAATGGGAAGTGGATGGATTTGGGTAATTAATCCCCAGGAGGGTACTTGAGTTTGAAGCACAACCTGTCCACTCAAATCCATCCTGTGGAAATTGATTTAAATGCTCTGATCCTCCAGATTTTGGTTCTGTGGAAGCTCATTGCCAGGGAAAAGGGCTGGGCAAAAATGTGAAATTGGAAAATAAGAGGGAAAAATGGTCCTGGGCAGGTTTTGCCTTTGGTGTCAGGGATGGGGAATGAGGGGAGCTGGGGACAGGGGTTGCAGCATCTGGATGGATTCACTGGGACAGGGGAAGGGCTGGTTTGATGTCTCAGACCTGCCCAGTGACCCCTGTGCTGGGGCTGGAGGAGGGATGGGAGCCTGCAGTGCCAGCCCAGGGTGCTGTGGAACAGAGGATGTGTGAAAATCCAGGGCTGGTGAGAGGAGCTTGCTGTGGTTGTTGTGGGTGTTTGGCCCTTGCTCTGTCACAGACATCTTTTATGAAAAATCCTTTCCTTAGGATTTTTCCTCCTGAGAAGCTGAGAGACCTCAGGAACAAAATGTAAACAATTGTTATCTGCTGCTGTGGAATGCAACAGGTGCATCTGGGATTGGCTCATGTGGTTGTTTCTAATTAATGGCCAATCACAGTCAGCTGGCTTGGACAGAGAGTCTGAGCCACAAACCTTTGTTATCATTCTTTCTTTTTCTATTCTTGGCTAGCCTTCTGATGAAATCCTTTCTTCTGTTCTTTTAGTATAGTTTTAATATAATATATATCATAAAATAATAAATCAGCCTTCTGAAACATGGAGTCAGATCCTCGTCTCTTCCTTCATCCAAGAACCACTGTGAGCACGGTCACACTTGCTCCATCTGCAAATGGCTGAGGAGCTGGCTCATTCCCATGGAAATATCCTGATTATCTTGATTAATGCGTGGCAGACTCAGGGGTTTGCTGTCTGTCCCATCCCAGGAGCCCCAAGAATGACATCCCTGGGGTGCTGGCCCACACCTCCAGCACATCCAGGCTTTGCCCAAGGCTCAGGGAGTGAAAAATCAGATTCTGCACATGCACAAACAAAACTTGTGGTTTTCACTTGGCTTGTGTAAGAACACAGGGATTTCCCCCCTGCAGCCCAGGGGTGTGGGATGTGCTCCTGGGTCCCAGCTCACTTTTATCACTTTGATAAAATCCAGTAAGAATTAATACATAATATCAAAATCTTAATCCCTCAAAACAGTTTATTTTCAGCCTGGATATCCCAGTGAGGAGTGACAGCTGCTCACAGATTTCAGCTCTTTATGAGGATCTGGTCCCTGAGATCAGATTCAGATGCTTTTCTCCAAGCTGGGAAAAAAATCCTGCAGTGCCAGGCAGGTGCTGGAAAGAGAAAAAATTCAGTGGTGCTTTAGAGCAAGGGATGGTTTCTGGGACAGGAAGGACAGCTGAGGAAAGGTTCATTTATTATCCTTGTCATGGATTTTATTAGCAAAGCTCTATTGTAGGCATTTTTCTCTTTCTGCTGGCTCTTTGTTTTTCCTTACCAGTGGCTGAGCTGCTCTCCCCTGATCAGGTAATGATGGAGCAAACCCCATTAATCAGAGAATGGGAACAGGGACATTGCCCATTCATTCAGCCTCTTTTAAACCCTCAGATGGTTTGTTTGCTAGAATAAATCATCACCCCCGGTCCAGCCTGAGCCTTCCAGGACAGTCCCAGTGCCCTCAGGTCCCAGCTCACTCTCACAAACCCCCACGAGCTCCAGGCCATGCCTGGCAGCAGAACTGAGCTGTTGTTTCCCCTCCCTGAGTAACAAATAAATCTCCTGGTGGATGATGATTCTGTGATGGGTGTTGGCCATGATCCCAGTAGGGCAGGCAATCATGGGCAATTATTTAATTAGCAGGATGAGGCTCGCCCTGGTGACTCCATGCACCAGCTCCAGGCTGGGGCAGCAGCCTGGTGGTCCAGAGGGGTTGGATTTTGTTTGCTGCAGATTTTCCAGCCCTGCCCACCCTCCCCAGGGCTCCTGAGCTGCCTCTGCCTCACCACTGGCCTGGGCCACACAGCAGCTGCTTGAAATGAAGGAATTTCTGTTTCTGTTGGGAAGGATGAAAGTTTGACAAGAAAGTCTCACAGATGTGTGTGCTTAGCAAAAAGATTTTTAAATGTAGAATCTGAAGAAGGAATAGAGATGGAAACAAGTTTTGATATAGAAGAAAAGAATTGCTGAGCCAGTCTTACTGGATAACCAAGGAGGCAAAGGGTGTGTGAGTTAGAAGGGGTTTTTATGGCTTAGGGCAAAGGATAAACCCACCCCAAACAAGAAGATGTTTGTACCAAGCAGAAAGATAGCACAGGCAAAGAAGGCAGCAAATGTTGCAAGTAGAAAAAAGGTTTCAGAATTTTCCACTGCAAGAAAACTGAAAAACAACTTCTAGCTTAAACTGTAATGTACTAACTTTTAGTGATTGGAGAATGGTAACATGAATATGGTAATTATAGTAGTTATGAGAGGCTATAGATAAAAGTTAAGGTATAGATTGGTTCTGCTGTATTAAGATGCTCAGCAAAGAAAAGTCTATAATGCATTGTAACCAAAACCAAAGGGTCTCCAGGCCTGCCTGCAGCTGGAGCTGACACAGGCTGTAGGCACAGCTTTGTCACCCATGACTCTGGACTGCTGTGACACCTTGGATACAATAAACTGCATTTTGGAGAGCCCCTGGAGTCCTGCATCCCTCATTTCAGCTCTTACATATTTCCTCTGTCTTGGAAAAACATAAATGTTCTCTCTGAAGAGAGGATGCTCAAGGGTTAAGTTTTATTGGACAGCTCAGTTGCTGTGTCTGTGTTTGGAGCTTCCCTGAGTTCTGCCCCCAGTTTGATTATCATCAAACCCCAGCACATTTGTCATGGGGAAGGAGAACATCAAGTGACATTTTTAGGCCAGGGCCAAATTCATCACCTGCCAGGCAGCTCTGCAGCAGTGCCTGTGCATCTGGGGACATGGAGGGGATGCTCCCAGCCCAGGCAGGTTCCTGTGGGGAACAAGCTGATCCCGCACTGCCTGATGTGTTCCCTGTCCCTTTGTCCAGTTTGTGTCCCAGCACATCTTGTCCAGAGCCGGAGCCTGTGGGAGCTGTCTCAGAAGTTCCTGATCTGGGTTTTCCCAGGCTGGGAGGGATCCTGTGCATGCCCTGGGCTCTGCACGGACAGGGCTCATGCCCAGATGGCTCTGCATGCCCTCCATAGCCCAGCAGCAATGGAAATGTGTGTCTGAAGGTGGGGCCAGCTCGTGCTTTACTGTCCCTGCATACACAGCCAAGGCAAAGACAAAACCCACTCAGGGGGTGTCACCAGGGCTGGTGAACCCACAGGGGCAGGATCCTCCCCAGATGTGTTTTAGCCTTTTTTTCCTGCACCATCCATCCCAGAGGGCTCAAACAAAGCAGCTTTGGTCTCTTGGCACCCTCAAAGGAACCCAGTGAGCCCCCATGAGGGCCCTGCTGCTCCCACCCTGACCCTGACTGGCTGGAGTGCCACTGTCACATTTTCTGAAAAATCCCTTTGCCCAGGATTTCTCTCCTGGGAAGCTGAGAAGCCTCAGAGAAAAAGGAAAACAATAATTATCTCATTTTCTTCTCCTGTGTTTTGCTGCTTTGGAATGTGGTTGGAGATTGTTTATCCAATATTTGAATTGTTTTAATTTAATGACCAATCAGGGTCAGGCTGTGTCGGGACTCTAGAAGCAGTCACAAGTTTACATTAGCATCCTTTAACCTTCTGTCTGTATCCTTGCTCTATTCTTTAGTATAGTGTTTCAGATTACAATGCAAGTTGTTTTCCATTACCATCTGTATGGCAGATTACCTTTGTCAAGTGGGCAGTTTGCCTCATCTCTCTCTTTGAGTGACCACAATCACTCCTCCCTGGGGAGGGGACATCTGCTGATATTGAATGTCCCTGCATGGCTGATAAGAACTGCAGCATCCCATTGGGAGATGTGAGCCCAGAGGGAGGAGCCAAGCATTCCTACCTGGATATAATCCAGAGGTTTTTGAGACACCAGCACGGCTTCTCCACTGGATTCCCCAGAGGAACAGCAGCTGCCTCTTCCCCTGGATCTTCAGAGGAAGAATACATCCTTCTCTACAGGATCCCTGCTCCAGCAGAACCACCCCTGACACTGCAGGAGGGCTGAGCCACAATTCCAATGGGACTGCTGCCAACACCCTGACCCACAGGGCGTCAGGTTGGGTTCTGACTCTGGCAGTGTTGGTTTGGTTTACTGCATTGTTTATTTTATCCTTTTATTTTTTCCTTTCCCTATTAAAGAGCTGTTATTTCCTGCTCCCATATTTTTGCCTGAGAGCCCCTTAATTTAAAATGTATAGCAATTTGGAGTGGTGGGGAGGGTTTACATTCTCTGTTTTAGGGGAGGCTCCTGCCTTCCTTAGCAGACCCCTGGCTTTCCAAACCAAGACGTAGAGTTCAGTATAGTGTTCTTTAATATAACATAGATCATAAAATAATAAATTAGCCTTCTAAGAACATGGAGTCAGATTCATCATTCCTCCCTTCCACGAGGTCCCCGAAAATACCACACTGGAGCATCCACATGCGGAAGGAACTCACCTCAGCATTGCCCTGAGGTGAGCAGCAGGAGAGGAAAACAGGGATGAACATCCTCCTTTTAACAGCCCAAGTTTTACATGCCAGACAGCACAGGGCCTGGGAAGGCAGAGGATTTATTGGAAGAGACATTGTCAAGCTGAATAGCATCAGAGGGGGAGGCACTGGGCTTTGGCATCTTGGAGGCAGCAAAGTCTGGCTTTGAAGGAGCTGCTGCTCCCACACTCACATTTTGGCAGGGCAGCCCCACTGGTTTTGGGGAAGGTTGGATGGGTGTTTTGTGCTGGGGTTTTATGCCTGCAGCCTGGCTGGATCAGCTCCTTCCTGCGCTGCAGTGTGGCAGCTCTGGGATTTGTCCCCAGGTGTGTGACATCTCCTCCCTCTGGGGTAGCCATGGAGGGGGTGGGTGTTGTTCACACCCAAAAAAGCAGAGGTTTGGAAAATAAGAGATGTGTAAAGACTTGGTAAGAGGTCAGCACTGGGTGATGGAGGACAAGAAAGAGAAGAAGAAGGGCAGGACATGCCCCGATTCCTCCATCTTGTCTCTTGAACCCCCATTCTAAATCCCCAAAATTCTACTTTTTCACCCTGTGACAAATTAACTATCATTCTTCTCAAACCCTTGTGGCCTGTAGCTCTTCACACAAAGTTGGTGATTGTTTCCATGGGCTAAAATCAAAGGCTCAGGTGTTTTTGACCCCGTGCCAAGGTCTCTGAGCCCCCTGCCAGGGTCTGGAGCCCTCCAGAGCAGCCACAGCAATATCCTGGGTTCTGACATCCCCAGCAGCAGGGAGGGTCAGCAGGGCTCTTCTGGGGGTGGGTTTGGTTCCTCAATCCCCTTTCCTGGCTGTTTGTCCTGCCTCCTGCTTGGCTCAACTCAGCAAATGCAGCTCCAGGCTGCAAAGCTTTGACCCCTTCTGAGTGTGTCTGTCCTCCATCATAGCCAGAAATTCCCATTTTCCCCACTATAAATAGCATTTATGTGTGTGTGTGCATTTATAGATACACAGACAGCTTTGCAAGCTGATACCAATCGTGCAGTGCTGGGTTAGCAGTTGGACTCCATGATCTTTAAGGTCCTTCCCAACCTTAACTTTTCTGTGCTTCCATAATTATATTCATTTCTATATAAATCAAATACATTTGCTAGCTGATATCCAATTGTGCAGTGCTGGGTTAACAGTTGCACTCCATGATCTTAAAGGTCCTTCCATAATTAAATTATTCCCTGCTTCCATAATTAAATCTATATCTCATCTATATATCTAGATCTATATCTCTCTAAATATCTGTATTTATATAAATAAGCAGAATTACAAGTTGATATCCAGTCATGCAGTGCTGGGTTAATGGTTACACTTGATTTTAAAGGTTACACTTGATTTTAAAGGTCTTTTCCAACCTAAATGATTCTCTGCTTCCATGATTAAATATATCTATATCATCTATATCTATATCTGTATCTATATCTATATCTATATCTATATCTATATCTATATCTATATCTATATCATCTATATCTGTGTCTATATCTATCTATATATCTTTAAATATCTATATTTTTATAAATAAGCACAGTTACAAGTGATATCCAGTCATGCAGTGCTGGGTTAATGGTTACACTTGATTTTAAAGGTCTTTTCCAACCTAAATGATTCTCTGCTTCCATTATTAAATCTATATCTATATATCTATATATCTATATATCTAGATCATCTATATCTAACCTATATCTTTATATCCATCTGTCTGTCTATCTATCTATCTATCTATCTATATCTATCTATATCTTTGTCTATATCTGTATTTATATAAATAAGCACAGTTACAAGTTGATATCCAGTGCTGGATTAATGGCTGCACCTGATTTTAAAGGTTACACTTGATTTTAAAGGTCTTTTCCAACATAAATGATTCTCTGCTTCCATGATTAAATCTATATCTATATATCTATATATCTATATTTAATCTATATCTATATAATCTATATCTTCTATATCTACATCTAATATATCTATATATCTATATCTATATATATCTAATCTATATCTATCTAAGCTATATCTATATCATCTCTCTATATATCTCTATTCATATAAATAAGCACAGTTGCAAGCTGATAAACAGCTATGCAGTGCTGGGTTAATGGTTACACTTGATTTTAAAGGTCTTTTCCAACCTCTGCTTCCATGATTAAATCTATATCTATATATCTATATCTATATCTCTCTATATATCTGTATTCATATAAATAAACACAGTTACAAGTTGATATCCAGTGCTGGATTAATGGTTACACTTGATTTTAAAGGTTACACTTGATTTTAAAGGTCTTTTCCAACCTCTGCTTCCATGATTTAATCTATATCTATATCTATATATCTATATATATTTATATAAATAAGCGCAGTTACAAGTTGATATCCAGTCCTGCAGTGCTGGGTTAATGATTACCCTTGATTTTAAAGGTTATACTTGATTTTAAAGATTTTTCTCAGCCTGATTCTGTGCATCCATGCACTGGAGGAATCAGCAGTGGGATTTTGCAGTGGGGGGAAACTGAGGCCCAAGCTGGCTGTCAGGTACCTGAAGAAATGAGTGCTCCTCACATTAATTCAGTATTTTAGGGAAGGGGTGGATCACCCTGGCTGCCTTTGTGCCAGCCCAGCTCTGGATTTTAGAGCAAACTACTCATTTATTTCCCAAGTATTCTCCAATACATGAAAAATGAGATCTGCATTGGGCTCTTGTGGGGGTGAAAGGCACCAGTGTGAATTGGGATTAAAGTTTTGGGGTGGTTGGTTTTGCTTCTTCCTTTATTTCCATGAGGGACGACAGCAGCAGCACCGTGGCTGCAAAGGCTGAGCTTGCCTGGAGAAAATCCAGCCTGCTTTGACACTCTGCTGCCCTGAATGACAAGAATGAAATTAAAAAGAGAGGAGAGAAAAAAAAAAATTTAGAAGGGGGGGGAAATGGAAAGAAAAAAATTCCAGCAGCCACTGCTCCTGCTCTGGCATTGCTAATCCAAAAGCTGAAGGTTTATTTGTACTGACTAAGCTGAAGCAAGCCACTTAATTCCATTTTAATTCCCTTCAGAAGGCTTCAAAAAGCCTGATAGATGTTTTCCTGCTTGCTGGGAGCTCTGAGGCAGTGCCCAGCCTGGCCAGGCCCTGTGGATCCTGGGATGGAGGCTGCATTTGGATCAGCCCTGCCCAGGAAAGGCTGGGATGGAACTCTCACTCCTGGGGTTGATGAATTATTCAGGGCAGGGCTGCTGTGTGGCTCTGCCAGGGGGTTCAGGGGTGGCCTCACTCTGTCCCCACTCCCACCCTGAAATGTGGCAGCCAGACCTTGGCCAAAATGGCTCTTAAAGCCTCCCCTCGTCCCTGTGGCTCCAAAAGCATCTTTGGGTGGGTTTAATAAAGTGCAAATCCCACTCGGGGTTTGCAGCATCCCTGGGAGAACCTCCAGGCCTGGGTGTGCATGGGGCAGAGCTCTCAGGGTTGGTTTTATCCTGGAAAAGATTCTCAGAGCTGGTTTTGCCCAGGAAGAGTTGCTCAGGGCTGGTTTTACCCTTGAAGAGCTGCTCAGGGCTGGTTTTACCCTTTAAGAGCTGTTTAGGGTTGGTTTTGCCCTGGTAGAGCTGCTCAGGGCTGGTTTTACCCTGGAAAAGTTTCTCAGGGCTGGTTTTACCCCGGAGAAGATTCTCAGAGCTGGTTTTATTCTGTCAGAGCTGCTCAGGGATGGTTTTACCATTAAAGAGATGCTCAGGGCTGGTTTTTCCCTGGAAAATCTTCTCAGGGCTGGTTTTCCCCTGTCAGCCCAGAGCTCAGAGCTACAAAATCCCCTATCCATGCACTTGCTGCCCCAAATCCCAGGAAATTCAGCAGAACACCCCCCTGACTCTGCCCTCAGTTGGCAACAGGTGATTCCAGCCCAGGAAGCCTCTCTCCATCCACCCACCATGGATGCAAGGCAACCTTTATCTCCAAGAACCTCTTCAGCCACTAAACCATGAAAAAAATTGGTTTATTTATAAAACAAAAATCAAACTGAATGAAAAATTTAAAAATAAGCTCAAAGAAAGTGAAATCTTCTCAGTCTGGGCTTTTGGTGTGTGGGCCCGGCTGCTCTTCTGTAGCCCTCTGAGTCTTGGAACATATTTGGAAGAACAGAAATGGAATTGGAAATGGAAGTTTTTGTATTTGAGGGATGGATGCCAGGTCTGGAAACAGGGAGGACAAAGGGAGCTCCAGGCTGGCAAGATAATGGGAGTTTTACCTCCTGTGTCATTTAATAGCTCTGAACCTTCAGCCCACAGCAAAAATAGTTGAGAATTTGATGCAAAGCACTTTTTTTTTTTTACTAGAAAAGGAAATTGCAGGGTATATTTGCTGGGGAAAAGGTGGTATTGAAGTGTTTTGCTGGGAAAAGCTGAGGAATTACTTCAAACTCTGTCTAAATAGTCATCCACTGGTGATGTGAAACTGCATCTCATTGGGAGGTTGCCACTGATGTGTCATAATTCAGTGAGCACAAAATCAAATCTCTCTGCTTGGTAACATCCCCACACCTCATTTTCCACAAAAATAAGGCATTTGGTATTTATTTGTTATGTGTCAATGCTGGGAGTGAGCACAGCCTGCTGGAGAGGGTCCCAGGTGGACATGGCAGTGAGGGGCAGCAGAAAAGCTCCTGAGGAGAGGGAGGAGGAAGAGGAGGGTTGGGATGGGGGCTTCCTTCCCTTCCTTCCTTCCTTCCTTCCTTCCTTCCTTCCTTCCTTCCTTCCTTCCTTCCTTCCTTCCTTCCTTCCTTCCTTCCTTCCTTCCTTCCTTCCTTCCTTCCTTCCTTCCTTCCTTCCTTCCTTCCTTCCTTCCTTCCTTCCTTCCTTCCTTCCTTCCTTCCTTCCTTCCTTCCTTCCTTCCTTCCTTCCTTCCTTCCTTCCTTCCTTCCTTCCTTCCTTCCTTCCTTCCTTCCTTCCTTCCTTCCTTCCTTCCTTCCTTCCTTCCTTCCTTCCTTCCTTCCTTCCTTCCTTCCTTCCTTCCTTCCTTCCTTCCTTCCTTCCTTCCTTCCTTCCTTCCTTCCTTCCTTCCTTCCTTCCTTCCTTCCTTCCTTCCTTCCTTCCTTCCTTCCTTCCTTCCTTCCTTCCTTCCTTCCTTCCTTCCCCCTTTCCTTTTTTTTCCCTTTTTTCCTTTTTTTTCCTTTTCCTTTCTTTCCTCTTTCCTTTCCTTTTTCCTTTCCTTTCTTTTTTTCCTCTTTTCCCTTCCTCCCTCCCCATCCCCAGTCTCCACTGACACCTAGTGGCCCTGAGGTTGCTCAGAGCTGTATCCACAAGGAGGGCTCAGCCTTTCTCAGCTCTGCAGATGGGGACATGGAACAGGGAGGGGTGCATGGCTTTGAGCCCTGTACCTGCCTCATTCTGTCCTCTTCTCCTAAGATTAGGGGGAAATGATGGCAGGAGAAGCCTCAAAATGATGGGAGGAGAAGCCTCAAACTCCCTCATGTGAAGGATGTTTGGTAATCTGAGGCTCTCAGCAGGAAACTTAAATATTCCAGGGTGAAAAGGCTTTTCAAATTTATGGTTCAGGATGAAAATGCTTGGTCCAGAGCTTTTAAAAACCACAGCAAGCCCTTGCTGGATGCAGTTCTCCTGCTGTGCTGCGCTGCCTGTGATGGATGAGTAATGGGATGGTTGATTCTCACAATTAAAAGGCAAATATCATGTGTTAGGAGAAGTTTTAAAGATTTATAGTTGTGTTTTACCCCCCTGTGTTGTTATCAGGGTGTGATCTGAGTTTGGGACGTTTGGGAGGGTCAGATTGTCACTATGGCAGCATCTGACCTCCAATCAAGATTTAAGAAAGTGATCTCCACCACTGGACAGCAAAGAAGGAGTTCAGAACTTTGGGAGAGGCAAAAGGGTTAAAAGGCAGAACCTCCATTGTGTGGATGAGCACATGGTGGGAAAAATCCTCTGCTCGCATAATATTTTCTCTATTCAGTCTTCTGTTGTATTTTTGATAAGGTTCTAATAAACCATTTAAATTTTTGGAAGTGAGCATCATTTCTCCCATGCTCTTTTCCCAGCTCCTCAGCAGTGTGAGCACTGAGGCAGGGTTTGAAATGTGCTGCTGAGGCACCAGTCATGAGGGTGTCTCACATCCTTCCCATCTAAAGGGATGAAAGTTTTGGCAGGAAGGGTCAGCTGTGATCTGCTGGAATTGAGATGAAAGCTGTAAAATGGGAGGGAGGTAAAAAAATAAAGAAGAGGTAGGTAGAAGGAGGGACCTGTGAAGAGTTGGGGATGTTGAGGGCAGAGGGGTTTCTCGCCATAGAGGTGGGTGACACATCCCCTGCTCTTGTCACCCCACCAAGGACAAGGGATGCAGCTGCAAGCCCAGTTTGCCAAACCCGAGCTGGTGCAGCCACCGGTGCCCCCCACCATCAGCACCCACACGGGTGCAAGGGCTGGAGCTGGCCCTTGCTGCCTCATTTTACCAGCTCCCCCTCCATAAAAATGCAAATTGATTAACTCTGTTGCAGTGCAAACGGAATTTAATGCTTTGTGTAATCTCCACCGTGCTGAATTCCCCCCCCAAAGTGCCAGGGAGACCAGCACAGCCTCCCCACGGTGAGAATCACACAGGAGCACATTATTTGATAGAGATCTCGCTGGCTTTTTCTTCCCACCGAGCATCCTTATCTCTGCCCCGGTGTTGTGAAGCGTTTCCTTCCCATTCATCTGCTGCAGGTTGGGTGATTCGCTGCCCTTGGAGGCCCATCAGAGCACAATGGGCCGGGCCACCCATCCCTTTTCTGCAGAGCCAGGAGAGGAATTTGCAGCTCAAGATTTCCATTCCCAGCTCCAGGCTGTTGGACAATACCCTTTTCCTGACCCAGAGATGGGGTTACTGAGAGGTGTTTTAAAAATTTTTATTCCATTTTCAGTCTCATGTGAAGGGTGAGACAATACAGATGTTATAATTTATTCCATCACAATCAGAAGCCAACTATTTCCTAATTACAATACACTATAAGTGTTTGTTGGCCACACCATGCTGGTTTTGCCACACCATGCTTCAAAAACATTCAGCTTTTGCCACACCATGCTGTAAATGCCTCGAAGCAAATAATCTAAAATTACTGTTTGTGGGTCCTACTACAATGCACCTTTCATAGTTCTATTTCTCCAAAATATCCAGTCATTTTGGCAAGGCCATCCTTTGTAACTTGTTTCTTCAGTGTTATTCTGACTCTGTCAGTGTTGTTTTCTCCATTTCTCTCTCAGCAATGTCTGTCCCCTTCCATGGCATTTCTAAGTCACCATTTCTTATCTCAAAGTCTGCATACAGATGCACACTGTGTGGGCCTTCTGTCAGGCCCTGAGAACTCTCTACGAATCCATTTCCAGCCATTCCTTTGCTGCAGGACCAGCAGAGGAATTTGCAGCTCGAGAGCTCCAGGCAGGATGGGCAGAGCAAGGGGAGCCTGACAGGATTATTTACAAAGGAAAGGTGGAACTCTTGGAGAGCTGGATCCCATCTGTGCTCAGGACTCCTGATCTACAGCGGTACCTAACCTAATTTATTGGTTTTTCGAGTAAATTAACTCCTGGGCAGGTCTGTAGTCGAGTGGCTCTGTTAAATAATTCCTGCCCCAGGAGGAAATGGTTTGCCAATCGCCCTCCCCTCCACAGCCAGAGCTCCTGCAGCTCGAGGTGTGCTGAGCTCAAAGCTAAATGCTTTTTTAATGGGATAACATAGCTGTGGTATTTATTTGAGGATCATGCCTTGCATGCAGGATGGGCTTTTCCCCTGTTTACTGGGTTTTGTTTTTTTTTCTCTCTTGCCGCTGGAAAGAAGGAAATAAAAGCTTTAATCTCCAGCCAGCAGACACCGAGCAGATAAACTTCAGGTGCCTCCCAAGGCTCCTGGAGGAGTTTTGTGCTCCCTCCTTATCTCCAGCTCCAAGTGGCATCATCCTGGGGATTAGCACAGTTCCTGGGGGAGCACAGAGGCTGCTGTCCCATCCCTGCTCCTGGCAGGGATCCCAGGGTGGGCTTGAGAGGAATGGTGGATTTGTCTTTCCAAACCAGCTGTGGGTCTGCTGGTACATAAAACCAGCACTGAGAGGTGAAAGGAACAATGGAAGGGTTGCACTGATTGATGAATGGAAAAAGATACTTGCTTTTACAAATAAACTTTAGGTTTGCTGATAAATGAAATTAGATATTGAAAGATGAAAGAAACAATGGGGAAGAAAAACCCCTAAATTCTGTAAGAATTAAAAATTAAAAGGGAGGGTTGTACATTAGAGGGGAATCTCTGGTATCAGGCGTTCTGGGAAGTCTGAACCTGTCAAGTACCTCAGCCAATGGGGAAAGAGAGAAGGGAAATTGGGATAAAAAGGAGGCTGTGTCCTCCAAAAATCTGAGACCCCAGGGGAATGCCCCCATGGCTCTCCCTTTATTCAAATAAAACAAAAATGGACTCCTCTGTCTCCTTTATGGACATAAACCTCTGGTGTTTGTGGATTAATTTTCCTGACAGCTGCAATCCCAAACCAGGAGGCAGCAGCATTTCCCTGATGATAACCCCTGTCCCAGCCCAGCCACCATGTGCAGACACTGCCAGGGACAACAGAGCCTGTCCCTAAACCCAATCTGGCAGGAACATCCCTGGAGGAGCTTGATGAACATGAAGAAACCAATTTTCCCCATCTCCTCAGGTATTGTAGCTTTCAGTGCTAATTACTGTCTGGTTTAATTCATCCATAACTGATATGGTCTTCAAAGCTTAAATGTCCTGCTCTAATGTTTCCAGTTTTTTATTCGTTTTTTTTTCCCTTGGAACTCCTGCAAGGGAGCCTCTGGGACTCCACAGCTCTTGCTTTTTGTTTGCTTTTAATCAGCTTGCTTTCTTCCCAAAAACAAAGACTAATAGCTCTGGTTTCTCCTTGGTAATTTCTCCACATTGAGGAGAAGAGAGAGGAAAAGTGTGACTTGTTACAGGCTGAGTTTCCTGATGTCTTTCCATGTTTTTATCTGGCTGGCTGCAAGAAAAACAACTCTTAATTTAGCTGAGAAATTGAAGGGCACACATATAATTTGGGAGCGATCCAGACTGTGAGACCGTGGTGAGCAAATTTGGTTGTTTTTGTTTTGGTTTGAACAGACAGGTGTCTGCTAAGGAAGGCAGGAGCATCCTTTAAAATGGAAAATGTAAACCATTCCCTCTCTGAATTATTATAATTTTAAAATTAGGGGCTCTCAGGCAAAGATATAGGAGTAGGAATAACAGTTCTTTATTAGGAAAATTTAAAAAATACAAATGTAATAGTACAAAAAACAAAACTACTGATGGAGTGAGAACATTCCCTGTCCCCTGTGTGTCAGGGCGGTGTCCCAGCCCCATCCCATGGGGGCTCAGCCCTCCTGCAGTGCCAGCTGTGGCTCTGCTGCAGCAGGGATCCTGCACAAGGGGGGAGTTTTCCTCTGCAGCTCCAGGGCTGATGCAGATGGGCCTGGGCTCCCTCTGGCCATGCAGGGCAGCAGAAAGCTGCTCCTCTGGCAATGCAGGGGGCAAAGGCTGCTGTGCTGTGCCAGGCTCAGATTGGATCCAGGTAGGAATGCTTGGCTCCTCCCCTGGGCGGAGCATCTCCCCATGGGATGCTGGGATTGGATCAGCCCTGCAGGGACACTCAGTGGCCATGGAGAGCAGAGATCTCCTGGAGGGAGGGTTGGCTGTGGGGGAGAGAAAGGAAAAACTGCCCAAAGGACAGCAGAGAACTGCCCCAGCTCTGACAGATGGCAACAGAACACATGCCCAGCTACAGCTTTCAGCCTGAGACAGGGTGGAAATGAGGGATCAGCAGGCCAGGGAGCCTGGTCCTTGTGGCAGAACCATCATGGCAAGAGTGGAACTGTCCTGGTGTGAGGAACTCTGGTTGCTGGTGCAGTGAAACCCCTCTGGAGGTGCAGGGAGATTGGGTTGTGCTGCTCTGTGTGGGCTGACGTGGTGCTGGCAGAAAGCACCCATGGGTGCTGCTCCTCCTGGCAGCATCTCAGGCAGAGCTGAGAGTTCTGGGATTATTCCAGAGGATGGGTTTGTTGGCCAACAGCACAAACCTGTGCCAGACCTGAGGGCAGTGCTGTCGCCATGCCTCCTCTCCAGGCAGGAATAAGGAATAAGGAATAAGGAATAAGGAATAAGGAATAAGGAATAAGGAATGAGTGACTGCTGATGGCTCCTGGGGTGCAGCCCCTGGCCTCCCCACAGCTCTGCGGGGACAAAATCTCTTCATCCTCAGCCCAGGTGGGCTCCAGGAGGGTGAGGTTCTCACGTGGGCATGGACAAGAGGTGATGGAAGGAGATGCTGGAGGTCCAGGCAGGGCTCAGAAACCACAGCACAGCCCACACACCCCACACCAGGGGGGCATTTGCAGGGCCCCTTCTCTCCCCTCCTTCCACAGGATCCAAGTAGAACATTTTGGGTCTTTTTTTTCTGCTTTTCTCATCTTTGCTCCCTGCTGGAGCTGATTTATCCCTCAGGCTTGCAGAGCTCCATCCAAGAGGGACATGTTTTGCCTTTGTAGTACATGAGATTGCTATAAATTATTGGCTGCTTTGTGTCAGCCAGAGCCTGACACAGCCCATAAAAATCTCTGGCCATGATATTGCTCTTGAACCTGGCACCAGGCTGCTGATGGTGAGCTGGCACAGACCCAAAGGAAGGGGTTGGAGCTCCAGGCATGTGTTCTTTTTCCTGAAGTCACATTCTGGGGACACTCCAAACCCACCTGGATGTGTTTCCATGTGCCCTGCTCCAGGTAACCCTGCCTTGGCAGCAGGGTGGATCTCCAGAGGACCCTTCCAACCTTGACTATTCTGGAATTCTGATTCTGTACCACCTCTGGCCACCCCTCCACTGTGGGCAAGTGGGCAAGGAATTCAACAGTGTGTTTTTCCAAGGCTTGAAGATGTAGCAGTAGTAGTAGTAGTAGTAGCAGTAGTAGTAGTAGTAGTAGTAGTAGTAGTAGTAATAATAATAATAATAATAATAATTTAATTACATTTTTAAATTTTATTATAATCAGATTATTTCATATAATTTAATTATTTATATTTATATTTATATTTATATATTATTATTATCAATAATAATAATAACTATTATTATCCAAGCACAGAACCAGTGAGGTTAAAACTCAGCTGTCTCAAGGCCAGATTGCTGCCTGCTCACTTTATTAGCCATAAGTGATGTGTGCAGGAGGGCAGTGGGAAGCAAAGGGGGCCTCTTGAGAACCACAAAAACTGGACTTTTAATTTAAAACTACCCTTTCCTCTTGGAGTGTCTCTCCTGCCAGTCCATTTTTTATTCCTGCTATGCAGCAGTGATCAGCAGGTAACAAGGGAGAAAGGAAACTGATGGTCTTGCAGCTCTGTCTGGCCGGTTCCTGTGCTGTAAATTATAGATATATATGGTACAAAGGAGCGCTGGGATATTAATTTCTGTTGTTGAAAATCACAGACCCTCTACTGTAATTTACTGCTAAATAATAAATGACTTTGTGAGATACTCAGCAAAGATAAAGACACCTCGGTAAATCAAACAGCTCATAAGCACTTCGGGCTCAGTCTGTCTTGCATGTGTACTTAAGCGGTTTATATTGTTCTCAGAAAGCAGAAATAAGCAGGCGTTTAACTGATGCTATCTGCCAAAATAAAGGATGAACCCGTGAATCAAATGGCTCCCTGCAAATCCTCATTTGCATTTGAAGAGCGGAATGAGGAGCGGTGCTGTAGGGATCTGGAAATGTTTGGGGACAAGGCTCAAACGAGGCATGGGATGCAGGCCCACAGTGGGGCCATCACAGGGGCAGCAGTGGGTTTATATTGGATTTGTGTGGGGTTTGTCCTCAGCTCAGCAGGAGAGGAGTGCACGGATAAGTCTGAAGGTGCCAGGGTTTGATGCTGTCTCTCCTCACTCTGCACCTGCAAAAACACCATTTTGGAAAATCCACATGTTCCCATTCTTGTGGCACTGGACAAGGTGCAGAGCAAGGTGAGATGATGGTGGCACTGGGGACCTTGATCTGCAGTGTGGATCTGCCATGGAGAGCCAGATCCCTGCCTGGTTCTGCCTCAGTTTCCCTCTTGGCGTTGAGAGGAACAGCAGATTTGTCTTTACAAACCAGCTGTGGGTCTGCTGGTAGGTAAAACCAGCACTGGGAGATAAAAGAAACAATGGGAAGGATTCCACTGATTGATGAATGGAAAAAGATTTTTGCCTCTACAAATAAACTGCAGATTTGCTGATAAATGAAATTAGACACTGAAAGAGGAAAGAAACAATGGGGAAGAAAAACCCCTAAATTCTGTAAGAATTAAAAATTTAAAGGGAGGGTTGTACATTATAAGGGAATCTTTGCTATCAGGAATTTCAGGAAGTCTGTACCTCTCAAGTACTTCAGAAATGGGGAAGAGAGAAGGGAAATGTGGCCAGGAAAATTGGGGTAAAAAGGAGGCTGCGTCCTCTAAAAATTTGAGAGACTGCAGGGGAATGCCCCATGGCCTCTCTCTTTATTCAAATAAAGTAAAAGGACTCCTCTGTCTCGTTTTTGGACATAAACCTCTGGTGTTTGTGGATTGATTTTCCTGAGAGCATGCAGAGGAGCCTCTCCATTTCCCCAGGCTGCCGTCCAGCTCTGCCTCCTGGGCCAACACTTTCCTCTCCTCCCTGACCCCACTTGTGCCAGGCAGCAGAGACAGAGCAATAAAATTGCATCTGCAGGGAAGGCAGGAGCTCTGGGGTGGCCCTGAGTGTTGAAGTGAGGGGAGAACGACCATCCTATAATGCATCGAACTCCGATTTATTGATTGATCAGTCACTTTAAAAAACAGTGTTAATTAACTTCATGCATATTCCAAAATCCAGGTTTACAATAGGCTAACAGAGAAAACTCTAACCACTCCTTTTGTTTTACAATACCGACAATTGTTTACACAAAACAAAACCAGTGTTCCCACTGTGATATGAAAGGTTCCCAAAACTTCCACATCTGTTCCCAGGGTGCCATCTTTTCCCAGAGAGGGTGTTACATTTGTTATGGGAAGACTGTCTGAGAACCTTATTGTTTATAGAGTGATGCCTGAGAGAGTCTAATTGTTTATAATAATCAGGCTGGGAACTGCTTTTGGAACTGCTTCGCAACTACCTTTTACTTTTCTCTCAATTGCATGGCTTCATGGCCTTTTTCTTTAAGCCATGCTTGAACTAAACTCCCGACACCTGAGGATGTTGCATTTTGCTGCAGCCCAGCCCGAGGGATCCAGGAAAGCAGCAGCCACAGAGTACCAGGCTCCAGCTATTTGCAAAGGCAAGTTAGAGTCAGAAAGATGCAATTAGAGACTGAACTGAAAATAAGACATGGATGTGGCCCATTTTGACATTTATAGCTCGTGTTTATTATGCAAATTGGCCACACTTTATAGGAATGCAGCAGAAGGAGATTGCAAAGGGCACCAACTCATCCTTGATGTCTGCGTTGGAAGTGTCTCCCGCGCATCTGTGGCCCTGCTGAGCAGATTTTTGGGGTGCTGGGGAGGCAGCTGGGGGTGTGGGGGCTCTGTGAGTGGTTTCAATGCCTGGCTGGGGCTGTGGAGCCTTTAAGGATGTGGGTTTGGTGGAACAAGAGGGTGTCAGACAAGGATACAACACAGAGGCATTTCCTTGGATAATTTCAGCAGATCATTTCAGCCAGAGCTCTGGCTGTGCTGCTGATAAAAACAAGAGCAGGCTCCAGGTGCTAAAGTGATTTCAGCATTTATTATAATAAAAAGAAAGGCCCAAAGCAAGGGGGCATGCTCCTAGGGAACAGCACAGCTTCTCTGGGTCAGATTCCCCATTTATCCTGGTTATTGTCCCTCTGGATTGGTTTCTTTTGGGATACTTTATTTGCATGAAGGTTGAAGGCCTCGATTGGCCATTACAGTTCTGTCCAGGCTGGCTCGTTTCACTGGGGGTGCTGCACTTTACTGAGGTGTAATTTCTTATAACTGCCCTTTTAACCCCTTTTACAATATAGCAACCAAACAAACAGTACACGTTAAAAACGAGAGCAGGCTCCTGGTACTAAAGTGATTTCAGCATTTATTATAATAAAAAGAAAGGCCTAAAGCAAGGGGGCCTGGGCCGAGCAGGATGTTCCCTCAAGGATGGAGATGACCTGCTGAACAGACCTCAGCAAGGCAAAGAAAGAATGTTATAGATAAGAAATAATAAACAAAAATGAAAAGAAAAGAATCCTGACTCCTCTTTCAGCTGCCAAGCTAAGAAAAAAGACTTGTACATATCTCAAAATCAGTCTAGCCAGCAGAAATCCCAAGAACAGGTGACATGGGAGGAGCAGCTGGTGTTGATGCCATCCTGCAGGCAGGGACAGAGCCAGGAAATGTCATCTAGAGACCCCAGCACCCTGTGCCATGGACAGTGCCACCCTTGCAGGTGTGCTCAACTCTCCAGCCCACTCTGGGGGTGTTACAGCTCCGTGGATGTCTTCATTTGGAAAGACAGGTGCCAGCTAAGGAAGGCAGGAGCCTCCCCTGAAATGGAGAATGTAAACCCTCCCCACCCCTCCAAATTGCTATACATTTTAAATTAAGGGGCTCTCAGGCAAAAAAATATGGGAGCAGGAAATAACAGCTCTTTAATAGGGAAGAAAATAAAAGGAAAAAATTATCAATGCAGTACACTAGAACAACACTGACAGAGTCAGAACCCAACCTGACACCCTGTGGGTCAGGGTGTTGGCAGCAGTCCCATTGGAATTGTGGCTCAGCCCTCCTGCAGTGTCAGGGCTGGTTCTGCTGGAGCAGGGATCCTGTAGAGAAGGATGTATTCTTCCTCTGAAGATTCAGTGGAAGAAGAGGCAGCTGCTGTTCCTCTGGGGAATCCAGTGCAGAAGCTGTGCTGGTGTTCCAGAATCTCCAGATTCTATCCAGGTAGGAATGCTTGGCTCCTCCCTCTGGGCTCACATCTCCCAATGGGATGCTGTAGTTCTTACCAGCCATGCAGGGACATTCAATAGCTGTTATCAGCAGATGTCCCCTCCCGAGGGAGGAGTGATTGTGATCACTCAGAGAGAGATAAGGCAAACTGCCCACTTGACAAAAGACAACTGCCATACAGATGGTGACAGAATACATCTTGCCTTGCAATCTGGAACAGTGGAGAGGCCTGAGGATGTTGTGCAGGTGTTAATTCATGTGCCTGACAGCAGAGAGCAGCTCAGGATGGGCACATTGTTCTGTCCCTGAGGGTTTTGTCCAGCTCCATGACACAGAGCCTGCTGCTGGCTGTGCTCCTGTGGAGAGGACAAACCACACCTGGTACAGCTGGTGTGGAGGAGAGCCACAGTTGCAGTAAAGGGGGAAAACTGCAGGAAAGTGGAAAAATTGTAAGAAAAAGGCCTCATAAAATCATGCCTACTCTGTTATATCAGTGCCTGGCCTTGTCGAGCTAGCAGTTTGCAAGTGCCCATGTGAAAGCAATCCTGGTGTGAACAGTTTGTTAACATAACAATCTATTTCTGGGTGAAAAACAACTAGCACAGGCATAAACATTAACTCTATCCCATGAGTAGCAGGGAAGAAAATATGTAAACAATTTAAGAATATAGAGATTTGATGGACAAGTAAAATACCTTTTACTAACCAGTAAAGTAATTGGCAAGAAAGCTCCTGACCAACTAGAGTCCTGCACAAGGTCTGTAAAACTGTATAAAAAGGAGTTATGTGAATAAAAAATGGGCTTTTTTCCACCATGGAATAAATGGAGTCTCATGTGAACTATTCTGATAGAGCACTGTGGCATTCACATTTTCTGAAAAATCCCGTCACCCAGGATTTTTCCCCTGGGAAGCTTAGAAGCCTCAGAGAAAAAGGAAAACAATATTATCTCATTTGCTTCTCCTGTGTTTTGCTCCTTTGGAATGTGTTTGGAGATTGTTTATCCACAGGTGATTGTTTCATTGGTTTCATGTGAATTGTTTTGACTTATTGGCCAAGCTGGAGAGAGTCCTGAGTTTTCATTATTATCTTTTTAGCCTGCTGTAATTATCCTTTCTGTATTCTTTAGTATAGTTTAGTATAGCATTCTTGAATATAATATAACATCATAAAATAATAAATTAGCCTTTTGAGAACATGGAGTCAGATGCATCATTCCTCCCTGCCACAAGGCACCCTGCAAATACAATAAGCACAGCCACATAGAACTGGATCTGGAAGAAATTTTGCCACAATGAGCTATTCTACAATAAAAAAGCAGCCCCTGGGAGGTGGGAGGCAGCAAGGGGGACATGCTGCAATCAGCAGAGTCCTGGCCACAGCAGTGCTCCTCAGCAGGTCACAGCAGGCCACCAGCTCTGGATTTGTCATCTTCATAGTGGAGGACACCAGCCCAGCTGGTTCTGCTGGCTCTGCACACAAACTGCCCAGCTGGCAGGCTGAGGGCAGAGGAACCTCCAGCTGGGGACACTGACAAGTGCCTGAGAGAGAAAACTTCTTTCCCCAGCACAGCTGGATTTGCTCAGGGATGTTTCTCTACAAGCAAGTCAAGCAAGTGAATAACAATTGAAGAACAATTTATTAGACACACAAACCTCTTCAGCCTTCTCTGTGGCGGGGAGCTGGGGACAGAGGAGAGGGAGATTGGAGTAATCCCAGATGTAACTGAGCTCTGTGGAGCAGGGAATTTTCACTTCGTTTTTCAGGTGAAGGCAGAGATCCCTGAACTTTCAGCTCATCACTGGGGTGGGAGGGACATGTGCTCTTCAAGTGCCTTGGGCTCAGGTGTCCCAGGTGTTCACAGGGGTCCCAGGATGAGAGGAGACGAGGATCTGACTCCATGTTTCAGAAGTCTGATTTATTATTTTATGGTATATATTATATTAAAACTATACTAAAAGAATAGAAGAAAGGATTTAATCAGAAGGCTGGACAAGAAAGCAGGAATGGAATGATAACAAAATTCTGTGACTGACCAGAGAGTCTGAAACAGTCTGACTGTGATTGGCCATTAATTAGAAACAACCACACAAGACCAGTCACAGATGCACCTGTTGCATTCCACAGCAGCAGATAATCAATGTTTACATTTTGTTCTTGAGGCCTCCCAGCTTCTCAGGAGGAAAAAAGCCACATTTCTCTTCACAGAGAAAAGCAAGACACAATTCCTTCCAAAACTATTTCTATATTTCACATTCTTTGAACCTCAGAGAAAGAAAAAACAATTCTTATCTTATTTGCTGTACCTGTGTTATACCAAAGTAGAATACAATCTAGAAACTGTTTACCCAAAATAACAGTGTTTTGTTTCCTTGGCCCATCAGGGCCAAGCATGTGTGTGCATCAAAACTGTCAACTGAAAGTCAAAAAATTCTATACAGTTATATACAAAATTAAATACTTAACAAATTCAATGTAATATAATATAGTTTAAAATAATATAGTATTATAAAATAATTAATTACCCTTCTAATATCAATGAAATCCTCCTCATCATTCTCTCCCCTTGTCGGGGTTGCCTGCAGATACTACAGACCCCCACCAGAATATCTGTGGTCTGTCACATCCCACACCACAGCAGTGACCCCAAAGGCAGCAGGATCCAACCCCAGCAGGTCCAGGTTCCCAGATCCATGTGCTGTTCAGTTTTCCTGATAGGGCAGCTCCAATGTGCCCAGAGCTGCTCGGGTGTGATGTGGCACAAACCCCACATCTGACAGTGAAAGCATTCTGCTGGAGCACAGCAGGAGGAAAGCAAATTACTGTGGAGTAAACCAGAAAATCCATAATGGGTGGGAAGAGGAGGAGGGAACTGGTTGAAGGATCCACGTACAGGACTGTGACAGCAATCAAACAACAGCCCTTTAAATGTCAAGGGGTGTGAGCGTGGTATAATAGCAACCAAAACGCTGCCAAGCTGGGTGATGAGGAACAAAGCAGAGGGATGGAGACATCCACCCATTATCTGCTCCCTGGAGAAAGAGAGGAGGGAGATAATTCAGGTTTATGCTTGATCTGCTGTGTAAATCTTGGAGAGGTAATGTTTTCTTTTATCAAAAGGGGAAAAAAAAGAATGTTTGTTTTCGGCAGTGTCCCTGCCATCAGCCTGAGCTGGGCTGTACAAATGAGATTCACAGAGTTTGCTGGCAGCCAGAGCTGGGCAGGATTGCACCCAGGAGGGATGGAAGCCTGCAGGGATGGAAGCCTTGGAGGCAAAGGACTAACTGTGAGGGGGGCACAGGGGGATCAGCAGTGTGAAAAATGCCTATTTTATGATTGGCTTTTCACAAATATTAAAATGAATATTATATGCGTTGTGTTAGAAAGTTATGCTGTACTAATTTTCTTAAGTAGTGCATTAAATATAGTTTTAGGTTATAACACAATGTTAAAATAGAAACTATGCTATGTAGGATACTTTTTTAAAGAAAGGACTCGCAGTGAGCAGCCACAGGACACCTAAATCTTCAGGAGAAAAAGAATTTATTGCTCCATTACCAGAAGAAACTTCTTTTATCGTCTCTTATCAGAAGAAACAAACTTCTTTCTGCCTTGCTCAGCCCTGAAGACACCGTTAGGATTCAAAGGAAGAAGCTGACACTGACCAGGCAGAATCCTGTATTTGAATGGAATTCATGCATCATGAATGAGATGTATGAATATGCAACAGGTTATTGTTTTTAAGGGTTAATCCTCTGTTAACGTGTGCCCTTTTTCAGCCTTATGTTGCCCAGAAAGAGGTACCTGGACGTCTATAACTCTTTGTTTCCATTGTCTTGTCCTAATCCAAATTGTCCAAATTTTTATTACTCTAATTATATTACTATTTTTATAACCATTTTATTACTATTAAACTTTTAAAATTTTCAAAACAAGTGATTGGCGTTTTTCACAAGCAGGATGCAGGGTTTGCAGCAACGGGTGTGAAATGCTTTTACCTTCACAAATAAAACTCGTGGTGTGAAATGCTTTTATTCTGCACACACCTGCCCTGGGCCAGGGAGGGAATGGGTGGTGGCTGTCCCTGCCCACAGTGCTGGGATTGTCCCTCCACCTCCCTGCCAGGCTGGTGGCAAACAAGGCTGGGAGGGCTCAGAGAGTGCCTGGGGAGCCAGCACAGCCTGGCTGGCTCATCCACACTGCACGTTTGGCTCCAGTGATGCCTCAAGGCTGACCTAGAGCTGAAGCTGGACAGAGTCAAAGAATAAAGCAGGGATTTATTAAATGGCCTCCTCAATGGATCCACCTTGGGCAGCACAAGAGCCCAGCCAGGGCTGCACCCAGCATGAACCAAAATGGTCCCAAAATGCACAACTACTCACAGGGTCTCTCACTGGGATCAGTTCTGCTCCATTTGCATCTTGCAGTTCATTGTCCCATTCCAGCTTTAGCCCATCCAGTCCCATCCTTGTTTTTCTCTCTCCAGCCCACGGTGTTTGTGCTCTTGGGCTGAGATTTGGATCATTTGTCCTTGGTGCCCAGCTGGAGCAGGAATTGTTTTGTCTCTCTGCTCTGTGCACAGAGCTCACCATGCCCTCATGTGAAGCCCAGACCCACACACTGAAGCAGCACAGAATGTGAAAAATAGAAAAGCCAAAACCTGAGGAATCACCAGGGCTCTCCCACCGTGCTCTGGGTACCTGGCACCCCTGACGGATTTCACTGCAATCACAGTTGGATTTGGTGGTCTTGGAGGTCTTTTCCAACCTCAAAGATTCTACAAATCTGTGAGAAAAAAAAAACACTGAGCATTGTGAGCTCAGCATTAAACCAGCCAGGCATGAAAAGCGGGGCTGTGTTGGGAGAGGGGAGAGCCCTGGGCTGGTCAAGGGGCAGCAGGGAAGGGCTTTGTACTCTGAGAAGCACAAAAGCAGCTTTTGCAGAGTCAGCTCCTCAGATCTGCGGGTATTTGTGCTTTCATTCATCCCCCTGCATCACAATTCTTTGTGCAAAGCAGGGATCGAGCCCTCTGCTTTCACAGGGACTGGGAAGATGTTCCTGGGTGTTTGCAGAACGCTCCTGCTGTGTATTTACAAGGGCAGAGGAAATGAAGAGCTCAGTGTTCAGAGCAGGCTCTGAGCAGGGCAGGCACCCACTCCAGGGAATCTCAGTGTGGGATTTCCTGCTCAGCTGGCTCAGCTGGGGCTGGGCTGGTGGCACAAACCTGTCCCTGTGTCACCCAATCCCTGTGGGGATGTGCCAGCACCCAGAGGCCACACTAAGCTTTAATGGGCAAAAATGAGCTTTTGTTTGCTGGTGGTGTCATGTTTGGTTTTCCCAGCTGCTCCTCCCATCCAGGTTTTGCACAGCTTGGACCTGTATGTATATTTTATAAGAGGTCTGCTAAAATGTGTTACTGCAGAAATAAAACTAAACACTGCTTCATTTTTAATGAGCCATCAGGGAGCAGGTTATTGCTTGTGTGTTGGAGTGGTTTTCTGCTCCCAGGCTGTTTATACCAAAATGTCTTGGAGGGAAAATTGTGATTAAATTTCTTGAAAGATACCTGTATTTGTGCTGAAAGCCTCTCTCCCAGCCAGGAGTGGGACTGTCAGAGTTGCTGAAGGTGAAGCACAATTCAACATAAATAGGCAGCCTTGAGAACCATCAGCAGAATATTAAATCAAAATAGTGATTTACTCTGTATTAACTGCCCAGTGGTTTCAGCTCCAGCCAAGAACAGCCTCTGAACTCTCTGTGCAGAGATTTTGCCTTTGGGGGGGATTATCATAGTGGAATGATGGAATGATTTGGGTTGAAAAGGACCTAAAAGCCCATCCCATTCCACCCTGACATGGGCAGGGACACACTTCACTGTCCCAGGTGAGACAACCTGACCCTGGGCACTTCCAGGGATGGGCCAGCCACAGCTTCTCTGGGCACCCTGTGCCAGCACTCTCCCAGGGAGGAGCTTCTTCCTTACTCCTTTTAATGTAAAACTATTCTGTCCTGTCCTAAATTATCTGCCTGTGTAAAAAGTCAGTTTCCATCTTTTTATAAGCCACCTTCAGGACCTGGAATGGCTTTGAGCTCTTCTGGAGCCTTCTCTTCTCCAGGTGAGCACCCCCAGCTCTGCCAGCCCAGCTCCAGAGCAGAGGGGCTGCAATCCCTGGAGCATCTCCGTAACTCCAGCCCTTGGAGCATCTCCATAACTCCTGCTCTTGGAGCATCTCCATCACTCTAGCCTTTGGAGCATCTCCCAAGCTCCAGCCCCTGGAGCATCTCTGTAACTCCAGCCCCGGAGCATTTCCGTGGCTCCCCTTGCACCAGCAGCTCCGGGCCGTTCCGAGCTGCACGGGATCCCGTTCTCTGCCGGCCCTGAGGCCACAGTGCTGGGCTCTGTTCCCCTCCCGTTCCCGGGCTCCGCTCCCGGCCGTTCCCCTCCCTTTTCCCAGCCGTTCCCCTCCCGTTCCCGGGCTCCGCTCCCGGCCGTTCCCCTCCCTTTTCCCAGCCGTTCCCCTCCCGTTCCCCTCCCGTTCCCGGCTGCTCCCGGCCGCCGCTGCAGTCCCAGCTCACGCCACACGAGGGCGCTGTCCCTGGCGGGCCGTGCCCTGCGCGGCGCTCCGGCCCGCGGCTGCTCTCGGTGCCCTTTGGGCCGCGCTTCCGGCCGCTTGGGGATGAGGGAAGGCCGGGGGCCATGGCGGGCACGGGGGCGCTGAGGGGAGGCCGGGGCCATGGCGGGCACGGGGGCGCTGAGGGGAGGCCGGGGGCCATGGCGGGCACGGGGGCGCTGAGGGGAGGCCGGGGGCCATGGCGGGCACGGGGGCGCTGAGGGAAGGCCGGGGGCCATGGCGGGCACGGGGGCGCTGAGGGAAGGCCGGGGGCCATGGCGGGCACGGGGGCGCTGAGGGAAGGCCGGGGCTATGGCGGGCTGGATGGGAGCTGGGGGTCAGGAGTGTGGGGTGTTGGGTGCGGGGAGGGGGCTGGGGGAGATGGAGTTGGGTCTGGAGAGCTGGGGGTGATGAGGGTCGGGGGCAGAGTGTGGGGTGCAGGAAGGGCGGTAATGGGGGTGCGGGGTAAGCAGGGGCTGGAGGCGGTGTGGGAGGTGGGGGACATTGGAGACTCAGGGTTTGGGGTGCGGAGTGGGGGGGAAGCGAGGTCCTGGAGTGCAGGGCATGGAGGTCTGGGGGCGGCTGGATTCGGGGGTGCAGGGGGGTTTATGATCAGAATGGCGGGTATTGCGGTATGGGGGGAAGGCTGTGGGGTTGCAGGGGGTGCTGCAGTGGGGTTGGAGGATGGCGTGGGAGGCAGAGGTGACGGTGAGGAGGCCGGAGCAGGCGGTTTGGGGGGCTTGGGATGCAGTGAAGAGGGGTAGTGAGGGCCTGGGGGGACAGGGTGTGGGGTTCTGTGGTGGGCTGGGGGAGGCAGCTGTCGGGGTACAGGGGCGATATTGGGGTGTAGTGAGGGCTTGGGGGTCAGTGGGGAGCTGCAGTGGGGGCTGGGAGAGGCAGGGTTTGGGGGGCTGGAGCTTTGGGGGCTGCAGGGTTTGGGGTCTCTGGGGGCTTTGGGACTGTGTAGGGTGTCTGTAGGAGGGCTGGGGTGCTGTGCAAGGACAGCTCTGGGGTGTGGCTGCTCCCTGGGGAGGTGTTGGGCCCACAGCAGGGTGGGAGCGCAGAGTGGGGCCCGTGGGGTGTAAGGGGTGAGCTGTGTGGTGGGGAGGGGGCTGCAACAGCCAGAGCAGGGTTTGTTTTTGCTGTGAGTGTCCCAGAACTTTGTGTGTCCCAGGGTTTCCTGCCAGGGCTCAGCCCCAGATGGTGACACAGGCGGGACTGGGTGCTGCCATTGCTGAGGTGAGGGAGCAGCAGGTGAGTTGTGGGAGCCCTGGTGCCCCCCTGGGCAGGGGTAGGGGTCTGTGGGCTGGGGAAGGGCTGCTGGGTGGTGCCAGCCAGCCTCACCCGTGCCCGAGAGCAGCTCCCAGGTGGGCTCCGTGCTGGGCCTCACCTGTGCAGTAACAGGTGTGAACATTCATGAAGCATTTTGATGGTCATGTATGATACTGCAAACAACAGCTGCACCCCTAATGCAGGGAAAAATGGGTTACGTTGGGGTTTTTTAATGTGTACTGAGTCTTCTTTTGAAAATGTTCTGTGAAGTCAAACTGGTGCTCTCTCAGGTATGGAAATGAGAACCTGGCTACTTGATTTATCACTAGATGCTGTTTGAGTTGCAACTTTGTTCCCCACGTAGCAGGGAACAGTGATAAGGTGGTTTTTGCACTTGAGCAAATGTAAGGCTTTGTTGGAAGTTGTGTACTTTGCTCTCTTGTTTACATCTCTGGTTTGTCTCCTGCAGGGGGGTTCACCTGGGGACACCTCGGGGCTGTGTGCCCTGGCAGGTGTGGGGAGGGGAGGGCCTGTGCTGGCAGCCTGGCACACAGTGATCCTGGCTCCTGGCAAACATTCCCTGCCAAAATAACAAGTGCTTTTGCAGTTTGTTGTTGCTGCGGGATGGGTGATGTAGCTCTGGAAGTGGTAGAGATGCTTTTGGGAAGGATTTTAGGGGGAGCTGGGGTGGATGATGCTTCAGTGAACACTGATCCAGAGGAATGGGTGTGTATAGAATGGGGGCTCTGGCTTTAGCATTCCTGGCTGGACATCTTGTTTTTTTAATTTCAGGTGGCTGGAGCAGGAGGTGATTCTGCAGGATAGTGAGAGCTGCTCTTGCAGTTTGGTAATTCCTGTGTGGTCTTGTTGGGTTATCACAGAATCATAGAAGGGTTTGGGCTGAAAGGGAAAATAGAGACCCTCTCCTTCCACCCCTGCCATGGACAGGGACACCTTCCACTATCCCAGGTTGCTCCAAGCCCAGTCCAGCCTGGCCTTGAATACATCCACAGCTTCTCTGGGCACCCTGTGCCAGGGCCTCCCCACCCTCCCTAATACCCCATCCAGCCTTTGTCTGTGCCTGTTGAAACCATTCCTCCTTATCCTGGTACTCCATGCTCTTGTAAAAACTCCCCCTCCAGCTTTCCTGTGGGTTATAGAAAGCAGCTGTGCCTAATGGATGGTGAACATGAATAAAATCTGTTTTTCAAAGCTGACTTTCTTCTTGTTTAATCCTTTAGTGCCTGAGCACTGTGGGGAGGGCTTTACCTGCTGCAGGTGGCTGTGCAGGAGTGACACCTGCACTGTCCCCGGGGCTGTCACACCCTGAGGATGTGTCCCGGCCCTGCCTGGGGAGCTGTCGGACAATGGGATCCTGAATTGAGCTGTGGGATTTGGGATCATCTCGGTGTGCCGAGCTCCCGCCTCCACTAGAGGGTGTGGAGCGCCGCAGAATCCTCTGTTTTCACGGGAACGGGAGAACCGGGAGCCTTTGTGTTATCGGATGTGCCGGCAGCGAGGCCGTGGCAGGATTACATCCCTCGGGACATCCTGCTCCGTGCCCTGGCAGCAGCCCAGGCTGCATTACACAACGCCAGCCAGCTCGAGGCATGCCATGGGATGTCCCTGGGCAGCCTGCAGCCCGGAGGAGCAGCTGGAGTGTGCAGGGGAGGCAGCTCTGCTCTAGGCTGGGTCAGGTGGAGCCCAGCTCCTGGATGAGGTTTCCTGGAGGGATAACTTGCACATTCAAAGTTCCCTCTCCCTTCTCTTGGGGAGAAAAATTTATCTAAACAGCAGGGACAAATTTCCTGTTTCACTTGCACAAGAGCCTGGCTCCTAGATTTTCCTTCCTGGAGGGAATTTCCACTTGCTCTGCAACCTTCCCAAGCCAAGCCCAACATCAGTGTGCAGTGAAATTCCATAAGGCTGTGCTGCCTGCAGGGCTGTGTGTGCTCCCTGTGCTTGTAGGATGTGCTGCTCAGCTCCAGGTTGGCTCCTTGGCCAGGTGTAGGATTTCTTCCTTGCTAAATTCTGCCTCTGTCTCACTAAAAACAAAATCCTGAGCAGAACTGGACCCAGCATTGCCCTGCTGCAGCACTGAGTGCCTAAAGGAGCACCCAGAAGGGAGCTGGGTGAGCAGGTGAGGCTGTGGCTGTGGAGGAACACAGGGGATGTTGGAATTCAGGACATCCCTCTGGCTGTCCTGGAGTGCCAGGGCCCCTGCCAGGGGGCTCAGAGACCCTGGCACAGAGCCCAGGATGCCAGGATGTGGTTTTGATTATGACCCATGGAGCAAGTTACCAGCCTTATGTGAAGATCTGCAAGCCACAAACATATAAATAGAATAATAATCAGTTTGTCACAGGGTGAGAAATAGATTTTTGGGGGTTTTAGAATGGGGGTTCAGGGGGTGATGGAGGAATCTGGGTGTGTCCAGCTTTTCTCCTTCTTGGCCTCCATCTTCTGCTGTGATGTTGGCACTTTTAGATGGGTTTAGAGTAGAAGCTCACTGTCTAACATAGGTGATAGCTATTGGGAAGCAATTGTAAATATTGTACATGTAGTTTTTAGTATAAAAACTCTGGGGGCAGGCAGAGTGCCTCTGACTGAATGGACCTTGGCAGGCCAGAAGAAAGAATTTCATAGATAAGATACAATAAACAACCTTGAGACTGAGAACTAAAGAGTTCTGACTCCTTTTTCAACTGCTGGGCTGGAAAAAGAGACTTTCTAACACATCTTGGGGTCACTGAGCAGCAAAATCCTGAGAAGGCTCCTCTGCAGCTGCTGGTACCGTGTGGGTCTGTGACATTTTGGAGGTGGATCCATCTGGGAGGGGAGCAGCTCCACAGACAGGTGGGTTGTGCAGCTCTGTGGTGTCAGGAGGGCCCGAGGCCTCCATGTGCTGCCAGGGATGTCCAGTCAGAGCCTGGCATGGGAAGAGCCAACTGACATCTCCAGGGACCCTCTTGGAGGAATCCTATGGGTGAATGTCCTAGAGGGAGGAGGGGTCCCAGAGAGCTGGGTAATATCCAAGGATTGCTTCTTCCAGACTCAATAGCGTCACTATGGACAAGGAATGGAGCAAAAGGGACAGGAGAGCTGAGGGATGGATATGGAGCTGTGTCAGGAGAGACAATGAGGGGGAACAAGGGCCAGGATGGACACAGGGATGGTGTCTGAGCGTGCTCTGGCGTGCTCATCCATGGCCAGGAGTGCTGATGGGAGGGAAGTCAGAGAGCGTGTGCCCCCAGCGCCAGAGCTGGTGCAGAGCCAGCCGTGGAGCAGCAGCCAGGATCATAACCCAGCCAACCAAATCCTCTATCAGCTGAGCATGAAATGGAGATTTATGTGTGTAATGAGGAAGGAGGCAGACAGGAACCTGTGTTATACCTCAACTGCAGCCAGGCCAAATCCCAAACACTGGGGCTGTGCTGGGATCTGGTCAGACCCTGTGGAAAGGGAGCATCCCTCCCTATGGGCATGGTGATGCCAAGGCTGTGGGGAACAAGCTGAGGGCAAGGCGGGGCAGGTTGGTGAGCTATGGGGAAACCTCTTTATCCTCCACAGCACAGCCCAGAGAGGGCCTGGCTGTGCCTGGGGTGTCTCCCCTCACACTGAGCCCAGCCCTGCTCCAGGGCTGCCTTCTGCTCTCCCCTGCTCTGCTCCTGGTTTTGCTGAGGCTGGAGGAACTTTGAGCTCTGTGCCTGTCTGGACCTGAAGCTGGGGCAGCAATCAGCTCCCACTGTCTGTGTTAGGTAAGGGTTTGAACTTTGCCCTGCTGGAAGTGGAAATGTCTGGCCTGCTCTGATCTCTGCAGGAATTGTGAGTGTGGAGATTGAAGGCTGTGGCCACTTCTGCTGGGTAAACAGCCAGAGAACTGCCTGTTTGCCACCTCTCCTCTCCCTCAACCCCCCACTGAAGATGCTCTGGCAGCTCTCTTGGAGTGTGACATCTGGGAATAACGCTGGCAGCCCGCAGTGCAGCCCAGACCACTTGGTGACAGCTCACCTCTGCTGAGAGGCTGCTTTTAGCTGTTCCCTCAAGAGCTGTTTTTAGGTCTGGCTGTAGCGCTGCTCTTCCTTCAGCAGCAGCTGAAGTCCTTTGGGCACAAGAAGGACATGTCTGGTGTCTCACTGCCCTCATCCTGGGGGGATGGATGAGGCTGGGCCGGGCACAGCCTGAGCATCCTCACAACTCCCAGCTCCCACCAGAGCCAGGACTGCGTGGCAGGAGTTGATGCCAATCACTGTGCTGTGGTAATAAAGTGAGGGGGCAAGCAAAGAAAGCTTAAAAATATATATTTTTAAGCCATAGCTAAGAAATCTGCCATGGATCCAAGTTGGACTTTGCAGTCAGAGGTGAGCAGGCTTAATCTGACAGCTATTTCTTAAATATTTTAAAAGCTGCCTGGAATAAACTGAATGCTTCCGAGTAGTGACCTAAATTCCACTTGCTGTAAATTTCATTAGAAAGTGGATTTGTGTGCCTGCCAGGCTTCTTTGCAGCTTCATTGATCTGCCCAAACCATGTGCTGTGCAAGTGCCTTCCTCAGCAGATTTTTAAAGAGCTCACTGCTGCCTGCTGCCAGCCCAGAATGTGACTTGTTTTCTTTCTTTTCTCTCCTCTACCTCTTTATTTTTTGTTTCCTGGTGCAAATGCATGATTTGTTTACCAATCACATTGCATCATTAGTTGCACAGAGTCATCCCACCGGCTGCGTGGGCACGGATGGAGCAGCTGGGAAGGAAAATGTCACTGTCTCCAGCTCACTTGATGTGCTTTGCTCCCAAATCTCCATCCCACGCCATGAAGGCCAAAGACTTTCACAACCCTGGCAGCTGCCAGCAGCTCTCTGCTCTCCAGCACTGTCACCTGTGGTTGTGACACCCCCTGGAAAAAACCTCCTCTCCTCCTGCTGTCCCCAAGTGCTGTCTGTCCCTGTGCAACCACAGCTTTGGATCCTGTGGAGAGGTGTGATGGTGGCACAGATGGCACAGACTGAGGAAAATAGCCTGGAGAGAGCTGGGACTGCCACACCTGTGGATGCAGGAGCAACATGCAGTGCCCCAGGCCTGACAGGGTCCCACAGGGGATGCTGAGCTCCCTTGCTGTGCTTGCAGCCCACCTGCAGGGTTAAAGGGGGTGGAGAGGGGCTCTGTGCAGCACCACAGGGGCACAGGGCAGAACCACAGCTCTGTGGCATGTTTGGTTTCTCTCCTCCAGTGGGGTTCAGCTCCTGTGTTGCCTGGTTGGGCTGAAGCACTGGGTGAGGGGAAGGTCCCTGTGTCCCAGAGGTTGGATACCCAGCCCTGCCTGCCCCACGGGAACCCTATTTTGGGGCTGTCCCCCTGTCCCTGGCACTTCTGCTCCTGGAGGACCCCCAGCCTGGGGAAGGGCTCCATCACAGTATGAAACCCAAGTTTTGGAAGCCCCAAGGCCTTGCTGTGTTTGGGGGTTGGGCAGGCTGTGCTGCACATTAAGGCCTAACCCCAAGCCCATCCTACAGGAATGAAGTGCTGACCCCCAGCAGGAGCTCTGACAGCTCTTCCCAGTTCACAGCACGAGGCAGAGCTGGCTTTTGAAGAGGAGCTTTCCTGCCCAAGGACAGTCCCAGCACTGCCAGGCTGGCATGGAAAACAGCCCTGGCAGCAAGCCCAGGGGTGGGTCTGGGCCAGGAGGGCATGCTCATGTTGAAGGGATGTCTAAGGGGATTGCTTATCACAGAAATGTTCTCCAGAGGGTGAGATTGCAAAACATGGGTTTCCCTCAGCTGTCTCCTGTGCAGCTGGGAATATGGGAGGGACTGGAAATACCCCAAACCCACTCAGAGGGGTGTCTAGTGTCAAGGGTGGAGGTTGGAGAGAAATATCTCCCTCTTCTAACCACTGCCTATGACTGAACATTGTGAAGACACATCTGGAGGGGGGGGTTGGTGCTTCTCTTGCTGTGTGGGTGATGAAAGTGGGAAGAAATCCCTGTCTTGGAGCTGTGGAACATGGGACTGTCCTGCCTCCTGGTGAGGAAGGGGCTTTCTTGGGCTGAGTTTTTGCCCCCAAGCAGCAGCAGCCCTTCCACTGCCTTCCCTTCCCCTTTGGGGATGCTGAATGCCAGGATTCTCCAGGTGCTGCTTCACCTCTGCTGTACAGCAGTGATTTATTTTCAGAAGTTAAACCTGAGGTCTGACAAAGACCCCACAGCTTGGGCCAGCAATATGCTGTGAGTACCTTGCTGGCTGTCAGCATCCAGACTAGGGCTAAATTAATTTCCTGTAAATCTGAAATGCTCTGCCAGTTTCCCAGCTTCTCAGCACCTCTGCTGGAGCTGCCTGTTAGATTTATTTCCCTGGGGTCTTAGGTGTACAATAAGTTTTGCAGAGGTGATGATCCAATCCCATCCCCTCGTGCTGTCAGCACCCAGAGCCTTTCCTTAGTGCAGCTCTTGATGACAGGTTTCTCTTGTGGCCCCAGGTGGCTTCATCTGTCCCCAGCTGCAGGAAGGGCAGGGAGGAAGGAGATTGGAGGCAAGAAGTCTCCTGGCTCTGTCCTGCTTTTTTTGGGGCAGTGTGGGTGGTTCAGCCCCTGGGAGGGGGTGGCTCTGCAGGTTCACCCTGTGCCTGGCAGAGTGGCACCAGGGCTGTGCCAGCCTGGCCATGACTGGGTGCTGGGATGGCAGGGGAGCTCCCCTGTGTCATTCCCCTGCCCAGCACAGCGAGGCTGCAGCAAGGACAGTCTCAGAGTTTCTGTGGTCGAGATGACCCTGAGGTGTTGGAAAGTCTCTATTTCCCAGCCCCGCAATCGAAGAAGGAGTCAGGATTCCTCAATGTGGTTTTCAAGGTTTTTTATTTTCTGTTGTCTATAACATTCTTTCTCTGACCTGCTGAGGTCTGTCCAGCAGGTTGGTCTGTGGCACACTGACCACCCTCAGGGTGGTGTTATCTTTTTATACTCAAAACTACATGTACATTATTTACAGTAATTTTCCAATACCTATCACCTATGCTAGACAGTTGTTTTCTACTCTACACCAATCCAAAAGTGCCACCATCACACAGAAGATGGAGGCTAAGAAGAAGAAAGAAGAAGGACAAGACACACTGAAATCCCTCCATCTTGGCTTCTGAACCCCCATTCTAAAAACCCCAAAATTCTACTTTTCTACCTTGTGACAAACTAACTATCATTCTACTTAAACTCTCATGGCTTGTAAATCTTCACATAAAGTTGGTAATTTTCTCCATGGGTTAAAATCAAAAGCACAGGTGTCTTTGGCTTTATGACAAGGTCTCTGAGCCCCCGGCCAGGGACTCGAGCCATCCAGGGCAGCCAGAGCAATGTCCTGGGTTCTGACAGGGCAGCTGCACTTGGGAGTGCTGACCAAAGGGCTGCTCAGGGGGCAGCTGCCAGGGACAGCTGGATTTAATTGTTGGGAGTGTCACCAAAGCAGCAGTTTCTCTCTGCAACCCGTGAGGGTTTATGTAAAAAATGAAATTTCTGTCTATCTCCTTCCTTGTGGTTTCTCATCTCCGCCAACGGAGCTGAAGATGGGAGAGGATTTTTTCCCTATATTTAGCTTTGGAGAAATTGCTATAACTAATCGGCTTTAGGATTCTGTGTTCTCTCTTTTATTTTATCTTTTCCTGTCACTAAGACCTTGTCATGTGGCTGTGGACTGCAGTCCCTGGCTCTCTGTTTGCTGGGCTTTCATGGAGTCAATTAATAACCCATAAAAATAACACCTCCAGCTGTTCCACTTGCAGCTGCCAGGCTGGAGTCTAATTATGGGGCCTTGGATCCCAAATCCTGCTTTGCATGTAAAAGTGCCAGTGAATAGAAAGAGGCAGAGGAGATGGCAATGCAAAAAAGGAATGTGGTTTGGGGTCTATTTTTAGCCTTTTCAAGCCAAATGCAAAAAGACCCTCAGGCTGCTTGTGTCCTGCTGAATGTGATCACATGCACAATATTGTTCCCATGGCAAAGCGCAGCAGCCAGGATGGGTTGGGGGTTATTTTTGGTAATTAACTTGCCCACATTGCAAACGTCCTTCTGGGTTAGTTTGCACAGTGCCGTGTTGTGGCTCACATCCATGTGCTAATGGGTTTATTGCAATCAGCTCCAGCTCTCTCTGTGTCCCTGAACGTGCCAGGGCAGTGGTGGGGAGGGGAAGCACACAGCTGCTCACCCAGGGCATCTCACTGAGTGGTTGCTGCTAAAGGGGTGCTCAGCCTCCCTCAAAAACTCCTTTCCTGCTGACTGTGACACAAAATTAATTTACCTGGGGCTCTGACGGATAGGTGATGGTGTCTCTTTCATATCATCCTGTCTATTGTGCATCCTCATCTGCTTTCCAAGCTGGATGTTGTCTCTGGGCGAACTGCTGGGCAGATTTGTCCTCTGTTTCTCTGGAGCCTCTGCTGGGCTGGTTCTGCCTCATCTCCCACCACTGCCATATTCACCTGCCTCTTGCCTCCTCCTGGGTGCTTCATAACACTCTCTTTCCTTGCTCCCCACAGAAGTGGTGTGGCAAAGGCCCACAAGGGCCTGTGTGCATGGGGGGGTGTTGGGGATGGGGCACAAGGAAAGCACTGGGCTCGTTTCCAGTCTCTGTCCAGGGAGCTGTCTGGGAGCATTTCAGTCCTTTCCATCACAGGGCTCTTGTTTAATTCAGACTCAGCCTGATTGTGACCAAAAGCAAATCAAACAGCTGTTCATTAGACAATTAAATACTTAGTGGCCACACATTAGCCTGTAGCCAGCAGCTTGTAACCATGACTGCAAATAGGCATCCTGTGCTGGAGACCATCCCCTTTGCCAAAACAAGTTATTTGGAGACTGATACTGAAAGCTGCCCTCAGAAAAAACTCTGACACCTCCCACTTGCACAGGGGCCACAGCTGTGACAGTGCCACCTCTTCCCTGTCTCCTCAGGCTCCCTCTGACAATCACCAGAGCCAGGAGGTGTTAAACACCTTCTCTGGGGGATGGAGCCACTCTCTCAGAGGGTGTCCCTTCAGTGGAGCTCTGCTGTGAGTTCTCTTAACCAGGGACAGAGGATGCTATCAATCCATCCAGCCCTGCCTGGCAAAGAGATTGCAGACGTGGCTTTCCATCACGCGCTACATTAGCCAAATTAATTCCAGGACAGGCAGCCAGCGGTGCTCGAGGCCGAGACTGATGAATGCTGCAGAATGTCAGAATGAGCAGAGCTGCTGCCTGCTCTGTGCCAGCTCCTCAGCTGCAGCCAGTGCCCTCTGCCTTACACCCCTCCAGAGTGCTGAGCTCTCAGTCACTGACACAGACAATTCAATTGCAAGGAACATCTGCTCGGAATTGTGCTCCCATTCAGGCTGCTGCCGCCGCCATGGGGTGACATTCTTCATGTGTCTTGCCTGCTTTCTTTAATCTCCTAAACACAGGCATGCCTGTGGAGCACAGAAAGGTTCCTCCCCCGTGAGAAGGAGAAAGAAATTAGCCAGCAGATCGAGCGTGTACAGCAAATAATGAGATTGCCTTGGATACAGGGCTGGAATTCATGCAAAGCATGATGCTGATCAGAGACGATAAGCAGCGCTTCTGGGGTCTGCAAACAGCGTCACCAAACTTGTGTTTCTCAACTTCTGAGACTCACATGGACGAAGGCTGCCAGCACAGGCCTGATCCACAGACTGCAAGTTAAAAAATAAACCCTAAAATAGCAATACTGGTAGTTATTTTGGTGTGCAAGTGCCTCATAATGCCTCGTTTTCCTCCAGGCACAGGAATAAGCTGTACAGACACAGGCACTGTGGTGCTGGAGGAGCAGCAGTCACAAAGGCAACTTGTCCTGACAGAGCTCCACTGAAAGCTGCTGTGTTTGCCCACAGGACCCAGCTCTAGTGGAGTCAGTGTGTCCTTTAAAAGAAGATGGATTTGTGCAATACTTTTAATAGTAAGTGTTTCTTATTACTCCTCTTTTATTAAAAAAAATAATTATCAACATGTTAGAGGCAAATAGGGACAAAGTTTCTACCTGGTGAATGACCCAGCAGCTTGATTCAGTGCTTGTTGAAGCAGCTGAGAGTATTTGTACTGTCAGACTCATTAGAAGGAGGGATGGTAAACAGCTTTTGTTTTTATTTTTATAGGAAATTTACTCATCGTTTCTGTGAGCCTTTGCCTGAGACTCCTATTTTTCTAAGAAATGAGTGATCAGATGCTGGCAGTGCTTTAAGTCATTTAAAGAGACAACTGGAAACAGGCTGTTCCCTGGAAGGCAGGTACCAGGCAGCTCCCAGGCACATGGACACAAGGGCTGTTTGAAAAGGCAAGTAGAAAAGTCAGGCATCCTCAACATCCCAGTGAACCCTTCCTCACTCACAACTCCAGCTCCCTGTATTATGAGCTTGACATCTTTAGCATCAATAAAATACCTCAGCAAATTAATTATTATCCAAGTGTTTTTCCCTGTATTCCCTATACTTTTATTTTCTTTACTAGAAAAAGGTCATGGAGTTCTCTTTAACCTGATGTCTAAGGGATAAAATAGCCCCCAGAGGGTGTCCCCTGCTCCTCACAGTCCCCCAAGAAAACAGTGCTATCAGCCTTTTCAGTGTTACAAACATCCAACACAGGTATTGTAATAAATGTTGGATCTGATTCTTCACCCAGCATCCCCACTGCACAGCTCCTCACATTTCATTATCTCTGTACGAGCAGCCCCCCCTGCACCACCTGCTCACTTTTGTTTTAGCATCTCACGGCTCCTGAGCAGCACAGACTCGAGGCAGGGAGCCTTGGATGGGTCCAGGCTTTGCAGGGAGAGCTGGGAATAAGGGCTGGGACACGTGCCATGCTCATCCCAACTCATCTATTTTATGAATCAGGACTTGCTCCTATTTGCCAATGTTTGTCTGCGTAACCTTTGCTGTCAATGGGGCCGGGGCTCTGATGTCAGCTGCTGGACTCCAAGCACTGCCAGCTGGTGTCCCTGGCCAGCTCCCAGGCTACAATTCAATTTTCCTACCAGTCACTTGAGAAGACAGGAAAAAACATGTTTCTGCCTGTTTGTGGCATCCAGAAATAAAGGGCTCCAGTCTACAAGGTCATTTAAGGCTTTTCTATTGGAAAGCTCAGATAAATCAAATAGTGGTATGGAGTTAATACACCTTCACTTATGGTGCAATAAACTACAGTAAACGAAGGCTGCTTTAATCCTGAATAAAAATCTCATCATGGAATGTAAAACCCTCTAGGTATTGTACATTAACATCCCCTCTCTGAACACAGGCCAGTCTGCAGATATTTTACCCTTATCCCGATCTGGTGAGTAGTGGAAAACTACTGCAGAGCTAAAAGGCAGGAATTCCTGGAAATAAGGGAACCACCCAGGAAGTGAGGAGCTCTGCTCTCCTTTCTCATACTGACTTTCTGTGAGACTTATCCTGTGGCATTTCGTGAACCTCAGCATTTATACTGCATTTTGGGATTATTAGTGTCTTCCCTGCCATTATAAAGGGCTTTAGGATCTCCAGAGATAAGTGGAGAAATTTTTCCTGCTGTTCACTGTTTCCCAGCATGGGCTGTCCAGGGAGCTTACAAAAATATGTACAGCTGTAATGGATGGGCACATCCAGGTCTGTGTCTGGAGGGCTGAACCTGGGGGTCACAGTTAATTTTAAGGGAAGAGGGGTGAAGGAGTTCACACATCCTCACACCCAGCTTCACCAGTTTGTCTCTCCCTAGACTGACAAGGGTAAAGCAAAAATGGTGACACCTAGTGAAATACCCGTGATGCATTAAATAAAAACTTTGTGCAAACCAGAATCAATGTCCCCAGGGCACAACTCTGTTCCATTAACTGTTTGTCACTCATCATGCTTATTATTATTTCCATCATGCTGGCAGTGTTATCATTTGGGACCATTTCCATGGCTTTGAAGGTTTAGGAGGCAGGTATTTATTTCAATGCAGCCAGTAGTACATAAAAAATCCCACTGACTCAGACAGGACTGATTTGTGAGGGAATGGCTCTTGAAGCACTTCAGTGTGTCTGAACCCAAACTCTCATCCCTTTTCCACTTATTTTAATAAATGTACAGCTTAGCAGCAAGACCTTGAGTGAACACATTCTCTCTTGTCATGAACTGCTGACAATCTCCTCTCTTTAATACAGCAGCTCTGAAGATAAGACTTGATGGACAGTAAGAAATCAGGATGGCTTCACTTTTCTTCACTGCCTGGGATGCAAACAAAAGAAACCAGAGCAAGTTCCTGCCTGCTGAAATTCCAGGAGCTTGAGCTGCATTCCAGCACGGCTGAGAGGCATTTTGAATATTTTCTCATATGCATTCGCCCTGCACTGCTCACAACAACTGCACTTTCAGTTAGTTATTATTAATAGTAAAGGATGGACTTCCAATAGTTGTCATTAATTTCCATGGCAATATTGCCTGAATCAAGATAACAGTTGCTTTAGGTTGTGTAACTAAAGTTCACAACGTGAAGGAATGCAGCCCAGGGAAAGTGCTCGGATGGGGGGAAGTGACCGCCCTTGCATAACCTCCCTCAGGCCAAACTTCCCTTCATATCTAGCAGGCTGTGTTCCTAATTTTCTGAAAATATGGAATGGTTTGCACTTTCAGCCTGTGTCCTCTGGGCTTCAGTCTCCAGCATGCCTCACAGCTTTCCTGAAACATTTCACCCACACATTTATTCATTATATTCCTCCTAACGATGCGTGGCTGGAGCTTCCATAAGAGAAGATGTAACAGGAAAATAAACAACAGCAGAAAAATGTAAACTTATGTTACTTTCCTCTTCTTTGTCTATCTTGCTAAGATTGTTGTTTCTGCAGAAAACAACTGAGACTAAGATTGATTTAGACATTAAATTATGGATTTTCACTCTTATCAATAAACTCCAAATACCTTTAAAAGTCCAAATAAAGCTTTTCTGGTTACCTGGCCATTTGGTGAAGCAGAATAGAGGCAGTCAGTAAGAATTAAAACATTGAATCTAAAGAGGGAAATGTTATGAACAAAAAGAAATCTGAGTAGGCGTAAATTCCTCGCCCTGCTATACCAGTAGGATTATATCTCAGGCTTTCAGAGCAGGAAAAGGATGTTGCAGGCATAATGGCATGGAATATCAATCAGATAACTAAATCTAATTACAGTTAACTCGTTAATTCCAGCTACATGAAGGCAGCTGGCCAAGTGCCACAACAGAAATGAGATTCAGAAGAACAATTTCTCAACATGAAACAGCTTCTTGTAAGGACTAGTTCAGATCAGACAAGGGGCTACGCTTGACTAACTTTAAAAGACACAAGGTCTGTATAAGAAAGAATGGCAGCTTAATCCCTCATTTGTGGTAACCACAAATTCAGCTTTTCTAGGGAAAGAATTGCATCAAAATGTCAGGACATGACTCTGAATTCTAGTAGATTTATATTCTAAGGGAGTGAGCCATTAATAAAAGATGTTGTGGGTAAACAACATGTCTCAGTAGTGCTGCTGAAGAGAGCAGAGACACGAGTTCCTAACTTTCAAGTCCTTATTTTAACACTCTTTGTGATACTCTGGTACTGTAAAAAGCACAATTGTACTTCTTGCTTTTAGTACATCACAGCTAAACCACTCATGGTGTGAGACTGAGCTCTTCGAGGTGTCCCAGAGTGCAAATACCCTGAGCTGGGTGAATGCTGGCTGATTCAGAAAAGGCAGAAAGATGCTCCAGCAGTGAATAAGGTGAGTCCCTGCACTCCCACTGCCCCATGACCCTGGAGCACTGTGCTGTGCCATCACCCTAAACTGACCTTGGCCCTGATGGTGTCTCAAACCCACCCAGAAGCCCCCAGAGCCCTGCCCTGAGGGAGCCACAAGAGGTGTGGGACCACAGGAAGCTCAAGGGGCTGAGGGCAGGGGAGATACCTACAGGAGGTGCCATGTCCCACTGTCCATGCCCTCCTGCACCCACGGTGTGTGTCTGTGACTCTCTGTGTTTGGGTGTGGGAACTCAGGACATCCCTCTGGCTGTCCAGGGCAGGCATCTCAGAGACCCTGGCACAGAGCCCAAAATGCCTGTGTGGTTTTGATTTTGACCTGTGGAGCAAATTACCAACCTTATATGAAGATCAGCAAGCCATGACAAATTAAGTAGAATGATAGTGAATTTACCACAAGGTGAAAAAGTAGATTTTGGGGTTTCTGGTATGGGGGTTCAGGAGGCAAGATGGAGGGAACTGGGCATGTCCAGCCTTTCTCCTCCTTCTTCTCCTCCATCTTCTGCTGTGATGTTGACACTTTTGGATTGGTTTAGAGTAGAAGATCACTGTCTAACATAGGTGAGAGGTATTGAAAGTAATTGTAAATATTGTATATGTTGTTTTTAGTATAAAGACATAACACTGCCCTGGGGGCAGGCAGAGTGCCTGGAACTGTCCTGCTGGATGGACCTCACCAGGGCAGGAGAAAAATTTTTTATAGATAAGATGCAATAAACAACCTTGAGACCAAAACCTGAAGAGCTCCGACTCATTCTTCAAGTGCTTGGGCTGGGAAAAGAGACATTTAACATTTCTTGGGGTCATGGCGACCAGCAAAAGATCCTGAGATTTGGGGGGGCACTCTGCCCCTCTGCTCCACTCAGGTGAGACCCCTCCTGGAATACTCTGGGCATCCTGCACAGGACATGGACCTGGGATGATTGGAGGGTTGGAGCAGTTCTGATCTGAGGAAAGGCTGGGAGAATTTGCATTGTTCAACCTGGAGAAGACTTCAGGTTCAGCTAGCTGCAGCCTTCCAGTATAGAATCACAGAATCACAGAATCTGCTGAGTTGGAAAGGACCCACCAGGATTATTGAGTCCAACTCCTGGCCCTGGACAGGAGAATCCCAGCACGTGAGAGCATTGACCAAATGCTCCTTGAGCTCAGAGAGCCTCAGTGCTGTGAACAAGGTGCTATGCTCTCCCTGAGGAACCTGTTCAGTGCTCAGTCACCCTTTTGGTGAAAAACTGTTCCTCATATCCAACCTAAACCTGCCCTGACTCAGCTCCCTGCTGTTCCTGAAGGGAGCCTGCAAGAAAGATGGGGGAAGAGTATTTACCAGGGCAGGACAAGGGGGAATGGCTTCACACTGACAGAGAGAGGTTTAGATTTGTTTATTCATCAATCCTGGAGGTGTTTAGGAAAGGACTGGAAGTGGCACTCAGTGCAATGGTCTAGTTGGCAAGGTGGTGTCAAGTCATAGGTTGGACTCGGTGATCTCAAGGGTCTTTTCCATCCTAACTGATCCGATGATAAGACATTTGCAAGAAATTCTCTTTTGTGAGGGTGGCGAGGTAGTGGAACGGAGCAGCTGTGCCTCTGGGAGTGCTCAAGGCCAAGCCGGACAGCGTTCGAACCAACCTACTCTAGTGCAAGCTGTCCCTTACACCCGCAGCAGGCTGAAACTCCGTGACTCGTACGAACCCTCCCCACCCGCACCACTCCTCCCTCACGCCCGCCGGCCGCCCCGCGCCGCCCACGGCGCATGCGCCCCGCCCGTCCCCGCCCCCGGCAGCCCCGCGCAGGCGCCGGGCCCGCCCCCGCCCGGCACCGCGAACGACGGGCGGCGGCGCGCGCGCCCCTCCCGCGCAGGACGGCGCTGCCCCGGCGGCATGAGGGGAGAGCGCGGCCGGCTCCGAGCGGTAAGCACGGCGCCGAGCCTCCCGGGGCCCCCGCCCTGCCCCGCGTCCCCCAGCCCCGCGTCCCCCTGCCCCGCGGCAACTTTCCCATTGTCCACCCGCTCCCCGCCGGCTCCTCTCAGCGCTGGCTGCGGGCAGCACCGAGGAGCGGTCGGCGCTGCCCGTGGCGAACGGGGGGTGGTGGCGGTAATAATGGTGGTGGGGTACGGGTGGTGATGGTGGGGCAAGGGTCGCAGTCCTTCTGCGGGTCACGGCGGCGCCGCGGCCGCTGCGCTCCGGCCGCCCCGGGCAGGCGGCTCTGGCCGAGTCCCTCTGGGGCAGCGCGGGGCTGTCACAGGTGTCCCGTCCCCTCCCGGAGTGTCCCGGGGCAATGCGGGGCTGTCACAGGTGTCCCGTCCCCTCCCATAATGTCCCGGAACCCTCTGGGGCAATGCGGGGCTGTCAAAGGTGTCCCGTCCCCTCCCGGATTGTCCCGGGGCTGTCGCCAGTCTCCCTCCATCCCGTCCCCTCCCGGGGTGTCCTGCATCCCTCCGGGAGAGCTCAGGGCTGTCACCGGTGTCCCTTCTCCTCTCGGGGTGTCCCTTCTCCTCTCGGGGTGTCCCGGTCGCTGCGGGTCTGTCCCGGGTGTCCCGGCTCCCTCCGGGAGCGCTCAGGGCTGTCACCGGTGTCCCCCCATCCCGTTCCCCTCGCGGGGTGTCCCGGTTCCGCGGAGTTTCTTTGTTGTGTAACTCTTTTTGTCCGTGGATTAAGAGAGGGTTTGCGTCTGTTTGTGCTGATTCAGGTGTTTTTTTTAAAAAAAAAAAAGAAAAATTGGGGGGTAGTCATGGGTAAATTCTTCTCGGGGCTGGGATGTCGGAGAACTTTCCCGTGGCTCGGGGGTTGTTCTTGGCTCGGGCCGGGGCCGGGAGCGCTCCTGCAGCGCCTTCCGGACAGAAAAGCGAAGCGAACTTGCTGTAGCGAACCCATTTCTTGCTGTAGCAAACTCATTTCTCGCTAAAATGAGGCTGGCTCGCAGCCCGCGATTCATATGCGAGTGCTACTGCCAGGATTTTTCAATAAACGTAATTGCAGTCGAGAGAGTTCGGGTCAAGCGCTTTGCTGGGTAGAGCAGGCACGAAGCCTTTGGAGTAATTCCTCTCCGTGTTGCCAGTGAATCTTTTCTGGCTGCACAGTGGAATTTTTCTCCAAGTTTTTTCCCCCAGTTATAAGTTTTCCTCTAAAGTTTCAATTTTTTTTTTTTTTGAGATGATCAAGGAATGCCATTGATCCATCAGTAATCCATTTTCTTTCCTTCTTTCTGCAAACAAACACTCTTAACACTTTTTTTTAAACCTCTTTTTGTGCTTTCTGTACTTCTTTATTGTTGTTTTTTTCCCCCTGGTCCTTGCTCTGAGCAGGGCAACCCACATACAGTGCTGGGGGACTGGGAAATGCTTCTCTGCCTGTCGCTGGGATGTGTCAGTGTTTGGTTCTCAGAAGCAGCAGCACAGGAAATGTCACCATCCTGACAAAGAGTCATAAAATATGTTGAAGATTTGTTACTAAAAGTGGACTAAAAATGTGCTAATTTTATCTTGTCTTTGGAAGAAGTGATAAGTAATTTCTGACAGAAATATATATAAATATACATAAAGCTTTTCAGGGCCCCTGTTGGGTTTTAAAAGAGGTTGTCAGGGAATTGTGAAGGATTTCCTGTGGAATTGCTAGCGTGGTACCACGCACGGACTAATTGTAAGAGAAAATTGAAAATGGCTTCCTACGTCTGACATATGGTTTTAAAAATTTCTTTTTCAGGTTTGAGTTGATCTCACTAAACTGCAGCCATGGTGCAGAAGTACCAGTCCCCCGTGCGGGTGTATAAACACCCTTTTGAGTTAATTATGGCTGTAAGTATTAATTTTTGCTGCAATTTCCTTCTTGACATTTCCTTGTGTTGCTGAGTTCTTGCTGGGCTTTGTTTGGTAGATACTGTAGAAAATACAAAGCTGAAAACAAAATGCAAAATAAGAGAGCTGTGTGTTTCAATGGTTTCTTCTCTGCCTAGAGTATTTTCTTAGCATAATGTGCTCTCCTTTTCTGCCAAAGTTTAGACAGTGATTACAGATGTATTTGGAAGTTAGAGCAAAAGTAGGATTGAAGTGTGCTGGGAGTTGATTAGTGGGGGCAGACTCTTCTAGAACGGGAGGAAATGTCATGTACACTGATTAAAACATTGTTATGTTGTGGCTTCATCAGAGTTTGTAGGATTAGAGAGCACAGAGAAAGCCATGAAAGCAAGGATATGCCTGAATGAAAAGGGAGAAAGGACCCTGGAAACATTTTGAGGGAAGAGAAGAAAAAACTTTGCAGGGAGGCCAGAGAGATGAACAAAAAGCCTTTTGGGTGCATGTTGCTAATTGGTGTGATAGTGATAGATTTCTTTCTTCCCAAATAGTAATGGAAAGAAAGAAATTTAATTAGGTTCTCTTTTTTTTTTTTCTCTCTTTCCTCTCCCTCCCTTTTCTTTCCTTTCAGAAAACAGAGCAGAAGTAGGTATTTGACATTTTAAAGTATATTCAGTTGAAACCACAGCTGTGGGGCTCTTCTGAGTTACAGAGAGCAATTAAGGAGCTTTTCCCTGATAAAAACAGTTAAAAGTGAACTGTAATCTAAATAATAATTGTTTGATTTCACTTGCTGAAAATACTATGTTTAATGGCTTCAGAGAGAGTTTTAATAGTGCTTTTAGTGTAAATATTTGGATAGATCACGTGGGTTGGAGTGCAGGGTTCCTTACAGAAGTGATCCTTTGCAGTCACAGGGCAAAAAAGGATTGGATCACTCTACAGGGAATACTTGCATTTCTTTTTATCTCACTCCTAAGGGTACCCCCAGTGTTACACATGTAGGTCTTGCTCCTGCAGACACTTCAAGGCAGAGCTGTTATTTTGCTGAGCAGTGAAGAAGCCAACTGTGATCTGTGTAAGGCTTTTTATGACTTCAGTAGCTCTGACAGCTGGGCTTCAGGTGGTCTCAGTGAAATTTGATGGTGTCTGTAACTTTAGCCTTCAGTGAAGTTATACTGGCTCTTAGATCAATCAGCCAAAATTAGTTTCTTAAATGAAATGCCCTGGCTGTTTGGTAAGCTGATAAATCTTTATCTTGCTGCTGAATTGAAGGTAAAAATTTTTCCTGAGTTATTTCTTCAAGGATATTTTGAGTCAAAATGCTGATACCAGGATTGTCCACAATACTTTGCTGGGTGTAATTAGAAACACTTCTGACTATTAGTATTAACTGAGAGTTCTCAAGCTGTTCTGTGGCTTGGGGATAACATCTGAAAAATAATATTTAACAAATATAAAGTCTTCCCTTACATTAAAGCTTTTCTTTGGAAAGCAAGAGGCTATAGTAGGTATGCAACTAGGGTAAAATAATAGTTAAAAATTAAGAGTGAACTAAGAGGAGAAGAATGCTTATAAAAAGGAACAGCCAGACAGAATCCTTTCAGAGACTGGAAGTTTAGCTGAGCAATAATGCATCTGATTTATTTACACTGTGTCAGAACAGTGGGTTATCACTTGTACTTGTTCAGAATGTGAGCACTGGATGAACATCCTCCCCCTGCCATGTTGCTGCTGTTACTGACTTCTAAAACTTGTGAAATTCCTGCTGGTGATCCATCAAAACTGTCCATGCATTTTGTGAAGTGTGTGGAGGAGTCCATGAGCCAAATTCTGAGGAGCATAAACAGTAAATGCAAGTTTGATGCTTTTTGTTACTGTTTTGTTACTGTTTCCTCTTGGTTGAGCAGTGATTGCATAAGTTGATGAAGTGTTTCTGGGAGGAATACTTGTGTCAAATTCTGTGCTCGCTAGAGTGGAAGCACTACATTGCATATTCTCAACAAAAAAAAGTGCTATAATGTTATTTTAACAGTGCCAGCAGCTCTTCTGAAACGAGGCACAGCCTGGCATACACCAGGCTTGAATTTAAAGCACCCAAGAAATGACTTAACATTGTGTGTTGTGTTTGATTTTCCTTTGTACCTCTCTTTTATTTGCAGCCAGCCCTTGAGAGAATGTGTCCTCAAACAGAGGTTTGAACCCACACCCAGAGATTCTCATCTGTTAGTGAAAACTCTCTGGAGAAAACTTTGCTCAGTGTGGCAGCAGTGTTCTGTGTGCTGAATTGTCTTTTTAAAAATCACTGTTTCAAGCCTGGCTCTTGTGTGAGGTCTCATCTTTGTGTTCAGGTGCTGAGTACTTCTAAAAATTTTCTTTGGCCCGTTGTTCTCCCTTCCCTGGGTGTTCTGTGGAACTCCAGGGGTAATTCTTTCTCTGGAGCAGTAATGAAGTTCAGCAGTGTCAGTGAATCCTATGTGGGCTGGGAAGATTCCCTGGACGGATACATGTTGCAATTGCAAATTGTAACTCATTAAATCAAACTAATATTTAGCCTTCAGATGGAGAAATCAGCATGAATTCTTCTGTTCTGGAAGGCACTGAGAGAATGCCACTTGCAGAGTGGGTCATTTACAGTGCAAATTTCCGTTTTCCCCCCCTTTTCCTTCCTGGCTTTCCAAGAGGTACTTGAGGGAGAATGGAGCACAATCAGCATTCCATTCATGCAGCTCTAGTGTGCTCCCAGGGAACTTTGTTCTCTGCTAAAGGTGACTGCAGCTCTATATTAAGACAAAAAACTGAATTTAATTCCACTTTGATCAAAGCCATGATTGTCAAAACAAAAGCGTTTTGCAGGCAATTATGATATAAAGACTTCTAAAATAGACAAGAGTCAAAATTCTTTTCCTGAGTAAAATTGGTGTTGAAAATAAGTTTCTCTGTATACTTCCTGCACTGAAATCTAAAACTCATGTGCTGAAGCCTAATATATCTCTATGACAATATCCTTAAGGCATGACTCCTTATCTCCCAGCTGGGGATTGGTGAGGAGCTCAGAGCTGGGACATCCATGGCTTCAAAGCTTCCTACCTTCCCTCAGCATTCAAGTCCAGCTGTGTAAAATCCAATATCCGCTACTTCCCTTGAAAATTTCCTTCTACTGGCGAGTTGTGTGGTTCCAGATAATGCTTGAGATGCAAATCTTTTAATGGAACTATTCCCTAAACTTGAAAAGATTCTAGAATCATAGGCTAGAAATTACCACACTTTAGTCTGACACACCTAACCCGGGCCAGATGATTTCACCAAATAGTTTCCAACGCTGACATGATGATTTTTGGCTGCTCTGTGGAATATCTGTCATAATTAACTTTTTGGAATCTCTGTGTGTTAGTGGATATGTATTTAAAAAAGCACCCAGAGCAGCAGCTTGCACAGCTGTTCAGGAGACTGAATAGAATTTTGCTTCTCCTCCTGTTCAGAGTTTACGTAATGCTGGAAGCAGCTGAAATGTGGAAAAATGGCTGTTTACTTAGACTCACTTGTCAAGTTACCAAGGTTAAATATACTGGAGAAAAACTGAGAAGCTGCTTTTCTAAAACTTCTAAAGATTACAGATTCCATTTTTTTTATATTAGCTTAAAGAGGTTTACATTTAAAGTAATACAGGGACTTTGCTGAATAAGTAGTTCTTAATATTAAAAGGCAGTTAAGAACTTGAATCTTCCTTAACACACATAAGGGTAAAATTAACTTTAGAGATTCACAGCTCATTTTCAGTCTGACATACTTTAGATAATTCCCCTCGAGTTTAATTTCCAAAGTAAATTTAAATAATGAATAATCACTTGCAATGGCATTTCAAGGGTGGAATTTATGCAAATGGAAAGTAAATAAGATATTTGAAAAAGCACAGATTGGATTGAACCATTGACCAGCGGGATTTTTCTTTTTAAGTTTCTGAAAGCTCTGTGGAAAATGTATTGCTCTTCAGCCCATTTAGAAAATGTCCTATTTACAGTCAAAATCACTTAGCTTCAGAAATAATGTGAATTTTAAAAAATCGATCTCGTATTTTGCCACTGTTCTGATGGAATATCTGAACTATCTCAAGCATGAATCTTTCCTAGTAAGTGTAATGTGTAGTGCCTTTGATTATATTATCATTTTAATGGTTCAAATTTGCTGCTTTTGGACATCAGGCTGACTCTCTTTGGCTTTATAGATCTAAAAAATAGTTCTTAAGGTGTATCTCATGAATTAAAGTATCCCTAAATTACAGGTAAGTAATAAGATTGTAAATGGGATAAATACGCTTCAGTGATAAGAGTAGATTAGAAAAAAAATTATCTCTTTTTCCAGATTGACAAATCAAAGTATAATCCCTTGATCTAGATTGTAATGAGCCTCCTGATCAGCAGTTCATTATTATTTCACTATAAAAGTTATTACTTTAAAAAGTAATTTAAAAAAAATTCAAACTGTATCAAGCTAAGTGCCACACCTGCTCATAAACACTCACCATTTTTATTCCTTCCAGTCTCATTTTGTTTTCCTGGAAAAAATGCATTTCCCACATCATGTGAAGAGGGGTTGAGAGGCTGGGGAGGAAAAGGAAGCTCTTCTGCAAGTGCTTTTGAAAGCACAAAGTAGGCTTTAAATATATAGAGAAGTAATTTATTCCCCTGATGCAGAGTACTTTGCTGAGAATTTGTCCTGGATACTTAAATCCTGAGGAAGGGAATAAACTTGAGTGTTTGCTCCCAAAGCCTCTGAACTGTTTTCCCTCCTGCTGTAGAACTCCCTGAGCCTCATCTGCTTTGCTTCCTGTCTTTGAAAAAGCTGAGTTGAAAACTCAGCCTTATTTGCTGTTGGAAATGCGTTGGTAAAGCTGTGGTGGAGCAGAGCCTTGTGTGGAATTTCTGAATTTTTATTAAATAGCTGCAGTTTCACTGATGGTGGTGGTTCCTGTGTCAGACACTGTGTAAGAAGAAATGATTATTTGGCCACTTGTTTGGAATGAGTTGTGGGTAACAAATGGAAAGTTCAGTACTATGAAAAAATATTGACTTAGCAGCCAGCTCACAGTGCAATTCATGTGTTATTTTGTGTTATTTCTGACCTGCTTAGCTATTTCCATGCTTGGTTTCCTGGTTGTTTTTTTTTGGGGGGCAAACACATGACCTGACTGTAGCTGACAGCTGCAGTTCTCTTGTTCACCAAAAGCTTTGAGTCAGTTTTTAACAAGTCCTTTACACTTTAAAGGCTAAGCCACCACTGCTGTCACACTCTGAGAGGTGTCAGAGAAAGGAAAATATGTATCAAAACAGTTGTTGTGTTTTGTTGTGAAAGCACTCCAAGCTTTTCACCCCTGCAGGTAGGTGTTTCAGCTCTGCTGTGAAGTGCTGCTCCAGGATCTGTTGATCCATCCAAGTGATGTTGCCTTTGAGTTCAAACTCCTAAATATGTGGGAATCTGGCAGAAAAAAAGTGGTTGCACATCCTGCAGAGTCCTGGACACTCAGGGTCCTACAGTTACAGTCTGGAGAAGGTATAATAACTTTCATGGTCATGGGCTAAAGTGTGGCTAGACAGTAAAAAGTATGTGTAAAAGCCTTCAAAACCCTGTGGGGAAAAGGGTGAATTTTTGGGGGATTGATGAAGAAAGCATATCCAGTGAGAAGCCAGAAGTTGCTTAGAGATCAGAATGAGATGTTTCCATATTGTTGGGCACTCTGTGCTGCCCAAGGACTTCACCTTCAGTCAGAGTCCAGAATCTGGAACCCAGAATTGAGGGGGTATTTGTTGTAACCAGTACTGCTTTTGCTTTGGACTTGGTTTGGAGTCAGTATGTTCCTGGAGGGAGGCCAGGGATGGAATCTTTAAGCTCTTGCATTCTGAATGTAAAATGAATCTTTTGAGAATATGCAAGGAAAGCTGTTAATTAGCTCAAGTTGAAATTAATTACAGGTTGGTCTTAAATGGTCTATTTCCTCTTCTCCCAAGTGAATTTGTCTTGCAGTTTTTTCATGTAGTTTAAAAATACTGTGCATGTATTCTAAATTAAGAACTAGGATGTTGAGCTGAATTATTTAACACTTTATTTCATTTCTGTGATAGAGTTAAGACAGGTCAGGATAGCAGCTCCTGTTAAATATTAAGCAAGGCCTGTTACAGGTAGTTTAATAATTTGACTTTGTCACAGTCAAACTGCAGCTGGTTTCAGCCATCAGCAGTCAGTGAGTGTGTGAGATCAGAGCCCTGGTGGGAGCATGGCTGGAGGACAGCCTGGCATCCTTTGGGCACTGCCAAAAGAGCACAAGGCAGCAGTGAGCCATCACAATCTGAGACCAGGTCTCAGGTTCTTGGCTTTTCTCTGCACAGCTTTTGCTTAAGTTCTGCTGATTTCAGCCCAGTTCACAAAGGTTTTCAGCTTGTGGCCTTTTTTTCTAAATATCACCAATATTTAGAAGAGAAATATCACCAAAATGTGGTTTCCCATTGTAGCTAAGCTCATCCACCAAGCCAGCCTAGGGACACAGGCTGGGCCAGAGCTGTCTTGGAAAAAAGGAGGATAAATTCCTTGTCAACTCCATTTCCTTGCTGGTGGCAGCATGGCTGGGAGGACAGCCTGGCATGCTCTGGGCTCCAATGCAGCAGCACTGCCAAAGAGCACAAGGCAGCAGTGAGCCATCACAATCTGAGATCAGCTCTCAAGTTCTTGGCTTTTCTCTGCACAACTTTTGCTCAAGTCCTGCTGATTTCAGCCCAGTTGACAAAGTTTCTCAGCTTGTGGCCTTTTTCTTCTAAGGGTCAGAGAAATATCACCAAAATGTGGTTTCCCATTGTGGCTAAGCTCATCCACCAAGCCAGCCTAGGGACACAGGCTGGGCCAGAGCTGTCCTGGAAAAAAGGAGGATAAATTCCTTGTCAAGCTCATTTCCTTGCTGGTGGCAGCGTGGCTGGGAGGACAGCCTGGCATGCCCTGGGCTCCAATGCAGCAAGCAGCAGTGAGCCATCACAATCTGAGATCAGCTCTCAAGTTCTTGGCTTTTCTCTGCACAACTTTTGCTCAAGTCCTGCTGATTTCAGCCCAGTTCACAAAGCTTTTCAGCTTGTGGTTCCTGGCCTTTGTCTTCTGAGGGTCAGAGAAATATCACCAAAATGTGGTTTCCCATTGTGGCTAAGCTGATGTACCAAGCCATCCTAGGGTCACAGGCTGGGCCAGAGCTGTCTTGGAAAAAAGGAAGATAAATTCCTTGTCAGGCCCATTTCCTCACTGGGTGCCTTTAGGGATGCTGATGAGCCCTGTGGGATCGGGTGCTGATTTTTTTGTGCTGTGGGTGAGCTGCTGGCTGCAGGAACAGGAGTCAGCAGGGCGTCTGCCACTGGGGCTGCGCTCTGGGAGCCCTCAGCTCCCTTGGGAAATAATTAGGGATCTGCACTTTGAAAAATGCAGAAGCTGCTTGTTGTGACACTGAGTGAAGGGGCCATTAGAAACCTGATTCAGCAGCCTTCAGGTATTATTTAGCAGTGCAAAGTACTTGCAAATTGCACTTAATGGTTTGGAGTTGCGGATTCTGTGAGCTGCTTTGGCATAAAGGGGGCTCTATCCTTGCTTCAGAAAAATGAAAATTAAAAATTTCAACGTTGTATGCTGGAACAATCACATGTGAATGGACTGGCTGCCTGTCTTGCTTTATATTTTTTATGTATAAAACTTAACATTTCTATCTTGGATAGAAATTTCTAGCATTTTCTATCTTGGATTTCTCCTGGGTTTTGCTTTATTATAATTAGTTTTGGGTTCTATATATATGCAAATTTGAAAATAAAAATATCCCTGGACTACCAGCTTTAACTCTGGCAGAGGGGTTGTGGGAGGGAGCAAAGAGAAGCGACTCTTGCATTAACAATGAATTTTTGTTTAAACTGTTTTAATTCTCAATGATACATGTTTGGGCTCTCTTAAATTACTGTTTCAAGGTTTTGTCATGGTCAGATTGATGAATTTAAATATCTAAATCTGTGGGGTTATGGATTACTGGATAATTACAGCTGCCTTCATTTTGTTGGTATTTATGCTCTCATAACTTGAGTGTGGATGCTTTTTGGAACATATGCAGATCAATTTGTGCAGGAGTTGAAAGCTGCACTGCAAACCTCACCATCTCAGCCTGTCTGATAACTTTCTGCTGTAGTATTAGATCATATCAGTGTGACAACAATAGATCTCATTTTGTGAAAATGAGTATTTCCCTGGTGATGGTCAGGGTGGCAACGTGCCATTGAGAGTTGTTTATGCCACAGCAGAAGGGAGCAGCTTCCTGATGAGAGCACTTCCTTTCTTGTGTGCATTGTGTGCCTTCATTTAGTGTAAAATTCAAATGCCACAGACACTGGGTCCAGTTCAGGCATAGCAAGCAGCAGGAGCCTTTCCAGAGGATGTTTTTTTCAGGTTATTTCATTCAATGTGTGAATTATACTGTATAATTTGCAAAACTGTCTTTGCTGTGCAATTCATTGGCTTGTAGATAAGTTCTTCATTACTGAATTCAAGGCACTATGAAATTACTTCTTTCTATTGAAGTGTTTCATGGTGTGTGTGGTGCAGCCACCGAAGTTGTAATGAACAAGATTTAAAGCAATTTCACTTGAACTTGTTTGTCTGTTTTGACTAAACCAATTCATGCTTTTGTTTGCCTTTCTTTGCTGTAAAGGAGGGTGAAAGAACTGATTGTCTGTAATCTCTGACATTTATTTTCTTTTTAGAGAAGAATCAAATGACTCTTGACTGTTTGTTTTTATTATTATTATTATTGGCTTATCTTTTGAAGCTAGGTCATGTTTTCTGTCTGTGTTTTTTTTGGGGTGTAGAAGCTGTACCATGGCAGTGATGGATCTTGCACTGGTATTACCTGGTTATTGAGATATCTGGATGATGAATTTGGATTTTTATTCTGTGTCTTAATTGAGGAGCACAGGTCTGGATTGCACCATGAGGCCTCTCTAGTGCTGCCTTTCAGGCAGTGGCCAAGGGCAGTATCTGCCTGCAGGGGAGAAGATAGGAATGAGATAAACATATGGTAACACTCTCTTAGGATACTCTCTCATCCTCCAGCAATGTGTCTTGACAGCCCTTCTGGTCCAGAATGTGCCATTGTCAGGAATAACATCTCATGTGCTTGGTTTCTTGTGCTCCCAATCCTTTCTGGAGCCCAGTGAGCTCTGTGCTGACACCTCCAGCAGGAGCTGCTGTTCCATGACACTGTCAAGAGATGGATCCTTTCCCTGGAGCCTGGCAGAGCCTCACACCTCCTGCTCCTGTGGCAGCACAGGCAGCCCAGCCTGGCTCAGCCCTCCCAGAACTGCCAGGTGCCTCCCTCAGGCCATAAATTACTCATTTGCATGGTGCTGCTCTCAGTTAGTTCAGTAGTTTATGATTTCACATGAGGAATTGCTGCTTGTACTCTTGGTTTTCCACCATCAGTTTTTTTTACCTTTTTGAGGGTCTTCTGATACATCAGACATGATGGAAGGTATTTTTATTACATTTCCTAGCTTGAGATAAATAGTGTGCAAACTCCTGACCCTATCATGCTGCATTTTGCTGGCATTCCATTGACTTAAAACTTATTAATTTGTTTGCTTAACATAATATGGCTGCTGTCTGCCTGGCAGTTGATATTTTAGTGATCCAAAAGCCAAACCAAGGTGTTGTTATTTATCTATTTATTTAATTTTGTGTTCTCCTGCTGCAGCTCACTGCACTGACAGTATTGGAAGAGGGAAATCACTGGTGCAGGGCTTAGAAGCCAATTGCCTCTGGGCCAAATGAAAACCTGGTGGGTGAAGTCTGAGGCAATGAAGTCAAACCTGTTCCACTGAACCTTCATGGAGGGTGGGGGAAAGTCTGGAGAGTTTTTTCCTTGTGCTGGTACAAGTCTTTAACCTCTCAGGCAATGCTTTAATGAGGAATTCTGCACCCACACTGTAGCAGTGCTGTAGTCATCCTGTCCTCCTCCACTCATAAATTAGATTTTGTCTGTACAGTAATAATTTTATTTAAAATAGCCTAACATATTCCAGATGTTAAACACGTTGTAACAGACCTTCTTATTGAAAGTGTCTGTGATTCTAAGACCAAACAAGTGACGAATATTAATTATAGGACTCATAAAAGTGAGGCTTAAACGTGGTACAATAGAGCAGCAAGGAATATTTGACTGTTCTAAAAATAGATCCTCAGTGGACACAGTGAGATTGCAGCTGAATTGTAAAAAACTGACTGCAGAGGAACCAAACACGCAATTTTGTTAACTGGAAAAGAAAAGGGGAAGCCAAGCACCAAATTCTGCTTTCAGTGTGACAATACCCCGTGCCTGTGAAATGCCTGTTGGCAACACAGAGCAGTGCTTGTGATTGTTCAGCTGCTGTAGGACAAGGAATGGTAATTAAAGAAACGGTAGGACAAGCTTAATGATTTACAGTTGTTTTTATGTGTGTCTCTTAAAAAATTCACAGGGAGATATGTTCCTGTGTTATGTAAAGGGATGTGCATTGCCAGCGTTGCAGAGAATTAGGAAGTGCTTGGGAATAGCTCCCATTCCTCAGTAATCACGTGTGAGGCTTTCCTGGCCTGTGGCCAGCCTTTGCTGTGATGCTCTTTTGGAGGTCAGCCTCCTCTCCAGAGAGCTTTAACCTTCAGCCAAAACAGTCGTGTCCTGTGCAGTTGGGGTCAGAAGCCAAGTTTCCTCTCGGAGGAGCTCCTGAGGTTGGCTTTAATTGCAGGGCACATTCTGTCACACAAAGTGCTGTGCCCAGGGCTACGCGGCTTCTGGGCCAGGCTGATTTCCATCTGTCTCGCTGGGAACACGGGCAGGGCAGGCATTTTTCTCTGAATATACAATAATGTTGCAAATGTATTTAATACAAACGGGTTCCAGTGACACTGCAGGTCCATCTGGGATTGCCGTGGCCCCCACGAGGCCAGGTAAGATCTGTGTGGGGTGAAGAGCAGCTTGGAGCTGTGAAGTCTGTCCTCGGTGTTCCACCTTCAGTCTAGACCAGAGCAATGCCAGTTGTTTTCTAACCAGCAATTTGATCTTGGGCTCTCAGTCATAAGCCAGCCTAACCTGAATGGTCAGGCTTTGCCAGCTTACTCCAAAGGAAAGGAAGATGAAAATTATTTTATTTGCATTCAGTGTGGTTGTTGGGCTTTCTGTCCTTAACCTTTTGTTTTTCTTGAGGAAGGAGTGATTATTGCCCAACTTCTCTATTCCAGCTTCTCATTTTAGAGGTTTGTGTTTCAGGATTGTGCAGAGGCTGCAGTTGAAGTTTGTCTTGCTCACTCTTCAGTGAGGGGCACTTGGGCACTTTGGGCTCTCTGGACTTCCAAAGGGAGGAGGAGGAGAATTAAGAATTCTCTTGTGTGTGCCTGGAAGGGTAAGCAGGTGTAACCCAAATTCCTGCACAGGCTATCCACTTTCTCCTCTGTCCTGCCCTCACATTAAGGTGTCTTCTGAAGATGGACATTTAGGTTCCCATACAAGAATCAATTATTACACAATTCCACCTGTGCAAATTTATTTAAGCAAACCACAGATGACTCAGATCTGTTTTAGAATAACCACTCTTCAAATTAAAGTCATGTTGAGGCATGTCTGTGGTTACTGAAGATCATCTTTGACAGACAGAAGATGGAATGTTAACCCTTTTCTTGAGGTTGCATCCTTTATCCCCAATTTATTCTACCTGCTAAATTGGTGTACCTTTAGCCATCAAAACTTCAAATAAAATTGCATTAAATCATCAAAAGTTTAATTTTTATCTGGAAGGAGAGGGAATCTGTGTGTAGCAGAATGGTTTTCAGGTAGTCATGAGCCAGTCCCCCTTCCAGTGTCACTCCATGCAACATGAGGCCCCTGTAATTTTGCTGGTAAAACTTCCCTGAGCACTTTTCTGAAATGAAAATGCCCAGATTGAATGGGAAGGGAGCACTGAGGGGGATAGAGTAGGAAGAGCCTGCATGGGTGGCTTGACTGGTCCCAGCCCTGATGAGGATTGAGGTTTCTGTGTCTGGCTGTTTCCTTCTGCTGCAGAATGAGGTTCTTTGCTTGCTCTGCTGAGTTGGTGACCACAGCTGAATAACTCAGCAGTGAACTACCAGTAAAATTCCACTTACCGAGAACAGAACCTCTTCTGAATCTCCTGCTTTATTTATAAGGCCTAAATTATTTTAATGAAATATTAAAGCATTAAAATAACTTTAGGCATGCTTGAAAACCCTGAACACTAAGGCTGAGGTTCTTCAGCTCTGTAGCCAACACATTTATGCTGCCATACAGAGGAAATTTGTGCAGACTTCCTGTTCCCCAGAAACTCCTTTTTTAGCTTCTATTCCCTTCCTTGCTTTTGGTTTTGGGCAGTGTTAAGTGAATCTATGCTATTTTTAGTATAACTCCGATTTGTCAAGAATGCTTAATGAACATATGTTGTCAAGTATTTCCTTGGACAGGCTGGGAGTTTTACTGATATTTAGTTGCAGGTGCTGTCTAAATGGAGCATTTTTTCAATCAGCTTCCTCTGAAATCCTTTTGATTTCTGGTTTTTGTGCTGGTAGAAAAACAAGCACTTCTTTGCTTCACATTTACTTTGCAGAGAACATAATCTAAAATTCTGAAATGTGTGTAAACTTTTAAATCACTACAAGAAAATGTGCTTTCCCCCCCCTGAAATTGTTACTATCTTTTTGATAGTAGGCAGGGTTTGATGTCTGCTGTAACTTAACAGCAGTAGAAAATCAGTTCTAAATCCTTTCCTGGAAGTGATACTAATATGCATAATCCCATCTAGTTGATTCTTAGCCTGAATTTCTCCAAAACATTCTGTGCAACAGCTACCAGAGGTGAATTTGTTGCTGTGTCCTGTGATTGACAACTGAGATAATGTCCCAAAGCCCTCATGGTTTGGGGTCATGTTTGGTGCAGTAAGAATGTTTTGCTTTCAGTAGGAATCCTGCTGCTTTCTCTGTGTGATGACCTCAAAGGAAAGAAGTTTAAACACAAGCAAGACAAACTAAAATGGGCACCAAATTTTGGGAAGATGGTGTGGATGCTGTGCTGAGTTTCCTTGGAGGTCTGTCCATTTCAGTGACATTTTGCAGTGACCTGGAGGATGCTATGGGCAGTGTGGTGTTTTCAGGGCAGTGCTGGGTTAAGGGTTGGACTCAATGGTTTTAAAGTCTTTTCCAGCCAGAATGAGTTTATGATTCCAAGTGCATTCCACCTCAAAGCCAGGTTACAAGAACTGGCCTGCTGGGTTGCCTTTAGAGCTGTTTAAAATGCCAAGCTATGCATTTGGTCTGGATTTGGAATGTAATTAAAGCCAATAAGTGATCAACACAGTAACCATGGAAATGCTGCCTGAACCACAGAGAGGAACAGAAATGCCAGTAATTGTGTGTTGGTGCAGTTGCTTTCACTTGGAAGTGCTTTGTAGCAGATTAACACATGAAAAGTCCTGCTATCAGAAATCCAAGGTGGTGTGTGATGTGTAAGCAGCACTCTGAGCTGCAGTTTCCTTTATAACACCATTTCAGTGATATTCCATGATTTTTGTGATTGGCTGTGTGTATCAGCTATGGTTTTGCCTGACATTTAACATGAAGCTGTTCCTTTTGCACTGCAGAGGAATTGGGAGAGATAAAATAGGTGTGAAGTAGCCTGGATTGTGTCTCAGAGCTGTGTGGAGATAAAGCTCTGTTCTCAAAGGTTGTTTTGCTTCCCCATGCACATCCCTGGTGTTCTGGATGAGTGGTGCTAAGTGCTGTTTGAAGCCAGGAACCCAGAAAAAATTGTCTCTACATTTTTATGGCCTCAGAGTAACTCAGTGGAGCCAAAGCACAAGGAGAACTTCTGTGCTGTTTCCTGTCTCCATAGAGATTTTTAATTTACTGAATCAAAGCCCTTCATGCAAGATCACAAAGCAGTTATTGAATTTGAGTTTAGTCTGTATACTGGGTTATTTTGTAGTGGTTATGGGCAATGTCCTCATTGTTTTCAGGAATTTGCAGAATGGATGTGAAGCTGGGAGGTTTCTTGCTGTGTTTTTCTAGGATTTGAGCAGCAAATTGCCTGCTTGGCACGTGGGTAGGACTGTTAACCTCTTTGGTAGAACAAATAGATATTGTTTGTCCTGTGGTGACATCCACTGAAGACAGGATCACTTTAACAGGTAGAGTCTATTTGAAATGTGCAAGAAACTTAACTGGGTATTTACTTAACTTGAAAGTACTGTGGGCTTCTAATACAGCTTCTAGTATGTAAAAATGGACAGAGCAGTCTTACCCTCTCCTTTTTATAGGAAGTAATAAAATCTGAGGCTTTATATAGTTAAGCTAGGGGTGAATTTAAATGTGTTGGAATAAATCTGTTCATCCTTTCTTCCTCTTTCTTTATGGACATTCACAAGGCACAAGTGAGTTGTTCATAGCAGTGTAGAGCCTGAAATCCTTTCCAGTGAAACTTGACTAAATCAAGAGAAGTCCTTAAACAAGTATAGGCACCAAGAGAAGATGAGGACAAGTAGAGATGATGCTTTTCTGGACACTTAATAAAACCTTTTCTTCCATGCAGGACTCTTGAGTGCCAGAGGAGCTGTTGAGGGCAAGAATTAATGGCTTTGGTAAATGCCAGGAAAAGAAATGTTTTCTTATTCACCTCATTTTCCTCAACTGCTTTAATGGTGAATTTCTCAGGAATTTCATTTCCATTCCACAGAAGGAGAGGTGAGCTGGGGAAGCTCAATTTGGTGGCTGCTAAGCCAGTTATTCTTTCAGATGCTTTCTTGAGACAAGGATACTGAAAAGTCCTTGTAGCATTTCATGATTGAGCAAGGCCCAAGGAAGCCCTGGTGGTGTTAATGAAAAGGTTTTGCAATGCCCTTCAGTGTTGGGTGTAAGAACAGCTTGGAGCACAGATTATTTAACATCTGTGGGTGTTGGAAGCCCAGGGAGTGCCCACAGACTGTGCAGGGTTCTGTAATGCCTGGGAGGTCAGGGCTCGTTCAGTGTGGGAAATCTCCCTGGATCTTCTGAGGAGAAGAGATGCAAACCTGGGCTGTAAATTTGAGCACCACTTCAGTGCAGTGGCATAAATACAGCGTTTGAAGAATCTGAATATCATGCTGCAGTAAGTTTTTGAACCATTGACAATTTCTCTTCCCAGATACTCAACCTGAAAGCTCTGATCTCTGCCTTGGAGAACATCCAAGGTTGTTTTCAAAGATTGCTTCTCTTGCTGTTTGAGAAATAATTAACCTTCAATTACAACTCATGAACAACATCTGTGCAAAGTAGGTTCTTGTTAGTACTTGTCTGATTTGTATAATAATGTTTGTTGGTGTATTAAAAAAAAAAAAAAAGACAAACCCCTAAACTTCAAAAACAAAAAAGCCATTGTAATTGTAGTCCAAGGATTTGATGCATCATTATATAAAACTTTTACAGCGTTCTTGATGAAAATTTTTACTAACTCCATTGTTTATGAACTTTAAGGTAGGAATGCACTCTGCAAAGCAGAAGGAGCTTGGCCATTTTACCAATTACTTGGGAATGCTTTGCTTTGGAAGACTGGATATGAACAGTGCTGTAAACTTACACTCTTAATGCACTAAAGATCATTTAATTAGAAAGTTCCAGGTCACTTCTTACACTCATGTAGTAAACAGGAACTCTTTAGCCTCTAAAACGGAGCAGAATGTTTGTCTTACTGATATTGACTTGTCCTATTGATTTTTTGGTGTAACTTACACAAGGGTTATTTATTTTATCTTGGGTACACTTAATAGGCATCATTAATACTGAGATGGCCAAATTTCATTGTACCAGGGAACAGAACAGAGGGTGAAGACAATCTATTGTGTGTTTGAATGACTTGTGCCATTCCAGGGTAAAATGGACTTTTTTGGGACTGTAATGGAGGGAGGATACAAGAGGAGCAAAGTAAAATCAGCTCAGGATGCAGTTGTAGGAAAGTGTGATGGGGAGAAAGGAGAATTGTGCAGTTTTTTTTCCTGTAGCTTAGAGTAAGGGTCCGCTCTCATTTGCCAGGAGAATGTCAGCTCTCATTTTTGGAATCCTTTGGGATTCATCCCAGCCGTGGCCAGATCTGCCTGCAGAGCCAGCTCTGCTCCTCACACCCTGCCCAAGGACAGCTCTGCTTGGAAAGGCAGGATTTTCCTCTCTTCTGTGGAATTCTGCTCTGCATGGAGTGGAAGAGCTTTTTCCTGTTGTAAAATGAATGCATTTAAACAAAGGTATATTTGAATGTGGGGCATTGGGATTTAGTTTCCCTTTTAACAAACCAAGATGAATCAGAGCTTTCCTTTTTAATGAATGCTTGCTGCCTGCTTCATCTGTCTTCATCCTTAAAATCTCTGCAGTAGCTCTCCTTCAGGTGAAGAGTTATAATTTTTAATTCAAATTGCTTCCACACAAAGTATTTCCTGATGTACTTTCTAATTACTTACTCCAGTTCAGTGATAAATTGTTAAGCAAACATTTTGTTTGTTGATCTTGCTCTGGTAGCCAGCAGGTTCACCATTGGTGAATCTTGCTGGAAAAGCTACAGTGTATTTGTTCTAATTCTACTTGAACACTATTTTAAAGTAGAAATTGCAATGGAAGGCTTAAATTCTTTTTTTTTTTTTCCCTTTTAAAGTAAGTCATAGTGTTCTTTACACTCTGGTCATGTCTTGGTGGCATAGACTGTGCTAAGATTTACAGAGAAGTCAAAGGACTGTTAAACAACCTCATATTTGTTGAGGACCAGAAATGGCACATAAAGGAAATTTTTGTTTAGAAGACACCCAACCATTCATGGACAGGTTGTCTTTAGTCCCCACAAGCCTCAGCTGTGGTCTGTAACAAAAACCTTCATCTTTTCCACAGAGAGTTCTAGAACTGGGTGCCTGCCAGGCAGCCTTTGTTTCCCAGCAATAAGAAAATAACTCCTCTCTTTGTAAATGAGAACATTTAATGAGGTGAAAACACAACAGAGAGAAAAACCACTTAAACCTCCTGAGCAAGGGCTGCTGTGGGGAGCTGCTCTGAGGGGAAGGTCCCTGCACCAAGCCAAGGGGAGCAGGGCCTGCCTGGCACCCTGAACGTGCCCTTGGAGTGTGGAGGTGTTTGAGGGTCCCCAGGATGAGGGAAGAGATGAGAATCTTGACTCTATGTTTCAGAAGGCTGATTTATTATTTTATGATATTATATTATACTAAAAGAAAATTATATACTACACTAAGAAAGAGAAAGGAGACATCAGAAGGCTTGAAAAGAATGAATAATAAAATCTTGTGACTGACCATAGTCTGACACAGTTGGACCATGATTGGAATTCACATGGAACCAATCAAAGATACATCTGTTGGTAAATGTATCCACAGCCAGCAGATAGTTATTGTTTACATTTCTTTTTCTTTTCTGAGGCTTCTCAGGAGAAAAATCCTAGTGAAAGGATTTTCATAAAATATGTCAGTGACACTTGGAGGACTTTTCCCTGCAGAGCTGCCTTCCCAGGGGAGGCTTTTCCCAGAGAGCTGCCTGTGTGTTAAAGATGTTTGTGCTTCCCCAACGTGCAGTTTGCTTCACGTTCCCTCTCCCCAGTGCCTGGGAGTGTTACCTTACCCCAACCCCTATTTCTGGAGCTGTTTGAGGTGTATCCACTGTAACCATCTGCTCCCTTGCCTGCACGCCCCCGAGCTGATCTCTCCCATGTGAGCCAACATCCCTCAGAGCCACTGAGATCACTGCTTTGTTCAGGTCTCACGATTTTTGTGCTGCTTTGAACAAGTGTCATGATTTTTATACATATGTATGGGTTGTGAAGGGAGTGATGGAGAGCTCTGAACAGCAGAATACAAGGCATGAAAAGTTATTTGCTGATCTGTGAGAGTTCATCCAGAATTGCTTCTTTTCAAGTTCAGCTGCCAAGAATATGAAAGCTCTTGGTTGCCCTGCTGTGGGTTACTGCTTTTCCTATTGATCTGCAGTGCTCTAATGCAAGGGGAGGAGAGGATATAGAGACACCATCCCAAAAAACTCACTTCCTTTTCAAACCAGGACATGCAGGAATCATCAGGCTCCTGGAATGCATCCTGCCTGAGTGACCCTTCTTGTTTCTTGTGTTTGTGAATAATTCACAAATCCCACACGCTGGAAGTGGATAGGGGAGCACAGTGAACTTTGCTATGCACTTGGATTTTGGTGCCCACACATGGTCAGGCTCTGCAGGCAGAGATTAAAATTAGCACTGAGTGCTGCAGATGAGATTGGGCTGCCAGGATGAATCTGTTCATGGCTTCTCTTGAGGTGCCCCTGGAGAATGTGCTGCTGCTCTTGGAATATTGCTCAGCCAGGAATTTTGGACAGAAAGCATCAAAAAGAAAAAAAAAATCTTAACAGCTTGATTCATGCCATTGAGCTGTTAAAGCACTCAATATGCTTAATTTCCTAAATGGTAATTGAAATTCCTCTGTATTTCACCAGGTTAGAATTTCTGTTTGGAGGATTCACCTACTAGAGCAGCACAGCATAAGATTACTTGGAATATTTTTTTCCTCTTTTAGTTAGTTTTGAGTCATTTAATGGAAATACTAAATAATCTCTGTCCTGGAAGGCAGGAGACTGGGAATATATTAATCTGGCCAGAGAAGCTGAGTAATTTATTTGCATGGATGACTGACTCTCCCTCCTGAGGACTGAGCACATGCTGATTATCAAGGGATTTTATTAACCCTAGGCATGGTTTGAGAAGCAAAAAAGCCAGAAATCTTTGAAAACTGGGTTGGGGGTCATACCTAAGTGCTGTTTTAAAAGTGATATTTGGAAAGGAACTTGTTATTCCTGATACTAGAATTCCAAAATCGAAGGGCTGTGGCAGCAAGTACAATTCCCTTGGCTATGAAGAACGACTGCAATGGGTTTAAAATAGTCTGACTTCTGAATTGCTTTCATGTCTTCACACTCAGCTGAAATACTAGCAAGGATAAAAGTGGTATAAATCCTGTTATTTTGACTCTACTCTGAGCATGAGTTGCTAAGGGAAGCAGTTGGAAAAGCAGCTTTATTACAGTGCTATTTTGGTTGAAATTATGCTTGTCAGTGCTCTTGCTGTTAACATGCATTAAGAAAGTTAAATTTGTGGTTCAAGCTGCTTCACCAGACTGTGTTTTTCTTGATGCACAATGCAGCTTCTAATGGATCAGGGTACACAAATGTTCCAGAGGCTGGTGGGAAATGTAAAAGTACATTATTGAGGAACTGTAGAATTGCAGGCTCAAAATCACGTTTTGTCAGATCTGTACACAGGTGTCTCAGCCACAGAAGTGTTGTGACTTCATGTCAAGCCCAGCAGCAGCTGCAGAATTTTGGGGATGAGCACATCTGTGCTCTTGACTTGTGCTCTGTGTCAGTCTCCACACACCCTGTGTGTTAAATGTGACAGTGACAGTGTCATGTCCTTGAAATGCCATTCCTGGCTGCACTTAGTGCTACAGCAGCAGCCCTTCACTCCTGCATGGAGCCCTTCAGGGTTTTCTGCAGCTGCTCATCTTTTGAGGAACTAATTGTCTTTGATTGTATCTGTGCAGTGAAATTGGAACACTGAGACAAAGGTGTGGAATATCTGATTTTATTTGTGAACAGAGACCTATCTGTCCAGGTTTTACCACAATACTGTCATACAAGGAAGGAGCAATATTTTATAATAAACTCTGCTTTATCAGCTTGCTGGAGCAACACTGCATAATGCAGTTATTTCCTGTCTGCAAAGCTGGATTTGAGACAAAATTTCTGGTTCAAAACACTTCAATAATGCAGCAAAATCCCTTCAGTTCTCTTGGAAAATAAAAGCAGTGTTTGATCTTTCTTTAATTTTCTCATGCTCCTTGAATAGCTCGGTCTTGGCCATGCATGTGCTGCTCTGACTCACGTGGCTCTTGCTGTGTTGCACCACAAATTACAGGTTTTCTTCCTGTGCTGTGTAGGTTTGTGGTGGAAGATCTGTCAGTGTCCTGTAGCCTTTAGCAGCTTTTTCCTGCCCACTCTGCACTGTGAAAGTGCAGTTTGTCCCTCATGGAAGGCACAGCTGTGCTTGAATCAGATTGAGTATTTTGACATGGTTTGCTCTGATCACCTTTTATTCAAACTGGGCTGTACTGGGAAATGGTGCATTACAAGGATGTGTTGGCAGTGAGGCATAAAGAAATAAAATCTGATTTAAGAGCCCAGTAAATTTGACTGAACAGTTTTCTGTGTCTACTTTCTATAGAGAGAAAGAATCCTGAGTTGCTGTTAATCTCTTGGAAGCCTTCACGATTTTTTTTTTTTGCTTTTCTATGAGCATTCAGCCTGCCAGCTTTTGGCAGATAATTATTTTATTCTCTTCTGAATTGAACACATTCAATTCAGTCTTGCCATTTAAAACAACATATTCTTTTTGGGCATTTTTTTGTTCACAGTTCAGGGGCAGGTAATGCTCTGAATTGCAAACATTCACAGGGCAAACATGAAGTGTTTGGAGGACTGAAATGAGAAAAGTGTCAGTATGTGCAATGAAGGAGACTTGCAAAGGCTTTTGCATAAAGGGGGCTGTTCAGATGGGGGAAAACTCCTCATCCAAAGGTAAAAAAGACTGAAAAAAGTGAGAAAAATAGATACCTGCCTGTTAGATACCTACCTATTAGGTACCTACTGCCCTTGTCCTGTCTATAAAAGAATTGTAACATAAGGTCCTTAAAATAAAAGCTTTAAATGAAGCAATCTGAAACTGAGAAATGCTTCTAAATTCTGCTTCTTCTAGACATGTTTTCTTTTTCTGATTTCAACTACAGTCATTGCAGTTAAAAGGGGGATTAATTTATGAAGAATGCTGAGACTTTTTCAGGGAGAGGGCTGAGATACTCATGAGCAACTAAAATGTGCAGCCTTCTGTCCAGAGCAAGAGCCTTGTAAAAGAAATAAAGCTGCTTTGCCATCCCAACAGTGCTGAATATTGTGTTCCAGCACCAATGCTCTGTCCCTGCTGTTGTGCCCCCATGTCTGAGCCCAGGAATGATTGCTGTCCTTCAGTCAGGCCCAGCAGCTGTGCACAGATGGGCTTGGAGCAGGGACTGTGTGTGACCCCTTCCCTGGCTCCACTTCTCTGCCTTACACAGCAGCTTTATGAACTTGGGACAGTCATGCTGCAAAAATGGTTTAAAAATATGCACAAAGGGGAAAAAAGCTGATGCTGTTTTAGTGCCTTACACCGCTGTCACCATAGAAACACTGCCTTCAAACTAGGTTTGAACACTGGTAATAAACTGAAGTATTTTAATTGTTCTAAAGGGAGAATTAAGAGATCTTTTCTGTTCCAGCCCCACCATTGCATACTTTGTGCAGCTGCTGCTTGTTTTGTTCCCCACCCTCTCCCTCTTGGTGCTGCAGCCCAGCTGTTGTCGGAGTAGTTGAAATCATCTAAAAGGACAGAGTGGATATTTACCTCTTTTAAAGATTTGTTTCATGATGCCCTCTCAGATTTACTTTATCTAAGCTTTCTTCTGCATTGGGGCATCTTGCAAAATCCTACCTCTTCATCAAAGCCAATGAGATTCTGACAGTAGCAAAAATGAAGGGAAAGCAAGCTAAAGAATTAGTTGCTTCACTGCTACCCCATGAGGAGAAAAAAAAAGCCAAAGAGAAGCAGAGATACATCAGAGAGTGTGAAAGAAAAAGAAAAAAATAAGAGCTCTCTTGTATTCTCCAGCCACAGTGGTTTTAAAATCAAAATTCTACAAGTTTACCAGTGGGGATAAAGCCCATTTTCCTCTTATTTGTTTTACTGATCCCAAATCCTTAACTCTCCTGTCTGATATAATATCATCTTCTCTCTGTGTCAAGTATTTAAGGGATGAAGATATTTACATTACTGTGGTTTTTAACCAAAATCAAAGCTGTTGCTAGCTCTGCATTATTACAAGAAGTTTTACATTTTCACAAGTGTGAAATGAGCTCATTGTATTAGACTGACTGTTGTTGGACAAAACTGGGAACTGATAAACTGCAGTGAAATCATTAGGAACACTCTGTGCCCAGGGAGCTTGAGAGCTCCATTAGCTTAAGAAATAGCTTTTGAAATGTTTTTATTAGACCTTGGGGAGCTGTATGAAATCCCTCTAGACAGCTTGGTGAAACACCGGTAATTAGTAAGTGGGTTTTTTTAATGCAAGACATAATTGTTTTGTCTTGTGGTATTTTAAGACTGGAGGGTCTGATTTTCCTGTTATCAAGGGGGTTGTCATGGTACAGAATGAATAACTTCCTTTCCAGAGGGAGGGGAGGAATGGGTTATTTTGTGTGGTTAAAAACTGCTTACTGGCAAGGAACATATTAATAACTGGATGGTTTGGAATGCACTGTGACTCTTTCAGCTGTCATGTGGGTTCAGGAAGGTTCCACAGAAGCTCTGAAGGGCACTGAGCCTCCAAATGCTGGAGGAGCTGTGCACACCCTCAGGAATTAATGGTGATGATTGTTTGTTCTCTTTCCATCGTGACAGGCATATGAAAGGAGGTTTCCTACGTGCCCTCTGATCCCCATGTTTGTAGCCAGTGACACAGTAAATGAGTACAAGAGTGAGGATGAGGCCATCCACGTGATCGAGCGGCGCTGCAAGCTGGACATCGATGCACCACGGCTGCTGAAAAAGGTGAGGAGCTCTGAAGGGCCTGCTTTGTGCTTCTGGATATCCCTTCACCTGAATGCTGTGCTGGCTTGGTTTTACAGACAGGTGTCTGCTAAGGGAAGGCAGGAACCGCCCTTGAAATGGAAAATATAAACCCTCTCCCTCTGAATTATTATAATTTGAAATTAAGGGGTTCTCAGGCAAAGATATGGGAATAGGAATAACAGTTCTGTACTAGAAAAACTAAAAATACAAATGTAATAGTACAAACAAAAAAAAAAAAAACTAACTGAGAATAGGAGCTGTGACCCCCTGTGTGTCGGGGGTGTCCCAGCCCCATGCCATGGGGGCTCAGCCCTCCTGCAGTGCCAGCTGTGGCTCTGCTGCAGCAGGGATCCTGCACAAGGGGGGAGTTTTCCTCTGCAGCTCCAGGGCTGCTGCAGATGGGCCTGGGCTCCCTCTGGCCATGCAGGGCAGCAGAAAGCTGCTCCTCTGGCAATGCAGGGGGCAAAGGCTGCTGTGCTGTGCCAGGCTCAGATTGGATCCAGGTAGGAATGCTTGGCTCCTCCCCTGGGCGGAGCATCTCCCCATAGGATGCTGGGATTGGATCAGCCCTGCAGGGACACTCAGTGGCCATGGAGAGCAGAGATCTCCTGCAGGGAGGGTTGGCTGTGGGGGAGATAAAGGAAAAACTGCCCAAAGGACAGCAGAGAACTGCCCCAGCTCTGACAGAGAGGAGAAGAACACCCCAATCTCCAAGGTCCAACCTAAGACATGTGCCTTACCAGAATCTGTGCCTCTTCCCCAGATTGCAGGAGTGGACTATGTCTACTTTGTCCAGAAGAATTCTCTGAACAGGAGAGAAAGGACTCTGCACATAGAAGCCTACAATGAAACCTTCTCCAACAGAGTCATCATCAACGAGCACTGCTCCTACACAGTGAGTAACACCAGGCCCTTGCTGGGGATGCAGATGAGCCAAGGCACTGTTCAGATCTCAGGATTCAGAGCTTGGGTTTTTCCTGGCTTTTGCCTTGCAAGAAAAAATAACCAACATGTTATTTGAAATGAATTTGTAGAGAATGTACACGTCTGTGTGCAAACCTTGAGATAAGAAATGCTGACTTAGAAATGCCATGGAATAAGACAGACATTGTTGAGAGAGAAATGGAACTAGAAACAAGTTTCAAAAGGTGGCCTTGCAAGAAAGACTGATACTGTGGAGAAATAGAACTATGAAAGATGCATTGTAGTAGGACTCACAAAGGGTAATTTTAGATTGGCTTTAAAGCATTTACAACATCATGTGGCAAAAGCTGATAGGCCAAGAAATGCTTGTAGTGTATTGTAATTAGAAAAGAGTTGGCTTCTGATTGTGATGGTGTGAATTATAACATTTGTATTTTCTCACCCTTCACATGAGTCTGAAAATAGAATAAAAGTTTTTAAAACACCTCTCAGTTACTTAATCTCTGGGTCAGAAAAGAGCTTAATCCAGCACCAACACACTGCCCTGAGTGATAATTGTTAGTGTTAAATGTAATATACTTACTTCAAAAACTGAGACATGTTTGGCACCCTCTTGCTTGAGCAGCTTCTCAGAGGGCAGAACACAACACAATTTGCTGTGTTTGACAGCCCTGTTTAGGCAAATCTGTGCTTTGTAGCAGCAGTGTGGGACTTGGTGAGGCTGTGACACCCTGACAGAACTGCCAGAGGAAAGTTCAGCTGATTTGCCTTCTGCTCAGCTCAGACAGGAGTTCACTGAGTCAGCTCTGTGTTTTAACCTACCTTTTTTCATTGTTCTTGGTCTTCAGTGCAAATGTTGATGCAGAGGAGTCTGGTGGCAGGCCTGCTGCTCTGCCCTGCTCATGGTTTATTTCTGAATGGCTCAGCCCACCCTCATGGGCACTTACAACATGTGCTGGAGCAGTAGAATTTCAAATTGATGTTAAAGGTCAGATCAGAGCTAACAAATGTGACTGATTTATCTGTATTGTAGCACTTTTTCTAGGTCATAAAATTTTCTGTTGTGTTTAACCTGTGGTTAAAAGATCACTTGGTGCCAAATCCACTTGACACTATTATCTAATATTTTTATAATTATTTCTGCTGTAACTTCCAGGGTAAATTTAAGAATACTCTTTCACTTACCTGCAGTTTTTTTATGTGAAAGCTCTGTTTAAACAGGGGAAATGCTGTACAGAAAAGTGCATGTGGTAAATATGTACAAAATACAGCACTTCTTTATGCCCATTTGCTCTACTCAATTGAGAAATTAGGTAAATACAAAAGCAGGTTTTTAATGGAAGAATAAATTGTTTCTTAAAGTTCATTTTTATTCAAGGTAACTTATAATTGAATTTATGAAAATACAGGAAGATTCTTAAATGGTGTTATTATGAGTTGTACTTACTGAGGCTGTGCAAGCTATTCTTGTACCTCCCATTCCCTAATGCAGAAACAGAAAATGAAGGTAAAAGGGTTTTTTTCTGCAGTTGTCTCCTCATAAAGTGTTGATTCTGTTCTTAGCCAAATTTAGCATGTTTTGAGGGGGAAGGGAACCCTAAGGCATCAGGCCAGTTACATGCTCAGAAATCCAGCCTTTTGTGATGTTTTTGTAATGACAAATTCAGAGTCCAGCGTAGAAATTGCTTGAGCAAATCTATTTCAGCTGAAGAGAGTTTAAAGAACAACTTTTCTGTAACAGTATCAGTCATAGAATTGTTTAGGTTGGAAATGCCCTTTAAAATTGAGTCCAACTAAAAGTCTGTTTCAGGATCATGTCAGTAAAGCAGGAGATAAGCTAAGAGGGAAGGTGTCAGCTGAGTGAGGAGTGTGCACTTCTGTCTGTGGCATTATCATGGGAGAGCAAACTAAACCAGTTTTCATTCTACAGAATGCTGAAATACCTCCTAGGTCAGTGTGGGAACAGTGTTTTGGCTGTCTTGAAAATGTTGGGAGTGCTGCCCCTGCTCTTGCTGCAGGACTCAGCCTGGCTGAGCTGGCCCTGGGCTGTCAGCCACAGCAGAGCTCCCTGTGGAGGCTTTTACCCTGTTCCACACACACCCTGCAGTCCCAGCCCTTATCTGGACTGAGGGACTGTAGAAATGTGCACTCCTCTGGCTCTTGGCTGGTGCACTTGTGTTTCTCCACCCTTCACTTTCTTGTTTAGACCAAAAGAAAATGGCTGTGGGACCAAAAGCTTCTCAGCTTTTTGTCCTTTGGTGTTGCCTCTTCCCAACTGTGAAGCAAGGGAAGCAAATTCCACTTGAATGTTTTTGACTGTGTGAACCTGTAAAACAAGAAACATTTCAAATATGGTGAGGGAGAAAAGGAGAAAACAACCCTCAATGGATAACTGAGCTGTATGATCTTCTGACTTGCAGGTTCATCCTGACAATGAAGATTGGACCTGTTTTGAACAGTCAGCAAGTCTGGATATCAAATCTTTTTTTGGTTTTGAAAGCACAGTGGAAAAGATTGCCATGAAGCAATACACCAGTAATATTAAAAAGGTGAGCCTGCAGTTGGGAAGGATGTGCCTGGCTCCAAGTTCCCAGAAGACAATGAGGCTGCTGCTAAGTAACAGGCTGCCCTGCTCAGAAACCTGGGCTGCTGTGCTAAGGGCCTGGGGCACTGTGTCTGTGTAGGGCTGTTCCAAGTGAAATCTTCAGAGATCTGATCACTTAATTTTCATCCCAGTCCTTTCTGTGTCTAAATGTGTGGGTTTTTCAGCAGCTGAAGTAAATTTTCTTTTTTGAAGGGAAAAGAAATAATAGAGTACTACCTGAAGCAGCTGGAGGAAGAAGGAATAACCTTTGTCCCTCGCTGGACTCCTCCTGTTGCATGTAAATCAGAGAGCAGCACATCTCACCCAAGGAGACCAGTGTCACCTGCCATTAATATCCCAGAGTCTGCCACAAAGGAGGGCTTGAGCAGCAAGGAGATCCTCAACACCTCCAGCAGCCCCTCGGAGCCCACTGCAGGAACACCTGATGGTATGGGGGTCTGATGTGTTCTACTGGGAAGCTTTGGGCTGGAGAGGCCCTCAGCACTGGGCACTTCTGGGCAGCTGAGGAGCTCCACATTGCTCCTGAGTTGGGGACATGCAGTGTTCAAGGGTGGGCTCACCCAGCAGTGACACGTGGCAGGGCTCAGGCAGCTGTTACAGGCTGAGCTTGTGAGTAGAGGTCAGGTGTGAGCAGAAAAACTCTTCTTCTTTGGGTTGCAAATGAGCATTCTGCTCTTATCCTGAAATTCAGAGATGGGTGTAATTATAGGAAGGATTGGGAGGAAACAGCTGAAACTTCCCTGGATAGTCTTCTGGGAATATGGGAGAATTCTTGCACTGGGAGATCAAAACTTCTCTAAGTATTTCTAGAAGCAGCAACCCCAGTGGTGCTGTGAATTGATGAATCTGAGTAGACTGGCAAAATGCTTTTAACAAATGCCTGCTTTTGCTCCTTCCTTAGCTGCAGAAGGAGAATTTTATATTCTTGTTGAGGATGACTGTGTTTGTTGCCTTACTCATCTTTTCATTGATTCAAAGGAACCTTATTCAGTTCTGACTGTGCCCAACACAGCAGCCACTTTGAGACAGCAGCAAATCAGACCACGTGGTGCTTGGTCAGGTCAGGATCTCTCTGATCACCTGTAATCTCTTTTCAGATAAGCTGGATGCAGACTACATCAAGAGGTACCTGGGGGACCTGACCCCCATGCAGGAGAGCTGCCTCATCCGCCTGCGGCAGTGGCTGCAGGAGACACACAAAGGCAAGGTGAGCTCCTGGGGTGTCCCCTGGCTCAGAGAGAGTCACACACAAACTGAGCCTGAGGAAATGCCCTGCCACACCCCCTGGGGCTGACCCTTTCTGCTAAGTGGCTCTCCGTAATCAAAACCTAAATAGGAGTTCATTGTGACTGTCCAGCTGACTTTGGAGCTGTGGTGCTTCAATAATTCGCTTGAAAAACTCTCAGACTGTCAGTTAAACTGCCACAGGGGAATAACATCAGTTTTATAAGTCTTCCTGGTATCTGCAATGACCTTATTTTTATATTTGTTTGTTTTGGCCAAACATCATAGTCTTAAATACTGATTGGTAGGAGTAGAGCACTGATAGCAAGGCTGGGGTTTTTACAGTGCCTTGTGATTTGCATGTGTGTCTCAGCTTCCTCTAACTTAACAATAAAACACAGTGTGTGTTCTGTCCTGATTTATTTAAATTGGACTGGCTTGGTATGGTCATGCAGGTGGAAATGATTACATTAGAGTTCATGAAATTTTTATATCCCTTATGAAGGTAGCTGCAGTGCCTGACAGGGCTCATGATTTTGTTTCAAACAAAGGCTGATTTTCTTGACTGACTCCCAGTGTTACACACCATCCTCATGCATTGGTGCAGGGCTGCGTATTTTTCAGCTTCTATTGTTTGGCTTTCTGTTCTTGTTTCATACCTTGAATACAAAATTTGGTTTGGTTTTGTTCATAGATCCCCAAGGATGAGCACATTTTAAGATTCTTGCGTGCCAGGGACTTCAACATCGACAAAGCAAGAGAGATCCTTTGCCAGTCACTGACGTGGCGTAAGCAGCACCAGGTGGATTATATTCTGGACACCTGGAATCCTCCCCAGGTGCTCCAGGATTACTATGCAGGAGGCTGGCATCACCATGACAAAGGTATGGTTTCAGTACAAAACATGTATTGAACAACCTTTTTGCATTTTGAATCAAAGGTGATAGTTGCTGTCCCTCTGTTAACTAGAGGTGGCCGGTTAGAACTTCTAGAGACATTTAAATTGATAGAATGTTTTGAGTTGAAAGGGAATTTAAAATAATCTTGCTCCATCTCACTCCATGGACAGGGGCACCTTCCACTAGACCAGGTTGCTCAGAGCCCTGTCCAACCTGGCCTTGAACGTTTCAGGGGCATCCACAGCTTCTTTGGGCAGCCTGTTCTGGTGCCTTGTCAGCCCTAAGGGGCTGGAGGCAGAGCCCTGGAACAGAGTCTTTCTGACTAATACTGACATACTTATGCTTTGCCAGGAGCTTAAAAAAAGTGATTAATTTCACTTCTCTAGTGCTCTGAGATACTTAGAAGGGTGTTAGGCAAATGCTGAGTGTGCTCTTTCAGTGATTAAAAGGTGTTTGTAAATAAGTATATCTTCGTAATCAATTTATTTCTGATGTTGAATAAGTCTGCTGATGGCATAAATGAATATTTATTTGATATTACAATCAGCTTAATGATGAGAAGTGGAATGTTGCAAAAACATCAACTAGAGCGGGTTTGTTTAAGAAGAGAAGCAGCTTTGGCTGAATTCCCTTTGTGCTGTGAGCCACAGCCTGCCACACTCCCCTGTCCCTCTGTTTTATCGTGCACCGATCTCGTTGCTAATACATACATAGAAATGAAACACGTTGGAATTTGTGCCTTGAGGCAAGCTGGGCTCTTCAGATAAGGAAATGATCTCTTACTGTGAGCGATCTGGGCTCTGATTGAGTCTTTTCCCACCAGGCACCATTGTTTCTGCTCAGCTCTTCCTTTTCCAAGCAGCATGTGAAACAGGGCAGGATGCTGTCAGCAGTGGTGGCCAGGAGACAGGGAGGACACAGCAGAAATTTAATCACAGAGCTTGAATGGCTCTTCCCTGCTGCTCTGGGTTTGACAGACCTCAAACTGAGAAAATGGAAAATGAGAATGTGCTTGTAAAGATTGTAGGGAAAAAGACCTGTTAATAAGTTCTCCCTTTCAGCCCGTTCCTTGTCTGTGCTTTGCAAAGACTTCCTCTGTCAATGGCACACAACTGGGTCCTGCCAGTGAGCAGAAAGGTGCAGAATGCATCAAAGCCTTGTTTAATGTTCTTCTGAGAAGTTCTGCAGTCTTGTGGTGAACTTCATGCCCCCTCCCTTCCCCTGCAGTTCCTTTGATCTCTCTTGCAGCATGCCCACAAGTAAAGCATGGCTTTGTCAATAATGGAAACACCATTTCAGAACTGAGCAGTTCTTTATAATTTAAAACTTTACAGTGGTAGGTTCTTTTTTTAAACTCTCTTTTCTAGTATTGCTCCTTTCCTCCTACATATGTTAAATGTGCCAAACTTAAGCTGGCTGAATGCTGTGTGACTTTTAGGGCTACAGCAAGGGCAGCAGTGATAATGAAGCATGTTGTTTAGAATGAACTATCAGTGCTAAAGAAAGAAGTTATTATTTTGGCTTGCAATTAGCACAGATTTGTATACATCTGAATGGCTCTTATTTTGACAGGAATGCTTCAATCTAATGTCTTTTTAAAGCCACAAAGCTCTAATGGAATATAAATTGTACAGTGATAACAGAGCACTGTCAGCTGAGAGTCTCCTTCATGTGTCATTTGGATGGACCAGGGTTACTGAGCTGTTGGTTTGGGTTTGGAGAAATCTCTGTCTGGGAGGGAGGGAGGGAGACCTGCCATGAAGCTTAATAGCAGTTTTTGTTTAGTGTTTCAAAAGCTAAACAGTACATTCCAAGATAAGTGTGTGCCCATGTTAAAACAACATTTTCTTTTAGTCCACCTGATAAAACATAAAACACTGTGAACTTTCATGGGGGCAGTGTCTTTGTCAAGTAAATAACTGGCCTTGACTCTGCAGTTTTGGTTGTTTGTTGGTTTTCTTAATAGTATGTTTTTTGCAGTTTCTCCCCTTGTGCCCCAAAGGTAATTTGATAACCTCTCTTGCAGCTGTTGGAGGGAAGTGAAGCTGCACAGACAACAAGACTTGAGGGAGATTTTTATGTAGAAAGCTTCCTCTTTTTCTTCTTTTTATGTTGTATGCTAACATATTCCCTTTTATAAGATGGTGATTGTTTAGCCTGTGTATTAAAATAGATGAAGAAAAGCCCAACAAGTGCATCACAACTTTAGAGGGAGGCTGGGAGCTGTTTTCTACAACTAAGAGCCAAAAAAGCAAACTTTGATTATCAATTTCAGCCAACACAGTAATTCACCTTGATGCCTGAGTATGCTGCCAGTGTCAGGCTGACTGTGGATGGGCAGGGCTCTAATGCAGAAGGTCCAGCAGAAGCAGAGTCTGTTCTCACCAGGCTAACCTGCATTAGCAGGGCTGTGTGCCAGTTCTGCACAGCGTGCAGGGGCAGAGCTGAGTGTGGCTCCATCCAGCACGGTCTGCAGAGGGCAGGCTCTGGGTTAAACCTTGGTTTCTTTGATTCCCAGATATCAGGATGGCTATTTCTCCAGAGCACTGGAGAGTTAAAAAATCACATGTGATAAAAGCCTTGGAGCCTTCCCTGCAGCTCTGCAGTCACAGGAAAGCTTCAGTTCATTGGTGTACCTGAGCTGTCCTGGAAGCTAAGAATAGTCTGTGTCATTAATTGTGTATACCAAGGTCTGGAGTGAACTGATGCACTCCAAGTCCTTTGAACTTTCCATGAAGGTCAGGGAGCTATTTCTCAATCAGGATACGATCATTTTGTAGCTCATTTACAGATAATCTGTTGGTGTGGCTGCACTGAGTGATGTTTATGTTGCCGGCTGCTCTTGATTCTTCCTCCTACAGGGGAGGTTTAACTGTTATGGTTTGTTTCCGTCTGAATTTTTTAGAAGAGCTCTCTCAAATGTCTCGTGCTGTGTTTTTTGTGTCTCTGTGCAGACGGGCGCCCTCTGTACGTGCTGAGGCTGGGCCAGATGGACACCAAGGGCCTGGTGCGAGCGCTGGGGGAGGAGGCCCTGCTGCGCTACGTGAGTGTTCCCAAAGCAACAGCACAGGATTGCAGCCAGAAACCCCATGTGAACAATGCCAATGGCTTGGGTGGAAAATTTTAAATGTTTAATAGTAATAAAATGGTTAGAAAAATAGTAATACAATTAGAGTAATAATAATCTGGACAATTTGGATTAGGACAATATGAGACAATAGAAACAAAGAGTTATGGATGTCTGGGTACCTTTTTCTGGGCAAAATAAGCCCGAAAAAGGACCCACGTTAACAAAGGATTAACCCTTAAAAAACAATAACCTGTTGCATGTTCATACACCTCATACATGATGCATAAATTCCATTCAAATACAGGATTCTCTCTGGTCAGTGTCAGCTTCTTCCTCTTAATCCTGATGGCATCATCCTGCCCAAGCAAGGCAGGAAGAAGTTCAGAAGTTCGTTTCTCCTGATAATGGAGCAATAAATTCTCTTTCTCTGAAAGATTTAGGTGTCCTGTGGCTGCTATCTCAGTGCCAGTCCTTTCTTTAGAAAAAAGGTGTCCCACATAGCATAGTTTCTATTTTAACATTTTGTTATAATCTAAAACTATATTTAACACACTACTTAAGGGAATAAACCAGCATTACTTTCTAACACAACACATATAATATTCATTTCAATATTTGTGAAAAGCCAATCATAAAATACACATTTTTCACACCCCAGGTGTTCTCATAATGCTTCTCTTGGGGCTGTTTCTCTTGTGCTCCCTTCTGCTGCAGAGCAGTGCAGCCCAACTCCCAAATCTATTTGTGGGGGAGATTTTCCAGGCACTGGGCATTGGTGCAGGCTGCCAAAAAATCAGGCCATGACAGTGTTATGGGTAACATTTCCATCAGTGTTTGGTTGGAATACCTCTGAAAGCCCCTGGTAACTGTTCCTGATGTGTTCTGCAGGCTGATGGAAAGGTGGAGTTCATGGCAGCTCCTGTGGTTACTGATGGGGATTTGCACAGATTCTTCTGCACTTGTGCAGGGTTTCAGACTGCAGTCTCTGCTCTTGTACAGAAGGGAAAATGCCACACTCAGCAATTTGTCCAGTCTGTACTCCAGGGATAAGAATAATTTATTTTTAAAGATAAAGTGCTTGCCTGTACTTCTGCCTTCTTCATCACTCAGACTGTTACTGTGGTTCTGCTCAGCTTCCAAGCAGACAGCTGGCAGAATTCCAGGTTTGCACTGACTTTTTTTGACTCCTAGTAATGACAGGAGTAGCCATAGTGACTATTAAAAACAGGGAGTGGGTTTTAGTTTTCTCTCCTAGTAGCGTTTCCAAGCAGACACTAACTTTTGTTTGCTTGCCCTAGTTGTTTCAAGGTTACTTTCTGTGATTTCAAAAGGGGCTTTAATTTCTGAACAATTAAGGGTATTTGTAGTGATTTTAATGAATTCTTTGGCAGGGGGGCAAGTTTATGCTGGTTTGATCTTGTAGTTTCAATTAATCTTTGGATATAAACATATTTTCCTTATCCTACTGAATTTGAGACTGTCTTTTCTAAACCCCACTCTTTTTTGTGCAGGTTCTTTCAATAAATGAAGAAGGGCTGAGGAGATGTGAGGAGAATACAAAAGTATTTGGCAGGCCAATAAGGTAAAGTCTGCTCTGTGGGAAGGAGCTGCTTTCCTGGGATGTGGGGGGAATGTCAGGCAGTGGAACAAGCAGAGGGTAGGCTGTGTCTCATATGCAGGTACAATCATATGGTTAATTAAGAGCCTCCCCAATTAGTGGGGCTGGAGGGAATGTGCCTGGGGCAGCCTGAGGGACGCACATCACCTGCCCAGCAGCCTTGGCCTTGTGCTCATCATGGTTCTGTTGCGGCTGTTTCTCTTCTGCTCCCTTCTACTGCACAGCAGTGCAGCCTAACTCCCAAACCTGTCTGTTCTGTGGGGGAGATTTTCCAGGCACTGGGCATTAGTGCAGGCTGCCAGAAAATCAGGCCATGATGGTGTCATGAGTAACAGTTCCAGTAGTTTAAGGTGTGGCTTCCATGTCACTTGTTCATCCATGACTCCAAGGCTCAGTACACAGTTCTGCTTTGCATTCTCCATTTATTATGTGTGGCTACTCAGCTGTTGATCCAAGGTGAGGTCATGAGGCTCCTGTAAAACCTGGGATCTAGTTTTCCAGGTTTTGGCCTGACTTCATGTGAAGTTCAGTCAAAAGTGGTTTTCTAGCCCATCTTGAAGTCATTGTAGGGGTCAGTTGTGAAAGTGGTAACTGCAAAATGGATTTAAGGGCATGGAATGAAGGCAGGACCAGCCCTGAAGAGATGCCACGTTTCTTGAACTCTCTCCAGTTTCCTTCTCCTAATCTGCAAGGTCCAGGGTGTGGGGTGTGCCTGCTTATCATTTCCTTGTCACAGACCTTGCTGCCCCAGCTCCCCAAGGGAGCTCAGATCCAAGGGAGAGCTCCCACGTGTTTAACAGCTGAATGGTGCTGCCTCCTGCATCTTCATTTGTAGCCATAATCCTAAAGGGCTGTGTATTAAACATTTAAAGTGAAACAAAGAAGGGTTTGGTGTTTCATAGGAGCCTTATGCATAATGTAATGTCTGCTGGCTGGTACAGCACAGCTGTAAATCTTGAATTCCTGCCCAGGGCAAGACCTGAACTTGGAAAGAAACTGAAACACATGCTGCAGCTCAGTGGTTAGTATTAAGAACATATCTCTTCCTATAGAAAAAGCTTCCTTCCCTGAGATCTGACAACAGAATTAGCTTTGACATGTATTGGCACTGTTGTGCAGTAGAAAATCTGCTCTGAGAATGTCAAATTGCTTCAGAGCAGCATTGTGGCCACTTAAATGATCTCTCAGTAAAAGCAATGGTTTAATCTCTGGGCTGACTGTTGACAGGATCCTTTTTTGGCTTTATATGAACTGAACTTTTATCTGGAATCTAAAATGTCTGTAGGAGAGTGTGCAGAGTGATCACTGCACACCCCTTAAACTCCAGTGCCTACAGGCAGCACAAAGGAGGTAAAACAGAATAAAGCAAAACATGCACAGGGTCCCCACATTTCAGTGTGTTGGGCACTTGCATAAGCAAGGAGAATTTTGATGTTATTGAGATTTTTCTTTTTATCTCTCTCAAATTCAGCTCTTGGACCTGCCTGGTAGATCTGGAAGGTTTGAACATGAGGCATTTATGGAGACCTGGTGTCAAGGCCCTTCTGAGAATCATTGAGGTGGTTGAAGCCAATTACCCTGAGACCTTGGGTCGTCTGCTTATCCTAAGAGCACCTCGAGTATTCCCAGTTCTCTGGACACTGGTATGTGTGTAATCCAAGGTGTTCCTCAGCTCCCTGAGTTTGTAAAAGCACTTCAGAGATCGGGCTGCATGTGCAGCAAATGTTCCCATTTGGAAACATGTCCTTTATATATAATTCCTGGAGTGGATTAAAAACCATCACCTAAGAAGCTGATTACACAGTTGGTTAATTTGGCTTGTTTGTGCTGGGGACTTTGCATAACCAGGATGGTAATGCTCAGTGTGATCAAAACTGATTCCTTCAAAATTGACTTGGAAACAATGTAAATTGACTTGAGAAAAACATGAGGGCCTGATCTGTTCTGTTTTTCTTTCTTTGTAGGTTAGTCCATTCATTGATGACAACACCAGAAAGAAATTCCTTATTTATGCTGGAAATGACTACCAGGGTCCTGGAGGACTGCTGGATTACATAGATAAAGAAATTATCCCTGATTTCCTCGGTGGAGAGTGCATGGTATGAATATAAACTATTGCATATAGCAACTTACTTGTGGTTTTTTTTTAATTATTATTTTTTCTCTAAGCAAAGAAGTCTTTAAATACAGAATGATTGTTGGTGCAGTTTAGAGGTGGGGGTTATGGTGTAGGATTTCAGGCTCAGTGCTGTTTTCTGGATCCCATTTAAAAAGAACAGTACAGTGCTTCTCTTGGATGAGTATCTTGATCAAATACCTTATCAAAACAGCCAAGCACAGCTAAAAGCCACACTCTGTTCCCTGGAAAGTTCAGGCAAACATGGTAGCAGAGCTCAGAGCAAGAGCTGTCACCACCAGCTGATCCAGAGAGTCTGTGTCACCTAAAAATCTGATCCCATAAGGAGCCCAAGGAACATGAGGCACATCTGCTAGGAGGGCTCAGCAAACAGCCCAGTCTCTCCACACAGAGTGTGCAGTTACCCCCAGCAAACCAGAAAAGTGGTTTTACTGCAGGATACTGTAATTTCTCAGGCATGTGACAATGCTGCTGTTTCCTGCCTGGACCTTGGGTATCAGTTGGATCTGGCATTTAACATCTCACTGATAATGTAAGGTTTGTTTCACATGTAATGCTTTTGACAACACTGGTTGGGTGTGTTCTCTCAGCCCCTATACACTCTCTAAATTAATTTCTGTACCATTCTTGAAAATTCAGCTGTGTCAGTTCCAATAGAGTCTGAAATGATAATGAAGTACAGTTGGATGTGTTGGAGTGGAGCATATGTTTATCTCCAGTGGGCTGGTTTTCGTTGCAGCAGTAGCTTTCAGTGTTATCTAATTTGGAGCTCAAAACTGGCAAAATCCACGGTTTATGTAAGCAAAAGTGAATGTTACCAGAAAGCAAATTGCTACAATACTTCCTGCTAGTACAGGCAGTCTCTCCCTTCTTCTTTATTTCTGAGTATTTGAACAAAAATGACTTCTCTGAGATCTTTTCAGTTCTCTGTTGTAATTCAATTACCAAACATTTCTACTTCCCCAGACACTTCTATGGAACCTCCTGTCAACTTCATTGTTACAGGCTCCTTAAAACAGAAATTTGCTTAGGGAAGTTGTGTAACCACTTCCAGTTCTGAGCTGTCAGACAGCTGTAACTTCAAAACTGTAAATTTTCCTGGCTGCAGTATATTTTTACCTGCTTGGAAACTTTTTGTATCTGCCCACTATCCATCCTTAAATTTAGCTACCACTGTTCTTTCAGGTTACTGTAGCTCTGTTTTTCAGACTTAGTCACTGTTGCCACTTCCCTCAGGATTCTGAAGTGCCTCCCATCTTTCTTCAGTGTAAGGTGGTATAAATGATAATTACAGCCTTTACACAGTCCCTTTCTGGGTGCTGGCTGTTGTGTATGACAAGATCTGTTCCCCTGGTGTGCAGTTCTACCTCACCCAGATAATTTGATAAAGAATTACCAATATATCATGTACAAGCTGTAAAATTACTTTCAGACTGTTCCCTTTTCCAGAATATTGCTGAATGTTTGTTTCTGAAGCTGGAAGGCAGAGAACATGATGGGATGGTCACAGGAGATAATTTTTAATGGTTTTTTTGGGTTTTTTTTGTTTTTTTTTTTTAGTGTGAAGTACCAGAGGGTGGGCTGGTTCCCAAGTCCCTCTACCGGACAGCAGAAGAGTTGGAAAATGAAGACATCAAGCTTTGGACTGAAACAATCTACCAGTCTGCAAGTGTCTTCAAAGGAGCTCCACATGAGGTACAGCTCCAGCTGCCCTTTGCTTTCATTTTCATCTCAGCCCTCTGCTCTGAGCTGTCTCTTGGCCTGGGAATGTTTTATTGCTTGTTTATTTAGCTCCTGTGCTTCCACCTTCTGGAGCTGGTGCCTGCTGATGCTTTAATAGCTGAAGTTTGTGATTGTTCCTCCTGTTATTTTGTTGCCATTTAGAGACTATCACTGGTTTTCATTCTATTCAAAGCCATATTCTTCTAAGCAAAGCAAACAAACTTCTCAGAAGCTGCTTGAAAGCTTCTGAAAGTAAGAAGAATAGGCACCCCCATCAGGTGAGAATGTGTATCTGCAATGTCTTTTTTTGATTATTAAAAAGCCCTTTTAAGAGTAGAAACTATGCCCAGCAACAAAAAAGCTCTGTTCTTTGTATTTTTTTCCTGTAGGAGTTTGTTTTTAGAGAGCAAATTGCTGTTGTCTAATGTGCCCTTCCTGCCTCAGGTTCTCATCCAGATCGTGGACGCCTCGTCGGTGATCACGTGGGATTTTGACGTGTGCAAGGGCGACATTGTTTTTAACATCTTCCATTCCAAAAGAGCCCCACAGCCTCCCAAAAAGGACTCTCTGGGAGCTCACAGCATTACATCGCCTGGTGGGAACAACGTCCAGTTGATAGACAAAGTCTGGCAGCTGGGGCGTGACTACAGCATGGTGGAGTCTCCCCTGATCTGCAAAGAAGGGGAGAGTGTGCAGGTGAGGCAGGCAGAGCCCTGTGGGGGCAGATGGAGCCCAAACTGCCTGTTCTTACTCACAGCACTGATGACTGAGTGCTGGTGACTCAGTGCTGGGCTTGCTTTTGGCCAGCATTTAGCTGCTGTTCCAGGCTGGGTGCTGCAGGGAGCAGGGATGGGATTTATGTGGGATCTGCTGGGAGGGGAAGTTGCATCAGGTCTGCTAAGGACTGAGATGGATCAGTAAGGAACATGTGGAGGAACACCTAAAATGCACAGCCAGAAAGTAACAAAACATGCTTTGGGCTGTAATTCTGACAGTTATTTCCTGAAGCAAATATTCTGTGTTTGAGGAATATCACAGTGCCTGCCCTCAGTGATGAGAGAACGCTGGAAATCAAGGCTGAGCTTCTGTGTGTTTGCCCTCTCAGGGGCAGTGTAAGAGCTCCTGATGGCCAAAGCTCCTGAAGGATTTTTTATGCCATTTGCAACCTGTCCTTTAATTCCAGGTTTGATATAACATGCAGCATTTTTACAGTCCCACACTGCCACTGCTGTTCCTGTTGATTTGAAATGAGACAAACGAGCCTCTGAAAAAGCAGCTCCTTAAGTCACCAAGATGGAAATGTTAAACTGGAAATATGGGCAGTGACCTCTTAAACTGTGAGGCAGAAGCCTTGACTGCTCTTTTCACAGTCTCAAAGGACAGCTGTGAATGAAAATAAATTGAAAAATTGATATTGTTTTAAAGCAGAACTTGTCCTTTTAGCATATTAAATCCTAACCTCTTGACACTGTAGAACTGCTGGTGTTCCATCCCAGATTTGATAAGGATGTTGTGTGGGGGGAGTCTTCCAGCACTGCCAGTATTAGCATTGGGCAAAAATTCTGGGCATGTAGGCACTTTTTCTAAGCTTAGAAAAGCAAAGTCAAGCCTACAAATCTCTGTTAACCGAGTTAATTTTTGATTTTTGTTGTGTCTGCTTGCAGGGCTCCCATGTGACCAGGTGGCCTGGCTTCTACATTTTACAGTGGAAATTCCACAGCATGCCTGCCTGTGCTACAACCAACCTGCCTCGTGTGGATGATGTGCTGGCATCTCTACAGGTGTCCTCTCACAAATGTAAAGTCATGTACTATACAGAAGTGATAGGATCTGAAGATTTCAGGTATGTCTGGCCAAGGGCAGCCAATGTCAAAACTTCACTTAAATACAAGTAAATTGTATTTAAAAAGTTGCACTGATGGCAAGTAATTTATAAAAGGGATTAATTAGTTGTCTGGTGGCAATATCACTGGTCATTTGGCTCTGCTTTGAGAGTTTGTTGGGCTTGGCAGCTTGTCCTGTAGAAGGAAGTGCGATTCAAATTCCAGTTGTTGAATTTCATTTTCTGCCAGTGGATAAATTTGACTGAAATGAAATCTCTGTCTCTTTGAACAGCATCTGGTTTTTGAAAGAAGTGCAGTGTCCTCATTGCTTTATGTGGTGAGGCAGAAAAGCTTTTGAGTATCTGCACCAAAGCTGTTACTTGCTTTTTATTCAGTGTGCAAACATAGTATAGATACAGAGCAGAAATCAAAATCTTTGTGTGTTCTGAAGCTTTAAACTGCTTTCTTCTTTTTTCCCTCCTGCAGGGGATCTATGACCAGCCTTGAATCAAGCCACAGTGGATTCTCCCAGCTCAGTGCTGCCACCACCTCCTCTAGCCAGTCCCATTCCAGCTCCATGATTTCCAGGTAGTGCCACAACAGCTGAAAAGCAAAGGGATGTGATGGCTGGACCCTCGCCCGTGGCAGCTGACTGCAATACAGCATATTCAACTGGCAATTGTGCAAAAAAATCCCTACCCCAAAAAGCCTTTTCTAGATAGTAAAGTAGCTGTTTGAATTTTACACTTAGTGGTTTTGATCTTTGTTAGATCCAACAGCTTGTCTCTTAACTTTAACCCTTTTTCCTAAATCAGCCATAAATATTTTTGCAAGTGTGCTTGCACAAATCCTAACTCTGAACACAAGGGCTCTTACTGAAAAGGAAAAACAACCAGTGCATCAGTTAAGGATGATTTCTTTTTTTAACTGTGTAGATGTTAAAAAGGGAAAAAGAAAAACCCTACCAAAAATGCTCCGTAGTGCATTAGAGATCAACTGCAAGTCTCCTGTCAGGACATTTCTTTCCATCCTGAGAGATCCCCTGTGATATTCCAGTGCTGCAAACTGTTCTCCTGTTGCCACTAATGATGTCCAAGACAAAGAACAGCAGTTGCTGGATACTTGACTTTGTGAGTCCATTTTTTTCAAAGCATGCCCACAGAGCTGTGGCCAGGCTGTAACACTGAATATACTTTTTGTATGAGCACATTTCTGGGGAATTTGAGCTCTGGGTCTTGCTGGGTTAAAGCAATTTGTTCTTTGCTTGGATTTGTGCATGGAGCACAGTGGAGAGAGAGGTGGAGAGCAGGCTCTCCCTCACTGTGTCACTCTGGGCTCATCCAGAGCTGCTCTGAGCTTCTTTTCCCAGCCCTGTGCTGGAGCTTCACTCTGCTTCCTTAGTGCATTCCAAGCAAATGGATTTTACTGAGGTTTTCTTCTTGTCAGGAATTTATGCAGAGCTTCAGCTTGCTGCTCAAAGCAGTCTGAAGGAGGTGTGGCTTCCATCCTTCCTGAGCACTTCTCCCTCCCTGAGACCTCCTGTCTTTCCCAGTGCCTGGCAGAAATAGAGCACCTCAGTTCTGGTCAGCCTTGCTGTGAGCAGGGAGCACAGGGATCTTCCCTCTGAGTGATACAGGAGAAAATATTTAAGGATTTTCTCCACCATTTTCACTACTGCCACTGCCAGAGGTGATCTGCCATTTGGGATTCTGTCCCTGTTGGCCAGGGATTTGGGATTCTGCCATTTGGGATTCTGTCCCTGTTCCAGGCCCAAGCTGGACCCTTGCTGAACTCTGTTCAGTTGTTCTTCCTTCTCCAGCCCTCTCTCTATGCACAGCAAAAGGCCCCAAACACTGAACTGTCAGACACAGACCACACCTGGCAGTGGAGCAGAGAAGATTTTGTTCTCAAATGCAGCAGGATTTGCACAGTTAGACCCTTCTTGATCTTTCCTTACCCTTGCTAGAGCCAAAATGTCCCTGCAGGCACAAGGAGCTTCTGTGCTGGCTGCAGTCCCATCTGGAAAATGGGATAGGGTCTGGCTTGGGTAAGGGGTGGAGGAGCTTCAGGAGGTGTTGCACTTGGAAAGCAGAACTCACTAGAGATTCTGGATCCCTGCCTGAGGGATGCTGGTCCTGAACTCAGTGTGAAGCTTTTTTATGCCTGCAGAGCTCTGGAGAGGCAGGTGACAGACCCCTGACAGGAGCAGCTCTGCTGCAGCCCCGTTCTGGCTGTGGCACCAGAGCTGACAGGTATTTTAGTAACAGAGGTGCTCAGAGACCAACCTCCTTAAACTGAACCAAGTGGATCTGTTCTGGAGCTCTTTTAGGACTCAGAAGCTGAAGGTGGAGGTTTGGCTGTTACTTAGGGACTCAGGTCACTGCTTTGGTGTCACACAGCTCCCAGCCACTTGCACAGGCTGTGGCTCCAGGGCTGCTCCCAGGACCTCTGCCCAAATTCCTGACCCCAGGAGCCAGGTTTGATAGCACAGGGAGAGCAGCTGGAGCACAGTGAGGTTCACCTGCTGACACTCATGACACTCACTCTTCCATTCACCAGGCTGTAAGGGCTGAAGATGGTCCCTTTCTCTCTCTCTCTCTCTCTCAGATGGCGATTTTGCTGACAACTCTAAAGAATCTGCTCCATTCAACACTCCACATCTTGTCCAGGTGTCTGCCTTTGTAGACCTTTTTGAGTTGCAGTCCCTTTTCAAGTCTGAAGAGCTATATTTTTGTTTTTCACTTGAGCTGGCTCAAAAGTGGCACTTTGGGTTTTTCCTGCTTTTGATCTTAACACATCATTTAGAGCTCAAAGCACATTGCAGCACAAACAACCAGGGAGATAAAATTCCAGAAAAACAATAGTTAATCTTCCTGTAAGCAAAGTGCTGTGGCAATATGACTTGATCACTGCAGTCTAACTAAATTTCCCATACCCTGGTCTTTCTTTGTGTGATACTGCTCTTCCTTCTCTCAGCCAGTGACTCTTCTGTTGGCACCTTTCCTGTTATCAGTGTCCTTCACTTCCCTGTCCCTCCTCATGAACTGCATATCAAATTCTGTAAATGTTTTGTATACATAATACCTCATTCTTGGTAATAAAATACAGATAGTCTTTAAAAGATTTTTTTATTGTTATCAATAAATGTTAACTGTTTGGAAAAAAATTAAAAAGGAGTGAAGTGTCATTATTTCATTCATCTGCTGCAAAGCTGCTGCATTCAGGTCTGCCAGTGCTGGATGAAGGAGGGGCTCCTTGGCTGCCCCCACCCCTGCCACCTCAGGCAGGAGGCCCAGACAGTCACACTCAGGAAATTATGGTTTTTAATTAGCAGAAGTAGAATAAGCTTCAGCTATTTCAGAAAAATGAGCCAATAAACATCAAACTGGGTTTTCTAATTCCTGGAGCTGGAGCAGAGGCTACAGCAGGTTTATGGTTGGTCTTTCAAATTTGATCCAAGCTGTGAAGTTTCTCTAAACGAGAATCTTTGACCATGGTCATGGAGGTCTGTCAGCAAGACCAGATGGCTGCCTGACCTACTAAAGGCTTCAGCATGTGGTCAATATTTCCATGCCAGCAATGGGAATGGACCAGCTCTCAGCTGCTCAAGGGTTTGCTGAGTGCAGCAGCCCTTGAGAAGGTGCTGTGTGAGGAGGTGGCTTTGCTGGTCAGCTGGAGATGAGGGGGAGCTGCCTTTCTGGCCAGTGCCCCTCTCTGAAATGGCAACTGAATAATCCTGAGCCTCAGCCCTGGCTTGACCTGGGCAGGTGAGAACGGTGCAGGCCAGGGCTGCATCAAACAGCTCCTCTGGGAGAGGGGTCAGTCTGAAGTGTGTGGTTAGAGATTTTTTTTTTTTTTTCATTTTATTATGGACTTTTATGAGACAAAGCAAAACTGAAAGAAAATTCACCTCTTCTTTTTTTCCCATCAGCATCCCCTGCCCCACAAAGCTGAGGGCTTCCTGTTCTTTAGGTGTCTCCATCTGCACCCTTGGTTTGCCATGGAGCTGTAAATCCCCAGGGAAGGATCCTGAGCTGCCGTTCCCAAGTGTCCCTGTAGGAATGTGCCTCTTGTTGACGGAGTGACAAAACTATCCTTTGTCCCCTTAAAAGGAAAGAAGTCTGGAAGCTTCTCTCCTTGATTAAGTGAAAAGACACCTCGTAAGACTTAGGAGACTTCACCTACAACTTAAGGACAGCTAATTGGACAGAAGCCAAAAAGTCCCGCCCAAGCAATGAACTAGAAAAAGGAGCGAACAAAGAAACGAATCGATTTTGTGAGGTGATTTAGGAGGAGCAAGAACGTCTGGCACCTAGCTCAGTTTTTCTGTTTGTTATTTTGCCTTTTGTTACACCTTTTTGTTTCCAACACTGCAACAGAAGCCATCCCGCTGATTGTTGTGCCTCCAAGAGTAGCTGGGCTATCTTGGGTGTGTTTGAGGCCAACCTGGAGCTCATCAAACCCAGCTCGAAGAAGTCACCAGAACATGTCCCCGTGTGTGAACATGTCCCCAGTGTGTCCCGGCCTGCCCAAACAGCAACACCCGGGCCCCCAGGGATAGCTGCTCTCTGTGAAAAATGCCAATCGCTTGGTTTTAAAATTTTAAAACTTTAATAGTAATAAAATGGTTATAAAAATGGTAATATAATTAGAGTAATAAAAATATGGATAATTTGGATTAGGACAATATGAGACAGTAGAAACTAGGAGTTATGCTGAGGAATTTAAGGTTGGGGTTTTGCAGCTGGTTTTATTCCCTTCCCTGTGAGCCCTGCTGATCTCCTCCCACTTTGTGCCATCAGCCTTGGTCCCCTAGCAGCCACAGGCCAAGGGGAGCAAGGAAGGGACCCTGGATTTGGGGCTTTTCCTCTGTGCACAGGAGGGAAACCAGAGAGACAGAGCTGGGCCTCCCCCAACCCTCTTCTTTATTTAACCAACCCACAAAGAAATAAATCTCAAGCTTTTCTTGGTGCTGATGGAGCCTTTCCTTGTGCCATGGATGACCTTAGCAGGGCACTTCTGCTGGGATGGGGAGCCTGAGGAGAGCCCTGAACCCCAACATCCCTCAGGTGGGGCTTGGGGTTTGCTGTGACCCCAGCACTGCCCCACACCTGGGAACTGTGCTTTAAAATGTTGGCAAAGAAAAGGGGAAATGAAGGAGAGGAAGAAGAGAAAGAGGAACAGGGGAAGAAAAAAAAGGGAAAAGAGTTAATGTCACACAGCCTGCAACTAAAAAGGTGTAGGGCAGCCCCAGCCCCTGGTTTGCACACTCCCACTTCTCCTAAAGGCATTTTGTGCAGGAAACGTCCAGCTGGGTGTTGAAGGGCAAGTGCAGCGGGACCCTGGGTGACTCCCCCACAGAAGATCCACGGCCCAGCCCAGGATCAGGGTCTGGATCCTCTGTGTGGGGTCAGTGGCTCACCCAGATGTCACCCCACAGCCCAGTGTCCCCAGTGACCCCTCAGACCCCGTGGGGAGGGTGAACAGGATGAGGCCAGGCCATGCTGAGCCCGTCCAGGGGGGACCCAGCTCTGCCCTGTGCCCCCAAACCCACCGTGGGGCACCCCTGGTACCGTGGGGCACCCACGGGGGACAGCGGGCACGAACCCACCCAGCCAAGCCCGGTGTGTGGGATGGGCTGGGGCAGACCCCCAGGGGGAATTGGGGCCGGGCTGGTGCCCAGGGACAGCGCAGGGACACGGGGCTGTCCCCGCACCAACCCCACTAGATGGTGCCAGCAGCCCGCGCACGGCCCCGGGCACCCGCACTGCCGGGAGGACTCTGTCCCTGCTGTCCCTAATGCCACCGGGGACATTGTGCCTGCTGTCCCTGCTGTCCCTAATGCCACCGGGGACATTGTGCCTGCTGTCCCTGCTGTCCCTAATGCCACCGGGGACACTGTCTCTGCTGTCCCTGCTGTCCCCAGTGTCACTGCTGTCCCCACTGTCCCTGCTGCCAGGGGGACTCTGTCCCTGCTGTCCCACTGTCCCACTGTCCCTAATGCCACTGGGGACACTGTCCCTGCTGTTCCTTCTGCCACCCGGGACACTGTCCCTGCTGTCCCCACTGTCCCTAATGCCACCGGGGACACTGTCCCTGTTGTCCCTGCTGTCCCCATGTCCCACTGTCCCTGCTGTCCCTGCTGTCCCTCCTGCCACCAGAGACACTTCCTGCTACAAAGCAGGGACAGTCCCCACTCTCTCTATTGCCACAGGAGACACTGTCCCTGCTAGAAGGGAGGGACACTGTCCCCACTGTTCCCACAGTCCCTGCTGCTGTGGGGACACTGTCCCTGCTACACTGTCCCTCCTGCTACAACAGATAATGTAATGGTTGCCAGACATATTAATTATCTTACCATTTCCTAGGAACTTATATTTCAATTCCATTTTACGCATTCATTTTTTTTTATCTTGACATTTTTTATTTTTTTTACCAAATAATCAAACCATATATCCCTAAATTATCCAAATCATTTGTCATCAATACACTTTCAATGCACTCACTTTGGAGCTGGGGCTGGAGCACTGGTCAATACTGGGAGCCACAAATGGGGCAGGGGACCCCTGTGTGACACCTCTGCCCCTGATGCCTTGTGCAGGCTGACCTAGAGCAGAGGCTGGACAGAGCTAAAGAATAAAGCAGGGATTTATGAAAAGCATCTCCTCCATGGATCCACCTTGGGCAGCACAAGAGCCCAGCCAGGGCTGCACCCAAGATGAACCAAAATGGTCCCAAAATGCACGACCGGGCACGGGGTCTCTCACTGTGATCAGTTCTGCTCCATTTGCATCTTGCAGTTCATTGTCCCATTCCAGCTTTAGCCCATCCAGTCCCATCCTTGTTTTTCTCTCTCCAGCCCACGGTGTTTGTGCTCTTGGGGCTGAGATTTGGGTCATTTGTCCTTGGTGCCCAGCTGGAGCAGGAATTGTTTTGTCTCCCTGCTCTGTGCACAGAGCTCACATCCCCTTATGTGAACCCAGACCCACACACTGAAGCAGCACAGAATGTGAAAAATAGAAAAGCCAAAACCTGAGGCATCACCCCCAGCAAGGACAGCCCATCATTCATGGAGCAGCTGCCACTCCCAGCCCCTGTCCCTGTGCCCTGCATATCCCAGAGGATGCTCCATTCACCTCCAGGCACCATCCTGGCTGTGGGTTTGCCCTCCCACTGCTGAGAACCTTCCTAAGCAGTCACCATCTCCCAAGAGTCCTGAGAAACTTAATCACCACTGGAGAAACCCTTGAGGATCTGATGGGAGAAATGCTGTAGAAGTGCAAAAATATCCTGCTAATTTCTTGGCTCCAGTATGGATTGGCCCACAAGCTGCAGTGAGCTGTATCCAAACATTGAATTTTAATTATCAGCAGGATTTCACCAGGGACAGTGAGATGAGAAGAAGAGCAAGCCAGTGAAAAAGATTGAAACTGAAAATGCAAGTTCTCCCAAACAAAGAGCCTTGAAGCTCTTTTGTGGAAGCCTTTGTTCAGCAAAACAAAATTTTTCTCAAGCATTTTTGCCTTTGCATAGATATTTATTATAATAATATTTATTGCAGTAACATCCTGCCTCTTCCTGGAGGTGCTGACACAGCAGCAAAGGGGAGGGAGGACCCTCAGGTCCAAAATGTGTGTGGCAGAGCAGGGAGGGCAGGACCTGCTGCTGTCTCCATGGCTGGCACTGGCACTGCCAGCTCCCAGGGGCTTTTCCAACCTGGGGAGCAATGGGCAGGGCAGGGCAGGGCATCCCTCTGTGGCACTCACATTCCCTGAAAAATCCCTTAGCCCAGGATGTCTCTCCTGGGAAGCTGAGAAGCCTCAGAGAGAAGGAAAACAATTCTCATCTCATTTGCTTCTCCTGTGCTGTGCTCATGTGGAATGTGTTTGGAGATTGTTCACCCACAGGTGATTGTTCCATTGGATTCTGCTGTGAGTTGTTTTCACTCTTTGGCCAATCAGGGCCAAGCTGTGTCGGGACTCTGGAAAGAGTCACGAGTTTTCATTATTATCTTTTTAGTATATCTTATACTAAAAATATATAGTATATATTTATACTTATAAAAGTATCTTTTCTGTATTCTTCAGTATAGGATAGTATATTCTGATTACTTGGATTGTGTTTGGAGATTGTTTACCCACAGGTGATTGCTTCACTGGATTCTGCTGTGAGTTGTTTTCACTCTTTGGCCAAGTGGGGCCAAGCTGTGTTGAGACTGTGGAAAGAGTCACGAGTTTTCATTATTATCTTTTTAGCCTTCTGTAAATGTCCTTTCTGTATTATTTAGTATAGTTAGTATAGTGTTGTTTAATATAATATAGTATCATAAAATAATAAATTAGCCTTCTGAGAACATGGAGTCAGATTCATCATTCTTGCCTTCGTCAGGACATTCCCAGCAATACAATATCCCTGCTTGGAGTTTCTGCCATTCCCTGCAGCCTGGAGGGTCCACAGAGCCCCAGCTGCTCTGGCCACATCCCAGCAGAGCTGCAGAGCCCATCTGTGTGCAGGGAGGGCTGCAGTGGATGCAGGATTCCCTGAAATCCCTCCCCAGGCACTGATGGATGCTCCACAGCAGCTCCCAGACCTCCTGCCATCCCAGTTTGTGCCAGCAGAGCTCTGCCAGCTCACACTGAGTGTGCAGCCCCTGCCTGGCCCCAGGGGTGAGGCTGCCCAGGACGAGGTGCCCAGGCCAGGCTGTGCCCACACTTGGCATTGGCATCAGCCCAAAGCCACATCCCCACCCTGGACTCTGCCCCCTCACAGAGCTGTTTGGGGTAGGGGGCCCTGGAGGACCCCAGCACCCACTGACACCCAGAACAGACCCAAACAAAGCAGCCTGGAGGATTTTCTTGCTGGACATGACTCACTCTGGGGATGAAGGCTCTGAGGGCAGCTCTGACCCCACAGAGGAGCCAGCTGCAGATGGAGGCTGCCTCCACATGGTTTCCCCTAAAAATCCCTATTTCCTGAGCGTTCCTGGGGCCTATTTCTCCATCACCCATTCCAGCAGCCCCTCTGCAGCTTTCCCCAAGAGCAGCAGGGACACAGTGGCACGATGACACTGCTGGCCTGAGGCAGCCTTGGGCAGCCACAGCCGCGGGTGTTTGCTCATCCTTCACAAGAAGTTAAAAAGAAAGGAAGCAGGGAAGGATGATGTGAGGTGCCCCCAGGAGGGCTGGCACTGCCAGGGACATCACCCAGGGCAAGGTCACTGGGTCCCTGCAATGCACTCAGTAACTCTGCCCTGTCAGAACCCAGGACATTGCTCTGGCTGCCCTGGAGGGCTCCAGACCCTGGCAAGGGGCTCAGAGACCTTGGCATGGGGTCAAAAACACCTGTGCCTTTGATTTTAACCCATGGAAACAATTCCCAACTTTGTGTGAAGAGTTACAAGCCACAAGAGTTTGAGTAGAATGATAGTTGATTTATCGCAGGGTGAAAAAGTAGAATTTTAGGGGTTTAGAATGGGGGTTCAAGAGGCAAGATGGAGGAATCTGGGTGTGTCCTGTCCTTCTCCTTCTCCCCCTTCTCCTCCTCCTTTCTTCTTCTTCTTCTTCTTCTTCTTCTTCTTCTTCTTCTTCTTCTTCTTCTTCTTCTTCTTCTTCTTCTTCTTCTTCTTTATTTTCTGCTGTGATGGTGACACTTTGGGATTGGTTTAGAGCAGAGACAGACTGTCTAACATAGGTGATAGGTATTGGAAAATTATTGTAAATAAAGTACACGTAGTTTTTAGTATAAAAAGCCAACACCACCCCGAGGGCAGGGACTGTGCCACAACCCGACCTGCTGGACAGATCTCAGCAGGTCAGAAAGAGAATGTGACAGATAAGAGGAAATAAACAACCCTGACAAGCAGAACTGATGAATCTCAACTTCTTCGGTTGCAGGACTGGGGAAAAAGAGACTTTTTAACACCTGGGGGTCATCTCAACCCCAGAAACCCGAGATCTGCCCTGCTCACCCCTGCAGCTCCTGGGCCTCACAGAACCATCAGCATCCCAGGGGTGCAGCAGCCTGAATTCTGTCTGAGGATACCTGAGGCTGTGCTGTGCCTCAGAGAGGAGGGGGCCTGTTCTCCAGCTGGGCCCTGATGCTGCTGAGAGGAGCCCTCACTGCAGGTGAGCACAGCCCCCCTGCATCCCAGCCCCTGCCTGGGGCTCACCCCACACCGGGGCACACTTTCTGTGCCATTCTGTGCCATCCCTGCATCCCAGCCCTTGCCTGGGGCTCACCCCTGGCCCCAGGGCACACATTCTGTGCCAGTCTGTGCCATCTGGAGGTGCAGCCAGTCCCTCTGGTGGGGCAGAGGATTGCCACACACATGTGGCAGTGCCAGGTCACCCCGCCCGGGTGGCGCTGTCACACGGCGCTGGGACAAAGCCTCGCCTTTGTTTGCTGCTCCTTGGGCGCCGCAGCAGCTCCTGGGCAGCATGAGCTCACCCCAGGCTCGGTTTGTCTTCATGCTAAAAACCCTTCCTGGAGATGTCAGCTGCCAGAACGGGTCATTTCTGCTTCACAGCACTGCCTGGGCGCTGCACGGCTGTGACAGAGTGACAAACAGACAAACAGCAGCAGCATCCTTGGGGAACGGCTCTGGCTGGGGGCTCTGAGCTGGGCTGGGCTGGGCTGGGCCGGGCTGGGCTGGGCTGGGCTGGGCCGGGCCGGGCTGGGCCGGGCTGGGCTGGGCTGAGGTGAGCCAGGCCACGGTGGCTCTGCAGGGGCTGGGGCTGCCCGTGGAGGTGGCCGTGGTGGGGGGAACCACTTGGGGACTTTCCTGACACAGCCTCGCTCACTGGGATGAGCGCTCCCGAATCCCCAAGCAAGGCTGGGGCTGGCACAGCTCGGTGTCAGAGCTGGCAGGAGCGGTGGGACCCTGCCCTGCCACACCCCGGGGGTGCTCTGTGCCCACCTCTACGTCCCAGGATCCTGCCCTGCCACATCCTGGGGTTCTCCGTGCTCAGTTCCACATCCCGGGGTGCTGCCTGCCCTGCCACCATCCAAATCCCGGCATGCTCCCTGTCCCCATCCACATCCCGGGATCCTGCCCTGCCACACCCCGGGATGCTCCATGTCCCTCTCCCCTTCCCGGGGTGCTCCCTGCCCTCCTCCACATCCTGAGATGCTGCGTGTCCCCCTTCACATCCCAGGATGCTCTCTCTCACATCCACATCCTGGGATGTGCTCCTCCTCTCCACATCCTGGGATGCTCCCTTCTCACCTCCCCATACAGGGATCCTGCCCAGTTCCACATCCCGGGATGCTCCCTGTTCCCTATCACATCCCAGGATTCTATCTGCCCAGTTCTACATCCCAGGATGCTCCCTGTTCCTTCCCCTCCCCATCCCAGGATTCTCCCTGCCTAGTTCCACATCCCAGGATGCTCCATGTCCCTCTCCACACCCCAGGATGCTCCTTCTCATCTCCACACCCAGGGATGCTCCTTCTCACCTCCACATCCTGGGATGCTTCTTCCCCTCCTTCACATCCCCTGTTCCCCTCCACACCCCAGGATTCTCCCTGTTCCCCTCCACATCCCGGGGTGCTCCCTGTGCCCCTCCCAGGCTCCAGTGACTCCCAGCACATCCCCCTGGGAACCAGGATGGCACTGGGAGGAACTGGGTTGCTCCTCTCCGTGCAATGGGCAGGCTGGAATGGCAGAGTCAGCTCTGGGAGATGAAATCCTGGGGGTCTCTGCCTGTTGTATCTGTATTTATTGTGCTCATGGGGTTCTTTGTTCCTCTCCATGCCAAGAAAGTGCTTCCCCAGTGTGAGGCTGCCCCCAGAGCCCCAGCACAGCCCCTGTTTCTGGAATCACAGCCTGGTTTGGCTGGGAAGGGATCTCAGATAGATCCAGCCCTCTGCCAAGGTCAGGAACACCTTCCACAGACCAGGTGGTTACTCACAGGTTACTCCTGGGATTTGATCTCTGATTTGAACCCTCTGATCGTCCCCAGGCTGGAGCAGATTTCCCAGAGGTGCTGAGTGTGGAGCAGGAGACCAGTGCAGAGCTGGTCCAGCAAGTCACCCCTGCTCCCCCGGGCAGCTCAAGGCATCCTGAGGGATGCTGGGGGGCAGTGAGGAGCATTGAGGGCACTGGGGTCCAGCTCCTGGGGACATCTCTGCACTGCAGCCCAGAGAACTGCTGGCATTTTGGCATTTTGCAGCTTTGCACTTTTATTTTTACCTGCAAGAAGCTGCTCCAGGAGGGGGGGACGCAGCAGTGCCGTGCCCTCCTTGCCTCAGTTTACCTTGTGAAAACAAATCTCGGCTCTCTGCCCATGCTGAGGTTTGCTGAGGTGTTCAGCAGCTCCCTGCAGCTCTCAGCTGGAGGGATGGAGCTGGGGATTGATTGTTGATTTTCCCTTCCCACATTCCTGCTGGGTGAGCAGAAGGAACTTGGCCAGCAGCAGCACCAGGAGCCACATCCATCAGGGCTGGGTAAACACAGCCAATTGTTCCCAGCCCTGCAGAAGGGACAGGAGGGAGCACAGGAGCACCCACACAGGTCACTGCACCAGGAAAACACAGGCAGGGCCATGGGAGGGCCTGGCTGACCCACGGCCCTGCCTGGCAGATGGGAAATGGTATCCAGGTCCTGTGTTAGAGCAGCATCCCTGTCACAGACATCTTTTATGGAAAATCCTTTCCTTAGAATTTTTCCTCCTGAGAAGCTGAGAGGCCTCAGGAACAAAATGTAAACAATGATTATCTGCTGCTGTGGAATGCAACAGGTGCATCTGTGATTGGTCTCATGTGGTTGTTTCTAATTAATGGCCAATCACAGTCAGCTGGCTTGGACACTCTATCTGAGCCTCAAGCCTTTGTTATCATTCTTTCTTTTTCTATTCTTAGCCAGCCTTCTGATGAAATCCTTTCTTCTGTTCTTTTAGTATAGTTTTAATATAATGTATATAATAAAATAATAAATCAAGCCTTCTGAAACATGGAGTCAGATCCTCGTCTCTTCCCTCATCCTCAGACACCTGTGAACACCATCACAGATCCCCTCCCCTCCTGGTGCCACTGGGGCCACGCTGGCCTTGACAGAAATGAGCCCTGAATGTGAGCACAAGGCAGCAGCACAGGAAACCCAGCCCAGCCAGCTTCCCTCTGTCTCACAGCACTGCAGGGAAGGCTGATGGAAGTGCACATCATTCCCATCTCCAGAGCCAGGGAAGAGCCTCAGGGCTGGGCTCAGGCACCTGGGGGCAGCTCTGATGCAGCTCACAAAGCTCACAGCCTTTCCCTCCATCCCTGCAGGGAGGGGACTCTGAGCCCCCATCTCCAGCAGTGTCCCCAGGCTGGCAATGTCCCCTGCCCTGCAATATCCTCCTGCAAATGTGACTCTGGGTTCTTCATGTTTCAGTCCCAGAACATCACCTGCGCAGCCTGACCTGGTGGGTGGCCATGGCAGGAAGTGGGAATGAGATGATCTGTGAGGTTCCTGCCCACCCAACCCGTTCTGTAACGCCATGGTTTTGGGATTCTGTGGTTCTGTGATCTATGGGTCTGGGATTCCATGGCTTTGTGGTTCTGTGATTTCATGGCTCTGGGACTCCATGGTTCTGGGATTCCATGGCTCTGTGATTCCATGGCTCTGTGATTCCATGGTCCTGGGATTCCATGATTCTGGGATTCTGTGGGTCTGGGATTCTGTGGGTCTGTGACTGCAGGGTTCTGTGATTCCATGGTTCTGTAATGCCACGAGTCTATGATTCTGTGGTTCTGTGATTCCATAGTTCTGGAATTCCATGATTCTATGATTCTGTGGTTCTGTGATTCCATAGTTCTGGAATTCCATGATTCTATGATTCCATGGGTCTGGGATTCCATGGTTCTATGATTCCATGATTCTGTGATTCCATGGCTCTGTGGTTCCTTGGTTCTGGGATTCCATGATTCCATGATTCTATGATTCCATGGTTCTGGGATTCCATGGTTCTGTCATTCCATGGCTCTGTGATCCCATGGCTCTGAGATTCCATGGTTCTGGGATTCCATGGTTCTGGGATTCCATGGTTCTGTCATTCCATGGTTCTGGGACTCCATAGCTCTGGGATTCCATGATTCCATGGTTCTGTGATCCCATGGCTCTGTGATTCCATAGCTCTGTGATTCCATGGTTCTGTGACCCCATGGTTCTGCGATCCCATGGCTCTGTGATTCCATGGTTCTGTGATCCCATGGTTCTGTGATTCTGTGGTTCTGTGATTCTGTGGCTCTGTGATTCCATAGCTCTGTGATTCCATGGTTCTGTGATCCCATGGTTCTGTGATTCTGTGGCTCTGGGATTCCATGGTTCTGTGATTCCATGGTTCTGTGATTCCATGGTTCTGGGATTCCATGGCTCTGTGATTCCATGGTTCTGTGATTCCATGGTTCTGGGATTCCATGGCTCTGTGATTCCATGGTTCTGTGACCCCATGGCTCTGGGATTCCATGGTTCCATGGTTCAGTCATTCCATGGTTCTGCGGTTCTGGGATTCCATAGTTCTGTGATCCCATGGTTCTGTGATCCCGTGGCTCTGGGATTCCATAGCTCTGGGATTCCATGGTTCCATGGTTCAGTGATTCCATGCCCACTCCTCCTGGCTCAGCCTGTCCTGCTGGGGTCAGTCCCCAGTGTCCCTGCTCACAGTGGACGCCCTTGCTCTGCTCCCAGTGACAGGAGGGGGCTGGAGCAGGGCACTGCAGAGTCCTGCAGGCCTGAGAATGGCACAGCCCATCCTCCAGAGCAGGGACAGCCCCTCCACAGCAGCCAGGCCAAGCTGCCATCAATGGCTCACCAGCTCCGCTGTGATTCCTCCCGAACAAAAACCCGGAGCAAACCAAAACCTCCAGAGCCGTGTGGATGCCAGAAACTGGGAGCCAGCTTGGAGCCAGGCTCAGCAGGGCGGTGCCCCTGGGCACAGCCAGGCCTGGCTGCTGCTGATCCTCCCCGACAGGAACAATGTCACAAACATGAGATGTGCTGACAGCGCCGGAGCCGCCGGCTGAGGCTGCGGAGCCGCCGCGGCGCTGCCCGAGCGGGGCTGTCAGGAGCTCTTAGGGTGACAGGGGCTGCACCGGGGGGCTGCTGGGCACTGGGGGGGCAGGGGCTTCCTCCCTGAACCCAAACGATGAGAGGTTTTGGGGACAGGCAGTGGTTTCTCCTCTGAACCCCAAAAGATGAGAGTTTTGGGTTCACGCAGAGGTTTTCTCCTCTGAACACAAACGATGAGAGGTTTTAGGGCTGGGCAGAGGTTTCCTCCTCTGAACCCAAAAGAAAAGAGGTTTTAGGGCTGGGCAGAGGTTTTCTCCTCTGCCTGCCCCCAAAAGAGGAGAAGTTTTAGGGGTGGGCAGAGGTTTTCTCCTCTGAACCCAAAAGAAAAGAGATTTTGGGGCTGGGCAGAGGTTTTCTCTGCCTGCCCCCAAAAGATGAGAGGCTTTAGGGGTGGGCAGAGGTTTCTCCTCTGAACCCAAAAGATGAGAGGTTTTGGGGGTGGGCAGAGGTTTTGGGGGCATGCAGAGGTTTTCTTCTCTGAACCCAAAAGAGGAGAGATTTTAGGAGGGCAGAGGTTTTCTCCTCTGAAGCCAGAAAATGAGAGGTTTTGGGAGTGGGTTTCAGAGTTTCCTCCTCTGAACCCAAAAGATGTAAGGTTTTAGTGGTGGACAGAGGTTTTCTCCTCTGAACCCAAAAGAGGAGAGGTTTTGGGGGTGGGCAGACCAAAATGCTGAGACTCCACAGTGAAGGAGCAGTCAAGGAGCTGCCACCCTGTCCCCCACACTGTGGGGCCTGGCACATTCACAGGGAGCATCTAACTCCCTTGTAAAATGAATGCAAGCCTCATTTTATTTTAACCTTGCTTTTGGCTAGAGCTGTCCTTTGCTCCTGCCCTGAATTGGAAGGAGCAGTTTGACCATAAATGTGTCTAGGGCAATAATCAGCTCAGACTCAGGACAACACTGAGGTCACTTGTGCCCCATCATGTGAAGTTTATTTGGTTATTTAAGGACAAGAAGTCACTGGGGGAAGAGTTGGGAGCTGTGGCATGAAAGCCCAGGGAGCCAAGGCCATGCAGTGAGTGGGGAAGGGCCCCTGGGCGGTGACAGGCAGCCCTGGGCAGGCAGAGCGCTGGGGGATGTTTACAAAATGACATTTTCATGCACTCTGGAAAGGAAAAGAGAAAAGCAGCAGTTTGTTTTCAGGGTGAGAGCATCAGGTCTGGCTGTGCATGGCATGGAGCAGGACAGGGGCAGGGGAGGCTTGGCTGCCAGCACTGCCCTGGGCAGGGGCACAGCCTGGAGCTCTGGGGATGGGGCAGTGCCCTGACAGCCTCGGTGACAGCCTGGCACAGAGGGATCCTGGCTCAGTTTGGGCTGCAGAGCACCTTGGAGGGGTGAGGAACCTCTCTGTGCTCCTGTCTGCCAAACCTGGGGTGTTGGGCATCCCCTGCCAGCACCAGACTCCCTGCACCTTGTGTTAATGCTGTGGATCTGCTGAAGATCCCATCTCCTTCTGACACTGCCATGAGAAGCTTCAAACCCACTCCTGCCTCCCCAAAATCCCTGCAGCCATCCCTCGAGGGTGCCAGGCTTCCTCTGAGCTTTGGAGCAGCTCCCTCTCCCTCTCCCTCTCCCTCTCCCTCTCCCTCTCCCTCTCCCTCTCCCTCTCCCTCTCCTCTCTCCACATTTCAGGCTCAGGATTCAGTCCCACATGGAGGAAACTCAATCCCAAGTGGAGGAGGCTCAGGGCTCAATCCCAAGTGGAGGAGCAGCATGCAGAAAATCAGCTACAACTGGCTGCCCATGTACCTGGTAATACCTCACCAGTCTTTACTGGGCCCCCAAGCAGATCAGCACCAATATTCAGCCTTGTCTTGTGCCTAGAGAGGTTCAGGCACCTGCCAGGTCTGGGCTTCCCTCCTTGATGCCACTGCAGTGGGCAAAGGCAGGCAGAGCCAGGCAGAACAGAGCTCTGGGGCTCTGCTCCCCCTTGGCACCCCAGGGCTGCAGGAGCCCTCAGTATCACACATTTCTCCCCCTGATGGCCTGAGAGCTCTGCTCTGTCACCCCATGTCACCCGAGGAAAAGCCGTGCTGGTGGCCTGGAGAGAGGCGAGCTCTTTGCTGCAGCCAATAATCCAGCCAGAGCAAGATAAGGGATGTTATAGGAACTCCTCTGAGCCTGAGCACAGCTACACTAAATCCCTCTAGTCCCTGCTGAGGTGTTTGTTTACAGGGAGGCTGGGTTCTGTTACCCGAGGTGGTTCAGAACAGGCTGTCCGTGGTTCCTGCCCTCCCCAGGGAACAGGGCTGGGGTCAGGGAAGGGTTCCACACCCCAGATGGTCTCCTAGGCATGGAAGAGGATGAGGGGCAGAGCAGCCATGCCAGGGTCATCCTATGCCTAAAACTGGGTGTCACAGCTGAGTTTCTGTGCTGCTGGCAGCACAGGTGACCCTGCTTTCCATGAGCCTGGCTGTGAGAGGCCTCAGCAGGTGAGGATTCAGTTCCCCTAAGTGATGAGTGATTCCAGCAGGGATGTCCTCCCACAGCTCCCTTCAGGGAGCTCCCCAAACCCAGCCCCACTCTCCTCCATCCCCACTGACCCCCAGCCCGGGGCTGTGGGCAAAGCTCAGCCCTCAGCTCTCACACCCGGCTCCTCTGAGCCCAGCTGGCCCTGGGGGTCTCAGGCAGGAGTTTGTGGGACCCTCTGTAGGTGCTGCACCCCCGGCTGTGCCCCTCGGGGTGGCAGGTGGCCCTTGGTGGCCCCGCAGGGAACAGGATCCGGGCTGTTCCAGGCGGGAGCAGCACGTATGGCTGATCCATGTATGCATCCCCTCCAGGGGGGTGGCAGCCGCAGGGCTCGGGTTTCTCCTCTCACCGGCCGCTGAATCAAAGGCCATTCGGATTTCATCTCCGGAGAGGCAGCTTTAACCCTTTCGGGGGAGGATCTGCCTCGCTGACCCTGCGCCCTCCTGTGCCTCACACAGCCCGGGCTGGCCCTTTGCTGTCCCTCAGCAGCTGCTCCTCCCTCTCCTGTTTCACCTGGGCTCATTCCAGGTGGGAGAAGCCACGATCCACCCTCCAAGGTGAGGGGCACAGCTGGGGCACAGCTGGCAGGGCAGGAGGGTTCCCAGTGCTGCCACTTCCCTCTCAGCACCTCAGCTGGAAACACAGCTGGAAACACAGCCAGCCTCCCATCCACCATGGATCTATGGCTGGAGAGGGGATGGGGACACAAACCCTGTGAGGAACCCCCGAGGGAGCTGGGGGTGCTCAGCCTGGAGAAAAGGAGACTCAGGGGTGCCCCCATCACTCTCACAGCTCCTGAAAGGTGCCTGTGCTCAGCTGGGGCTGGGCTCTTTCTGCAGCAGCACTGACACAGCCAGAGCACACAGCCTCCAGCTGCACCAAGGGAAATACAGGTTGGATATCAGGGAAAAGTTTTTCACAGAAAGAGTGATAAAGTTCTGGAATGGCTGCCCGGGGAGGTGGTGGAGTCCCCATCCCTGGGTGTGTTTAACAAAGCCTGGATGTGGCACTGGGTGCCAGGGGTGAGTTGAGGTGTTGGGGCTGGGTTGGACTCGATGGTCTTGAAGGTCTCTTCCAACCCAGGGATTCTGTGAATTCTGTGAATTCTCCAAGGGGAGGAGCAGAGGCAGGGGCACGAGCAGGTGGGGTGGGGTGGGAGCATCCACCCAGGCTGTGCTCCCTGTCCCTGTGCTGCTGTGGGGTGCAAAGGCTGCTGAGGCACTGGGTGCCCTTTGCAGGACTCAGCAGCAGCTCCAGCAGCTGGCTCAGGCTCCTGGGAATGCCCCACGGTGCTGCAGCCTGCTCACCAGCACAGCCACAGTGCTGCTTCACTGCCCGTGAGCTATGGGCCAGCCAGGGCTCTGTCACCCTGTGAGAGCAGCAGAGCTGATCTGGGCACCGTGTCCAGGGCTGGAGCAGAGCCCAGCACCAGCAGCTCCAGTGCTGAGAACATCAGAGCTGCTGTTCCCTGTGAGCACCGAGGCAGGAGCTCCCCAGAGCACACCAGGCACAGCACAGGCTGTTCTGAGGGTGCACATTGTCTCCCTCCCATCTGGGAGCAGCAGCAGAGCTGGGGAGCCCTTGGCCAGCGGGAAGGGCTGCTGTGCCCTGCTGGCTTTCTCCTCACTCAGTCACTTTCAGGCACCAGACATAAGCTGAAAAGTGAGACAAATATTTGTAAAAGATGTCTCAAACCTTGTCAGGACATCCGGATGATTTTGGGGAGAGCACACCCCTCCAGCAGAGGAGCTCTGAGGGCCGGTGCAGGGACAGAAGAGGCACCACGTTGTTCAATATTCCTGCTGGCAAACAGCCTGTGAGGGGAGCACACCCCAGGCTTTCTGCTGTGCTGTTGGCTTTTCCCAGGAGCAGGGTTCAGCCCTTTCCTGTGTCCCTGTGCTCCCTGGCCCCTGCACCAGCTCACAGTGGGAAACAGCAGCCCACACACCATTTCCCAGCATTCTGACCCAAACTGGCCTCTCCTGTCTGCCAAAGGCTGCCCAGCCCATGGGGGCTTGGTTCAGGCAGGAGCCATCCTTTACCCATCCCTTGGCTCAGGCAGGCACCAGCCCGTACCCCAGGCTGGGCTGATGGCTCTGCCTGAGCCCTGGGACCCTGGGGAGCATCCCTCTCCTCCCACAGGGCACCCCCTGCTCTGTCGGCCCTGCACAGGGTTGGATTTGGGGTAAGGATGACCATGAACATCTCCAGGCTTGCTCCAGACCTGCCTGTGATCATTGGGGCGGGGACTGCACCCGCCTCAAACCCACCCCACACCTCACCCTGCCCCAAACCCACCCCACATTTCACCCCAAACCCACCCCACATCTCACCCTGCGCCAAACCCACCCCACATTTCACCCCAAACCCACCCCACATCTTACCCTGCCCCAAACCCACCCCACATCACACCCTGCCCCAAACCCACCCCACATCTCACCCCAAACCCACCCCACATCTCACCCTGCCCCAAACCCACCCCACATCTCACCCTGCTCCATCCCAGCTCCTGCTCAGCTCTGCTGCCATCCCTTCCCCATTCCCCCTCCTCCCTGCCCTGCTCAGGGCTCCTTTCCCTCCCTCCCTGTCTCATTCCTGTGTCCCTGGGGTGTCACAATCCCCTGTCCCCTGGGCTGGCTCTGGCTCAGCCCTGGCAGAGGCTTTGCCCTGCCATGCTCCAGTGCCTGTGGGTGCAGGATGTGCCCTGGCTGCAGGATCCAAACTACACCTGGATCACAAAAGCCCACAGATGGATGCTGGGCACTCCCACGAGCCATCCCAGCCCCACTGGGCAGCACACAGAGCTTTTCCATCCATCACTGTCCCCATCTCCAAGTGCCCATAAAGGCCCTGTGAGTCTTTCCCTGGAAGAAACACAGACTGATTTTTTTTTTTTTTTGGGGGGGTAATACCTGACCCAAACTGCTTGAAAAATTCAGAATTTAGGGACTTTACAGTGAGCAAACAAGTCACTGTGCTCATCCTTCCCTGCTCAGTCCCCCGTGCTTTGCTTTCCCTGCTGTCAGGGGCCATAAACTCACAGGGAACAGCTATCCATGCAAAAGGCCTTTGGAAATATTCATTGCTCATCTCCTAACAAGATTACCCTGAAATCCTCCATTGCTCTGAGGGAGATTTAAAACCTCGCAGGCTGTTGGTAACCATAGCAGCACAGATGTGAGAACTGAGGGGAGACAAGTGATGTGAAAAACCAGGGGGGCTGCAGAGCCTGGCTCTGTGAGGCTCTGTGTGACTCTGGGTGTGCCCACAGTGCCACAGCTCTGTGCCACAGCCAGGCTGGCCCTTCACCCTGCCCACACTCTGCAGGAGTGACCCACACCAAGGGCAGTGGTTGTGATGTGCCCCAGTCCTGCCTCCCACAGCACCAGGGTCCCTCCCCAAGCCCAGCTCTGGATGCCCTCCATGGATGGCATTGCTGCCTGGCATTTGCCTTCCCTGGGTGCCAGCAATAAGGGGGATGGTTTAGAGCCAGGATGGGGTGCCTGGAGCCCAAGGTTCCCATTCCCTCCTGCCATGGGTTCCTCCTTCATCCTGGGCATCATTTCTGCACCTGTCAGGGAGATGCTGGGTGTTGTGAGATTGCACATATCCATGTTTTGAGGCCCTTTGGAATGAAATTCTGGGAAAATGAGCAGCAGCAAGGTCACCACAGCCCCAATCACATCCTGAGAGCCTGCAGAGCTCTGCTGCAGCAGCTGGGAGGGACTGTGGGAAACCCTTTCCATCTCTCTTGAAAACCAAATACAAAGAGGCATTAACCAAATTCTTTCCTATTAAAAAAATTAGGGGGTTGGCTTTAAACAGCTTCCAAGGGCTGGCTTGAGATTACTTGTCCTGCCTTGCTGCCTTCAGCTCCTCATTTGCGCTGGCACCAAGCCCCATCACTGCTTCCTTCATGCACCCTCTGTTCATCCACTCCATCTCCTGGCTTTTACCCTGCCATCAAATCTTCTGCATCCCCAGCTCCTTCCAGTTCCCACAGCTCAGTCCTTGACAAGTGGGATCTCCTCATGGCTCAGGAAGTGTCCCCAGAAGGAGTTTCACGTTGGTGAGGGAAGGTGCATCACCAGTGATGCTGTGGGGCACTGGACACCAATCCCACTGTCAGTCCTGCTGGGACCCAACCTTTCCCTTCTCCCAGGGCAGGCTGACACCAGGACACGGCCCTGCTCATCCTGATATAATCTCTTGGCTCTCCTGATAATAAGATCAGCTGGGAAAGCTCCTAACACGGCTAAAATGTACAATAACTGGAGAATGAAAAGGCAGGAGCAATTCCAGTGAAAAGGGTTTTGGAATCAACAGAACAAATTCATCCAGAACTAAATTCTGGACCTGGCACTTGGCTATGGAAGAAAACCTGAGTTAAAGCTCCAAAAAAACCACACATCCGCAAATTTAGGTTAGAAACTTGTGACAGTGCTCACAGGGGTCTGAGGATGAGGGAAGAGATGAGGATCTGACTCCATGTTTCAGAAGGCTTGATTTATTATTTTATGATATATTAAAACTATACTAAAAGAATAGAAAAAAGGAATAGAAAAAGAAAGAATGATAACAAAAGCTTTGGTCTTGGACAGAGAGTCTAAGGCAGCTGACTGTGACTGGCCATTTATTAGAAACAACTGCATCAATCACAGATGCACCTGTTGCATTCCACAGCAGCAGATAATCATTGTTTATATTTTGTTCCTGAGGCCTCTCAGCTTCTCAGGAGGAAAAATCCTAAGGAAAGGATTTTTCATAAAACATGTCTGTGACAGAAACTTATTTGAACTTCTGTGCAAGCTCCCTTTGTGTTTGTACTTGGCATCAATCAGCTTCTGGGACAGCTCCAGGCTCCAGCGAGGGATGGAAGGTGAGTGCTGAGCAAACACACCTGGCTGGGGCAGCCTGCACCTCCAGAGCAACCCCAGTGCTGGGTCAGGGCCGTGGCTCCGGCATCTGCTCCCGGTGAGCCGCGCGTCGTCTTCGCGGAGATTTCATTTCCCCCTCTGGTTAAATATTTCACAAAAATCACCGGTAACTGACAGCTGAATGAGGAGGTTATGACAGACGGGAGAGCTTATTTTCCCCTTCCAGCCAAAGATTTCATCGCTTCACTGGAGATTGGGCACGTTCACAGCAGCTCTGTCTGCAGACGAGTGCACAGGAAATGCCGCGGGTGCCACTGTCCAGCGCTGGCCACGAGCCACTCCAGGGCTGGGGATGGGCACTGAGTGTCCCCCACGCCAGGGCTGGGGATGGGCACTGAGTGTCCCCCACGCCAGGGCTGGGGATGGGCACTGAGTGTCCCCCAGGCCGGGCAGCTGCCGTGGCTCTGTGGGGACTGGCGGTGCTGCGCTTTCCTGCGCTAGCGGCGGCGATGCAGCAATGCTGCTGCTGCACTCCAGGGCTGCGCTGTGCGGATTGGCCCGCAGCACCCCGCTCTCCTCCCTCCCTGCCCTCCCTCCTCCAGCACCCACAACCCTCAGAGATTGGACAGCTTGGTGCCACATGGCACAGAGGGACCAGGATAAAAAAATGAGCCGGGCTCGGGGCTTGTGGAGTCCGCGGAGAGAAGTTCGCGGAGCGGTGACACCAACATTCCTTGGCTGCGCTGAGTCACAGGAGGACGGGCAGACGGACACACCACCGGGGCTGCAGGCACCCAGGGACACCTGCAGGGTGAGCACCAGCTGCGGAGCATCCTGTCCCCTCCGTGCCAGCCATGTCCCTGGTGGCCAAGGAGAAGAACCACGTCCGCTTGGTTTTCCTGGGAGCCGCCGGCGTGGGCAAGACCTCTCTGATCCGGCGCTTCCTGCTGGACACCTTCGAGCCCAAGCACCGGCGCACGGTGGAGGAGCTGCACAGCCAGGAGTACGAGGTGAGCGGGGGCCACGGTCAAGGTGGAGATCCTGGACACCAGCGGCAGCTACTCCTTCCCGGCCATGAGGAAGCTCTCCATCCAGAACAGCGACGCCTTCGCCCTGGTCTACGCCGTGGATGATGCCGAGTCCTTCGAGAGCGTCAAGAGCCTGCGGGAGGAGATCCTGGAGGTGAAGGAGGACAAGTTCCCTCCCATCGTGGTGGTGGGCAACAAGGCGGAGAGCGGCGGCGAGCGGCGCGTGCCCCTGGAGGAGGCGCTGGCGCTGGTGGAGCTGGACTGGAACGGCCGCTTCATGGAGGCGTCGGCCAAGGACAACCAGAACGTGCTGGAGGTGTTCAGGGAGCTGCTGCAGCAGGCCAACCTGCCCAGCCGGCTCAGCCCCGCGCTCTGCAAGAGGAGGGAGACGCTGCCCAAGGAGCAGGCGCTCCGGCCGCCCATGAACAAGACCAACAGCTGCTCCGTGTGCTGAGCCGCTGCCCCGCGGCTGGCACCGCCTGGAAACTCAGGTGGGCTGGGTGGCAGAGGCTCTGCCTCGGCCAAAACCTCCCCTGCTGCCTCCCACCCCTTCCCTCCTGTTCCCCACCCAGCCCACAGGAGCGGAGAGGGTGGGAGGTGACAGGGCGGTGGGATGCTGGGTGCTGGATGGGTGTGGGGAACTCCCAAAAAAGCAGGAGGCTCACCTGGGGAGCAGCCGTGGGTCAGCCAGGGCAGGACGGGCAGGGGGCACAAACACCAGGGCTCTGGCAGATGTGGGCACCTGCAGCTGCATCACCGCTGTCCCAGGGCACTCAGGTCCGGTGTCACCTCGTCCCAAGCACCTCCAAGCTCCTGGCATGGCTCTGGCACCCACAGCACATCCTGAGCCTGTACCTGGTGTAGAGCATGTGATAGGGTGGTCTGTGCATCAGTTTGGTTTTCTCTATTCTCTTTCTGTTTGGTTTGTTTGGTTTTTTTTAAGCATTCCAAATAAATAAATTGTTGCAAAGTGGAGCTGGAAAATGTCTTGGTTTCTTTCTCCTGTATTTCAGGTGCTGCAGTGCCTGCTATCAGTGTTTTATGCTCTTATCACTGAATTTTGCCTTCTCTCCTCTGTGCTCCAGCCTCATGTGGAGTGTCCTGGCACTGGAGGAGCCTCCCCTGGCAGTGCCAGGACATTCAGAGTTATAATTTTTCTAATAATTTACCTACCCTGAAGTTTTTACCAAGCAGCAGAGACCAACAATAAAACACCTTCTCACCTCTGAGCACAGAAAATAACACCCAGCCATTAAAAGACAGCTGATCCACCGAAATAAAAACACAAACATGTTGAAAGGACATAATAAATGGCACAGGGGGAGGCACAGAGGAGCCGTGTTTGCTGTTCTGAGTGTGCCCTGAACTGATTTACTCTCCCTTCACACAGCCCAGCCTGGCTGTAATGAGCACTTAACCTGCTCAGCAGCCCCCCCCACACACCAGCAATGGAGATATCAAAGCCTGATGGATAAAGAGTCACCCTCCAGACCCACAGGGGATGGGTGGTTTGGGGTCTGCAGCTTTCAGCAGCCCAGCCCTGCAGGAGGGGGGGCCCTGATCAGCTGGGGAGGCACCTGGGGGTCCCAGGGGAGCAGGTGCCAGCAGGGAGAGCTCAGCCTGCCCTGGCATCACTGCTGGCACACCCTGGTGCCACCCCTCCCGTGGGCACTGCAGCCACAACAGCGAGCTCCAGACAGGGAAAACCCTCCCAGGGAATGGGGTGAGGCTGGGGACAGCCAGGGCAGGGCACAGCTGGGGGGGACAGGCAGCACATGGGACAGGCAGGTACCACCAGGACCCGCTTATCAAAAAAGTGAGGATGAGGAATCAAATCCAGCTTGTAATAATATTTCCTGAATGAGAGAAACTGTGGTTTATGTCTTCACCCCATAGAAATTGCCAGCTAGGTGGCCAGAGGATTGTTACAACCTAGTCTGCAGTTTATTAAAAAGGAAATTTGTCTACTTCCCCCTCCTCCAACTTCCTCATTGTCCAACCAAAATATAGTATATCCATGGAATAAATAATTGCCTTTTTTTTTTTTTCACAACTTGAATAGTCCAGAGTAAAACCCTGTGCACATTGGGGATCTGTGGATTACAGATGAGTATTTCTGGAAAATAAAAATACCCAGGTTGCCCTCACCTCTGTCTCACAGCTGTGTGCCTCATGCTGCCACCAGGACGCTCTGCCCCAGGTGTGTGGCTGTCCCTTGTCCAGAGGGTTGGGGACACACAGGGCTGCCCAGGATGGAGCCTTTCTTGGGGAAAGGGGATTCCCTGCAGGGAAGGACCAGGAACAGCTCATTTTGGGCAGCTGACCCAACCTGGTGCCTGGGGAAAGGGAATGAACAGGACCAGCTCACTTTGGGCAGCTGACCCGGCGTGGTGCCCCCTGCCCGCAGCAGGGCCGGGTGTGAGGGATGCAGGCACAGGGATGTGCCCACCAGGGACCCCTGCCAGGGCTGTCCCTGTCCACCCCAGCCATGCAGTGCCCCCAGCTCTCAGTAGCAGCCAGCCCTGCCCCAGTTCCGCCCCTCCCAGGGCGGGTTTTGGTTTGGGGGATGCAGAATCAGGAGCCCCAGGCCCTTTGGTTCACAGCACTGTGCTAAAAACAGAAGGAAAATCTCTCTGCAGTGTGGAGAGAGGACGATGGGATGGGCAAGGCTGGCTGTGATCCATGGCCATGGCCTGGAAACAGCCCCTCTTGGGGGTCCCAGCGGCCTCCCCAGGCTCAGAGCCCCCCGAGCTGCCCCCTTGTGCCCATCTCTGCCTTCCCTGGGGGCTCCAGGACCCCAAATCCCAGCCAGCCCAGCCCACGACCTGCGGGGTGCAGCAGCCACTGCTCTGCAGGTGGATCCTGACCATGAGATGCTGCAGCTGCAGCTGATGCAGGAACAGGGACCCTGGAGGTGCAGGAGATGCACAGGGAGATGCTGGAGGCTCGGAGCTGCAGGAGGAGGCGATGGAGCTGCTGAGGAAGGGGCCGGAGCTGCAAAGGGACATGCAGGAGATGCTGGAAGTGCAGCGGGACATGCAGGAGGTGCAGAGGAACGTGCAGGAGGTGCAGGAGGTGCAGAGGAAGATGCAGGAGGTGCAGAGGGACGTGCAGGAGATGCTGGAGGTGCAGGAGGTGCAGAGGAAGATGCAGGAGGTGCAGAGGGACCTGCAGGAGATGCTGGAGGTGCAGGAGGTGCAGAGGAAGATGCAGGAGGTGCAGAGGGACGTGCAGGAGATGCTGGAGGTGCAGGAGGTGCAGAGGAAGATGCAGGAGGTGCCGGAGCTTCGCACGCAGCTCCGGAGCCCGGGCCCGGCCGCACCTCCTGCCCCTGCAGCGCGGGGCTCCAGCAAAGAGCGGAGCCATTGGAGGAGCTCTCCAGCACCCATCGCCCCTCGCCCAATGCCCGCCAGCCTTGTAGAGCCCCCCCGCCCCCTGCCAGCCTTGGAGAGCCCCCCCGGGGCCGCCCCCAGCCCCATCGCCCCCCGGGCAGGGCAGGGCAGGGGCAGCGCACGGGGATGGGGTGGGGATGAAGGGGTGGTGTGGGGTTAAAGGGATGGGCCAGGGACACAGGGATGGTGTAGGGACACGGGGATGGCGTCGGGATAAAGGGACGGTGCAAGGACACAGAGGGTGCAGGGACACAGGGATGGTGTAGGGACACAAGGATGGTGCAGGGATACAGGGATGGTCCAGGGGTGGTACAGGGATGGTGTAGGGACACAGGGATAGTGTAGGGACACAGGGATGGTTTAGAGGTGATGGAATGTTGGGGGGACACAAGACAGATGATGGACTTTGGACCTGGTTAACGTAAGAGATTTGATAACAGGATGCCTTGGCAAAGGCAAATGGAACTTTGAAAATTAGACCTGGATTGCGAGAAGATTTAATTAGACAGGTTTACCAGAGAAAGAAAATCCCATTAAACTCTGCAAGCAAGAGATGTTATATGCAGAAGTTTGTATATGTGATTTAAACCTCATCATTGTAGTACACATTACTAGTCTCCTTGAAATCGTATATAAGTGTTTGTATCCCACAATAAAATCGGATTCTGATCACCAAGTCAGTCTCCATCTCTCTCATCTCCATCCCCTCACATGGGGGTGGTGCAGGAATGGTGTAAGGGCACAGGGATGATGTAGGGATAAAGGGATGGTGTAGGGGTGATGCAGGGACAGTGTAGAGGTACAGGGGGAATGGCGTAGGGGGACGGTGCAGGGGTAAAAGGATGGTATAGGGGTACAAGGATGGTGCAGGGACACACGGGTAACGGGGTGCAGGGATCCCCAGCCCTTCAGCCCCCACCTGCACCCCTCTCTGGGCACTGTGGGTTTGGGAGGGCGTTTCATGGCTCCCATGCAATGCTGTGGCTGAGGTGGCTCTGCTGGGGTTGCAATCACCTTGTTGGGCCTTGGGTCAGGCAGCTCTGCCCTGGAGCACTGGGCTGTGCAGAGGAGTTACCTGTGACCCTGGGTACCCACAGCTCCTGGGGCTCAGGGGAGCAGCAGGTGGAGGAGATCTGACCTTCAGAGCAGCTGCTGGTGCCCCCAGCCCACAGGAGATCCAGCATGTAGAGGGGAAGGTTCCCTGGTTGGGCACTCAGGGCTGCTGCAGGGGCAGGGGATCCAGGGAAATCTGGAAAATCTGCAGTGAGCCCTGTGCAGGCAGCACCAGCTGTCCTGGCTGCTCTGTGATCCCATCCCTGGGGCTGCAGGGATTCCATTGCCTGGCTCTCCGTGGTCAGGTTAAAGCTGGAGCTGCTTTTCCCTGCCTGGGCTGGTGTGATGTCCGTGTGCAGAGGGATGGGAAATGTTCTGCAGGGGACAAAGGCACAGTGGGACAAAGGCTCTGCCTCTGTGGGGTGGCCATGGCTGTGGCTGTCCCTGCTCCTGGTGCTCTGGAGATCCCAGAGCAGTGAGGGGTGTGCCAGGACACAGCCAGATCCCCAGTGCTGCCCTGCCTGGAGCTCTGGTGCTGTTTTCTCTACAAAAAGCATCACAGTGAACTCACAGAACCCAGGGTTGCTCTTCCAGTTCCCAAAACACCAGAAAGATCTGGAACATCTTCCTGTTGTCCCTGTCCTTCCCCCAGCTGCACCACTTCACTCCAGACTCCTGCCTGTCCTCACCTTGGGAGAAAAGCTCCGTGTGATCCCTCCTGTTCTGTTCCACATTGTCAGGAAGATTAATCCACAAACACCAGAGGTTTCTGTCCAAAAGGGAGACAGAGGAGTCCTTTTACTTCATTTGAATAAAGGGAGAGGCCATGGGGCATTCCCCTGAGGCCTCTTAAGTTTTTGGAGGATGCAGCCTCCTTTTTATCCAATTTCCCTTCTCCCTTTGCCCATTTCTGAGGTACCTGAGAGGTACAGACTTCCTGAAATTCTTGATACCAGAGATTTCCCTCTAATGTACAACCCTAATTTTTAATTCTTATAGAATTTATGTTTTTTCCCCATTATTTCTTTCATCTTTCAATATCCAATTCCATTTATCAGCAAACCTACAAACAAACAGTTTAAAGGCAAATCTCTTTTTTTCCGTCCATTAATCAGCAGAATCCTTCCCATCGTTTCTTTTATACTTTTATCTACCAGCAGCCCCACAGTTTGTTTGTGAGGACAAACCCGTCGTTCCTCTCAGCATCATGTGGCACAACCCCGAACAGATGAGAGATGCTCGAGCTTCATTTGTGAGCACAAACAACTCGGGAAGGGGCAGAGGCTGGGCCAGGAGCAGCTCTGATTAATTGGCTTTGATTAATTGGCTCTGATTAATTGGCTCTGGCTGCTGCTCTGGGCTCAGGCCCTGGTTGATGGGCACTGAAAAACGCCAACCACTTGTTTTTAAAATTTTGAAAGTTTAATAGTAATAAAATGGTTATACAAATAATAATATAATTAGAGTAATAAAAATTGGACAATTTGGATTAGGACAATAGGAGACAATAAAAACAAAGAGTTACAGATGGTCCAGGTACCTTTTTCTGGGCAAAATAAGCCCGAAAAAGGACACACATTAACAGAGGATTAACCCTTGAAAACAACAGCCTGTTGCATATTCATACACTTCATACATGATGCATAAATTCCATTCAAACACAGGATTCTGTCTGGTCATCTTCAACTTCTTCCTTTGAATCCTAACGGTGTCTTCAGGGTTGAGTGAGGCAGGAAGAAGTTCATTTCTCCTGATAATGGAGCAATAAATTCAATTTCTCCGAAAGATTTCGGTGTCCTGTGGCTGCTATCTCAGTGCGAGTCCTCTCTTAAAAAAAGTATCTTACATAGCATAGTTTCTATTTTAACATTATGTTCTAACCTAAAACTACATCTAACACACTACTTAAGAAAATTAATACAACATCACTTTCTAACATAACACATACAATATTCATTTCAATATTTGCGAAAAGCCAATCATAAAATACGCATTTTTCACAGGCACGAACGCCCACGCCAAGGACACACGACAGAGGAGCAAAACATTTCAAACCCCAGAGCGGCTCTCACTCGTTGAGGGGTAATTAAGGGTGTTTGCCTTGAAACGCTGAGTGCTCTGCAGAGAACAAACCCCATCACATGAGCCCCATTAGGGCTCTCCCGGCGGGCTGCCATTCGGGGAATTGTGGCGTTGTTGAGGCTGCAAAAGGCCTGGAAGGTCGCCGAGTTCCCGGCGCTGAAGGGAGCAGCGGGAGCATCCTCGGGGCTGCATCCCCGACACGCAGCTCCCGCCTGGGAAACGCCCCAAAACAGCCTGGGGACCAAAACGTGGGTCCCTTCTGCCAGGGGGATGAGAGGGAACGGCCTCGGGTTTCTACAGGGGAGGTTTAGATGGGACACTGGGGGAAATTTCTTCTCCAAAAGGTTTGCCCAGCCCTGCTGTTATGAGTAGAAAAGTTGCCCATTTTTTTACAAAAGGTTGCAGAGTTCTCAGGTTGGGCCAGTTGCTGCCAGGGTGGAGTTGTAACTGTTTGTTGTTGTAATCACCTGTTGTTAATAGATTTTCGTTAACTGCCTGTCGTTGATGGTTGAGAATTCCCCTTTTTGTCGAGTGGAGGATGGCACACGGGACGGTGAAGAGGCGGGGACATCGGGGTTGGCATGCAAAGGAAGAAGCCCCTCACCAAACCTAGCAAAACCCCTAAAAACACCGAGCCAACACTGAGGGATCGAAGTGATGTCTAGACGTGAGGAACAGAATCCGGTGTCTGCTAAGACCCTTTCACCCCTCACCCTAACCTCAAAAGATGTTGACTGGACAGAGGACCCTGAATATCAAACCAAAAACTGGGAATTTTGTGATGTTCTCATGAGGATGGAGCCCCCGGCTCTGCCTACAGACCAGCAGACAAAGCTGCGCTTATTTTCCTCCTTCTCTGTGCCACTCCTGGGAGCAGTGGTGACATATGTGTGATCCATCCATTCTTCCCACCCAAGCTGATTTTTAATAAAGGCATTAAAAGGAGAGAAATCTCCTGCCCTGTTTATTTCACTGGCACAGGGCAGTGGTGGAGTCACCGTGGCTGGGGGGATTTAAAGGACACGTGGATGTGGCACTTGGGGACATGGGTTAGAGGTGAGCTTGGCAGGGTTGGGTTGGCCATCGGATTTCTTGGCCTTGGAGGATTTCCCCAGCCCTGGTGATGCCATGGCTGGATCCAAGCACAGCTCACGGTCCTGGATTCACCCTCTGCCTGTGGAGCCAGCCCCGTGCGGGGCGACCCCAGCGCCCCCTGCTCTGCAGAGCGGCCTCCAGCACACGGAGCTCCCCCGGCAGCAGCGCGGGACACAAAACCCACCTGGAATTGTGTCCTAGAAAAGAATTTTATAAAGAAACAAACAAAAAAAAAAAAAAACGAAAAAAACCCCCAACCCCAAAACAAAACAACCAACAAAACGGGGCCGGGGCTCGGAGCGGTTTCCTGGCGCCACCCTGTGGGAATACCTGGAATTGCAGCAGGGACAGGCGGGGGGCTCGGTGACACCCGCGACAACGGGAACCTGTGACCCCTGACCCCTGCGACAACGGGATCCTGTGACCTCCGACCCTTGTGACAATGGATCCTGTGACCAGTGAGCCTTGTGACAATGGGATCCTGTGACCACCAATCCCTGGTACCGCCAACCCCCCCCCCCATCATCAATCCCCTGTGACCACCGACCCCTGCAAACACCAGCTCCTCTGACTGACCCCCTGTGACCACCAGTCCTTCTGACCACCAGTCCCTCTGAAACACTGACCCCCCTGGTGTCCCCCTGTGACCACCAGCTCAGGCATGGAGCCACTGCAGATTTCTTCCCCGGGAACAGAACAGATTGCAGGAGCTCAGGGAGCCACACACTGCAGGGCTCCAGGTGTTTGCAAAGAGGATTTACAGTCCTCTGCCTTTTAATTGGCAGCTCAAAGCTCAGCGTGCTGTGCTTTGCTTGACACAAAGGCTTTTCAGAATCAAGGGGCTCCACGAGGAGCTGCTCTGCAAACACCTGTGTCCATGGCTGCATCCTTCAGAGTACCCAGCAGCCCTCAGGACAGCTCTGACCCTGCAGGCTCATGGTTGTGCCTTCACAGAATGGAGATGGGCTGCTGCAGAAAATGAGAGGAAAAGTGGGGTTTGTTCCCTGGCACAAAGCTGTGCCCTGCAAGGGCAGGGCTCCCTGAGCCTCGCAGCGGCTCCTGGGCTGGGCAACACCACCACAACCACAGGAATCGTCCACTCCAAGCAGGGCCTGCCCAGATTTCACTGCAGGGCTGCTCATTCCCCATCCTGGCTCTGCCCTTAATCCCAGGGCAGCAGAATCCAGCCTTGTCTGTGCTCTAGGAACCCTGATGTCCCTCTTGCTGCAGTCTTGGAACCCATGGGGACATGCCAAGGTGCTGGCAAACATTTCTTGTTTGCAGACCATGGACTTTCAGAGATTTTCCGTGATAAATATGTAAAAGAAAAAGTGAAAAAAAAGAGTAAAAGTAAAATACTTGATAAGTCCTCTGATTTGTTATTTCTGCTCTCAGGTCCCACACAGGACAGCAGCTGGGCACACAGCTGATCCCTCTGTGGTGACAATGAAACCAGCAGAGCACTTTTAAGAATGCATCAACCTTGCTGTGCCAGGGGAACGCTGTGCTTTAAATGTCTCCTATTGACAAGAACTCTAGGAATAACCCCTTTTGAAAAATGTGATTTTTGGCCTCTTAACTTTGTTGAAGGTCCAAGTAGAAAAGGAGACTGCAACCAATTCCCTTTAGACTCACTTCAGAAAGTTTTCCTCTCATCTAAAGACGGTGCCCACAGGGGGTTCCCATGTCCTAGAACACCTGGATTCTCTAAAACAGATCAAAATTCAGTGTTTGAGCTGCAAGGGCATAAGGATCACCATCTCTGCTGTGAGATGGCTGTACTAGATGACACAACCTCCTGTCTTTTACTGGGTCCTGTTATTTCTTATTACTTTGCTTTTCCTTCTGCCCCCCCCCCCCCCAATTTAAGGACAAAAGCAAAAATTACCAACACTGTGTCTTAAATTTTCTATTATGAGGGTTTAGTGTTTTGTGCTTAGCTCACACTAAATAACAAAAAATACTTTTGTGCTGCAGACAGAGTTTTAAAGCTTTATTCTCGACTAAACCCAGTTTGAGTCCCTGAATGCTGCTGTGCCCAAAAGCAGCACCAAGGGGTGTCCAAGGACTTGTCCTAGGCTGCAGTCACTGCTGGTCCCAAGTGCCCAACTTTGTGTTTTGTGCTTCAGAAGAGCCCCAGAAAAGGATTATTCCAAGAAAGGTGCTGAAGCAGTCTGAGGAAATGATTTTGAAACTACTCCCAGCTGTGCTCCAGCCAGGGGACTGTGGAACCCAAAATTCACAACCCAAGAGGCACAGAAAGCTCAGGAGCAAGAAATAAAGGATGTGAGTCAAAACAGTGACCTGGACACAGCTCCAGAACCAGCTCAGTGCTTGTGTTTACACAGTGCTGCTGTATGAGAAATGCATCACTGAGCCAACAGGGAAAACAATTTTTTGTTTTTGTTGTGGCTCCTTTCCTTTCCTTTCCTTTCCTTTCCTTTCCTTTCCTTTCCTTTCCTTTCCTTTCCTTTCCTTTCCTTTCCTTTCCTTTCCTTTCCTTTCCTTTCCTTTCCTTTCCTTTCCTTCCTTTCCTTTCCTTTCCTTTCCTTTCCTTTCCTTTCCTTTCCTTTCCTTTCCTTTCCTTTCCTTTCCTTTCCTTTCCTTTCCTTTCCTTTCCTTTCCTTTCCTTTCCTTTCCTTTCCTTTCCTTTCCTTTCCTTTCCTTTCCTTTCCTTTCCTTTTCCTTTCCTTTCCTTTCCTTCCCCTTTCCTCTTTCCTTCCCCTTTCCTCTTTCCTTTCCCCTTCCTTTTTTCCTTTCTTTGTTTTTTTTTTTTTTTTCCTTTTTAATGTAATTTTTAGTCCTTTCAGCAATGAGTCTCCCCTATAAACCTGGCAATCCCTGTGCAATTCCCTGTCCCTGTGCTCTCCAGCTCCATCCTCCCTTGGATGCTGCAGGCTCAGGCAGCTGGGGAATTGTGCTGGCAAACACAATCCTGGCAGGTTTTTTTTGGGAAAATCCTCATCAATAAAGGCATCACAGGGTGATCAGAGCCATTTGCAATCTTTTCCTTCAGGATTTGTGATTTTCCCAGCAAAGAGCCGAGGGCTGCTGAGCTGTGGGGGCTGATGTCTGTCCCCTCCTCTGGCTTTCAGGTATTTTGTGCCTCTGCTCAATCTCCCACTGGGATTACAGCTCTAATTAGGCAACTTCCAGACTTCACACAGGCAGAAGCTGCCATTCTTTACCTGGGGAATAATCAGCTCCTCTGCCTTTATCAGAAGTTCCCTGGCATCTGTAGGTAGGGAAGAGATGGGAGGGACAGAGACAAGTGACAGGAAGAGGCAGAAAAAGTGGGCCTTGCTGGAAATGGGATAAAATAATGAAAAAATGTGAGGTTTTTCTGCCCCTGTGGGGTATTCCTGTGAGTAAAACATAATTGTAAAGCCTGAATATTGTAACCAAAACAAGGAGGCCTACTGTAAAAATGGAAAGAGGATCTGCTCTTTTCCAAAACCACCAGTCACACAAGTCTGCAGCCTGTCTGAATATGTTCTCAGTATAAAAGAAGAATTAATTCAGATAAATTAAGAACTGGGCAAAGGATCCAGGAGGTGGAACAACAGAAAAATTACAGAGGAATTTGCCACAGTGGTGAATATTGTCAAGACCATGCCTTGAACAAAACGAGCATTTAAAATCATGAAGTATTAACTCAGGACAGACAGATGGGACAGACACACCTCTCCCAGGAGTGAGCAGCCCCACAGGTGGGTCAAGGCAAACCCCCTTTACCAACATCCACATTTACTGACAGCAGAGCAGCTCATTGTGTTTGATTCCATTTTAATATCCCTGAAACCAGGACTGCGCCGGGACCACAATTTCATTCACAAGTGACTCATTTCCAACACATGGGATGGGAAAAAACGAACATGGGGAGGGCACACAGGACAAAAATCATCCAGAAATCATCCAAAAATCATCTCCTCTTGGTGGAACATCCTCCTGGGAGAGTGGGAGCAGAGCGGGCACTGTGATGTGGGCACAGGAGCTGGAACAGGGGAAGGCACAGGAGAGGGCACAGGAGAGGGAACAGGAGCTGGAACAGGAGAGGGCACAGGAGAGGGAACAGGAGAGGGAACAGGAACTGGCACAGAAGGGGGCAAAGGAATTGGAATAGGAGCTGGCACAGGAATGGGCACAGGAGCTGGAACAGGAGCTGGGTGTGCCGGGCTCTCTCCCGAGTTACGGGCACGGAGGCAGGGGGGGCTGAGGGATCAGCGCAGCTCCCGCAGGTGAGTGAATCTCACGGAGGTGACACAGGGACACGGGGTGACAGTCCCGGCTCCCGCAGCTGAGGTGAATCTCACAGAGGTGGCACAGGGACACGGGGTGACAGTCCCGGCTCCCGCAGGTGAGTGAATCTCACAGAGGTGGCACAGGGACACGGGGTGACAGTCCCGGCTCCCGCAGCTGAGGTGAATCTCACAGAGGTGGCACAGGGACACGGGGTGACAGTCCCGGCTCCCGCAGGTGAGTGAATCTCACAGAGGTGGCACAGGGACACGGGGTGACAGTCCCGGCTCCCGCAGCAGCTGCTGGAGCCGCGGTGGCCCCGGGCTCGGTGGCACCGTGCGGGGACACCCGGAGGTCCCGGAGCCCGGTTCTGCAGCGCTGCCCGGCCCCGCAGGACACCCAGGGTTGGACACCCAGAGCAGCACAGACGGGTCCGGGGCTGTGACCGTGTTCACAGGGTCTGAGGGAAGAGATGAGGATCTGACTCCATGTTTCAGAAGGCTTGATTTACTATTTTATGATATATATTATATTAAAACTATACTAAAAGAATAGAAGCAAGGATTTAATCAGAAGGCTGGCTAAGAATAGAAAAGGAAATTAATAACAAAGGCTTGTGGCTCGGACAGTCTGAGCCAGCTGACTGTGATTGGCCATTAATTAGAAACAACCACATGAGACCAATCCCAGATGCACCTGTTGCATTCCACAGCAGCAGATAATCATTGTTTACATTTTGTTCTTGAGGCCTCCCATCTTCTCAGGAGAAAAAATCCCAAGGAAAGGATTTTTCATAAAGATGTCTGTGACATCGTGTGACATCGGGGGATGCTCAGCTCACCTCGGGTCCTCCACGCTGTGGCTGCCCACAACCCAAATCCTAAAATGTTTTCTAATTTCATTTCCAGACTCTTCCAACTGCCGTAATTCTTAACATATACAGATAGCCATATACATTTTTTTTGTTGTTTTTAATTTAAAAGCTCCTTCACATACACAATCATATATTGAATTAGCAAGAACAATAATATATTTCTGGGAGAATAGCAAAACATCTGCTCTGCCAGTGCCACCCACAAACTAGACAAAGAACTAAGAAATCTGACAGTTTCAGACCACTTAGGAAAGAGAAATTCTCTTGGCCTAAAGACAGGGAGCCATGCAGTGAAGGTGCCATGGAGGGTACAGCAAATGCAATATACAGAAAAACACAAACTGTTAAAAATGTTTTCTTGTAAAGATTCTGCAGCCAGAGGGTGAATCCTGATCATCAGGAGCTTTCTTTACAATTTAAGAAATAATGGATAGGATTGAAGCAGAAGAATGACATTGAAAAAAATAAAGAGCTATGCAAACACTGAAAGATCAATTTTGGCCTGAAGCTGAAATTTCCTTTAATGTATCGGGAGGGGTTCTGAATTTTAAGAGTGCATCTGGTTTACAAAAAGTTGTTGCTGCCAACCTCATGGAAGAATAAAACATCTGACTCTAAGGGACCTCAATGTCTTGGCAACAAGGCCCAGAGACACCAAAACTGAAAGCCCTCCTTACCAAGGACAAAATGCCCAACAAAACACAAACGCAAGAAAGAATCAGAGAAGGAAAAGAAAAGGCAACTCTCTTTTATGTTTCATTATAAACACCTGGAAGAGAAAAAAAAATGGAGGTAAGAGTGGAAGCAGCTTCCAGTGAAAAACAGCAGCGTGATTTTGGGGCCAGATCAGTCAAATTGGCAGAACAGGCTCCAGACTGGGAGGTTTTGCTGTTTCCATATCAGAAGTTATCCCAAAGGTGAATTTGAGTATTTTAACTATATCATATCTGCCAGCACAACTCAGACCCAACTGCCCACTGGGTTTTTCCTGGGAATTCTGGCTCATGGACAATCCCAGTAACTTTGGGTGGTGCCTCAGGGCTGGAACAACCCTCAAGGACCCAACTGTTCATGGCAGGTTCTCCTTCCCAAATGGAGGTGGGGAATGAGCTCCTCTGCACAAACTCACACCCCTGAGACCCTGCTGAGCATCACCCCCAGCACCAGTGGGGGCTCAGGGACGGGTTTGGGGAGGCAGAAACCCCAGGGAATGGAGCAAGGCTGGGATCTCTCCATGAACCCCCAGCCCCGCACTGACATCTTGGGGCTAAAAGAACATTGAAGTGGTGAACATCTTCCTAAACTAAAACCCTGCAAGGCCAAACATGAAGAACATGTTTTCATTAGAGCTGCAATGAAAATACTTTGCTGTTTCTCCCCTTTTTAAGGGCTATTGCTCACCTCAAAAAGATCAGATCTGTAAAATGGCATTTAGAGACACCCAGGGCCAGAAACTGGGGAGGAGCTGGGGGAGCCCCAGCCTGGCTGGAGAGGGTAACAAACAACCTACTGTGTGACTGGAGACATGGATAAATGAGAAAAAACCAGAATCTGAAGGCAAAAATGGGATCTGCTGGTCCTGGATGAGATGTGCAAAGTGTTGATGGAAAAGCTCATGAGTGTCACCAGCAGAGAGCAGAGGGGTGACCACAACAGGAGGGGTTTGCCTGTCTGTACACAGCATTCTCATTCAAAATTAAACTCCTTCCATGAAATACCTTCACAGATTTAACAATATATATATATATATATTTAGTATCCCCTGCATAAAAGAAAAGTACACATTATTTCAACAGCCAAGAAAAAACTGCAATTTATTAAGTTTCAAAGAATCTTCGTACTCTTGAAAGCAACTTTCGGTGCATGTTCTTTTAACAATCACATTCTATGAGGAGAATAAACATTAAAAGCCACAATTGTTGGTTTTCTTTTTAATCTCAGAGTTACAGACATCTTGAATTCAAAAGGAAAGGCAAAAAAAAAAAAAAAAAAATAGCCCCTAAAAACAAAACCCACCCGTTTCCCCCACCCCAACCCCTCCAACAGAAATTTTCATTCCCAATTTGAAAATATCAGGAGTTTTTCTACAACTCAATGCTAAACTTCAGCATGGAAAATTGTATGTAAACACGCACATACACACATACATATTTTATATAAGTGTGTGTGTGTATATATATGTATATATAAAATATATATGTAGGAGGCGTGTAATGGCAATGAGATGCAATTACTCTGAGGAAAGGTTATTCAGCTAAATACACTACTAAAACTTGAGGAAAAACAAAAAAAAAAAACAAGTCTTGAACCCAGTTTGTGCATAGTTCATGATCCTCTATAAAACCAGCTTTTGTTAATTTGCAATCTTGCAGGACCCTTTAAATCTGATAAAACCATTAAAAAGCTAATCTTCCAAAAAAAAAAAAAATGTAATGCACAAGTTTCCTGATCCAAGCAGGCAGGGAGCACAATGTTCATATAATTTTTAAAACATACTTGAAGTGTATGTTATTCCATTGTCTTTCTTCCTTTCAAAACAATCAAAAACATTGATCTTTTTTTAAACATAAAGCGATTTTTTAATATATAAAGCACTCTTCAAACATCTATTTCTTTTGAGTCCATTATTTGGTAAATATGTAACTGCTACACATTAGATTAGGTATTTTTCTTCTTTCTTACTGTCTTTTTTTTTTATTTTATTTTGTTTTTTAATAATATCTTCAGTGCTAGGAGTTGGGTTTTAAAAATACATGAAATGGTGTGGAGTTGCTCCTCGGGAAACCCGGCTTTCCTGAGACATCTTCCACCATGTGCAAGATAGTGATCACAAAGTTTTCGCCACTTTGACGAAGAGGAGGAAAACAACAACAAAAATAGTACACAGCAATGGCCAAAGAAAAGGATAATACAACAACACTGTTCAATCCCAGAGCTCTGAAGTAGCATATCTTCATTCTGAAAATAGTTTTCTTTACGATGGAAGTCTTTTTTTTTGTTTTGTTTTTTCTCTTTTTTTTTTTTTTTTAATTTTTTTAATTCCTTTTTTTATTTTAAAGTTTGAAGGAGAAAAAAAGGTCTGTAAACAGGTGGGAGCCAAAACTCCTGGCTCCTCCAAAAGCAGTCAAAACTTATGTCCAAGTGCTTGTTTCTGTTCCTGCTTGCAAGGGAACTATCAACTCTTTACAATTATCTATGGCCACAGTTCAACAAGAGTATTTTTTTTTAAACTTTATATTCCGAATGGAAAAATGGTGCAATACTCCGGTAATAATTTTCTTGCATTAGTCCACAATAAAAAGCCGCTAAAGGTAGATATACATATTATTCTCCAGAGATACACACTGTAATTTTAAAATGCAATAAGAGTCCTTGAGTAAACATTTACACGTGAATTGTCGCCGGCCCCTTCTATCAGTTTCTTTCCTTTTTTTTTAATATTTCCTTTTTTTTTTCTTTTTTTGTTTTTTGTGTGTTTTTACCATTACAGGATTAGCTACAAGAAGGGCTGCGGACACTCAGTGCAAAGTTAGAAGCTAATAACAATTAAACATTTGACCAATGAGCAAATAAAAAGCATATACTGAACCAAAGGAAAAAACTTCACACGTTGAGTTAAACCACACGTGGGCACACGCACACACAGGCACACACGCACACTCACTCACATCTGTCCCAACAAAAACATAGTCTGAACTTTTAAAAAACAAAATTCTTAGAGCCTGTTTTTTGTGTACTGATGCTGACCTGGAAGTGTAATAATTCAACTCAGAAAGTGTTCACATTTTGTTATTGGCCTGCTGGATTCAAGTATTTGCATGTTGATATGGTTTGTTGCTTTTTTTTTTTTTAAGTATTTTTTTCTTTCTTTGTTGATTTTTTTTTTTTTTTTTTTTTACTTTTTATATTTTTTGGGATTAAAAAAATGACATGAAAAAGTAATGAAACAAGGGTAATGTGCATAGGCAGATCCATGGGAGTAGTGGACACAGAGATACCCCAACCCTGCCCTCCCTCCCCCCCTCTCAACCTGTACAGTCCAGAGTTGCCACTGGGAATCGTCACTTTTCTGTACCAATGGTAAAATATCACACTTCACCCTTTCTGATTATTGGGTCCGCCTCTGTAATGTGCATAATAGTCACAGGCTCATTTAAATAGGCTTTCATTTCCCCTTCCCACCCCCCCCAAGTTGATAAAATAACCCTTTCCAGCCCAAATTCTGAAAAGTGCCCTTCATGATAGACCTATTCTAAGCAGCTTTTATACTTGGTTTTGAAAAATCACCATACAAACATAAAAAGACGACATAAAACAAAACAAAACAAAAAAAAAAGCCATGAAAAAAGTAAAACCTGTCATTAGCATGTGACACTGACCAAAGGAGCCCATACTGTTTCAGGAACAGTTCACAAGGACTTCTGCAGTTTCAGATTCAATATTGGACAGAGGTACTAAGGAGGGCTGCCAGTCTCATGGGTTAAAGCTGGATTCTTCATCAAGCCCGGGACTGGAAAGGGTTACCATTTTTGAATTATTTTTTTTTTTGAATTTTTTTTTTTTTATTTTAAATTCTCTGTTCTCCTTTAGTGCTGATGATTGTTACTTCCACCGTGTCTCCTAGATGGACTCGCCGCTGAGCAGATCCCCCGGCAGGAGGGTGTTGAGGGGCGTGGGGCTCCCGATGACCCTTCCGTCGTCGGCGCTGGGGGGTCCCCAAAGGCTGCTGGAGTACTGGGGCACCCCCCCCCAGAGCAGGTCGCTGCTGCCCTTGCCCCCCAGGCACGGGGGGTTCCAGTGGCCGGCGTCGGGGCGCACCAGCCCGTGCGAGCTGCCCGAGGAGCCCAGGCGGCCGGGCGTGGATCCAGTGTTGGACTGCCAGCTGGAGGTGGGCGGCAGCGCCTGCCCCTGCGCCAGGAACCGGTTCACCTCCTCCTCACCTGCAAATTCCGCCAGGATGGTGGTGTTGCCCAGGACACACCTGAGGGACAGCAAGGTGGGAGTGTTGTTCCAGATTGCAATGCAAGACCATCGCTTTATGTTTTCTATTACCATCTGTATGGCAGATTAGCTTTTGTCAAGCGGGCAGTTTGCCTTATCTCTCTCTGAGTGCCCACAATCACACCTCCCTCAGGAGGGGACATTGCTGATAACAGCTATTGAATGTCCCTGCATGGCTGATAAGAACTACAGCATCCCATTGGGAGATGTGAGCCCAGGGGGAGGAGCCAAGCATTCCTACCCAGATATAATTCAGAGGTTTTTGAGACACCAGCACAGCTTCTCCACTGGATTCCCAGAGGAGCAGCAGCTGCCTCTTCTTCCACTGGATCTTCAGAGGAAGAATCCATCCTTCTCTACAGGATCCCTGCTCCAGCAGAGCCACCCCTGACACTGCAGGAGGGCTGAGCCACAATTCCAATGGGACTGCTGCCAACACCCTGACCCACAGGGTGTCAGGCTGGGTTCTGACTCTGTCAGTGTTGTTCTAGTGTACTGCATTGTTTATTTTATCCTTTTATTTGTTTTCTTCCCTATATTTCCTGCTCCCATATTTTTTGCCTGAGAGGCCCTTAATTTAAAATTTATAGCAATTCAGAGGGGTGGGGAGAGGGTTTACATTTTCCATTTCAGGGGAAGCTCCTGCCTTCCTTAGCAGACTCCTGTCTTTCCAAACCAAGACAGGTTAAAGGGTGCTTTCTGTCAGGAATGGCAGAGAGAATTGGGATTGGTGCTTGTTATTGTTTATTTAGTGGGGATGGAGGTAGTGTTTGTTTATTCAGCGTTGTTGGTGGTGGATCCTTACCCAGAAGCCTGGGCTAACTGGGGTCTTGTTGGTTATGGCCTTGGGATAGGTTTGGTTGTGTTTGGGATAGGGTTGGTTGTGTTTGGGATAGGGTTATGTGGTTATGGCCTTGGGATAGGGCTGTTTGTGATGGTAGGGCTTGCTATAGGGGGTGTCCCCAGAACCTTCCTAGCTCCTCCTTCCATTAAATGTCAATCCCTCCCAGAACCTGCCCTTCCCTTTAGAAATTTCCCTGTCAGTTTTGTATCTTTGAAACACCATTAGTTCACTTAAGCTGCTCTCCTCCCTTGAAATCCTCCCCATGGTATTCCCTGCCTTGTGTTCCACCCCAGTTCTCAGACTGGTTAAAGATTGTATCCTCCTCTGAGACCTCCCCTGTTTATAAGCTGTTGCTTGCCCTCAGTTTGGGGTCCTGTGACCCTGGATTTGGGGAGTTTTGCCATCAAATAAAGTTACCCCCGTTCACCCCGGGCCCATGCTGCTGCATTTTTGATTCTGCAGAGTTTGAAAGGGGGATCTGTCACACCCCTGATATCACCTAGCTGGGACTTAGGGTGCAGCAAGACAATTATTTATGCTGAACAAAATTTTCTAACACCCTTTTATTCAGTATCTACCCCCAGTTCACTTTTTCCTCTCTCATTAGGTAATCTTGAAAACCAAGACTGAATTAACTAGTGATCGGTTACGCCTAAGAAAATCTTTTCTGGCTTGGTAATCAAAGAAAAATGGAGCAGGAACTTACATGTGCAGAGACTTCTGGGCCTTGGCTGCTTCCTCCTTGGAACTGTATCGGACCACAGCATTGCCTTGGGTCAGGTTCAAGTGGAATGTGATGAGGGGGCCGTGCTGCAGACACAGCGTGCGCAGCGTGGAGCCATCGATCTGCAGGGACAGGGCACAAAGGTTACAGCTGCTCCTGCCTTCCCTTCTGCTCCTCTTAAGGGGGGATTGAAGGGTTTCACATGGTCTTTTGTGTTTAGACGTGTATGTTTATTTTTATCCATATTTATTATTATTATTTATCTTTATTTATTATTATTATCCATATTATTATTTTTATCCATATTATAACTTGTGAGTTCTATAGTATTTTACTAATAAGTTAAAAATGGTTAACTATTTTTCTAGATAAGGTTTTTTAAGGCTAAATTATCTAATTAAGAAATGATACCTAAATTATTTTTACTTTGAACTCAATAACTAATCCTTCCAAGTCCACAATGTGGACTTTTCTATCTAATTACAAAATATTACTCAAAACTATGGAGAAGAAGAAGGATTAATTACTATCCTAAAACTTCTATTTTGCTTTATATTACCCAAAACTATGGAGAAGAAGGTGAAGAAGAAGGATTAGTTACTATCCTAAAACTCCCATTATTAATTATTTTTATATTACCCCAAACTATGGAGAAGAAGGTGAAGAAGAAGCATTAGTTACTATTCTAAAACTTCTATTTTGTTGTATATATATTGCTATTTCAAAACTTTAAGTTTTTAACTTTAAGTTTTTAAACTTTAAGTTTTTAACTTTAAGTTTTTAACTTTAGATTTTATTCTTTAATATTGTTTAAGTTTTATTGTTTAATAAACAAGTTTTTTCCCACTTTTCTCCAAAGAAGTATTTTCCCCCGAACTGGTGATATTTCACACGTCTAATTAAACTACACACCCATAATCCCAGTGCTATTAATTAATTTTTGAAGCTTTTTTTATGGCTTTAGGTTAAATGTAGTATTTTCTAGTGAGTTTGTGCCTTTTAGTATGGAAAGTTTAAAATTCTTAGCATCCTGAGTTCCAACAGGTTACCTGTGGTATTGTCATTTTACCTTATATGCTTAATTAACAAGTATTTAAAAGCTAAAGAGAGAGTACAAGTGAAAGTAAAGTACTTAATTGCACAATTATTGCTCTCTTCATTGAGGGAGACATTCTGATTTTTAAAGAATTCCTTAGAGTCCAGAGCACAAATTTTCTCAATTTAGGTTATACAAATTATATTTATCATTAGACATCTATAGAAATCCAGACATAAGTCAAAGGGAAAACACACTACATAAATGTAATTAAAATTTTCCCAAGGTTAATTTGGATGTCTGCATCCAAGGCTTTGTGGCTTTTGTTCTCCCTTTGGAATGACACCATGAAGGACAAGTAGAGGATGTGACAGACACATGAGAAGAACCCAAAAAACCCATAGGAAAATCAGATTTTACATCTCTGTCTGTGCTTTATCATTCACCTCCAAAGTTACACACAGAGAAATGGTGCCCACTGAATGACTAATTACAGGCTTGAAAATTCATACTTGATTTGACAGCACTTTGAAAACATAACAAATTCCCTGTAGAAGACAGGTGATAAATGCAGAATAATTATTCTTCTTTCAAATGAATCAAATGGCCAAGGCTGCTAGATGTTATTCTCATCATCTCTTATACTGCAGTGTTTTTTCCTGGCCAGTTTTGCAGAGTTGCAGTTACCTGGGGGGTGAGGTTCCGAAGAACCAGCCAGCTGCTTGTTCTCCCTGAGCTGTCAGTACTCCATGCAGAACCTGCAACACAAATTCCACAACAAAACACTTGATCAAGGTCTCTGGAGAGCACCTTACAGGCAAATTTATCTGGAATCACAACAGACTAACAAGCCTCAGCGCTGCTGAAAACAAATCCTACAGCAGTTTCCTCACATCGTGATTTACTGCCTCCCTTGGAAGGAAAGGCTGCTGAATGAAAAGCTGCTCTTGTTACTTTTCAAAGATCTGTGGCATTTTTCATACTCCCACAGTAAATATTAGGGAACTAACAGATGCAGGTATGGCACTGCAACAAGCTGGATCCTCAGGATGCATTGCAATTAATCTGGAGGACACATTTTAAAAGCAGTTCTGATGTCCAGGCTCAGATTGCTGCCGGCTAATGAAGATTTTTATAGCACTGCAGCACTCTGCTCTCTTGTCAATGACAGATTAATGTGTATGACTTATTCAAAACAGGTATTTCTGCACTGACAATGTCCTGATTGAAGATACAAGAACATAACCAAAAAAACCTGCCCTAACAACCTCAGCCTGGTGCTTTACAGTAAGAAGCTGTACAAGCTTGATATTTATGAGTGGCATTTGAGAGTCACAGTGCATTCTGTGGGTGCTCCAGAGAGAATCCTGGAGCTTTATCTGACCTTCCAGGTGTGGGTTTGGTGAAGAAATATTCAAAATAAATGGCAGGAAGAGGGAAGAACATTTATTCTCAACTAAGTGTAAGCAGATTATTAAAAGAGCTTTATAAAATAGAAGTAGTATCTGCATATATATCTATATTTATATCAACAGAGATACCTAAATACAGATATACATATTTAGCCAGATCCATGGCTTCTCAAATTAATATTAAAGCAAACAAAGGCATATAAAAAAAGGGGCCAGCATGAAAAAATTAAGGCATTCCCTGAGGGCCCTGCAATGCCATCAGGGCCTAAATGCTTCCCATCCATGGTTTCCATATAAAATTCCACAGGCTCCTCTTGGAGTCTTAGATCACACCACAGAACAGGACACATGTTTGTAAGACATTTTTAGAAATTAAGGAACTGGGGGAAAAAAATCCTAGTTGAGAGTTCAAGAAATTGGGCAATTCCTATGTAACATCACCACCATGACCAGCTGAAAGGTGCTTCATTTACAACTCATTCAAAGTGAAATAAAGAGACAAGAGATGCATCCCCAGCACAGAACACTCCAGCTGTGTTAAAGCTCTGGTTTCTGGAGCCTCACAGGCAGAGCAGAAGCAAACAATGCTGAAAAGAAAGCAGAAAAAGGAGCTGTGAGTACCAGAGGAGTAAGAAGAGCTGGTCCAGCCCAGGGGACTGGCACCCCACGTGGAGGATGGCTTGGTGTTGGTTAGGCCTGGAGGAGGTCTGGTTGGAGCTGTAGTGTTTCTGGGTACCTTCCAGAGTTCGTGGGACAGAGAGGCTTGGGTGTGAGAGATTGGGCCAGAGGACCACGTGGACTTGATGTCTGACAGTTTACCTGCAACAGAAAAACATTTTGGTGTACATTGGGGTGTTCTTCACCAATGGGCATCCTGGGCTACATCCTCCCAGCTTCTCAGGAGGAAAATATCAACTTTCTGTACCATTAAGTGCTATAAATCCTGTATTTTTTGAACCTACTTAAACCAGTGTTCACAATTTTCAGTACTTCTGTGTTTACTGAGCCTCACACTACCTGCTACATACAAGATCCCTTTTGAAAATCTATTGTTTTGTTTTCTTGTAAAAGATGATACATGGAAACAAGTCCAGAAAATGAATGTAGGTATTTGAAACCTGATTTCACCAAAATTATAATGAAAACTTCAAGATTGTCTCTCTCAAAGGTTTAACAGGACTTAAACACTTTTTCTTGCACAACTCATTGTACCTAATATGAAGAATTCAGTATATCTATGTGTTCTTCTGATGCATTATTAAAATTCTGAAGATCAAAGACCAACAAAAACTTTATTTCTGAATATCTGAAGTAACCTATATTCTTTTTTCCAAGTATTTTTGAGAAAAACTAAGTCTTCAGAAGATCAGAGCACACCACAACCGTTCAGTCTTTATAACTTTCTGTTGTGCTTGTACTTTCCCTGATCAGTTTTCAAACTCTTACTGCTGTAACTGCCAATTCAAAGTTTTATAAAATAACACAAACCCAACAACAGCAGACACATTACAGCATTCAGAGGGGCAGACTGGATTGATTTAAATAATGGATAACAAAACAAATCTTTATTCACCTTTAGCCTTTCTTCCTGATACCAACATGTGCTGTGCAATCGGAGCCCAATTTCCCTGTCACAGCCCAGTCCTGCTGTTGCCAGCACTGGCAGCACATGGAGGGCTGGAATGGACTGAAAAGGACACAAATCCTGCATCTTCTGCCCCAGCAAATGATGCTGTGACTGTGCTGCCCCAATGTTTTAATGCTGATTGCACAGAATAAGAAAATATTTGGTCTGATAAAGTCCAAGATGCAAAGATCTTGTGAATTTTTATAAAACTAGAACTGGCAGTTTTAATTTTCAGTGCTTAAGACATCAGGCAGGCACTGAGTAATTTTATAAGTCCCAAAGCCAAATTTACCAGTTGCAAAATCCCAGGCTCAGTTACACACACACACACATTCCCCAAATTGCCTCCATTTATCTCAATCGTTTAACTCAATTATTTCATATTGAATCATAACAATTTAAGTGAAAGGGCAACCACTCTCCCATCTTCTGGCAAATTGTAGCAACAGAAATAATTTGACAATGACAATGAGGACATCAATGAGTGTAAAATGGTGAGAGGAGAGGAGGAAGTCTGAGTTTGAGAGCTCAGAGCAGCCCCCAAGACTGGCACAGCACCACAGGCCAGGTGTTGCAATGTCACTACTTGTCATGGGGGGTAAAACAAACATTAGATGACACTGCAAAAACAACTGCAAAAAAAGGCAGCAAATAAAGCAGAAATGCATGGCAGATAAAGAAAAGCAAGCCACTCCTTTATTTTCCTTTCACTGGAGGAAAACATCCCAAATAAGTTCTTTTTGTTTTGCCTTCTGCAGCCTGACCCAGAGGCTGCACCCTCAAAGAAGTGGAGGGGCTTCAGCGGATCAGCATTTTCTTATCTAATTCATCTACACAGCACAACTTTATAATGGGACACAATGCATATTTAGGCAGCTAGTTTGCAAGCAAATTTCCATGTTTTGCAAAAAGGAGCTCCAGAATTTAGAGCTCAGTAACGAAAATGGGGTAATTATTTAGCTCACCCATATAGGGGAGCATCAGGCTTTGGCCTGACTATTAGAAGACACTGCAGAGCCCCAAACCCAACCCCCAGAGCCATGACAAAAGTACCCCTTGGAGGTACTACTGAAACTGAGGTGTTTCACTTTTGACAGTGAGTTTTTTACACAAATTTCACATCAGGTCTTCCAGGAAGGGTCTGTTCCTGCTGAGGCCCTGGGCAGTGTTCCTCCCCCAAAGATCTTGATGCCAGAGTGACACCAAGTGGGAATAAATCCATTTTTCCTCAGCACAATCCCAGGCTCACCATCCACCACTCCCCACCGCAGAGCTGCCAGGAGAGCTGCCACCCAGCACAGGGCTCCAAACTCACTTCTGCCTGGGGTAGCCCTCCTGTCAGCACTGGAAAAGCACTCCCTAGGGGCTTTTCCTGGGAATGCAGAAGCTGTGGAAGCAGAAAGGCCGTACCTGCAATGCTAGGTGCAGATGCAATGCTGCTGAAAGAGCTACTGTAGCCGGAGGCACTAAGCGGCCAGGCACTCGATGAAGGCAGCGTGGCATTCTGAGATGATGTTGGGGATGACCCTGCAGAACCAGCAGAGAAGCAACTAAGAAAGATGGGCATAATGATGTCTGGTGTGACATAAGCAAATCTGTTATGTGCAAATACAAACCATGCAAGGAATTCTCCTGAATTAGCCTGGTCTCTGAAGTCTAGGAATGAAATGTTGCTGGAAGCGTGATAAAGTAGAAGGAAAGAGAAGCAAGCTGGCACAGGAACAATTCTAGTGCAGAAGGTAAATTCTGTATTTCCTTTAAGATACATGACTCAAACAGTCAGTGTTAAAGTGTTTAGTCTCAGAGGAAAAGGCTTCATTTATAAATGTCCTCTGCCAGCTGACTTAGGCAATGGGAAGTGTAGATGAGCAGAGATGTGTATGATAAATTAACCTCTTACCATGGGTGATCTGTCCTAAATTACTCAAGGTAAACACTTCCCCTACATCCTAATGCCCACAAGTATCTTTAAATTTTTGCAGACTTTCAGTAAAAGCAAAGATATATTTCAGCTATCTCTTCTCAAACTGATAACATAAATGAAACAGCACAAAACCACCTCAGTAAATCATTGATAATCTGAGCAGCTATCTAAGCACATGTACAATTTCCTTACTGGCAGCAAATGAAAGAAACTGAACATAAAATCAAAAATCTTCATTGCAAAGACCAGGAGAGCTGGAACTACTCTCTCTAGCCACCAACAAAATCAAGTGTGTATCCTGGGTGAGTTATCATTTCTGACACACAGAGATGGGCTGTGATACTGAAACATCTTTAACTGACTAATAAAAATAGGTGAGCTCTGCAGCAAAGAGCACTGTGTTGAGGTAGAAGAGAAGAAGTAAAAGGACAATCTCATCCCTCACAGCTCAATAAAAAACACAGGCTTTGTTTTCAAATGGAACAGCAAGCAACCAAACTTCACCTTAACCAGACTCCCTGTGCTCCAAGGGACACTGATGCAGACATCAGTTTAAGGCAACAGAACTCTGTATCAAACCCTGTCTGGAAATAATCTATTCCCAGGCAGGAAGTATGGAATTATAGCAGATTCAAAGGCTCACAGAGATGAAAATGGTGCTGATTCCTTGTGGCTGCAACTCTCAGCTCATAGAAGCTGACCTTCCAAAGTTCTACTAGCAAACAGGGCAAAGTAAAAATCAACCCAAAAGCTGAAGTTTTACCTGTTTTTAAGTGCACAGGGCAAGGACAGCACACCCCACAGCCTGACCCTCTACCTGAGGAGCAGCTCTGTCAACACAAGCTCTGTGCTTAAGGCTGCAGTTATACAAGCATAAAGAAACAGACTCTGCAACTATAGTTCTTAATAAAGTTCTATTATTACCAAGCTAAAAAGCTAATCAGGAAAAGAAGCACACACTGACCCCCCAGAGGCACTGGTTTTAAGGTCTGACCTCTTGAGGGCCAGTTTACTTCTGCTAAGACCATCTTTGTTGACTCTGTCTAATGAGAGGAGCTATTTCTTCAATCCACAGGCAGATTGTGCACCCACAGAGCTCATGTTCCTTCTCTAAAGCAGCAAGACCTGTAGTGGATATCATCTGATTTTACAGGGAGAGCTCTGCAGGTTTAGGTTTTTGGCCTGAGGAGTATTTCTTGGGTGAACTCTATTTGAAGTGTCACTGAATTAAACATTTTACAGCTTTTCTTTTTCTAACTTCAAACCTGCCTGTCCCCTTGGAAGCACTTTGGAGTCATTTAAGTTTATTCAGCCTTACTCATTACCCAAATACATCGTGTTTCAGCTGAAAGAAAGGCTGCTTCTTGCTAAGACACAACCAAAATCAACACTTTGCATTCCTTTCCCTCATGTTTCACAGCCTTTACCTGAGGTAACAAGCCCAGAGCTGGACCCCCACTTCAAGGGGGTCACAGATTTACAATCTGGGCTGGCATCACAGATGTAACTGTTAGAACAAACCCCACATTTTCACTCCTGACAGGTCCCTCTGGACAGCCTGGTTATGCTATTCCTGTGCTAACTGCAGTGCTCTGACAGAGTGCAGGTAACTTGGCTATTTTGGCACTCAGATCACAATTAACCAAGCCACCTTTCCCTTGATCAACTTCCAGCACATGTGGCTAACAAGTATCACAGTCACAATGCTTTCTTGTTTTACAGAATTCCCTTTTTATTCTGAAGCAAGCATTGCCAAGACAAAAGGAATGGAAACAGTACTGGGAAATACTAGTTTACTAGTCAATTCCCAATTTTTTCTTTTATGGTTTTGGAGATAAACCAATTCTAATTTATTTTACTTATTGATCTTCTAACAAATCTACAATTAATTAATGTACCAGAAGCCTGCTGTCTCTGCAACAACTGTGGAACTTTGTATTGAGTCTTCTGAGAATTTCACTAAGTGTGGAGGAGGGTGGGCATTGTGGAGAGCAAAACATTGCTCAAAACCTTGTGATACAGGTCAGAAAAACTTCCAGTGACCACAGAAGTTTAAATTACATCTCACAGCCTTTTCCAATATAAAAGTATTTACATTCCCATGGAAAACAAGAAACTTCTTAATCCCTTCTTTTAAAACAATTATTTCTGGATATTCAGTGACAGTTCTGAGCAGAAGCATTATTAGATTAGGAGCACATGCAAAAAATATGTTCGTCTGTAACAAATGAGGCCAAGCCTTTTTTGGAAGGGAAAAGAAATGATGCAGAGATGTGGAAGCAGTTTGTTGTTTACCTCCACTCTTGAGCAGATAGCGATTCACATCCTGGATCGTGGTGTTTATGGTAGGCCCAGTTGGAACACTGCCAGGAGTAACATCAGGGTCATTTTCAGGATCAATATTCTGCAGTCCTTTCCATGGCACTCCTGGGTGAAACTCTGTTTCAAACACAATAAAAAGGGAAATGTGTGAGGCTGTAATTCTCCAAAGCTTCTGTATTGTATTTACAGGGTGTCCCGATGAAGGGAGGAATGATGAATCTGACTCCATTTTCTCAGAAGGCTAATTTATTATTTTATAATACTATATTATATTAAAGAATACTATACTAAAGAATACAGAAAGGCTGCTTACTAAATGCTAAAAAGATAATAATGAAAACTTGTGACTCTTTCCAGAGTCCTGACAGAGCTTAGAACTGACTGGCCAATGAGTCAAAACAACTCACAGTGGAGTCCAATGAAACAATCTCCAAACACAATCCAAGTAAACACTATATACTATACTGAAGAATACAGAAAAGATACTTTTATAAGTATAAAGATTTAGTATATATTTTTAGTATAAGATACACTAAAAGGATAATAATGAAAACTCCTGACTCTCTCCAGAGTCCTGACACAGCTTGGCCCCAATTGGCCAAAGAGTGAAAACAACTGACAGCAGAAACTAATGAAACAATCACCTGTGGGTAAACAATCTCCAAACACATTCCAGACAAGGAAAATACAAGAAGCAAATGAGATAAGAATTGTTTTCCTTTTCTCAGAAGCTTCTCAGCTTCCCAGGAGACAAATCCTGGGCAAAGGGATTTTTCAGAGAATGTGAGTGCCACACTCCTGCACATCGGGAGGACTCAACAACACATTTGAGGGACAGCAGCCCAACAGCAAGGCTTTGGATTGAGTTACCTGGTGGCCAGTTTATGCTGGAGCCATTGGATATCTTATCACTATCGGATTTGGCACGTGACCAGCTGTGAGGAACAGCTACAGGTGGGCTGGCAGGAGATTCACTGTTCTGCATCAGATCATAGCGGCCGTAGGAGTCATCGAGGGAGGACTTGCCCGGAGGACCAATGCTCAAACCTCCAGGGATAGCACCTACAAGGAGCCAAACAGAGATTGTAGGATGGAATTTCAGCAGGATATATTTTGTTATTATTTGCCTTTTTTTGTATCACAAAGATAAAAAGAAAACTAAAATGCAAACGCAGTAAGCCAAGCTTAATGGCATCTGAAGCCTTAGGGATTACAGCTAACAGACACATTGCTGGTACAATCTAGATACTCAAGTTAAAGAATTCTGCATTAAATTCCTGCCAAAAAGAGACTAAGTAATTCAAATCATCACTCTGTTGGTAAATAGGAACTTGCTGAGGCAGCATACCAAGGAATATCCCTCATTTCATCCTTCCCCAAGCATTCAGTGCTGACAGGATGGATGATTTGAAATGGCTGCTCTCATGTTCCTACAAACTATCAAACAACAATTTGGCATCAGCAGTGCAGCTACTTGCAGAATAAAAAACTGCTGTAAAAGAAGTAATTCATGCTGCTCAGAATAAAATCCAGGATATAATAAAGTTAACAGAGCCCCATGTTCTAACAGAATAAATTTGATACAGGAAATAAAGGAATAACTGGCTCAGGATACTTGAGGTGTTAAGGATAACGGTATTCAAACAGATTAGCAATCACTTCTGGAAAAGTAAGAAGTTTTTACCCCTAATTCTAGGCTGAGTAACTATGTAATCCATCATACTTTGCACAAGGAAAGGTTGATGATACTGGAAAAATTATGGGAGAAAGCCAATGTAAAGTTTTTTTGGATTAAAGGTATGCAGGTCTGGAATAAGGGGAAGATTGTGGGACTTGTTTTGCCAACACTAAAGGCTTGTTTTACTTGAACTCCATGTTCTCAGCAACAAAATTCAACACATGAAAAATACATTCCTACAACTGCATGCAGGGAGTGACAGCTGCAAGCCTTTCACTGCAGAAATCATCTATAAAATCTCACAGGCTCAGAGGCTACCAACCTTTTGTGAGCACTTACACAAAAAAGGAACACGAGGGAAATAATTCCAATTGCACTGTGGCTGGAATCACCAAAAGCCAGGCAGGCACGGGGACATGGGGGGGAAAAATGGCAGGGGACATTACCGTGCTTGCTGGAGTTCTGGTCAAGAGAAGAAGCAGCACTAGACAGATTATCCATTGAGTTGGGGTGTGTCCACTGAGGAAGGCGAGACTGGGACTGAGAAGTGTCCTTCACTGACAAACCACCAGTAATGTCCATGTTATTTACATTCATGTTCGGGTTCAGTCCAGCTGGGAAGGGAAAGAGATCCTTAGAAATCCATCAGACACTGAGGGATTGAAAAGCTGGGTTTGAAATCCAGCCACAACATTGATTTTCTATCTGTATGCATATGTGGCATTTTCAATGCACATTTTCAAGAATTTTTGCTTTTATGGAACACCAATTGAACTCCCATGAATTCAGAAAAAAGTTAAAACCTTGCTAAAAAGAGGGCGAAACAAGATGCAAGGCTAATATTTAAAAGCTGTCAGTGTTTTTACTTGCAGTCTCTTCACTTGTCTCAGAAGAATGTACTGGAATCTTGAGTTTAAACCAGTCTGCACCATTCCATGGCTAAGCCAAAATATTCCTAATGTCTCCCCAGCATCCCCCACAATGTCTGCCACTTAATTTTGCTAAAAATCCCCCAAAAAATGAACTAATTAAAGGTCAGAAAAACAGCTGCTGTTTTTCATAGCAGGTTCTGCACTAACTGGTTTCTATTTTGTATACATAGAAGAGAATCACTTAGACTGTTATTAAGGGAATAATTTTGAAATGCTTCTGTGACATGAATCTGGGTCTTTCTTGATATATAATCCTGAATGTTAGCAGATCACAGAAAGCTGAGATATCATAAGAACCTCTCAGACTTAGGCCTTTAATTCACAATTTTTTTTTTGCATTCTGATGCTGCCAGGCACAACAGCTTACCACAGCAGTCAGAATTACCTTCTTAACTGCTGCATGGCAGATAAAGCTTGGCAATGCTATTGTATTCAGCATAAAGAGAGTCACAAAGAGATTAAATTAATTCCTTTATGTCAGAAAGGAAGTCTGTAGCATACATCAAACAATAACACAGCAAACAGGTCTGAAAGGTTGCCCTCCTCCCTCTGTATCCAGGCCCAATCAATTATTTTGCCTTCAATCATATTTGACAGATCTATGTCTAATCTACCACAAAATGCTGGTGAAGATTTCAGGAACTTCCTAGATCATTTATTCCAGTACTCTACTCTGCTTAAGTGATCCTTAATGTCTAGATCTTTTAATAAACTTAACTTTATTACCTCTTGCATTAGGAAATCCAAAAAATTATTTCTAGCTCTCCTTTACATTTTTGAAGATTCTTAAATCTCCTCTTTAGACTTCTGAGCAGAGTATTTTATTTTTTCCTTACCACTTGTGTTTTTGAAATGCTTAATCACCTCCACTACAATCTTTCTGCATTCCTTCAAACTGATCCACGTATTTCTTGAAATACATTGACCAAAACTGATCCCTCACCAGTGCTGACTACAGCAGAAAGATGACTTTGCACAACATTTTCCTAGATGATATTCCTGTTTATCAATATGACATTTGTATATTTTACAGCATGATGCTGTTTATATTCAGTTCATAAATAGCAGCATAGGGCATGGGTTGGACTCTATGATCTTAGAGGTCTCTTCCAACCTCATTATTCTGTGATATATAAGTAGTTAATTAGGCAAATATTCTGATATTTGTAGGCAGAGCACAGGTGAGCAGGTACAGCTACCATAAAGGCATGATTTTGTTCTGTGATTTCAGTGCTATTTAATTTAAATTAAAACAAACGCACATATGTATATTTAAAAATTATAATTACATATATATTTTTCTCTCTCCATATATCTATATCTATCTCTATATATTTTATGTATATATATATATATCTGTTCTATACCTATACATCTATATATCTCTCTAAATATCTATATCTATCTATATATATACATATATATATATACACACACATATCTATACATATATATATATAGATATATATAGATATATATATAGATATATATATATATATAGATATATGTCTTTGTTACAGTGTGGAGCATAATATTGAGGTGTAAATTGAGCAGATGCCTATACATCTATACATCTATATACCTATCTAAATATCTCTATCTATATCTATCTATCTATCTATATATATATAGATATATATAGAGTGATATATAAATATATATATAGATATATGTATTTGTTACAGTGTGGAGCAAAATATTGAGGTGTAAATTGAGGAGATGCCTATACATCTATATACCTAAATATCTGTATCTATATCTATCTATCTATAAATATAGATATATAGATATATATAGAGTGATATATAAATATATATATAGATATATGTATTTGTTACAGTGTGGAGCAAAATATTGAGGTGTAAATTGAGGAGGTGGCTATACATCTACATATCTATATATCTATCTAAATATCTATGTCTATATCTACATCTATCTATCTATCTATCTATATGTATAGAGAGAGAGAGACATATAAACATATAGATATAGAGATATGTATTTGTCACAGTTTGGAGCAAAATACTGAGGTGTGACTGGAGGAGCTGGGCTCCCTGTGAGGAGCTGCTGCAGGAGGAACTCACCAAGAGGGTAAGGAGCAAAGGTGTTCGGTGAAGACTGTTGCTCTTTGGTCTGCAGGTCAGGAAGGCCGGGAGCCTGGGGATGGGGTGAAAAGCTATCCATGGCTGATTTGCCTGCAGAGGGGTGCAAAGATAGATGTGGAGGGGGAGGCTGCTGCTTCATAAGCAGGGCCTGGGCCAGCTGGCGCTGGTGCTGCTGGATCTGCTGCTGCATGTTATTGATTGTACGTGCAACCTGCAGGGAGAGAGCCAACAAACAGCTGTCAGTGGGCAATCCACACAAACACACTGCGCTTCTCTGCCTTTCCCTACAGTGAGACAACACACTGCACATCCTTACAAATACAAACTGCCTGTGCAAAGGGCTGGAGAGCTTTCCTCCAGCAAGGCTGTGAATCAGCCTGATTTTTGATTTTATTGTACTCAGCACCCTCCCTGCCCAGTATTCAAGCCACACACTGCATCCCAGATTTAAAGATGCTTTAGCTGCTTTGCTGTAACAACAAACACTCTGCCTCTCCCTACAGTGAAACAACACACTGCATATGTCCTTACAAATACAAACTGCCTGTGCAAAGGGCTGAAGAGCTTTCCTCCAGCAAGGCTGTGGAACAGCTTTATTTTTTATTTTATTTTTACTCAGCACCCTCCCTGCCCAACACTCAAGGCACGCACTGCATCCCTGATTTAAGGATGCTTCAGCTGCTTTGCTGTAATGTCACTGAGCTCTCCAAGCTACTGAAACCAACCCCTGAAGCAGAGATTGAGCTGGCAGGGACACCTACTTGCTGCTCCTGTTGTCTCATGGGTCCGGAAACGTTACGCTGAGCCTGTAACATCTGCTGCTGGATTTGTAAACGTTGGTACGCCTGTGGGGACAGGGACAGTCAGACACAGCACCTCCCTTCAGCTGCTCTGCTGCACCACAGCTCAGAAAAGGCCAGCTCTGCAGTGCTCTGAAAACACTCCACCAAGCAACAGTAATAATCCTGCATTTTAGAGTGCATTTATTTAAGTCTCGTGTTATTTTTAAAACAAAAACAACCAATAAATCCACGTGGCAAAAAGTGGTCTATAAAGAGAGGAAGCTACTTTTTTTCTGAGATAACTGTAACAAAACAAAAATTAAAATAAAAGTTTATGATATTATACAAATAGTACAAATACTGATGGTTGTTTTTGATTTGGCCATTTCAAGTTCTGCCAACAGTTTCTAGTTAAATCACTTGTGCTGCTTTATTCCTGAAAAAAATCCACAATTTTCAAGTAGCTGGCTTGGCAGCTACTTTTGCAAGGCAAATCCTTTTGCAAGGTTAAGTTCCTCTGAAACATCTTGATGAATTCATCAACATTTTGATAAATTCAAACAAAGGAATTCTGTACAGGTATTTTCATGTAGCTGGGTACTGTTCAATTATTATGAGAATAATGCTGTGCTCCTCAAAACTAGAGAAAATAATCAGAAATGAGTAATAGTATCGAACACTGAATGAAAAGAGTTTGACTAGCACACTGAGATCAGCAACTAAACTAATCTGCCATCTGTAATTTTATTTTTAACCCTGGCCAATACTGAGTTCACAAGATTTCTTTTTAAAATATTCTTAAAATCCAATTAACTATTTTCATATGCATTAAAAATACAGATGTAAAATTTGCAAACACAGCAGAAGTACGCAGAAGTAAGCAGTTCTTATCACCAGACATGTTTAATATACACTCCATTAACTAAAGAAAATTCACCCTAAGCTTCATTTTTCAGTGAGGCAAGTGAAGAAGTTCTGTAGGTAGCTCAGGTGACCAGCACTGCCAAGATTTCTCTTGTTCTGTTGTGACACATGTGCCCAGTTTAATCTTTCCACTGCCATGTAACACACAGGCCAGTGCTATTTCAGAACACATTGTGTTATTCACACCAGTAGGAAGACAGCTGATTTTTAGTTCCACTGATCAGCTGTAAAGGATAATTATTCCACAAATGACTATTTATAAAGCCTGAGGCAAAAAAAAAAAAATTACTGTGCTTCTTTAAAAAGAAACTTTAGCAAAGAAATCAGCAGCTGATTGTTTTGAAGATCTGTCACGTCATTTAAAAATTTAGTCATTCTGCTATTTTATCTTCATGCCTTCAATTCTGATTTAGAGCTTATCTGCCATGTCTTTTAACTTACCAGCTGCAGCTGATAGAGCTGGTTCAACATCGTCATATGCTGAGGATTATTAATTGGCGAGGTTAACTGTGCAGGGCTGAGACCAATGTTTTTTGCTGCAAACTGCAAAAGCTGTGCTTGAACCTAAAGGAGAGAAGAGTGTTAAACATTCTACATTTAATTCTAACAGTGGTAACTGTGCGAGCCATTAATAAGAGTCACATCAGCTGGAAAATGTTATTATCACCATGAACTATCAAAAAAATAAGAAGAGGCTCTAATACAATCATAATAGTCGTAGTCAAGTGTTCATGTATAAAAAAAGAGATGAGAATAAATGCCTCAGAAACACCATTGTACAAAAAAGAGGATAAGAGTGTGCTCTCAGAGGTAATTATATGACATGCAAGTAAGAACACCGCAGCCATGCCACATCTCCCTGCCTAGGAAACAAACACATAACACAGACACAGCCAGGCAGCAGCATGACAGAGCACCTGGGAAGAGTTCCAGGGAAAGGGAAAACATGAGTGAGGTGTTGTCTGACCTGAGGGGATAGAAACTGAGGCACTTGAGCACGAAGACTAGGCTGGGATGAATTAAGAGGTTGCACTGGCGGTTGCTGCGGCTGTTGCATGGTCCTGGCTTGTGCTGCTCCGCTATTGCCAAACATACCCAGATTGCCACTCGGTATCTGCAGCAGGACAACAGTGACACAGGCACTTAGTGACACAACCTGGCTGCTATTTGTCTGTGCAGGCTTTATTCTTAGTGATTATGACAGGCAGGAATCAAGAGACCAGCACATACAAAATTTAAAATTAGGCAAGGCAAAGATTGCCATGTACCCAACATCTCAAACCCCCAAAACTTTTTACAGCTGCCTGAACAAAAGGCAGCTGAAGTTGGAGACGGCTTTTATAAGGATTCAGGACCCTAGAGGGTCACAAGGTGAACAATCAAAACTACTTGCCAAAAATGTTTGTATTTGTATAGCAAGGGACAGGAGAATGGAGGCATTAAACTCACAGTAACCCCATCTCCAGCTGGCTAAGCAGTTTTTTTACTTAGTCATTTTACAAAGCTACTGATAATGGACAAGCTGTTAGTGGAGACTGCTTTGGAAAGCTGTGCTTAATGGGCTGTGGGTGCTGGACAAGTATTGCCTTAAGAAAACTGACTTTAAAAGAATATACATAATAAAGAGCCGCAACAGAATGATGAAGATTTTCAGTGTTGTTATTTCATATCTTTGCTGGGACTTCAGTTTGATGGCAAAAATATCCTTATCATAATCAACAGTACTTAATGGCTTCTCACTCTCATGGGGGTTTTATCAGTTATCATCCCCTTCATCTCCTGTCCTTTTTTTTCCCTCTCACCTGTTCTACACAGGAGCCACAACACCCCCTTAACTCAATGCTCTACCTGACCCAGGTGCTGAAAGCCCCGTTTCTTTCTTATCACCTGTTAAAACCATGAGATGCTTTGACACATGGAGAGGGATAAAGAAACCCCCATCACATCACAGAATATTTATACTAGCCAGGAAAGATGAATTAGAGCAATCTCACTGCCTTACATTCTGGGACAATTAGCAATGCCTCAAAAAAAGAGATTTCTCATCAATGGAGGCAGAGCCACACCAGGGTTCAGGGGTATAAATCCACAACATTACAGTCTCTTCTGGATGGATATGTGTCATCAGATTACAGTTACACTGCTTTTTATGTCCTGTAAGGTGAAACATTTACACAGCAGGCAGCTCCTCTCTGATATTTCACATGAACAAAGCTGTTGCACCTCCAGTTTAAACCCGTTTTTCCTGGGGAAGAGGCTGACAGGCACTAACAGCTACTCCAAGAGAGCCAAATTCCCCTGGGCATCTCCCCCAACAGCCTTACCTGTCTAGAAGAATTCAAGTTTTGCATGCCCAGCCCTGAGGCAATCCCGCCCAGGGTCTGATTAGGGAGTGCACTGTTTGAAAGGGGGAGCTTCAGGCTTGGTGAAGGCAAAAATGGTGAAGTAGTGGGCTCTTCCACTAGGCCGCCATCCTGATTGGAGAAAGAAAGGGTGAGCTGTGTGCATGCCACGAGCCCACAGCACAAACCAGAGTCCCATGGAGACACAGGAGGATGAGGATGAGTAAAAAGAGATACATAAAAAAAGGGATGAATGGCAGGGAATGGAAATTATGGAGTGAAGGGAGAAGAAAGAGAGAAACAGGATTAAGGTACTGTTTTTGGTAACTTTGTTGTTACTTCATCCCCCAAATGCACAATCACCCTCACCCACCTTCCCAGAGGAAAGGGAGAATTTTAGCAGCTGATGGCAGAGCTATCACGTGGCCACTGCCTCCTCCCCACTTAGGTTTTCTCCTTTCTTCTCCACCAGACTGAAAGGTGGAAGAGGAGAGGCCCAGCACATTTCAGGGAAGCCCCTCTGTCTGTCTGGAAAACTCCAGACATAACCCAACACTTTAATAAACCCAAGACTTGGGAAAGGCCAAATCAGCTTATTTGACACCAGTCTGGATTAGGTTCCACATCATAGCTCTGCTCATAAAAAAGCATTTTTGCATTAATCCCCTTTCCTAACTGAGACACACGAGCCTCTTTTAATATTCACACAGCGCTGAGTTATTAATACCACACTCTGAAACATTACACTGCAAGGCAGCCAGTGAACACAAACCAGCAACCCCAGTAATGACAATATCAGCTGGGCAGCCTTCCTGAACATCCCCAGGAGGAGGCAGATTTTAGCAAGGCAGGAGGAGCCCTCTCTGCTAACTGGGCTGTGAGGAAGCACAGCTGAGCGTGGATCTGATGCACAGGAGGGGGCAAACAGCAAGGCAGAAAATAAAATAAATTACAGCACCCCCAATCAAACAGGTAGATCTCTCTGCTCGTGTTTCAGTGGGGCACTGAGTTCCATCTCAAACTGTGCTTTGATGTCTGGGAAGCCTGGGGTAAGCATGATCAAATAACACTGTGTACAAAGTAGGGCTCCAGAAAAACAGGCAGAGAGAAAAAGCTTTGATTTGCAATGTGCTGGGTTGGTGCTTTTCAGGCAGTATAATCATTGTAAGGAAAGGATTTTTAAAGAGGTGAGGAGCTTTATTTCAACCAATAAATTCAATGCCCCTGAAGACTGTGAGATACTGGTGAGGCTCCTTTGTTGAAAAAGAAGCCCAGTCTGCTTCCCACATACCCAAACAGATGACCTCATGCAGCAAGCATGCTCAGTGAATTATATGTTTTAAGTTAATCCTGAAAAATGCATTTTCTACAGCTGTCCTTTGATGCAAAGGAAAAGTTTCTTTACTATCAGGCAAAGTGACACTTGACATCCTATCTGACTATCCTGAGGGGGACACTGACATTTTCTAATGATATCCCCAAGGCCTTTCAGCTTGAGATATTTTACATTCTACTGGACATCAGTCACACTCCACAAACAACTGCAGCTTGCATGACAGTAACAGGTTCAAGGATTTCTCTTTAGATCACAGACACATGTTTACAATTCTACCCTTCCCCCTTTAAAGTGAAAATAATTTCAAGCTTGGTGCTCGCTCTCCCCTTCAGATGCCATTGTTCCCTATGTGACAGACCTACTGACCATGAAAAACCCTCCCTGCCCCCCAAATTTATTCAAGTCTTGCCTTGCTGACATTATTTTTTCTCAATTTGGATAGAGGCAATGCCAAGGGTGGTGAAGGACACACTGGAGACTCAGGCATTTCATTTCCAGACTCCTTCACAAGTGTGTTCCTTGGCTGAATTGCAGCAAATGGCTTTGTGTGAGTTTATAACATTTTATTCATATTCACCTGGTTCTATTTTATTTAATTTGAACTTGTTGCACTGTGCTGCACAAATCTGTGCTCTATAACTGAACTAAAATCAATTTATTTAACAAGAAGTATTTTAGTTTGTCAAATTAAGGCACCCTTTAGCATTTTCAAGCCAGACTAGAGGACAATTTTACTGCTCACAGTGGTTTCTGACCCATTATTTCTCAGGATCCCTTATGTAATAATTGTTTCCTGAAGAACAATCCTTTCCACCTAGCCTTTCCTCTTCAGTGATTTTCTTACAAATTTATGTTACACTTCTTCCTCAGGCTACTCAATTAAAAACTGAGTCATCACATAAATGCTCAATCCAGCACTGCTTTTAACTTTATTTTAAGGGATTTGGCACACCCACAAAATCCTACTGGTAGCAATGTTTCCTACTATAGTTATCTAACACAAAGCACCACACTGGAGTTTTTTAGGATTTTAGGAAGTCTCTCACAATAGTCTCACATATCAAATGTGACAGAATGCAAGTGGAATTATTCAAAGGTTTTTAGTCTTATGAGATATGGACAATTTAGCAGAGGACGCCTGGACACTTTGGTAGTCACCTGCCAACAACTGCCACTTCATGAATCAAAATGTCTCAACAGGCAGATGAGAGGCTGATGAATCTGCCAGAGCTCTTTGTATAAAGTCACTTATAGAAGTAGCTGGTGGAAAATATACACTGACTTCTTAAAAAAAAGATTGAAATAAAAAAATCCTTTCCTAAAAGAGGAAGTTAAAGTAATAAAATCTCATCTAAAATAAAGTTATCTTCCAATCAAACAGGAATTAGGCAAAAGAAACCTGGAGGAAATGCAATAGTCAAAGAACTGCTCATCATACAAGGGGTGATGAAAATGGCTTCAGTCACTGGATCACAGGTGGCAGAGATGAAGCAAAGAAGAATTGAAAAGGAAACTTCAAAATCCTAGTGATCATTATCTAATTGTGACCTCTAAAAAAGTTTCTCCATATTAACACAATATTCTCCTTATTGTCCCAAAGATGAAAACCAATCACAGTCCCCAGAGATTACTGGGCTCAGAATGTGAGGCTGAAAAATCCCAACAAACACCATGTTCAAATCAGAAACAAGGAATAGGTTTAGTCAGAAGATTTTTGGAAGATTTTTTTGGATGCTGAGAGGCATCAAAGCTTGTAGACCTGAATTTTGCAGTAGTAGAGCAGAGGAGCTGATCACTGACTGTGAGGGTAGGGGAAAAGGACACTTCATCTGCAAGGTAAGAATTTCAGAGTCACAAGCCAAACTCTACACTTGGGGAAAAAAGATCCCTTCTCTAGGCTTATTTCTGGTATTTTAAGGATGTTTCCAAGAAAATCTGACATGTTTTTCTTACAAATCTGATGGCTCCAGAGGGCACCAGGTAACATCTTCAGGCAAACCTGACACCTAAGCACAGCATGCCTGCCACCATGTGTGACATAATGTGCTTGAGATCACGTATCAGGCCTGCATCTTTATTCCCTCAAGGCCACTGGATATTCTCCCCTGTCCTTTTATGGTGCTACAGGTCAAGATAACATCCTGAGGAATAATAAATTAACAAAGCAATGAGTGCTGAAGATTGACTCAGTGTGACATGGAATAAAGAGCACCTGCAGCAAGCAGAGAAAACAAACACTCAAAGGTGATGTTGAATTGCACAGATCACTCCTGATGCAGAGAGAACAGGGAGTTCACTGGGTCCACAGGCAAATGTCAGGGTTGGAAATTTGCCCTCCTCAAATGTATAAAGTTAAAAAAATATTAAGTGCTGGCTTTAGCTGTTTAGAGAAAAATGATGGTGTTTTAATGGAGCTGAGCTGAGTGGTAACAATGAGCCAAATTACACCACCCCAAATTACAAATTCATGGAGAGGAACCTTGCAGAACTTATTGAGGATTAAACAAAAGGATGATGAGTTGATAAAGCAGTAAGTAAAACAAGGAATGCTGGCTGGAGTGCTCTGTCCAGCTGTGTGGAGAACTTGTTCCTCACCAAGGATGACCTAAACAGAAACAAGACAGCTCCAGACTCATGCCTGGAAACAGTACCTCAAAGGGCAAAAAGGTTTTGGAGGAACTGCTTAACTAGCATGAGCTGTAAATCTGGAAAGAATTTCTTTGGAGGAATAAAAACTCTGTGTTCTTAGAGTAGGAACTATATTTATTTAATTCACTTAGCAAGTTGCTCAACACTGTGATAGCTAACAAATACAGTGTGGGATTATTTCCTTTGTTAGAGCCAAGTCACTGTGACAGATTATGCCTAGACTGATAGATTTTACTTACTGTATGAATATTAATGATTTTAGTGCTCCCTTCTCAATAGTTGTGTTTAACATATGTTTCCAGAATTATGCATCATGCTGCACATAATGCACCTCTCTCTCTGGCAAGGATTTCACTGCTGAAGGTATTGTTATCCAAGAAAAGGAAAGGCTAACTGGCATGCATGCATCTTTTGTGGCCTTCAATTAACACATTCATTAAAGTCTGCCATGGCAAAGAATGAGCTTTATATGAGTGGATTTCATTACTGCCTCACACCCTGTGCACAGCTCATGTGAAATGAATTGGTTTCAGCACAGTTTGTCAAAAGCACTGATTTCTGTGGTCAGAATCCTCTACCACTCATCTGTATGAACCTTTAAATAACCTGTGAAACACAGAATGACATCTGAGATTCTTCTTTACTTATCAATAATTTTCAGAGGGATTCTTAGGTGATTTGTTAAGTTTCTGTAGGATTTTCTGTCCAGGCTGTAAATCTAATTTCCTAATGAAATTTTGGCTGCACTTTTCCATATATTCTTTTCTTTAGTAACTTTGAATCCCTGACATCACAAACTTCTGGAGCCTTTTCCTCAGTTATTAAATAGTGCTGGAAAATTTGTCATATGTGATCACAGAAAGGGAAGCTCATTGGAGAAGCTATTTATGACTGTGCATGTCTGCTCTGAGATAACAAAAATACCTGAACTCTTCCTTTGTATTTAAGCACTGAAATTTTCACTGAAATTTTTAAGAAGCTCAAATCTAAAAGAAGAGAAACTAAGAGCCTAATTCTTGGAATATTTTGAACTCCTCCTTCATATTTAGGTACTGAACTTCCACTGACATTTCTAAGAAGCTCAAAACTAAAAGAAGAGAAATTAAGAGCCTAATTCTTGAAGATTTTGGCCTTGGTCCTGCCTGATTGTGAATTTGAGCAAGGTTCACTGACTGCACTCTCATAGATTGCTGTGGTTAATTTTTTTGCTCTTTTTTTTTCCATTTCTAGTTCTACTGTGTTCCTGATTCCTTAGCAAGTTTTCAAGTGTAAAACTGGGGATGATCATTCTTTATTTCTATGTAAAAATCAAATCACTGCTCCTTTCCACAAGAACTGAATTCCCCACAAGACTGAAAAAACACAAGAAAAGGAACAAAACCACATTCATCACATTTCTTTCTACGCTTTCTAAGCAGACAGTGGAAATCATCAGCATTTTTACACTGTGACTTGTGCACCACGTTCCTGTGCTGAGCTCACCTTGTCAAGGAAGGTGGGGCGGTCCATGGAAGACTCTTTGGAGATTGGTGGTGGGCGGCAGCCAAGGGGTTTGGTGACCATTCCATTATAGTCGGTCACTCCCATTCCACGCTTGTCCATTTCCACCTTCTTTTCCAGCAGAGCACCTGCATAGAAAAGGGAAATATATTGAAAAAAGTGAGGTAAAGGGAGCAAAGTTGCCAACAACAGTTCAGAGAAATTCATCTTGCTTACGAAAGCAAGGCAAGAAAATAAATATTTTCTAATCAATTGGAGTTTAATCAAATGTTTATAATCATGCAGGGTTCCTGTGTTGCTTTAAAGACAAAAAAGTTACTTACACAGATACTTACTCATGGCCTGATCAAGATTCATACTGTTGCTCTTCAAGGCCTCTTCCGCTGGCTCTCTCTGTTAAAAACAGGAATTATGTTAAGAGGAAAAGCAATCATGTCCATGTGATTTCAAAGTAACCTGAGAAAACAGACACAACTCTTAAATACTGGGCTTAATGTTTACTCAGCAGCCTAAATAATGTCTGTGTGTGGTTTTTTCCTGCTTTCAGCAATTCTCACAATTCAGGTATTTCAGTTTGTCAAGGAAGTACTGGCTCTACAAGGCGAAACACATTGTTCTGTTTAAACATCTTCCTGTTTTCCATGAACAGCTCAAATATCACAATGATATGACTTTCTCTAAGAAACAACCCAGCTTTACTCTCATTTCACCTGTTTAATGAAAAAAGAGGAATGGGAGGGGATTATTACTGCACTTCAAAGTAATACCTGTTGTTATAAAACTATGAACTTCAAAATCTTATCCCAGTTCATCTCAGAGCACTGAATACGTTTAGAGTAGATTTCTGAAATCACAGTATGTTTCAATGCAGGTCAGAGCTACTTCCTGGCCTGGAGACTGAAGATCTTGGTGTAGCTACAGTCTGAAACAGCCACAGTCAGAAGTACAAGCTAAAAGCTAAGGCACAGTGTGCTGCCTGAGCACTACTCACAGGGAAGCCCATGTCTGTGAGCTGTTTTATCAGACGGTTCATGATCCAGGCCTCATCCTGCTTGCTAGATGTCTTCATGCCCTTAGTAAATAAATGGGAGATTCCATTAATGGGCTGCTTGCCACGTTCATTGTAGTGAGATGTACATAAAAGAAATGGTAAGTGGTTTTTATTAATAGCACATGCTACTGAAAGATGTATTAGTACATTAATTCAGAAAGTATTGAAGAACCCTCCGAGCAACGCGACTAAGATTCTCTTCCCCCAAAAGTGTAAAAATTTATCTCAGCTGAATAGGTGTTCAGTGTACTATTTAGTATTTGATTTGCTGGCCACTGAATTAAAGCCACCTTTGAATTTAAGTATTTCATTTTAATCCTTGGCAGAAAAATATAACGAAATAAAGCTGAAATAGTACAACACTTCCTGAAAAACATTCCCAAAAACAAGTTTGCAACCTTGAAGTTAAGAATGTTACTCAGTGTATTTTCTTAAAAACAAACAAGAGCGTCTAGATAAACACCTTTAAAAGATCTTTGTGCAGCTTTTCTATCACAATATCCTTAAGAAGTCTCTTCTTTTCAGTTCTCCAGAAAGTACCAAGGGACAAGCGCGGATTTGTTTTGGGCTGTGGACAGTACAAGAAACAACCATACTTGATCAAATCACCGGCCTAACTGTTGGCTAATGGATTAACAAACAAAGTGGCTAAAAGCATTCCCAATTCCTTTAAGTTACAGCCTGGCCTTGTCCTGAAATAAAGGCTGTGCAATGGAAAATTTCCTCACACAACTGTCTACGTTCTCGGTTGAGTGCAGCATTAACACAAGTTCACTTTGTTCTCACACACACACACACTGTCCTCACAAATAGAAAACAGCATTTTGTGTTAAACAGCTCCATCACAATGTTTGCTTTTCCACCACCATGGGAAGTGTCTGAAAGCCCCCTTAACACCTTCTTCTCTTTCTGTTAATACATTATAATTTCTTTAGAATGCATGGAAGTTTATAAAACTTAGAGAAAACAAAGGCAACAACAACAAAACTCCCGAAGCATCTGACATGCCTAAATTCAAAGATCTCCCATTTTCCCCTGAAAACAAGGTAGGCTGTACTTGAACCACTGTAGTGGCAAGCTGTGCTTATGTTCAGGTGTCAGAGCTTTAATTTCAGGTGTAATGCACCAGCAAATTTGTGACAACTTATTCCACAAACGTTACACTAATTCCACTCTTGCAAGAGAGTGTCTTAATTTTTGTCTTACCTTTTGAAGTCCTTTCTTCGGGGCATTCCCCCAGGAATTACAGGAGGAGCTGCTCTCTTGTGAAGCAGTATTATTCCACATATCTCCTTCTTCATCTTCCCACTGACTAGTACTGAGATTCACATCATCCCCACCACTGCCCCAGCCTTCTTGCATAGATTTTGAAGCTGGAAGGAAAGTGGGAGAAGAAAAGTATTATTCAGTTTCCTGCAAATTTCACAGAAATAGTCTTTTGTGCCATATCCAGTGTACTAATGTGAGCATTTTCAAGAGACAAAGTTGTTCATCACATAGCTTAGAATGTCTTCTTTGAAGCTAGCAACAAAAAAGGGAAGTTTTTTAAGAGAAGAAAACATCCAGCAACTTCCAAGTCCTGCTTTTCCCAGAACCAGTAAGATCTGTGGTCATGGCCACTCCACTCTCCCAGGAACAAGGAAGCAAAGTATGAGCACACATTTGTTAAGTGCTATTTTGCTTTCAATAAATCTCACCATTTTACCTACCACATTTTTCCATGAACAAACCAGATTTCCAAGTCATTAATGCTCAGACACTCATTCCCATCTTGAAGAATGAAGAATCTGAAAGGAGCTTGTGGGCTGCAGGAACACTTCACATTCAGTGATGAGGTTGTGTCACCTCAGTCTGTTTTTTCCTGTTTACTCTGTTTAAAGCTGGGATTACTCATCTTAAGAGTTCTCACTCCCTCTTTTATGTTTTCTGGGAATTCTAACTATGTCTCACTATGCAGGAGAGAATCTCTAGGCAACCTGCAAAGCCAAGAGGAGAGTCTAAAGCAATCACAGTGGCCCTCAGGACATTCAGAGATGGAGGAGATTTACTAAATACCACGAGTTAGGAATCACAAAGCAGGAAGTAGTTCAGGATGTTCCTGAACCTGGCAACAGTTTTAATGGCTGAAGAAAACACCCACTCACTCAGTTTAACCCAACATGAGGTTGTTATCATTAGTGGGTCTCAGGTGTTGCTTTTCCTACCAGAATCAATTCTATCTTGACTGTTCTCCACTGCTTCTCATCCCAATACAGGTTTCTTTTAGACACCAAGGGTTTAAGACCTAGTCACGTTCTTCTGCAGTTTCACAGTTTCCTGCACCTCTGCCATCCTGCTTTTCAATCAGACAACAGTACTCTCCTTTAAATTTCCAGATGGATGCACCATATTCATATTTTTGAATTAACTGGGTATTTGGATTAGTGTGGCCTTGTGACAGCTAACAGTTTTGAGAATGAAATAATGAAGGCGGCCCTGTGACTGAAATGCAGAGAAAAGCAGAAGTGGCAAAGCAAACTCCTGTGACTGAGATGCAGAGAAAAGCAGAAGTGGCAAAGCAAACCCCCTCCCCTGGCAGGACAGTGGCAGCCCTGTGTGTACCTGGTTTGCACAGTGCTGGGGCAGCAGCTGGAGCATTTGTTCTTCCATAGGTCCCTGCAGGCTCGGCAGGATTCTCTCCCCACCCAGTCCCACTGCTGGGGGGCTTCCCCCAGGCTGAAGTGCCATTATCAACTGCAGCAGAAGGGGAGGAAGGCTCTCCCCAGGAAGCTTCACTCTTGGTGTGGACAGCAGGCATCTCTCCCCAGCCTGCTGGAGCAAGGCAAGGAGAACAGTGATGAGAGGTAAGGTTTCTTCATCAAATAATACAAAAAAAGTTTAAATTTTGCTCATGAGTTTCGCAGGAAAGAGCATGAACCAGTAAGTACATACAGTGATTGTAGTTAAGTGTGTTTAAAAAAATCCCTTAAATTTGGTTTTAGGAGTTTTTTATTAATTCAATACTAATGCAATATTGTTAACACAACAGAAAGAGGGTTTTTCTCCAGCGCCAGGAGCAACCAGGCTGCCAAGTGAGCACCACACTGGTCCCAAGGTGCAGCTGCTCCCACCTGCCCAGGGCCAAGTTCCAGAGACCAAGACCCCAGTCTGACTTGGGCCTTGCTTCCTTGAAAGATCTTAACCTTTTTTATTTCCTTTTCACTGTTTAAAAACTATAAAATTTCTTTTCTCATGCCCTGGCAGTAAGATGCTGTTTGATTGTATCTAATCTGAGTGAAGATTATCTGTGCTGAATGTATTCCTTAAAGCTATTATTACAGCTCATGGTTACCTACCTATCCCTCATCACTGACCCTAAATATTATAATAAATATTATTTTAAGGGGAATTAATCAAGACTGCAATGAGAATCCATAATCAAAGCACAGGGAATGGCAGGTAGAAGCCACTGTTTTCCTACAGAGCATTACATGAACTCACTGAAGACGTAAGCTACTCCAAAGAAACAGCTTTAGTCTTGCTGGCCTTGAATGTAATGCTCTTAAATCCATCTGACAGGATTTCAGCCCTGCAGCAACAGCCACAGGGCTCCTGAGCCTACAGAGCAACCTGACCAACACAGCAAAGGGGTAAACTGAATTTACAGCCATTGTTACCAGAGATTTTCTGGAGAGAGGACTTGGATCACAGGTGGAGTTCAAGGTACTTTGTAAACCAGCACAAAGAGAGGAACAACAAGCAAGAAAACAAAATTCTTACAGATACCTGACACTAACCTATTTTTCTACAATTGTAAAAAAACCTACATCACATTACATGACAGCTGAGATCTTCACAAATATTGTAGAATTCAGTCTGTTTAAAAATTCCACTTGTAACTAGGCTGCTAAATTAGGAACTTTTCCCTTTTCATTGGAGATGAATGTTATTAAGATGAGTATTTTCGAAGTGAATGACCAGATGCTGCTTTGCCACAGCATTATTTCCTTTTTTTCGCTCCACAATGGCATCTGTAAAAATACTCTGGAAAGGTTTCAAAAAGCAGGAGTAACATTTTTTGTACAAATTGACACCCAGAATAGGTAGGCAATGGCAAGGGAGTGTCTAACAGCACCTTGAAATACACTGGAATACCCAAACATAATGGTTCACTGAGCAACAAGTCCTTGCAGAACTCACTGAATGCCACAGAATTCCCCTTACCAGAAGCTGCAGCAGCATCCATTGCCAATAACAACTCAAACATTGCCTGGCAGAGAAAACAATCAAATAGATGGGCCCAGAGCTGTGCATTGATACCATGTTTCTCCATTATATATTTATCTTAGGCTCTATTCCTTACAGCAGCTCTCTCAGACACTGATGCCAGTGCAGATGGCACAGCGAGTGCCAAAGTCTGCACTGGTGTGTGGCAGCTTCAGAAAACTCCTTCTCTACCAGCAAGAGGCACTGAATTTAAAGAGAGCTCCTAAATTAACTCAAAATATCACTGTTTCATTCAAGCTATTTCCATTTGAAACAAAAATGCCATGGTTTAGGCTCCAGCAATGTACCTTACATTTCTGGTTATTTTAAGGTGTGTAAAGAAGATAAACTGGCGGATCCACAGATGTACCTAAATGAACCTGTACTTAACATGACAGCTTCCTTGGTGTTGCACCTGAAATGCTAATTTCAAGGTTCCTGCTTGTATTTTCTAGGCAACTTTATTTAAGGGAGGCTTTGTTTGAGTTTCTGCCTCACTACTCAGGAGGCAACTGGCAGACAACTGTGAGTATTAAATCATATTGGCAGCTGCAAAAGATTAACTGCAGGCAAATGAAACACTAAACAAAACATCTCCACAACACCACCCAGACTGCAAACAGGGACAGTGCAGAGTATTAACATCCCCCTGGCTTCATGCAACCTCTACTAGAAACTTTACCTAATTCAATTTAGGAAATCATCCTTAAAACACAATTTATACATTAAAAAGCCAAAGTGTGCTATGCTATAGAGTAAAAACCTCAAAAAACCTGGTTCCTCTGTTGCCCTTAGAAATTCAACTTCAACTAAAGGCCACAGATGTGTCATGTACAAATTATTTTAAGTGCTTTTAAATGCACTGAGCGGGAAATAATATGGGATTACAAATAATGGAAGAGCCAGCCTTTACTAACAGAAAATAGTACAAGTACATAAAAGCAAACAAAATAAATCTACAAAAAGTTTTCCAAACTATCTTAACAGATAAAATTAAGTGCAGGAAATTAGTAAATAAAACCTGAAGGCTGCTGGAAAAAATAACCTGTGCACTGCAAAAACCTGAAAAAACCTGAACCTGGCCAAACATTTTCAAAAGTTCTGCTTGGAGAAAACTTCCTATTTTCCGATGAAAATGATACAGATTTAGGCTGTCCTGGCAAAAGCTCCTCAAAACCCACCCAGATCTTCACAAATGTTGTTTCACAACAGAATGTGCTCCATTTAAAGGCTTCTTTGGCAAGAAAGTGAGGTTTTAGTACTGAAGTTTTGAAACATTGTTAGAATTGCAAGAAATGAAAAGATCCCAGTAAGTAATAAACATGGACACATTGGCAGAGCTTTGTTTTATAGAAATAAAAACATAATTAACATTGGACCACAGCCAACAGGAAATCCTCAAGGGAAAGTGAAATGTTAACTAAGCTGTGGCAGGATGCAGTTGTTTTCCCTCAAAATAACCCTATAGCTATTTGGATGGCAGAAATTGTTTTCTTTCAAGTTGTTGGTCTGTGATAAATACCAAAGCACACGAGCACAATACAGGCAACCCAAAATTTTAGAACCTTATATAGATAAAAAAGAAGATATCAGGCAAAAAAAGAGGTTGTTTACTAATTACACACTAATTATTCTGGGTTTAATATATATACATTTAAGAGCCATCTACAAGCTTTAATCTTTCAAATTCTCATTTTCTGAAAGGGATTCCAGTTCATCACTGAGCATTCAGAAAGCTCTAATTTGGGTTTCAGCAGTGACATCACCCTTGTGTGAAAATCGAGGGCAGCTCTCTCAGCATCACTTGGCTGCCCCCCAAAACCTGGCTATTCATGGGCTGAGCACCCACCAGAGGGTTTTAGGCTTTCACATGAGCACCCTAAAGGAGCCCAAAGCTGAGCTGCTTTCAAATCCATTCTGATGGAAGTTCAAAGTAAGAAAAGCACTGCCATGTGAGCTTCCACTTAGCAGCACAGGATTATAAAAGGAACAGAGATGTTTGGAGCTTTCAGAACTTAGACCCAGTTCAGGTTTTTAAAACTTAAGCTCCTCACTCTCTAGTAACCACAAAGACCTTAATTTGTGACCTACAATCCCCACAGGAAAGGCTGTGTTATCTTCTGTTGTTTCTTTCCTCAGCTGGAGGATGCTGGAACCCTGCCAGGCTCTCCTGATGTAATGAGCAGGAAAGCATCAAGCCCACTCCTCAGCACTTGGAGGGAGGATCTGATGCTGTTTGTGATCCAAAAAAAATCTCTTTAAATAAATTCTGTTTGCAAAGCCATTTCTTATTTCCTATTCCCCCCATATCAAAGCTGCATGAGTTAGAAATGTTAGGAAGAATTATGCACAAGTAATTCTGATTAAACCCCAATCTAAGCCAAACCCACCAGCTTTCTGCCCCTCTTTCTAAATAATTCACTAGTACCTTAAAAATAAGCTCCTATAACCACTAAAGACTGTATCTATCACATCATCTATTTCTTTCCCCCTCTTTTTTCCCTCTTCTTTTCCAATGGAAAATGAAACTCCTTAGAGCATTCCTTATTTTCACCAAGTGTTTACCAACATCTGCTTCCCATCAATGGCTTTTAAGTTCTGCCTTCAAAGGATCTGGAGAACTTCTGGGGATGGGTGACAACTTGAATAACAAGACTGTAACTTGGCCTCTATTTCCACACTAATAAAGCATACACTCCAATCCCAAAAGGAACTGTTAATCCTTTGTGAACTCCTAACTAGGGCTGTGCAGCAGAATTAAAATCCACTTCTTTGCCTGCAGGACGTGTGACTGTGACAACTTCCATCTGCCAACTCCTCTCTACTTATACAGGAATGCAATCCATGATTCCTTATTATTTATACTCCCTGAAAGTGACTGGCAGAGCTCATCATGACCCACGCAGGTGACAAAAGCCCATGGTAACTACAGAGTTCAAGAGTTGCAGGATTTTAGATGAGTGTGCACTGTAGAACAGGCTCTAATAACACAATCATGCTTTGCATGGAAAAGAATTGCTGCTGGATGAACTTTGGTTGTGGATTGCAGAAGTTTCCTGGTGACAGGATTCTCTGCAGAGGCTGCAAATGCTCATACAAGTGGAGAGGGATTGGAGTAGGAAAAAGAGTTAAACAGCACAAACCCAAAGTGCAGGGCCCTGTCTGTGTGGGAGACAAGACACTCACTACTTGCTTCCCATGTTTTGGATGATTTGTGGATGTTTCAGGTCCGTGTACATTTCCCCCAGAGCACGAGGATGCTGCTGTGCAGCTGCCCTGGGAAAAGGGGGCTCCTGCCCAATTCCTGAAGGGAAACCCCTGGGATCCATCCCTTGGAATTGCTGCTCTGGGTGGGAGATAAGCACAGCTCCCTGTCTGGCACAGCCACAAGCAAACACAGCAGAGCTCAAGACACAAGGAACTGCTCCTTGCTTCCATTTAGACAAAAATCCTTCCAAATATTTCCATGTTTCACCTTTATACTTGTACTATACCAAGAGTTGGTAATACACCTTTATATACTTTATGTACACTATATCCAGAATTGCTGTACTATAAAAGTATAAGGTTTAATTTATGCCTGCTACAACTTGATCTAAATTTTCATATCAGAACCGTATTTTTAATTGTCTTCACTATTACTCATTTTGTACTTTTCCTGCATGCTGACTGAAATATATTCTGAGAGCTGGCTTTGCTTATCTTGGAAAATTAAAAAAAAATAAAGGAGAAGATCAATGATCTGTTATCTTAAAAGATCTTAGAATCTTTCTAGCTCACATTTTTCAAGAAGCCCTACACTCACTTGAACCTGGTTGGGGGCAGCTTGAGCAGGTTGGTTATGTGCTCATAGGCAGCTTTCTGAATATGTAAACAAATTGCTTCAAAGAAACCCTTCCTTTGCTGCTGTCCATGCTCCAAAGGAATCACTGCAGATTAACACCAGCTTTTAAATTCCATTTTCGAAATCTGAAGGGCTCAGGACCGTTAAGTTTTCCTCTATAAGGTGATAATTATTTGAATAATATTAACAATGCATTGCTGTGTATGAACAGTTTCACAAGCACCAAAGTAATCCTCCAAAAATCACCTTAATGAAAAACAAAACCTCACCTCAACTCAAACAAAAATCCACTTTCATGATACTTCCATTACAATTCAGGAATCTGAATTGTTGTTTCATGGATAAAGTTTTAAATATGGATTACATGAGGCAGTCACATATGTTGGGCTGACCAAGTACAAAGCCATTTAAAGATTCTCCTTCTGGAGCACATTATTTCATTAAATAGGTACCCTCTACTGTTAACATATTTGACCAGAGTGGGGAACCTAAGACTATTTTTATACAGACATTAAAGCAAATTTGAAACATTCCAAAACATCAAAGAGAAAAAGGATGGGAATGAGAGAACAAATCCCACTTGGAGAAAAACGTGGCTAAAAAGTCAGTTCTTAGCCATGACCATGATGAAACAAAAACCTGGAAACAAAACTCAGATGGAGAATTTAAAAGAGTACTGCACGATTAGATTTATTTTGGAGAGGTCTGTGGTCATGACATAGATATGGGCTACTAGTGTAACTTTTATTTAAATACCTCTCTTTTAAGCATTTTTCCCATTTTTATTCCTTGCTGCTTGTCTGCAACAGCACCTTGCCTTTGATTACAAAAATTCCTAAATGTCTAAATTCTTGTCTTTGAAACACAGCTGAAATTAGGATAACCTAACTTCAGCAACCCTAAGTAACACCTTGAATCAGTCCTGCTTTTTGAGAACCACACAAAATCCAGGATGCTGCCTGTGCCTGACCCCTGTCTTTTATTCTTCATAAAAGACAACAAGCTGGACAGAGAAACAGCAGCAGCCTAAATTCATGCAATTGTTAATAAACATCTGTTGCCAAGAGATGTTTTGCAGAAAAGAAACAGATGCAGACTGTCTAAACACATTGAGCCTGCGCAGTGGGGACAGCAGAAAATAACAGAAGAAAGGTTTGCCAAAATCCCCCAGCCTCTCAAATGGCTGAATTAAAAGGTGTTAAAAAACTGTGGAAGAGATGTTAAAATGAACATGGATCCTCAACCTAAAACCTACCATGCTAATGACTAAATATTGCTTCAAGCCTTTCTTACATTCATTTAGATTATGGAAATTTGTGTCAGGTTCCATGGGTTCTGTCCTCAAGACAAGACAGAGAAAAGGAACAAACATATTCTGGACATAAACACAGGATTTCTACCCAACACACCAACAGAACAGACAGCATTCAGCAACTGGTACTGGTATAAAGCATCTCTTAAACCTATTTTACGAAATATTTCACAAAACTGTTGCCATACCTGGGCCAAGCAGCGGGGACCGGTTCGGCTGGGCACTTGACTGGTGCGATGGCTGAGGTTCAACCATGTTGGTGTTGATAATGGTGCTAGTGGTGGTGGTGTTGGTTGTGGTACTGCTCTGAATTATAGGATTATTTCTATCCCACATGTTTACAGTCTTGTTGTTGTTGTAATTTGGGTCGCCCCAAGCTGAGGTACCATCATCGATTTCCATCTTGCGGCGAATGGACGGTGGAGATGGCTCTTCCCAGCCAGTTGCCTCACAGTTCTCTTTTTGTTTGGCTGGCACTGGCCCACCAACCCACCCTGACCCCGTCTGTTTTACAGAAGCAGCTCCTCCCCAGTTACTCACATTGTTGTCCTGGGGTTTATTAGCCCAATTTTGTTGGGGGCCTGGCTTTAAAGATTCCCCCCAACTTGTACCTGTATTAGCCTTGCTGTTTGTGCCATTCCCCCACCCACTGGTCCCAGACTTTGTGGAATCATTCCAGCCAGACCCCGATCTATTGTCAGAATCCCATCCAGATCCATTCTTCTTCCCATCACCCAAGTGTCCAGGAACAGATGATGAATCTGTCCAGTCTCCACCTCCTGAAGTCCAGCTTGGATTTGATTTCTGTCCATCTCCCCAGTTTTGAGATTTGGGTTTCTGAGGTTCACCCCAGGTAGGTGATTTGTCCTCCTGATTTGCGGTCCCACTCCAAGTGTGGCCGCTTTTGGCAGCAGCAGCATTATTAACAGTAGTAGAGCTTGCTGACTCTCCCCACCCCCCTGGGCCATTTGGTGCTTTGTTGTTATTGTCTCCCCAACCTGTATTTGTTGGAACAGCTGCCGGTGGAGAGTTGACCCACCCAGATACTGAAGAGGTATTTGTACTGTTCATGATGGACCCATCGTTCTTCCCCCCTGAGTTTGAAGATTGAGTAGCTGCACAACCCCAGGCCTCAGTTCCATTGTCATTCTTCCGTTCAGACCTTGGGGACTCTTCAAATTCCCAGGCAGTGTTTTGCTTCACAGGGGTCTGTCCCCACCCCGTATTGGACAGGACCCTGGGGTCAAGGTCATTTCTTGGCAACTGAACTTGCCCTTGGTCTATCATCCCTTTGTCTCTCCTCCTGCCCTCTCCAGCCCCCTCCCTCCCAGTACTGCCTTCATTTTGACTCCCACCGCTGTCGTTGCTTCCTTCACTAGCCGTGGTGCCAGACGCCGCAGCTTTGGCCCAAGAGTTCATTTGTTCATTGCCCTGCTGCATGGCAGGATTGGGACTGGTAACACTCGAGCTATCCCACCCTGTTGATCCTTTCCCATTGATGTCGCTATTGGAATGCTGGTTTGGGGGCTTGCCCCACTCGCCGTTGACGCCGTTGCTGGCGCTGCGGTTGGGGTGGCCCCAGGCTCCAGAATGCACACTGCCAACCCCGCCACCGCCCCTGCCCCACGCCAGGACCCCGGGGCCGGAGGGAGGCCCCGAGTCCCACGCGTTCGCTCCGTTTCCTTCCTTCTGCACAGCGCTGCTGGATCCGTTTTGTTTAGCACTTAATGCTGAGTTCACAGTGTCTCCATTCCCCTGACTGAACCCAGAATTGCTGTTTCCTGCGGCAGGATTACCTGGGGACATCCCCCATACTGAACTGCCCATTCCTTCACCACTGCCCCCGCTGACTTGAGAAACCGCTGTCCCGTTAGCACCAGGAAGGCCTTGCAGGTGGGGCGGGATGATGGCCCCCATGCCCACGGCCATCCCCCAGTTCGGCAGTCCGTTTGTCTGCATTGCATTGATAGGGTTTGGTGAAGAGTTCATGGGGTTAGTGTTATTTGGTCCATCAGTGTTAAGGTTCTGAGGTTGTACGCTGAAAGACACATTCTGAGAAGTGGACGTTTGTGGTTCTGTGCTCTCTTGCGGCAGCAAGTTTCCCCAAGCACCTAAGGTGCCTGGTGGGTTCCCATTCTGGTTGCCCATGTTCTGACCTATGGCACTGACTGGACTGCAAATACTGGAAGGGTTGCCTGCTCCCACAGTTCCTTCATGTCCAAGTACAGGCCAGGCAGCTGGATTGGCATTAGGGTTAAGGTTAAGATTAATGCCAGCATTCGAGTTGGAAGCACCCCAGCAGTTCTGACTTCTACCGTCTCCCATCATGTTGTCCATCTTTCCATCCCCACCACTGGCAGAGCAGTGAGCTAGGCCAGAGCTGGAGCCCGCAGCCACCCCCCACACCCTGGCCGAGCTGCCGTTGCCGTTGGCTCCACCAGCTCCAAGGGCACTCTGGTTAGAAGTGCTTTGGACGAGTGCTCCGTTGGCGCCATTATTGCCATTAGTTTTCTTTGTATGTCCAGTGAAGTTGCCTTGGGCACTCCCTGTAGCCATGCTACTGTTCTCTGAGCCACAGTTGGAGGCAGAGTCAGTGTCTGTAGTACATTCTGAGGCAGACTCAGTCTCAGCTCCGGTAATGGAAGGCCACGCTTCCTTGTCAGTCCTGTCTATTATCACTTTATCCCAGCTGCAGTTGCCTTCACTCCTGAAAGCGGGCTGCTGTCCCCAGTGGGAATTCTCATAATGGTCTCCCAATCCACTGTGGCTGAGATCTGAAAGGATCCAAGGTTAAAAATGAGTCCACTGTTCAAGCACTGCAAAAGCCCTCTATTAAAAGCGCTGTTTTACATCACTAGTTACAACATTACATTCTGCTAAAATTTAGAGTACATTCTCTAACATAATGCAATTTTCCTCACTACAATGCTACAATTTTCCTCACTACGATGCTCCTATTAACTTGTTTGGGGTTTTTTTAATCTGAAAAAATTATCAATTAAAATAACTGAACAATTTCATTTTAGAACAGAGAAGTGTTTTGTAGCCCTCAGTGTACCAGTAAAAATAAAAAGCAGGCAATAAATAAGAAGAGCAAATATAGTAATTTATGTGTAAAGTCAAAAAAGCAAATTTGGAAAAAAAACAGAAGAGTACCTAGCAGACTCTTACCATTTATCTTGACTCAATTCTCATTCTTCAGAGAAACACAATGAAAGTGCATTCAATAAAAAAATGTAAAATGTCATCCTGCCCTGAGATATCACATACACACCCACATCACAACACAGAAAATTCATACAGTATTTAAGTTTGCAACCCTTCTTGGAAACAAAGAAACAAATCCAGACAGCAACCTTTACTGTTAGGTGCCAGTTATAAACACCACCAATGTATATTTTAGCAGAGAACTTGGGCATCTCTAAATAACTGACAGCTTTGTCAGGAAACTTACCTCTCCCAGGCTTTACTCGTGGTTAATACATCATTTGGGATTTGTACACACAATCCCCTGTGTCCCCAAGCCAATGAAAAGTGATGCTGTGCCTTTTCAACACTGTCACAGCCTCAAACACAGACACTAACCCAAAAATTAACCAAAAGCTCTTGAGCAGCTGCTTGCTCACCAGGGTATGACGATAAACTGGAAGGCACAACACGTCTCATGTTAAGAACTCAAGCTTTGGTCAAGGCTTTGCATTTCCTTTCCATCCCAACTGCTCTGTGCAAGATTATTTCTCTCAGTTTCTTTTGACAGGAATTTGATAACAAGTATTTCAGTCTGATCCAATCTGCAGAAGAGCTCGTCTTAAATGCTTGCACATATCAAAGTAACGAATTTTGGATGTCAACTATGTTAACTTGCTTTGAATCTGCTGCAACATGGCTTGTACTCTTTTTGTGAATAAAATGAATATTTTTGTGGGGAAGATGGATGCAACAAATCTCCCAAACAAGTTGTTAACAACGAATGCCTAATATGAATTAATTTAAATCGCAAATATGTTGGTGTGATGAGCTCCTCTAATTAGAGGTGTTCTGATACTGCAAAATTTACTCCAGAGATGAGAAAAAGCTCTTTCTCTCTGACAAAGTCTTGTTCACACATTTTACCTGTAGCTTTTTAAGGTGGTTGCTTGGTTGCCTTATGAAAATTTTGCAAGATGAACAAATAACGTGCTAAACCAACCCAGATTGCTTTTTAAAAAAAATTTAAATTAATTGAAGCAGAAGAAAGGATTTTAGAGAAAGGAAAGGAAAAACAGTATTAGTTGATTATCTATCTTTTCATCATACCAGGAAAAGACCTAAATAATCACAGAAAATAGAATTGCTTGGGTTTGAAGGGACCTTAAAAATCATCTCATTCCACCCCCTGCCATGGGCAGTGACACCTTCCACTGTCCCAGGGTGCTCCAACCCTGTCCAACCTGGTCTTGGACACTTCCAGGGACCCAGGGGCAGCCACAGCTGCTCTGGGCACCCTGTGCCTTACCACCCTCACAGGGAAGAATTTCTTCCATAATAACTGACAAGCACATGAAAAATCTGAAAGAATGTGAACAGAACCACTTGGATTTACCTAGATTCCTTCCTCTACATGCAATGGCTGGAAAGGAAGAAAGCATCCAGTTATTCCTGGATGGATACAGTCACTGCTACAGCACGTTAAACATTTACCTGATGATCTAAGATTTGCTACACAGGTGTTAAACTGAGCCCTGAATCCCAGATAAGACATGGAAGGGGAAGGCAGGCTGTGCAAGGACTTAAAAAGGGGTCAGCAGGGTCAGAGAAATGAGCCGAGGAACATTCTTAGCAGAGTAGGAATGAACAAAGGGAAAAAAGCAGCAGCAGGCCAGGCCAGAAGAAAAGAAGTTGAGGCAACCAAGGAATCAGATAAGAGGAGTTACAGGAGATTTTATTCAACCCTGTGGGTGGTGGGACTCAGGGCTGCGTTTGAGGCTGACAGATGGATTTGAAAGTGGCTGGAAATCCATTGTTGCAATGAAAGGTCTCCTCAAAGCTGAAAGCTCAGCTCTGTGTGCAGGTGCTGCCCCAGCAGAGCCCTGCAGGGCAGGCTGGGGAAGGAGGATCAGGAGAGCACCCAGGACGTCTCCATGCTCACAGCACCATGGCTGATGAGATGAAAGGGAGCTGTTTGTTTAATCATTTTCTTTCTCCTCTCCCCAAAGACATTGGTTAAAGCAGTGCTCAAATTTGAGAACACTTTGGAGACAAAATAAAGGGAAGGAGAGGGACTGAAGATTAAAAAATAGCTTGGAATGATTGCTGAGAGTAGGGAACAAAACAATTTGTTAAATACAAGACCAGATCTTCGGGAGCAGTAAGAGAAACCATGAAGAAAATAAAATTATAATGGAGAAGAACTGTTAAAACCAAAGAGATGACCATATTAAGAGTAGAAAATGGCCAAGTGCCTGGGCTTGGTTGGCCAAGCACAGCTTGGCAAGATCCCAGCAGGAACGTGCAGCTCCAACCCCTGGGCTTCCCAAGGCTTTGCAAACCCAGGGGCTCCCTTTCCTGTCCCACTCTCCCTGAGGTTCAGATGATTCCCCCAACAATACCCATGGGCTAATCTGGCAGTGGTGGCTGTGGTACGGATTACAGGAATTCTGTGGAGGGGATGTGAAACCAGGGATCCACTGTGGAGCAGCAGTGGGGTCCTGCTGGTACCTCCCACAAATCACAGCTCAAAAATCACAGAAAAAACTTCACAATAACCTCAGAATGTCCAACACACACTGGAAAAATCAGTTGTAACACCAAGGCTGCTGTCATAAAGCTCGCAAGAAAAGGACATATGAAGAAAAGGGGAAAAAAAATTCACAGCATGAACAGACACCTGCAAAAACTGGGGCTTAGCTGTCAGACAAACCAAGAGCTTGAATACAGATCTTGAATAAAGTAATGTAAGTTTGATATTCTTGTCTCTAGAAGCAAATAACAAAAAGGCTTTTTTCCATTTTAACTAAAAGGGGCTTGCTGCTATGAAATAAATAATGAGTAGCACAGTCTTACTTAATCTGTAACAACCTTAAACATTTGGGAAAAATAATGAATGTGAAATATTTTATATGATTAAATCAAGAGAACTTTTCTGCTTGTTTATTTGCTTGTTTTTTGAAAAAACATATTTACTCCAACTTTCTAGGAAACTAACTGTTCACAGAAATTCACAATATTTTGTTTTCTTTTCAAAGCTGTTAAGATTGAAATGGGAAACTCATTTTCAAAATTCTTAAGAATGGGTTCCTCTTAATTTATGCAAAGATGTGAAATAAAAGCACTGAGTCCACCAGAAGCATTTCTACCACTCCTCTGTGAGCTGAGCAAAGACTGTAAACAAGGCACAAGGAACAGGAACCACAGGTATTCTGTGTTAGCAAATCCTAGTGCTGGGACACCACAGAGTGAGAACTATTTTTAAATTAATGCTTTGTGTTTCAATATCTTAATTATGCATCTTTTATAAAATATCATTCCCCTGATCAACAACATTTCTTCAGCCATCAGGAAGGAAATATTAATTTGAGGATAATGGCTTAAATTTGTTTTTAACAAGCACAGAACTTCTGTCCAACTGCAACCATACACATGACCTGGAAAATGCACAGCTCTGAGCAGTATAAATAACAGCATGAGGGAGTTGTTTTGTTTTGGATTGCTGTTTTTTAAAATAATATCCTTAATGGGGTGGGAGGAGATTGCTGGTGTTATTATGCACTGTAGCCAACATACTTGACCAGCTTCAATTCAGTACTTATTAAAAACAGAAAACATTTTTGGCTGTGTTGGGTAATGAATAATTAGTTACAAAATCAGTTTAATGTTTACATAGATTACAAGTGCAAAATATGAGTAGAGTGAAATGGGAGAAGCTGTTGCATGCATTTCTCAGAAAAGAAAATACTCTGCCTGCACAAGTAACTGACCCCAACTTCCCTCCTCTTGTGAAAATCTCATTTACAATCATATTTAATTTTTTTTTATTCAGGTGAGTTAAAACTAACTGTATCTTCATAGCTTCCATTGCAATAATTAGTTCAAATGCTGTGCAGTAAAACCCTGTCTCCCCAACTATAACACAGCATTCAGCTGACTTTGGAACCAAAGCACGGGCAGGGTACGAAATGGCAAAGCCTGGGATGAACTTTTAATGGAACATTATTAATAAATTGTGCTCAGCCCATTTTAAATCAGATCTAACAGTGACTCCTCTCTTATGACTTGTTTTGTTTTTCAGCCCACGTCTGTCACGTAACAACAACCAGACCCCCTGGCTCGCCCTGTGCTGCCCAAAGGACAGATGACAGACGGTGCTCCCTGCTCTGACATGCAGAACACAGAAAAATCCCAAGGGCTGCTGACAGTCCCACTGGGGATTTTCCTTGGCACATAAAGGTTAGTGATCCTGAGTCAGAATAGGAGGAAAAAAAGGGCAAATTATTTTCTCTCCCCTCCTCAAAATATAGTTTTCAATTCAACGTGAGCAGATCTTTAAAATACTACAAATGAGTTTTTCCAAATCTGAATCAAATAGGAATCGCCAGGAACATTTAAAGTGCTAAATCAAATGTAGCCTAATTTCATAAAGAAAACATGACATAAGCATCTACTCTGAATCACAAAATATAAAAAAGCAGAAAATTTGGGCACTGTAGTGCTAACATTTCAGGTTACCTGCTGCATCCAGCTCTAGGCACAGAGACAGATTTGAAAACTGGCATCTATCTGAAGCCCCTAAAAAGCTCACTCACAAGTCTCATGGATTGAGGAAGCTGAAATCTTGCACAGCACACACAATGTGGAAAGGCAGAAAAGAGATGGAAGCATTGAATAAAGCAGCTTTATTTATTTTAAAACTAAACCATAGCTAAGCCCACACGGGGGAAAGCCTGTTATCCCCTTTTCATTTTCCGCACTACGACATTCAAACGTCGCTCCTTCCCTCTGATGCTGAAAGCTTTCAAATGCATTAAGAAAACAAGCAAAAAAATAAACAAGATTTTTCATTATTACTAGAGATTCCACTAAATGCTACCCCTCTGAAACAAAAGCAGCAGTAGAAAACATCAAATCATTGCATTTTTCGGCTCAGTGCAACATATCTTTACAAGCAGCTCGCTGCGAAGACGCCATTTTATCAAACCTGAAACGCAGCCAAAAGCTCAGGACGCTGTGCTGCTGCTCTCTCGCTGAAATGTTATGTAATAAATTGATTTAACAGAAGCAGATGCTATTTTCTCAGGGTTAGGGTTACTTTCTCTCTTTTTTTGGCTCTAAAAAGGGCTGATGGGTAATAAAATACCTGAAGAAAGGAGCCGCCCAACCATCCTAGGAGACGCTACATTGTGTGCAGAGCTGTTTCTACTCCTGCCTCTACGTTCTCCAGGGCTCCCGGCTTCAATATGTCGGCTGTGTACAGTGTAAGCCTCATCCTGTAGAGCTGCCAAGAAAATCTCTCTGTGCGAGCGCGCGCCCAGACAACCTGCGAGCTCGGCCGGGCCTCGGCTGCACTGGCTATGGAAATGCCCTTTCCAGCACAGCCCTCCTCCTCCTTTTCCCTGCTCCGCTCCCCGGCTCTAGGTGAAGGTATCAACAGAGCAGGATTTTTAAGCTTTGATTATCTAATTGCAGCTGACACTAAACCGATCTTCCTTCCTCTTTAAATTCTTTCAACTGTCACAAAACATTTTCACTTTGGGACCTGGCTACAATTAGCGCCCGTAGCTGCTTTTCTGCCGCTTTTGAAAGTCAGCCAAGACAAGATGCGGGCGCTGCTGAACGCCTGCCCTGCTTGGAGTCCTCCTCCTTTCTCCTGCCCCTGCTCAGAGTCCTCCTCCTTCCTCCTGCCCCAGAGCTCCTGCCACTTGCCCAGTGCCTTCCTCCCTTTCCCAGCCCCATCTCCTGCCCTGTGTCCTCATCCCTCTCCCTCCTATCCACTGCCTTCCTCCCTCTCCCAGCCCCATCTCCTGCCTCCTGCCCGGTGCCCTCCTCCTCTTCCCAGCCTCATCTATGCCTTCTCCCCTCTCGCAGCCCCAGCTCCTGCCTGGTTTCCCCCCCCTTTTCCCAGCTCCATCTATGCCTCCTGCCCAGTGTCCTCCTCTCTCTCCCAGTCCCATCTCCTGCCTCTTCCCAGTGCCTTCCTCTCTCTCCCAGCCCCATATTCTGCCCAGTGTCCTCCTTCCTCTCCCAGCCCCATCTCCTGCCCATCACCCTCTCCCTGCTCCAGTACCAGCTCCAGCCTCATCGCTCTCCTCCCTGCCCCGGCTCCTTCCTGTGCCAAGCGTCCTCTCCCCTGCCCCAGCTCCCTCCCGCCGCCCTCCTCCCTGCCCCAGCGGCAGCTCCCAAGTCCCAGATGTACCCTGGACTGCTGCCAAGCCCTTAATGACTTCCCTGCCTCTATCTAAACCAGCTCTAAGTGGCAAATGCGAGCGCATTAATCAGCGGCACGGTTGTTTATAGAGGCAGGGAAGAGCTGCCTGAACAATGCGGAGAGAGGAGAGAGGGGAGAGGGGAGAGGAGAGAGGGGAGAAAGGAGAGGGGAGAGAGGAGAGAGGAGAGAGGAGAGAGGAGAGGAGAGGAGAGGAGAGAGGGGAGAGGGGAGAGGGAAGAGGGAAGAGGGGAGAGGGGAGAGGGGAGAGAGGAGAGAAAGGAGAGAGAGAGGAGAGAGAGGATAGAGGGGAGAGGGGAGAGAGAGGAGAGAGGAGAGAAGGTTAGAGAGGAGAGAGGAGAGAAGGGAGAGAGGAGAGAGCGCTGCCTGAACAGCCGGACCAACCATCTTGGAACACTCTGGGCTGGCAGTCTCAGCTCCCTCCACAGCATAGGAATACTCACAATGGGGTCAGCTTTACATTTTTAGGGCCTAAAGATCATCATAAATGCATAATTGCACATAGAGGGCTCTTATCAGTGCAAATCTCAATGGCTAATTCACACAAGCTTCCAGCATGCCCAATATGCTCCTTTACGATGATTTCCCCTCCTACCTGCCCCAAATACATATTAATGATGTGGTAAATGGGGCACGTTTCAGCTGTGCTGTTTCACTTCTCATCAGAGCAGTGTTGCCCCTCTGTCCTGGATCTCACCATGGCTCTTTAAAGCTTTGGCCACGCTCTCAGGGTCTCTGCCACTCCATCACTGAGGCACAATCACTGCTGCTATTCTTGGCTAAAGAACTGCTCCACTGAAGGACTCCTGAAAATAGTTGGTTTCCTCCTGAAGACATTTATTTTCTGTTTCTCTACAATAGTCTCTGAATACTGATCGAGTTCAACCTCATCTCAGAAACAACAGATAAATAGAAATGAAATCTGTTTGGTTTTGTTTCTAGTCAGAAAATTATTTCAAATGCACCCAGGAACTAGGCTTGAGAGTCAATTTTGCAAGAACAGTTTTAACTGTAACTATTGTTGTGGTATTATTACATTCCTTTAAAACTAACTATATATGATGGGAATTTCCATTAGTTAAAAAGATTAGTCAAAACTTGAGTTCCTTGTATTTTTCCTATAAATGACATAAACTTCCTATAATCAACTCCAATTTATGAAGATCAGTACTTATATAGGGCATCTATTGAAGGGCACTGTTTTTGCCAGTCAGGGCACACAGAAAGGCAAAGAAGAACCCCAAGAAATGAGTCACAGTCCAATAAAAAGCTTGGGAGTAAAAAGAAGTGCAGCTTCCAACTAACTGTGCTGGCAGAGCTCATCCTTTCCCTTCCTGTCTTGGGCCAAACTTTGATGGGGAATGTGTCTCATAAATTTAAAATTCATAATTATTAATACCTGAAGACTAAAAATGGGGATTTGAGAGGTGATGCAGCCTGCTCACCTGGTCAGAGGAACTATTCCTGATACACACAAGGTGACATTATCCCAGCCCAGCAAGGAAGCCTCCAGAAATGGAGCCTGCACATTCCCAAGTGCTCTACCTCACTTCTCAAGATTGCTTTCATAACAGCAGGATTTTCCTAATGTCCCCCCTCAATCTTCCTTGTTGAAAGTTTAGCCCATAATTTTTTATCTGATCCCTCACAGGCACGTAGAAAGTGTAATTTCCTTCCCTGCAGCAGCCATTTAAGTATCTCAGCATTTATAATTCCAATCTTCCTTTCAATCAGAAGCTCTGATTTCTTCCATCTTTGCAAGGCTTTTCTCCAGGATTTCTTCCCATTCCTGTTGCATTCCTCTGCTTCTTCCAAGTGGTTCCTTCTACCTCCAGCTGGAAAGTTCAGAGGCCTTACCCACATGTCCCTCAGGAACAGCTCTGCCTCTATCCCTCAGGCTCTGTTCTCTTTTTAACACATTAATCAAGCTTACCCTGTGACCAGACCCGTTTTTGCACTGTGAGACCCACACATCTGTATTTGGGTACAGAGCTGCTCTGGCCAAAATAAAGAAATTTTATATTTCTTTATTTCTTACCCAATTATCCAGTTGTATCACCAGTATTCCATACTGTAATTTTGCCTTTCTGTTACGTAGCACTCTTCTCCAGTTGGTTTTAACCAAAAATTTATTGAAGGCTGTTGTTTAACCATCCCCTTTGGTATAACCTGCTCTCCACAATCCCCAGTGACTCTGCATTTCTCTCCTGAAAAGTTCAACATGCACAGAAATGGCTGTTTTGGGGTTTTTTTTCCTCCTGGGATCATTCTAACAGTTACTCTGGCTGATTTACACTTCCTCAGTTCTATCTTCTCACCTCTTAACATGGGTTGGCTTTTTTCTCTTTTGTAGTTTTCACACTCTTATAGTGACCACATTGCTCCAATCCCTCCTCTGCTCAGTCTGCTACATGATGAATGATGCACATGATGACATGTCATTATTTCCACACAACTGGAAACTTTATTTCCTGAAGTCTCTAACTCACTCTAGCTTTAGTTCTAAGTTTACAGATGAAGGAGAAAGGTATTTAAAGTATTCCTGATGCCACCCATCAGTGGTTCCCTCTGTCCCACTGCCCTTGCTCTTAACTACTGACTCACTTATGAAAGACTCAGCTTTTTGTTCTTTGAGGCTCTTTTCCCTCCAAACTGCTACAAATGTCTTTATTTCTTCCTAGTATAATTATATATAATTCCTGAGCTGTAAAAATTCAGGTTTCCAGTAATTTTCACATGACCTGAGTGTGCACCTGGGGCTTTCTCATCTTCCCAAGGACTAAACTCCTTCCTACCCCTGGCCACTGTGACTTTAAGTTGTGTTGTACCTTTTACTTCTCCACCATCAGGACAGCTCCTGCTACTTGGTCTCTTCACATACTTTATCAGAGGCTGCCACCTGCACATTTGACCACCTTGCCAGGCTTTTTCTGACCTTTTCTTCCTCACAGACACCTCAGCAGGGCAGTTCTGTCCCTGGCTGTCCCTGCAGCACAGCCATCCACAGTGAAGCTGGAGAAGAGCTGCAGCTCCTGAAGCAGAAGCCAGGTTTTTGTACAGCCCCACTCTTTGAAAGTGAGGACAGCAAAAGTACAAAAGCACCTCAGTTATTTGTCCTTCCACAGATTTCTATTTTTCTTTCTCCCTGTGCAAAATTCTAATCACTGTCAAAGAGATTTGAAGCAGCAGATTTATTTTTCATGCTCTGCTGCCTGATGTCAGATAACATCCACAATACAGAAAAATTTGTTCCAAAGATTAGTTTACTGATGAGTTTCTACCATTTTTCATTCCTAATGCCCATATTTGGGCTAGGAGATTGCCGTTTTCTTGTATTCAAAGCATTAAAAGGAGTTTTTTAAAATTTTAATGGGAGACAAAACTCTCAAGTAGCTGAGACTCACTTCCCACAACTTTCCTCTCACTGCAGTTCAGAAAATGTTCCTCACCCAGGAGACAGAGCCATGGGTTAGATCCCTTATCAGTGTTATCTGCTACATTTATGGCCTTGTGTGGTGTTTTAACTTCCTTTTGTCTGAACCTACACCTGGCACTAGTGGCAAAAAATGCAATCAAGCCAAATTCTTGATTCTGGTAATTTTTCAAATTTCTGGTAATTTCTCAAATTTTTTAAATAACCAACATTTGCCAAATTCTGGTGATTTTTCCCATGTTTTGATCCCAGTATAGGAAAACTTTTCCACAGCCACATTACAGAAATGTGTGGACATTGATGTACAGGGGACTGCTCTGCAAATCATGGCAAACAGAGGAGAGTAAGGATTGCAGCTCTCAGGAGTTTCTTGCAGGATGGAACTGTGTGTTTGTCACACACAGTCACCTTCCACTGAAGCAGCATGAAGAGCCAATTCCTGTGTTTCCAAAAAACATCTCCATTTGAGATCAACAGTCATGATTCTATGAAGCACATCATCAAGGTATTGTGGATAATTTTTTTTAAGTGTATTTTCTATATAAAGTGTTAAATTACATACAGAGCAAGTGTGCAAACACAATGAATTAATATTACCAAATTTCTACTTTAAAGCTTTTAGTGTTTCAACTATTACAGATTAAAAACTCTGCTCTGGGAAATCCAGAATAAATCCATTTTAAAGTCTCTGGTTTTAATTGTGTAACTTTCCAACTAAAAGCAAAAGCACAGTAATGTTTTGCCAGCAAAGATATACTGCTAATGGAATTGCAGAATATGAGCCCAAAGAGGTGAAGTTCAGCAAATCATTTCCATAAAAGCACTTTCCACATGTGCTTTGTTTGTCAAGGCTCAGCCTGTTTGCAATGCCTCCAGGAGATCAAGTAAAATCTTATTTCAGACTTTTGAAATTAAACTTTATTAATATATTTCAGAACCTCTTTGGCACGTGCAAGCCTTACCTACAGCCCTCACAAATCACAATGAGCTGAAGTGCTCAAGCTGAATTCTTCAAGCATGACTTTAGCAGAAAGGTCTCATCACTTTGCTGGATCTGATGAAACAACTGTATGTCAAAGCTTATCAGTGTTTTCCAACCATATTGACTGAAGGCATGATAATCTTTGTCTAAAACTTCTCTCCAAATTTGATTTTACAACCAAATAAAATTCTGAGGGAATTCTGAAGTAACTGCAGTTAAAGGATTGGAGTTTGGAATGAGTATTGTCAGACATGATTTTAACAGTAACCAGCATATTTTAATCTTGCTTCCTAAAAAACTATTAAAATGAAAGTTAACACAAAGGGATTACAAGAAGAGTTACCCTGTCACAGAAGAGCACTCAGCAATTTCCAGCTGCCCACTTCAAGGTGCACAACACACCATGCCATGAGCATGAATCTCTCAACTGCAGCTAAAGAAATCTTCAAACACAAAATAAACCTTCCAGCTCCAGAGAAAAGAAGAACAAAGTTCAGCACAAAATCTGGCATCAGCCCACACATGGAAAATAAATCTCTGTTTCTAACTGCTGTCAAATTCTCACTTCGCAACAAACAACAGATAGAAGAAATTAAGAGTGTAACTCGAGTTCCCACAACACTGGTGTGTTTACTCATTCTGATTTACTGCAGGAGTTATTTGCTCTCATTTCTTTCTGGACTTTGGAAACAGATAATGTGGATCTCCACTGCAAAATAATCTACTTGCCAATAAAAAGATGCGCACAAGTTCCACCCTGACTCCTGCAGGTTGCTTTTGAGTTGACAGATGGTGATTTCATATTCCTGAATTTCAGGAAAGTCAAAGATATCTTGGAGAACTGATTACTTCTTTTGATCTCTACTCTAATAATCATCAAACACACTGGTTGCCTGGAAACTCCCATATAAAATTCATCATTTGTAAAGAAACTAAAATATCTCTATTACTTGTTATTTTTAATCTCCCATGGTAGCTTCCAGAAATGATCCTAATTCTTTTAGATCACGTGGCAAAGGATCATTCCAATAATTCAATTAATAGGAAAATGCCTCAGACCTTAATGAGGGAAGTTATTTACTCACCTGTTTGGTGGAGTTAGATGACAAAGTGGGAAGAGATAGAGAGTCACAACTTTAAAAATAACAAACTGGACTAGATAATGGAATACTGCTCATAAATTAGAGATACAGCTTTCCTTCAGTGTAATCCTGGAAAGGATTACAGAGGGGGCAGGTCAAGAACAAGCTCTGTGGCTCAACACAGACATTCCAGACAAATAACTATTCTACTCCAAAGTACTTCAAAAACCAGTTCCATAATTGTTAACAATGAATAAAAGACTGTTTTCAAGGGGTAAGATTTCTAAAATATTCTATGCAATCTGAAATGTTTTCATTTCATAACAGTTTGTCTGGTTAATGTTTTAGAGATTACCTTAAGAGAGAAACAAAAGATCCCTACTCTCTTCCACTTCACTGACACTTCCAGGTGATAAACCTGACAAAGAATATATTAGTGGCCATTAATTTCCACTTGCCTTACATTGGCAGAACATCCTTTTTAATTCATGACATTGCAGTTAAATTCTGATAAGTGTTTTGGATAGGCGGAGGCAGTAGATAACAGGGGCTGCTGATAAGAGAATAAAGAGATAAAATAGTGTGATTGTTAGAGTGGAGAGACTGGCAGTGACTCTCTAACAGTATTTCTTGTAGCTGGGTAGTTAAAAATAAGGCCTGAAAGGAGCATGGAGGCATAATTACAAATCAACTCGGAAGGGATATGAAGCTGTAAGAAGAAAAGCTACAGACATGAACTTACATCAAAAATCTTCTGGGTTCAAGATGCTCATGTAGGACAATCCTGACACTTTGATTACACCAGATCATCCATTAAAATGTGCTGCTGTGGTTTGTGATGAGCCTAAAGAAGCCAGCCCACGTCTGAGGGGCTCTGGGCAGGGTAGGACAGGGAGGGAGCCCTGAGCGGTGCTCCTTTGCCCCTGGGTATGGCCAATAATGCCCTGAGCACTGCTCCACCTCTGCCTTTACACCCTGAGTATGGCCAATAATGCCCTGAGCACTGCTCCATCTCTGCCTTTACCCCTGGGTATGGCAAATAATGCCCTGAGCACTGCTCCATCTCTGCCTTTACACCCTGTCCAATAACGCCCTGAGCACTGCTCCATCTCTGCCTTTACACCCTGTCCAATAACGCCCTGAGCACTGCTCCACCTCTGCCTTTACACCCTGTCCAATAACGCCCTGAGCACTGCTCCACCTCTGCCTTTACACCCTGTCCAATAACGCCCTGAGCACTGCTCCATCTCTGCCTTTACCCCTGGGTAAGGCAAATAATGCCCTGAGCACTGCTCCACCTCTGCCTTTACACCCTGGGTATGGCAAATAATGCCCTGAGCACTGCTCCATCTCTGCCTTGACATCCTTGGCATGTCCCAATCATGCCCCTGCAGGGATGCCTCTCCCACACTTCAGGTGCTGTTCAGGCAGACAAAATTCCTCTTCAAAATTCCTCTTCTGGACAAGTTGATTTTTTTTTTCCTTCCCATCATTTCCCCAGAGACCTTTTACCTGCAGACTCTTCAGTAAATTAAATATCCAGGGAGCAAGAAACAGACATTTAAAGAAAACAGTTCCTACTGATGCTGAGAGGAGGATGGTAAAAAACTTTCTTTTGATTAAGTATTTCTTGGTGAGAATTCTCCTGTTTAAAATTCTTCATTTTCATATTCACAAAACCACACCAGTTGAAGATTTCTGGGAAAATCTTCATGTTTATAGGACACAGAATTCCCTATTTTTTCTAAATCTAACAGTCACTCAAACCCCAACAGCTGTGATAAAAAGGCTTTGGCCTTCCCTGGATATTTTTCCTACTTCTTTCCTCTTCGTGCTTGACAAGATTAAAACCAAAGCCTGTATGAGAGATTGAGTAAGATTGTGGATATGTGCAATTCATGGCAACAAAGGTCTCTCAGGAGAGAGATACTCCTCCTGGGCCCCCCAGGGCAGCCAGGCACAGAGCTGCTGTCATTATAAACTGAGCTGGACATTTCTTTTTTCCTCCTGTGCCTTCAGTCAGCAAATGAGCTGATGCTCCACCTGCTGGAAAGAACTACGTGAGCTCCAGAATTCAGCAAGTTCCTTCTGAGTGCAAAAGGGCAGCACTGAAATCTCCAAACATTTCATTCTCCAAAAGAAATCTCCACCTTGTGTCAGCAGACAAAAGGTAGCCAAGATTTAGTCTGTTTAAGATCCTGTTCCAAAAGGTGCAGATCTTGTGGTGCCTTTGAAATCTTTTGTTTTGACTTTAGAGAGTAAAGAGCAACAGGACAATTGTGACTCTATGGACAAACTGCTATGAGTAATTAAAATTGCAGCTTTAGATTTGAAGCGAGGGAGAAATTATTTACTCATAGTAGTAAGGTCAGAGGAGGCCATGGAAATGTCTCTGCTCTGGAGCCAGGCTGGGAGAGCTGGGAATGTTCACCTGGAAAAGACTCCAGGGAGAGCTCAGAGCCCCTTCCAGAGCCTGAAGGGCTCCAGGAGAGCTGGAGGGGACAAGGGATGGAGGGACAGGACACAGGGGATGGCTGTAAGCTGAAGGGTAGGTTTAGGTGAAATATTAGGAAGAAATTCTCCACTCTAAAGGTGGTGGGACACTGGTGCCAGGTTGGACAGGGCTTGGAGCAAGCTGGTCTGGTGGAAGGTGTCCCAGTTTTTGAGATGAGCTTTAAGGTTCCTTCAGCCCAAACCATTCCATGATTATGTTGCCAAGTAGCACTTTTACAAAGAGTTTGATCTTGGTTAACTTGTTTAGGGCAATAAGATAAAATGAAGCTGAAAAGCTGCTGCACTGTTTCTTTTCCTCTCATTTCTACTAACCTTGACTGTCCTCTGAATTTTTCCAATGGTAACATAAAAGAAGCAAAAAAATAAAACCCCCTGAACGAATTCAACAGTGTAAAACATCTGCTGAGGGTTGCCAATACTACACATACAGCAAGTTAAAATAGGAATTGGGAAAAAAATAAAGCCTCAAGGTAGAAATGCATCTGGCAAGATCAAAGTCAGACAGCTCGTACTATACTCTTACAAGGAAAGTTCTTTTATGAGTTATGTTATGATTTACAGTGGCCTTTGTTTCATTAAATTCAAACACAGATGCTTCAGATCCATCTACAAGGATGCCTGGAAGAAACCTCCTGACCCTCAGGCAGCCTGAGCCACTGCAGTTGGCTGCTCTGAGTGTGCCACATAAATAAAGATGAGAGGGGCAGCTCCAATCTCAGCTCCCCAGGAGCTGAGGGATGGCTGGGGCTGTGCCAGGGGAGGTTGGGATGGATTTTAGTGAAAGGTTTTTCCCCCAGAGGGTGCTGGGCACTGCCCAGGCTCCCCAGGAATGGGCACAGCCCCCAGGCTGCCAGGGATGCCCAGGGTGGGGCTGTTGGGGTGGCTGTGCAGGGCCAGGGGCTGCACTGGATGATCCTTGAGGGCTCCTTCCAGCTCAGAATATGCTATGATTTCTATGGTTCCAGAGCTCTGATAATAAAATAATAAACATATCTCTGCCACAGAACATTAGTCTGACAGTTAACAAACATTTCCCAATCCAGAAGAAGCCAAGAATGTCAGAACCATCCCTGATGAACTGGGATTTGCAGGGAAGACTGCTGTCAGAAAAGTTAGAGAACTGCTGGGAAATGATTACTTTCCATCACACTAAAGCCAAATACTTGAGAATACAGAAGCAGAATCTCTACCCTTCCTAAAAAAGAACCACTTTAATAAATAATAAATTGTTTCATTTTGTCTGTTCAGTTTTAGGTTTCTGGGGAGTAGCTGAGTGATATTTTCAAATGCATTTCAATAACCATAGAAGCTGTAATTTCAGAGAGAGATTATTCTCTTATCTAACTAAAACTTCTAAGGACAACACCAAAGAATTTTCTCTGTTGTAGTTCTGCTCAGCAGCAAAAATAGTGAAAGATTCACTAATGCCCAAAGGGAAAAACTGCAGACAGTTCAGATCCAGATTTTGTGATGTTTGACAGTGCTAATGAGTGATAATGAGCAACACTTGAGATCACACAGACATGACGAATATTCAAGATATCAAACCCCTCCTTTATGATTTAGTCCAGATCACTTTGTTAAGCCATGGATAACTGTATGGCAGAACAATCCCTGCTTTGCCTGACATCCACACAAAGCAGAGATGGAAAAGGGGATGTGCAGCACTGAGCCCATCCCCACTGCAAAGCTCACACCATTGAAGAGAGCTCTTATTTCCCATCAGGAGCTTCAGGAAAATGAAGAGATTTATTCCTCAACGTCCAATTTCCAACAGCCAAAGAAAGGCCTGTGAGTCCGAGAGCCACCTGCAGTGCTGTGTCCAGCTCTGGGGCTCCCAGCATCAGGAGGATGGAGAGCAGGAGAGAAAAGTCCAGGGGAGGCCATGGAGAAGCTCCAAGGGCTGCAGCCCCTCTGCTCTGGCCAGGCTGGGAGAGCTGGGGATGCTCACTGCAGAGGAGAAGGATCCAGGGAGATCTCCAGGGAATGCCTAAAGGAGCTCCAGGAGAGCTGGAGAGGGACTGGGGACAAAGGATGGAGGGACAGGACAAGGGGAATGGCTTCTCACCAACACAGGGCAGCATTAAATGGGATATTGAGATTAAATTCTTCCCTGTGTGAGGGTGGGAAAGCCCTGGCACAGGTGCCCAGAGAAGCCCCTGGATCCCTGGAAGTGTCCAAGGCCAGGTTGGACGGGGTTTGGAGCAACGTGGGACAGTGGAAGGTGTCCTGCCCATGGCATGGGGCTGGAAATAGCTGTTCCCTAAAGTCCCTTCCAACTCAAACCATTCTGTGACCTGCAAAGGACAGAATGAAGTGGTAAAAAGGCCTAAGACACTCAACTCCTTTTCCCAAACTATTCTTTTCCTAAGGTGAAAATAATAATTGAGAGCATAACCAAAGGTATAAAAATGTCACGACAGAACATAAGTTTCTATTCCTTATTCACAAACTTGCAAAACACTGATCAAGAAACATTAAAATTATCAGAATGATAGATAGAACCTGTAAACACCCAAATTACCAATGCTTCTGTAAGAATCACCACTAAATATTTACACTTCCTGAAGATCCATTACAGCTACCAAAGAAACACGAGAGGGGAAAAAACCAAACTGGAGGAAGACCCCACAGCTTTGAGCACATGAACAAACAAAAAAATATTTTACAAGTGGATGCCAGAAATGGCACATTGTGTCAGAACAGGAGTATATGGCCAAGAATTACAAGTAATCCTCAAATAAGAAGATGTTACGAGAAAGAATATGAGCTGGAATTTTAAAATGCCATTCTAAAACAGAATTTTAAAATTGGAATTTTCAAATGGCATTTAAAAAGGGAATTTTCAAATGGCATTTCAAGACCAGAATTTTCAAATGACATTTAAAAACCAGAATTTTCTGATGACAATTTAAAATGAAATTTCAAAACGGCATTTAAAACCAGAATTTTAAAACGGCATTTTAAATGGAAATTTTCACATGGATTTCTAAAGCAAAATTTTTAAGTGGCATTTTAAAAGGAAAATTTCAAATGGATTTTTAAAGCAAAAATTTCAAATGGCAACTTAAAAATCGGAATTTCAAAATGGCATTATAAAATGAAATTTTCAAATGGAATTTTAAACCCAGACTTTTCAATTGGCATTTAAAACCAGAATTTGAAAATGGCATTTTAAAACGGGACTTTTCAAACGGCATTTTAAAACGAGAATTTTCAAATGGCATTTTAAACAAAATTTTCAAATGGCATTTTAAAACAAAATTTTCAAATGGCATTTTAAGACGAAATTTTCAAATGGCATTTTAAAACAAAATTTTCAAATAGCATTTAAACCAATCTCAGCAGTGGAGGAGGCAGCTCCCTGCTGCAGCAGCCGCTCCCCCGGTCCCGCCCTTACCTGGCTGCGCCTTGCCGGGATGCTGCTGCTGCTGTGCCGCTGCTCCCTGCTGAGGAGGAGGAGGAGGAGGAGGAGGAGGGCTGGCTCCCGCTGCTGCTGCCGTGCCCGGCGCCGGGCCGGGGGCACCGAGAGCCCCGGTGGGCAGTGGCTGCCCCCGCTTTAGGAGCTGCTTCTGTTCCTGCTGGCGGAAGCGGGGAGGCACCTCTCGGGGCAGGTAGCGGGACGCCGCAGGCTGCTGCCCGTTGGCAGACGCGCGCTTGCCATTGCTGCTGTTGGTGAGAGTGCTGGTGGAAGTACTGGTACCGGTACCGGCAGGTTGGGGCTGGCTTAAACTGGTCTTAATAGGTTCTGGCACTAGGGGGGAAAAAAAAGAATCGTCATTGGTTTAGGATCTGAAAAGCTATCAGGTTGGTTTTTAACTAACAGGTAAACTGATGGCTTGCCGCCTTGAGGAGTTGGCAGTGTGTTGCTTTCTGTGTAGGTTTGCTCTCTGTGATGATACTGGAAGCTTTTATGCCCTACTGAAATAAATCATCTGTATGGTTTCAAACAGCAGGCTGCTGCCCTTTGGCAGACACACGCTTGCCATTGCTGCTGGTGATAGTACTGGTACCAGTACAAGCAGGTTGGGGTAAACTGGCTTAAACTGGTCTTAATAGGTTCTGGCACTAGGGGGGAGAAAAAGAATCATCATTGGTTTAGGATCTGAAAAGCTATCTGGTTGGTTTTTAACTGTAACAGGTAAAACTGGTCTTAATAGGTTCTGGCACTAGGGCAAAAGAAAAGAATCATCATTGATTTAGGATCTGAAAAGATATCTGGTTAGTTTTTAAGTTTTTAATTGCTAAACTGATGGTTGGCAGCCATTGAGAAGTTGGCAGTTTGTTACTTTTTGCATAGGTTTACTTTCTGTGATGGTACTTGAAGCTTTTATGCCCTACTGAAACAAATCATCTGTATGGTTTAAAACACCAGGCTGCTGCCCATTGGCAGGTGTGCTTGCCATTGCTGCTGTTGGTGAGAGTGCTGGTGGAAGTACTGGTACTGGCAGGTTGGGGTAAACTGGCTTAAACTGGTCTTAATAGGTTCTGGCACTAGGGGGGAAAACAAAAATCATCTTTGGTTTAGGATCTGAAAAGCTATCTGGTTGGTTTTTAACTAACAGGTAAACTGATGGTTTGCAGCCACTGAGAAGTTGGCAGAGTGTGTTACTTTTTGTGTAGGTTTGCTCTCTGTGATGGTACTGGAAGCTTTTATGCCCTACTGAAATAAATCATCTGAATGGTTTAAAACAGGAGGGAGGAGAAAAGAAAGCTTTGGCAATTCAGTATTGAACAGAACACTCATTTCTGCTGCACCCACCTTGAGCCCCCACTGCCTTTTTTAGTCCGGGGGTGACCTTGCCAATATTAACATCAAATCCCAGGGCCTACATCCATGAAAACAAACATTTTCAAGCTTCTAATAAGCTCCCAAACAAACAAGCTAAAAGATCTGATCCACCAGCTTATTCAGCACTCACACAAACTTTGGGTTTCTTGTGGTCTTTATCCAAACCTTAGGACATCCCAGCCACCAACATCTGCACTCCAGGCATTCATGTGATGCCTCCCACACTATCCCAGCCTGCAGTGAGCCAGCCAGGCCGCCCTGAAATGTGCCTGCACACCTGGCACCAGTAACCAGCAGTGCCAGGTCCCTCTGGGACAGGAGGGAGTGGGCATGGTGCTGGGGGATGGCAGCCCTGGCTCAGCTCACCTGGCAGCAGCTCTTTGGTCACACAGAGAAACTCTCTTCATCACAAGTTACATCCAACAAGTGCAAAACTGCCGCTCTCTCAGTCACAGAATATGCTGAGTGGGAAAGGACACACATGGAACATCCCCCAAATGCTGGCCTCACACAGGACCCTCCCCAGGAGTGCCCAAGGACACTGTTCAAATGTAGCTTGAATTCTGTCACAGCCACTACAAACCCACAGCCTCTCTCCAGGCTCTGACACACTGAGAAAAAAGAACAACTTCTACAGCTGCAGCAGTGATCAGCACCAAGGGAATGCCCAGGGTGGCTTCAAAACAAGCAGGGACTTGACCAAGTAAAATATGCCAAAAAGTCTGACAGAGCCATCAGCACTTCACTTCTCCAAGCTATTTGTTTTGGAAGCCTAAATACTTTCACCTGTGACTCTGTCTGAACAAAAAAGGAACTCTAAGAATATTAAAAAATTTGAAGTACTACTAATACCTGAAGAGCAGAGAACAAACCTTCCTTAGCTTTGTCACCTAAACAGACAGTTTTGAAATTTAAAAAGTAGCTAGAAAGAATTGTGGTATGCAGAGTAATTATTTTCAAATACCAAATCTGCATATTCAACATGCATATGAAAACTATTCTGTTTCCACAATACAAATAGATAATTGATGTGAAAGATATAAGTCTGACTTCATTGTAATGGATTTATTTTAGCTCCTACTGCTTCTGCTACTACTGGTACTGCAATGTAAGCATTTACCTCTACTACCACCACCATCACAGAGATGCAAACATTTACAACCAGTGAGATCTGAAGGACTCAGGATTTCTGCAAAGTCATTTACCACAAGGTTCACTCAGAGCACTGCAGACACAGGCTGATCAACCAAAAATAACCCAGCATGGCAGCCAGGGAGCTGCTCCAGCACACACCCCCTGGTGCCAGCAGCTGAGAGGGAATGCCAGGCAAGAGGAGGAAAAGGACAAGAGAATGGAAACCACTCACTGGCACCATGCCAGCAGAGCTGGGATTTGTCTGGCCCCGAGATTTTCGTGAGGAATATTAATTAAATGGAAAGGTATTTTAGAGAACAAGACAGGCAGCTTTTTAAAAAGCATTATATTCTCAATATTGTATATATAAATCACATCTGATACTTACACAGAGGTGTGCATATAGATATATCTTTTAGAAATCACTGTTCTATCACTAAGTCATAGAATAGACAACACTTTTCACTTCAATGTAAACAAAGGTGTTTCATCACAAAGGTGAGGCCAGAGAAACCCATTTTCCCAGTGTTAGAGACAATGTTCCCTCCACATATCTGAATTACAGATGAGAGAAAAGAACAAAGAAAATCAAATTATCACAGTATTTTAGAATGAAAATATTTCTGCATATTCATGCTCCTGGTTTTTTTCTCTAATCAACACAGCAAAGTAATTTTTATTTTGTACATCAAAATCTCTTTAAAGAGTGCTTAAATGGAAGCTCTTGCAAGAATACTATGTCTACAAATCATGGTAGCTGGAAAAGAACTGCTTGATTACAAAATGACAGGGAATAAAGAAAGAAGAGTGCACAACATCACAAGAATGGGCTTGAGCCCTAAATTCCAGCTTCGTACCAGACTGGAATTTAGACTTCAAACACAGCAACAATACTTAAAGAATATATATTACAAAGACAATATGACTGTGTTCTAAAAGCCATCCTCAGCAATGTTTAACCAGCAATTTTCACTTGATATGCACTGTGAGAAATACCAAATGTTTCAAGTGTCTGCCCTGGCTGTCCTAATTCCGAATTTTGCTGTGTGATATTGGCAATAACAGCATCTTTATGAAGCCTTGAGCCATCCCACACCCTGAGATGGTGGGTGCCCCTTGCAGCACCCACTGTGGGCACCAGGGCAGAGCTGCCAACCCCCAGAGAGCCCTGGCAGCCCCAGGAGCAGCCTGCCCAACCTCCCACCTGCAAGGAACCCACTGTCACTGCTAATGGCATGTGGGCAGCTGCTGGAAAGGCAGGAATTAAAACACAGATTTTAGCCATTTTATAGCTGAATGCAAAAAATGTTGTTTAAATCATGTGGGGGAAAGGATTTAACAGGCAGTGATTTTCATAACCAGCACGTGATTAAAGAGCTAAAGCAAAAACATTTAAGTGGAAAGGCTCTTGCAAAAATACAATTAAAGGCATAAAATGAAAGCCTTGAGATTGCTTGCTCTTAAGATGTTTGTGATGGGTATCTGCTTACTCTCCATTCCGAGCTGTACACACACTAAACAATGAGCTTGCTTGTAATAATTATCAGTACTTAATGGTATCTAAACTTCTTAATCCAATTTTACCCAAACAAATCCAATAATTACTCCATATGCTTTTTGATGATTACAATCTCGGGAATCCCAACTGCATAAAAAAGTGTTACGAGCAATTGTAGGTGGATTTTATTAATATAATGAATAGGATCAGTCCAACAGATTTCAATTACAACAATAGCTTTTAAGTACATTTCTATGACATAAGGAAAGAACATGCATAAATGAAAGAAACTGGTTAAGCCACATAATACTGATTTATGGCAGCTTTTTCCTTTCATTCACCTCATTAACATGTCTCTGTATTTCAGAATCCCCCACTCCAGCTCTATAAAACTTGCATTTCTAAAGCCTTCCAGGACCAGACATTCCAGAAGAGAAACAGTTAAAGCCAGAAATGCATTCTTGGCTGCTACTGTGACAGGATTTATTTACAGCTTCTATTAAACACAGCAGCTCCATTACAAAGTGCTGGATGTGAGGAGAATTTTTGATTATACAATGCCAATGCCTCACTGCGTTAAACATATCATGCCAGTGTATTATTTTTTTCCTTCAGCAATTCGTTCAGGTCATTGTTTGATGGGTTTATGAATTCATTACAGGAAACAGATGGATCCCATAATTCAGAGCTATTCTCCCAGCCAATCATTTGGGCAATTTTTTCCCTCATCTTGCTCCCCCCTCCAAATCAACCTTAATGAAGCCACTTCCTCCACGGCCAGTTCCCTGCACTCACACACACACTGCAGCACATCACTGCTGCTTTCACCTCCCTCCAAACACTAAAGGCTTTCCAAATAAAGCTGAGCAGCAGCACAAACCCACAGACACCCCCTCCAAGGTCACACAGAGCACCAGGAACTCACCCAAGTCTGGTGAAGGCAGCCACCAAACACAGCATTAGAGTGGGCAAAACCACAAGTCCTCATTAGGGAGAAACCCATTTTTATTTGCTCACAGAAGTCTGTTGCTGGAAAAATATTCTTGCCTTCCCCCCCCCCTCCAATCTACTTTCAAAGGCTGAATTTTCATTTAGCAAATTACCTCCTTTGTCTCCTAAATGCTGGGATTTGCTATCCACAGTGACATCTGCTGGTAACAGCAAAGGTGCTCACAACTATTGCATAAAACCCATTTCTAACGCTTTTACACATAAAATGCCAAATTTTCTGCCTGGATCATCCCCTCCCCCAAAATCATGAACTTCTGGGGAGAAAAAACCTGCAGTCTAATGCCAAGATAACCCCCAAACTTCTAATAGCTTTAACACTGTAACCAGAAGCTGCTGTTAGGCATCAAAGCCCACACTGAGTGATAAAAGTAAAAATACATGAGTTATTGTGGCTTTAGAACTTTGTCACCATTTATTTAAAGAAATGCCTTGACCTTGGGCCAATTCCTGATGATATCATTTATCTAATACCCAGAACAAATGAAGTCTTTTCCTGGTTTAACTTCATTTCCCCCCCTCACAGCTGATCATGGTGCAGCTTCTTCTGCTTCCTCTTCCAGAGGTTTCCTCTCCACCTTCTTCTCTTGTCCTTTACAACATTTCCTTCCTTCCTTAGTCTTTCACCACCCCAGTGCAAAAATCTCATCTAAAATCCATTTCTCCTGACAGACTTCTGACTTCTACCAACTTGGACTTACTATACAGAACTTGATTTTTTTTTTTATTTTTTTTTGGCCAGGCAATTAAAGTCAGAGTAAGAATTAACAGGAAGGTGCAAAATTCATGGAAAATTTCTAAATTAGTTATTGGAATTTCTCAACAATAGAAGGTCTTATGTTCTTAACAGCTGGCTTTATGCAAAGCTATGAAATAGAGAAGCATTGAGGACTCCATTCCCCACCTCCACTTTGACTCTAAAGCAATGTATCCACAAACCCAGCTGACCCCAGACACTCCTTTGTTCCTCCCACCCCTCAGACTCTTTCATTCACCTCAGTTCAAACAAGTTCTGTCTGTTTGCTCACATTTCCCACCCATGTCCCACCAGCCAAAGCTCACTCTATATATCCTAACTATGTAATGGCTGCTGAAATGACATTCTTACTTGATATTGTCATAAGCAAAGTGGGGAAATGTGAGCAAAATGTGAAATTGGTTGAAATGTTCTCTGGGAGAATCAATGGCTTGCTGTCAAAACAGAAAATGTTTCAGAAGAGATTCCACAGGGACTTGATCCGAGCCTACGCTGTTCAATATTTCCTTAACAGCTGGATGATGGACTAGAGAATATCCTTATTAAATCTGCAAATGACACCAAGATGGGAGAAGGAAGATGGGGGTGGTCAGATCACTGTGTGACAGGATCAGAGCTCAGCAGTGAGGAACTGGAGAAGAGATGTGACAAAACTCCTACAATTCAATAAGGAGAATCACGTCATGAGCAGGGGGAATTAATGCAGAACAGCAAACAACTCACCCCACAGCACTTCTGCAGAAAAAGAAGCAATGTTTTAGCAGATCATAAAACAAAAAGGAGGAAAAGATCATTTTAAAAATTGTAACAATTCCAATTTGGAATTTTCCAATTGGATTGTAAAGATTCCAATTGGTGGAACAGGATAAACAACCAGTAACCCATCTACTGGAGCCTGGCATCACAAAGCCTTCCCTGGCTGTACCCACAGCTCTTCCAGATGGAGCTGGACCACCTGAAAAGGGCACAAAGGAATTGGGAATCTGGAAAAGGAACTACCACAGCAGGCAGAGGTAAGGGAGTGGTCAGTGTACAAGACACTGGGTACACAAATTTTAAAAAACACAAAAAAGAGGAAATATTTTGCTCTGCCCCACAGTGAATAAAACAAGACTTGATGGGTTTAAATGGCAGTCAGGGAGATTTGGATTTACATTTCCAACAATAAGGATGATTAAGGATTATCTGCAGACATGATACAGGTTCGGTGATCTTGTCTCAGGGCAAGAGGATGGAATAAATGACCTCTCAAGAACCTTTAGAGCACATTTTCTACCACTCTACATGTAAAACAGAGCTCCAAATCCATCTTACTCAGTTCTCCTACTTCCCTCAGCCATCACAAAGAAATCCTTTTTCCCTCAGGCTGATATTCCACAGCACTCTCCCCCCCAGCTTCTGCTGGTTTTTAAATAAGTTTCAGATGTGGCCTTTCTTCACTAGCCCTGCTTGCAGATCCTCTCCATTTTGTTCTTGATTAATGTAAATTTGAAATTATATCAGTTCTGAGTGACATTTTATCCATCCACCACCACAGTGAATCCTCTGTGTAAGCCCAGCACAGCCCACCCTGAGGCAGAACTTCTGTGCAGCAAAGGGTCAGAGCCCAACTCTATTCACAAATTGAACTTTTTTCTTAAGAGCTGGACAAATTCCTAACAAAAACACAGATTCTTGAGTACTTCAGAGCTCAGACATAGGATTTTGTTTCCCTTTCTAGAAAAGCATCTACATTTTTTCTTTCAGATCTGTCAGCAGAGATGGTGACAAATACATCTTTTGACAGAAAGATACAAAACCTGTTTTGGGTGACTCAACATGTATTTTTATGGTTTTTTTTCAATCCTATTCTACATTACTCAGGTTGGTGTCACATGCAGCAATCTTGTGAAGAATACTTATACTTTTAACAGTTTTAATATTTGCCTCACTGCTTTCCTCCATGTTAACACTGATTATAATTTTAATTTTAAATTCACAATTAATTAGCTGTGCCATTAAAAATGGTACAGCTAATTAGGTTGATAGGTTGTCATCAACAATAGATTGATAATCCAAAGTAAATATGATGCTCTCCCACTGCAAGCCAAACTCTCTCATGTTTATTGAAAGCTCTGAGTGCACACACATGGGGTTTGCCATCAGCTAATTGATGAGCACAAATTGGACTGTACACACCAGGCAAAAACTCAGCAGCCCAAGCAAGGAACCAGAACTGTGGTTAAACAGTTAAATTCACAGAGCAGCATTCCTGCAGGACGAGAACTGAGAACAGATGGTAACTTTCAAGAATTAACAATTCATCTGTTTCCTTTCAAGCGAGAGTTCTCCAGTACCAGCATTAATCATGGACATCTCTGCACACAGACCTGCCCGAATGCTACCCCTGAAAAGCAACAGATAAAAAATCAATGAATTCACCTAACTAAAAGCTGCTCTCTGTCCTGAAGCCTCTGACACCTCAGCACAGGAGTATTTCCTTTAACACATCATCACACTTGGAATTCAGACTCCTGCAAACCCAACTCCCACCTCCAGAGAACTTGGCTATTCTAAAGGAAAATAATGAAGCTATTAGAAGTTTTTAATCACCCATATTAATAACATCAAGAAACAACTGCATTAACAACTGTCTGAAAAGGACAGGAGGGAGATAAGAGTCATTGCTGAGATGAATTAACTGGTGCAGGAAATTACTACTGTAAAATTTAAGTGAGAGGGCAGCTCAGATTTAAGTGAAGGATTCTCAGCAAGTGGTTAGAAATGCTGGCAGAGTATTTTCAGGTTTTATAACACTTTCCTATAGACTGTTCAGAACTCTTCACAGAGAATTCACATCTTGTATTCCTTCTCAGAGTATTTAGGAACATCTGAACTCCATCAACTAATTGCATAAAGACCCACTAGGGAAAAATATAAGTTCTATCCCACCAACAGGACATGAGAGCATCCCAAACACAATCCCAAACACAATCCCAACGATTCAGGAACACAGCAAAGTATGTCAGGAGCCAGCCATGGGCATGTGCTCCCCCTTGAATCCAAACCCTCCTCAGTGCTGCTCCAGGCAAGGTACCCCCAGCAGGAACTACACAATAAAAGAGTCAGAGAAGACAGGACACAGTTTAAAGTTAAATGACACAAAACCAACACCATCATCACTGCAAGTGCCAGTGGGAAAATTCAAGCATATAATAACAGATTAAATAACTTCATACAGAGTCACATGAAAAGTCTGGGCAGACCCAGGAAGTGAATCCTTCAATTTTAAACTGACTGTGTGCATTTAATCTCATTACACAATGTTTTACACAGTTTTCATATGCAAAAGAATTTTTTAAAAACAAATTTACAAATGGCACAGCCATCACACCTGACGTGTTCTTCCTCCTTTCCACAGAGAACTTCCAGGCACAGACTGAGGAGTAAATATTCTTTACAGCAGAAATCAAATTGTTAAACTATACACACAAACAGTTAAATATGCAAATTCCCAGTAAATAATACATTCCTAAGAAATTGAAAATGAGGATATTCTCAGTATCCACTGATTTACTGGATACAAGAGCCTGAAATTTCCTTCACTTTGAATAGTGATGAATCTACACATACAGCTCACTCTTCAGCTGAGGCTTGAAGAGTGAATCTGAGTGAAAATGCTTCCAGTTTCATACAGATGTGGTTGGGTATTGTAAAGATACCCCACGCCTCACATCCCCCTTGTTTCTGCTGGGGTTGCTCCACAGAGATCACTCAGCACTGGCACACACAGTGCACAGAGTCTCAGACACAGATTCCCACTTGGAATGTGTGCTGTACCATGGCCTGTCCATGCTGGGTGGGTGCTCCTGGAGTTTCAGGGTGTCCCAGGGCACAGCCAGTGCTGCCATCCCACCCAGGACAACTGGGAATACCAAACACTCATGCTACAGCAGGTACAACACCTTTATTTCCACTTGGACATTGGAGCTGGAAGGAAGGTAAGGGCTCTCTGGGTGTTTTCTGGAATGCCTGCAATCACCAGTGTGTATTTCTGGATCAATATCCTAATGTGGATAGAGAGATCAGTGAGTGCAGGACACCTCTGGGCTGCCAGGTGTGCCTGTGTGATTTTGTGTACCCAAAATTCAGTGTCCAGGGAGCCCCAGGCCTGGAGAGGGTGGACACACCCAACAGCCCAGACACATCCCATCACTACACACAGGCACTTTCTTCTCCTGGAAACCACAAATACAGCTCCTCCAGGTATTTTATTTCTGTTTTGGGGGATATTTAATTCCTCTCAAACATGCCCATGGCAGCAGGTTGGGACTGCCTGCAGATGACAGGGCTGCTGCTCACATGGGAAGTGTAATGTTGCCTGACACTGCCTGTGCTGCTGGAACCATGGCACTGGGCACACATGTCACACTGACTAAAGGCTGTGCAAACACCAAGCCTCAGCCCTCCTGTCATGGGCATTTATGGTACCAAATGAATATTTTATGTGTGACACTAAAATAGCAACAATTCTGTGAGCAACCAGTAACCGGCTTCTGTAATTTTGGCATAACCCTTCCAGTTAATTTTCTATCTCAAAAGAAGACTTAATATGTTTATACTACAGCTCTAAAGATAGTGTAGAGTTATCTGAGCTATCATTTTAAATCAGTCAGCAGGAAAAACTGAAGCAGAGCCAAGAGAGTGTCCAGCATGGAGCAGCTTCCCCCACTCCTGGGCAGTGTGGATTTATTCCAATTTTCAGGTAGCATCACCCTGAGAAATTGTGCCAATGGAGCCAAGTCAGTGAAAGGTAAACCTAATATATTTTGGCCTTACCTGTTAAAATCTTGTGTCCTTATTAGGATAACTGAAGATGTGTTCATTTATGTTTCATAAAATTATTTTGAAAATTGTTGCTTTGAGCAAGTAGGTCTTTGACATACAGAACCCATAGGGATATCATTATCACTTTAGGGAGTCTAATAATAAAATGTCATAGACTTTCTAATATAAAAACCTGTTTGGGGCTCTACATCCTCCTTTGGATGCAGTTCCTAGCATTTGAAAGACATGAAAATGTCATTCTTGCCTTCAGAAAAGAGCAGCTGAGAAGAACTTGAAGCCCAGAATGAAGAGTGATCCCTTATTCAGCTAAACCAAATGAAATTAAAGTCATGCTCTCGAGATAAAACAAACTAATGAGTGTTTAAGTCTGCATACAGAGTTGCAGTGGGGGAAGGAAGAAAATACCCTGAACTTAAAAATCATATTTCAGTTTCTTCAATACTTCCTTTTAAACCTAAACATGACATTTCATATGCAAGTGTTTTTCTGAATGAGCTTCTCAATGCTGGAAGGTTTTTGTTTGGAACTCTAAGCTCATCTACCTGACAGTCAGACCTGGAGAGTCAGAAACAAACTCTTCATTTCTGATTCAACACCAAATCTGAAGCAAACTCTTCATTAATTCACTTAAGCTGAACAGATTTTTTACGTTTCCAGTACCATTGTGCATTAATGCTACATAGGAAAAACAGGATTTAAATTATTCAGGAATGCGAAGAAAGCACTTCCAGAAGTTTACACACCTTCTCCTACTCAGGTTCCTCAGGAAAATTTCTTCAAGAAAAGCAGACTAAAAGCTGATGGGAGCTCAGCAATCATTTCCCTGCAGGTAAGGTGGAATCAAAGGAAACCCCAAGTGAGTTCATTTGCTGAGCACATCCTGCAGGACAGTGTCACAGACATCTTTTGTGAAAAATCCTTTCTTTAGGATTTTTCCCCTTTCTGAGAAGCTGTGGCCTCAGCAACAAAATGTAATCAATGATTATCTGCTGCTGTGGAATGCAACAGGTGCATCTGTGATTGGTCTCGAGTAGATGTTTGTATTTACTGACCACTGTTCTTGCTTTCTGCCTGGACACAGAACTTTGTTATTTATTCCTTTTCTATTCTTAGCTTACCTAGCTTCTGAGAACTTTCTCTCTATTTCTTTTGAGTATAGTTATAATGTAATATATATAATAAAATAATAAATCAAGCCTTCTGAACATAAGGTCAACATTCTCATCTCCTCTCTTCACCTGCAACCCTTGTAACAGGACAGCCCAGTCCCTCAGTGAGCAGAGCCCAGGGAAACTCTTCTGAGATCCCAGTACCACGTGGAGCAGGAGAACAAGGCCACAGGATCCACCCCATGTTTCCAGCAGGGTTGTTGTCCCAGTGACAGCCCTGTTGTAACTTTCATGTTTTTCTTTGCTGATTTATGTCTGGAGATAGCTCAGGGATGCCACTTGCTCGGTTTCTCAGCTGTTTAGACTTGTAAGTTTTCTGTGCTGTCTAGGTGGCCTGGAAAGGCCCAGGGATGGCCTTGAAGAGCCGACGCTTCAAAGGACGAGGAGAGACTTCTGATCTTGTCTCAGTCTCGGTGTTTATTAATTGTTTATCTAAAAGATTTTCTTTCAGCCCGACAGAGGTCTGCACAGCAAGTCAGCCATGGGCACACTGCGAGCCCCCGGGGCGGTCACTTATCATTATACCCGAGTTACGTGTACAATATTTATCATTTCTCCCCAATACCTTCTACCCTTATTAACCGGTGCACTTCTAGTAATAACCAATCCCAAAGTGCCACCATCACCACAGAAGATGGAGGCCAAGAAGAAGAAGAAGAAGAACAGGACACGCCCCAATTCCTCCATCTTACTTCTTTAGACCCCCTTGTACCAAAATCCTAAACCCTGTGTTTTACACTCTAATTAACTTATCCCTTCACCATTCACCCAGTGGAATCCTCCCAGTCCTCATGCAGGTGTCATCTCCTGTGTAGGATCAAAGTCCAGCCACCAGACACTTCTGGCAACATTCCAGGACTCCCGAGCCCCCCAAGGGTGGTCTCGGCCTCTCTGCACCTCCATCCTGGGGTGCTGAGATCCCACACCCTGTGTCACCATAGCAACTTTCACCAAGAACTCACAATGCACCCAAACCAACTCCGAGCTAAATTAACTTATTGCATGTCACCAGTGAGAAATGACTGTTCAGAGGTAATTTTCTGTACTAATATGTAATAGAGTTAACTCTCTAAATTGAATTAAATTAATTAAATGCCACTCCCAGTAAATCAGATTCTATTACATGAATGTTAAAAGAAATTAAAGATGTTTTAATAAAGATTACTAATAATAACTTAATATTATTACTTCATTTTAATTCAAAAATTCTGCTCAGTTTATTTTAGACACATGTCTTTCCCTCACTAGGAAGGAATACCTAATTACTCCACATGCATTACACACAGTTATTTCATAGAAATGGGCTTAGACTTAGCTAAAAGAAGTAACACCAGCACTTTAAGAAGAAATACAGCTTGGTTTAATGAGTGGTATCCTAAGATTCTTCCTCCCCACTCACACTTTGGGTAAACTCCACACTTTCAATGAGTGTGTCCAGTTTCCAAAGGGTTTCATTCCTGCTTTTTGCAGAAAAAAATGAAAATGTCTTGCAGTAAAGCCAATTGCAAACAAAGAGGAAAACACCATGTCTGCCCAGGCAGGGTACAAAAAACCAGCCCTTTAATGGCTTTGCAGATCTATCCAACAATGCATTATTAAGTTTGTTTTTTAAGGTAGAATTTTGCACTTTGGAGGACAGACAGCTGAGAGGCAAATCTATCACGCTCCAAATTTCTCATGTAAATAAAAAGTGAAAATTGCAGCTGATGGTGTTTGTGCTGTCCCACCACCCTGACTTGAACTCATGACACACCAAGACACTTTGGGCAAAAACAGGGGCTATTTAACAAAAATCACTCAGAATTATGAACCACATGATCCAGTTTTATCCATTATTGGGGTTTCAGGAAGAAGCTGTGCCTGTGCTGAGAATGCAGCTGGTGACAGCAGAGGGAGCACACGGAGCTGTCACATCTGCCACTGGCCACAGGGTGACAATGACGTCAGCCCAACACCCAGAGGAAAGGCAGCACTGCCACTAAAAGAATAAAAATGGTAAATAAGGATTAAAACATCCCCTGAATCTCCAGCAAATGTGAATTAAGGCTGTGACAACCCCGTGGGGTGGAGCAGGATGAGCTTCAACATCCCACCTCCATTGCAGGTATCAGTAAAATGGGATTATGGATTTAAGTGTTCAGTGTTACTATGCTTTTAAGTTATCAGCCACAGATTTTAAGTTAGAATTATATATATTTTTTTAAAGTCTTAGTAGCTATAATAAGGCAGCAAATCACAAAGTCTTCCACAGATCTTTTCTGGGTAGGAATAGCTGAACAACTGAGGAGGCTGAAGACAACCTCTCACCTGATTTCCCAGAGTGATCACTGGACAAGATTAGAGATAACTATACAACAAAGGAAAAAAAATTAAATTATTGCTCTTGGAAACTGGCAGGAAGATATAGAAGCTGTAGCAAGATATGAACTACAATGGAGCCTGTGTAAGAAAGGTGGCACTGAACACATTTTCATCCTGGTCCACTCTGAAGCCTTTCTCCTGTTTTGAAAGGAAATTCTAGGTGTTCACACAGCAGGACAGAACTGCCAGTGCAGGACAGGAGAGCCTGACACCCCCAGCACCTGCAGGAAGGGTGCTCATGGTTTGTCAATCAAGCCCAAACAACTGCAGTGGGAAATTATAGCAAGGAATAGATTTAAATATATACAGCAGGGAGAAAATGGGTAGTGAATAAACAGGAGAAATGGGGATTGAAAAAGAAACTGCACATTATCAAATTGAGGTTTTTATGGGATAAGGTATTTGAAACTTAAGAGTTTTTCATGAGTTTGGGGACAGAAAAGTGAAAGAGAAGGATTAGCACTGCCCTGAACAGCCTGGATTACAGAGTTGTGCAATGGGGTGAGCCTGAAAAGCAGAGACAATAAATCAGCCTCAGGTTTTACCTGTGAACAGCAGCAGGTTGCTGTCCACAGATCAACTCAGGGGCATCTTAATAACTCTCCAATAAGAGCTGGTTTTGGCTGGGACAGAGTTCGTTTTCTTACAGGAGCTGGTGTGGGGCTGTGGTTTGGATGTGTGCTGATAACCCAGGGTGGTTTTGTTCCTGCTGAGTGGTGCTCACAGAGAGCCAAGGCCGGCTCTGCTCCTCTCCCCTGCCAGGAGGCTGGGGGGACACCAGGGGCTGGGAGGGGACACAGGCAGGACAGCTGACCCCAGCTGAGCCAAGGGAATACTGCACACCAGATGGTGCCATGGTGACCACACAGAGCTGGGGGAGAAGGAGGAAGATGAGGATATTTGGGGTGGTGGTGTTTGTCTTCCCTCAGGGATGGCTGAGCACCTGCTTGCCATGGGAGAGGGGAATCAACTCCCTGCTTTGCTTTGCTCTGTGTGACTTTTGCTCTACTTATTAAACTGTTTTCATCTCAACCCACGAGTTTTCTCACTTTTACTCCTCCAATTCTCTCCACATCCTGCCAGGGGGGGAGTGAGCCCCAGCTCCTGCCTGGGGTTAAACCACAATATACAGATACTGCATTTTAAAAAAATAATTCTCCACTAACTGGAAGGACTTCCAAAGAAGAAAAACATAAATTATAATAGTTTGAAAAACAGCCTGAAAATGGTAGCACCAGGGAAAACTGGATGGGCTGTTCAGTAAACAACAGGAGACACAAAAAGGTCTCTGCAGTAGAGGGGAAGATCAGCTCTCCTGGGCCAAGCAGGAGAAGGGGTTCTAACAAAGAAGGGGCTTAAATTAGAGCAAAGACAGGCTGAATATGAAGATGCCTTTCCAAGAATAATCAAAATATCTTTCAAGAACATCTGTTGGGCCTGTCTGAGAGAGGGGAGAGGGTTAAGACCATCCCTTTTTGCCCATCTAAAGTGATATATCTAGTGCTTTGATAATAAGACCTCAAGGTGGCATTTGAATTTTTAACAGAGTTGAAGAATCATCAATTCTCACAATTAGTAACTGATGTGCTTCAAAACAGAAGTCCATGAGAGCTGTCTGGCCTCCTAAAGGTGAAAAAAATCTGGTTTATGAAAAAAAAGATAGCAACAGCAGCCAAATCAGAAATTCTGCCTGAAATTGTAAGAGCATCCTGGTAACAGGACAGGTCTTTAGGAGACTATGCTAAAACACAGAATAATTTCTGTTAACATGGGCAAGGTCACCAGGAGCCTGAGTCACACCAAGTTCAGCTGTTCCCATGGGGCAGGTGACAATAACAGTGGCTGCCACGCCCAGGGCAGGATCCAGTGCTGCTGTTAAACACAGGTCCCACAAGAAGCTGAGCATGAGCCACTGCTGGCACCCCACAGGGGCAGGATGCCTGCAGGGAAAATCACCTCCTCTCTGGATGCTGATGCACTCTGCACTGCCTGAACCAGTTCAGGAATAACCTGAAGGATCAGCTGCACCATGCACACCTGAGCAGCAGCTTTGGAGCATTTACCAGAGTGAGCGTGGTTGAAGAGATATTTTAAATAGTCCTGTAGGATTTGTAGAGTATGGGCTACCACCTTTAACAACTCAGGAAAAACATTAAAATAATCTAGCAAAACACAGGGAAGCCAAGGGCTCTCAGAGTAGAGGAATGTCAACACCAGACAGTCAACAAGAGAACAAAGGTCCCTCAGGCCAAACACTTCACACACAGTGTAAAATAATCAAAAACACGTTTTCATTCCCTTCCTTTTCCCAAGATAACCCTCTGCAGCATTTGTACAGTGACTATTCCAGGAGCACCTACTGGTGTTACAGTTCAAAGTGGATTTCATCCTTCCCTTTGCTTAGAAACCCAGCATGTATCTCAAAACAATCATTACCAAAGAGAGCTAATGCATTTCCTGATGAACCTCTCCTCCAGCTCACAGTCTGCAGATCTTATCAACATTATATTTATATGCCTTACAAGCCTCCTCCAGGTAGCAAGATGATAATCTAATAATGGAAAGTGGTCAGCACACTGCAGATAAATCAAAGCTGATAGGTCATTTTTTAATGGGATACTGTTAGCTGCCTTCTCCATGAAAACCTGTGTGAGCCAGGCCTCAAGACAGAGAAGAAACTGCCTTCATGGACATATTTCTCTAAAAGAACAATAAAGTGAACAGCAGACTTCAGTTCAGAAAGTAAAGAGAGAAAGAAACACACTGATGAACAGTGCACTTATATTTTTGCTATAAAATCACTTCCAAGGAAACAAATCTCTGCAGGGTGGGGAGGAGATGTGGGATGGGTGTTTGTTGCTATCAGTAGTTACAGAAGTGGCATCTACAAAGGAAATACTGGGGCATACATGCTCTGATGGAGGGCAAATATCAGACAACATTCTATTTATAATTGGAAAACAGTTATTTTACAAGCAGACTGACAGAAGAATAGAGCATTTGCCAGTGCCTGGGCTGCTGCAATGCCAAAAGAGCAGCAGTTTGGCTATTTCACAGCCCACAGCCTCCACACACTGCACTGGGGAACAGCAGCAGGGAGCAAAGCACCCACTGTGGGCAGATAAATGCCCATAACCCAGCGTGCAGTTTGAGCATAACCAACACCATGAGCACTGTGCAGCTGGGTTAAAATTTATCCATTAAATACCCAGTTGTCCACACCTGCATTGGCAGTTTTGCTGCTGGGAAAGCAAACTGGGATTTATCTGAAAGCATTTCCCACTGACAATTAGTCTAAACTAGAAAAGCCTAGCTGTGTTACCCGGTCTCTGCTTGCTCTCTCTTCAAAGGGTATTCTTGGAGAGAAAATGTCCTAGGCTAGAAGTGCATCTGACAATGGATCATGTAAAGAGAAATCTGATGATGCACAGGGTATCAACCCTTACAACCTAGAGCATTTGAAAAGTGCTTTTAACCAATTGTGTCTAGTGTTGGAAAATTCCCATTTTTATCTAATTTTAGAACTAACTATTTACAGGTCAGGCTCTTGCCATCTTCAACCTGATAAACCCATATCATTCCTAACTGAGGAAACAGAAAAAGCAATATTCTGCCTGTATTTATATTATGAGCACATGCCAAAATCTGCAGAACAGCAAACTACAACAGACCATCTCTAAGGAGAATAAAAACTACCTGAGGAGCACTAGGAGTACCTGCTTGAGCCCTTACCTGCTTTTCCATTCCTAGATGAGGAATCTGCAAAGCTCACAAGGCAAGCACTGATCAGTGATGCCTTAAGTTTTACCTTTCACATTTTTCAGATTCTATAGCGCCTTAGTGTGTGACTCTGAACTTCATATAAAGTGTTGGCAGGTTCTCTGCACAGTTCAGTCACACAAAACAATCCTTTTCCAGTCTGAGAAGACTATTGGGGCTTTTGGGCTGTTTCAGGACAGAAAGTGTAAACAACAATAAATTGAAGAGAGCTGTTTGGGAGGATGGGACTGCACAAGCTGGAGCTGTAATTGGACAATTAACCCCAATACCAAAATGGACCAAAACCTATAAAAGTGTGAAAACTCATGACTCAAGGTCTATCTTGGGTGTAAGCCCAGACTGGGCTCTTGTACTGCCCCAGGTGTATCCTCTGAAGGCCTTTTAATAAATATGGTGTTGTGAGGTTCTCAGGACGAGGTGAGAGATGAGAATTTGATTCCATGTTCTCAGAATGCTGATTTATTATTATATTATATTTAAAGAAATACTATACTAAAACTACAATAAAGAAAGAGAAAGGATACATCAGAAAGCTAAATAAAAATGATAATAAAAACTCGTGACTGACTCCTCAGAGCCCAACATAGCTGATGGTGATTGGTCATTTATTAAAAACAATTCACATGGAAGATGCACCTTTTGGTAAAAGATCTCCAGACCACATTCCCAAGCAATCAGATAATTATTGTTTTCATTCTTTTCTGAGGCTTCTCAGCTTCCTAGGAGAAGAAGTGCTGGCAAAAGGATTTTACAGAAAATATCATAGTGACAAATAAATCCTTCTTTTATTCCTTTAGCTCTGTCCAGCCTCTGTTGCAGGAGCCTCTCCAGGCACCACCAGGACTGGAGGTGCTTCACTGGAGCAAAGCAGCAGCAGCTCCAGGCAAGGACATCAAAGCACCTCTGAGGGGCAGCTGTTCTGTAAATCCAGCTCAAGCTTGGAGTACATTAGGAAGAATATATTTCATGGTTACTTCTTTTATTTTCAAATAACCCCAGAGTTATGTGTTTGTTTGTTTTCCTTTAAGAGATAAATGTTTCTTCCCAAAAGCCTGTACTAATTGCTCTGCTGTCTGAAAAGAGCATTTCTTTGAAAGCTGGGGAATCTGTAGCTTCCCAGGAGCTACAGAAGATTTAAACCTTCAGAAGTGTCAGTGCTTGCTTGCAGGGCTCAGGCTGTCCAGCCCCGACAAACCCTGCAAAAATTATCAATGCAAATCTCTCTTTGGGCACCTTTGACTTGCAAACAGCAAGACACACTCAGAAAGAGCTACAAACCCAAATAATGTTTACCACAGATTATTTATACATTTACTGTTTACCTTTTATACTTCACAAAGGCAATACTGAAGGTACTCATAATATTTCTTGCACTTGTGAGAGCAAAAAGCTTATTAAATACCTCACAGTCACTCCACTTGAAAGAAAAGCAGGTAGGAAAGCAAAGTTTTTTCTTTAGTATTTTAACTCCAATTCTCCCAGCTCATCCTTCTTGCTTTGTCTCCTTGACTATGCAAATTACTCCTCCTCTCTGCTTCAATCTTTTTGCATTTTCTACTTCTCTTCACCCAGTGCTGGACTCACAAATTACCTCCATCCTCTGTTCTGTGCAGGCTGTAAAATGGTAATTACTGCTCTATCAGAGAAGTGATATCTCAGTGGGTTTTATGAACAAATTCATGTTTGTTTAAAGATACTTATAGCAGCAGAACACCCCCATGATAACGTTTATCAAAAACAAAACATTTCTGTGTTACAAAGCCTTAACGTATGGCCACAGGTTATCATTAAGTTATCAACTGACTGCATATTAAGATCTAATTGAAGAACTTATTGCAGGGCTCCCCCTCCTTCTGCAATGATGATTTATGGCACATTTTGTCACTACAATGTGCAGCAGTTCAGTACAAACACAGCACTTAACTAACAAGATGACAGAGGCAGATATTCCAGCACAAGCTATAAATACTCAAATGAGTCAGAGGTTGTAAATCTGTTGTAAATCATACCTGATTTGTAGGCTGGAACACATTTTCTAATCTTATGGAAAATGCCTCTGCTGGTTCCTACAATAATATGACGCAAACTAGAAAAACTCAAGACTTTTCTTTTGAAAAAAGACTGATTGTGTTACACTCTGTCAGAATTCTACTTAAAATCCTGATGAGATTCTCTAAAAAAGTTTCATTTTCCCTTTTTCCTATGGAACTACCACTAAACATCAGTAACATCTACCACAGCCAGAAGGAGCATATTATCAATATACACAAACTTCATTTCTGTATGAGCAGGATGGAGGTTACAGGAAGGTGATTCACACACACATGAGCACAGGCAGAGAAAATTCTAACAGCCCATTTGAGCAGGGTAAGTAAAGAATCAATTTACAAATATGCAATGATCTACATGACTGATTTGGAAATAAAAATAACCCAGCTTTGGAAACAGGTATGCTGCAACTCCTGTCATCCCAACAGAAATGCCAGAGCAGGGGGTGGGATCTCAGATCTTTTCATCCATTCTTTTTTTCCTTTTAACTCTCTTTTCTAATAGAGCAGAGCATGTTCCTCCAGGTAAAATATCCAGCTCTGCCTGTGGGGTAACAGATAACCTGAAGGAAGTATGCCAACATTTGTGACACCACAATGGTTTACCCAGCAACCACACACTGTTACATGATTTCTGTTCAGTCCCCCAAAATAAAATGTATGAAAGCATAAACGTTGGCAGAGCAATCTCCCAGCCTGCAGACAAGCTCCCTGACTCTGCAAGCTGCATATTAAAATCATCACACTCTGAGGAGTCCCAAGGCACACAGCCCAGACGGCCTGGGGGAGGGGACAGCTCCTCACAGAGCACAGATGGAAGGGGATGATGCTCAGCTCAGGAGCCACTGCACCTCTGGGACAGAGGACAGCCAGTGCTGAGCCCCAGGGTCACTGCAGCCACTCCAGCTCCTGCAATCCTGCTCCATCACTTCCCAGCATGAGCTGAAATTCCCATTTTCCCCTTGGAAAGCCCACCTCTCCCTGCCTGGTCCCATGCCATGAACATGCCAGACAGACCTGCAGGGATCATGGAGGTTCAAAGGCACAGATTGACCAGCTCTGCTTTACAGTCAAGGGATAAAAATATTTTCCAGCTAACAATTCTAATAAAAATATTTACCAAAACACTTTTTATGTTAGACTTACTGCAGTATATAGGCTTAACTGTTTTTACTTCTCTGTTTGCAGATTTAGCACTTACCTTTATTGCATATAAAGCTGGAGGGTTGGATGGATACTTTCCCTTTCAATTACCAGGGTGGATGTTTGAGTAACAAACCACTTAAGCTATTTTGTATCAGCTTTAAACAAATGCATTCAGATGAGGTGGGAGTGGAGCAGGCCAGGAACTGATCGCCTGTGCTGACTAAACCTGCAGGAGGATGGCTAGAAGAAAAGCAGGCAGCAAAACCCACCCTGGCAGTCTTTATGACAAGCCCAGTTCCCTGAAAGCCCCTGTGGTTATTAAATAAAAGCCATTCCTATGCTAGTGACCCTTTACCACACAGAACAGAGCTCACAATTACAGCTGAATGTTTTCATTAGAAAAGCCTTTATACACAAAGTTTCTTGATCAAGTGCACATAAACTGGCAAGAGTTTATACATGTAAAATAAACACTAATAGCCTGTGCTCAATAGTCCTGTTCTGAAAAAAATTACCATAAAAGAACAACAACTTGAATTTGCAATAAAAACCTGCTCATTTCCCACCTCATCTAATTCTGCAGTGCTTCTCTCCAGCTGAACAGGAAGACTACTTTCATTTGTTTTCAAGTAATTGAGAAACATTTCAGGTCTTTATCAGCTCTCCAATCTCTTTTCTTTTCACATTCCCTAGAATTGTTGCCAACGGGGTATTTATAAAAGATCCAGCCTCACAAAAATACTTAGGCAAACAACGCTGCAGGGAAAAAAATAGAAACTGAAGGAGCTGTAGAGAAGATTTAAATGGTTGGATCATTGTTAAAAAAGAGAAAAGAATTTATTTCAGTGGATGCAAGAGCTGTGTGAGGGAGCACTGCTAGCCTGGGCTCCTGCAGCAGCACATACCTTTCCCCTAAGGGTGGAAATGTGTGTTTATTTTGGAAGGGTTTGTGCTCCACATCACAAATGGAAACATTCAGCTGGGGCTGAGGCCTCAGAGCAAGGCTGAACTGACAACACACCACAAACACACCCCCACAGGAAACCTCCTTCCTCTTTCTTCCCTTCTCTTTCCTGAGGCCTCACCAGAGACTGAACCTGCAGCAGCCCAGACCAGCTCCGAGCTACATGAACAAACCACGCGAGTTCATTACTGGCCAGCACAACAACTCCACGGCTCTGGGACAGACAAATCCATGAAAAACTAACTATTAATTAAAAACAATTAGACCTTGGTCACAGGTTTCTAGCACAGAAGAAGCCAACTCCTCCCTCCCTCTCAAGCCTCACCACCTGGCCCTTCCTACCCACTTCAGCCAAGTGCCTTCTCCTCACAAACACTGCTGAGAGCAAACAGGGGCTGCACAAACACCCTGCCCCAGCCAGCTGAAAACAAACTGAAAAACCCTGCCAGATCCCACCTGCACTTGTGTGATTTCTTTTTCTCCACTAGGACCCAACTAGTGCAAGCACCTCTCACTGCCATGGCAACCCATTTGCAGAACTCAGTGACACACACATAAAACTAAGCAAATTTTTTTTTAAGTTACCACAAAGAGCTCCATTAAATAATATTTATAAAGATCTCACCTACCAAAATCTACATTTTGCAAAATGTCCAGCTTTAATCTCTGATTTAATACATCCTGCTCACTGGCATGCATTACCTGCTGCAGTCCACTCACTCAGTTTTGCTGTGCCATGCTGTCATCAAAACTAATTTAATTGCTGTGTCTCAGATAGGAAATAAATTAACTAAATTCAATGATAATCCCTGTGTTGCCTTTTAGTTCTAGTAGCATGTGTCACTTATCCTCAAAAATGTATCCAAATAAAGCACTTGGTGCAGCATTGCAATAAAGTTTACAGTCAGCTCTGAATATTGTAGGAAAAAAGTTCAGTCAGATTCCTCCTCTCGTTAATTTTGTATTAATATTTTATCTATTTTAAGAAATTCCTGCTACCTCTCCTAAGCTCATGCACATCCCTCCTAAAGATAAATGTAAGGAACTGCACTATAAAGAGGAAATAAAACATTTCCACAAAGCAACCTGAAAAGTAACAAGGCATTTGGCAGACAAAGGAAATTCAAAGAAGGGTCACTCACAGGACTGTAAATAACCCCTAGCCCTTGCCCTGAGCATGAACAGGAGGTTTGGGTTCTCTGTAGGACAGGTCCCCCCTTCCAGTGATGCTGAACCACAGAAAGCTGCATCACTGCTCTCACAGATGAAACAATAAATGCCAAAGCTGCTTAATCTCTAACACAACTATCCTGATGCACTGCTGTCTTCTCCCTGATCCATATTTTATGGCAATAGAAGATTCTTAAATACATGGATAATGAACAAAAAAATCCAACAGATGGAGAAATGCAGTCCCTAAATTTGAAAGAAACAAACTCACAAGCATACCTGAAAAACTGAGGTTATTAACTAGAAACTTAAACGTGGCAGTTTCAAGCAATTAAAAGCAAAGCTGTCACAACACAGACAGAAATAGTAACATCCCACAGAGGGAAAGCAGAAGGCTCCGTGTCTCACTCCTAACAGAAATGAAGAGCCACTGCATTACCACGTGAAAATGAATTTAGTTACCCTGACAGCAGAAACATCTGCTGCTGAATTGTGATATTAAAAAGTCATTATAATCCATTATAGAACAGTGAAACCTTTTCACACAGAAATGAGCTGATACAGAGAACAAAACAAGCAATGCTGTGAAAACAGAAATATTCCATTTAGATAGAAATTGCTCCTATGTATCTGAATTCCAAGGTTTTTCATGTACCTAAGTTTTGGTGGGACTCACATACCTCTGCTCCCTTCTCCTGAAAGTAAAATCCAGTGTTATAAATGACATGAAATCTCACAGTGCAGATGCTACAGAATTTAAACTAAAACTTTCTGACCTCTCCCTTTCTACATAAGAAAAACTCAGAAAGAAAAGGACAAGGTTTTGATAAATTACTGTTACAGTATCTTCATCATGCAGTTATTACTTTATTTTTCTGAATTCATCTCATCAGAGTAATATTTAATTTCTGCTGTATAAATCATAAGTGTTTGAAACATAAATACATCATAAGTGTTAGAAACATAAGTTGTTTAGTCCAGCCCTTATGTCAGGCTTGGCTCTTCCCTAATTCTCATTCTTTGGGACTCTGGGAAGCTCCACTTGCCTGGTTGTCACCTAATTACCCACCAAGAAATGACAATGCATTTGAGCTGCCTCAGAACTGAGACACAAAAAGCTCTGTAGGCCACCAGATGCAGAAGAAAGACATTACCTTGCCTCTCTTCCTCACCCTTCTGAAAGGCACAGCTTCATTAACTTTTCTCCCAGGGAAGCTGGCAGCCCAGTGCCCCCAAAGAGAAAGGCATTTCTTACCTCTGCTGCTTCCTGACCCTGCTGCAAAGCAGCTCCACTCACTTCCCAGGCAGAAAAGCCACACAGAAAGAAAAACAGGCAGCGGTGGCAGCAGGGGAAATAGTTTCTTCTAAGCTCCATGAATTGAGTTTACACATTAAATTGAGTTGAATTGTGTAAGGGGAAAGGGGCAATTACTTGTCTTTGAAACAGATAAATAACTACTAACAACTAAATGGAAAACTGCATCTGTCTTGACAAAAGAGATGACACATGCTGTGTTATGGTTCACAGAAAATTAATCCATATATTCTTGTCAAAAGGCTGCCATAGAATACACCCAGCAAGATAAGCCACAGCTTATGCTGAGAATCCCAACAAAACTTTAGGAATATAACAATCCTAGTAAGATATACTCCCCTCATTAAACCGACACAATGAATAAAAAGTACAAGCACATTTTTTAAACAAGCTTATCAAAATATCAAACATTTCACAGAGAATAAACATGAATTTACCTTTGGTTTTTTGTTCAGCAGCCTGAAAGAAAAGAAGAACAAAACAAATCAACCACTTGTCAATACTGCAAATGATACCTACCAATTATAGGGCTGCAGGCCTAACTTTTTGCAGAAACTGCTTACATAAATCAGGCATTGGTTTCATTTAAGGACTAGAGAATTTTAGTTTAACTCCATGTGACAGAAATGTCTGCCTGAAGCCAGAAGGAGATGCCAAAGAGGAAGTGTAAAGAATGACAAGAGAGGGCAGCAGCCCCTTCCACCCAGCCAGCCTTCCCTCTCCTGGGGGGCAGAGCCTTTCTGGGCCCTTGAGCACCCAGCACAATGAACTTCTGTGACTTTATCCAGCATCCCTTTGAACCCACCCACACCAGCACCTTGCACAGAGGACCTGTTTATTTTATAATCTGTCTGGAACTTTTTATGATGCCTGATTTTTATACCAGAAAAGACAGCCATCGATTCTTATTTCAAATTAAAATTCCCACAAGTGGAGCTGCAGCATCAGTAGCCATAATCACATTAAAAAGTGAAAGGATTATTACAACAGGAACATGAACAAACCTTTTTCTGAGCACCTTCCTTCTTTTTCTTTTCTTCCTGCTTTTTCTTTTTCTTTTCTTCCATCAAATGTTCCTCTTCTTGTGTTTCTTGTTCTTTCTCCCTGGTAAGAACAAAAGTTAGGAAGAGTTTTCCAGTAAGATGAAGTTTCTCCAGGAAGGTGAATAATCCATATTTGCATTGCTAACTTTCTACATCTCATGTCTAAAAAAGGCTGCTTCTAATGCTGCAATAAAAGCTCTAAAAAAGAGCTGTTCCAAAATTGAAACTCACAACAAATAAAATAGCAGGCAGTGAGAATTCAGAAAGGACAGATTTTATTTGGAATGTCTTTCCACAATCACTCATAAGCACTGTTCAATATTAGCATATCCTGGGTAAAGAAAGTTTGAAACTGGAAAAAAAAAAAGGAACAAAGTAATGAATGCAAGTTCTGCTGGCTTTCAGCAGCTGTGATTCACAATACACCTTGAAGAACATAAGCAACTACATTACTTTCATTACTTTGCAACTATTTTTCTCTTTTTGATCAAACACATGCTGCATTAATTTTCCACACGCATCAATTTTGTTCTCAAGAGTTGTAAACTAAGGCCCAGATGAATTCCAATAATCATATTTTGTGCTCATCCTATAAATTCTTGCTGAAGAATTTGCATTAATGCAAAACAAGACTGTTCCAGTATCATCTTGATTAAAAATTAACCTGAATACTCCCAAATCAAGAAGGAAACCCATCTGAAACATTTTCTCTGCTTCCTATGTCCATCACTGAAATAAATGGTTATAGCAATGACCCTCCCAACATCCTTTCCAATAAATACCAATGCAAATAATTCATTTACTTCTCTATAACTGCTTTATCTTCCTTGACAGCTCTTCAGGTCCTGATCATTTATCAGTCTCACAGATCTTCTGAGAAGGCTGTTTCCGATGGGCTGAAGCCATTACCATCACTATTATTAGATTCAAAGCCTTCCAATTACTCCTCAAGATCACTTTTAGCCTAATTTACTATTGCTTTACATCTACCTTGCCAAAGCCTGTAGCCCCCCCCCCCCTCCCTTTTCTTTGTTTGGATCTTTGTTGGTGTTTAAAAAAAGAGGTTTTTAGTTACAAAACTCTTTATTTTTGGTCACAATCTGTCAGACTGCTCTTTACCTAAAGAAGAAAACAAACCACTCTTCAGATTTTGATTGTGTCTTCAGACATTCCCCATGAAACATTTTGCCTCTTAACAAGTTTCCATTTTCCTACATAGTTTCCCTTTGTTATAAAAAAGGGAACATTGTAACTTCTGATATTTTGGTTCTGGAGGGCGTTCTGGGATTTGGCTTTTTCCCTTGCCTGTAAATACTGACCCTGGCCATGCAGATGCTTTAATGCTTACACAGATCCTGTATGGAGCTCCAGACTAAATTAAAAGCAGATTCCCTTTCCTTGTGTCACCCCAAACTATAAACACTACAGAAAGCAATTCACAGCTCTAAGCTTAGGCGTTGGTGCCTTTTTAAGGCACTTTACAGCACTCAGACTATTTACAGAAGTCAGAGATATGGCAAGACCCAGGGCCTGGAACAGCAGCCAGAGGTTGGGCACATCTGGGAGCTCTTGGTGCACCACTGGAGGTCCAGGCAGCTGGGATGGCATTAATTATCTGCTTTTAAAATACTGATTCACCCTTCTGTCATGGCCAAAAGTTCACACCTGCTCAGCTTCTGCCATTCCCAAGGGGTCACCTTTTAAACCCTGAGGTTTGGGAAACATCTGCCCTTAGGAACTGCAGGTGGGGATGTGCATTACACTAAAAAAATGTTAAATCACACTTAAGACAAAGATGCATGGAACTGAACTTCTAAATGCCTTCTTGTAGGACTTTGCAAAAAGTGATGACTTAGGTTGCCAAAAGAAACTGAGTTGGAACTGTAACAGATTTGCCTTTATCCCTATTAGCTCAGTGGAGAATGTGGCATTAAGTATCTGGTTTTTAAATACTGATTTACCTTCTGTCATGGCCAAAAATTCACCACCTGCTCAGCTTCTGCCAGTCCCAAGGGGCCACCTTTTAAACCCTGTATGTAAACTGAGGTTTGGGAAATATCTGCCCTTAGGAACTGCAGGTGGGGATCCAAAATTGTTAAATCACACTTAAGACAAAGGTGCGTGAAACTGTACTTTTAAATGGCTTCTTGTAGGACTTTACAAAAAGTGATGACTTCGGTTGCCAAAAGAAACGGAGTTGGAACTGTAACAGATTTGCCTTTATCCCTGTTAGCTCAGTGGAGAACTGAAGTCCCCAGGACCTCAGAAACTACAAAGAAACAACATCCAGGCCCTTCATTTGCAGTGCTCCCTACCCAAGTCACAGCAGACTCTACAAAGGCCCAGTTCCAGTGAACTCCCCCAAGCCCTCACACTGCTGCCAGAGGAAGTTCAGCTTTTTCTGGTTTTTGAAAGCAGGTGAATGAAACAAGTCCATGTAAAATGAGAAACTTTTTGGTTTTCTCTTGCTGGTATTTAAGAAACCCCATGCCATTACAGCCATTCCAGAACACCACAGTTACATTTAAATCCCCTTCAATACTCAGGGCAGTATTTAAAAACAAAAACAAAAAACCACACACAAAAACAAACCACCATCACCACTCTGCCTAACATGCAGAGTTTTCTTTAAGCTATAAATTATCTATTACCCAACTTCCTTTTTAAGCCTCCTTTATAATATCAAGTTCTTTTCCTAAAATACCAAGTTGAAAGGGATCTTAAAGATTATCTGGTCCAACCTTTCTTGTTCCAGCCAAGTCTTTAAAGGGTTGGACATTTTCACCACTGCCAAAATCATTCCTTACACTGGACTCCACTATCAATTTTTGTTTCCAGGCAATGTAGTGGAATTTCCAAATATTCCAAATCTCAGGTCAGTGAAATTTGGAATAGTTGGAAATCCAAGAAGAGCAAACATTTTCCTCCACTAAGAATCCAATGTATTTTATGACAATATTAGCACAGCAATTACAACATCAGAGGTAGAAGCGCCGCTCCTCACAAAAACCTGAGGTTTGGTTGTGGGGTTATTTTTTCATTTGTGAGATTAAAATAGCCTTGGATTAGCTCAGAAAATGATACTGCAATTTTTAATGGAGCTCAATTTTCAAACCTGATTTACATAATGACACTTGTGAATACATGTGCTTTAAATATGCTTAAAATAGAAATAAAGCTCCGAGCGGCCTCTCAGATGGCAACTCTTGCTGTCACTTTTAGGCAGAAATTAGTCATCTAAGAGCAAAACAAAAGGAAAACAATAAAAACATGGCTATATAAAGTTTGATTACGTTGTCAAAGGCACATGTTACAGCTTTGCTTCCTGAGCGACAATTTAATCTTTATTGCAGGAAACTGGCTAAAACATTTCTGAATACAAAGCTCAAGTTCTAAAGCAGGAGTGTCTCAGAATATCCCTGTAGGAGTTTGCCTTGTTCTTACATATGGATCTGAATGGGGAGGGATTTTTATGAGCAAGGAGTTTTACTACAGAATGAAGTGGTGTTTTCACAGATTGCAAATTGCTTATGAAATCCAAGCCTAAGCCAAGGTTATCTTTAAAGTGGATGTGCTTGAGAGCTCTCTGAGAGCAGGAAAGCAAGAGGAGCTCAGGTCATGGCCACAACAACTCCAGCACTGTGGCTCTGTCATTGCCTGCTGCTGAAAGGTTTATTAATCCCTTTAAAAAATTAACAAATCTAGCTAAGTAGGAACTTGAGTTTTCCTGCTTCCACAGCTTAAGGCACAGCTGGCATTGTGGACCAGCACTGAGGGGACATTTTGGATGAATACTGCATATTTTGCAATATTCCTTTTGGGAACAGTGTTCTTCAACACCCTTCAGGTAGAGTCTATTTGTATTATTGCCCACACAGTGTTTTAGAGTTCAGAAGTTCCTGCAGTAATTGTGGGCTAAACACAGACCTGTCTCTCTTGTCATTCCATGTCACACTGCTCCTAACCTCAACAACCTCATTAATTTTGTTGTACAAGCAAGATGCTGAAGGTTTATTTACTAACATAGGAAAACTGCCTTTTCAGCACAGCATTCCTAATCCCTGCCTACAGATGCCTTTGTCTGGTTTAGCCACCATACTTTAATGCCAAGGTACCTCTTGCACCTTAAATCCTATTTTATGCTGGAACAAACTCCCCTGACAGTGGTGGAAGTTGCTCTTACTGACAGAAATCCACAATTTGCACACAGCTGCTCAAGCACTGCTCTGGTTTTGACTTTCCTCACCATACAAGAGGTCATTGTGCATTCCTGCACAGGCATTTTTACTAACAGTGATGATAGCAGGGGAAAAAATGGGAAAAAAAAGGAAAATCTTATAACTGGAATTGTAAGGAACTGGCAAATAATCATCCAAATGCAGGGTGTAGAGGTTTTATGGAAGGAATGAATAGATCCATGCATGGTTACAGGAACAGATAACAGAGGGTTTGGACAGCACAGACATGAGCTCTCAAAGACAAATTCTCCAAATTTGGTATCACAGTTTCAAACAGAAAGGAAGAAAATGGCTACTTAAGAAATTCTTCAAGATCCCATTGCAAGAAAGAAGTGGCTGAAATCTTTAGGGCAGAAAAGAGCTTGAAGGGTGGTGATGAAATGGGATTAAAAATTAACATCAAAATAAGAGTATCAAACTCTGGAAAGGCAGACTTGGATTCCTTCAGGACACCTGAAATACTGTCCCACATGAAGAGGCAGGTGCTGTTTCTTGGAAGTCACCAGGAATTTAAACAACAATGCAGATACCCACATGTACAGCAGGAATCCTACACAAAGCAGGAGGTCACCAGAGCATCTGCAGTCCTTGTTTTCACAAGTGCTGCAACAGATAAACCAAAAATCTGTATTTGCCTATTGCTAATTTTGTTTCCTGCTTCATCTTTGCACGGTGCAGCTCTGTGACCTTTGCAGAGTAACTATGGGTGAAGGGAAGGAGCTGGTGTGACTGGTAAAGTGCCAGCTTTGTTCCCTTGATATCCAGGCTCAGTCATTAATCAAAAAGAGTCAAGCTGGTCCCTAATTACAAGCTCTCCAATCACCTCAAAAAAGAACGCAGCATGCAAAACTAGGTCAAATAAATAAGAAGGAAATATGAAAAAAAAAAAAAACAGTGCAAACACACAGGGACAAACTGAGAAAAGCCAAAAAAATATCAGCAAAAAGCAACAAATCAACCTTTAAGTGCTTCATTAACATGCAAGAGGAAATATTAGTTTTGATTCTTTCTGGGGAAGGGGGAGCAGTGACAGATGACCCTGTGAGGGCTGAAGTGACAGCACTTGTCTCTCTGTTCAGCCCTCCCTAAAGAGGTCAGCAGGGAACAGATGGCCAACAACGGCCACGCTGCTGTGGTGACGACACCGATTTCTGCCAGGGATTTCTCCTCTCCCAGGGATTTCTCCTCTCCCAGGGATTTCATGGGCTCTGGCCAAGCTGGTGCCAGGGGCAGCAAAGCACCCACAGCCAGGCCTGCTCCTGCTCCACTGTCAGGATCTTTTGCTGCTCACAGTGACCCAAGATGTGTTAGAAAGTCTCTTTTCCCAGCCTGGTGCTTGAAGAAGGAGTCAGGGCTCTTCATTTCTCTGTCTCAAGGTTGTTTGTTGTTTCTTATCTATAAAAAATTTTCTCCTGCCCTGCTGAGGTCCATCCAGCCGGACAGTTCCAGGCACTCTGCCTGCCCCCAGGGCAGTGTTATGGCTCTATATTAAAAACTACATATACAATGTTTACAATTACTTTCCAATACCTCTCACCTATGTTAGACAGTGAGCTTCTACTCTAAACCAGTTTGTAAGTGCCAACATCACAGCAGGAGATGGAGGCCAAGAAGAAGAAGGGGAAAGGCTGGACATGCCCAGATCCCTCTGTCTTGCCTCCTGAACCCCCATTCCAAAAAAACCCAAAAACTACTTTTCCACCTTGTGATAAATTCACTATCATTCTACTTAACTGTCATGGCTTGCAGATCTTCATCTGAGGTTGGTAACTTGCTCCACAGGTCACAATCAAACCCACAGGTGTTTTGTGCTCTGTGCCAGGGTCTCTGAGCCCCCTGGCAGGGGTCTTGGCCATGCTGGAGAGCCAGAGGGATGCCCTGGGTACCCACACTCCACCTCCATCCCTGCAATGGCCCATTCTGGCTTCCTTCCCACAGCTCTGATGAATATAGCACTAGCTATATGTGGGAACTTAGGGGACAGAGAATATTTTGAAGTACTGGTTTTGATTTTTGCTTACAGAGAGGGCTACTAAGACTTTGAGATAGACTAAAGTTCACTGGAGTGTAAAACAGATAATAGAGAACAGTGTAGTTTGTTATTAGGTGAGTGTAGCCATGATATTTTCTGAAAAATCTTAGGATTTTGTCTCCTGAGAAGCCTCAGGAACAAAAAGTAAACAATGATTATCTGCTGCTGTGGAATGCAATAGGTGCATCTGGGATTGGTCTCATGGGGTTGTTTCTAATTAATGGCCAATCACAGTCCAGCTGTATTGGACTGTCTCAGTCAGTCACAAGCCTTTGTTATTAATTTTTTTTTCTATTCTTAGCTAGCCTTCTGATGAAATCCTTTCTTCTATTATTTTAGTACAGTTTTAATATAATATATATCATAAAATAATAAATCAAGCCTTCTGAAACATGGAGTCACATTCTTATCTCTTCCCTCATCCTAAGACCCCTGCAAACACCACCACAGGTGAGAAATTTAAGTTTTAGGACTTTTAGTATAGACATAAATAGGAAATAAGATTAAATATTTTAATGTTGTCTTTGTCTTCTTACAGTGCTTTTCCTGTACACTAAATCTAGTACAGACAATGTACCAAAACTTGTAATAAGATAACAATAAACAACAAACTGAAGACCAAAAAAGTCCCATAGGTCTCTCTTTCCTAACACAAAACTGTTACAAAAAAGTTTCCCCCATCAAGAGAACCAAACAACCATACAGGCAAAACACTCAAGATGTGTTTAAAAGTCCCTTTTCCCAAAATCTGAGATGATTTGGCGTCTCAGGAAAACTTACATGATATAGCAGGGAAGAAAAGGAGATGGAGATAAACATTTTGCTACCACTCCAAAGAGGAAACCAGGCCAGCAAAGGCAAGAACAGCTTAAAAATTCCTGAGAGAAATGGGATGTTCCCCCCTGGCTGGGCCTGCTGACATTTTACCATCTCTAAGTCATTGCAGGGTACCTAAAGCACGAGCAGGTGGATGGATGGCACTCTGGAAAAGCAGCAGATGGCAAAGACTGCACAAAACTTACAGGGAAGAGAGAAAAATATCAGCAAGAGATAACAAGGATTTGTGGAGGTTAAAAAAAGCCTGATTTTTTCCCTACAGCACAGTCCTAGTATTTTTGGAAAAGATGAAAGAGAAGCAACCAAACTACTTTTCAATCCACATGGAGATTTTTGTTAGTAGGAATATGATTGCTTTATTATTTAATCATTTTAAGAACTATTATTTAGTAATTTAAGGTACATACCAAAATCAGTAGTATGTAAAATAATAAAAAAAAAAATAAAAACCCACAAAACTCCTCCCCCAAGGCAGGGACCTGATGAATTTCTGTTGCAGTGTGCCACATGCCCAGCAGTAAAATTTTAATGAACCACTTGGCTGCTGGGAAAATGTGTCCACTTAGTTTCTAGAATATATCAAGTCATGGGGCTGGAAAACAATTAAGGAGGGACAATACTCAGAACACCCTGATTAACTCAAAAAGGCAGAGAATCAGTGAGAAAAAGCACAAGGTACCATGTTTGGCAGGAAATATCCTATATAAATACAGCATAGGGAACAAATGGGAGAACACCAGTTTTGGGGAGACAAAAAAGCAGGTGCTGCAGTGGATTTCACTCCAAAGGTAAATCAACAACATCACAGATGGTCAGAAGTTCTTTAGCTGATGTGCTGTGTCCAGTTTGGGACTTTTACAGCAAGAGAGACACAGGTCAGCTGGAGAAAACCCAGAATACAGCACCAAAGAAATCAAAAAAGCACAGGCTCTTGGTAAAAACTTCACTTAATCTAAAGAAATAGCAACCCTGCTATTCAAAAAGGTGTTAAAGACAGAGGTAGAGAAGCAAGGAGTAAAATCTTTCTCCTTTAGCTGTGGTAAGTAGCACTGAATTTAAATTGCAACAAAGAAGATTTGGATTAGGTAAAGAAAAATCCTCCACACTGAAGCATTTTTAAAACTCCCAACATTAAAATGTATATCAAATCTTTATAAATATACATTTGGAGAAGAGGAAAAACATAAAAAGAAGAGATTATTTCTTTTTTATGAAGCAAAATTGATATATGGCCACACCAACTCCTAAACACAAAAACAATTAGACAGAGAACTGGAGGCCTCTGCCCATGTACAAAGTGAAATCCTACAATCTCCTTTCCAGGGAATTAGTGGGGGAAAGCCCCCAGTCACACCCTGTGCACAAGATAAATCTATGGAGGAGTTACAGGTACAGTTGTGAGCACTCAGATTGAAACTTCACCCTGTAATTTGAAAGTCTGGGTGCAAAATTTGTTCCTGTGGGGAGTCATAAGTTCAATGAGAGTTTTTGTTTGACCACAATTTATGATTCCTTGATGCCATGTTTTGGGGTTTCTCACTGTCCAATTATGTCTCTGTCCTGCAATTAACCCTCATTAATAGATTATTTGCCTTGACAGGAGATTGCTTCCTCTGAAACATCAAGATATCATCCATTGCTAACAGATGTGGGCTGGGGCTTTGCTACCTCCAGTTTCTGATGAACTTATCTTGAAATGTGTAACAGAAAATTCATCTGAACAGGGGCAGCAGTCAGATTTCTGCATCCACTCAGAAATTCCACCAAACCTGGAGTCTGCAGGAGCAGAATGGAGCTGCCATTCAAAACCAACCAAGAACATCACAGCATTAGCTGAGAACATGGTGTGAAAAACATTCTATTAAAACTGCTGAAACTAGAGGCAGATTTTAGGTTGTCCAAGAGATTAAATTAATAATCCTGCTCCTACAAAGTGTAAAACAGAAATTCCAGGATCAGAAAGTGTCTGTGTTCCATGCTCTGTCTCAGTAGCACACAGTGTTTCTAAGATGTCACTTTGGAATATTGGTTGAAGAGCAATAAAATCCTGGCAGGACCCCAAGAAGAGATAAAGAGAACTGCAGCTGGTGTGAGCTGCAGGACCTGGGCTCCCACTGGTAGTTTCCAGCTCAGCCAGTGTTAACTTGCTGTGACCCTCCTTTGTGTGCACATAAGGTAAATAACCACTCAAGCAGATTAGATTAGAACAAAAATAAGGCAGAACAGGTAGTTACTATCATTCAATTCAAGGTATTTTTCAGAAGCACACCAACCTGGCCTTGTTTTAGCTTCTCCTGGTTATCACCAATGACTGGAAGAGGAGGGAAATTCCAGAGAAGAAAAAGTTTTATAAACTAAAGATGCAGATGAACTATGACTGGCAAACCAGAAGTTTGAAGAGCCCATATTTGAACACTGTCAAGTTCCAGCAAATGTTTGCAGGGTTTGGAGTTGTTTTTTTTTGCTCATCTAAAGACTTCATTTTGGTTTTGTTAAACACTCCAGTTTCTCCTGGTGTGTTAGCTGAGAGGGATGGGTGCTAAGGAGAGCACTGGAGTAAAACCAGGAATATTGCAGGTGCTGTTAACCCTTTATTACTGAGCAAAAGTGACACTGCAGAGGATTTCCTACTGACACCATCCCTGCTCCCGGTGGAGCCAGCTCCAGCCTGCTCCCATGCAGCAGGAGAGCATTAACTGCACCCTTGGAACTCATCACCCAGTGACATCTGATTTAAAAGGCATCTGAGAACTGCACTCCAAGACACATGACACCAATCAAAGCACAGCAAGTGGGGACAATCACCTGATCAATCATGAAGTTGCAATCCAAATGAAGAGATTCATGTAGATAATCCCACAGGGATGCCAGCACACAGGTCCATCCCCGCTCCTGTGGGAGTGCTGCTCTCCACAGTGCAGGGACATTAGTGCTCATACAAGCTCCAATATGGAGCAGATCAAGGAGTTATAGGTAAATGTGGCCATGGGCAGTTCTAGCACCCAGTTCTACACCAAACCTCAGCCATTTGTGCATTTCAGGCATGAACCATACCAGAATTTACTACCTCAATCTGCTGACAACACCACAGCTCACGGGCACCGCTCATGCTATGCAAGCACCAAAAGTAAAAAAGCCCCACATGCCCAAAAAAAAGCTTGCCTTAAATTCATCACTGAAAGCAGGCTACAAACAGCAAGGAACACACTCTGAAAAACAACTCTCCTCCCCCAGCAAACACAGAGTGATGGAAAAATTAAGCTCCACACAGTGAAGGGTGCAGATAACCAGATTTCCATTCCCTCCCAGGCCTGATGATAGTTACCAGCAGTTGATCTGGCATCTGCTCCACAGCTCGTCCCAAATCTTCCTGGGACATAATGCACAAAGGAAAACAGCTTTGGAATCCAGCAGCTCAGCAAGAGCACAGCATGTTTGTCTCTCCAGATACTGCTGGCTATTTTGGTTTCTGGAAATACTTCAGAAGATGAGAGCCCTGTGCCAGTCCCCCTCAGTGACCAAGTGCCACCCTTTAGCTGACCCAGGAGCCACAGACAAGCTGATGGCTCTATGCAGCTGAACTCCAAGAACAATTTAGAGGAGCTCTGCTTCCTGGGGCAGCTGCACAGACAGACTGCAATGTAGGAGGCCAGGAAATTGGAACAGGAGCAGCAGCTCCGCAGGATGTTTTGCCATTCCCAGGGAGGGAGGCTGCTGGAGCCAGTCAGTCACCTGTCATCCTGAAGGGACAACGGGGTCAGGAGGGACAGGCCACAGCTGGGAGCACTGTGCAGTGAACCCTCAGAGCCCTCCAGCAAGCAAAGCTAAGCCTTCATGCTCCTCTATTGAAAAAAACTTGAAAATCAACTTTGTGTTACTACAATGATGCACCATTTTACCTCTAAGGATTTCCACCTAATCCTCCTTTCCCCCTTCCATTACAGCTAGGTGCCAGTGCTCAATTATCTCTGAGCCCAATCACTTTGTCAGCAGCAGGTGAAAGCACAGTGAACTTATTTATTGCCAGAGCTGAAGACCAGGTTGGTGCTGTCACACAGGTGGGGTGGACAACACAACTCACAGCATCAAAAAAAGGAAAGAGAATTTACTCTGAAGCCAGGGTTTGTGGTGCTACCGTTGTGATTATTCTGGGAAGAAGGTGGTGTTAACACCTTCAGCAAAAGACCCCCAGCTTACAGCAGCCACAGCTCCATTGGGTGTCCACCTTCATGAGTGGCTCGGTGTGATGACACAGGCCCAGGAAGGTGAGCAACACCTCCCCTGAGGCAGAGTGGAAAAATGCACACACACTGCCCTCACTGCAGCCACAGGCAGGGACACTGCACCAGGCAGGTCCAGGAATAAAACAGCACAGCAGCAGGGACCTGACACACATGTGTCACCCCAGCCGAACACTCATCTGCCCAGCTGAGATGACCTGAGGTCCCCTCCAGCCTGGGCTGTCCTGTGACATTAAAATAATTTCCTAGATGTGTGGCTGAAGCTGTAGAAGCCAATCTCTAGGAAGAGAGGGGGTGAGCCTCTGTTACCACAGCACTGAGACCTCCAGGTGTCACCTTGGGGGCACAGGTGGGTGAGATGCAGGACACTGGGTGGGGGAATCACAGGACAGCAGCCCCACAGGGAAGGGATGTCCCCAAATCTACAATCAGAAGAAAAATAAGGACACTGCTCCTCATGCTGCAGAGCCCAGGGTGGGCAGGATGAGGTGCTCTCTCCCCACACTGCCTTGGGCAGCTGAAGTCCCTCTGTCCCTCTGTGCTGTGACACCTCACCACACCTGCTCCACAGGCACAGGTAAACTAAGGCAAGCTAAATCCACAGCTGCTGACACAACGAGGCAAAACGAGATGAAAAAGGGAAAAGAGATGTCAAAAAAAACTCCTTGTCTTAGAAACCAAATGGGAAATACACTCAAAGCAAATCTGAGGATGGAGATCTAACTTTTTGTAAGATGTTTATTCTTTTAGAAGATTTCAGAATACACAAACCCATAATTTCCTTCTGCTGCATTTTTAAATTTGCTGAGTGAGCTCATTGAACATTCAAGCTGTTGTCTTCAAGTTTTCCAAATACCATTCTATTTAAAGGCACTGTGAATAGGGAATTCAATTTATCAAATGAATGAAAGAAGAATTCTTAGCAGGAACCCTGGTGAGCTAATCAAGAGTCACAATAAAATGTCAGGGGTCCTGGAATTCTCGGCAGGAGGTTAACACCAAATTTGATCCGAGTCAAGGAAGACAAAACACACTATAGACTAATAAACTGTACTAAAAGTTGTGCACTGTGAATTTCTGAAAGTTTAAACACAAATGAAGAAAATTTACTTGGTCTGTGCACTTTATACACTCCTTGTATTTCACTGCAAAAATCAAAACACACTGTTCACCCTAATAATGTCATTTAACTTAAAGAAAATACTTTCTAAAGCTTTTAAGTTTTTGTTCCACTGCATCTTCAGCTGCAAGACTGTTTTGAAAATTAAGATGGCAGCATAATTTGAGTAAGATAAGAAACAAAAACTCTGTACCTATCTTTAGGCTGGAAACTGGATTCAGTTCAAGATTTATCCTGTCATCCAAAATAAAGGAAACAGCATAATCCAACCACCTTTCCTTCCACAAACCTACCAGAGTTTAAAAGATTAGCCCTGGGTGCTGAAAGGGTAATCCTTAAAACTTGTGCTTAATGAAAATCAACTTCTCTGCTCCTCTCCTCACTTTCCATACTAAAAGCATAAATTAGAATATCAGACCCAGCATCAGAATGGGCCATCATGCATTTTTCAACTTAGCAAATGAATAGCAGCTCCACGGGGGAGGAGAGGCAGGGTGGGGGAGAGATGGGCAAAGGAAATAGCCATAAATGATCTTCCAGGACAGGAAAACTAGTTGCAGTAAATACCACTTTGGAAATCAATTTATGGTCAATTATGATCTTAGTAATAACTATTTTATGCCTTCATTTAGTGCATGAAATGCCAAGGGGAGCAAATATTCTCAGAAATATATCCAATATGTCTCCAACTATTTTATCTGATCAGTAGATGCAGCCAGAATCCCAGAAAAAGCAACTCTTGCTTGTCTGGATGCTGAGGGACTGGGGATGGGGCAGGATGGAAGCACAATTTCAGGGCAGGTGGACTATCAGTGCTGCAATATCACCTAGATAAAAAAGATTTTATCAGTCTGGGTTGTTGGTTTCACAAGCAATGAGTTTTGTCATCACTGCAGTATTTCACCCAGAGATCTGTGAAGTACATTTCATTCTCACAAATGTAAGAAAAATTTAAAGTTAAGGGAGAGGATTTCTAAGAAAAAATTAAAGGGTTTTTTTTTTTTAGGCAAATCATTACGTAAACATCCATCCACTAAGCCAACCACTGCTTTATTCAATTAATACATGTAAATGTGGTGGCAGAGTATAAACACTGACATCTCTAATGCACTGTTGGTGTAATGAGACTTATTTGGACCATTCTTTTCTCAAGTGAAGGAGTTGATTCTATGAGATTGATTAGAAGAATAAAAATAGTAAAAATTCACCACATTCACCAAACTCCACCTAGATGATAAATCTTTCACCTGAAACAGAGCTATTTATACAGAGACTGCTTCTCAACAGCAGCAGTTCTTTTGCTGTGAGACACCAAATTTAGCTCCACACCTGGATCAGACATCTTTTATTATGATCATACTAGAAAACATTAAATAGCATTTAGTTTGCTACCACTAGGCTCTCCTCCTTCCTTATCAAAAGATGTTGCATTCCCCATATTAATTTATTTTTGAAAGATTCAAGATAAACATATACTTCATTATAGTTTACATCAGCAAAGAGAAACCAAATAATTTCACAGGCAGGAAGATGTGAACAGCACATGTATGCCAACAGGTTATTTTTAACTAAGAGCAATTTCTTCTGCATCACAAAACAGGAATGAGTACTGGGCACTTACAGCATTCCACCAGAAGGAGATAAGGATGATTCAATTTGCAGAGATGGAGCATCTTTTGTAAGAGAAAGAATTTCAGGGTAGCACCCATTTGAAAGCTGCCGATGTGGTAAAAACTCAGACAATACAAACACTGGGAGCAATTCTCTTCTGTTAAGTTTGGGCACTTGGAAAGTGCAACTAAAAACACTGAGGGAAGAGGAAAGTTGAGACCTGCAGATGGACAGAACTATGTTAGCACAGAGATAATGAGGAATCCTGCTCCTGCCTTTGGTAACACACTCGTGTAGTGTAAGGAGTGATTTACTTGTCTTACACACACCCCCATTAGGTTATGCCTGCAGTGCTACTGAAGATTTTAGCTCCATATTTCATGCGCAGGATCATCCTCAAGGCTACTGTGAACACACACTGAGTTCAAGCAAAAACATTACAAACACCACCAAGAGCACCTTCCATGGTCTACGAATGACCTTGTAGGAACACAGGAAAATGGCAGTCAGCACATTATGCATCTGTACAGCTGATTTTTATTTTTTTCCCTTGGCATTCTCCCTGAACTGCTCCTTTTTTCTAGAACGGTTTGTGTTAAAGCACTGGGCTGATGCTCTTTTGTTTACCAGTAACCAGCCACTGTTTAAAAACAAGGATCTCCATTGTCAGCACCAATGAATGACGCGAGCATCAGCCATGAAAACACTTTGGAATTCTGAAGAACTCAAAGACCTGAGAGTTGGAGGCTTGAGCAGGACTGAAATCAAACTGACACAACACAGATATCTGGCTGAGCTTAAAATAGACATGGCAGAAGTCAGCCTGGACTAACAATCGATCTGTAGACAGACACACTGACCACCCAGAATGTGTTCAAGCCGCAGCAAGCACTCCCCATCCCTCCACCAAAACAAACAGCTCTCCCACTTCCCATGGGGAAGCTTTGGAAATGCAGGATGAGAGAGAAAACTGTAAACTTTGTGCATACAGAGCACGGGAAGGGAAGAAAGGAATAGGAAGGAAAAGAGCACAACCAAGAAAAATCAGGTAATGTCATTCTAAGAGACTCCTCTTGGGCAACACTGTAACAAAGGCAGCAGCACCATCCCTACAGAAAATCAGCATGGGAAAACACGCACAGACCCCAGAACAAGGAGATGGGGGAGAGAAATAGAGGGAGGAATGGATCTCCCTCTGAAAACACCCATGGGCAGCAACTAAACATAGCCCAGGGTGGTTGTTTTCCTTGCTGTGGAAGGGGGGTGGCTGTTATCTTTTCCTAAATGAGCCTATACCTGGTAGCTGCATGATAACTATTTTGAGATATATAAACATATTTTTTCTCTAGGGCTTAATTACCACAAAGGATGCCAACCGATTTGACAAGTCAATTTTTCTCTCAAATAAAAAAAAAAAAAAAAAAAAAAAAAAAACCACCTGAAAAATCTTATTGTCTAGCAATGCAGAGCTTAAAAAAAACAGCGCAACATCCAAGGGATAAATATTAGGTATTTTCAATACAAAGCAGTAAGCAATTGTTACCATTTCTCATAACCAAGTTCCTAAAACACAGAGGTTCCGGACTGAAATCTAAGTAAATGTACATCTGGTTTGCAATTTTTTAAATGGCTGTACATTTCAAACCCCAGAAAAAGCAGGCTGCAGATAGCTGTTTATTACAAATGACTTCCACCTCCTCCACAGCCCTCAAAGGCAAACTATAAAGCTGTGTGCAAAGCCAGACAATCTGGGCAGCCAGCCATAAACCATCACTGCTGCAGCACAGATAACTGTTCTCCCTCTCAGCCATCCCTGGCTGCAAACCCACGGGGAAGAGCTCCAGAAACCAGACCTCAGGACTGCCAGGGCTTCTAATATTTTATGAACTTGAATTACAACTACGTTTGAGACCTCAGCGCTGAAAAATTACAGCGCTGATTCACACCCAGGGCTGAGACCAAAACTCACTCGGATTTGCCCGGTACCCTGAACCTCGAGATGCAAGAACAGCCAGTGATTTTACAGCTGCCTTCAGTGACAGAAGCCTTTTTATTGGGAGGAAGAGACAGACATGCTACTCTCTTCAAAAATAAGACAAAAGAATCAGATGCATGTTTTAGAGTAGTGCTGTATTTTCCACCATCTTTGACACGACCTCAAAGAGCCCAGGGACTGCTCGGTGCCAGTTTCTTTATGATCAAATCCACACATTTGTACCTTGGGCGGGAGATTTTAAAACATATTAGTGACGAGGCAGGAAGGAGCACAATGAAGTTTCAGAAAACACAGTTGTAACTGTATTTGGGAATCCACAGCGAAGTTAACCATGATTAAGTAATGATAAAATAAGCCCAAGTACATCTCCTTCTGGTATTTAAGATGTACAACTCAGCCATGCCTTCAGTTGACAATTTTCCTAACTAGCACAGATTCCTAAAGGGAGATCAAATACTACTTTGATTCCTCTGCTTTCATACATTAAGAATAACCATCTTTCATTTTACCAACACCATTTGCCAGTGAAGAGACGGCACAGAGCACATAGATCATTTAGTAATGCAATTTACTGTCACTTCTAGATCATCTCCCCATTCAATAAAGTATACTTCTCTTCTAAACACTATTTGCCCTGGCTGATATCTTCATAATACAGCTGAAAACCTCAAGCCATTATCACTAGAAAGCATCAGCTGATCCTAAATTGGCTAGACTGCAGCGTCACAGGCATTTAAGAGGTTTCCTTATCATTCATCTTTAATACTGAGGGATCGACACATTCCTACCTGCAGCTTCCAGGCCAAGGGGAAACCTTCTAATGGTATTACCATTATCTTGTAATCTGAATTTTAAACAATTAAAACAATAGTACTTTTGTGTTGCAGGTCTCTTACTGTTACCAAAGATGATACATTTTTTATCAGTTGTCGTGTTCAAAGTCTTACATAAAACACTGATTTTTTTTAAAAAATGCAGAAATATGCACTCTGCACTAAAGCTGCTGAACCTTCAAAGAGAAGCAGCACTGTAACAAGGCACTTAAATTTAAGCCATCAAGAGAGACCATTTGATTTACTCAGGAAAGGTTTGGTCATTTTATTTAAAATCTGCAGTTCTTTTAGTCAATACGATCTGGCAATTCTTTCCAAATGAAAGCCTCTTTTTACTGAAGCAGGGGATGGCTCCACCCCTGACCTCCTCCTTCAGCTTGTTTTGGAAAGGGGCCAGATGACAGCATTTGGAAAAGCGCATGTTTATCTCGGCGAGGCCAGCTGCTAAGTTAACATATTACCCGTTCCCACATCCCCCGCTCTTGGTTAAGTCTTCACAGCTAAAACTGAAAGTAAACGCTGCCATTGGGCTTTTAATAAATGTAACATGAAAGAGAAAAGGAGTCTCCATGGCACGGAGCATCTGAAGGGGCTGCAGAGGTCCCGGTCATTTAGAGTGAACAGCAGGCAGTAACTCTGTCAATAAAATTCCTGCCCTTTCTGAATGAAGTGAATGAAAAACTGAAAAATAAGCGGGTTTATTTCTAGATTAATTTAAGGCTATGCTCTCTATAAGACTGCCACTCAGCAACAGTTTGCTTGACTACACAAGATTATAAACCCCTGCTTGACAAAACCTTTCACTCGATCTTGTTTTATTGTTAGTCCATACTGGGCAAGGTATGGAACATAAGAGCTTTGAGAACTTCAACAAAGAATCTTCAGATTAAAATAGTCTTATGCCCAATTCTTTCTTATTTTAAGGAAACTTCATCTCATTATTTTCTAAGTCTTAAAAACCTCTTTCAAGCAAAAAGAGTACAGAATTACCTTACTTCCTACAAACATCAGCGAGAGACCTCAACTTATTAAAAGCAGAGTGCGAGATGTTATTAGAAAAGGCAAATCCTGGAGAAGAAACCAGAAATTAAGGCGGAGCTGGGGTTTTCATTGATCTCATCAAATCCAGCAGGCTTTGCAACGGGCAAACCCATCCACTCACAGGCGATCAGAGACAGATTTTGGAGGAAGCCAGGATTCCATGGCTGAGGGTGAACCTCCAAGTCCCCAAACGGTTTTCAGCCCAAGGGCAGTGTCCCAGAGCAAACTCCACTGTGCTGTGGCCAGCGGGGAAATGGCACAGCCCAAGGCTGCCCACAAGGACATTCCCAGCACTGGGACTGGCAACCTGCACCGCTGACAGCCCCAAAATAATCCATGTGCTGCAAAGCTGATGTACAGCACACGCACAACAGCTCTTAGGCTGATGGATCCCAGACTTAAATCTGTCAATATGGGAATCCACACATAGAACAGAAAAATGAATATATCCTGCTGCAATCCAGAGGAGCTCTCAATAAAAGGTTTGTCTTGTTTCTTTCATTGCTATGAACAAAACCTTTAGACAAAAGTACAAAATATTGGCTAAAATGAGCCCCTACTAATGCCCACCCCTTTCCCCCTGGAGCAAGTCCTGGCTGCAGCAGTTTTCCCCGTGGCAGCACCTGCTCTCCGGGGGCTGGATTGCAATGAACCCTCCTCATCTCAGGCAGCCAGGCAGATCACTTCCACTCAGAAATGATCCGTTCCCCTTTGAAGATAAGGACAAAGCCACACAAGGCATTATTAAACTACTGCTGCTGCCCTGAAGCACTCATTTTCCCTAAAAAAGTTGAAATTAATCTGATTTACTACAGGTTTGGTTTTTTCTCACAGACTGAGTCCAGGGCTCAGAAGCTGCCACGTTATCCACGAGGAATCTCAGCCAAAAAACACCAAGTGTTCCCCAGAGCAGCCCGAGCTTCCAGAGGCTGGAGCCGCTTCCTCACTGGGGTATCCAGGGCTGACACTGCTGCTTTCACCTTCTGGAAAGAATTCCAGAAGCCACAGCAGGGACGCCAGCACATCCGGGGGCTGTTGCTCAGCACACACCATTTTGAGCTCACAAATAACACACAGGAGCAGCCAGCCAGACATCCCCGGGATTCCTGAAGCCCAGGAACCGCGGGAAGGAAACTCTGTGATGTGCTAAGCACAGGTTGCAAGTCACCTCCTATTTCCTTGGAAAACACCAGGGGAAGCAGTGAGAACCCGTGTGTACCTTGTCGAAATTTTTTTTTTATTTTAATGTAATATCTGAGAGGAAACTCCATTTAAATTCTCATTTAAATTTGCTGGGGAATCCAAAAAAAAAATCCAAAAAAAACCCCACCCACCGCAGGGAAGGAGGGCAGGATCCGGAAGCCGTGCCTGGCTCTCCCAGTGCACCCAGCAGCAGTGCAGATGTTCTCCTGCTCCTCAGCTCTGGCATTGTCCTCAGGTCCACAGCACCACCAACACCCACCTGATTTAAAGCTTTGCACCACTAACAGCGGGATTTATTGGAATTTTAATTACCTTAACCGGCCTAATGTCCACAGCAAATTTCTGTACATAAATTAGCATAATTCGCCAGATACATACATATGCAAACGAGAAGGAAAAATATGCAACAGACATGGGTATGACGTCCCAAAGATTATTTCTAAATTTAAACTGGTTGTTAGAATAATTGAATAAATCTCATCTCGCAGATACACTCGAGTTGTAGCAGAAAATAAACTAGTCACAAAGACCTGCAGTATTATTTTTAATGGGAAAAGAGGGGGGGGAAACCCAATTGAGTTCAATAAATCCCATAATTGAACCTTCAACTAATTACATATTAAGAAGATTAACCTTTGACACAAACTTGTGATACAAACAAAGAAGCCTCGAACAATTAATAAACTTCCAGTGTTTCAGGATTTCTCAGGTTAACAACTGAGCCCTCCCCATTTTCCTACCCTTCTGCGTCGCAGTTAAAGGAATAAAACTCTGTTTACTATTCTCTCTCCCCCTGGACATTCCAGGTTTAGACGAAGATCTCTCTGTGAATACTCAGGAGAAAATTACTGCGGATCCTCACAATCTCATTTCGCGGAGTGGGGGGGGTTAAAAAGAGGAAAAATAACCCAAAGCTAGGTATTTGAACTTTTAAGAGAAAGCAGCTATGAAGGACAAAGCTGGAGCTCATGTGCTCGCCCACAGGGCAGCAATGCTGGCCATGCCCACAATTTTCCAGCCCTGGGATCATTTCCAAGGCGCTGTGCGATAATTTTCACACGTGTAAGTTCTAAAGCAAGAGCACACGGCCGTGCCTTGCAGCAGGAGCTGCCTTCGTGTCATGTCTGAATGGCACAACACGCTCACAAATGGCACTTTCTGCTCGCTGTGCGGGGAGAAACAGCGATTCCGGACACAGAAAAAACACCCAGTTAATTCTACATTTAAAAAACATCCGGAGGTTGCTCGTATTTTTAAAAAAATCGTATAAAAATAAAAGATTTTGAAATGTTCTGGGGTGTTTCTTGCTTCGCTGACTAATAAACAGTTTTAAAATAATAATAATCTAGTTTAGACTTGTGAAAAAGGAGCAATGCACCGGCTTTGCAGGTCTCTTCCCCTGCTAACTTCTACCGTGCCCGGATTAAGAGATGCTCTTACCCCTTCTTACCTTTTAGTCTTTTCTTTATGGGGCTCTTTGGCAGCTTTCGATTCAGTCTTGCTGTAAGGAAACAAGTGAGTATTTTGTCTAGCGTGTAGGGGTCTCTCTGACGTGTTCCTTTCTTATTTTTAATGCTTCTTTTTTTTTTTTTCAATTTTTTTGTAAGTGTACCCGTAATTTCACGAATATGAATACGAAAAAAATCTCACACGGCCAAAAAAATTAAGTTTTTTGTTGTTTTGTCGTCGTTTGTTTACCCCCCTCAGGGAAAAAAAAAAAAGTCTGCCACACAGGAGATGAAAAAAACCCAACAGATCAACAGGAAAACACTATCCAAGTAGAAAAGCGAAGAGCTTCAGTGTTATCCAGCCCAGAGGAGAAGTGCAGCAAAAGCAGGTCCAATTCCAAAACAAGCTTTTGATTTCCAGTGAAGCAAAATTAAAAAAAAAAAAAAAAAAAAAGAAAAATAAAACAACAAAAAAATAACCAAGACCAAGAAACCAAGACAAAATACACGTTCAAGTCCCCAGCTAAATTTCTGCACGAGTGTGTCTTAAATACAAGTTTGCTTTCATGTGTTGCAGCAAAACCCACGGAAAGCCAGGATTTGGAGTTGATCGGGATGAGTTCTCGTGTGTGTGTCTTGATGGGTTCTCAGTCCACATGGAGGAGCATTTGAGGGTTTTTCAAAAAGTGCAAATCAAAAAAAGAGAAACCGGGATCCAGAAAAAGAGTTTTAAGATGGATCCCCCCTTCAAAATAAAAGGAGGAGGGGGTGGAAAAAAACAAAACAAAAAAAAAAAACCCAACTGAAAGAGCACGGCGGAGGCACGGGGGATGCGGAGTCTCACATGGGGCTGCGGGCAGGAGGAGGATCCCGCCGGGAGCTCCGGGGGGGCGGAGGATCCAGCGGAGGCTCTGCCAGGGGAGGAGGGTCCGCGGCTCCGCAGGGACCCCGCGGGCGATCCGCGGCGGGAGGAGGATCCGGCAGCCGCTCCCGCAGGAAGGAGCGAGCGCGGGGAGGGGATCCGGGGAGGAGGATCCAGCAAAGTCTTTCACGGAGGGAGGAGGGAGCGGGGAAACCCGACAGTCTGTGTGCCTGGCTCGCAGCGGGATCCGCGGGCAGGCGGGAGCGGGGCGATCCCGCGGCTCTCTCCGTGTGCTCCGCAGGGATCCGGCAGAGACCGGCGGGGAGCGGGGCAGCCGAGGCGGCGGCGTGTCCCCGGGGAGCCGCAGCAGCGCCTCGGGCAGGGTCGGTCGGTCCGCCGGGGTGCTGAAGGGGAGGGGGGAGGGAACGCAGCGTCGCTCGCCGTCTCTCCCGCTCGCTCTCGCCTCGTCCGCTCGCAGGGCAGGCGGTGCCGGGCTCAGTGCCGCCGGGCCGGTCCCCCGCTCCTCCGCGCCGCCGCCGCCGCTGCCGCCGGTGCCGCCCTGGGGAGCAGAGGAGCCGCTGCCGCCGCTGCCGCCGCCGCGGCCATTTTGTCGCTGACTGACAGAGCCCCGCCAGGCAGCGCGAGACCGCGGGGCGGCTCCGCGCGCGCCCCCTCCCGCGCTGGCTGCCAACAGGAAGTGCCGCGCTCCCCCTCCCCCCCCCGCCCGCCGCCACCACCACCACCACCGACCCGGCCCCTCCGACCACGTGACGCGGAGAGGGGAGGGGGAGCCCCCGCCGGTATGCAAATGAGCGCGGCGGCCGCAGCCGAACGGCGGCGAAGCCGCGCGCGCGCGCCGCGGGCCACGCCCCCACCCCGCCGAGGCGCGCGGGGGGAGGGGGGAGAGGGATGTGACCCCCCCCCCCACATCCCCTCACAGCCCAGAGGGGAACAGGGGGGTCACCCCCACCCCGGCAGGCCGGTGCTTTCACACACACACACACACACGCCACCCCCGTGACAACGGCAGCGAACGGCAATTCACTCCTCCCTCGCAAACCTCCCTCCACCCCGTGCGTGAGGGGAGAGAGAGGGCGACAGAAAAGTGTCCCCCCCAAAGGGGTTGTGTCCCCCCAGAAGGGCTGCGAAAGGGATGCAAAACATGCACACACACACACACACACCCGTGCATATGGGTGTCGGAGCATTCATCCCTCGGTCGCACACCCCCACGGAGAGGTGGTGGGAGCGGGAGAGCTGTGCCCCCCCTCCAAAAGACACAGAGGGGCTTCACCGCCACCTCCGTGCAAAAGGGGGTCGGTGCCTTCACACACACAACGGCAAACGGCGTTAGGTGTGTTCACTCCTTCCTCACAACCCCTGGGAACGGGGGTGCAGGAGAGCTGAAGACCCCAAAGGTGTATAAAGGGGTGCAGAGGGCTCCCCCCACCCCCTGCAAATGGAGGTCGGTGCATTCACACCCACAAACCGCAAAACAGGGTTGAGTGCATTCATCCCTTCCTCACAACCCCTGGGAACGGGGTGGCAGGAGATCTGACCCCCCCAAAGGTGTATAAAGGGGTGCAGTGGGGCTTCACCTCCACCCCCTGCAAATGGGGGTCGGTGCCTTCACCCCTCCTTACACCCTCCCGCGGGCAGGGGCTCTGTGGGGCTGGTCCAGGGGTGGAAAGGGGGATCACACACACATCCCTGCTGCACCCCAAGAGCACCCCTGTTTGTGGCAGGTGTGAGCACACACTGCAGGGACACACCTGGGGACACTCTGGGCTACCCAGGGACACGGCCCTGCCCTCCAGGGCACCTCCCTGCACAGCCCTGCTGGGCTCCGGGCCATCGGAGGGGATCCCCGTCCTAAACGGGGACTCCAAAAACAATTCCCCAGTTTGAAATGCAACCCTGGCTGAGCACATGGAAATGTCACATTTCAGAGTGGCAGCGCTTGACTTGTCCCCCACAATAACCACATTAAGTGTTTCTGTCAGGAGAAAGTCAGGGTCTGATCTCAAAATCCCACGGGAAGAGTGGAATGCAAAAAAAAAAATGAGTCTTTTTTTTTTTTTTTTTTTTTTTTTTTTTTTTTTTTTTTTTTTTTTTTTTTTGCTAAAAATTGTTGTGTCTGGGTCTTCCAGCAGATCTCCGGTTCCCTCTCCTCTCCTGTTTCCTCTCCCCCTTCTGCAGCGAACGTTTTGGGAACTGCAAGGAAATCCAGAGCCTCAATCTTTATTTTCTCGGGCTGTTCCACTGAAATCTGAAATGTGAATGGAGCAGGGGTTACAGAGCAGGGGTGGTTCTGCTTCCTGGCACCCGCAGGGGGATTTGGGGGCAAAGAAGCACAATCCCAGCATGATTCCCGTTGGCATTTTTGATGCCAGCCCCAAAGCCGCCCTGTGCCAGCCCCTGGGCAAACAACACCGGGAGCCCGGAGCCCCTTGACCACTGGAGGGAGCCCATATTGTGCCAGAATGCAAGAGAAACACTACGGGGAAGACAAAAAAAAAATACTAAAATATGAAATATCAGATCATTGTAGTCAGAACAAAGTGTCTTCTCCAGGTCAGACCGTGATCTATAGCAATGCAAAATGTTATAAAAAATCAGATTTAAATGTCCCATTGTACTTCATCAGCACAAAGAAGAGAAAGAATTATTAAGAACTAGGCTCTTTTTTTTCTCCTCTCTTATTTTGAATGTCAGTCTGGCACCTTTCACCGGGAGTGAATTCATACGCCAGGATGGTGACAGACCTGGCTTGGAGGGAAAATGCCCTTGTGTCATCCCAAGGGCCAGCTGAGCTGCCCCTCATTCTCCTCACTTAAATGTAGGTCAGCACCTATAGACTCCTTCCCAACACACCCCCGAGCTGCAGCAGCGCACCACTGCTGCTTTCCGAGGAGACTTGGAAAGGAGATTCCTTTTGGAAAGGAGATTTCTTCTGTTCTGCCTTTCTCACTCCAGAGATGTCATGTTTATGGCACAACATGCACTTACAGGAGGCTGCCCTGCACCAAAAACTCTGCTTGGCAACTGTGCCCAGGAATGTTCCTGGTCCCCTAAATTCCGTGGTGTGAACGTTGAAATATTTGTAATTCAAAACACGCTCTTAACACACAAATATTTCTGGCTTCGCAGAGTGATGCCAAGTTGCTGGAGACCCTGAAATGTCAAAATGGAATAAAACTGAAAGTGATTTGTGTACTAATCTGTTTTCTTGGCCCTGGAGAAATTACCACCAAAAGCATGATATAACCACAGCCCCACAGAGAGCCTGTTGTGTTTGACACCCCTGTTCTGAAATACTGTCCTTGATTGTTCCAGTAAACACATTCCAGTAAACTTTTCCTGTCTTACCTGAGCTCTTTGCCATTGAATACAGGGCTATATCCAATGTAATTTGATTTTTTTTCTCCCCTATTTTGGTCTCCCACTGGGGTTTTGCCCTCCCACTCTCCTGGGGAGCTCACACAGATCCAGGTGGGTTTGTCACCCCAGCACCTAGGGCTCTGTAGCAGCTGGTGGCTGCTGTCACCACTCATGGCACATCTGTCCCCTAATTGCCCTGAGCTGCAGGACCGTGGCAGGGCACAGGCTTCTCCTTGAGCTGTGTTTTTCCAGAGCTGCTCCAGCACAGGAACCATCACTCCAGGCAGCCCCTGCTGCCTTTGAAGGCTCTCCTTCTCCCCAGCAGCCAGGTAGTGCTTTTGTCACATGTGGGTAAGAGCAGATGTCAGCTGGGGTGAAGGGAGGCCAAGGGACAGATGATCCAGGGCTCAGTGCTCACAGAGCAGGAGTTCCTCTGCTGCCTTGTAAACCTCCTTGCCCAGTCTGCCTGTGTGTTAGGGAAAGGGCTGTGACCACAGTGTCCCCAGGGTGGGTGGCTTTGAGCACACAGAGCCAGGCACTCACACAGATACAGCTTTTTTCTCTGCTGAGAGTGACAAAACCAAGCTAAGCAAAGGTCTTCACACGTTCAGGGCTGTGTTGGAATGGCTCAACACCCAGGCAAAATATTCCTTGCTTGGTTTTGTATCACCCAACCGAGCACAAAATCATCACTCAGCATTTCTTACAGTTCTTACCCAGTATTGCTGTGCTGAGAAGGCCCCAACGATGGAGGAATGATGAGGAGGACTCCATCTTATCAGAAGGCTAATTAATTATTTGATTATACTCTATTATTCTATACATCTAAAACTGAACCTGCCAAGCACTCAACCCTGCACACAATTGCACTCCAGCTGCACTAAATCTCGTGACTGTCACTCAACAGTCCCCACACAAACACACCTGGCCCTGACAGGCCAAGGAAACAAAACACCATCACTGTGGGGAAACAATCTCCATATTGCATCCTACTTTTGCACAAGCACAGGCACAGCAAACGAGATAAGAATATTCTTGGGAAGAATTGTGCCTTGCTTTTCTCTGCAAAGAGAATTGTGGGGCTACAACCCAGCAATAAGGAGCACACACAAAATTAAAGTGAAAGCCTTGTGCTGTGCTCCTGTGAGACAAACAGCCCCATTCCTTAAGGAGAATCCAGTCTCTGGTGCTGAACAGGATTTCCCAGAGCCCACACAAAGTGAAGCTACAGCTCCAAGGCTCTCCCTTGTCTGAGGTGATGCTCAGAGGGCAGGATCACTCTGGGAAGCCAGGATCCAGGACACCACAGGCTCTTCCCAAATTTTCCAAGGAAAATATGAAAATATGAATGTGCAAACCATTTGTACAAAGTCCCTCTGAAGGATGCAAAGCACATCCCTCCCCGACCACCCTAACACAAATGGTGTCTTTAGGGTGAACACTTAAATAGAATCACAGAATTGTTGAACTGGAAAAGACCTCAAAGGTCTTTGATTCAACCATTAATGAACTGTACTGAGCTTATACATAATTTTTTATTGGAAAAATTCACTTTCATAACTTATATTTCTTTCCCCATGTTTTCCTCCCACTTGCTGGGACCATGCCCTGCTGTGACACCTCCACATCAACTATGAAATGTCCTCTCATGGCACTGGCCCAAGCAGAAAGAGCTCCTGAAAACCTGGTACCCCATGTTCCTCCTGATGCCTGGCACAGACATTTCACATCAGCAAACCCACTGTGGTGAGCATCATCCCAGGAGTCTGACACTTCACCTTTTACCCTGCACTGGATGAGCTTGTTCCCCCTTTTTTTGTGTGTAACAACCAAATACTTGAAACATTTGCCCAGAAAACACCAGTTCACCTTTTACCCTGCACTGGATGAGCTGGTTCCCCTTTTTATTTTTGTGTAACAACCAAATACTTGAAACATTTGCCCAGAAAACACAACATCTGGATTCAATTCCCTCCCCAACCCGAGAGTCTCCAACCTGTATTTCCCACGAGACAGATGTAGCACGATGCTAAACAGCAATCTGGCAGGGGGGAAAACATGGGATTTTTTATTCTTGCTCTCCAAGCAGAGCTATTGTACAAACAGGAACACAAGTGTCCTGAGGCCAAAAAGCAAGCAAGAAGCACATGACTCCCTACCCTGCCTGCCACAACAGCAGTGATAACATGTTCTGCTTATTATCAATAGCTGTTTTACAATAAATACATAATCTGCCCTGAACAGAGGGCTCAGAGCCCAGGATTTGCTTGCCCCATAGCTTATTTTGGGGGGGAGGAAGCAATGATTTAGAGGTTGGAACCTTTGAATGTGGCACCCTGAGATAAGTCTATAGGCTGGAGGAATGTGCAAAGATGCAAATTTCCCGTTGTGCTTCTGAGAATAAAAGTATTGCCATTAATCAGCCTCTCCTCCTCTGTTTTTTAGGTCATCACATATTGGTACAAGGGGACTGGAATAAGCAGAGGGAAGACACAGGGTGTTTCAGTGGCACAGGCAGTGCTCATCATCCAGGCACTGCAAATGTTACAGAAATCCCTGGTTTTGCACAGAAAACCCTTGCTGAGCATGTGAACCCCAGTGAAATACTGGAGTTGTCACCCCTGGTACTGACAGGGGCACCAAGCCAAGTGTTTGTAATAAAAATCCTGCAGCAGAAAGGGAAAAAACCCTGATTACCCAACATTTCAATTAACTGGGAGGAAGCTGCCAGTGCTTCTTTGCTGAAAAGAAGCCTTTCCAAAAAGGTTTTTCCAAGTCTCCTTCAGCTTGTAGATTTTTATCTTCACCCCACACAGAGCCTCCTGCACATGGGAAGCACTGGAACTGTTTTCATGATGTGCTTAAAAGTCAAGGTGCTTTTGGTTTTCTTACCTGTCTGCAAGTCTCTCACCCCAGTAAAAAAAAAGCAGATTTGGGGCCACAAAAAAGGTTAATTTGCTGTATACACCAGTCTGACTTTTTTTGGCAGCTCAAACAGCTGCACCCAAGAAGCACCTAAGGGATGAAAACTCTTCAGAAACCAGGGCTAGGGAGAATACCTCCTAGCACCCCATCAGCCATTAAAGCAGTGGTGAAAGAACGTGCAAATGCTTAAGTTAAAAAATAAACCTCGGTCCCTGCACTGTTCCCACACTGGTTTGAGCAGTGCCTGTGGCAGCCCAACACCATTTCCTCAGGGCAAACCAGCCTTTGGTGGGGTTTTGCAGCAGGACTTTATAATATCCAGTCATCCCATGCTGGCAGTGGAACAACAGAACAGATTTCAGCCCCCACCATTTCTGTCAGAGGATTTCTTCATGTCACATATGCTGAGTGTGGATGAAATAAACAAGGGCCAGGAGACTTCTTCTCCTGTTTAACGCCTTTATTAAAAGCGATCAGCTCAGGATTGGGTAGCTCGGCGGGGCTGCAGTCTCCTGTCGTCTCTCCCAGGGCGACTCAGAGGAGGAGGATATGCACAGCTCTGTCCACCAGGGGCAGAGCTGGGGATCAGATCCTCTTGGGAGCCTTTAGGGCCTACTGATCCCGTCAGATGGTGCCCCTCCCATTCCGTCAGCTTGGTCTCACCGCCGGGGTCAACTCTCGTGGTCAGGGCGAGAGGGTCCGAAGGTGTTCCGCATCTCTGCAGGCTCAGCACTCGGCTCCTCACGTCCAGACATCACTCCAGTCTCTCAACTCTTTGGTGGCTCGTTGTTTTTGGGGTTTCTCCGTGGGTTTGGAGTCGGGGGTTCCACAAAGCATTCTGGTCTTGGGAGTCACTTTGAATAACCCCCGCCACCCTCTCAGGTGTCTTCACTATTCTGGGAAAGGTAAAACTTAGCCTTGGGAAGGTCCCCACCCGTTACAGTCTCAGGAGAAGGGCCATTAACTCGCCCCAGCCAGGGCTTTTACTAATACAAAAACAACCATTAACGACAACGACCCGTGATTACAATAACAAAGGCAGCAGCCCAGCAGTAGTGGTAACTTTTTCTCACAGAAAAAAATATTAACCGAATTTTTGTTCATAACAGTGGACATCACCCTCCCTCCATCACCTCCTAATCCTGGAGCTCTTCAGGGTAAAGCATGGCAGAGTGGCAATGCTTACAGCTGCAGCTCCTTCCTGAGCAGTTACTGGGCCAGCAATTTCAGTCTTCAAGGTAAAAATGAGTTATGATAGCCCCTATGGATGAGAAAAAAATGAGATTTTTGGGCAGTTTTTATGGGACCCAGTGGTAAAGGAGTTTTTCCCAATGTGCTGGCTAATACACATGGGAATAATTTGACCTCTGTAAAATCCTCAGAGAGCCACAACATCCACTGCTTTCTTTCTTTTTTTGATTAAGCTGGGCACCCTGGCTGCTGCTTTCCTTCTCTGTCAGTGGCAGAGGACGTTTTGAAGGGGATTGATGCCAATATAATGTACATTTATTACATGCCTTGGGAACTTTGGGTGAAAACACTGAGATGTGATGACTGCTGCTCTGCACAGACTCACCAGGTATCAACACTTGGGGTTGGATTGTACCTAGGGCAGCTTCTGTATTCCTGCCAGAGCTGATATGACTTATCCCTGGGGTGAGGAGGTGGGAGAGAAAGAATTGCTTCTGACAGATACTAGTCATGTTGCTTAATGAAGTTTTGCAAGGTGTTCAGAAACAGCAGGATGGGGTCAAATCAGGGAAGGTCACACTGCTGGAAGCTGCAATCCTGAGTCAAGACCTGGCTTGTCCCCAGAGCCTGTCACTCTGCTCCCTACCCGGCTGGCGGAGCCGCTCGGATTGCAAAGAATTTATTGACACCCACCCACCATCCCTAAAATTTTATGGCAATATAGATCCATTAGAAATCCATTTTACAGAGATATTAAAATAATGAAGGTGAGAATTAAGAGAGCAGCACGCTCCTTGGAAAATCCACTGATCATAACACACTGCTTTAAAGAAAGTTATTGTGCAGTCCCCTTAAAGAAAGTTATCAATTAGTCACTGCATCAGACATGGGAGAATTGTTCCCTGAAGAGGATTTTAGGAGGAAAGGCAATGACTAAGTGATGAATTTGTCACTGGGGGTTGCTTGGCTCCATGGATTAAGATGACATGGCACAGAGGGCTCGGAGAGCTCCTGGTGGCCCTGGGGGGGTTCAGGCAGGAGCAACATGGGCTGAGATGTGACACAGCTCCCAGGCAGGGTGATGGCAGCTCAGGGAGGAGACACAACACCAGTGGGGTGGGTCAGAGCTCTCACACAGGCTCAGGGCACTGGGCAGATGCTCCCACAGCGTCAGGATCTCTGCTTATCAGCGACCCCGAGAAGAGTTTGAAAGTCTCTTTTCCCAGCCCAGCACTTGAAGAAGGAGTCAGGGCTCTTCAGTTCTCAGTCTCAAGGTTGTTTATTGTATTTTACCTATAAAATTCTTTCTCCTGCCCTGCCGAGGTCTGTCCAGCAGGACAGTTCCAGGCACTCTGCCTGCCCCCAGGGCGGTGTTATGGCTTTATATTAAAAACTACATATACAATGTTTACAATTGCTTTCCAATACCTCTCACCTATGTTAGACAGTGAGCTTCTACTCTAAACCAATCCAAAAGTGCCACCATCACAGCAGAAGATGGAGGCCAAGAAGAAGAAGGAGAAAGGCTGGACACACCCAGTTCCCTCCATCTTGCCTCCTGAACCCCCATACCAGAAACCCCAAAATCTACTTTTCCACCCTGTGATAACTTCACTATTATTCTACCTAAACTGTTGTGGCTTGCTGATCCTCATATAAGGTTGGTAATTTGCTCCATGGGTCATAATCAAAGTCACAGGAGTTTTGGGCTCTGTGCCAGGGTCTCTGAGACCCCTGTCAGGGATCCTGGCTGTCCTGGACAGCCAGAGGGATGTTTTGGGTTTCCACACCACAGCTGCCTGTACCTGCTGCAGTGCTGGTTTGGCCATGGTGCCTATGCCCTCCTTCCCCACAGCCTTCCAGAGCACCACAATGTGCTGTGGAGAATCAAAACAGGATGGATTTTCTGGTGCAGATGCCCCAGTGAAACGAGGGGAATCAGGGCTGATGTCAAACTGGCCCTGGTCAGGGGCTGGGTAGGGGAGGTTTGTCTGTCCCTGCAGAAATGCCCTGGAGTGAGCCAGGACAACAAAAGCTGAAGTCAAAGTACAAAGTACAAAACCTGCTTGGCTCCTGCAGCTCAGATAACTGAACATGGACAGAGGAAGGAGCCACTGGGACATGGCTTTTCTCTGTGGGCAAACATCACCTGGTAACATCCAGACAAGATGAGCACACATGAGCCTGTTCCATCCCAGCGACCTGAGGGAGACAGCACAAAAGAAAGAAGGTTGTCAAATGAAAAGGTTGTGAATGTTGCCTAAAATTGGGAAAAATCACAGGATTTCCATGGAATTGGAATAAACTTGCAAAATACTTTGTTTTAATCCAAACCATCCCTGGAAGTATTTAAAAGATATGTAGCTGTGGTGCCGAGGGACATGGTCTAGTGGTGGTTTTGGCAATGCTGGGTTAATGCTTGGACTTGATCTTAAAGGTTCTTTCCAATCTAAACAATCCTGTGATTCCACAAATCTACATTTCTCAATGCAGAGGCATTTTGGGAGCCCAAAGCTGCCCTCCTCTATTGCTGCATGGCTGAAAGGGCTCCTGGGGTGACCACAGCAGCCACTCTCTGCCCACACCTCACTGGGCTCAGCTGAGAAGCTCAGCAAAGCCCTGACAAATTGCCAAGCTCTCCTGAGATAAATAATCACAAACAAAAATATTTGTGTTTACTGTGGGGATTTGTCTGTGCATAATTATGCATTAGTCATTACGAGGACTACAGGAGAGTTTTACACATGTAAATATGTTCAGTTAATTAGACAGGACTGCTTTTGGTTTGTTTCTTCTCTGCAGTGTGATCCTGAAGTCATCAAACACTCCTGGATCACGAGGCGGGGTGAAGGATGTGTGTGAGGAAAACAGCTCTCTCCCTGCTTGTAATGCAGCTCTGGGTATCAATATCTATTCCTTTAAAACACTTCTTGTAGCTTTTCTGGTACAGCCTCAAGGTACTACACACGAACAGCACAACCTTCACACTGTTCTCTCATGTTCATGTTTCAAGGGGAGATCAGATGGATTTCTCAGGTAATACAATATAAGACATTATTTTCTTCTGAAACATTTTTAAGTGCAGCAGCTTTTAGTAATCTTCTAGCATCTTCTCCTATGTATGACAGAGTCTATTAATGTCATTTGCATGAGAAGTTCACAATAAATCATTCATGCACAGTTTAGTACAGGTTAAGTGTAACAGCCTAACTGTGATTTTCTATAAGAAAATCAGAGCAGCTCATCAACTGGTGTAAATCAGCAGTTGTTCCATCAAAGCCACTGAGTCACACCAACTAATTGCTTGGCCCATGGGAAAGATTTAGGCAAAAAAGCAGCAGGGAAGAGCACGATTCCTGCCTCATTGGAAGGACCTTCTCCTGAGAACTTCTCTCCAAAAAAACACCTTTCCTAAGAAAATCCAGAGTGGATTTTCTGTTAATCCTGTGGGGCCTGCTCAGCCTGGCTGGTCCAAGGTCATTGCTGTCCTGCTGACAGCCCTGGACTCTGCTGGGGCCACACTCCTGCAGGGTGAGGAGTGCTCAGAGGAGCCAGCCTGGAGCAGGGCCAGCAGCTCAGCAGGAAACCCTGGGCTTGTCCAGGCCCTGAGAGCGGCAGGAAGATCAAATTCCCCAAGAACCTGCAGCTGTCATTTAGGCAAAATCCTGGAAAAACAGTGAAAGCACTTCCATCCCCCCGTGGTAGGGATTGAACTCGATGACCTCTAAAGTCACTTCCAACCCAGACCTTTCTGTGACTCCATGATTTGGGACAGTGTGGTGCCCACGTACCCATCTCCATTTCAGTGCTTGGTTATCCTCGTGTTTGGAGCACTGACCCCTTTGGTGATGGCAGGAGGAGAAGGAGGAGGAGAAGGCATTCCTTGCCCCCGGGGCAGCACAGGAAAGCCCCCTCTGTTTGGAGCACGGACCCCATTTGCTGATGGCAGGAGGAGGAGGAGTAGGACGAGGATGAGTAAGAGGAGGAAGAGAAGAAGGAAGAGGAGGAGGCATTCCCTGCCCCCTGGGCAGCACAGCAAACCCCCTCGGGAGATGCCAACGGGGAAGGGGCCACCCTGCTGCACCCAGCCTGGCCCAGTACCTCGGGAAGTGAAAGGAAATTCCTTTGCAATGATGTGGAATTTGTCACCCCTCTGAAGAGGGGCCGTGTGGGCACAGAGGAGCGAAGGGTCCCCGAGGGGGTGGCTGATGGAAAACCCCACACTGTCCCTGGGCACAGCTGGCAGGTGATGCTGTGGCTGGGCACCGAGCGGCTCAGTTTGCCCAGGCAGGAGGGGCACACGGGCACAGCTTCGCTCAGAAATGAGGATTTTTCTCCTCCCCTCCTTCTGTTTTTGCTCTCTGTTTTTCGGCCTGGTTCTTGTTCGCGCTGAGGCGGCGCTGGGACAGAGGCTCATTGTTCCCGCTGCTACTCGGGGAAAGCGCCCAGCGCTGATCGTGTTAGAGATGGGGCGTGCCCGGCCGGCCCGGGGGAGCCAGCACAGCCCGGGGGACAGCCTGGGGACATCGGGGGGACAGCCCGGGGACAGCCTGGGGACATCGGGGGACAACCTGGGGACATCGGGGGAACAGCCCGGGGACAGCCTGGGGACGTCGGGGGGACAGCCTGGGGGACAGCCCAAGAACATCGGGGGGACAGCCTGAAGGACAACCTGGGGACATCGGGGGGACAGCCCGGGGATATCAGGGGGACAGCCCGGGGACGTCGGGGGGACAGCCTGGGGGACAACCTGGGGACATCGGGGGGACAACCTGGGGACATCGGGGGGACAGCCCGGGGGACATCAGGGGGGGACATAATGGGGGACCATCAGGGGGGACATCCTTAGGGGGACATGGGGGGTACAGCCTGGGGGACATCATGAGGGACAGCCCAGGGGACATAATGGGGGGACATCCTGGAGTACATCATGAGAGCACATCCTGGGGGACATCATGGGGGACATCCCGGGGGGATAGCCTGGGGGACATCAGGGGGGACATAATGGGGGACATCAGGAGGGACATCCGGGGGGACATCCTGGAGAACATCCTGGGGGGATATCATGTGGGACATCATGGGGGGACATCCTAGGAGACATCCTTAGGGGGACATATCCTGGGGGATATAATGGGGGGATATCCTTGGGGGTATATCATGGGGGACATCCTTGGGGGCATATCCTGGGGTACATCCTCAAGGTGACATTCTGGGAGTAGGTCCTGGGGGTACATCCTGGGGACACGTCCTTGGGGACACATTCTTGTGGGAACACCTAGAGAGAAGCCAGGACAATGTTTAGATCCTACAAATGTGGGGGAGAAGAACTAGAGGAGGGTCTCTACAAAGTGCACAGCAACTCCCTGGCTGTGCTCCTGCTTCAACTGAGAGCCAGCCAGGCTGATCGAGATGCATCTTCTAAATGCTCAGATACCAGAAGGAAATTGCACAATCTCAGGCTATTTATTTGTTACTTATAAAGAATATATTTTTAAATGTACTGGCTAAATAAGAATTAATTGTGTTTAAAATTCAGGTTAACAAATGCTGTAAGGGGAAATAAAGGGGAACAAACAACAACAACAAAAAATCTCAGGCACTAATGATTAGAGCAAAACCCTGATGTTAAGAGGACTTTGTCTCAGTGGAAGAAAGTTGCTCATCTTTTCCAGAAGATACACGCATGCATTGCAAAATGTTTATTTTGTACTCTCTGAAGTGGTTAATCTACATGCAAAGCAATGAAAAGGTGCCTTATTAGGCTAATTGCTAATAAAAAAAAAAAAAAAGAGAAAAGAAGCCCAGAACTACTGTGAGCAAATATTTAAAAACAGATGCAGAAGGCTGTGAAAACAAACACAATCTCGTTTTTCCATGAAGTTTTCCCACCAGAAATCAGAGAGTTCAAAGAGACGTCCGGTTAATGCGGTACCTCCAGGCTCCCGGCGCTGGAGCTGTTCATTAGCTGCTGTGTAATTCTGTGATGCAGAACTGGATTAATGGAAAGGTGACTGGGAAGCCACCAAGGGACCTGCTAATGAAACTGCTGTGTCCTCAGAGAAGTCCTCTCTAGCCTTGCCCACGTGCAGCAAAACACACACACACCATCAGGATACAATGCCACATTATCACAGGAAAACACTTTGGAGAGGGGAGGAAGATGTCATCACCGAGTGGTGCTGGGAGCTGGTGAAACCCAAGATGGAAAAATAATTGCATGCATGTTTTTTAATACAACAGGATTCCCCCAAGCTCATTAAAGCAGATGGAAGTTTTAAAACCTGTATTACTTTAAAAATTAATTTACAGCTGTGGGGCTTGGTGGCCCAGAGAACATTAAAATGATAAATCTAGAAAGGTGATGTGAGCAGAAAGGAGGATTGGTCATAACGTGGCCTTGTGCAGCTGGGAAGAGGAGATGGCACCGTTTTGTTGCTGTTTGACATTTACCTCTGCTGAGCCATATCTGGGCTTAACCCAGATTTTAAAACACTGTAACAAACCATTAAAATTTCCTCCCAAGTGATGTGTCAGCCAGAAACGATCTTGGTGCCTCTCTGCTTCATTAGATACTGGCTGGCACTGTGAGGGAGCTGACATGGACAGCTGCACTTTGGAGCACAGGAGAGCCCTGTCAAAGCTGGATGGGTTGTGGCACTAGGTCACAGCCTGGACATCCATGGCAGAGGGTCACAGCCTGGACATCCATGGCACTGTGTCACAACCTGGAAATCCATGGCACAGGGACATAGCTGGGACATCCATGGCACTTGTCACAGCCTGGACATCTATGGCACCATGACACAGCCTGGACATCCATGGCACTGTGTCACAGCCTGGACATCCATGGCATTGTGTCACAGCCTGGACATCCATGGCACTTGTCACAGCCTGGACATCCATGGCACAGGGACACAGCCTGGACATCCATGGCACTGTGTCACAGCCTGGACATCCATGGCACTTGTCACAGCCTGGACATCCATGGCACAGGGACACAGCCTGGACATCCATGGCATTGTGTCAGAGCCTGGACATCCATGGCACAGGGACACAGCCTGGACATCCATGGCACCAGATCACAGCCTGGACATCCACACCAGCCCATGGTACTGGCTCCTGGCACCAGCTTTCCACCTCTGAGGGCTGAGCAGTGCTGCTGTGCTCCCCCTGCTGCAGCCCCAGCCTCCAGCCCCAGCCATGCCCGAATTCCCCACCTCAGAGCTGCCTCCCAAGACAAGCTGTGCCTGTCTGAAAGCACAGCAGCGTGGCAGCGTGCCCAGGGCCAGGATGGGGCAGGGGACAGGAGCTTGGGGCAGGTGCTTGCACACAGCTGGCACAACAAGCCAGTGCAGGAATAGAGCCACCCCCCTCAGCTGGGACATCCCTGGCTCTGGGAAAGGCCATGAATGGATGGAGTGGTGGGACAAAGCCAGGCAGCTCCTCTGAGCCCTGCGGGGGCTGGACCATCTCTTTCCTGCTGTATATTTGCCCAAATGCCGAGCACCAAGTGCTGGGATGGGCGAGGTAGCACGGAACAAAGGCTGGAGGCAGGTTGTATTCAGCTCACACCAGCTACCTCTGCTTGCTGGGAAGAAAGGAGCCCTTTGTTTGGAAAGAGCAGCTACTGCCACCAAACCACCACAGGGCAGAACCCCGTGTTACACACAGGAGTGGTTTGGCACAAAATGGCCCCTGTTCCCCCCTCCCCGTGCTACCCTCACCTCCACAGGTCTGTGCAAGGAGTATATCCTGGCTCTCTAAAGACTGGAGTGCTTGGCCAGGGATGGGGATGAGATCACAGCCTGGGAATGAGCCCCTTTGTGCAGCCCCACAGAGCCCACCCATCCTGTGGGCAAAGCACAGCTGCTGTGGCCGAGGTGCTGCCTGCCCCTGCCTGAGCTGCAGCCCCCAAAACACACACCAGGTACACACCAGCTGGGGCTGACATGGATCGGGGGCAAACACACACCAGGTACACACCAGCTGGGGCTGACATGGATCGGGGGCAAACACACACCAGGCTCACTCCCACCTGGGGCTGACATGGATCTGGGGCTCGGGTGGCAGGCTTGGGGCTGTCCCCAGTGTCAGGCTCGGAGCTGTCCCCAGTGCCAGGTTTGGGACTGTCCCCAGTGCCAGGCTCGAGGCTGTCCCCAGTGCCAGGTTTGGGGGAGCTCATGCCCATCCCTTCCCTGGCATCACTCCTCTGCTGCTCCAGGGCATTCCTGGGTGAAGGAGGTTTCTCCCTGCAGAGAGTTTTACTGGGATCCCTGGCTGTGCCCTTATGGTAGATGAGTAATGGGATGGTTGACTCACACAATTAAAATGCAAATATCATGTGTATATGTTAGGAGAAGTTTTATAGATTTATAGTTGTGTTTTACCCCCTTGTGTTGTTATCAGGGGACTGCCTGGATTTGGGACATTTGGGAGGGTCGGCTTGTAACTATGGCACCATCTGACCTCCAATCAAGATGTAAAAAAGTAAAACTCCACCACTGGACAGTGAAGAAGAAGATGGACAGAACTTTGGGAGGGGCAAAAGGGTTAAAAGGTGAAACCTCCATTGTGTGGATGAGCATGGTGGGGAAAATCCTTTGCTCCTGATGCCATAATATTTTCTCTATCCAGTCTTCTGTTGTATTTTTGATAAGGTTTAATAAACCTTTTTAAACTTTGGAAGTGAGCAGCATCTCTCACACCCTGAAGAGACCCAAAGCCACAAGGGCCCCGTTACCCAGGCACAGCCCTCACTCAGAAACTCTTCCTGCAGCCTCTCTGCTGCTGAGTTTATTATAACACGATTCTCGTTTCCTTTCTCTCACCCAGCAAATTAACTTTAACAGTAAATTAACTTTATTCTGTTGCTGGTCAGCTGTGGGATGGGAGCAGGGCGGGTTTTTCCCCCTGGCCGTTCTGGAGGCCCCGCAGCCCTGCCGTGACTCACCGGCTTTCAGGCTGCCTATTGAAGGGACAGAGCCCGAACAAAGCCCCCATTCACTCCCAGGCCTCGGCTGCTTTTCCTTTGAGCCCTCACTGCTTTATTTTTATTCTTTCCCAAACACTGTTGGCTAATTTCATTGACAAAATTCATAACTTGGGGTTGGAGAGCTCGCTCCTATTCAGCTGCGAGCGCTGGGGGGTTTTGTTTTGTTTTTCTTTTCCATGCTGCCCGTCCTGCCTCACTCCAGTTTCCAGCCTGAGCCATGCTGAGGGATGGAGCTGAGGGACACAGCCCTGCACAGAGAGTTTAGGTGCTCCTCAGTTTTTTATTAGGCTGGTGTGGAGGGTGGTGGCAGCTTTGGTTGCTATTAGTTGTAAGTTGGCTGGTCCTTCTGGGCCTAGTATTCTGTATCAAGAAAGGTCAATTAGGTGAGAGGCAATATTTTGTCCTCCGTTGAGGAAGTTAGTTATGCTTAGGCAATGGATTGAAGGGTTAAAGTATCCTGGGGATGTGGAGAAGTTAGAGAAGGTTTGTTTTGTGACAATGAGTGTTTGGGCTATTTTTGAAATTTCTAGGGCCAAAGTGATGGAGATGGAGTGGAAAAAGCACCACAGCAAGGTCTGAACCCGAAGCACAAGGTTGACTCTGAGGGCAGCACGGACAGGACTGAAATCGTGCACTACAGAGCTGAGTGACCCCTGGAAGGACACAGCAACTATTTAAAATCAAAAGCCTGTTAAACTTTTATATTTGCAATACTCTGCATCCAATCCAGTTAATTATAGCCCTTTAAGAACATCTGCATTTCATAAAGGACTAAGTTTCCTTCCCCTCAGGCTGCCCCTCCTGAGACATCCCTCTCCAGGCTGCTGGGTTACACAGTAATTACAAGCCACAAGTACCTGACATCACCACCAAGTGCAGTGCATTATGGTTTCGAAAACAAGAGGAACAATATTGCTCAAGATGGGGCTGAGCCAAAACCCCAGCTCCAAACACCATCATTTTTTCTGGCAGAGCTGAGAGCCAGGGCCCTGCGTGGCAGCCAGGGCCCCCTGGAAATGTCACAGGCAGAGAATGAAGGAGCTTTGGGAAGTAAAGTGATATTTCTTCTGCCTTTAAATACATGCAGGGCATCACTGGGAGACCTGCAACCCCTCTGCCACCTCTGCCCTGGAGGCAGAGCCCCCTTTGTCCCATCCAGCCCAGGGAACATGAGGGTGCTGGAATTGCCAGACATAATTTTGGGAAAGGATTTGGGCTGGATCCAAAGCAGCTCTGGGATGGGAGCAGGCAGCACCAGCCCCACAGCAGCACAACATCCCAGGGAGCTATGGGGAAGGCACAGTGTGAGAGGTTTGGGTTTGTTCTCTCCCTTGGGAGGAGGCAGAGCCTGCCTTGAGAGAACCTGCAACAAGCTTTTCTGTGTTCCATACATACACACATAATAGATGCACATCATTTGGCTTACGGCCACCAAAGTGCACTCAGCTGGTACCTAAAGCAAAGCCCTTAATGGTGTTTTATGTGGTGAATCCCTCTCCTCCTCCCCTCCAGAGACAGGGGCTGGTTCTGGGGTGAGAGCAGGGCAGGAGCATTGGCCTCACCAACCTGCAGGAGCAGCCTCCATGACCTACCACCTCCTTGCTTTGCTAAGCTCTCGAGGCCAGGTCTCTTTCCTTGTTCATTTATCAGCTTGTTTCCCTGCAGAGAGGAGCTGGTTAGAGGAGAAAGAGTGTGATTTTCAGTCCACAGAGCAAGCAGTTTGCTTTTTAGAGTTGCTTGCCAAAACCACATTCCTGCTTCAGCTCCCAGCCCAAGCAGAGGGGAGACTGAGATCAGAAACAGGAGCCAGGGACTGATTTTGCTCTTTCTGCCTCGTGTGAGAGCTGAGCTCACTCAAGGGTTGAGGCATCCTCTGTACCTTCACATCTGAACAACAAGCAGAGAAAGCAAAAACCACAGGATTTCCTCTGCTGTCAGCAATACCCAATAAATTCACAGCAAGAGCGAGCCTTTAAAAGAAAAAATAAAACTAAAAATCCCCCAAACCAAACACTTTATCCTTTCCTGGTCTAATTGGGGAATAAACTTAATATCTAATTTTAAGGGTGAAGTGAAAAGGGAAGGGATGAAAGGGAGCTGAGGCATTGCACCCAGCAGTGATCACAGGCAGCAGGCTGGGGCTGCAGCTCCAGAGGAAGCAGCAGCTCTGCCTTGATGTGCTCTGAGCCAGTGGGGCTGGGGCACGAGTCAGGCCCTTCTCTGCCCCATAGGGCTGGTGGGAGCCCGTGCCTGCCACCACCAGAGCCTGGGAAACCATGGGGAACAAGGAGCAGCCTCAGCTGGGAGCTGCTGTGTGCTGGGAGGAGCTGGGGCACTGTGGGTGCTGGGTGTGAGGGGCTGAGCTCAGCCTCCCTCATCCTGGCTGCAGCCCCACTCAGGTTAGTGGGGTGGCTCCTGGGTGATAACCCATACATGGATTATCCCTCTGTCCCAAAGTAGCCTTTAAAAGGCCTTAGAACTCAATTAAAGGGTGCTCTGGTGGTGCAGGGACTTCAAAATGGCTGCTGCCTTGCACCTGTGTAGGGAGCCAGGCTGGGGGTGGGAAGCCCAGCTGGGGACATAGGGCCTGACCTCTCTTCCCTCAGTCCCCACTCTGCTGCTCACTAGGCTCCCTCTGCTCTCCTGCTGGTTCAGGACCATATCTCCAGCAGGATGTGCCCAGCTGGTGACACAGGAGTGTCACAGGAGTGTCACAGGAGTGTCCCTCACCATGGCTGCTTAGCACAGCCATGAGGCCTGGAAGCTGCACACTCAGCTTTCCCTCACTTCTTCCCAAAGCCCCACCAGGCTTCTGAGCATCACAAAGCTCTCCCTGCTCCCCATAACAGTGGGGACAAGGGGCTGCTCCTGGGGAGCCCTGGACAGGTCACCTGGGGCACTCCTGGGGCTGTGTACTCCAGGTCCCCTGGGTTCGGTGCCACTGAAGCAGTCCCCAGGGAGAAGTGGCACAGCCCCAGAGTGGGGACCTTGCTGACAGCCAGCCACCCCTTGCAGCTCCCCCTCAGCTTTGCAGTCCTCCCAAAGACACCCTGCAATTCCCAAATGGGGGTGATTCCTTAAGGAAAGATGAGAATTTTGTGCTTGCTTGTCTTTAAAGAGCAGTTTACCCAAGTAATGCCTACTTTTGAGATCTGTTTCTTCTTTCTTTGCTTTCTCTTCCACAAACCACCCCCTACCTCTGCTGCCTGTGGAGCACCCAGCCACGCTCCAGAGCAGTGCTCCCATCTGGGGTGCTGGCCACCCTCTTGTTTTTGGGTATGATATCACTTCAAGGACAGTTTAACATGCATTGCATACTGCTCCTCAAAGGGTTTTCCATGTGCATGAAGTGAAGCTCTGGGTCCTGCAGGGAGGTGCTGTGAAGTCCCAGGGATGGGGTCAACAAGGTCCTGGCACCCTGGTCCATCCTCTGAAAGAGCTGGTGGCCCCTTTCACCAGCAGTGCTGGGGTTGTTCTTAAAATGAGTCTCTTGGCTAATTATTCTGTCTCCCCATTGCCCTTCCCTTCTCCTGTCTATAGCCCTTCCATCCTGTGTGTTTGCTTTGCTGCTCCAGCCTCTCCTCCTGCACGGCTGCTCAGACATCAATGGTTGCAGCAGCTTTTGTCCAACCAGGAGCATCCCAGAAAAGCCTGGAGCTGCAGGGGGAAAGCCATGGTGCTCCTCAGTCCCCCTCACAAAGCCAAAATGCCACCCAAGGGCATGAAAGCACCGCTGGGCTGATGCCCCCCCCTGATGCCTCAGGTTTTGGCTTTTCTATTTTTCACATTCTGTGCTGCTTTAGTGTGTGGGTCTGAACTTCAGATCAGGGGATGGTGAGCTCTGTGCACAGAGCAGGGAGACAAAACAATTCCTGCTCCAGCTGGGCACCAAGGACAAATGATCCAAATCTCAGCCCAAGAGCACAAACACCGTGGGCTGGAGAGAGAAAAACAAGGATGGGACTGCATGGGCTAAAGCTGGAATTGGACAATGAACTGCAAGATGCAAATGGAGCAGAACTGATCACAGTGAGAGACCCCGTGCCTGGTTGTGCATTTTGGGACCATTTTGGTTCATCTTGGGTGCAGCCCTGGCTGGGCTCTTGTGCTGCCCAAGGTGGATCCATGGAGGAGATCCTTTTATTAAATCTCTGCTTTATTTTTTAGCTCCGTCCAGCCTCAGCTCTAGCTCAGCCTTCACAAGGCATCACCCACTTAACAGTTTCTTAACATTCAGAGGTTCCCCCTCCATTTCCACAGTGACACAGGGACAGAGGGCACGGCCCAGCTTGGTAGGCTGGCATGTCTTTAGGGCAAATACATCCTTCAGTGGGAAGGAAAAGGATTTGTCTGTGAAGGATTTGTCTTTCTACATGCAGAGAAAAGATATTTATATTAAAAAAAAAAAAAGGCTTGTAATGTACCAGAATACCTTCCTCCCTCACCAAAGGTCAAACTTAGATCCAATTTCAGTCAGGAGGGAGACGTCTGTCAGACAAGCACTAATCACTATTTAGTATTCATATTCACCTATTAGAAGCTCCATGCTGTAAACATGTCTATGAATTAACAAGGCATCTGGCCTCTCTTATACAATATGAGCAGCTTGGATCATAAAGTGTCTGCAGAAAATAAAAAGTGCCTTCCATCTGTCTCTCCCAAATATCACTGCTATCACCAAAGCAAACAGAGCGGCTCTTCCAAGGCAGCGCCGGCCCCCTCCCCCAGAACGTGTTAGTCAAACAAAAACAAGCGATTCACCCAGAGCACTTGACAGATCTGAAACGGCTCCGAGGAGGAGCCAGGCGCAAATTAAGAACTGGGGAAAAATTAGCTGAAAGATAACTGGGGGGGGGGGGAAGCTTCCTAATAACAAGGTCTTTTCTTAGCTCTGTGAGTAATTACCCACAGTGCTGGCGCTGCTGAAGCGTGGGAAGGTCAGTGGTGCCCGGCAGAAGATGCATGGGCATGCCAGGACCTGTGCCAGGCCAGTGCCACCGTGGGAATTGCTGTCCCCAGCTGTGACACCTCTGCAGCTGGTGGCAGAGAAGGGTGCTGTGGGATCATGGTGACCCTTGGAAGGGCCAGAGGGTTCACTCAGCCCTGCAGCGTGAAAAACCAGACAGAAACAGAGGACAGAAACTCTGACAGAACCAGAGGACACAGCCTCAAGCTGCACCAAGGGAAATTTAGGTTGGATATTAGGAAAAAGTTTTTTACAGAAAGGGTGATAAAGTTCTGGAATGGCTGCCCGGGGAGGTGGTGCAGTCCCCATCCCTGGGTGTGTTTAACAAAGCCTGGATGTGGCACTGGGGGCCAGGGTTTAGTTGAGGTGTTGGGGCTGGGTTGGACTCAATGATCTTTAAGGTCTCTTCCAACCCAGTGATTCTGTTAAAAATTGAAGCCCAGGTGGCCCTGAGCCATCAGGGAAAGGCCTTGTGCATGGCTGCCCAGGGGACAGCTCAGCTCCAGCAATGCCACCATCACAGACTGGCTGCAAGTCCCATCCCAGCTCCATGGGCTGTGTTTTCCCCCTAATCCAGAGCCCTTCAGCTCCTCACTCTGCTCCCTGGGTGTCTGTGTGAAATACATGAGAGCTGAAGGTTGGTAATTTGTGCCTGTTCCCAGTCCATGGGGCAATTCCAGAGGAGCTGTGCCAGTGCAGGATACCAAAGTGAGCTGCAGGCACCAGTGAGGATGGGAGCTGCCCTGCTGGCTGTGGGAGGGAAGGGCTGGGGCAGCCCCTCTCATGGTCCCTGCTGGGTTTTTGAGGTCAATGGGGACAGCCAGAGGCTGGTGGGACAGCAGGAGCAGCATCAGAGGTGGGGCAGGAGACCTCCCATCCCCACAACATCCACTCCCCTTGTCTCCATGCTCCCTGTCTCACCTGTCTCACTGCCTTTCCTTGCCTGCTTCCCCAGCCCACTCCAGATTCCAGCTCTGGTGCTTCCCAGGGAAACCCAGAGTGGCTTTCTGCTGGCTTAGCTCCTGCCAAGGACTGCATGGGCCTCAAGGTGAAGGCAGGACCTGGAGCAGAGAGATCATCACTTTTGGGGGCAGCTGCTCACCCGAGAGGCTCCAGGTCCCCAGGACATCACTCGTGCCCTGGTTAAAGCTGGTGGCCTTAAACCAACTCAGGCTTCTCCATCTCAAGGGAAGGGAAGGTCTGCTCTAAACCCCGGCTTTGTTTTCCAAAGATAAATTTAAACCAAGGGGAAGGAAGAATGAGGTTCATAAATCAGGCAGGCCTGAAAATGAGGCATGAAAAATGAATGAACAGAGTGCATGTGCGAGCGCTGCCGCCCAGACCCCACTGGCACAGCCCACCCTGGCTGGCAGCCCCCAGCCCAGCCCTCCCACAGCCCCCAGCCCACCACACTGCCCCAGGCAGACGTGATCCTGCCATTGCTGCCCCTTCCCCAGCTCAAATCCACACACAAACACCTCTATGGCCTTTAAACTTGAGCTGCCCGGGCTGTGATGGGCTGGGTGGGATCCAACCCCTGTGCTCCAGCTCTGCCTCACTCCCCTTCCCTTCCCAGGTTTAAATGATGTTTTTAAGCTGATTGGACTTCTTGAGATGTTTAAACTTAAAACCAGGGGAGGAGAGGGAAGACATGGCTTTCTGGAAGTGCTTCTCACATCCCCCACATGTGTGGATGACAGGAAGAAGAAAACCAGGAGGCTTCCAGACCTCCCAGCTGCAGACATCTGAGGAGTTGGCTGTATCCAGTGAGCCTCTCTCCGCTCCCTGCCTGGCCAACAAGCTGTTCCTAAAACAGCAATGCAGAGTAGTCTGTCTCCTCAAAATCATCTCCTGGGACAGCATCTCCCTGGGAATGGGGCTGGAGCAGCCTGGCTTGGTGACGGACTCAGACAGGGGGATCTGCACCTTGCCCTAAGGCTTTGCTGTGTGGGGTCCTCAACGTGCAGACCTGCCTTGGATGGCTGAGAAACCCTCACACTTTGCAGCTCCAAGTGCATCAGGGGTTGGGGCCACAAATATTTGCATTTTGCAAAGGAAAGAGGCCCCAACCAAACAACCAAACAAACCCAAACTGGCCACAGCTGCTGTGCTGCGATGTGACAAGGCAAGTTCTGAAAATACCCACTTTTGTCATTTGCCATGCAAATAATTCAAAGAAATAATTCAAGCTGGGGCTTAGGGAGAAATGGTGGGAGAGTGGCCAGTGGCTGAGACAGCCCAGAGCAGCTGGTATGGAGCTGGAAAAGGTGGGAAGGAGGGAGAAGGAGGAATAATGATGGGGAAATTTGATTTTGGCTGCCTGCGGGGTGACCTTAAGTGTCCCATCTGAGAGACCTGTGGCTGGGAAAAGGCCTCATTGAGCATCACCATTCAGAACATTACCAGAATCCATCCTTACATCCTTCTGCTGGGGAAAAGCCTCTGAAATATCAGTGTTTTCCTTCCCATAAGGATTTACCTGCCTCTGTTATGCTGTGTTAAGCACTTGCAGTGCTGCAGAAATCTGCCACAGAAGATTCCCAGCCACTTCCAGGGCCAGGCAGCACCTCCACAGTCCCCCTGGAGCCCAGGACAGGAGCAGCTGCTTTTCCCAGCTTTGGGATGGCACAAAGACCCAGGGCTGCCCTCGGCCACGCTGCTGCCTGACCCCAGTCCTGGGCCAAAAAATCAATAGGGAATTTGTCACCAGCCCCAGTGGGGCCAGGATCAGGCTCTGCATGCACAAGGAAACCCCTCGAGCATGAAAGCTAATTTAAGAGGAGCTCATCTCCTGGTGTTCAGAGACGTGGAGCAAGGAAAAAGCATGACAGATTTTGGTATATTTTAACTGAATTATTGTCCACTGGGGATTGAGCCAAGACCACAAACATTATTTCACTTTCTGGCGAGGCTGCAGTGATGAATATGGGTTTCAAAGGAGAAAAGCTGGGTGGTTCTTGTTTCTAATCTTAAAGCATTCCTCCTCTTTTGGAGGCTGAACACCACAGCACAGAGATGCTGAAACAAAGACTTCCATTCCTTAGCAAGGCATCAGGGTCTGCAGGTGAATGCAGCAAGGCTTAAAACACACATATCAAAATGCAACAGAATTTTGCACTAGGCTCTGTTAAAAATATTCTGTTTAATTGATTTTTTAAAAAAATCTATTATGCTGCTCTAGGCATGGCTATTGATCTGCAGTGCTGGAGAAGTAATGAAGAAGCCTTCAAATCAATAAGGCCAAAGTATATCTCAAACTATATCTGCTCCACCAGCACAACAGGGATGTGGCCAGTGAAATTCCCCAGTCAGGACCGGGAGTATGAACAAACCTGTTCTGATGACTGCAGAGATTTATTTCTATTGGCATAAACATAACTAATGAAACCTCGGCGACTCTTCACTTCCGTGAAAGCTGATAATATATTGTGGTGCTCACAATGAAATGAGCAAGAACACATTTGCAAAGGAAGAAAAAAAACCCAACTCCCTCAACCGTGAGCTGTATTTTCTTCTTGGTGCCCTTGATTCTCCTCCACCCCCTTCCCCCAGACAGGGTAATATTTCTTCAGAGCTCTGGTACGGGTTTTAACAAGGCTTTTGTAAGTCTCCAAGGCTGCAGTTTTAGGTTTTCTTTTATCCCTCGCTGTCAGGATGGAGTAGGTAGGCAGCTAAAATCACAGGCTGATAATATTGTTTGGGGCTAACAGCCTTATCTTATCTTGTTCGTATTATTCATATTACCTTAGATAAGCCACCTGGGGCCGCACACAAGCAAGATCCAGGGAAGTGACCTCATTACAGTTCAGGTGCCTATTTACTGTAATAAGAACAGCTGGACTAACACAGCCACACTTTGAACTTGGCTGGCACTTTCCATCTGAGCCTTTGACTGGATCCCTTTCACACTTCAGAGCACAGAGGAATGGAGGAGCTGGAGTTAATCAGCACCACCACTTTTCCTCCAGAAGGGATTACAGGAGGGTTTTGGCCACTGGACATGGAAGGGCTGTGGAAGGGTGAGTGCTCAGCACCCCCAGAGCTGGGGGGGGCTTTTGCTGAGAATCCCCATTGATGGAACAGAGATGCTTAAAGCACCATCAGCTCTTTATTCCCCATCTAAAGCTGAGGTAGGAGATATCTTGGTTGTGCATTTCTACCCCAAACAGATCCAGCACAGGTTTTCCCCTGCACAAGGATTTCCTGTGCCCAGGCTGGCAGGAATTCAGACAGGTTTCCATGGGCAGAGCCGTGTCCAGGGTGAGATCCTGCTGCCTGGATTGCCCAGCAGGAACAGCAGGGATGGCAGCTCTGGGGCTGCCCCAGCAGGCACACACTGCTCAGTGCCACGCTGGTTCCAGCTGAGGACCGTGACACTCACTGAACACTTCAGGCGCTTTCAGCCAGCAAATTAATCTAATTTTTTTTTTTAAAGGAATCTCCTAAGTTTAAAAATATGGTAATGCAATTAGTGGCTTTGGCAGGCTAATGAAGCCACTTTAAACCCTTGCAAAAATACCATTAAAAGAGAATGCTTAAGAGCCTCTTCAAACTTTCCAAAATGAGAAGTACGTTCGTATTCAGAAGATGCCAATCTAGTCTCCTTTCTCCAAGGTTCAAGATTAATTAGGGACTTGTTTAGTGCATGAATGAGGAAACAAATGAACTCTTGGATCACAGAGCACTGGAACCAATTTTTTAATCATTTTTTTTCTTTACAATTACATTCCTATCAAGAAAGTCTCCATTAGACTTTCTGTCACGGGGCCACATCATGCCAGGTAACTGTTACAAGTGCTTGGCTTCCACCCAAAGACTGAACAATATGAGTTTTCTGAGAAATAAATACACGTGAAATGTATTTAACGCTGCATTTTCTCATTAAAATGTTATTGCATTTTTGTAATAAATACATATAACCTTTCCTACCTCAAAACAAACGATTTAGAAAAGACCAAAAACATCTTCCCCTTTACAAAATCTGCCTGGGTATTTAAAGATTATCTTTAAGAAGTACATTAATGTCTGATCTAAAAAGCACCATACAATAGGTGCAGATTACTCAGGTAAGGAATAATGGATGGGAAGAGAAAAAATATGTAAAAATGATGGGGTTTGCTTGTTTAGTAAAGGAGAAAGGAAAAAAGTAACTGCTCACTTCTTTCTTTTTTAATGAGTTACAACCTGCCCTGGAGATTGGAGGGATTGGTTTGGCTAATCCCATCCAAAATCAAATGCAGATTTGAATCAAAATGTACCAAACAAAGAAAAAACTGTACCAAAATTCAGGCACGAGGATCAGCTGAGAGAACTCACTCCTCATCACTCCCTTACCCACACACCAGGTTGATTTTGATGCTGAGAATTTCTCCAGAAAAAAAAAAAAAGCATTAAAATAGATTAATTTGCAGAAAGATACTGCTGTAGTCATGCAGAGAAAGGGAACCAGAACTCCAATGAGGCTGAGCTGCCAAGCACAGACACACAAAGCACGTCACGAGCAAATGCCAACGACATGTTCCTTCACTGCTGCTTACGAGCTTTACTAATTAAAAAGTTTAATTGCGCTTAGGTGAGCTGCATCCAAAACACAGATTGCAAAATCCGTGGTGCCAGGAGCTCCCTGGCAGTGAGAGGGGCCCTTGTGTGCCCAGGTGTGCCTCTCATTTTCCTTACCCAGGTGATGAAGAGGAGGAAGGTTCCCCACACAGCTGGGGAAGGGATGGGGAACACGAACCATGACTGGCACATCTACTCCCTGCTTGCCCTTAGCACCCATTTATACCAGCCAGACCTCCACCAGAGTGCCCAGATAATGTTCTCCTAAGTGGAAAGGCAAGGGTGTAATTTCCATAGCTGATTTGTTCCTCTCTACCTCGCTCTGTCCTTGGAGCAATCACGGGGCAGAGCGGCGCTGCCCTGGTCTCCCTTCCTTGGGTGTTTTTATATCAGGGAGTTTCACCTCCTGCCCAGCCTCCCTGACCCCCCTGCTGCCCCACAGCTGATAAAGTCCCTGCAATGGATACTCCCTCTGCAGGGCCAGGCTGCAGCATGGATCACACTCTTGACCTCCTTAGCACGAAATTTGAAGATTTCTGTGGAGGATTTTGTGCAAAGACCATGAGGACCTGCAGGCTCTTTGCAGAGTAACTATGGACCAGCACTGAAATATGGACTTGTTTTGCTTGTAGACTTCACAGGACATCTCTAAGAAAGCACCAGCAGGCACCTGAGCAGTGGGGAAGGTGCCCCTTTGCACAGTTCTACCACCACCAAACCCCCAGCTGGGACCCTTTGCTGAAAGGCCAGAAGTCTTTGTTTCAAAAACCTCTCCTTCCAGGATTATTACATTAATCCAAGTGATTAGATGGGTCCAGCTGCTGATGTTTTATGTTGGATGAACAGGTCCTGGGTGCTGCAGTAGCTGGCTGGGCTGTGCTGTCTCCAGCTGGGCACTTCAGTCACGTCTGTGACAGTTAGTGGTGGTAATTTATAGCTCCATAATCCACAGTCCCAGGATGCCAATAACCTAAGGATACAAACCTCTGAATGTTCTGCTAGGAATGCAGAATAACATCCTGCTTGCCTGGATCTTGTCTTTGCCAATACTCTGCATCTCAGGCAGGCCTGAAGTAGTTTGTGAGATTCCAGAGACCTCACAGAGTTCTGCATGTTTTGGTGGTTCTCATTTCATTTCTTCCATCCTCCTTAGTGCTAGTGACACTCATTTCATGCAGTGACACTCATTTCATGTAGCAGGGAGGTGTTTTTGTCAGATTCCCATATTTCCTGTCCCTTTCCAGAGAAGTGGTGGAGTTACCATCCCTAGAGGTATTAAAAGAACGTATGGATGTGGCACTTGGGGACATGAGGTGCCCTTGGTCTTGGGTTAATGGTCCAACTTGATGATCTTAAAGGTTTTTTCTAACCTAAATTATTTCATTATCATCTCTGGAGTGCCACACCCCAGTGGATCTTAGATCACTTGAGGATCTTGTTTGTTGAATTTAAACCAATTCCTGGAGGTTGACTGTGTATGTGGTAAAATCTGGCAGGCTGCAGCCTCTGCCCAGGAAATCCCAGGCATCAGGATCTATTCCTTTCCAGAACTGACTCACAGAGGCTGTGTGAGGAACATCCTCTCTGCCACTCTTAGCTAATATATCAGGCTGTGATGAACAACACAGATTCAGATTTGCATGTCTGTCCTGCTAGGTGGCTGCTCTGTCTGTCTCTGAAGGGAGAGATTCTGCATTCTACTTGTGTTACAACCTGTCTGAAACTAACACAGGGCAGAGAGGGGGAAATTTCCCCCAAATTGCCAGTGTACCCAATATCTCCTCAAAAAAGACATTCCAACTTTCACCTTTCACATGACTGCTGAGTCTGCTCCCACCAAGGGATGCTGATGCTAGAGCAGAGCCATTTAATTAGAAGAAGAGCCAAAGTTTTCAAAGGAAAAGAAGAAGGGAGTGTGGGATGCTGGTGCAAGAGTTATGGGATAATAAAGACCTCTGCCATCCTCCAGTGAGATGCACAGATCTCAGCAAGTTGGTCAGAGATCACTTATTTATATCAAAATTACAAAATACTTGACTGAAGGAGAAGGACTGTGTGAATCTGCCAATCTTCCAGTCCCATTATAACCCCAGGAGCCTTAAATCCAGTTCAGTGCAACTCTAGGGATGTTTTGCTTTCTTCTAAGTCTAAACTTTGTATCTCAGATCCCTCCTTGCCATAAAATATCTGTTTGCATTAAGTAACTGTTTACCCTGTCCCAACAATAACACTGTAAATTGGACAAGGATGTAAGAATTCCCAGTGAGGATGGGGCTGTGTTAATGCAGCAGTTTGAAGATCAGGCTCACTGAAAAGGCCAGGAAAGATGGTTTTATTGCCAGTGCAGGTGCACTTTCCTCAGTGCTTTGTTCTAAGCTGCCTGGATGGACAAATCTGTGCTCACCTCACAGCAAAGGGGCTGCTTTGCCAAAAACCAGACCCAGTGAAGAGGAGTTTTGCATTGCAGGTGCCAGACATCAACCACCTGAAGGTTTGTGCCCAGATTTTTCCTTCTCCTGAAGGAGCCATCTCTGCTCTGTGCACAGCACCTATTGTCCTGGCATCTTCCAGTGGGGCTTTTCCTGGGGCAAAACCTGGGCTGCCAGGCTTTGTCTTTAAAATGTTGGCTCCTGCCTGTTGCAGTGGGAATCTTGCATCTGTGCTGTGATGTTTTGCTGGGTCTGGCAGTGTTTGATCACACCAGGCACTGGCAGACCTGCCCTGAGTGTGAGGAGCAGGTCCCTGAGAACAGCAAGTCCTGGAAGTGGAGTGTGGAAGGAGAATTTGCAAACTGCTGTGGCTTTTTACTCTTTGCAGCTCAGGAATATGGAGGAACACCTACAGCTGGACTCTAAATAACCAGGTTAACTACCCTGTGCAAATAGACCAAACCTGCTGCCCTGATCCCTGCTGCTCTCATAGTGTTTTAATAGCTCCTGCAATAAAAAACAGTGAGTCCCAAAGGAGAGCTCTCCATTTATTCAGAAAGATGTTGCTAAATTCCCCTACACAACAGATTCCACTGCTGCAATAAGTGCCTCTTCCCTGGCAGCTCTTCTTCCTGCCAGCCAGGCAAAGGCAAGGCACAGAATTATCTGTGTAATCTGATTTGGAAGGTTAACTTCCCTGGATCATAAATAAGCAGGGATTTATGACCATAAAGGTGCACTACCTACAGCTTCAAGGGAAAAGCTCCACGCTCACACCTCCCTCCTTTCCCACTTCTAAAAAAGGGAGAGAAGGATGCTGAGACCCAGAAATTACCATGGTGTAATGGAAGATCCTCAGATAGGCTCGGTTTAATTACACACTTCTATCATTTCCTGCCTGCTCCCTGTCCCATTAGGAAATTACAGCAGTAACTCAGCTAATAGAATCTCACTGTGCAAACAGCCACTGGCCTGCAGGCTCCTGCTCCCAGCTCCTGCCCCCAAATCCTGCTCAGCTCCTGATCCCAGCTCCTGCTCCCAAATCCTGGATCCCAGCCCCTACTCAGCTCCTGCTCTCAAATCCTGCTCAGCTCCTGAACTCAGATCCTGCTCCCAGCTCCTGGATCCCAGCTCCTGGATCCCAGTTCCTGCTCCCAAATCCTAGATCCCAGCCCCTGCTCCCAGCTCCTGGATCTCAGTTCCTGCTCAGCTCTTGATCCCAGATCCTGCTCCCATCTCCTTCTCCCAGCTTTTGCTCCCAGCTTCTGGATCCCAGCTCTGCTCCCAGCTCATGCTCAGCTCCTGTTCCCAGATTCTGGATCCCAGTTCATGCTCCCAGCCCCTGGATGCCAGCTCTTGGATGCCAGATTCTGGATGCCAGCTCCCAGCAATGGAGCACACATCTGGTGGGGAGTGGGAGTCCTTCCTGCCACAGAGAAGGGGTTTTCTTACTCTGAGGAACATCCAGTCTCCCTGGAGGGAGATGCAAGGCCCTTTTCCACATGCAGGCAAAGCTGAGGGAGCCTTGTGGTCTGGGGTCTGTGCTGGGAAACACCCAGAGGCTGCAGAGTTCTGAGCTGGGCACGAGAAGATTTGTTGCACAAGGACAGGAGATAAAGGCTATTAAAGGAAAATGTCATTCACCCCCCAAAAAAGAAAAAGAAATCCTTTTTTGCATATTTCTTTGCTGCTGAAGGTACAAAAGTGCCTGCTGGAGCACAGCCTCTGCCCATCGTGTGTGATACAATAGCACAGGAACTACAGAGGGAAGGACGGCCTTAAATCAGGCACCAAATCTCTTCAAACACCACGTTTTCTGTTCAGCCTTTCAGCACTTCACTCATCCTTGGCAGTGGAGCTGACCTGGTCATTTTTCCCTTTGTACTTCTCCCCGCCACATTCCATGGCATTTTCATGAATTAACGCAGCAGTGTGGTTTTGTGCTTTACAGATGGAATAAAACCCCCCTTTCCCTATTTAAATAAAGACATGTGGCAGCTGACATTTCTTGAAAACACTTTGACTCATATTAAGCTTTGTAAGTCCTTTCATTATCTTTAAAGACTCGTAAAAGGCAGGTCTGTGGCAGCAGGAAGAATGGAGGCAGGCAGCCTACCTGGGGGAGGTGGAGGGGCTGGAGGTATTTGGGGCTCCAGGCTTCATCCCCAGCCAGCTCCAGGGCTGCTGCTGGGACACCCAACATCTCCCGAGCAAAGAGAGGCACTGGTGACCACAGCAGCTGAAAAATGTGACAAGTGACACCTAAGTGTCACCATCCCCTTTGTCTTGAACTAGGGAGGGAAGCACAACCAGGGGAGTGAGGGTGGAAGGGAGGCACTTTGCTGTGCAGAGGATTTCTGGTTTCCTGCTGGGTTTTAAAATGCTCTTCCCTCCACTCCAGGCTGCCAGCTGCCATCCAGAGCAGCACAGTCACCCCCTCTGTCTCAGCTGGGGTGATGCCTGCAGGGCAGAACCTTCCCTCGCTGGGTTCCTGCTTCCCAGCCCTGCTGAGAGGGGCAGGGGGTGCTCTGCTCCCTGGTGCTGCCTCTCCAGACCTGTCCCTGGGCACAGCAGCTGGCACTGAGCCCCCTGGGTTTGAGCCCAGTTGAATTCCTGAGCTCTGAGCAGCATCCCTGATGGAGCTGGCACTGCTGTGACCCACCAAAACTTCCCCTGCCCTGTGCTGGAAAACATCTACAGCTTCCTAAACGGTCTCTAAAAAGCCACAAACCAAATTATTTGGAGGAATGAATGAGGGGCATAAAACTGTTTTCAAGGGTGGTGACAATGCTGGTGCCCAAGCAGAGGTCAGGGTGAAGGTCTGTGTGCCCAGCCCATCCCATGGCACTGCTGAGCTGCCAGAATGAGGTGAACCACCCCTGCCCTGGCACAGCCTCACATCAGCCTCCTCTCTGGAGCTGGGCAGGGTGTGGGACCCCAGCTCTGCTCCTGTGCATGGGCAGCCCTGCCCAGTTCTCTCCACTGGCCCACTCCTGACTGGCAGCAATATTTTATTGCATTTATTAAGGCACAGACTGTCCAGAGAAGCTGTGGCTGCCCCCTCCCTGAAAGTGCTCAAGGCCAGGTTGGAGGTGGCCCTGAACCCTCTGCTCTGGTGGAAGGAGTCCCTGCCCATGGCAGAGGGATGGAACAAGATGTTTAAGTCCTTTCCAACTCAAACAATTCTGGGATTTCTAAGATTCTATTCCAAAACCCTCCTTCACATCTGTCCCTTACGGCTGTGCTCCCCAGGACAAGGCTGCACTGACCCCTTTGGCCTGAGAAAGGTGAAGCTCAAAGGGTGGGAGGTTAAACAAGAGGAGGACTCAGGAGGAAGAAAGCAAAGGGGAAGCAGGGAGGGGAAGGGGTGGGGAAGCACTGCCCAGATGGGCTCTCAGCTCATGGAAAGGCAAAAGGGGCAGTGCTGGTGTGTGGCTGGTGCCTCATTGCACCTGCTCAGGTAATGGAGCTATCACTGCTGAGCCACACACATCCACACTGTGCTAACCCCACCACAATGAAGGAAATCAGGCACTCTGCATATCATTGTTTTCTAAAAATTAAAAGAAATTTTCTACCTCCTTGTAGTTTTCCTCTCTCCCTCCTTCTGTGCCAGACTCCAGCTGCTCTCATGGGTGACCCCCCTGCCTGGCAGGGGACAGGAACCCATAAACGGTGGCCCTGAGTCCATGACTGAGGTTGGTGGGTGCCAGACTGGGGTTGCTGTGGCAGTGGTCAGCTCTCACCCTTGGCTGAGAGGATGGTGCAGGTAGGGGACATCCCAAAGGAGCCAGTGTGGAGCCCAGGAGTAATGAGACCCAGTGACACCACCCCAAAATGCTGCTCAAGGGCTTTCCCTGGCCTGGAGGGTCCTGACAGGGGTGGTGGGTGCCAGGTGCTGCTGTCCCAGCTCCAGCCCCATCTAACCCCAGCAGCAGGCTGGCAGTTCTGCCTTTCCCCTTCCCCACCACACAGCAGGTACCCACACTGTCATTCCAGGTGGGGTTTGGTCCCACAGAGTCATTTCAGGTTGGGGTTTGACCCCAAAGAGTCATTTCTCAGGTGGGGTTTGGTCCCACAAAGTCATTCCAGGTGGGGTTTGACCCCAAAGAGTCATTCCAGGTGGAGTTTAGTCCCACAGAATCATTCCAGGTGGGGTTTGGTTCCACAGTGTCATTCCAGGTGGGGTTTGCTCCCACACAGTCATTTGAGATAGGATTTGGTCCCACAAGTCATTCCAGGTGGGGTTTGGTTCCACAGTGTCATTCCAGGTGGGGTTTGGTTCCACAGTGTCATTCCAGGTGGGGTTTGCTCCCACACAGATATTTCAAGTTGGTGTTTGGTCCCACACAGTCATTTGAGATGGGATTTGGTCTCGCAGAGTCATTCCAGGTGGGGTTTGGTCCCACAGAACCATTCCAGGTGGGGTTTGGTCCCACAGAACAATTCCAGGTGGGGTTTGGTCCCACACAGTCATTCCAGGTGAGGTTTGGCCCCAGGGAATGGCTGCAGACCCCATGACCCCACACCCTCTGCCCCAGAGGTGAAGGACAGTGCTCAGGGCAAGGAAAACCTTTCCATGGGGCTCTCCAAATCAAACCTCCCCATCACCACCCCCATGGCTTCACACTGGGATGGCAGCACCAGCTAAAATCCCTTTGTTAGCACTGACCTAGTTTATGGACAGGATGTCTGAGGCGACCCCAGCCCCTCGTGTGCCCTGTGCATGCTGCTGGCATCCACGGAGGCACAGAATGATGAAAGGACACAGATTCCAGCACGAGTTTTCCAAGGGGAACCAATTAAAAATAAAAGAATCAGCAAAAACTGTTCAAAGCCTTGTGAAAAAAAAAAATCACTGGGCAATATGCTTTTAAGAAAGGATCATCTCACCTTCCTCATGTGCTGCATCCTGGGGCAGCCTACCCAGCCTATTGAAGTGGGCATCAGAGGGATAGGGACAATTAAAATTTACCAGGCTGCTGAATAAACTGAGTGGCACTGGGGCTGCCACAGGGGAAGGCAGCATGGCAGGGTGGGCTGGTGATGTCCATCTCTGTCCTGGGCACCTTTTTCCCTGGTTTTCCATGAGGAAGAAGGTCTGAGCCTCAGCAGCTCATCCCTGCATTGTGTGCACAGGGTTTAGTGCAGATCCAGGGCCAGCAAATGGGGTTTGACCCTGCCTAGGCATGGCTTGGGGGTCCTGCTGCCCTTTTTCCAGCTCTGGTGATGGCTCTGCAGTGCTAAACACTCACAGAGCATTGTGTAACTCCTGCAGAGAGGAGTCCCTATCAAAGAGGAGTTCATATCAGGCTCAGGCTGTGCAGGTTTCCCAGTCAGGACCTTTGTGCACAGCACTGGCACCCTGCATTTGGGCAGAGGCTCCTCCAGGCCCTCACCCTGTGCCCCCCAACAGGGCAGCTCAGACCTGGGTGGAGGGGCAGCCCCCTCCCCAGCCTGGGAAAGGTGAGGGGGCATTTACCCAAGGACGGAGAGGCATTTTTCCATTTTTCCACAGTTTCTGCAGGAGGGAGGGGCAGGCTGGACTGACACACCCAGAGCTCAGCAGAGACACTCAGACACAGCCACTGGGTTATCCCCCAGTGCCAACTCCCAGGAGAGCTCATCAGGGGTGTGACATCACCCCCAGGACCCCCTGGTGCTGCAGTGAGCTGTGGCCTGGGCTGTGTCACCCTGCAGTGTCACCCTGAGCACCCAGCAGGGCAGAGCAAACGGAGCTCCAGCACTGCAGGGTGTGAAGGCTGAGCTAAAGCAGAGACTGGAATAAAGCAAGGATTTATTAAAAGGATCTCCTCCATGGATCCACCTTAGGCAGCACAAGAGCCCAGCCAGGGCTGCACCCAAGATGAACCAAAATGGTCCCAAAATGCACAAGCGGGCACAGGGTCTCTCACTGTGATCAGTTCTGCTCCATTTGCATCTTGCAGTTCATTGTGCAATTCCAGCTTTACCCCATGCAGTCCCATCCTTCTTGCTTTTCTCTCTTCAGTCCAACGCTGTTTGTGCTCTTGGGCTGAGATTTGGATCATTTGTCCTTGGTGCCCAACTGGAGCAGGAATTGTTTTGTCTCCCTGCTCTGTGCACAGAGCTCACCATCCCCTCATATGAACCCAGACCCACACACTAAAGCAGCACAGAATCTGAAAAACATAAAAGCCAAAACCTGAGGCATCATCATGACCCAAGATTCATCGTCTCCCTGTAATTACCAACCCCTGTGGTCACTAAATTCACCACCAGGACATGCCTTGGGATTTTTTTTCTTTTGGTGGCAAAGCCTTCTAATCCCCATCTGCCTCACTCCTGGGGGCTGGGGTGTGAGGATGTGAGGAATGGTTTTTAAATTGCTGCAGATCCATGTGTACCCCCTCAGATCTGCTGCAGGGCCGTGCCCAGCCCTTGGTGTGTGCCCTGGGCATCACAGCCCAGCAGGAGCCCAGGAGAGCCTGGCCTGAGGAGACCAAAGCAAATATCTGCAGGGGAATGGCAATTAGAGCCTCTCCCAGCAGCAGCCCTTTGCTGAGAGCTCCTGGCTGCCACAGCTCCCTGCCTTTGGCTTTGCAGGGGATGTAGGCACATCCTGCCTGCCCTCCAGGGAAAGACCAGCCTCCAGAGCTGCCAGAACCTGTGCCCTAGGAGCTGTGCCAGGCCACAGCCATAAAAAAGGCCAGGGAGGAAAATTAGAGCTTGTCTTTTATGCCCTTCTAAGGCATTTGCCACGGGCAAAGGGCTTAAGAAGTTATTTCATGTGGCCACTTGGTTAAAAATTAAAAGCACTATGATGATGATTATTGTTATTTGTGAAGCTAGAAGAAGGGCACTCAACTATCAATTATTATTATTATAATTATGTGGAGCTGGAAGAGGGCACCCAGCCTGTGGTGACCCTGGGGCTGTCTGCACCATCCTTGGGCACCATCCTTCACTCACCAGGGCCTGGGAGGTCCAAGGTTGGCTCAGCACCCACCTGCACTGGTGTCCTAGGGTGACGTTGGGATGCTTGTATCCCCATTCATGTGTTCTATTTATGCTGGATATTATGTTCTGTGCCTTCAAGACTGGCTCTGAAGAGCAAAGTTTTCTTTTGCTATCAGCCTGCTCCCTCACAGCTGGCAGGACACAGAGATGGGGCAGTTCATGGTGCGGCTTTTGCTTTTTGCTTTGCTCTTGCTTTTTGCTTCAGCTCATTAGTTAGTTTAGCTAAGCAGTCCAATTTTTCCTGGATTGTTTTTCTTTCTCTTTCTTGGAACTGTTTGAACCTGCTCCAGACTGGGACCTGGGAACACAGAGTTTGCACTTTGTGGCCTAGCAGGGCCTACTCTGGGCCGCAGCCTTTCCCAGCACCGGAGGGATTGATAACAGAGCGAGCACCCACAGGAGAGACTTTCTGAATTTGTTGTCTTTTCCAGAGTGATGAAAGAGTGTTGCCACCCAGTATTGTTCATTTTGTGTGCTGGGGGGTGCTGTGCCTGTTAAATAACCAGGTTCTTTCCACTTCTCTCTCAGGAATCCTTCCTGAACCGGTTGCAGTAAGGGGCTGTGTGGGTTTGCTGTCTGGAGGGGCCCTATTGGGATCTCTAGCTGCTCAGAGTGACCCCAAGAAAAGTTCAAAAGTCTCTTTTCCCAGCCTGGTGCTTGAAGAAGGAGTCAGGGCTCTTCATTTCTTGGTCTCAAGGTTGTTTATTGCATCTTATCTATAAAATTCTTTCTCCTGTCCCGCTGAGGTCCATCCAGCAGGACAGTTCCAGGCACTCTGCCTGCCCCCAGGGCAGTGTTATGTCTTTATACTAAAAACTACATATACAATGTTTACAATTACTTTCAATACCTCTCACCTATGTTAGACAGTGAGCTTCTACTCCAAACCAATCCACAAGTGCCACCATCACAGCAGAAGATGGAGGCCAAGAAGAAGGACAAAGGCTGGACACACCCAGATCCCTCCATCTTACCCCCCTGAATCCCCATTCTAAAAACCCCAAAATCTACTTTTTCACCTTGTGATAAATTCACTATCATTCTACTAAATTTGTCATGGCTTGCAGATCTTCATCTAAGGTTGGTAACTTGCTCCACAGGTCATAATCAAACCCACAGGCATTTTGGGCTCTGTGCCAGGGTCTCTGAGCCCCCTGGCAGGGGTCTTGGCTGCTCAGGACAGCCAGAGGGATGTCCTGGGTTCTGACAGGGCCCCCTTTGGAGGTTTTCTGCCAAATTTGCCCTAAACCAGGACAACTGGGCAGGGCTGGGAGCAGGATCCTGTGTGCTCCTGGAGCTGAGCTGGCTCTGCCAGCCCTTGGGGCTCTGCCAGCAGTGCCCAGGGGCTGTGGCTTGTCCTCACAGCCCATTCCCACAAAGTGTCACAGCAGGCAAAATCAGCGAGGGTGAGCCCAGGAACCAGGAGATTTACTGCCCTGAAGGGGAGCTCATCACATCCCTTGCTCCACCACAAACACCTCCTGCACTGGGGGAGCTGCCAAGCCTCAGCAGCAGGGTAAAGCTGTGGGGTTTGCAGCCTGTTGCTTTGAGGTGAACACCAGAAGTCAAAGGTTTTTGCTGAGAATCTCAGTTTTTGGTTAGTTCAGCAAAGCTGACAGTTCCTGCTCTTGGTTTCTGCCTTAGGGGGTGGGATTTGTTTTGAAATTTGGAGCAAAAATAGCACAGCAGCTCTCAAGAAGGCACATGGTGAAGAAGAGGTCATTTTAACGACATGAAAATACTCCCAGGCATTTAAAACCAAATGTTCCTTGCATGCTTGTGGCTTGGAGGAGCAACAGGCAGCTGTGCAGCACCTCTACTCAGCACATATGGGGCACACCAGTCCCCCCCTCATCCTCTGCAAAATCAGATCTGACAAACCTAAAGCAAGAGAAAATCAAGACATGACTATGAAGGACAATACCAGGCCAAGCCTGTTAAATTATCTCCCCCCTTTCTGTCATGTCTTATTTGCTGCTGAGCTGTCAGGTCCCACCCCCATCAGCAGCTTCCACCACCCTCCCATTTCATTTTCCATCCTCTCTAAGCCCAACAAGAAGGATTCTCCTTAAATACCTGGAGAGTCATCCTGTCCCTTCTCTTTAAATGCCTTGAATTTTCCTTGCCACACCTCCAGAGATGTGATCCAAGTTGTTTTTCATGCTTCCCAAGCTGCAGATCTGGCAGAGGGGACAGAGCCAGAGCTTTGTGCTGCCCCAGCCATGCCCACGCTGTCCCCCACATTCCAATTGCAGCAGATCCATCTCTGCCACCCCCTCCCGGGCTGAGGACACCAGCAATGCACAAGAAACTTTTGATTTATGGCTTGTTCCAGCCTCCAGCAGAGAACAGGAGCTCATTCCAGAGCTGGGACAGAGCCTGAAGAGAGAGCTGGGCAGGACAGTGAGGGGATGCAGCCACCTCTTCCTCACCTTCCTCCCCTGAGCACCTCACCCAGACCCCACACTGCTTCCTCCACTCCCTTTTTCTCTCCTCCCACAGCACAAGAAGAGACCTGGTGGCAGCTACAGAGGAGCAGGAGAGAAATAACACCAGGGAAAATAACCCAAAGCATCCTCTGGTCACCCAGGACAGGGATGGCTCCACCATCAGAGACCTCCACTGCTGCTCCCAGCAGGAAAAACAAAATAAAACCTTGCACAGCTCCACTTTAATTTGCCCTGAGGAGGATGACAAGCACACAACATCTGCACGTCCCCTACACCCTCCTGGCCTTGTCCCCGTGTCCCGTTGGAGCCTCAAGGTCAGCATCACAGCAGATTTCAATCCTCAGCCAAGCAGAGCCCCGTGGGGCTTTTACACCCCGCAGCTTCAAATCAGCAAGAGCTGCAGCTTGTTGGAAATGTAAATGTGCTGGGAAACAAGCTTCAGGTGGGGTTCAGCAGCAAACCTCTGCACACGATAGCGATCACGTTTCTTAATGTTAATTTCTTATCTCGCCTCTCCAAAGTCCTTTGCAAGGATTTTATCCTGTTACAGGAAATCCATCCCCCTGATTTTCCCAGGCTTATAGAAAAGCAAAGAAAAGTATTGATCCTAATGAGATAACACTGAGAAGAAAACGACAAGAGCCAGTTCTATGTATTTAAAACCAACTCTGGTTTTGACTGGTGAGAAAAATATATGATTATCAATTATCCATGCAGATGGGAGATGTCCAGCCTGGATATCCACTCTGCTTTTCACAGTAACCTCCAAATTCCAGCAGCCTCTGCAATGTTGAAATGTTTTTCTCTTGTGTGAAAAAAACACAAGTGTGAGTGTGTTTTGTTCTTTAAAAATTTTAAATAAAATAAAAAATAAATAAAATAAAATAAAATAAATCCCAAACTGACAATGGTCCCTTATACCAACCAAATCTCAGCACCACCAGCAGTTTCATATTAAAAGACCATTTGGTGGCATTTTAATCTCTGAAGGTAATGTAGATATTTGTCATTTCTGATCTCCCCTTTCTGCAACTGTCCACAGATGACGAGATCCGTGAAATTGCTCCTGCCAGGGAGTGAAATGAGAATTAACCTCGTGCCCATCAGCTGCCTCAGCACCACCCTTTCCACGCCAGCCCTGGCCATGGCCAGCAGAGAGGTGGCTCTTGGGGCCACACTGCCGCTCACCCTGCACACCACAGCCCCATCTTTGCAGATAATAAACACCCCGTGCTCACAGATTGCTTTAAATCCAGCGCTTTCTTCCCCATTCTCATTTGCTTTGCCTTTCATGCTGCTTTCTCATGTATGAAAGGGGAACTGGGGGAAAAAAAGAAAGAAAAGACACATGAACACCTGAAAATCCTTTTCATATACCTGCTGCTGCTACCACTCGGTGCTGAATCTGAATAGAAACGGATGGGAGGGAGATGGGGAAGGATGAATAACATTTCATGCCCTGTAGTCAAACATAATTTCAGGCAGGAGACGAGCAGGGACTGGTAGGATGGCTCATCCTGGCAGAGAGCTAATGTGCACTTCAGAGCCTGCTCTTTGAAGGCTGGGGTCTAATTTCCAGCCTGCAATTACTGCACTGGAAATAATTTCCCAGAAAATGGGGTCACTTTTTGGGGGTGGGGTAGGGTTGGATTAAGGAGGGGGGTCAGAGTCCTGGTGTGGAGAGGTTTGGGATTGGTGGATGTGGCAGTGTGGGCATGCCCTGGGATGCTGGGCACTGCTGCTGATCTCCTGAGCTTCCAAGGACTTCTGAGTCCTTCTTCTCACACTGTCAGCTCCCTCTGTTCTCACAGATCAGGGCTGTCCTTGCTGTCCTACAGCCAAGATTTTCATACAGGTCTGTGTTTCACACTCAAAACCTGTGGCCTCATTTTCCAAAGCTCCCAAAAAAATCTGTTTCTCCTTCCAGCCAGGAGCTCAGGCTTTGCACAGGCAGTTTCTGGTTTTCAGCAGCACTGCAAGCACAGAAGCTGTTCCACCAAGAGCTGCTCTGCCCCCAGTTCCAGGCAGGCCATGTTCCTGCTTGGAGGTTTTGCCTTTGCTCCTGCTGGAGTTCCAGTCGCACACAGCACAGGTAATTTTGGGCTAGATCTGCCCAAAAACCCCACAGCACAGGGAGAATTTTGACAGCAGAGTCTCTTTCTGTGGTACCTGACAGAGCTGAGGCTCTCTGGGCAGGGCCCACAGGGAAGGCTCTGCCTTTCTGCCTTACCCATGATAAATCTGCCAAAAGCAGAATAAAGCAAAATGACCAAGGACATATGGTGTCCCTCAGCAGGGCTGGGGACCCTGCTGCTTGCCCAGCTCAGATTTATCCCAAATAACTGTCTCCAGATGGGATTTGCTGCGATTCTGCTCTGACCCAAACTGACCACACTCCACAGCTCAGACTCACAAAGGTTTTAGGGCACCTAAACATGCAAACAGGCACCTGGCAAAGATTTTCAAAAGCAGCTAAGAAGATTAGATGTCCAAGTCCCATTGGGCTCTGAGAATTAGGCATGTAACCTGCTTAGGCGCTTTTGGAAATTCTTTCAGGGATTTAATTGTTTGGGTTGAAACTTTGTGCAGCAAGTGGGTGCTTCTCCAGCTGTCCCAGCACCATCTCCAGCTGGTTCTGTGGGGAGGACAGGACAATTGTGTTGGCAGGAAATTTATGGACAATTTTGTGTGCTTTGGAGGAGGAACTTGAAATTCAGAGCATGGTGGCTGAGGCCTTACTGTCAAATCTTAACTTCTTTTTGCCAGGGTTGGGATTAAATGCACGAGAGGATATTTGGTTTGGACTCAGATGTTTATTAGTTCTCATCTATGTCACGGTCTCACAAATCCTGAATTCTACAGCACTTCACTCTAACAAACTAAAAATGGAGCCCCATCTATCTCTCTACAAGGCCTTTTAAGGATAAAATGTCCAGTTAAGAAATGACACCTCAATTATTTTTACTTTTAACCCAATAACCAACCACCTGTGGCCTGCAATGTGGACTTTTTCATCCAATTACACAAAACCACCCAAACCCATGGGGGAGAAGGAGAAGGAGAAGGAGAAGGAGAAGGAGAAGGAGAAGGAGAAGGAGAAGGAGAAGGAGAAGGAGAAGGAGAAGGAGAAGGAGAAGGAGAAGGAGAAGGACCAGCCTCTGCCCTAAAACCTCCACCTTGCTTTATATATATTGCCATATTCTAAACCCTTAAACTGTAAGTTTTCCACCCTGTGATATCACACATTTCTATCCAAACTCCACACCCACAATCCCATTTCTATCATTCCATTTTGGAAGCTTCTCCACAACCTCAGGTCAATGCAGTGTTCTCTTGGGGGTCAGCACCTGTCAGCACAGAAAGTCTGAAATTCTCAGTGACCAGGGTTCCTACCCCTTACCTTTGCCAGGTACTTTTCTCTGTGCTGATGAGGAGCTGCACAAAGGTGAGGAGGGAGGCAGGGCTGTGCCCTGGAGACTGCCCTGGTGCAGAAAAGGAGATGGGAAAGAGCCAGGGAAGGAGAAATGAGCCTGGCAGAGTGTGTGGGGAAAGGGAGAAGGGGACAGAGGTCAGGGATGGAGGATCCAGGCTGAGGTGCCCCCAAAAGCTGGGATGGGACAGGAAATGCAATAACTGGGACAAACTGTGGAGGTGACAGATTTGTACCAGGCTGGCAGGGTCAATGTGGAAAGGGTCAGGAGAGCAGGGAAGTGGCACTGTAGCTTATGCCTGCTAAATCCTGTAAGCTCTCCTGGGCCTGGAAGGGAGCCCAGGGCTCCTGCCTGGAGCCAGCACTCAGTGCCAGCAGGGCTGTGCAGCAGAGCCCCTGGGCAGCCCCCAGCACTGCCCCTCACAGCCTGTGCCAGCCTCATCCCAGCTTCCCCCTCTGCCTCTGGGAGCCCTGGGGATGGAGGACATGACAGCCAGGAAATTTTAAATTATAAAGAGCTGCAAAACCCAAAAAGAGCCTGTCCTTATCAATAAGCAACCTGCAAAACAAATTGCTCTGCTCTCCCCTCACGCTCCAGCAGCTGCCAGCAGGCAAGGTGTGTGTGCCAGGAGCTCGGGCACCAGCTCAGGGCTGGGGTGAGTCCCTGCTAATTCACAGGCTCACTCCATGCTTTGGACAAGGCACTTGGCCCCTCTCTGCCTGTCAGAAGGACAAATTCCTCTCCTCACCTGAGAGATGTGCTGCAAATTAGACCGGCTCATAGGTGTGCAGGCAGCACTGCTGGTACATAGGAAGGACAAGATCTGCAGGGCTTTATCACAGTCAGGGAATGCTGAGGGCAGCAGGAGAGGGCACTTCCCAGGGCTCTGGGGCACAGCTCATGGCTGGTGGTGCCAAACACAAGTGCTGGAGTTTGGCCAGGCTGAATCTGCAGCAGGGGCTCCCCTGGGATGCACTGCCCAGCCTAGCAGTGGTTACAGGGGTTGAGTTTTACAGCTGCCACCTTGGAGCACTGTGGGCAGTGAGGAATTCAGCTCAGCCTCGATAACACCTTGGCTTCGCCTCCCTTTTCTGGTCTGGAACTGGGAACAGCAATCTGGGCTGGGCTCAGCCGAGCCTGCCTGCTGTGAGCCATGGGCAGGTGAGGGTGTGCCCCTCTCAGAGGTACAATCAGGGGATGGTGTTCCTCTCAATCAGGGGATGGTGTGCCTCTCTCAAACAGGTGAGAATGTCCCTCTCTCAGAGGTGCAAACGGGTGAGGGTGTGCCTCTCTCACAAGTGCAAACGGGATTGTTGTGCCCCTCTCAGGGGTACAAACAGGTGAGGATGTTCCTCTCTCAAACAGGTGATAGTGTGCCCCTCTCAAAGTTACAAACAGGTGAGGGTGTTCCTCCCTAAGAGCTGCAAACAGGTGAGGATGTTCTCTCAGAGCTCAAACAGGGGATGGTGTTCCTCTCTCAGACAGGGGATGGTGTGCCCCTCTCACAGGTACAAACAGGTGAGGGTGTTCCTCTCTCAGAGGTCAGCCAGGGGATGGTGTTCTTCTCTCAAAGGTCCAAACAGGTGAGGATGTTACTCTCTCAAAGATACAAACAGGGGATAGTGTGCCCCTCTCAGAGGTACAATCAGGGGATGGTGTGTCTCTTTCAGAGGTCAAACAGGGGATGGTGTGCCCCTCTCAAAGTTACAAACAGGGGCTGATGTGCCTCTCTCAGAGGTACAACCAGGGGATGGTATTCCTCTCTCAAACAGGGGCTGATATGCCCCTCTCAGAGGTACAAACAGGGGATGGTGTTCCTCTCTCAAACAGGGGCTGATATGCCCCTCTCAGAGGTACAAACAGGGGATGGTGTTCCTCTCTCAAACAGGGGCTGATGTGCCTCTCTCAGAGGTACAACCAGGGGATGGTGTTCCTCTCTCAAACAGGGGGTGATGTGCCCCTCTCACAGGTACAAACAGCCACACCAGGGCATGGTGACAGCCCTGGCACCTTCATGGCACCACCCCTCTGCCATCACTGCAGTATTGCAGATCCAGGGCAGCACAGGTGGGAGCCACTTGCACATCTCTGTTTTCCTGAGAAGGAACCACACCCTCCTTCCTTTTTCATCTCCCTTCTTCTCTTTGCCATTTGGACAGGGCTTGTCCTCAGCCCAAATATACCTTGTTCTCCAGCCCAAATAAACCCAGCACTCTCCTCCTGCCTTTCTGCAGAGCCTCCCTTCACTGTCTCACCCGCAGAGAATTTATCCTTCTCCACTCCGAGGGCTGCTGGCAGTTCATTAAATATATTAGAGGTGTTAATGACTTTTTAAAAAAAGACCCAAAGTGTCTGATGTTTTTCCAGCTCATTTCCTGCTGCTATCTCCCCAAATCCGGTGGGTAGTAATGACACGTCTGAGGCAGAAAATGGGATTATGATGAACAGAGTGAACTCTGCTGATATTGGACAACATTAAACATTTCCAGATCCTTTTCTTTACCTCTCCCTTCTGCAGGTATCTGTGTAAGTACATCTCCTGGCACTGAGCTGAGCTCTGGCCTTCTGAAGAAAGCCAGAGGAGAGATGAGGCAAAGCCTTATGCAAACAGGAATTATTCCTGTTTATCTCACCAGAAGCAACATGTTGGATAAAGGCACATTTTCTCCCTCTGTAAAATACTGCTGGAGTGCCCATGGCTTGTCCTTCCACAGACAGATGGTGCAAATACAATATAAGAGAGAGATCCAGGACTGCATCTTCCAGACACAAAAGGTTTTGTATTTTAATGGGCAAAACCAGGGAGTTGTGGGGGGAAAAGAAAAAAAAAAAAAAAAAGGCAAAGTCCTGACTCTGTTCAGCCAGGGAAAGGCCAAGAGGTTAAATGACTCACCCAGAATTCCCCAGAACAGGAGATTCAACTTGGACTTTCCAAACTGCTGGAATTAAATTTCAAGCTCTGTAACTTTTTGCTCTGAAGATCCTTCAGGAGGAAGATCAGTACTTTCCAGAGGGGGAAAATAGGCAAACCCCCTCATTTAGTGAGCCTGTATTTGTGTGTCAGGCAAATACAAAAAAGCCTGTGAGTGAGCACCTTCCTGCCTACTATGGCACTGAGGGAAGAGGAGGATTTTTCTGGAACTGTGTTTTTCCCTGTGAAATGTGTGTCTGGATGAGGGAGAAAATTATAGAAAACAGCTGGGAGTTTAGGAGAAAAATGTATTGGCTATGGTAAGCTTATGATTATCAAAGGTTCATAACTCAGACGAATCAAATCCAATTTCTTGCAGAACAAGGAGAAGCACTTCTCAACAGCAGCTCTTCCCAGGCCAAATTTCATCTTTGGAAATGACACCCTGCAAGTACTTCTCATATAACAATAGGAAAAAAAAAGGGTTTATTACACTGCCTTGCCTGCTGCAGCCAACTAATCTGCCCTTGCCCAAATATTCCAACTATTCAGCTTTGTAGAGACACCCAAACCTGCAAAACTTCAGCTTGCCCAGGAGATAAATGTGTGGAAAAGTTCTGTGGAAATTCAGAGCAGGGCTTGGGGGGAGCTGCTGCCCTGTCCAGGCACTCCCAGCTCTGTGCAGGCTCCTGCATTCATTCCAAACTCGTGGTTGTGATTTCCAATTCCTTAGAGAGGCAACTATTAAACCCCAAATGTCAACCAGTTTGGCACTGGGAGTGTTTGAATCGTGATCCATTTACCCTCTGGGTACCAGCACAACAAATAGGAGCAAAGGGGAATAAAATGTGTTATAAATAGAGGAAAAAATGTGTTATAAATAGAGAAAAAAAAGTGTAATAAATAGAGAAGAAATTGGTAATAAATAGAGAAGTGGTGGTGCTGCACTGTGGGGATCCAGCTCTGCCATCCAGTTTCTCCAGGGAAAGGAAAAGGGCTTGGAAAACTGACACAGAAACCCTGGGGTACCATCACAGCCCCACACTGCCCATCTGGATCATTTCCCTGCCCTCTCCAGATCCTTTATCCTGGCACACTCGTCCTTTTCACAGGGACACTGAGGAGACTGGGCCAGCCCTGGGCAGGAGCTGGGTGCTGCACCACTGGCCAGGAGCAGGGCACCTTCACCCCATTTTTAGTGCTGATTCCCAGGTCATTTTGTGAGAAATAGCTACTCACTTTTCATAGTTTAGGAAGGTTTATTAAACCTTAGCAAAAATGTAACAGAAGACTGAATTTAAAAAAGGTTATGGTGCTGGGAGCCAAAGATTTTCCCCGCCATGTGCTCAGCCCCCTTAAAATGGAGATTTTTTCCTTTTTAACCCTTTAACCCCTCCCAAAGTTCTGTCCACCAGCCCCTTCTTCACTGTCCAGTGTGGAGATCTCTTCCTCAAACCCTGACTGGAGCTCAGGTGTTCCACAGTGACAATCTGACCCTCCCAGATGTCCCAACCCCAGCTGTCCCTTGATAATCACATGAGGGGGTACAGCATAACTATAAATCTATAAAACTTTTATTAACCTATCGACATGATATTTGTATGTTCATTGTGAGAGTCAATCATTGCATTACTCATCTATCACAATTTCACAGCTCAGGGATCACAGGTGAGGACCTAAACCTGCCTCAAACACCACCTTGATTCCCAGCAAGGGATTTGCTGCTCCAGCAGCCCTGTTCCATGCACTGAGCAGTGCCAACATCATCCCTGAGCATCATGCCTCAACATCATCCCTCAACATCATCCCTGAGCATCATCCCTGTGCTCCCACAGGGGGAAATAAAGGCTGGAGAGCTCAGCTGGACCACCCAAAGGTGGGAGCACAGGTGATGCTGCTGCTCCCCAGGCTGGCACCTGAATCCCCCCTCAGCCTCACCCCATTCCTTCAGCCAAACCATTCCTGGGAGAAAAATCAAGCAAATACTCCCAGGCTTGCCACAGCAGGCAAATAAATGACTTGCTGAAGTTAAACAAAAACAAGAGATGTTTCTTCCAGCTTTCTTCATCTTGCCTTCTTCCCCTCCCCTGAATCCAACCAAGATTACAGTTTTAAAAAGCACTTTCTCTTAAATGTGGGAGGAAGATTGCCTGAGCTCTCATGCGTTCACTGCTATATTGTATTGTTGCTGCTTTTAACATGTTTCGCTCAGTTAAATAGTAACTGATGACAGCTACACACTTAAATCCTTTGGTGTTTTTATCGTGGATTTTATATATATATATATCTCTTATAAAGAACAGCACACTGCAAGGCCTCTTACCATATCAAAAACAACAAAAAAGCCCCTATTTTTGTGTAAGGTATCAAAGCAATAACGCGTGCCCGTGCACAGAGCCAGCCTATCAGAGCTTTATCGGCTTTTATTGGCCTTGGGCAACTCTGCACATGACGGTCTTTAGAGTGACATGGAATTTATTAAACTTTTCCACAGCCTGACAGTCTTCTCCCAGCTTGTCCCCACCCCCAAGCTCTTTTCTTTTGAAAAATGATTTCTGCCAATCTTGTGCTTTTAACATTCCCCCCCTCCTTTATTTTTTTTTCCCCTCCTCTTTTTCTTCCCTCTCTTCTTTTTTGATATTTTTGTTTTAATCACTGCTCGCTGGAGTAGGACTCCTCAAGCATCTGTTTAAAGAGCACCATTAAGGTCCTGCTGTAACAACAACAACAAAAACACAGAGAGAGAGAGAGAGAGAGAGAAAGGCAGAGCAGCAGCCACACAGCCCATTACTGCCTGGTTCAGCCTTATTGCACTGCATTACTCGATATGACAAGCTCTGCATACATATCACACACACCAAGGGGTTTCTTTTTTTTTTTTTGTTGTTTTTTGGTTGGTTTTTTTCTTTTCCCTTTTCCTGGGTAGCCTAATTTAGGCTTTGTGTGGTGCCCTGTGATAAATTTCCCCTCTCAGACAATAGCCTTCAGCTGCCTGCCCCTTCCATAACCCAGCCCAATAAAGCATCTCCTTCTCGTGCCACTTCCCATCAGTGCAGTGGGTGATGCCAGGGGCTGCTGATGGGCTCAAGGTGCTGCTGGGGGTTCCATCAGGCTGCAGTGCCCTCCCCCTCCTCCCTGTCTCCCCAAATTCCCGTCTGCTGGGCTCTTTGCAGACGTTTCTATGGGATTTACGGGGCGACCCCAACGTCAGGGAAGAATAATGTGCAGAACTCCGTGATATCAGAAGGCTAATTAGTTACTTTATTATACCATATTATACTATAATCTACTATTTTGTGTACTATAATATACTATTATATACTATATTATACTATAACTATATTACAAAGAATCCTAAAGAATAATAAAACCTATAATATACTATTATATAGTATATTATATTATATTACAATGAATCCTAAAGAATACTAAAAGATACTAAAGAAAACTTGTGACTCTCTGCCTGACACCCACACATGGATCCAATTGGTCAGTGAATCAAAACACCATCACCAGAATCCAACCAAGTCATCACCTTGGGTAAGCAATCTTCCAACACATTCCACATGTTCACAAACACAGGAGTAGCAAATGAGATAAAAATTGTTTGGATCATTCTTTTCTCTGTTTCTCCCCATTCAGAGGGCATGTGGATGCCACACATTTCCAGCAGCCCGAGGCTGTGCTGATGCAGGGCTGCAGCACACACACCCCCTTGATTTGTGAGATTTTCCCTTCCCATCCCAGGGCAGGTGTGCAGAGAGGGAAGGAGCCCATCCAGAGCTTTGGCTGCAGGCTCTGCTCAGCTGCTGCGTTGGTGCTCCTGCTCTCCTGTGCCCAGGAGTGAGGATTTCTGCTTCTGAGCTCCCACCTGGAGCTGCTTCCAGCTCTGGGGTGCCCACATCAGAAAGACCTGGTGCTGCTGGACAGAGTCCAGTGGAGGCCATGGAGATGCTCCAAGGGCTGGAGCCCCTCTGCTCTGGAGCCAGCCTGGGAGAGCTGGGGGTGCTCACCTGGAGAGGAGAAGGCTCCAGGGAGAGCTCAGAGCCCCTTCCAGGGCCTGAAGGGCTCCAGGAGAGCTGGAGAGGGACTTGGGACAAGGGCCTGGAGTGACAGGACACAGAGAATGGCACTAAACTGAAAACCCTGCTTATCTCCTCTTCAATCTTACACTCAGTCTCTGGCTTTATCATCTCCCTGTGCTGGTTATTCCCCCTCCTGAGCAGCAATATCGAGCTGCTGCACAGCTCCCTGCGCTCCCTGCCCCAAACAGATGGCAGTCCAATTTCCAAATATTAAACCTGAGTACATTCCCTAAGCAGAGTGCACCGCACACCTCACACCTCCAGCTGCTGGGAACACCCAGGCTGGGTCTGGCTGCTGAAATCCCCCCTAAAAGAGGCTTCCCCACCCCTCCTCTCCCACAGGAGCTCCTCAGCAGTGCCCCTGAAACCAACCCAGTCGTTGGCAGGGGTGAGCAGGGCACAAGGTGCTGCTTTCTCTGAAAAACATTCATTAAAGAGTTTGCTGCTCCAGGAGTGAAGAGGGGCAGCAGGGGACTCAGTGCTCAGGCACCAGGGGCAGGAATCACTGTGCACAGTTTCTCTGCAGTTTGCCATCAGTCCCCAAGCTCAGGGGGCCCTGGGGACCCAGGTCAGCACGGCAGGAGCTGCAGCCTGGCAGCTCAGTGTGCCCAGGACACCTGGCACTGGTCTGGGGCTCCTTGCTGGCACTAAACCCCCAGAGAGCTGTGGGTGTGGGGTAGTAGACTGATGCTACCTGGGGAAACAGGAATGCTATCAGCATCCTTTCCCACAGAACAATGGCCCTGGCTCCCCAGGGTGGGGGCTCCCCCCACTCCAGACATGCACAAGGATCTGCATCTGTGCTCGTCAGCACAACCGCCTGTAGGAAAATGAGCACATTGAAAGCACAATCCATCTGACCTATTTTCTGACATGCACCTTAGCAGGAGCTGAGCTGTGCACTAGCACTGCCTAGCAGCTGCACTGGGAATCTGGAGGGACAGCTCAGCTGAAGATCTGGGTGCTTTAACCCAGGGATCCATCTCAGCTTCCTCACAGAAGCCACTGCCAAAATTTTGTTTGCTGCATTTGTGTCCTTCTGCTAACACCCAGCTGTCTCACCTTGCAGCACTTCACTCCCTGCCTCTCTGTGTGAGATGAAGGAGATGTTTAAAGACAAAGCACACCTCGAGGGGGGCTGGCCAGGATGAAAGAGAGAGCTGGGAGGGGGGGGTGGATGCTGGAGCCAAAGCCTGGAGCCACATCACCTCATATGATGTCATCCCTGTGCTGGTGCTGCCAGTCCAGGATGTGAATCCAAAGAGCAGTGCAGCCCTTCAGCACTTCTCCTGACCTAGAGCAGTTATTCCCAAATAAATGCTCCAGGCATGAGGCCCACAGCCCCCTCTGATTCAAAAAGCAAATGCATAAGTGACAGTAAGTGACAGCCCAGAGCTGCAGAATCTGCATGAAGCCATAAAGCAGAAGACACTCCTGAGAGCTCATCTTCCTGCAGAAGAAAACATATGATGCTCGGCTGGGTAGCTAAGCATAAAAAGAAAAAAATAAATAAAGCAGCATCATTAGGATGTAAAAAAGTCCAAGCAGCCAGCACATCTCTGTCTGGCAGCAGCTTCAAATGAAGATCTCACATTTTTCACCAAGCTTCAAAACAAAATTGATAAGATAGAAAATAACCCCCCGTATTTGTGCCATTTCCATGGATTCATGAGTCTGACAGTTGCAAGCAGAGAAACAACCCTTCCTGGCAGGAAAATGAGTGCTGCTCCCCAGCAGGCCATAATGACACTTTGCTGTGACCGTGTCACTCGGGTGCCTGCCTGCCCGGGCCAGTCCCTGTCTGTGCAGAGCTGTGGTTTTTCTCACAGCGTTCCATTTCTGTGATTAAAATAGGCACTAATGGAACAGCCACACATTTGGTACAGCAGGTTTGTGTCTGAAATGCTTTCATCCAACAGAAAGGAGCCGAGGCTGCTGCTGGGTGAGATCTGCTCTGGCTGTGCTGAGGTCCCTGAGACTGGGAGCACAGCCTGGCACAGCCCAGCCCTGATGTGCCCCTCCAGCACTGCAAAAAGGATTTCTGCTCCTGTGCAGAGCATCCTGACTGATACAGCCCCTCATGCAAGGCAGCTGGTGACCCCCAGACCAATGTTTGCTGGATGTTGGGATCTTCCCCACAAGCCCTGAGCCCACTCTCTGTCCCCATTGGGGTGTGACAGCAACATCAGGGGTGACACTGCACAGGGAGCAGCTGGGGAGGGAGCAGAGCCTGCAGGCAAGCTCAGATTTACCTGGGGAGGGGATGTTTGAGGCCTCTTCATCCACTGAAGGGTTTTAAATGACCCTTGCAAATGGCACATGGAGAAGCATCAGGAGGGGCTGATCCTACCTGCACCAGGGGGTTCTGGTTTGGAGCCTTTTGCCCAAAGATTCTGCAAATGCTGGGACATTGCACAGGAGATCACACTTTTATCCTGTTTTTGGGAGAGACAGGATGTTTCCTGGAAACTGGACACAGTTTGGGAGGATTAAGGGAGAGGGAAATAACAGCAACAGTGCAATCACCTAGAGCAGGCAATGAACAGGAAAGGGGCTGGATCTGACTCGTCAGTGGGTCCTAAGGAAATGGGGGATCCCCACAAAATCCTCAAGGAATTCTCATCCCAAACCACAAATGAGATGTCCCAGCCCAGCTTTCTCTCCCTCCTGCCCTCAGCCCTGCCTCTGGAGGGGGGAGTTCCTTGCTCCTGCCAGTGTCCCCTCTGCAATGTCCCCTCCTGTCCCCTCTGCAATGTCCCCTCCCAGCCCCTGCCAGAGCAGGAGTATCAGACACTGAACTGCCTTGATATTTAATAGATCTCTCTCCACTATGCATTTCCTTTATTAAATAAAGAAATAAACCAGCATCTCTTTGCCCTGGAGAAGCTTTCAATAAGATGGATAAATATATATAATTAGCCAAGGAGAGAGCAAACTCCAGTGAATATAATACACCCTGTGAGACAACCCTCCATTAAAAGCTTCCTTGTTTAAACTTCAATATTTTTGCAATAGTGACAAAGATACGTAGAGAAAAGCATTTATTTCTTACTTTTTATTTAATCTCATCAAAGGGGTTGATCAGATAATTCCCTGTCAATTTCTCATGCCTTGCATATGCCATCCCCTCTCCAAAAATTCAGGTTTTCTCAGTTTTCCTCTCTAAGCTGGAGACCAAAAACCTCTAACAGAGATTTCTTGCTCCAGCAATCTGCAAAATCTCTTCTTGACCTCCTCATTTTTACTGGGCTGCCCTGGAGGATGCAGAGTAGAGACCATGGGGTGGTATCCTACCAAAAGCCATGACACAGGGATGGTGACTTGAACACAAGGGGGGCAGAAAGAATTTGACCAATGCCTACACAGGCTGACAAAGTCCATATATATATATATATAGATAGATAGATATAGATATAGATATATAGAGATATAGAGATATAGATAGATAGATAGATAGATAGATAGATAGATAGATAGATATAGATATATATAGATATATAGATATAGATATAGATATATAGAGATATAGATATAGATATCAGGGTATATAGATCAAATATATATGTATATCAGGGACCTAGCCAACACCTACACAGGCTGACAAAGTCTATAAATATATGTATGTATCTCTATTTATATCTCTATCTCTCTACCTACCTATACATTTATTTTATTTATTTATTTATTTATTTATTTGTGTACCCCTTTTACAGATCTGTTTTCCCAGCTTGGCCAGCTGCCACCAAGACATCCATGCTCAGGAAAACAGGGGAAAAAAATAAAAGTCTTCTCTTAAGGAGAGGGAAGCAAATCCTGGTGCTGTGCTTGGCTCGTGTGTGCCTGAGCCATGGCAGCACAGCAGAGGAGCTGGGGCACTGCTGCTCCTCATGCTCCTCTGTTTCCCGACCTAGAAAATGGGAAGAGCCCACTGTGAGACAGAAACCAAGGGGTGAGAGCTGCAGAGAGGTTTGGTTTTTGCATTATTTCCTTGGGAGACAAGATGTGCAGTGAGCGCAAACAGCCGCGCTCCTCTCCTGGGGGAGCGCACGGAGCCCGTTCCCCCTGCCCTGGCAAACGCCTCCAGCTCCCCGTGCTGCACAGGCCCCAGCCAAGGCTGGGCCATTACCAGCAGCAGCCCCCTTCCTTTTCAGGGCTGTTGTACTGAGCAGATCCAGAATATTTCCCCAGGGAAGAGCCAGTCATTCATTTGCACTGTCTGCTAATTTAAAAATGTGAATCTCCGCTCGATTCTGCACGCCAGAGCTCAGCCCCCGACATTTAGACCAGTGTGAAATTGAAATGCAGGCAATGGCAGTGATCTCAGGACACAGCAAGGGGAACAGTTGGTGGAAATGATGCTGCAAAGCCCAAGCTAAAAGAAAAGGATTAGCAAAGTATTCACTCAGTCCAAATAAAACATGATGATATCTGTGGCCCAAATGAGATCCAAATCAGATAGAAAGAACCTGGATTCTTCTAGAGAAAAAAGGGCTGAAAACCAGGGATTCAAAGCACCAAGGACTCTGGATTAATTAAAAAAAAAAAAAAAAAAAAAAAAAAAGTGTGGTTTTTTTGAGTCTAAAATGGCAGTGCTGCCACTTTTTTAGAGAGCAGACTGCAGGTAGGGCTCATGTCTGTGAAGCCACAATGCACACAGCCCTCATCAACCCTTTCTTGCCCTGTTCTGCTTCTGCTGTACATAGGAAAAGGCAATTCCTGACATTTTAAGATCTCCCTATAATCTCTAAGTGGATTATAATCACCCTAATGAAACAGAAGGTTAAGACCAAATACTCAGTTTTTGTCCAAGTTCAAATACTGCATCAGCCACGACCCAGAATCAGCGTCCCTCCTCTTTTATCTCAACCTTTATTGAGTAAAAAGTGAACAAAACGAGGCATAAAACACTAAGTCCATTATTAGCTGGATTTCTGGTTTAATTTAGTTTACATTCTGAAGGATTTTCATGAAGTTGCACTGAAAATACTGCCATTTCCACAATGGTTTATCATTGTTATACTATTGCTACAATTACCTGTCATTACAATCAAATTTATATCAGGACAAGAAAATTATTCCTCAGAAATTAAACAGCACTCCCTGGTGGGATAATTCCTTCTCCTGAACTTTCCAATAATGAAAACTGTAAGTAAATTTGCTGTAATTCAGACCACAAAAGACCCTCTACTGTTAAACCAAATGCTAACATTTTCACCAGGACAATAACTTGACGTTCAGCAGAAAATTCCCAAAGGTACCCAGAGCTGTAAGAGGGTTCCTACACGAGGTTACAACATCCCTTAGGAAGTCATGCTCCAAAATCAAACAGCTGAGGTGTTTCTGTGAATTCCTCCAAAGCTTGTACAAAGTTATTTATTTTCCTGAAGTTGCTTTTTGCAACTTTAGGCAAATAAATACCTTTGAAAATCTGCCTGTGCAGGGAACTGGAATGCCAAGTGTGGGGTTTTCCTGGACACAACTCCAGGGCTGATTCTCAGGTGCAGATGGACACGTGGACAGCCTGGCCTGAGGTTGGTCATGGTCACTGTGGGTGCTCAGCATTTTCAGGTCACTCCTGGACAAATAAGACTCAGCCACTGGGACCCAGAACATTGCAGTGAGAAACATTCCTGTTAGCCTTGCTGGCCTCAGAATTTCCCTCTAATGAAGTGGAGCCTGATCCTCTGAAGGCCATTTTCCCACAGGGATTGTGCAGTGGATCAGCACATAAATGGTTTCCACCTTCACAGGGAGATTTGTGCTACGAGTTTCAAGTTTAGATACTTCATTTAAATCTGGACTCAAAAGCTCCACCTAAAATCAAGAGAAAAAAGGATCCCTCCAGAGAAATCACTTGATTTATCACAGGCTGGGATGAATTATCCTGTTTTTTCCAATGACTAAAGGCATTCTACACAACCAGCTCACCTTGATGGCCATGTTGCTAAGTCAAGGCAGGTGGATTCAGATAAGGAGTCAAAAAGGGGCATTACCCCAGCCTGGAGTGAATCTGTGAAAAGTGATTTTAGTGCAGCCAATCCCCAGACCAGGAGCCTGTGGGGGCCTCCATTTAGCAGCCTGTATTTTTTATTCTTTGAGTGCCTCAAAGAGGCTCCACTGTGCTATTCTACCTCAAAAACCCGAGTCCTAGAGATCCCACAGGTTTTCACTGCCTTCCCGTGGTGCTTTATGAAATGTCACTGACCAGATGCCTGATCTGCAGCACCTCTGGCCAGGCTGGGTGGGCAGATGCCTGCTGGGCACCTGAGACCCTCCCCTGGCACTGGGGACAACGGAGGGCATCAGGTCAGGCAGAAATGCAGAGACAGACAGACAGACAGAGCTCCCCTGGGACCACAAATGTGTCTGCATGAGCTGGGCATGGAGAATGGGTGATGTGACCTCCAGCAGGGCAGGGGGGCTGTTCTCAGCTCTGAGCTTCAGGGGGTTTCCAAGGATGGAAGGTCCTGCCCTGCTCAGGGCGCTGGAGTGAGCTGGGCACGTTGCTGACTCTCATTTTCAGGGATCTGAAAACAGCACAAAGAGCTGGGCACATTGCTGACTCTCATTCTCAGGGAGCATTGCCCTCTGGCAGCCTCTCCTGTCAGGCCCAGGGCTGGCTGCTCTCCCCTGGGGTTCAGAGCCTGGCTGTGGGTGCCAAGGCTTTGCCACATCTTCACCCCAGGAGCTCTGGGTGTGCACTCACACCTGCCTGGCCCCACATCCACCCCCTTGTCGCAGACATCTTTTATGGAAAATCCTTTCCTTAGGGTTTTTCCTCCTGAGAAGCTGAGAGGCCTCAGGAACAAAATGTAAGCAATGGTTATCTGCTGCTGTGGAATGCAACAGGTGCATCTGGGATTGGCTCATGTTGGATGTTTCTAATTAATGGCCAATCACAGTCAGCTGGCTCGGACTCTCTGTCCAAGCCACAAACCTTTGTTATCATCCTTTGCTGTTCTGTTTTAGCTAGCCTTCTGGTGAAATCCTTTCTTCCATTCTTTTAGTATAGTTTTAATGTAATATATACCATACAATAATAAATCAGCCTTCTGAAACATGGAGTCAGATCCTCATCTCTCATCCTCAGACCCCTGTGAACACGGTCACACCCCCTCCATCAGCCCTGCTCCCCTCACTGCCACTGGGGAAAGCTGTGACACCAGCCCAGCTGTGCTCCCAAGGGAAGCAAACTCACACTACTCAGCATTTCACAATGTTTTTTCCACTGAAACAGAAATTCTCACGCTGAAAACAGAGATTCTCTGGAGGAGAAACGATTTGGGGGAGTCCAAACCTAGAGCAAAGCAGAAAGTGAGACTCACAGCAAAACCCACCACTTCTGCTTCAGAGGCTGAGCACAGCCCTGCCCTGGCTTTCTCTGGCAGAAACACACCACAAGGAGGGTATTTAAAGCATTAAAAAAACCCCCAACTCAAAACTCTGACTTGAACCCAAACAAGAAACTCCATTGCATGCACTTCCTCCCCTGGGAGATGGTGAAAAAACAAAATAAACCTGTGTGAGTGCTGCTGGTCACCCTGCTGAGGGTACAGCTGCAGGAAGGGGCTGTGCTGAGCCATCCCACAGCTCCCAGTGTGTGATGGTGTTCACAGGGGTCTGAGGATGAGGGAAGAGACGAGGATCTGACTCCGTGTTTCAGAAGGCTTGATTTATTATTTTATGATATATTATATTAAAACTATAATAAAACAATAGAAGAAAGGATTTCATCAGAAGGCTGGCTAAGAATAGAATAGGAAGGAATGATCACAAAGGCTCTGTCTTGGACTCTCTGTCTGAGCCAGCTGACTGTGATTGGCCATTAATTAGAAACAACCACATGAGACCAATCACAGATGCACCTGTTGCATTCCACAGCAGCAGATAATCATTGTTTACATTTTGTTCCTGAGGCCTCTTAGCTTCTCAGGAGGAAAAATCCTAAGGAAAGGATTTTTCATGAAAGATGTCTGTGACACAGTGGAGCCAACACAGCAGGATTTGTACGTTTGTGAGGGCACACCCAGCCTGTTTCAGTGATCACATCACTCAGAGCTGCAGGAGCTGGAGCCCCCTGGCACAGGGCACCAGGGCAGGGATGCCCTCACTCAGCATCCTGCTGGTACCAGGGGCTCCACCTGCACTCCAGGGCAGGAGCAGAGCCTTATCTGAGCCAAGCTCGCCATGGCCAGCTCAGCAAAGGAGTCACAGCAGCCCTGGGGTCAGAGAGGCACACTCGGCCTTTGAAGCTCCCCCAGTGGGTGGGGTGACAGTGGCTGTGTCACTCCAGCGGCCCCAGGGTAGCCCCAGAGCACAGGGGAGAGCTGGCAGGGCAGAGAGATCAGATAAGCTCAGCAAGAGCTCCACCAGCCCCATAATCCTCCTGCTTTTCATCCCTCATGGGGATCCTGCAGCTGCCTGCCTTCACACCGAGCCCCCACCCCTCCTCATCCTCCACCAGAGACCACCCTGGTGCCTGCCCCAGCCTGGTGGGCACAGCCTGGTGCCCGTGGTTTCAGGCCTGTTGGAGATGCAGCAGCTCAGGGCAGCTGGACTCCCATCCCCTGCATCCTCTGCATCCCCAGTGAGCTCCTGCTCCAGCACCACCCAGAACAGCTCCAGCACCACCAGGCAGATGCTGCTCACCCCAGAGAGGTGAGCCCTGGGGAGAGGGGAGGGTGTCTCTGTGCCCCCTCCCCCTTTGTTTAATGTAGCTCTGGCGTGCCAGGGCAGTGCCAATAACCCCCCCGAAAGAGTCCAAGGTGTTTGCACCCTCCCTGATTGTACCCCCTCTCCACTTGTGGAGCTGGATGCTCTGGGGTCCCAGGTGCCCTTCCAGGCCTCCCTGAGGGCTGTTAACCCCCCAGCAGTGCTGCAGATGTCCCAGAGCACCATTCAAACCATTCAGTCCCCTCAGATTCTCCCTGGTTTCTGTCTCCCAACGAGGGTGACTTCCAGCCCCTGATTTCCCTTCCCCGTGCCACTCACTGCCTCCTTTTTCATCTGCATGCATCATATCCTCCCATATTTATCTCATCTTCAAAATAAATGTTCCCCCTCATCCTTCAGTCTCATCTGCAAGGTTTGTGGTGTCTCCAATAATTTTTGTTTCCTATCTCCTGACCATTCCTGCTGTATCTGTTTGAGATGGATTGACTGGAAAGGAACATGCCATGCCAGGCAGGACCTCAGCACTGATTTATGGGCTGGCATTAGAATACACTCAGCAACCTTTTTAACCCCATTTTTCCTCAAATTTCCTTTGCTTGTCTGGTGATGGTTGTACCCCAGAGCGGGGATTTGCACATGGATGCCTCTGCTGATGCTTCTCCCCCCTTCCCAAACATTCACAGCTAATTTGGAGCCCATCATGGGCTCCCTCCCACCTGCAGCACGCTTTGCATTCTCCTCTCTGCTGCCCAGCCCTCCGGCTTTATCAGGGAAAACCCCTGGGAGCTTTTCCACCTCTTCTCTTGACAAACCAAAGGCACTTGCAAGTTTTGCTGTTCACCCATTCTCTTTTTTCCCCCCAGCTCATAAACGACTGCATTACACAGCACCAAGTCCCCAACACATCCCTGCGGTAAACCTGCAGCAAAATTCTTTTCCTCGTTGGTTTCAGGTGGTTTCTCCCCTCATCAGAGCCTTCCCCTTCTCCCAGCTCTCCCATTTTCCCAATTTCAGCCCAAACGCCACAAAGGGCACTGAGGATCCCCCTGGTGAGGCCACAAAGGAGAGGCTGAAATCTTTTCTGTCCTCCCTGGGATTTAAGATTTCAGACAAAACAAAGACAAAGGATGGGGAAGAGGGTGGGGAACACTGATGTGGATTTGGGCTCCATCTTTGGGTCCCCACAATCCTGCCCAGCAAGGGGGTCCCCGTTCCTGCTGGGCAAAGCTGGCAGCAGAACTGGCTGCTGCAGGCAGATCTCCACTCCAAGCTCTCCGTGTTTTTCCAAGAAATGTGTTTCCCCCCTCTCCAGACATGTTTTTATTCAAATCAGTATCAGCCATTCTGCGAGATATTTGCCTTCCTGCATTTATTTCCCAATAACAAAGCTGTCCTCAGCTTTTTAGAGCTGGTATTTTTATTTTATTTAGTTAATATTTTTAAACATTACTACTGCTATAATAAATGTTAACTATTTGTGCTGAGCTCTCATTGCCTTGGCAGGGGCCTTTATGTGTGCAAAATAACAGCAAATCATAATAAATAATAATAATAAATTATTATGGTTGATTACAAGGGAATGTGCTACATTTTTATAAGCTCTAGACCACCTACAGCTCACAAAATATAATGGGAAACATTAAGCCTTTAACTGGTTTTATACATTCCCTTCCCCCTCTTCCACTCCCCATGTTCTGTAATAGATTTACAAACAGTGCAAGGGGGGAAAAAAACCTTCCCTTATAAGAATAGCATCAAAATTCTCCTCAGCTTTCCAGCTGCTGAGTGTTTCTGAAGCCTTCAGTGAAATGCAATTAGTATCTTTTACCGCCTGCCTTCTGGGGATACTGACATTATTATCTTATTGCAGTTTCACCTTGACATGCAGATCACAAGGCAGCGAGCTGGATTCTGTCTCCAGACGCCTTGAATTGTGGCATTGCCCCAGCTGGCTCAGCGAGTCGAGAAAGGAGAAGGAGGAAAAAAGGAGAGAAGAGCCATTTTCTCGTTTTTCTCATCGTGTGGAGCTCAGCTTAAAAAAAAAAAAAAAAAAAAAAAAAAAAAAGGGAAAAAAAAAGAAAGAAAAAAAAAGCCCAAAAAATGCAGATAAATACAGGGAAATGAGAGCTGTGGGGGAAAAAAGTGTGTTCCCTCTCAGCTCCAAGGAGGATGGGCATGGCCAAGGGGGATCTGCTCTGTGCCAGCCCTGGGCTGCCAGCACAGGTCTGGGTTTCCAGCAGGAGCTGCTGCTCTCCCCTCCAGCTCCCAGCAGGGCTCAGTTCCACATGGAAGCAGTCCCAGATCTCTATTGCACTGCAAAAGGGAAGGGGGAAAAGGAGGAAAAGAGAGGATGAGAGCAGGAAAACCCCAACATCAGGACTGCTTCAGAGGTCAGGAGTGATCAGAGGGACATCCCTGCCATCCCTGTCCCTGCTGGTGAGGGTGGCCCTGTCAGTGGGGAACGGCTGCAGCCTCACTTTTCTTGTCTGAGGCTTTTTCAGCAAAATGTGACATTAACCTTCAGAATATCCACCTGGAAGGCTCAGCTTTCCTCCTGCTTCCAGGCAGCATTTTCCACAGCAGTTTTGGGGAAGCCCTGAGCCTTGCCGCATTTTGGGTGGGAGCAGCAGCCTGGAACCTGCCCTGGAGAGGTGGGTGAGGATTGGATCCCATCCATGTGTGCATGGTCTCCTCTAAAGCAACCAAACCTTGGAAGCTTCCAATATCCTTGAGTTTAAAGCAATAACCTCACTGTTAATCTCACTGAGCACTGATGGACCACAGCTGGGAAGCAATATTTAATGGGAATGCACAAGATGGATGGAGAGAACCTGGGTGGCTTCACCTTCCTCAGGTGTGACCCCAGGCAGATGTGGTGACCCCTGTGTGACAAATAGCTACTCACTTTTCATAGTTTAGGAAGGTTTATTAAACCTTAGCAAAAATACAACAGAAGACTGAATAAAGAAAAAAGTTAAGGCACTGGGAGCAAAAGATTTTCCCCACCATGTGCTCAGCCCCCTCACAATGGAGGTTTTTTCCTTTTTAACCCTTTAACCCCTCCCAAAGTTCTGTCCACCAACCCCTTCTTCACTGTCCAGTGTGGAGATCTCTTCCTCAAACCCTGACTGGAGCTCAGGTGTTCACAGCGACAATCTGACCCTCCCAGATGTCCCAACCCCAGCTGTCCCTTGATAATCACATGAGGGGGTACAGCATAACTATGAATCTATAAAACTTTTATTAACCTATACTCATGATATTTATCTGTTAATTGTGAGAGTCAACCATCCCATTTCTCATCTATCATACTGGAGGAGGAGCCAGGGATGTGGTTCAGGTGCAAGGCCTGTGCTGGAGCTGTAGGAATTGTATTCCAAATTACAGATGGAATCAGCTGAAAATCCAGCCTGTTCCCTGCTTTTCTTCAGCCCATTCTTGTCTCTTATTACTCTTAATTAACACTAATTCTCTGCATACAATGCCAACAGTCTCATACCCCTGAGAATCCACTGCGTGATCATGTTCGAGTATTGAGATCTCTGTACCCTCAAGGGGGATGAGCCAGGAAGGCTCACAGGAGTCACACCCAGGGATATCCCTCCAGAACTGCCTTTCCCATCCAAGTTCGGGCCCTTTTCACTCCAGCAGGGAGTTTTTAATCATCCCAAATTCCTCCTCTGCACTGGCAGGCAGGGCTGGGACCAGCTGAGCTTTAAGGTCCCTTCCAACACAAACCATTCTGAGGTTCTGTGCAGAGGGAAGGGAAAGCTCTGAGGTGCTTGGCTACTTCCATTCCCTCACCATCCTAACCCAGAGAGCTGCACAAGAGCATTTCCAACCTTCCAGTGCCCCTGATGCCTCCCCTGTGACCGTGTTCACAGGGGTCTGAGGATGAGGAAGAGATGAGGATCTGACTCCATGTTTCAGAAGGCTTGATTTATTATTTTATGATATATATTATATTAAAGCTGTACTGAAAGAATAGAAGAAAGGATTCCATCAGAAGGCTGGCTAAGAATAGAAACAGAAGAAATGATAACAAAGGCTTGTGGCTCAGACAGAGAGTCCAAGCCAGCTGACTGTGATTGGCCATTAATTAGAAACAACCACATGAGACCAATCCCAGATGCACCTGTTGCATTCCACAGCAGCAGATAACCATTGTTTAAATTTTGTTTCTGAGGCCTCTCAGCTTCTCAGGAGACAAAATCCTAAGGAAAGAATTTTTCAGAAAATATCATGGCTACACTCCCCTGCTCTTGGCCAGCCTGCTGGCTTTGGGCTAGCACTGCAAAACTCACAGCTCTGTCTGCCCAATGCAGCAGCACCACATCCATCCCAAAGCTGCACCTCCTCATCAGGGTAAGGGAATAAAACTACAAAACCCAAACATCTGGACCAAAACAGAGCTTCCAGCTAATGCCAGAGACCACAGTGCCTCTCTGGAGAGGAAATTTGGTGTCCTAATGCACTAAAGGCACCATCAGAGCAGGATTGTAGGACCCCAAACATCACCCCAGCTCCCTTGCCTTGTCCCATGGTGGTTTCTGACAAATAATCACAATAGCCCAGCCTATGACACTCTCATTTTTCTGTCCAAATGGGATTGGGGTTGTAAAAGAGGCACCATGCAAGGAATCCCTCTCTCTTGGAATGTCTGTACATTTTTTTTTTCACTTAAAAATATTTGGAAAGAAGGGATGGTTAAACAAAGAAACAAATACTAAATAAACCTCCTTGTTTTTCTGATGTTAAACTGGCATGGGCAGGCTGTAAGAATTAGAGATTCCAGAGAGCAACTGGCTAATTTCCAAGGGAATAGAGAGAGAGGGAAGAGAGGAACAGCAGTAATTTACAGTTTAGCCTATTTGTATTTTCTCTTTACAGCTCTCATCTGGATTACCAAATGCAAATTATTTATGATATTTCATTGGCAAACCCCTTTAGTGCACTGGTATGTGAAATCCCTTCCAAAATCCCAGTTTTTCAGCTAAGGGGCTGCACACCTCTTGGTTTTACTTTGAAAGGTGAGTGTCCCTCCAAGATTTGGGACCATCACCTTTACACTGCCACAGGACACCAGCAGCACAGCACAGAGCTCATTTCTCTTTGGCACCACCACACGAGCTCCTGAACTATTGTTTGCTCCTCTTGTTGTGATCATCGTGTGGATGCAACGAGAATGCAAAAGAACACAGCTGGTATTGAGACTGTTGCTTTCAAGATTCTAGGAGAGGATCAAATGAAGGAGAAAATTAAATTAAAAAAGCAGCACTTAATTATGTAGGCTGCTTTTGTGCTCTCTCCTTCCTCTGTGTAGTAGTTTCCACCTGAAAATCTTTAAGTGCTTTAGAGCTGGTAATTAAATCTCATAACTACTGCAGAGAAGGATGCAAGGGAAGCATATGCAGCTCACTTGATTTGTCTGTTTGATTATACATTAACTTTGCATCTCTCCAGCCTCCTGCTCTGCCAGGACACTCCTTGCAGTTAACTCAAGCTCTGCAGAATGCTTGCAATGCTGTCCCTCAGCGAGGGATTCTGCAAAAAATGGAATTGTAAATGGGATTGGTGGGAGCTGGATGCTCCTGCTGGGGCTGGGGAAAATGTTCTGGGGCAGCCACAGTGCCAGGAGCCTCCCTGCCCTCCCTGCTGTGGGCACCCCACCTGCAGCAGCAGCAGCAAAGTGCTGCTCCCCAGCATTTCCTCTGCTCGTGGGGATCCACCCTCTGTGGTGGCCAAACCTGATGTGAGGGTGGTGGCTTGGGAAGCTGGGTCACCTCCCTTCCTCCACTGGGGATGTTTGAAACCAGCAGCTGGCTCAGAGTACAACCTGGGGCCCACCAAGAGCCAGATTTATCAAAATAACCCAGAGGGTGATACTCAGAAATGCCCCAAATCCTGTGGACACAGGGCCTGGTAACTCCCAGGGCTTGGTAACTCCCAGTTCCAGGGCACAAACCCCTGAGCTGAGCTCCTCGTGGGCCAAACACTGCTCAGCAGGGAGGGCTCCTCTATCAGGGTGGATCTTACCCCTCTCAGCAGCCCTGGAGCTGGGATCCTCCTGCCAGGACAGCTCTTTTGGGATCCTCCTTGCCAGGGCAGCTCTTTTGGTGATGTTTGAAACCAGCAGCTGGGTCAGAGTACAACCTAGGGGCCACCAAGAGCCAGATTTATCAAAACAACCCAGAGGATGACACTCAGAAATACCCCAAATCCTGTGGACACAGGGCTTGGGAACTCCCAAGGCTTGGTAACTCCCAGTTCCAGGGCACCTGAGCTGAGCTCCTCATGGCCCAACACCTCATCAGGAGGGCTCCTCTATAAGGGTGGATCTTCCTCTCTCAGCAGGCCTGGAGCTGGGATCCTCCCTGCCAGGACAGCCCTTTTTGAGGTCGTCCCTTCCAGGGCAGCTCTTTTGGTGATGTTTGAAACCAGCAGCTGGGTCAGAGTACAACCTGGGGCCACCAAGAGCCAAATTTATCCCTATCAAAACCCACAGGATGATGCTCAGAGATGCCCAAATCCTGTGGACACAGGGCTTGTAAATCAGCAGTTCCAGGGCATAAACCCCTGGGCTGAGCACCTTGAGTTGAACTCCTCATGGGCCAAACACCTCATCAGGAGGGCTCCTCTATCAGGGTGGATCTTCCCCTCTCAGCAGCCCTGGAGCTGGGATCCTCCCTGCCAGGACATTTCTTTTGGGATCCTCCTGCCAGGGCAGCCCTTTTGGCACCACTGCAGCCTCAGTCATCACCACATTGCTTCAGACAGGGCTGCCCTGGTGGCATTTGAGAGAAGCTGTTGAAGAGCAGCTTCAGCAAATGTGGTTTAAGATGTTATTTTCAGAGACCAAGGAAAGCACGGGGTGATGCTCATCTGGCAGTCCAAAGCACTAACAGAATTCTGGCAGTGGATCCCAGAGATGATGAAAATTAAAATGTTCTTGAAAGCATAACTGTGGCTGGCACAGATGCTCTTGCAACACCCAGACAGCTCTAAAGATTGGGAATCTTCTGGGAAAATGCAGTTTCATGGCATGAGAAAGGCCAGCTCATGTTTTCAGCCTCCTGAAATGAAATTGTGTTTGCTTCTCCTGGCTTGCTGCTCACGCAGGAGCCTCTGGGGAGGCTAAGATGGAGAGGGCACCAAAGAGCATCTCATGGTGGCCCAGGGGAGCTGTGGAATCAGCAAGGCTGGAGCCTGAGCTCACAGAGGAGGCACAAAGTGGAAAAAGGAGACTCAGGGGTGCCCCCATCACTCTCACAGCTCCTGAAAGGTGCCTGTGCTCAGCTGGGGCTGGGCTCTTTCTGCAGCAGCACTGACACAGCCAGAGCACACAGCCTCAAGCTGCACCAAGGGAAATACAGGTTGGATAGCAGGAAAAAAACGTTTTACAGAAAGGGGGATAAAGCTCTGGAATGGCTGCCCAGGGAGGTAGTGCAGTCCCCATCCCTGGGTGTGTTTAACAAAGCCTGGATGTGGCACTGGGGGCCAGGGTTTGGGTGAGGGGTTGGGGCTGGGTTGAACTCAATGATCCTGAAGGTCTCTTCCAGCCCAGTGATTCTGTGAATTCTGTGGAAGGGGACAAGATGCCAGCAAGGGACTCACTGCACAGCCTGGATGTGACATCAGCCCTGGCTGAGGGTCCCTGCCCACAGGAATCAGCAGCTGGAAGGATCCATTTCATCCCCAGTGTTCTCTAGCAGTGAGGAAATACTTCAGGAGTCAACAGATACCTGACATTTTTAATGGTGCAGGAAGGTTCTATGGTTTTATATTTTGTTTTGGATAGCAAAGGCCTGATTTTTTTTTCCTTATTTATTCCAAGAAAAGCAGGACTAACCCAGCTGGTCTGGTCAGGAGGGTGCTTCTCTGTGCCACCAAAAATACTCAAATGGAGACAAAAACCACAGTCACAGTATTTTGTGTAAAACAAAATTTAAAACTGGAGAGGACAGCAAACAGCAATTAGTATTGCTAATGAGAGCCTTTGTAAGCTTTCTAAACATTACTATAATACATTTAAAATCTGACTGTAAAGAAAAGAAACCTGGAGTGGGCTAAGAATGTCAGAACAGATGTTGTTCCTCCTCCCTTCAGAGAAAAGTTCTGCCAACCATTCTGAAATGAGATTTTGCTGAGCTCAGTGTAATTCTATGAAAAGCTCCAGGTGAATTGGAACAACCTTTTCCCCTGGAAGCTGTTCCAACAGCTGAGCTCCCTGAAGGAGCAGCTGTGGCTCTGGAGCCTGGCCATAGGCAGAGGGACAGAGGGACAGAGGGACAGAGGGACAGCCCTTGCTCACAGCACCTGGGCCAGTCCTTGTAGGAACATTTCTCTCAGACCCACCTTGACAAGCTTGGGTTTGGGGTTTTTTGGTTAGATGTTTTGGATAATTGGTTTTTTTTTTTCCCCTTCCTGCCCTCAAACATAATTTTCATGTACAGGACCAGTGGAAGGGACAGATCCTTCTCCTGGCTGCATTATGGGCAGAGGAACTCGGTTCATGCATGGAGAGATCAGGAGGCCAAGCCTGGTCTCCAGTAGCCCTGCAGGGATCCCCTGGTGTGCTGTGTCCTCTTCCTCCTCCACACAACCCCTCAGCTCCTTTCCAACCCCTTCTGGGACTGGAATCCCATGGGAAGGAGCAGAAAAGCCAACTGAGCCCAACCAATGCCAGCAAGGAGGGTCTCAAAGAGCAAGAGCCCATAATAAACAATAATAAAGCCCAAAATAAAGCTTTGGCTTGCAACACAGAGGAAGAAGAGTTCCTAATTGATTGAACAGAGAGAATTTAACTCCAAGGTAGAGTCTCAGTTCAGTTCCACCTTCACCCTGCCAGGGAAGCTGTCCACAAACTGATTGCAGAGGGGGTGGATGGCCCTGGCTGCATCCTTCCAAAGGCAGATTTTCCATCCTCCTACCCAGCAGAACTTTCTGCTGGAGGCCTGGAGCTGCTGCGGGTGTTTTCCTCCAGCCCAGCCAGATGTGGCTCAGAAAAACCAGATTTCAGTGTGGTCTGGGGGGTTTTGCTGCATGGTCCCTAGCACGGGGGTCCTGCAGTCATTCCTGGTGCAGACACTCGGGCAGGTCTCTGCTATCATCCTGATAATATTTGCATGATTTGAGCTCGAGCTGATAAAACAATCCATGGTTTTAAGCGCTCAGGACTGCCAGCCAGCAAGTATAGGAAATAGGTAGGGCTTATTTGCCAGAGCATTCAGCATTTTGCTACAGAGGTTTCACTCCTTCTCCACCCAAGATACCCAGGAAGAAAAACACAGATAGCGAAGATTTAATCGTTCCCATGCTTAAAGACAATCTGCTCTTTAATGCCCATCAGTACCACCTTGGGAGGCATTTTAATGCCAATTCCAGCTCCCATTCCTCAGCACTGCCCTAAACCCCCCTTTCCCCATCACAAACCCTGAGGCAATGAGCCCATCTGAGCACGGCCGGCCCCGAAATTTCCCCTTCCCCGACCGTGCTCCCAGACTCTCTTGTGATGTTAAAGGGCGAGAGATAAAAATAACTCGGGCTCCATTGTTCTGCTATTTATACACCGAAAATCAGCAGCAGAAAGGCGAGCGGGGCTGCTGATCCCGCTCCGCCCGCCCGCCCTTGCGGTGCCACGGGGGGAGCAGAGGAAATCGGGATGCTGCAAGATAAAAAAGGCTTTTGAAAAGCCCAAAGGGCAGCCCAGGCCGGCCAAAGAGCCCCATCGGGGCCATTGTGTTGCCAATGGGCAGCAAGTCCATGACAAAGGCTGGGGCAGCCAGGGCTGGGTGTGGAGCGATGAATGGAAAATCTCCCTCCCAAAGAAACAGATGGGTTTGGATACAGATGCGAAGCGACCTCGTCCCTGGGCCATCAAAGAGAACCAAGCCCTGGAGACAGAAAGTCGGGCAGATAATGGGGCTTTTCAGCGGTGTAAAAACGGAATTTCCTCCTTGGCGAGCATTAGCCGCGGGAAATAAAACTCCTCTGGCAAATTGAGCTTCCAAAATGCCCCTGGTTTACTAAACAACAGTTTAAAGTTGTTATTTTGGTAGGGAAACCAAATGGTTTCAGTGGGTTTAGTGAGGTAAAAGGGACGGACATAGGGGCAAAACAGTGCGTGGTACTGCAAAACAAACAAACAAACAAACAAAAAAACCCCAAAATCCCACTTTTTATTTTCTAACTACTCATACATCTCCTTTATCCAAACTACTAATCTCATAACTTTCTTCAATTTTTATTACAAAAACACTCCAACAAAAAAATCCAACCGTAACATTAACTTCTCTTCTTTTAAGTTTCATACGAAATAATCAATCTCTCATTCAACTACACTTCCTTCACCTTCACACTTTCAGTATCCAAATCTAAACTCAGATGAGTTTTTCTTTAACAGAAGAGTGTCCAGAGACACAAAGTGACCAGCCAGGGACATCTGCGGGGTTCACTGGGGATAATGCATCACCAAAGTGAGAATCAGGCAGCAAAATTCATTTTCAGAAACAGAAAATATGTTCAGCTAAACAAACACCGTTCAGAATGATGGGATGAGTTCTGTTCATTTACTTTGAAATTCTCCATTAACTATTGCACGCTAATTTTCTTCCTTTCTGCGTTTGAGTTTTTTTTTTTTTTATTTTTCACACTGGAAAATTTTGTTCATCTTAAAGCCAAATAAATGCCAAGAAAAACCTGCCACCCACTACATTTATGATCAAAATAACTATTTCTTTTGATAAGTTCCTGCAGTTACAGTGGCCTAGAGAAAATATATTCAGTGAAGATCACTCACTGCTGAATACTTTCCTCACTGCTTCCCTCAAACCGGTGATGTCTTTTTTTTCATTCCCCTTGTATAAACAGGGTACTTTTTAATGGGGTAATTTGTACTACAAACTCCTGAAAACATGTTTTGATTTTATTTTGCTTTTTTGTGATTCCTAAAGCCCTAGTTTTGAGGCACACACAGATAAAAAGTGCTTTTGACGATTTTATTTCTGTGTCTCCAGATTGCTCACTAGAGAGCCAAAAGTCACTCCTCGCCTCTCAATCAAGGCCCGAGCGAAATTTAGCCCCTTGCAGAGATAATCAGACTTGTCAGGTTACTCTAAAAGGCAGCAAGACCTGGGCCAACATTTTCCAAAATGCTGACACGACACGCTCCAGATTCTGCAGACCTTGATGTAGGATTTGAACACAAATTTATCTGTAGAAAAGGGAAGTTTTACTCTATTTCCAAGCAAAGCAGAGTGGAATAAAGGAGCGATTTGTTGCTCCAAGGGAAAAGGTGTGAAATGAGTGAAGTGGGCTGGGACAGATCCCCTGCTCTCCTCCAGCCTGGCTGGGCCGGTGGTGGCACTTTGTCACTTTGTCACCCCGTTGTCACTTCTCATCCCAGCAGTCTTCACTTGCCAGCCTCCCCCATCTGCTCCCTGCTGACACCGAGCAGGATGGATGGCACAGGCAGGGCCTGTCCTGGGCTGACTTTATGCTGCTCATATCCCCTTTCTGTTCAGCCCAGAAATAAGTTTTGCACTTTTAAGATTGGTTCTGAAAGCAAAACTGGGGGGAGAAGAAGAATAATGCAATTTGTTTCCAGAAATCTTTCTCCCCAACCAGTAGAGAGGCTGCTTGAATTTGCTTTCTAGAGGAAACCCCTTTAGAGGTTTTTCTCCCAAAATTGCCCTAAACCAGGACAGGGGCTCTCTGGCAGGATGTTTTCTCCTGCCATTTATTTAAGACGTCTAATTTGGGATCCTTGCCCAGTGCAAGCAGCCACACAAAGCCACCCTGAGCTTCCAAAAGAGGAGGATCAGGGGGTACCATTTCAGACCTGCAGGGCTGAAACATCAGCATTTCCAGCATGTGCCTGGTTGGTGCTGTGGGATCACTGTTGCCATGGCTAAACCCTGGATTTTGGCTGCCTGTGAGGAGAAAAGGAGTTTGGTTTTTGGGAGTGCAGAGCGACCACCACCCCAGAGATGGGGACACTGTGGGGTCCTGCAGCCCAGGCCACCAATGTCCCAGCTGGAGGAGCCCCCAGCAATCTGATCTTTGTGCTGGGCTCTGCTCTGGTTCTCATGGCAGACCCGAGGATCAAGGGTGAAATCAGCTGAGCTCAGGGAAAGCAACCATTAATGGCCCCAAACACCAGAAATTTCCACCCTCTGTGGGTAACCCAAAACTAGACACCCAAAATGGACATGAATGGGCAGGAATAAGGGTTTTAATCTGAAAAAACATAAGTCCTGTGTCCCACCATCATGTGGACACCCCAATTCCGTCACTAAGCACCTCAAATTTTGAAAAGTTTTTAATTTCACTTCCTGTGGACATCCTCTATAGGAATAACCAAACCACATCAAAGAAAAATCCTCCTTGGGTAGTCTTAAAAGTGTTTTTTTCCTATTCCCCCAGGGATCCCTTCAGCTCTGTCATGCCCCAACCATAATCCTTTATGTGTGGCCTTTGGAAAAGTTATTCCCAAAACATTAACAGGCTCCTGGAAAAACAAAATGCAGTATCTGAACCTTGTTGGAAATGATGTAACTTTTCTAATTAATTTTTAATTAATTGTTTTAATTAATTGTGGACCTTGCCCACCTTAAGCCAGCACTAGTGAAGTTCCTTCATGGGTCTTTATTGTTATTTTGATGATTAAACCACCAAAATCTTACTTTTGTTAAAACTAACACTGACAAGCCTTAGTGAGTTGAAGATTGGACATCTGAGATCTTAAATTTATGGTGCTTCAAGGACATTGGAATAACCAGAAGATACAGAGATGATGAAGGCCTGGAAAGCTGGAGATTTCCCATCTGAGGAAAAGGTGATAAAACCACAAAAGAATGTGGAGCAAAGTAGCATGAAGAGTGAGAAATCAATAACCAGTAAAAGATAAAATACTAATTAATGAAGATAATGATGTAACTTAGAACCAGCGAACATTAATTTCTCTGTTTGTTAAAAATGTATAAATGAGTGGAAAAGTTTTGTATCACCATCTGTGTGGAGGGCAGAACTTTGTCAGACACACACACCCCTCTTGGCCAGGAATAAAGTAGTGCCCAACTCTCTAACACTAAAAAGATGGTTTAGGGGTTTTATTTATCCTAATGATTTTGGAGGATTTGGGTAACAACCTCAGCCTGACATCCATCTCACCTAAAATCTGATATCCACCATGAAAGGTGATGCTGGAGTTGGAAATGGTGCTCCTAACTAGAGGGAAGAGGAGAAGTGGCTGGACAAACCATAAAGCAAAAGGCTGTAAAAACCCATCCCAACTGACCCCAGTACTTCTCCAAGCCCAAAATGGGTCCTTCCCCCTTATTAGGCACCCATCTGTGTCCCCCAGCTCTAATTAAGCATCTGCTCTGCAAGAAGCTAACAAGTCCTTGTGCTGATAATCCTGACCAGCTTGGCAGCATTATTTACAACACAGCCAGGGTGAACCCTGCTCTGGCCCAGTCACTCCATTGTCAGAGTGAGATGTAGCTCCAGCATTATTTTAGCAGACATATAAAATATAATCCAATTACATGGCAGATCCGTGGAATTCCCAACGATTTCAGAGCACGCTGCTTTATTCAGGAGGGGGGAAAAGATTTAAAGAGACAGGTTGTCACTGGGCATCAAAGGATTTGGGATGATATTTAGGATAACAGTTTATAGACATGGAGCAAATCCTATTATAATGCCACATGGCCATCAGGCTGTCACAGGGGCTGGTACAGTGCATGTCTGGGCAGAGATGCCAGCCAGGAGAGTGGGCACCTCAGAGGTGTGTGCTGTGTCCTGTGGGAGCTGGCAGGGTTGGTGTGCAGCACTGGGACAGCCTCTGTGGTGTCCCCTCTGCCAGCTGCACCCAGGGCTGTGGAGCACCTGAGCCTAAAAGGGCTGAATTGGGGTTCATTCTGCCATCCCTCAAGGGGTGAATTTGGGTTTACCTACAATCTCTCAAGGGGTGAATTTGGGTTTACCTGCAATCCCTCAAGGGGTGAATTTGGGTTTACACTGCAACCCCTGAAGGGGATTTGAGGGATGTGGGCAACCAACACCACATGGCACAGGAACACCCCTGGATTTTGGCAACAAATTGTGCGGTATTTTTGGGGTCCCCCATTGTGGGGAGGAAAGATGAATCTGACTCCATCAAGGGGTGAATCAATCAATCAATCAATCAATCATCAATCCCTCAAGGGGTGAATTTGGATTTATCTGCAATCCCTCAAGGAGTAAATTTGGGTTTATCCTGCCATCCCTCAAGGGGTGAATTTGGGTTTACCCTGCAATCCCTCAAGGACAGGGAGTGGAAAGAATGGAGCCAGAAGAGTAAAAATGAGCATTCACCAGAGTTTGGGGTCTGTGATCACAGACAAGGCAACAGCAACAACCCTGATGTCTCAGTTTGGTCCAGAGCTCTCTTTCCAAGGAGCTGAGTCAAATTCTGTGTACAAGGAGCCTCTCCATGGCTTCACCCAGCTTCTGTTTGGGCCTGGCAGCCCCGGGAGAAGGGGAGAGGAGAGCTGGGAACCCAGGGAAGCACTCAGAGCACAAGCACACTTTGGGGCTTTTAACACATGACTCATGATGAACGCAACTCCTCCGAGGCCTGTGAAAGCACAAAAGCTGATTCCTCACCCAAATACCAGGGGGAGTGCCACAGGATGAGCTCAGAAAACAGCCTGGATGGCTGGACATGTGTGTCAGCCCCAGGAGCTGCTGGGGACACTGCAGAATTCTGTGCAGCATCCAGCAGAGCTGCTGTGGCTGAGCAGGAACCCTCAGCCCATGCTGCTGGGGGAACATGAACCATCTCCAACAACCCCTCAGCCTGCAGTCAAGCAACACCAAGGAAAGCCATTCCTGCTTCCCTTTGCTTTTTTTCTCTTTGTTTGCACTGTCCCCTCAGCTGCACTCACAGGTTTCAGGCTCTCCTCTCCCTCCTCAGCAGCTCCCACCTCTGCTCACTGTTACAGATGGATAATGAGATAATGTTCAAAGTTTCTCACATCACCATCCACCCTTCACATTTGTATTTTGGGTCCCTGGAACTCAGCAGCACCTGGAACCCTGCCATGGTGTCCCCTGCAAGGTGATGCACACTGAGATGTCACACCACTGTGGTGAACAAGGATTAAAGGAATAATAAAAATCAATTTGCTGAACAGGAGATACTTTCCTTTGTGTGCAGTCCCTAGGGAGCTGGGAGGACTAACAGCAGGAATACAAAAAGTCCTGGATAGTTTATAAAACAGCAGAGATTCATTAGTGCCTGAATTATCCAGCACAAACAGAACCCCAGCCTTGCTGCTGCCAGCTTGCAAGGAGAGTGAGGATGTCTGTGACTTACAGGAGTGACAAGGTGGTTTTTTTCCTTTCCTTTTTTAAAATACATGTTAATCCAGCTGGTGCAGAGACAGGAACACCCACAGCATCCTTCCCTGGGGAAGTCCTGGCAGCATTTCTCAGTCTCCCCTGAGGAGATCCACAAAAGCAGACAGAGCCCCATGCCCAGGTGACACAAACCCCAAGCTCCAGAGGATTTTGGGGCCCTGCAGGGCCGTGCTGGGATGGAGGAGGTGCAGAGATGTGGCAGCAAGGAGCAGCTCCAGCAGCAGTGACAGGGACGTCCCCGCAGCAGCCAGATGGGTGCAATAAAAGGCTCATTAATGGGGATCGTTGGACCTCAATTTCAGAATGCTGCATGAAACCTCCTCAGTAAGTATCATTATTATGGCACTCTCAATCAAGTCAAGCAGCTTTATGACAAAATCAAAAGTTGTGATCCAAGCAGCAGAGGGATGGGGGAAGCAGCCTATTTATTTTGCTTTGGGTTCACAGCAAGGGCCCAGTGGCTGCCAGGACACAAGAATGATGGTCACATCCCCCAGGCAGCTGGGGACAGCTTTAAATGTCATCACAGCCCTCTGCCCTCTCAACCCCAGACCTCTCTGGGTCCACTGTGGGATTATGCAGATGCCACTGTGCTGCTCTGTGGCTCAAAAATAAAGAGGGGAAAAACCTCATGGAATCATTAAGGTTGGAATAGATCTCTAAAATCATCACTCTCAGCTGTTAACCCAGCACTCTCAAGTCTGCCACCACATCAACACATCTTTTAAATCCCTCCAGGGATGGGGACACCACTACTTCCCTGGGCAGCCTGTGCCAGATCCAGACCACCCCTTCTGTGAATAAATTTTTTGCTCTAACCAATCTAAACCTCTCCTCATAATTTCCTCTTGCCCTGTCCCTTTCCCTTGGAGAATAGATCAACCTCCATTCATCTACAGCCTCCTGTTAGGGGGTTGTCAAAGTGAGAAGATCCCCCAGAACCTCTTTTTCTCCAGGCTGAGTCCCCCCAGCTCCCTCAGAGGCCAAACCCAGCCAGACCCATCCAGGGACGTGCTGGGATCCTCCTACAGAGCACTCCATGCTGCATTTACTCCCTAAAACTTCTTCCAGATACCTTTTCCCATCAAAACCCTTTTCACTGGTTTGCACTGCCCTGTCTCCATAAACTTCTGCCACTTTTTTTGTTCCACATGTGGAACTGAACTCCACAGAGTTGAGATGCCACCAGAGAGAGCTGGTGCATGCAGCAGGAACTCCCAGTCCTCATCCCAGTCCCAGTCACTCATTCCTTGGCCAAAGGTCTGATCTTTCTGCTTCTCCTTGGTGTGTAAGGCACCTCCAAAAGAAGGAGCAGGATTGGTGATCCAGGCTGGTGAAGGGGGGTAACTCAGCCAGGCTGGTCTATCATGGCTGTGGGCAACCAATACCACATGGCACAGGAACACCCCTGGATTTTGGGAATGACTTGTGTGGTATTTTCAGGGTCCCCAATAATGGGGAGGAATGATGAATCTGACTCCATGTTCTTGGAAGGCTATGATATGATATGATATGATATGATATTAAAACTATACTAAAGAATAGAGAAAGGATACTTACAGAAGGCTTAAGGTAATAATGAAAAACCCATGACCTGCCAGAGTGTTGGCACAGCTGGTTGTGATTGGTCATTAAGTTAAAACAATTCACATGAAAGCAACCAAACAATGACCAGTGGGTAAACAATGTCCAAACTACATTCCAAAGCAGCAAAACACAGGAGAAGCAGATCAGATGACTATTGTTTTCATTTTTCTCTGAGGCTTCTCAGCTTCCCAGCAGAAGAAATCTTGTCAAAGGGATTTTTCAGAGAATATGACTGTGACAGACTTGTGGAGGCCTGTGAGCCTACCCAGGGAAGGGCAGTGGGAATTCCCTGGACAGATGCACCGCAGGCTCCAGGCACTCCTCATGGGGTGAGGAAAGAGGGCTCCCCATTGCGCTCTGCAGCGCTATGTTAATTTGCCCCAGTTCTGCCCTCCCCTTCCCTAGCGCCTTTGCCCCTATATGCTCATGTTCTAGAGAGTTCTCCGTTCCCTGTTTTCCCATTGGTCTGTGTAACCCCGCCCATCCACCCTGGCACTCCCTATTGGCTCCTGTCCTGTGCTCCGCCCCTGAGCCCTCAGACCATTGGATCCCTGATGCTCTGCTCCGCCCCCTTTCCCTGGATTTATACTCTGGATCCTGCTTTGTCTTTGTGCCTGGATCTCATTGGTGTTGGCTGTCAATAATTCATTTTTGGACCCCAATAAGTTGTCATTGAAACTCCATGCCTGGACCCTCCTGTGCCTTTACTGCTGAGCTGCTCTGTGTGTGTGTGTTTGTCTGTGTCTGTGTGTCCTGTTGTGTGTGTTTGTCTGTCTGTGTCTGTGTGTGTCTTGGTGCGTTTGTCTGTCTGTGTGTATGTGTCCTGGTGTGTTTGTCTGTCTCTCTGTGTCTTGTGTGTGTACTGGTGTGTCTGTCTGTCTCTGTGTGTGTGTGTGTGTGTTTGTCGTTCTGTGTATATGTGTCCTGGTGTTTGTGTGTCTCCTAGTGTGTCTGTCTGTCTCTTTGTGTGTGTCCTGGTGTGTCTGTGTCTGTCTGTGCTGGTGCTCTCATGGCTCCCACCCCATTGGCACAAGGCCCTCTCAGGGAAGGTTACATCCACCACCACCATGGAACACCACACCAACCCTCCCTCCACGGTGCCTCTCCATCCGTGGGTGTCTCAGCTCCCCTCTGCTGCCACCTCCATGAGGCAGGAGCTGAGCTGTGGGGCTGCAGAGCTGCCAGGGAGGGAGGGAAGGAGATCAGAAGATCACTCTGAAGAATCAGGATCCTAATCTGCCTTAAGCTGCTCAGCACTGCCACGGGCCCTCCTGAGGCAGCAGCTCCTCTCATCCCCTCCACAAGGACCAGCAGATGAGGCAGAGCCTGGCATGGGGTTCACAGAGACAACACAGAGCCTGGCAGAGTGAAGATCAACCCCAATTAGACTTTACCTTTCATTATGTAGTTTGCTGTTGCCTGGGCTCATTAAAAGCCAGCTGCAGGTAGGAGTAGGCATCAGAGGAATTATCCACAGCAGCTGTGTGAGGAGATCTGAGCTCTCTCAGCAGCAGCAGGAGCAAGAGCCAAAGTCTCTTCCTGCTCCTTGGGTGATCCTGCTGCCCCTGCAGCATCCCCTGGGTGCAGAAGCAGCCACAGCCTCTTCCCAAATGTGTTCTCTTCTTTTTAATGGCATTTATGGCACCCAGGAGACAGCACAGCCCAGAGCAAGGCTGAGCCAGGGGCTTTTGAAAATCCCAAGGCACAGGCACACAAGGGAAAAGAGAGTCTGACCTGGAGCCTCTGGCTGAGCCCCCTGAGGCTGCCAAAGGCGTTCTGTGAGGAGTGAGAGTGGTGTTTCCATACTGACCCCAGGGAAGCCTTGCAGGGATCACTGATGCCATAGGAGCCACACTGGACATCCTTGCCCAAGGGACACTGACACTGAGGGGGTTTTGTGCTTCCTCCAGGGCACTTTGATCCCAGCCAGGTTCCAGCAGACACCACTGCCCGATCCCTCAGCTGTCACTGCAGAAATTTGGCACCGGGCAGGAAAGGGACATCTATAACCTGTGCCAGAGGGGATGACAGGGGACAGCTCTGAGTGCCTGCTCTGTGCTCCTCTCACAGGGAGTGGCCAATTTGGGGGCTCAGAGCTGCAAAACTCCAGTGATCTTTTCCTTCATTACTTCTTCCACCTGGGAGCAATCTCCTGCTGTTGGAAATCACACCAGTTTAAAAATTTTTGTGTAACATTAGTCAAGGGGTTTTGTTTGCCTTTGCCCCAGGAAAAAGAATTTTAAGTTTCTTTGCAGGGCATTGTTCCACCAGGTGGGGTGTGATGAGCTCAGCACACCGACAGACTGGGAGCACCCAAAAGATAAAGGGACATCAGTGCCATCTACAACATCTGCCCCAGACCTGGCAGGGTTGGAGACATCTCCAGAAAGAATGGTAAGAAAATCAAGAAATGAAGATCTAATTAACATCAGAAGCAGATCCAATAGGAAATCAAATACTAAGAACTACTCGGGACCAATGAACACTGACCCAATTCGTTTCTATGAGTTTTGACTGTATAAAAGATCTGAAAAATCTACTTAAAGCCATGTGCCATGAAATGATTCTCTGTACACCCGGGCTATGTGAGGATGAGATGATTTCTGTGGTACATCCTGGCCAGAACATCCTGGCCAGAAAATAAAGCAATGCCTTGACTGTCTAACTTTAAAAACGTTGTTGGAGGGTTTTTGTTTTTTGGTGGCACTGCAGCCTGGCTGCTCGGGGGGACCTTTCCAGCCCAGTGCAGCTGCTCCTCCTGCAGCACTGTTCAGCTGGAGTTCAGCTCCCTGCCACAGAGCATTTGACTCTTCCCAACCTCTCAGCCTTGGGCTGCTGCTGCTGCAGGGTGCCAGTGGGAAAGGCACGTTCCCAAAATACACTGAAATCAAAACCACACAGTCCCTGCTGTGCAGTGAAGGGGAGGAAGGGAGTCAGTGAACAAATATTTGCCTGGCTGCCCTGCTTTCTAGCACAGAGAGTCTGCAGAAGCAAAAGCCCAGCTTTCCAGTAAAACTCAGCCCACTGGTGCTGCCCACACTCCAAAACTGTGGTAGCTTGGTAACTTCCCAGTGTTTGGTCTCATTTTCTGTTGAAGAAGCCAGCAGAACAAGGGGAAGGAGGTGGTTTCAGAGCCAAACTGCTGAGTAATAAATCAGCCAACTCCTCCTTTGCTGCTCCAGGACGCTGAAAGTTGTGCCAAGTGCTTTTTCTCTCAGCACTGTTGGTTTTACACCCACTCCACAAGTCCCAGGACTGTTCTCACCGTCTGTCTGGGGTCACATCTGGAGCACAGGGCAGAGCCTGCACTTGCAGAGCAGCCAAGGTGGGCCCCAGCGTGGTGGAAACCTGCTGAACACACATTGTCCTTGGTAAGGAAAGCAATTCCTCCAGCAGGACTGTTCCCTGTGTCCTGTCTCATTGTTTGGCATTTTATCCACGGCAGTTTGTGCGTTCAGCCCCTTTAGCAGGCACTAAAGGATCCATATAGCCATGATATTTTCTGAAAAATCCTTTCCTTAGGATTTTGTCTCCTGAGAAGCTGAGAGGCCTCAGAAACAAAATGTAAACAATTGTTATCTGCTGCTGTGGAATGCAACAGGTGCATCTGGGATTGGTCTCATGTGGTTGTTTCTAATTAATGGCCAATCACAGTCAGCTGGCTCAGACAGAGTCCAAGCCACAAGCTTTTGTTATCATTCTTTCTTTTTTTATTCTTAGCCAGCCTTCTGATGAAATCTTGTCTTCTATTCCTTTAGTATAGTTTTAATATAATATATATAATAAAATAATAAATCAAGCCTTCTGAAACATGGAGTCAGATCCTCGTCTCTTCCCTCATCCTAAGACCCCTGTGAACACTGTCACAGATCCAGAAGGGAGACAGATGTGGACAGATGTGGATATCCTGACCATGGGGAAGCTTGTGAGACGATTCATCAGTCACTGCACTTAGAGAAACCTTGGTGGTTTCCAGCTCTGGTGCCCAAAATTTCCCAATGTGGCTGTATTTTCTGCTTGGGTTTGAGGTTTTTTTCCCTGGGTGGGTGCTCTGGTGTTTCACAGGGCCTGAATCCACTCTGCAGCCCTGCTCAGTGGGGTTTCTCACTGCTCAGGTCTCTTTCCTTTACCTGCTCTGCAGCCTTTATGGAATGTGTAGTTAAAATCACTGAGATCTGACTCTTTCAATCACATCCCAGTGGAGCAGAGCTCTGAGCTGAGCAGGGAATAGGGAAGGCTTGACAGCCACTCTCAGCTGAGCACAAGGAGTGCAATCACCTAATCCATGCTTCTTTAGGCTCCAGACTAAAAATAACACAGAAAAGTTGAAGAAATAGGAGCTCTGGTATTTTTTAGGGTGAAACAAGTGTGAAGTCCTGATGTGAATCCTTGCTCTTGCTTTCCTGACGTGCTGACATTCCCCACCAGCTCTCCCAGCCATGACCACTCTGCTTTGCCAGCTGCTGGCACCAGCCAAGGAAATTCCAATGTCTGTGGCAAACTCGAGCTCAAGAAACAGCTTGTTTTCCACTGCCCAGAGCCTGCTGCTTTAAATGTGGCCCCAAGTTTGGAAACAGAGCCCTTGTTTTCCATGGAAAGCCTCGTCCATCCTCACAAATTCCACTGCGTCCAGGCTGTGTCACAGCGTGGTGCTTCCTCCAACCTGCCCAGGTGCAAAATAAAAATGAGAAAAGGAGCATTGTGAGAGGAAGGCAGCATCACTGGGCTTTTTTTTTTCATGTCCTAGGCAGGGAGATGGAAATATTCCCAAGATTCTGACCTGCCCCAACCCTTAGGAACATGAGGCTGGTTACAAAAGCAGCGTCTCAGTCTGCCCAGGCAGTGATGGCTGATGCAGATGAATGCTGCAAGGGAGAAGAGCAAAATCCCATCTCCCTGCCCAGAATGGCCCTCTGGGACAGCTCTGGGAGTCTGCTGACAGCCACCAGCCTCACCTGGGCTGCAGGAGAGGGAAGGAGACCCGCTGGAGGCATTCTGTGCATCATGCCCTGATAAACAAGGGGGAAATGATAAATAGGGAAAGACTTGCAGAGTTTTCCTCCTGTACCAAAGCCCTCACTGCCTCTGCTCTGCTGTCACAACCCGGGCAGCTGGGAGAGGAGAAGAAGCAGCAGGAGTAGGAATGACACAGCCTGAGCACAGTGCTGTGCTCCGGGCACCCCCTGGCACCCCCTGGCACTCAGGAGGTGGCAGAAGGGCTCAGCACCCCCAGCCACCCCTGCCGGACAGCCCGGGGCTCCTGGCAGCAGCAGGAGCCACAGCTGCACCCACCCAGCACAGAGATGCTAATTGGGTATGAGAGAAGGGAGGAGGGAGACGAATGAAGAAAGGAAGGGGGGCGGGGAAAAATCCCGAAGCCCCAAATCAATGGGAAAACACTAAAATCCAACGCAGGCAGGATGAAACCAGCCCAGTACAACGTTGTCCGGTTAAACTCGCAGCCCTGTATTATTCCCAGCTCGCATTAAGTAGCTCTGTGGTGTTAGTGCTGTGCTTGAAAGATAACTTCACCCTTGACCTCTTAAGCTCCCAGACACTCCTAAAAGTCCCAGCGTGTTATTACCAACAGAAGAGCAGTGTTAATGCTGAAATGCTCTATCCCCTTCTCCTCCCTCCTTGTCACCGCTGGATTTTAAAGCACGACGTTATTAAAAAAAGAAAATATGTGCTGGGTATGCTCCATCCCCTTGCAGCAGCAATCCCTGCGTGTGCAGAGACCCCTCTGGGTTTGCACAGCGAGGGATGAGGAGAGGTTTTTTCCAGACTCCTCTGGGCAATTCTTTTCCAAGGTTTCTGCTGTTCCCTCCCCAGGGCAGCACAGGATGCTGGCCTGTCCCTCAGAGGGTGGGGGTGACACCACAGAAGGTCAGGTCACCTTCACACTCTTGAAAACATCCAAAAAATGCCCAAAATCCAAAGTGCTCTAAAGCTGCTGAGACACAGCTGGGGTGAGGTGCTGGTGCTGGTGCTGACCCTGCATAGAGTGGGCTGGCATGGGCTCCATCCCAAATGAAAAATCTCATTTTTCAATTTTTCCAAATGAAAAATAAAGAGAAATCTCTGTCTTTCCATCCTCTCTCCTTCATCATCATCAGCTGCCTCAGTTCTTCCTCCCGGGCTCTGCTGTTTTATGTTTGTGTTGCCTTCCTCAGACTGTAAAGTCTTTGGGGGCAGGAGCAGGCTGTAATCTGTGTTTGTCAAGTGCCATGTAAACGTCTGGCTAAATGTGTTTGTTTTCAGCCGCTTATTTGTTTTTCGAAGGGGTAGTTACAGGAGAGTACACAGCAGAATAAGTAATTGGTGCAGAGCTGGGAGAGGATGGCAGCAGTGCTGTGTCCCTGTGGAGAGAGGCAGATGGCACCGGGGTGGTTTCCCTCCTCCTTCCTTTCCCTGACTCCCCCTGAGTGTTGGAACCCAGGACATTGCTCTGGCTGCCCTGGAGGGCTCCAGACCCTGGCAGGGGGCTCAGAGACCTTGGCATGGGGTCAAAACCACCTGTGCCTTGGCCATGAGCTGAGGATGCCAGGGCAGGTCACAAAGGTGTGCCCCGTGCCAGCTTCTCCCTCGGGATTTATTCCTGCAGGCTTCTCTGTCTCTGCACCGCTCTGAATCCATGTGGATTTTCACATATTTTGTTCAAAATGAGAGCAGGGTCCCAGCACTGAAGTGATTTCAGCATTTATTATAATAAAAAGGGCCCAAAGCAAGGGGGCCTGGGCCGAGCAGGAGCGTTCCCTCAAGGATGGAGCAGCGCCGGCGCTGGGGCTGCTCAGCAGCGATGGCCCCGATGCTCCAGGGGAACAGCACAGCTTCCCTGGGTCAGATCCCCCTTTTTATCCTGTTTTTGTCCCTCTGGATTGGTTTCTGTTTGTATCCTCCATTTGCATGAAGGTTGAAGGCCTTGCTTGGCCATTACAGTTCTGTCCAGGCTGGCTCATTTTGGTGGGGGTGCTGCACTTTACTGAAGTGTAATTTCTTATAACTCCCCTTTTAACCCCTTTTACAATATAACAACCAAACTAACAGTACATGTTAAACAAGAGAGCAGGCTCCTGGCACTGAAGTGATTTCAGCATTTATTATAATAAAAAGAAGGGCCCAAAGCAAGGGGGCCAGGGCCTTCCCTCAAGGATGGAGCAGCGCCAGTGCTGGGGCTGCTCAGCAGTGATGGCCCCGATGCTCCAGGGAACAGCACAGCTTCCCTGGGTCAGATCCCCCTTTTTGTCCTGTTCTTTGTCCCTTCGGATTTGTTTCTTTTTGGATCCTTTATTTGCATGAAGGTTTAAGGCCTTGGTTGGCCATTACAGTTCTGTCCAAGCTGGCTCGTGGTGCACTTTACTGAAGTGTGTTATGGTACCTTGAGTACTGGATTTCTTATAACTGCCCTTTTAACCCCTTTTACAATATAACAACCAAACTAACAGTACATGCTTAACAATCATCAACTATTTTACAACAGTTTCTAACCTATTTTTGACATAATTGAGAGGAATGGTGGATTTGTCTTTACAAACAAGCTGTGGGTCTGCTGGTAGATAAAACCAGCACTGAGAGGTAAAAGAAACGATGGGAAGGATTCCACTGATTGATGAATGGAAAAAGGTATTTGCTTTTACAAATAAACTTTGGGTTTGCTGATAAATGAAATTAAACATTGAAAGGGGAAAGAAACAATGAGGAAGAAAAACCCCTAAATTCTGTAAGAATTAAAAATTAAAAGGGAGGGTTGTACATTAGAGGGGAATCTAGGGTATCAGGGATATTGGGGAGTCTGTACCTCTCAAGTACCTCAGAGACAGGGAAAGAGAGAGGGAAATGTGGCCGGGAAATTGGAATAAAAAGGAGGCTGTGTCCTCCAAAAATTTGAGAGACCCCATGGCCTCTCCCTTTATTCAAATAAAACCAAAAAAGGGCTCCTCTGTCTCCTTTTTGGACATAAGCCTCTGGTGTTTGTGGATTAATTTTCCTGACATATTTTACTGTGTTCTCCTTGACAGCCTCAGCCCGTGTCCTTCCCGCTGCCGTCTCCAGCCCCTCCCGCCTGCCTTGTACAACTAATGAAACTGTAATCGCTTCCACCGCAGCATCTGCGGGGCTTTGAGGGTGGAACGGAGAGCAGGCCATCAGGAAACAGCCTGATTAAAAAGTACTTTGGGGAGGGGGCACTTTGCCTGAGGGTGACAACGTCTCTTACACTTGAAATGAAATATATCCTTGTTGAAGAGTGGGAAAGAAAAGAGAAAAACTTTGGCCCCTGCGGAGGTTCAGAAGCCCTTAGGCTGTTGGCCACTGGATTCATGTACACTGTGCTTTAGTGCTTTAAAAAGTGCCTAAAAAAGCAAGATACTGCTACCCGGTGGACTGTAAAATATCCTATCACCAGCCAGCCATACAGAGCGAGGATGTCATGGCATGGGGTTAGCAGCAGTATCATAGGCAAGGTAAAGATGCTTCATTGCATATATTAAAGGCAGCCCGAGCCCTAAATGCGCCCTAAAGAAGATGGATCTCCTCGGGAAGCTGGGATCTATTCATCACAATCTGATTCCTAAGTGTCAATTAATCTTACAGCCTGTGTGTTGTTCCCCGGCCCTGACACATCTCTCACTGTCTCTGACTTCCAAGAGTAATGGCAGACAGTGTTTGAGTATATAAAAGATAATTAATAGAAAACATCCTCCCTTTAAAAAACAACCACCAAACCAACCTTTTAGTATAATTCGTCTTTCCACCAGCACCCATTTCCGCAGATCCAACTGGCAGCTTCTGTCATTTGGGGAATGTTAATTGCTCTGCAAGGAACTAAGTGTTTTAAAAGGGTGAGAAGGACCCTGCTAAAGTATGCGGCTAACACAAAAGAAATGGTGATTTTTTTTTTTAACGTTCATTGTTCCCCTCTCAGCACCGAGCCTGTCCCTGGCTCTTGCCCTGACATTACAGAAAGCCCCTGCAATGAGATAAAGTTATTTTACTTCTGACTTAACTGGGAGGGAAAATAAAGCGTGTGCATGGAGCCTGTTGCTCGCAGGGAGCCATCCCGGGATACAGATATATACAGATATAGACAGATATATACAGATACAAACACATATGGACAGATATAGACAGATATAGACTGATATGTACAGATATATATAGATATATACAGATATAGACAGATATAAACAGATATGTACAGATATATACAGATATGTACAGATATAAACAGACATGGAAAGACTTCTACAAGAAAGTCCATGGAGTCTTCTGGGATCCTTTGACTTTTCTTTTTGCTGAGTGTTACTGGGGTGCTGATTCCCAAATTTCCACTGGGGGTTATAGGAATGACACACATGATCAGTGAGGGATCAAAGCTCTGCACCCTCTGAGCCTGCCAGGACACCCTCACAGTCCAGCCTTCAAGCAAAATTTGAGATTTTTAAAATCAAAATTCTGTTTAAAATCAACATTTTTCTCTTGCTTAAATACTCATTTGCTGAGAGTAAGAGTCTTAGCATCAACAGTTTTGACTCTAAGATCTTCCGCTTGCTTCACCTTGGGTTTTAAAACCTGGTTCTCAAGTTCCTTTCTACAATTTTTGGGTATGGACTGATAATAAAACAAGGCTCTCCCACTTTTAGTTCCTGTGAGTAGACAGCACAAAGGAGAGCAAGTGAAGCACCTCACTGGGACAGTGAGCAAACGTGGCATTTTCCTACCCTGAAAACAGGAAAAAATATGTTCAGGGACAATCCTGCAGAGCAAACCACTCCAGCATCACCCTGGCACGAGCAGCAGATCAAACTCCCTGCTCTCCGAGGATGGGAGATACAGTTGTAAGTCTGGAAGTGGAGGCAGGAGCTGTCAGACCCAGTCAGGTTTCATCAGCCTGAATAAACAGGCTGTGAATCTCCTAATTACAGGTTCCCCCTTAGGATTTTGGTACATCTACTCCTAACCCAACCCTGGAAAGTGCAGGAGGTATAGAAATGAAACCTAATAAAGCCTAAATATTATCTCCCATATTCTGAGGCTCAGCAAAGGTTTGATTTACATTTCTAGCAAAAGGTTCTTGCATCTGGAGCAATGGCTTGTATATTGTATTTGTCTAAGATTATAGGTGCTTTATGGCATTTACTGGATCTTGTAAATATTCTGTAAAGCACTATCGACAGAACAATTATGGGAGAGGAATAACAGTTCTGAATCAACTCCTCTTGGAAGAAAAAAAATGGATTTTGCCCTTTGCTGCTGCAAATGATCTGCAGCTCAGTAATGCCTAACAGCACATATGAGAAGAGCACTGTCAAATTGAGCCCCCCTGGCTGGTTTTTCCAAAACTTGGCCTCCCTGGGAAAGAGAAGAAGGTCTGGGAGGCTCCAGGTTATGGGGGAATTTGGGGAATGGGCTGTCCTGCAGATGAGAGCAGCAAACCTCACCCTGCTTGTTCTCAACCAAATCTGCACTCTGCCAACTCAGATAAGACCTCAGGCTACACCCCTGGAAATGACCTCACTCTTCACCTTCACTTGTGGCCTCTCCCTGTTACTTTTCCAACATAAGCAGCAGGGACAGAGCTTTGGGGCAGCAAAGAGCCCGGTGTGAGTCGGTGCCGTGTCACATTCACATTTTCTGAAAAATCCCCTTGCCCAAGATTTTCTCCTGGGAAGCTGAGAAGCCTCAGAGGAAAAAAAATGAAAACAATATTATCTCATTTGCTTCTCCTGGGTTTTGCTGCTTTGGAATGTGGCTGGACATTGTTTATGCAACATGTGAATTGTTTTAACTTAATGACCAATCATGGTCAGGCTGTGTTAGAATCTGGAGAGAAAGTCATAAGGTTTGATTATCATTCTTTGTAACCTTCTGTCTGTATCCTTTCTGTATTCTATAATATAATAGAATATATATATGATATATGATATAGAATATAGGATATATGATATAGGATATATGATATATTGTATATTATATATTATAAATATAATATCATATCATATCATATAATATCATAAAAGAATAAATTAGTCTTCTAAGAACATGGGGTCAGATTTATAATTTCCTTCCTGCCACGGGGCCCCTGAAAATACCACAGTGCCACATGGAAAATGCAGCTCCTGGGAGAAGCTCTTTCCTTCTGGAAGGAGCGTCCTCTTTTCGGTGTGTCCAGAGCTCTGGGCAGCCTGGGAGCCCAGGGAACAGGCAGCAGCATCCCCGTGTGCTGTGCCACGGGTTGGGTGGTGCTGGAGGGATGATGATGATGCTCTCATCCTATTTTTAGCACAGCCTGCAGCAGCTTGGTGAGCTGGGAACAATGCCACGGTGGGCAGGGACAGCAAAGCACCACATCAACACCGAGATAAACAGCAGCTGGCCAGAAAAACACCTTCCCTGCCTGCGGGGAGCCTCCCCAAACCTCTGTAGGGAAGCACTGTCAAACACCTTCCTGCCTGTGGGGAGCCTCCCCAAAGCACTGTCACTGTTGAGACAGGGACGACACAGACTCTGAGTCAGAAGCCTAAAAGCCCCACATTTATTGAAACCCCTTCTTTTATACCCTGGTCAATCCAAGTGGACCTGAATGGTCCTTTAATCAACACATTTCACATGATTGGCTAATTAAGAAGACACCCTTTGGGGTAAACATCTTCTGAGAACAACAACTTGTCACAAACACCACCTGCAGATTATTTACCATTTGTTTACTGTTCTTTCTCTCTGCCTCCCTAAAATTTCCCAGACCAATTCATGGGGAAAGCTTCTCTGGCTTTCCCTCTCTCTGACCAGACTGTCATTTCCACAAAGCTCACAGAGGTTTAGGTGCTCACAAAGCTTCTCCCATTGCTGCTGCCTCCATCCCTGTGGGCAGACAGGCCAGCCTGGTGCAGAGACAAACCCTGCAGCTCTGGTGCCCCCCCAGAAGGAGGGATGGGCACTGTGGTGTGTCCCAAGCAGCTCAGGGTCCCTGGAGCAGTTCTGCTGTGTGTCCCTGCAGGCACAGATCCAGCACTTGGGGCTGGAATTGCCAGCAGACCCTGTCTGCCAGCCCAACCCCAAATCTGTGCTGTGGAGGCACTGAGGTGTCTCCATCCCACGTGCCAGCCCTGCAGGCAGCAGGAATCTCTGCCATGGGTCACTTCTCAGAGCCAGAGATGGTGCTTGGTGGATTGGAGTGTGACCTTCCCTTGCCATGTGTTCCTCTCTCTGTGAAACACCTGAATTTCAATGCTTTCCCAGTCCATAAAATATGAAAATCTGAGCTCCAGTGCTGCTACAGGGGAGGTGGGAGGCAGCCTGAGGAGCCCTTTGAGGGGACAGAGCAAGGCCAGGATCATGTGCAGTCCATGCAGAACGAGGGTGGCTCTGGGCACTTGGGAGTGCCTGGCCCTTCCCTGCAGCACTGGACCCTGCTCTCTCTGCAGGCAGGATGGTCAGAGAGCACAGCTGTGGCATTCACATTCTCACAACAGAGAGAGATAATTCTCTCTCACAGGTGTTTTCCTGGAGAAGCACAGAGAGAAGAGAAAACAATTCTTATCTCTACTTGCTGTTTTTGCTCATCTGGACTATGTTAGGAAGATTGTTTACCTGAAGGGAGTTCTTGATTAGGGTGATGGTTGTTTTTATTAATTGGCCTGTTTGGTCAAAGCTGATTGTCTGGAGACAGTCATGGGATTTTCTATAGTATGTATCTTGTATAGTATAGCATAGTATGGTATCCTTTTAGTATTCTTTAATATAGTATGGTATAATGTAATATAGTATAGTTTAAATAAAGCAATTGTTCAGCATTCTGAGTCAGTGGAGTCAGATGCCAATCATTCCCTGCATCAAGGGCTCACTGTTTTACTGAGCAGTGTCACCTGCCTCTCCTGGGCACTGTGCAGCCCCTCAGGGATGCCCAGGCACTGGTGCTGCACAGAACCTCTGCCCTGTGCTGGGCAGGGACTCAGGGCATGACCCCACCACCAAAGGGGTCTCTGCCCCAGCCCAGGCTCTTGCCCCAAGTGATTTGAGGCATTAAAGGCTGATGAGGCATTGAGGCTGTTTCCTCTCTGGGGGAGCAGCAGAGGTGCTTGTGAAGGAATCCAAATGGAACCACAGTAGACAGGAGGAAGATCTCTCTGCAGGCAGCTGGGGTACAAACCACTTGGAAATGGTCACACACATGTCAGTGGTGCAGGCCCTGCCACAACCTGCTTGGCACAGAAACAACCTGGAAACCCCATGGGCAGCTTTTGGGGCCTCACTGGGCCAGAAATGCACCCTCTGTGTGAAAATCCCACATTCCTGGGGACCCCCACCAGCTGCAGCTCTCCAGCCCCAGTGGGGATGGCTGGGCCCAGGAGAGGACATCTGTCCATGGCCTGAAGCTGGAGAGGAAATGCTTCACCATCACCCCCAGCCAAATACAATCCCCAGTGAACCTTTCTAACAATCTGAAGTTGGGAAATGCTCCTTTGTTTTGCTGTATTTTGAGTTCCTCCATCTTCCCAGTTTGTCTCCAGGCTCCCTGGGCTCAGGCCAGGCCTGTCCAGTTTTCCAAGGCACACCCAGACTGGGCCAAGGGAGAGCTCATGAATCATTTTCTGCCTGCATTGTGCAGTGTGAGGGGCCAAGCAGTGATGTGGCTGCTGATCCTGGTCCCAGCCTGCTGTCCCTCACCCAGCAGGAGCAGCTCCAGTGGCATCCCATGGACTCGTGTCCAGAGGGAGCAGGGCCAGCTCTGGCAGGGACATTTCTGAGGGACCAAAGGCAAAGCAGCAGCTGTGGGGAGCCCTGAAGAGCTCTGCTCAGCTCTGTCCTTCACCAGCACCAAAGGGAACACTTTTCCTTCAGTATCAGCAGCAGGGCTGATCCCACTTCAGCTGAGCTGTGGGCATGGTGACACCATGGGCTGGCCACAGAAACCCTCACAAAGCTCTGGGGGGAGCAGAACACTCTGGTTCACTTTCCTTGATGCCTTGAGAAAGAGTTAAAGAATAGAGAACAGAGTTAAAGAATAAAGCAGGGATTTATGAAAAGGATCTCCTCAATGGATCCACCTTGGGCAGCACAAGAGCCCAGCCAGGGCTGCACCCAAGATGAACCAAAATGGTCCCAAAATGCACGACCGGGCACGGGGTCTCTCACTGTGATCAGTTCTGCTCCATTTGCATCTTGCAGTTCATTGTCCCATTCCAGCTTTAGCCCATCCAGTCCCATCCTTGTTTTTCTCTCTCCAGCCCAGGTGTTTGTGCTCTTGGGCTGAGATTTGGATCATTTGTCCTTGGTGCCCAGCTGGAGCAGGAATTGTTTTGTCTCCCTGCTCTGTGCACAGAGCTCACCATCCCCTCATGTGAAGCCCAGACCCACACACTAAAGTAGCACAGAATGTGAAAAATAGAAAAGCTAAAACCTGAGGCATCATCCTGACCTTACACCTTGAGGCACCCAGCCCCGTGTCCTCCCAGTGCAGAAGTGCTCAGAGAGTGGGGAACAGATCCTGGGACTGAGTTCCTGTGGGGATATCACATCTGGGCTGTTGCTGTTTCCTCTCCTACTCCTTTCCAGGATGGTGAGAGCACCTGGAGTTTAGAGAGGAAACACCACTGTGAAAATCCCCCCCAAAATGTCCCAAGGATTATTTAATTACTTGATTCCCTGTGGGATCTTGCTGCCTGGAGGTGTCCCCTCTATAACACAGAGGATCCCCAAGATGTGAGGATGCCCCTGGGGGCTGTGTCCAAGATGCACCCATGGAGAGCAGGCTCCAGTTGTGCCCTGGGGAGCTCATCCCTCCCAGGACATCAAACCCACATGAGTCACAGCCACACAAGCACAGAAGGCAATAATATTTTACCACCTAATCCCATTTAGCTCTTGGCTCACCTTTTGTTCTGCCCTTCTCACGCAGTAGGAAATCCTGTGTATCCTGTGAGTAGTTTGGGCAATCAGTCATTCCTTGTGAGGCTGGGAGCAGGGAGATATGAGCACCTGGGTAGTTTTATGACATTTAAACCAATGCAAATAGCAAACACCTCCTCCGAGTCAGGGATTAACTCCAGACTCCTCTGCTTTAATGATAAATATTTCGACTTAATGAGAACAAACTAACACCCCTTTTTTTTTTTTTTGAGTTAGCACTTCTATATTAGGGACACAATGCCTGCTTCTGGCAGTGGCCAGAGGATAAAATTTAGAGACATGAATCTGTCTGCCTGCTCCTCTTAGTAATTCAATTTAAATGGAAGAAAAAAAAAAGAACCTCCAATAATTTAGACCACAACAGAGATGCATATTAATGTAAAGACCCTGGAGTCCCATTAAATTTGAGGTTGTGCTGGGCCAGGGGTTGGACTCAGTGTTCCTTGTGAGTCCCTTCCAATTCAGAATATTCTACAATTCTAGGAAAATCCACTTGTGAGATGCAGTAGATTCTCAAGTGTTTGCAGCCTGGATATTTTCCACTGAGGTATTTTGTAGCTTGAGCAGAAGCTGTGAGCTTGGCAAAGGAGTTAAAGGATGGCATCCTTGGGGGTCAGGACTGAGTGAGGGCAGGTGAGTCCAGGCCATGCAACAAACTCTATGGATTGGAGGCTTTTTTAATTCATTTACTGCACCCAGAACTGGGCAGAAATACCTGAAGATGAGCAATAACTGAGCTCATCTGCCACTGCTTTCCACCGAGGTCTGGCACAAAGGAAAAGGAAAAGGCTCTGTTCAAGGAAAAGGCTCTGCTCTGCTGCACCAAGGGCAGTAAAATGAATTTAAGATGCAGGATAATTTTTTTAAAAAGAAAAATACAGGAGAAGTGAAAATCCAGTGTCTGGTGTCACCCATTGCTGGTGACATTTCAGAGTAAGGGTAAAACCAGGGGAAAGCACCCATGGAAGGAGAACTCAGCCTCTCCTGGGAAGCCCCACAAAACACAGCACTGAAGCGGAAACAGAGCCAGGACATTAAATACTCACTGAATTCCCAGCTTATCAGGCTTCCAGCATCTCCTCTTTAAAACAGATTAGAAAATCCTATAACATCAATTTAAAATCTGTCAGACCTTTCTCCCCTCTCTGGCACCACCAAAATTTCCACAGGACCCCCCCCAGCCCATATCAAAATCACCAGGAACTGCTGTGTCCTGGGATATTTATGCAAACCAGGAGGCATGGCAGGATTTCACAGCAGGAGGACAAATTCATTTTGTAAAAGGTATTTATATAGTTCAATAGGTGTGTGCAGTGCTTTAGAGGTATAAAACATGAGATCCCTGCCCTGAGGGGCTTATAATCTAATAACATATACTAGGTAAATTAAAACATACATCACGAGGGCGATGAATGCCCAGCCCAGCAGAGACAGGAGGGCATTTCAGCCATATGACAAGGCAGAACTCAATTTTCATTTTAGATTTGTAGTTTGCCTTTAAACAGCCGGCGTTCCCTAACCCCCAAGCGAGGGAGAAATTTATCAGCATTACATCTGGGGGGAGGGAGTGCTTCAACACAGGATCATTTATTAATTGTTATTTATTATCTGTTAAACAAGGACAGTGTGTGCAGCAATAGCATTCCTTTTTCTGGATTAATTGTTGCCGTGTAATTCCTAGGTTTTATATTTTTAGCAGCCCTGTTCTAGCCTAACCCACTGAAAAGGGGGGAAAATGGAACAGGCACTCACACAATTAATGTAATGAGAGTAATTAATTTGAAAATAATACCCAGGGGGTGGGAGGGTTAAGGCTTTCTTTTTAAAGAAATAAAAGTCGAACCAAAGCTCCCACGTCCCTCAGGACTCGGTGTTACACTGACTGCACTCGTTATGTTCGCATTTGAATACTCATTCGAGCACATTTCTCATGCTGTTATTTCACCACTTCCTCAGCCTTGCATAATAGATGCAGTCATTGCCACTAAAGAGCCGCCGTTTACCCGCAGAGGTGAGGAAGGAGACCAGAAAGCAGGCAGGGGGCAGAAATAAAGCTCTCCACACCACCTCCCTCCTTAGGGCTCGCTCACTCCCAGCAAAGGAAAAATAAATAAAATCAGAAGCAAAGCACCGAAGCAGCGAGCAATCGGTGCCTGGGGTCCCTTTGCTCCAGGCAGGTGGTGGAGCTTGGCACTCTGCATCCCTCCTCTTCCTCTTCCTCTGCAGCTGCCAGGACCTGCCTAACCCACTCAGGGATGTGTCTGATTCCATTTTATGCGGCCACTTCTTGCTCTAAAGTCAGGGAAAGACAACCCAGAGTTCACCATGGGTGATGTCCAAGTGGCTTCACAATCCCAAGCATGGGGTTCACCTTACAAGGAGGTGTCTCATGGTGGTGAAAACAGGAGAAAATCTCACAAGGAACCTTCCTCCTCCCTCCAGAGCCACAGAGACTCACTGGGATGCTCTGCCCATCCTCAAGAAGCTTAGAGGGGCTTTTATTTCTTGTACGTCTGCAACAGGTAGCACCCAGATCTACAGGGGAGGCTGGAAACACAAATTGGGTGATGGTGATAAGAAATTGCACCATTCTGGTGGACACCACCTCTGGCTGCTTCTCAGCTCTCACCACAATCCTGGGTTAGCTCTGAGGTGCTGCCTTCAGCCAGAGCCTCCCAAATGAATCCTCAGCTCATTGCTGGAATGGGCAGAGAGCCCTACAAAAAGCTCTGCTTCCTACTTTTCTGTGGCCACACATTTGCAAGAGGGAATTCAGGACTGAAACCCTTCACTTGACATTTCTGACAGGTTTTCAGAAATAAAGAGGGGCAGGTCTGGTGCTTGTCTGTGAGGCTGCATTTCTGTGCCCTCCACAAAGCACCTCGAGCAGAGGAGGACAAAACCTGACATGACAAAGAGGAACTCCACAGAGACCAGAAATTCAAACTTTTCAGAGGTCATAGGCACCTCCAATTATTTCAACTTTTTCCTGAAGCTTAAAATTTGGCAAAGATACAGTTCTTGGTCCCAGTCATGACAAAGCACAGTCTCACCCAAACCAGACCTGATTTTAACTAATATTTGAAATCATTATTTAGTGATTGTACACTGAGTTATGTCATACAAAAAAGGAAAAGTCCCTGAAGGCTTTGCTGGGTGTGAGCACTTCCACAGCAAAAGAAACACATTTTCATGGAATCTGCAGTAATCTCATTGGTCACACAGGCTTGGGAGAAGGATTTCTGTCTTCATTTGGAGCAGCTTGTGGAGGACAATCCAGGGGGGTGTGTGGACCTGGAAGTGTCTCCAAGGAGCTAGGTCTCCTTTGGCTTGTATCTTGATGACTAAACAAAGAATTACAGCAGCATAGATGATGTTCCAAAATGGAAATTTCAGCTTTCTTGCCACCTCCACCAAGGATTTCATGTGGGGTTTCCAACAAGCTGCTGGATCATGTCGTATCTGATTTTTCAAGTTACTAGAATATTGGCATTTCTCTAAATTAGAGGGGAAGGGAATGAGTAGAACATGATGGGGAATAAAAGTTTCCAAACAGAAGAAGGAGGAACACCCCAGGACTTTATGAAGTCAGCAGTAAACTCCAACTCCCACACGACTCAGGAACCTGTGCGTGGTGTGATGCACAGCCACAGTGGTTTGTTCAGTGGGAGTTTGCTTTTTGTTAACTAAATTACACAAGGAATTGCAGGGGCTGCCACAGCCCCTGTCCTCATCATCACATCGGTAAGGGGTGAAGGGCAACTGTCTGGTTTGTAATAAAAACCTCTTCAAGTGAAGTTAAAATCACAACACTGCAGTGGTTGGGAGAGGGGAACAAGCAGCTGAGGAGGCTGCTGGTGTCCCTCAGTCCCTGCTGATGCCCCTGCTGATCCCTGGCCCTTGGATACCTCCATTTGGGGGGCCAAAAACCTCCACAGGCAGCTCTGTGCCTTGGCCCGTGGCTGGGGATAGCTGTGGGCACGGGAGGATCCCTCATCCCGATTTTTACAGGGGCAAAGGTGGAGCAGGCAGAGGATGCTGAGCCCAGTGGGGATCCACACCAGGGTGAGGACACACCATTTCTGCATGGGGGCCCTTCCAGCTTCCCTTTCTTTAGCAGCTTGGTGCTGCGTTTTGTTCGGGGGTTTAACTTTTTTTTTTTTTTTTTTTTTTTTCCTTCCCTTTCTTTATTTTTTTCCCTCCGGTGTTCGTTAGCAGAAGTGACATTTCTGCGGACGGGCAGGCGATGACGGCAGCTAATGGCTCCCGGGCCCTCTCTGCGGTTTCCTTAGCAACTGCGGGAAGGGAAAACAGAACCTGTCAGATGGAAAATGTCAATTATAGCGGATGCGGAGGGGAGAGATGCTGCGAGCAGAGGAGGCGGCGGCGGCGGGGGGAGCGGGGCCGCGGCGGGGAGGGGCTGCCCGGGAGGAGAGGGACGGGGATCGGCAGGGATGGGGCTGAGGGGTGCAGGGTGCGGGACGCAGGGATGTGGGACGCAGGGCTAAGGGATACAGGGCTAAGAGATACAGGGTTTGGGATACAGGGATGAGGGATACAGGGCTGTAGGATGCAGGGTGTGGGATGCAGGGTGTGGGATGAAGGGCTGAGGAATGCAGGGCTTTAGGATGTAGGGTGTGGAATGCAGGGTGAGGGATGCAGGGTGAGGGATGCAGGCTGTAAGATGCAGGGATGTGGGATGCAGGGATGTGGGATACAGGGCTCCGGGATGCAGGGTGAGGGATGCAGGGATGTGGGATGCAGGGCTGAGGGATGTAGGGTTGAGGGATGCAGGGCTGAGGGCTGTGGGATGCAGGGCTGAGAGATACAGGGTGTGGGATGCAGGGCTGAGGGATAAAGGGCTGAGGGATGCCGGATGTGGGATACAGGGCTGAGGGATGTAGGGCTGAGGGATGTAGGGCTGAAGGATGCAGGGAGTGGAATACAGGGCTCTAGGATGCAGGGTGTGGGATACAGGGATGTGGGATGCAGGGTGTGGGATGCAGGGATGTGGGATACAGGGTGTGAGATGAAGGGCTGAGAGATATATGGCATTAGGATGTAGGGCTGAGGGATACAGGGTTGTGGGATGTAGGACTGTAAGATGCAGAGCTATGGGATACAAGGCTGTGGCATGCAGGGCTGAGGGATGCAGGGATGTGGGATTAAGGGCTGAGAGATGCAGGGTGTGGGATGCAGGGCTGAGGGATGCAGGGCTTTAGGATGCAGGGTGAGGGATGCAGGGTGAGGGATGCAGGGATGTGGGATACAGGGCTGAGGGATACAGGGCTGAGGGACGTAGGGCTGAGAGATACAGGGTGTGGGATGCAGGGCTGAGGAATGCAGGGCTGAGGGATGCAGGGCTGAGGGCTGTGGGATGCAGGGCTGAGGGATACAGGCTGTAAGATGCAGGGTGGTGGGATGCAGGGTGTGGGATACGAGGCTGAGAGCTGTGGGATACAGGGCTTTAGGATGTAGGGCTCAGGGCTGAGGGATGCAGGGCTGAGGGATGCAGATCTAAGGGATGTAGATCTGAGGGATGCAGGGCTGAGGGATGCAGGGCTGAGGGATGCAGATCTAAGGGATGTAGATCTGAGGGATGCAGGGCTGTGGGATGCAGGGCTGAGGGATGCAGGGCTGCACTACTTCACCCCCAATTTTGTCAGACACAACCCATCCCCGTGGCCCGGTGGCTGAGTGACTCCCCCTCATGCGGAGCATGGGGCTCTGAGGCAGAGATGAAAGCAGTGGGAAGGATATCAATCAGATGAACTAATAAATAAATAAGAGGGAGGAATAAATAAAGGCACGGGCGAGCTACGCCCGCATCCCGCCCGTGGCTGCTCAGCCCTCGGTGGATGCGGGGCGGATCAGCTGAAGGAGAAATCAGCTGCTAAAGCGGCGGGGAAGGAGCCGCTGACGCAGTGTTAATATTCATCACAGCCCCTCTCCCCTGCGCTGCCAGCCAGACAAAAGCAGGCGGTGCCGGCAGCCTGGGGTGGGCAAGGGGCTGCAGGAGGGATGGAGGTGGGTGCCCACCCTGCTGCTGTTTGCCCAGCCCAGCTGGCAGCAGGCACGGGGACGTGGCACGGTGCTGCACTGCCAGCCAAAACCGCGGCAGGAGGCTGCAGGGATGCTGAGGCTGAAATCCGGGCTCTCCTCTGCAGTGAAAGCCCGGGTGGCACAAAGTCAGCCCAGCCCCATCCTCCCAGCAGCGCTGGGAGCCTGAGCTCCAGCACATCCTTCTGCCTCAGGCACCTCCCAGCAGCTTTGGGTGCTTTTTCTTTATGCAGCTCCCCATCTCCACCTTGACCACTTGTCGTGGTTTGAGAGGAAGTGGTCAGGGACCAGGTTGCACATGGTGGATAATGCAAAAAGATGGAAGAACACGATGTGTACCTCAGGTAGATCCGATTGTTGGGAGAGACCTATGTGTAAATATCCCCGTTTGCTGAATGTTATTACCATTGTCTGTGTACAGCTGTATACTGGATGTATAATGTATTTTCATGGGGGCACTGGCATTGTGCCAGCGTCAAGCCATGGCACCACTACACTAAAACACGCCTGGTTTTAGAAGTGAAAGGGAAAAAGCCAAAGCAGAAGCGAGCCCAGGATCTCTGTGGGATGCCCGGCGCTTCCAGCCAGCCCCGTGCACATCAGCAGCTCTGCTGCAGCACTGAGTGCACCCTGAGGACGCCGGGGTTGCTGTTCGGTCACCTTGCGCTGACACCTCCCTGCCCGTTCTGAGCCTTCTGAGCAGGGAGAGTGCTAAATCAGCCTTTACTCTCCTCACTTAACCACCAGCCAGGCCTGCTTGTCATGCTGTGACATCGGGGGACTCGGACTCTCCTTGTCTTGGCTGACATTGATCTCCTGCCGGGAGGGAGCCGGCCACTGCTCCTGCACCATGAATGCTAAAGCAAGTGGAATAAAAGGGAAGAGCTACCTTGGGAAAGTGGTCACCTGCAGCTGGCTGAAAGAATGAGTTTTATTCTGTTTTATTCTGTATTTTTTTTGCTGTTCTTTACTTGGAAGCTTGCAGCTCAGGAGCAATGCTTTTTCTTGCCTTAAGAAACAATTGCCTCACTTTGCTGGGCACTTAACCTGCTCCATTTCTGAGATCTCGCTTTAACAGATGGCACTTGCCCATCTCTGCAAAGCCCTGCAACATCCTGAGGTGAAAGGAAATGCCAGACCTTGCTTAGTTTTCCTCATCCCTTCCCCTAAGTGATGTCTCTGAACAGGAAAAGCAGCAGATGTGAGGCACAAACCAGAGCTGGTGCTCTCTTGAGTCTCATCCTAACTCTGAAACCCAAAAACCCTTCTGGACCCTGGTTTGCAGAGCTGAACCCCTTACCCTCCAAAGAGCCAGCACCAAGGTCCATCATGTCCCTTCTCTGCCTCTGGGCCCAAAACCATCTCAGAGCAGATAATTTTTTAATGCTCAGAGCTTTCGCCTCTCTATTCTCTCTGTTCATGTCTGTTTCCTGCACTTTCTAAGTGTTTAATTGCAACAACAGGCTTCTGTGGGCTGAAATAATCACCCCACAAGAGCTGTCCAGCGGAGGAGAGTGAGAATCTTTGCTGGAGCCAGGACAGCTCTGGGAACTGTCACTCAGGTTCACTTCTCCTGTGCCTTCCCTTCTCACGCTCATGGGTTATTTTTACATTTTCTCTTATGTAACCAGGTCAGGGTCTGCTCTGGTTTCCACTTTGTCTGCAGCCAAAGGGAAAAAAACCCACTATGAATTCAAGTGATGGACTTCCAAATGATTGCTTTTCAAAGTGTCACCCCGGGTCTTTGCGTGGCACCTGAGTGGGAATAGCTTCAGCCTCTGGGGAGCCCTGGGGAATAACCAGCAAAAAACCTCCAAACTGAGTCCAAAATGGCTTTAACCAGTCTCTAGTTACATTGTTCCTGTGGATGCTGGGTTTCTGACTCTCCTGTGCATGCCCCAAAATCATCCATGAACATCCTGGGGGTGCTACAACCACAGCTCCACCAGTGCCCTTGGTCAAGCACTGCTGGGTGTGTGCCCAGCGCCTCTTCTGCCCAAACCAGCACAGGATGCATCTGGAAATGCCATTCCAAACATCCCATATGGGAGCAGGGGATCAGAGCCCAGGCCAAAGGCATGTTTGCACCCCAAGGAGAAGATTTCCCAGCCTGGCAAACCATGCCACAGCTTCCCACAATGGCATTTCCAAAAGACTTTCTTTGATGAACTTGGTGCTGTTGATAAATCTTAAAGCAGCAATATTCATCCCATCCATCCATCCATCCATCCATCCATCCATCCATCCATCCATCCAGTTCTCACCCTCATTTCTCCTGGGCCAGTGGGGGACCCCTGGTGCTGCAGGGCTGTAAATATCAATTGTTCTAACCCCGTTAGAGCCTAATAGGCTCAGCAATAGCTACTGAGGAAAGGGCCTGACCCCGCTCGTCAGCAGTCATGACATGGAACAGCTATAGCATGTTCAGGGTATGCAAAAGGCTTAAATGCACATTTAATGGTTGTCAGGCAGCAGTTCCTATTAATATAAAGACAGTCACATCCCAGGGCTATGGATAAAAGAGCTGAAAAGCACGGAAGAAAAATGAATTTATTTCAATGGATGTTGGCATGATCAAGAAACGACTCAAACAGCTAAAGCTGCTCTGCTCCTGACATGCTGAGACATTGAAACTTGGATAATTAGTACAAAAGTTTCCTTGCCCATGTGACTCAGATCTTCAATTATTGACATTTGAGTTCATTATCATTTATGCATTTTCTTTATTTGTGTTTTGCCCAGGAAAAAGCAGCACAACTCAGGCAGATAATTTGTTGTTGCTTTGCATATCTGCTTTCCAGCATTAAATTTTTATATCTCCTCCATCAAAACCAACTGAACTACGAGCCCTCTCAGCACCCTAATACCATAATACAAATAACTGCAACCTCCTCCCACAAAAGATTAACCCCTCACTATGTCCATGACTCCCCCTTCCCATCTATTTAAAATGAATAATCTAAGAATATTTACCACCATTTCAAGACTCAGTGAAGAAGAAATCTCCCTCATTCCACTGAGCAAAGAAGAATTCTCCCTAATTCCATTGAGTAAAACACAAATTAAAGGCAAACCAAAAGCTGACTTAATTTTTCAGCTCTGAACTATTTTGTCCAGGAGTGTCAGTTCGTCCTCTCCCATCATGTTTAGGACAGACCTTTTGTAAATCTTTGTAAAGACTCAGTTTGGCTCTCCTTGCAGGCTGCACAATGTGACTAATCTCAAAATTGATAAATTACAACCAGGAAGGCAGAGCAAAACCCTTTGCACGGACACGAGAAATTATTTCCCTGTCATACGGAGTTTCCTTTCCCCCTCCTTTCTTTCCCTTTTGTGTTGTCATCTTCATTTGAAGAACCTTCCCAAGACTTGAAAAGGTCAGTGCCCTCGTATTTGGGACACAGGATTAGAGGTGACAGAGCTGTGTTGAAAGACATAATTGAGCCTGGGCAGCTCAGGAGATTTCAGTCTGCCCAGGGTTTGGGCAGCCCTGGCCCTTTGAAGGATCTAAAAGGTGTTCGTGGAGGGAACAAGGATGCTGGAATTTCAAAAAGCTGCAGGCGAGCTCCAAAGGTAATTAATAGAGACTAATTGGTCTCGAGGCCCTGGATAGTGGCTCTGTGTGCAGCCCTCAGTGCTGGCACTGCTCCTTTGTCCTGCCCAGGATCCTGCTCAGCTGCTGTGCTCAAGTGGTTGCAGGGACAGAACAGGCAGGGACAGGAGGGACAGGAGGGACAGGAGGGACAGGAGGGGATGTCAAAGGACAGGAGGGATAGGAGGGATGGGAGGGACAGGAGGGACAGACATGGACAGGAGGGACAGACATGGACAGGAGGGACAGGAGGGGCTGTCAAAGAACAGGAGGGATAGGAGGGATGGGAGGGATGGGAGGGACAGGAGGGACAGGCAGGGATAGGCAAGGACAGGAGGGACAGAAATGAACAGGATGGACAGGAGGGGATATCAGAGAATAGGCAGGGACAGGAGGGACAGGCAGGGACAGGCATGGACAGAAGGGACAGGAGGGGCTGTCAGAGAACAGGCATGGACAGAAGGGACAGGAGGGACAGGCAGGGAACAGGCAGGGACAGGAGGGACAGGCAGGGACAGAAGGGGCTGTCAGAAAACAGGCAGGGACCGGAGGGACAGAAGGGACAGACAGGGACAGGAGGGAAAGGAAGGCACAGGGAGAGACAGGCAAGGACAGGAGGGACAGACAAGGACAGGAGGAAGAGGAGGGACAGGCAGAAAACAGGCAGGATCAGGCAAGGACAAGAAGGGACAGGAGAGATAGACAGGGACAGGCAGGGACAGACAGGGACAAGCAGGTGCTGTCACTGCAGCTGGTGCTGGTGACAAAAGACCAGAAATCTGCATGGGTGCCTAATGTGGAGTCTCTGCTCTCAGCCAAAGTGCAATGGTGATGCAAAAAAACCCCAACCCCATTTGATCAGGAGTGTTCTGATCAAACCCACCACCACCCCTGGGATGAGCTGGTGGCCCCAGCTGGAGTTGCCCAGTGCCTGCCCCTGCCAGCAGGAGGTACAGCCTCTCTTTGCTTTTCACTGAGTGCAGGAACAGTTTTTAAAGGTCTATTAGGAATAAATTTGGCTGATTTCAATGTTAATTGCACATTTTTGTCCCTGGAAATGCTCAAGGCTGGGTAGAACAGGGCTTGGAGCAATCTGGTCCAGTGAAAGTGTCCCTGCCCATGGAGGTTGGAAGTGGATGAACTTTAAAATCCCTTCCATCCTGACACGTTCTATGATTCCAGTGCTGAAAAGTGGAGACATTGCATTGCACACATCAATATTGCCCTTGTCCTATTTCTGCTGTGTTAAGGTCCATTTCTGGCAGGAGCAGGCAGGGATCCTGCCCAGGGCAGCATCTCCCAGCTGGGCTCTGCAAGCTCTTAGAAGGCAACCCAAGACAAAACTGTGAGGAACAAACAGAGGTTCAGAACCCAGGTCTGGCCTTTCTCATGCTTGAGGCTCAGGGGCAAAGAAAGTGAAAGGAAACCACAACAAAAAGCAGTGCTGTGATTTAGCCTGACATTCATTTCAGCAGAGGAAAATCCTTGCAGCAGCACAGCTCAGGCTGACTGACAGCAGGGGGTTTGTTGGATGGGCATTAGGTGAAGGAAGATGGGAAGCATCAACCTCCACAAGTCAGTTTTTAAAGTCTCTGAGAGCAAAGTAGCAGCTGACTTCAGTGGAAGAAGACCACAAAAAAAGATCCATTATTTCCTTTTACACTCCACAGTCAGTGAATCCTGCTCACCAGGCAAATATGGAAAGAGGGAGAGGAAGAAAAGGAGTTTTCCATGTGTGGCTGAAGCTGCCCCTTCCCTCACTCAACCCATCAGCAGAGAAGAACCTGAGACATTGAGCACAGCCTGAGGAATGCACCCCCTGAAAACAGGCCCTATAATGGGTACATTTCCCTTCATTTTTTTAATAATCTCTTTTTCCACAGTGCCCAGCCCTCCCTCCTTTCTCATCACACTCTTCACTACACCCTGTCTACTTAGCAGAATAAATGGCTGAGCTGCAGCACTGAGGGCTGGAATGGCTGCTTGCTTTGCTAATGGGCTCTCCTTGCCACATGGCAGCCAAGGGGTTAAACAGATCCTGGCAGCTCCACTGATGCCTCAGTTTTGGCTTTTATATTTTTCAGATTCTGTGCTGCTTTAGTGTGTGGGTCTGGGCTTCACATGAGGGGATGTGAGCTCTGTGCACAGAGCAGGGAGACAAAACAATTCCTGCTCCAGCTGGGCACCAAGGACAAATGATCCAAATCTCAGCCCAAGAGCACAAACACCGTGGGCTGGAGAGAGAAAAACAAGAATGGGACTGGATGGGCTAAAGCTGGAATGGGACAATGAACTGCAAGGTGCAAATGGAGCAGAACTGATCACAGTGAGAGACCCCGTGCCCGGTTGTGCATTTTGGGACCATTTTGGTTCATCTTGGGTGCAGCCCTGGCTGGGCTCTTGTGCTGCCCAAGGTGGATCCATTGAGGAGATCCTTTTCATAAATCCCTGCTTTATTCTGTAACTCTGTCCAGCCTCTGCTCTGGGTCAGCCTTGAGGAGCTGAGCCCAGCAAGAACTGGGTGCAGGCAGAGCTGCAGGGATGTCTCCAGCCTGGAAAGATTTTATGGCAGTGACTTTTGGGTGCCCTGGGCCACCCACAAGTAGTTGAAGGGCCAAAGCATCTCCTGGTGGTGTTTGCCTTCTGAATTCTCACCCTTCAATAAAAGCAGGATCACAAATACTCCTTTTATGTTTTACAATTCTCACCACTGAGTAAAGCCCTAGGTTGAACAGCTCCTGAAACCATGGCCACTGCCAGAGCTGCTGCATGTCCCTGGCTACCTGGGATGGGGAAGGGACCCCTCTGTGGCTGGAAAACCAGGGAAAAGCAGGGAGCTTCCCCAGATGCAGCAGCTGTGAGTGGGACACAGTGGGGTACAAGGCAAATCTCCAGCTCTGCCCTGGGGCTCTGGTGCCTGCAAGCTCTGCCCCAGTTCCTGCTCCTGCACCCAGACTGTGGGAGAAAGAGCCCTCAGCAGTCTGTGGGTGCTCACATCTGTCCAGCCTGAGCCAGGGAGGCTGTGACAGCTGGGCAGAATTAAAACACAGGATCTGTGGAGAGTGTTTCTGGTTATATCTCTAATGATGCCAATGTGCCCCCCTCCACTGAGCACTCACTCCCTGTCCATTCCAGGGATTAGCCTTTCCTACCCATCCCTGTGTCACCACATTTCCTTACAAAGCACAGTTGCTTATTGCAACGCTTCCATTTGGTTTTTATTTTTATTTTTCTATGACTGCAACATGCCTTACGTAGATTTTCTGGAAGCCAGACTACCCTAATGTGGCTGTTGGAATGCTTTGGGAAGCAGTGTCTGAAAGCAAGGATGCTGTTGGGGGGCTGGAGAGGGTGGTGTCCTCTTCCCAACCCTGGCACTGCCCAGCTGGGTGACTCTGCTGCCTCCCATATCCTCTGCTGCCTCCCATATCCTCTGCTGCCTCCCATATCTACAAGGCAAGAGTGATAAGCTCTGGGAGTGTGTAGTGAGGCTTAATTAAAGTGGGAAAGCACTTCAAGCTCCTCAGCACGAGCAGTTTCAAATAAAACCCACGGTAATAACAAGCTGGTTACAGCATGGAGCAGTCTGGAGGAGGGACAGTGACACACAGCAGTGGCAAGGTGGCTTAGAGAGCCCCCACATTCCAGCCTGGCTTTACCGTGGTGAAGACCTGAGCTCCTGATGTTGCTGGGAAAAAAAATTATTTTCCTTTCCTTTCCTTTCCTTTCCTTTCCTTTCCTTTCCTTTCCTTTCCTTTCCTTTCCTTTCCTTTCCTTTCCTTTCCTTTCCTTTCCTTTCCTTTCCTTTCCTTTCCTTTCCTTTCCTTTCCTTTCCTTTCCTTTCCTTTCCTTTCCTTTCCTTTCTTTTCCTTTCCCCTTTTCTTTTCCCCTTTCCCCCTTTCCCCTTTCCCCCTTTCCCCTTTCCCCCTTTCCCCTTTCCCCCTTTCCCCTTTCCCCCTTTCCTTTCCCTTTTTTTCCCCCTTTTCCCTTTTCCTTTCCCCATTTCCTTTCCCCTTTCCCCTTTCCCCTTTCCCCATTCCCTTTCCTTCCCATGCAGCTTCTTAAAAAGAAAGCTTTACCAATCAGCACTGTGGGGGGCAAAAAAAGACCTGAACGAATCTGAAAACATTTCTTTGTTGCTCCTGCTTTCTGTGAGATCTCTTGTCCTTTGTTTTGATGATAAAAATCACCCTTTTTTGATTATAAAAATCATCATTTTTTGGTGATAAAAATCCTCTCCTGGGGCATGGGGCTGGCAGTGCTCCTGCTGGCCCAGCCGGTGCCCTGGTGTGATCTGCAGTGCCCTGGTGTGATCTGCAGTGGCTGCAGGCAGGAGAGGCAGGGATTCCATCCCATTCCATGCCCCAGGTGCCCCAGGATGAGCTCTCAGGGCTGCTTTGTCCCAGGGTCAGTCTCCAGCAGCACAAGATCCTTGATTACAGATGGTCCAGATCTGTGTTCTTCTCTGTATCCTTAAGATAAACATGTCCTTCACTGTATCACCTACTCCATCATACACTCCTATCAAATGAGCCTTGCTGGCTCGTAAATTACTGTGCAAACCATTGCAAACAATAAAGGCAATTTTACTTACTGAACCATTAAATTTACATACTTAAATTAGACTCAACCAGACGTTGAGAGGGGACGTCTGGCGGCCAGACAAACAATGAATTTAGGGAAAGAGCTGCCTGTACTTCCCCACCTCTCACATGAAATTAATGAGGTGCTTCAATTTAATCATCATTAAAATTACATCTTTATTTAGTTACTTAGCAGAGTTTGACTCACTGAGTGGCGTGGAACGTGAGGTAATGCCTGGGACATCAACCCTTCCACAGAGGGAGGCAGGGGAGGCCAATCTCCCCAAAATGCCTTCACACCCACTGCAGACAGAGCAGGCACACCTGCCATGACCCCAAATCATTCTCCAGGTCTTACCATTAAGGTTAGACAATGAGGGAAGAGAAACAGCAAGATAAATTGAGTTTAGGATGGGTTTGAGGCAGGCAAACACAGCCACGTTATTCTTTAGACAACACCAACAAACAGGAAGCTCTTGCAGCATAATCAAAGTTCAGTGCATGTGACAGGGAGAAACTCCTCAGAAAAGCAGAGTTTGGAACAAAGGCTCAGGGAAATGGAGGCAGAGAGACAAGGCACCTGCTCTTGTGTGCAGTTTGTTTTATATTTGCTCCCACACACACAATTAACTCATCTCAGGATGCTCCTGGGCAGGGAGCATGCACTTGGTGGGCAGCACTTGGGGCAGTCACAGGGTGTTGCAAACCATGTCTGATTGTCACCTGTCACCATGATATTTTCTGAAAAACCCCTTTGTCAGGATTTTTCTCCTGAGAAGCCTCAGAAAAGAAATGTAAACAATAATTATGTGATTGCTTGGAATGTGGTTTGGAGGTTGCTTACCAACAGGTGCATCTTTGATTGGTTCCATGTGAATTGTTTTTAATTAATGACCAATCCCAGTCCAGCTGTGTCAGACTCTCTGGTCAGTCGCAGGTTTTTATTATCATTCTGTTCTGGCCTTCTGATGTATCCTTTCTCTTTGTTTAGTACAGTTTTAGTATATAATTTTCAATATGATACGATGCAATATAATATAATCGATATGATATGATATGATATGATATGATATAATATAATATAATATAATATAATATAATATAATATAATATAATATAATATAATATAATATAATATATGACATGATGAATAGAATAGAATAGAATAGAATAGAATAGAATAGAATAGAATAATCAGTCTTCTGAAAACTTGAAGTCAGATTCTCATCTCTCACCTCGTCCTGGGGACCCTCACAGCACCACAACAACTGGTGACCACAGTCACCTGTCTCTTTGTGTCCCAGGGGTGCAGCCCTCAGCCCTGTGAGAGCTCACAGCCCATAAACCCTGCTCAGGGAGGGCTCCTACAGCCACAGGCACTCACTCTGCCACCAGAAACTCGCCAAGAAGTGTCAGGGATTTCTGGGGACAGCAGCAAAGCCTGTAAGGGTCTGTGGGGACAAAGGAGGGATCAGACAGAGGGCAGAGGCTGCACATTTGGGAAGATTCAGTGCCTGGGGACCTGCTGCCTCTGCAGAACTGAAGATCAGGTAAGAAAGCAGAATAAAGAGATTACAGAGCCCTGTGGAAGTGCAGAGGAAATCAGTCCCCACTGTACTGCACATAACACATGCACGGAGTAAGAGATGGAAATCTTCCAAAGCAGGAGCCCAGTGACAAAGGTTGTTGTTCTCCCAAGGTCACTCAGGATGTCAGAAGCTTGGTGAGGTCTTCCTCAAAATCAGCAATGGGCTACAACAGCACAGATCTTTTTGTTACTTGGAAATATTTTCATCCCAAGAGTCTGATTCTCTGCTCCCCACTAGGGCTGTGGAGCTCAGTGATCTCAGTGGCCTCACTCTGGCTTGCTGCTGATGAGAATGAGCAAAATTAGACCTTGCTGAGTTCCCTGTGAAGAGATGAAACACTGGGAATCGCCACAGATACCCACAGCCCACATTACCTCCATCTGAAAGTCTGTGCTTCTCTTTGACTCATTAGATCACTCTTGCTCCAGCAGCAAAGAGAAATGAGCTCCCAGCAAGCCCAGACTATGGATAACGCTAACTGGGGGAACAGCAAAAACTGATTTATTTGGCTGCAAACACTGACTGTGTGCTCAGCTGCTTTCTGTGAGCTCTGTTTTCCCTTTGATGCCTGCACAAGTCCTGCACTGGCAGATGTTCTGTGCCACCCTGCACCACAGTGAGCAGTAAGAGCAGCTCAGTCCTCAAAACCACAGCTCAGGCAGGGTGTGGGGGCTTTGTTTGGCATCTCCTTTGGGCAGCATCTTCCCTCAGACAGGCAGGATAAATATCAGTTATGTACAGCAGGAAGCAGCACTCACACCTGAAAGCTTGCTGCATTAAAAAAGATAAAAAAAAATAAAAAAAGCCCACAAAAGAGTAAACATCAAACTGCCAAGTGCTTTTTACCTTCTGTAAATCAAAATACACTCTGGAAGTAAAACCTCCCAAATTACAGCAGGCGAGATGAAACATTAACCCTCCAGGAGTGGGGATGGCAGTGGCAGGGATGCACAGGCTGGAGCCAGAGCTCCAGTTTGTCTACATTAAAAATGCAACATCAGCAGAGGTGTCTGAAAGAGTCATTTATCAACTCCTGGATTAGAGAGACATCTTAAAGTAAGTGCACCATTTATACGCACATATGCACAAATTGTCTGCCCTCTTTGTGCCTTGCAAAGTTCTCTCCAGTCCTCTGGGTAAATGTAGGGCCACAATGACATTAGGCATGGAAAATAGCAACCTTGCTCATGGTAACAGGGGGTACAATTCATGTGAGCAGCCAGGATGGAAAGTAATCTAATGTTGCAATTTCAGAGAAACAATATAGAGTCGCTCACATACATCATGATTAATGGCTGGATACCATAGTGTGAAAACCATTTAAAAAATGGCATTTTTTGTCACTGACAATGTTACACATATAGTAAAGGTCATACATGATAAGAGCATTATCCATATTTCTTCTGCAAACATGCTTAACCTTGTAGAGCACAATTCCCTGGAAGATTGGTGATCCATCTCCAGCTGCAAACTGCGCTCTTCAGAACCTGAGAAGGCCAATTTTACATTTATATCATTCCCATCCATGTACTGGCAGGCACTGGGAAGCCTGCATGAGCCCTTCCAAGCAGAAAGGGATGGAAATGTTTTACAGCAGCACCTCCTGGGGCTCTCCTCCCTCCACCTGACACCTGAGCTGTTGCTGGGAACACTTTCACCTTGCTGAAGCCGTGCTGGGAACAGTTTCCTGTAAATCCCCTCTCCAAAATCTGCTTGAGGAGCCCCTTTGGCACCTTCTGGCCACAGGGAGGTCCCAGCAGTGGGTGCACACTCCCAGTGGGGCTTTTCTTCTACCTGGCAGTGCTCAACACACAGGAAAGGGGCCAGGGAAGTCTCAACCCACTCAAGGATGACCTGGGAGGAAATCTGAGATGAGTCCCACAGAACACACATTTATCTTTTGGAGAGCTGCATTTAAAACACACAGATCCTGCCAAAGGGTTGGCTCAGCCTGTGGAAGAGAGTGGGATTCACCAGGTGAATAATTTTGGGTAAAATCCAGTCTGACACAGCCCCCACACATCATGTGGAGCCCACAGGTCTCGTCAGAATTGTTACAGCTGCAGCTGCAGCTTGCATTGTCCCCTAGACTCAACAAATGTTTATCATTTTAGTGTCATTAATAAATTTTGGAAGCCTTCTTTATGGCTTCAGGTTAAATGTAGTGTTCTTTTGGGGGTTAGAGTTTGTCAGGACAGAAAGTGTAAAATTCTCAGCAGCTAGGACTCTACCAAAAACCCCAGAGCACCAATGCCTGGAGCCTCACTGCAACTCTGCCTTGCAACTCTGGAGCTTGGCTGTCCTGGCTGGCATTTGGAGGAGCAACAAGCTTCACAATACATTTTGCAGCAGGTTGTGTGATCCTCTGGAAAGTGCCCAGAAAGTGGCACCAAGCTGCCCAAGTGCCATTGTCTGCTGGCTGGCACACAGGGGCAAGGGGAGCTTTTTTAATATGTAGTCATGTAGCTGGAGTTGTGGAGTCATAAAATCACAGAGTCCTAGAGTCACAGAACCACAGAATCACAGAGTAACAGAACTATAAAATCATAGAATCATAGAATAATAGAATCATGGAATCACAGAGTCACAGAACCACAGAATCACAGAATCACAGAACCATAGAATAACAGAATTATGGTCATAGAGTTATAGAATCACAGAATAACAGAACCATAGACTCATAGAATAATAGAGCCATAGAATCATAGAATCAAAGAATCACAGAATCATAGAATAATGGAATCACAGAGTCATGGAGTCACAGAATCACAGAATCATAGAATAATAGAGTCAGAGAATTATAGAATAATAGAATCACAGGATCAGAGAATCATAGAATAACAGAGTCACAGAATCACAGAACAATTGAATCATAGAATCATGGTCATAGAGTAACAGAATTATGGCGTCATAGGATCACAGAATTATAGAATTACAGAATTGCAGAATAACTGGGTTGGAAGAGACCTTAAAGATCATTCAGTCCAACCCAGCCCCAGCACCTTAACTAAACCCTGGCCCCCAGTGCCACATCCAGGCTTTGTTAAACACACCCAGGGATGGGGACTGCACCACCTCCCTGGGCAGCCATTTCAGAACTTATCACTCTTTCTATAAAACACTTTTTCGTAAAATCCAGCCTATATTTCCCCTGGTGCTGCTCTTAGTGTCCTCTGGTTCTGTCAGTGCTGCCTGGAGAAAGAGACCAGCCCCATCATAGATTCATATTCATGGAATGGTTTGGTTTGGAAGGGATTTTAAAGCTCATCTCATTCCAATCCCCACTACCATGGGCAGCACCTCTGCTGGTTGTGAGTTCATTCCTCACACAGGGCACCACAAAATGTTGGGTTTTGGTTTCTTTTTTTTTCCTCCTATTGACATGATATTTCTTATTTAGGCTCAGATGTTTATTATTTCATATCTATATTACAGCTTTATGTGGTGTGAGTTTTGTAGTATTTAATAATATAGTACAAAATGGTTCACTATCTTTTTTTACAAGGCATTTTAAGGCTAAACAATCTAATTAAGAAATTACATCTAAATTATTTTTACTTTAAACTTAATAACTGATCTTTCTTGTCTAATTACAAAACATCACTCAAAGCCATGAAGAAGAAGGTGAAGAAGAAGGACTAGCTACCACCCTAAAACTTCTATCTTAGTTTTATAGATATTGCTATATTCTAAAACCTTAAACTCCAAGTTTTCCACCCTGTGATACTGCACACTCTTATTCAAATTATACCCTCATAATCTTAGTGTTATCAATCAATTTTGGAGGCCTTCTCCATGGCCTTAGGTCACATATAGTGTTCTTTTTCAGCACAGAAAGTTGAGAATTCTCAGCATCCAAAATTCTAACAAGCTTCCACTAGGCCAGGTTGCTCAATGCCCCATCCAAGCCCAACCTGAGCAGTCCTACCTGCCCATGTTTGAGTGAGCATTCACTGCTGTGTCACACCTTTCCCTGTCCACATTTCCCTGCTGGAACTGAGCTCTCCTGATTAACCTCAGCTCAGCTGCAATTCAGAGTTGTGCTCTGCACCAACAAGATCTTAAAGACATTGTATGAAAATGTCATTATTCCTACAGCAAACAAACCCCTGCCTGAAACAAATATTTGTGTAAATAAAGCTTGTTGCACTGGTTAGTTTAAAGCACCTCTTCAAGGGGTGGGTACCAGGACAGGGGCTCTGCTCACTGGTGCTGTTTCTCTTCAGCAGGGCACAAACACAAAAATGTGCCACAGCAGCCCCTGGGGCAGGCTAGGCAGCAATGCAGCTCAGAGCCCCTGCATGCAGGATCTCTGCTAACAAATAATCTCCACTATAAAAAGCTCAGGGATGCTGTTAAACCTTGCTGGAGCAGGGTGAGTGCGAGTTCAGAGGCTGCAGGCAGCATCTCCCCCCATCCCCAGCTCCCCAGCAGATCTGCCCTGCTCTGCAGAGGAGAACATGATCTCACTCCTGAGGAATTTCCTCTGTGGGAGACACTGGAAAACGGCTCTGGTGCCTTGTGACCACCTCCTGGAGCACAGCCTTCGCCCAGCCGGCTGCCAGATGGGGCTGGAGCACCCCGAGGCATTCAGGGGGTGACCACATCAGCGGCAGTCCCTGCCAGCCCAGGGATTTGTGCTTTGCTTGGAAAAGTGTGAGCCCAGATCTCCTGACCATGTGTCCCCAGCAGCTGGCAGGGCTCAGCCCCTCACACAGCCCAGGGCGGCAGGGAGGGATGGAGGGGATGGAAGGGATGGAGGGGACAAGGGGACATTTCCACTCTGGCATTTGCAGCTTGTCAGTTCAGCTTTTGCTTTCTGATGTGAGCAGCACTTCCCACTGCGCCCAGGGTGGGAAAGCTTTTCCCCAGAGTAGTTTGCAAAGACTGGCTGGACCAAATTATTCTTCTCATCATGAATGCCTCTGTCTCTGAGCCACCTTACCCATGCAGATACTCAAATGTTATTAATATGAATGAGTGCATCTTGTCTCGGGGTGTCTCGTGGTAGAAGCCATTTCAGAAACACTGGGAGGGTGGAGGGAAGGAGAGAATACAATCGAGCATCCCTGGTTGCATCTGTCCTATTCCTCAGATGACAATTTCCCTCTCCCAAGAGCACCACAGACTAGAGGCACTCACAGATTATACATCATTCAGTCTTTTGCTTTGCAAAATTAGCTTTCTTAGCAAGGAAACAAAGGATTTGCTGTATTGGATCAGGCTACAGACGTTGCTGCTGCTGCATCCAAGCTCTGGCACTTAAGAAACACGGCAGATCTCCCTCCTCTGGTTGTGCTGGCCAAGTCCCTGCCTGGGGAGCTGCATGCACAGGCAGAGATTGCTTCCAGATTGCCACAAAAATTCATCTGATGCTCAGTAGCAGGTAGTTTAACTTCTCTCCTAATTTTGTCATCTTACAGACCCACAAATGGCCAACATTATTTAGTCCTTTTAAAAACTCAGCCAGAACGTTTATCTCAATAAGTGCCTTCGGCGCTGCCCTCCATAAAGCTGACTGCACACCACATAAAAGGAGGGTTTCCTTTTACTCCTGCAGAATTTACTGGCCTGCACGGTTTACTTTACAGCTGTTAATACAATGAAAGCTTTTGTAAGGAGAGGATGGTGCTGGGGAGTGGGGCAGGAGCTCGCAGAGGAGCAGGATAACAGCCTGTGCCTAATGCAGGGCTCCACATGCCCGGCCCGATGGGAGGAACATAACTCATAACACATTTAATGGAGGAGAGGGACTGCTGAGGACTCCCCAGAGGGTCACACACAGCCTTTCCCACCAGCTCTGGCAGCGGGGGATGGAGCAGGGAGGCTTCTCTGGGGCTGCACCAGCAGCTTTTAATCCTCCCCATCCTATGCAAAGGAGGGATGGAGGGGGCTCCTGCCTGCCGAGCCTGCAGCTCCCTGCGGAGCCAAGGAGAAGAGTTCACAGCCAGGGAGAAATATTAAAGGTGATGCACAGCCTTGTGTCTGCAAACATGGGCTGAGCGAGCTGGGAAATGCCAGTGTCTGACATGCCAGCAACAGCCTTTTTTCTACTGACCTTTAACTCCTCCTGGCCCAAACCAGAGCACTCCAGGCACGCTGCTGTGTTTTACAAAGCCTCGGATCAAACACGCAGCCCAAGGCATGGAGAAGAGGTTGCTTTGGGCATGAGCAGACGTGAGCAGCTTTGCCTCGTGTTATCCTGGAAATGCTGGCACTGAGGTGGCACTGAGAGCCTCCCTTCTCCTCCACAGATCTGCTCCAGGGGCTCCACTTGGAGTAAGGGAAGTGTTCAAAATAGGTTAGAAACTGTTGTGAAATAGTTGAGAATTGTTAAGCATGTACTGTTAGTTTGGTTGTTATATTGTAAAAGGGGTTAAAAGGGTAGTTATAAGAAATTACACTTCAGTAAAGTGCAGCACCCCCCAGCCTGGACAGAACTGTAATGGCCAATCGAGCGCCTTAAACATTCATGGAAATGAGGGATCCAAAAAGAAACAAATCCAAAGGGACAAAAACAGGATAAAAAGGGGGATCTGACCCAGGGAAGCTGTGGGATCTCAGCACCTCAGGATGGAGGTGCAGAGTGGCCGAGAACACCCTTGGGGGGCTCGGGAGTCCTGGAATGTTGCCAGAAGTGTCTGGTGGCTGGACTTTGATCCGACACAGGAGACGACACCTGCATGAGGACTGGGAAGGTTTCACTGGGTGAATGGTGAAGGGATAAGTTAGTTAAAGTGTAAAACACAGGGTTTAGGATTTTGGTACAGGGGGGTCTAAAGAAGTAAGATGGAGGAATTGGGGCGTGTCCTGTTCTTCTTCTTCTTCTTCTTGGCCTCCATCTTCTGTGGTGATGGTGGCACTTTGGGATTGGTTATTACTAAAAGTGCACCGGTTAATAAGGGTAGAAGGTATTGGGGAAAAATGATAAATATTGTACACGTAACTTCGGGTATAATGATAAGTGACCGCCCCGGGGGCTCGCAGTGTGCCCATGGCTGACTTGCTGTGCAGACCTCTGTCGGGCTGAAAGAAAATCTTTTAGATAAACAATTAATAAACACCGAGACTGAGACAAGATCAGAAGTCTCTCCTCGTCCTTTGAAGCGCCGGGCTCTTCAAGGCCATCCCTGGGCCTTTCCAGGCCACCTAAACAGCACCGAAAACTTACAGGAAGCTGTGCTGTTCCCCTGGAGCATCGGGGCCATCGCTGCTGAGCAGCCCCAGCGCCGGCGCTGCTCCATCCTTGAGGGAACGCTCCTGCTCAGCCCAGGCCCCCTTGCTTTGGGCCTTTCTTTTTATTATAACAAATGCTGAAATCACTTTAGCACTGGGAGCCTGCTCTCGTTTTTAACATGTACTGTTAGTTTGGTTGTTATATTGTAAAAGGGGTTAAAAGGGCAGTTATAAGAAATTACACTTCAGTAAAGTGCAGCACCCCCAGTGAAAGGAGACAGCCTGGACAGAACTGTAATGGCCAAGCAAGGCCTTCAACCTTCATGCAAATGAAGGATCCAAAAAGAAACAAATCCGAAGGGACAAAAAACAGATAAAAAGGGGGATCTGACCCAGGGAAGCTGTGCCATTCCTCTGGAGCATAGGGGCCATCGCTGCTGAGCAGCCCCAGCACCGGCCCTGCTCCATCCTCAGATCCTCGTTGGGAAGGCCGGGGCCCCATTGCTTTAGGCCTTTCTTTTTTATTATAATAAATGCTGAAATCACTTTAGTGCTGAGAGCCTGCTCCCATTTTTAACATGTACTGTTAGTTTGGTTGTTATATTGCAAAAGGGGTTAAAAGGGGAGTTATAAGAAATTACACCTCAGTAAAGTGCAGCACCCCCACCAAAATGAGCCAGCCTGGACAGGATTGTAATGGCCAATGAAGCACCTTAAACCTTCATGCAAATGAAAGATCTCAAACAGAAACCAATCCAGAGGGACAAAAAGACAGGATAAAAAGGGGGATCTGACCCAGGGAAGCTGTGCTGTTCCCCTGGAGCATCGGGGCCGGCATTGCTCCATCCTTGAGAGAACGCTCCTGCTCGGCCCGGGCCCCCTTGCTTTAGGCTTTTCTTTTTATTATAATAAATGCTGAAATCACTTTAGTATCGGGAGCCTGCTCTCATTTTTGAAGGAAACCTTCCCAGCTGCACACAGACGGGAAAATTCGGTGTTTCCAAAAGGCACAAATTCAATCTCTAGGGTAAAATCGGTGTCCTGGCTCTTTGGGAGTGCTGCCCATCCCTGTGCAAGAGGCAGAGTGGTTGTTTGGGATGGGTGAGAGCCCTTGTGCCCACACAACCCCGAATCACACAGCTGCACATGGGCAGCACCAGCTCCACAGGGACACACGGGAGGGTGTGCAGGGAAAATCCCAAAATCCCGGAGCCCTTGGAGCGCTCTGTGCTCAAGTGTGTGGTGACACACACACACTCTGTGAGCCTGCCGGGAGCTCAACGTGGATTTTGCAGCAGCTCCATCCTCCCCACAAACCCAGAGTTAACTGCTGAGAGTGCTCTCTGCCATCTTTTGTGAGCCGGGAACCAGGAACGCTGCATAAATCATTATTCTTGCTAATTACCAGGAAACATCAAACAAGACAAGCATTTTACTCCTCATCACTGAATTTTGTTATGCTAATTAGAGTTGTATAAGCTGTTGCTATTAAACCTGGAGAGTCAGAAAAACATTTGCATTAATACCCACAAAGCTGCATCAAAACCTAGTTATTAGTATTTCAATGAGGTTCAGGTTACAGGGAAGCTGCTGCCATTTCAGGGGCTGGTTTGTTGTTTTTAAATCCTGCTGTGAGAGAAAATATAAATAAATGCAGGGTGAGGCCTCATGCAGACAATACTCCTTTTATATGGGGAATTAAAAAAATAAGACAACTTTGATCAGGAGGGGATCTAGAAGTGAGGGGGAGAAGGGAAGGCAGAGCAGTGCAGAGATTTTGGTGCTCTGCATTGGGGCTGCTCAGCCAGGGGATGCCAGGCTGGGGATTTCTTTTTGGGTTTCTGAGTTGCTGCAGCTCCCAGGCACTTTGTTATATCTGAGTGGTTTGGGTTTGACTCTCTGGAAGGCAGCTGGGAGGAGAAGCTGGGCTCCTTCTTGGAAAATCACCTGAGTTTGGCTTCACCTACACCTTGTGCATCCCAGTGACACCAGCAGGATGGGGAGCAGGATTTCTGGGTACCAAAACACACACACCAAGCCACACATCTAAACTTTGTGGGGAACCAACTCTGTAACAGGAATTGGCAATTCCTTCTTTTTAGTGCCAATCACAGCAGCCGAGTGTTTCATCTGAAGATCTCACAGCACTTCAGAAAGGCAAATTATTCCCTCATGTGCCCCTTTAATACAACAATTATCACCATTTAATGCATCAAATACATCTGAAAAAATTAGAGGAGTCCAAACAGGCAGCTTGGGAGCAAGGGAAGGGTATTTTATCCCCTGAGGCCTGAGTGCAGGAGTTTCATTTTGGTGAGCTGTTCACAAAGGCACACTCACATTGATGATTTCCATCGTGTGGATGTGCTCATATTGCAGCAATTGCAGCTAACCTTGTCCTGCACTGGGGGTCTGTGACAGGTTCATACACAACAGAGGGAACCTGTGGGGGAAGGAGCTGGGGTGTAATTCAGGTTGGGAGCATCCTTATGCCAGAAAAAGTCAGAAAAATGCCAGAAAATGCAAGAATATTTGTGGGAAGGAGCTGGGGTGTAATTCAGGCTGGGAGCATCCTCATCCCAGAAAACGCCAGTTTGTTTGACCTGGGTGAGAGGCACTGTCCTTCTTTCCAGATACTTGGAGATGGATGGATGGATGGATGGATGGATGGATGGATGGATGGATGGACTCCATCCATTTGCATGTTCCCCAGCCCCTTGGCTCAAATCACACCAGGTTCTTTGCCTGGCATTTATTCCCCTGTAAGGAGCAGACCCTATTGACAGCTTAAAGAACACATCTGAGCTGTCTCTGTGACCCAAGCGCTGTTCTATTGATGGAGGGGAACAAATTTTCTGTTTTCAGTGTCCATTTGTCAGGTTGCTGGAGAGAGAGAGCCACACACTCTCTCACTGTATATTTCTATCAAAGAAATAAAAAAAAATTAAGGAAAGAGAGGTCTGTGTTGCCTTTTCCCTTGCTGGTGGGAAGCTCAGGTGAATTGAGCAGTGCTGTGCCTGGCTGATGATGAATTGTGGTGGCAGTGCCTGTGCTCCATCATTCTGCTGATGGGGAGGAAGGTGGATGCAGAGCAGGGGCCATCCAACACCTCCCTGTGCTGGCCCTGAGATCTGGGATGCTCCTGGAAGGGTTCCCAGCCCAGGGCCACCTCCTCTCCCCCAGCACAGAGCCCATCACATATGGGTTTCTCTGGGTCTGGATTGAAGGCACTTGAGACAGTAGTTCATGTTGGGACTCAGTGTTTATTGTTTCTTATCAGTAAAACAGTCTCACTACTGTGAGTTCTGCAGCTTTCATTAGAAGGCACAAAATGGCCAACAATCTCTTGTTACAAGGTCTTTTAAGATTAAATTAAGAACTGACACCTGGATTATTTTCCGTTTTAACCCAATAACTGATCCCACAGAGCCCCCAGTGGGGACTTTTCTGCCCAGTTACAAAATGCCACCCAAACCCATGAAGAAGGAGGAAGAAGAAGCATGAAGAAGAAATCCAGGGTGACACCCTGTGCCCTCCATCTTGCTTCCATCCACAACACACTAGAAATCCCAAAACCTCAATTTCTCACCACGTGATACACCTACACTGCTCTCTATAATCTATTTCACACTTTTGTGGATTCCAGTCTATCTTGAAGTCTGGGAAACTTTCTCCATGAATGAGGGTCAAAGTCAGTGCTGCCCTGGGGGTCAGGGCACCCCAGAGCAGACACAGAAATATTCCCTGTGCCCTGGGTTTGCACAATCACACACTCACTGTGCACCCTCAGCATCCTCTCCACCTTTGGGGACCAACCTCAGGTGCTTCTCTCCAGCCTCATTCCCTGCTGCATCCAGGGGAATATCCCACAGCTCTCTGCCCTCCAGGACAGGATGTTAAAGCCTCATTCCCTCCATCTCTGCCAGCATCAGTGTGAGGAGAAGAGCCAAACACAAGGCAGGCACCAGCACCAGCCCCACTCTAACACTGCATCCTCCCTAATCACAGGCAGATTAAAATAAAAAAATCCACATCAGCCATGCTGAGGAAAGGAGAACTCTAAGAAGGATGAGGAAAATGAAGACACTGTGAAATGCAATAGATGTCAACTTCTACTTATTTTTTAATTTCATCTCTTACAAGCTTTTTGGAAGCTAACATGATTAAGTTCTTCACACAATTTATTAGCATCTTGTTGGAAATCCAGCAGTATATTACACTGTCTGAGTAATCCAATTAGTAAAATGTATTTATTTAACCAGAATATTAGCTGCACACAATCCCAAATGAAGTAAAGTCCCTGATCCTGGGGTTCCTCTCACTTCCTGGAATTCATTTACCAGCTACAGGAAGGCTTTCTCTAATGAAATAAATATCAGCCCTATGTTTTTGGAATAATACAAGAACACCAATCTTTCTGCTCAGCTAACTGCTGCCTTTTTTTTTTTTTTTCCTGCAGCAGGTACTGAGGCACACAGATTTCACAGCAGCATAAAGGTTTTTCTGTTTTTCTGGCTCTTCCACCTTCCTCTCACCCCAAACCCAAGAACTTCCCCAAAAGCTCCCCCAATCCTACCTGGCTTTCCATTTTTTACAACTCCCAAATCATTCCCCAAAATTAAGAACACCCTTTTAATTTTTCATTCATGCAACCCATGTGCAAAAGCGAGCCTCGTACCTCTTTACCCTGATTTGAAAGAGCTTTGAAATAAAACCACTGTAGGAAACGAGGGCTCTCCAGCACTTTTTTCCCTCCTAATGAAGGAGCTGAGTGACAGCCCCCGAGGCAGGAGGGCTGGGGAGCCTCAGCAGCATCCCTGCCATGCTCAGGTGCTGCTCTGCCCCAGTGCTGAGCTAAGGGGGTGCAGACAGATGTGTGACAGCTTGGGGGGGGGGGGTGTTTTAGTGATTACTTCAGTTTTTTTAGCTCACTCCCCTCCTTGCTTTAATTTTGTTACTACCTTGGATGCTCTCAGCTCCTGACAGCACAGCATCCCCACTGGCAGCACCGGGGTGGCTGTCCCAGCCTGTGCCACCTCCTGGAGGGGACATGAGCGGTGCCAGCCAGGTGCCAGCAGGAGAAGGGGCAGAACTCAGCCCAGGGAACAGCCTGCTGTTGATCAATGGTGTTTTTCCAGAGCTGCTTCTCCAGTTTATCTTCATAAATTGGCTTAATTAATTCTTGTCCCCAGTGAGCAGCAGTGGGAGGTGCAGTCAGGAGCAGCAGCAAGGGCTGGAGCAGGGAGCTGAGGGCTCCCCTGAGTACTGGGGCAGATTTTGGGACTTTACCTGGCTTTGGGCTTGAGGGGAGCTGCAGGTGGGGTTGGGGGCTGCAGGTACCCTCATCTCCTCCCACCCAGCCAGAGAGTGGAAATAAAAACCTGGGGGTACTGTAGCATCCCTGGATGTGCATCCCAGGCACCCAAATCTGGGATTTAGGGAGTCTGCAGGTGGGGTTGGGGGCTGCAGATATCCTCATCTCCTCCCACCCAGCCAGAGGGTGGAAATAAAAACCTGGGGGTACTGCAGCATCCCTGAATGTGCATCCCAGACACCCAAATCTGGGATTTAGGGAGTCTGCAGGTGGGGTTGGGGGCTGCAGGTACCCTCATCTCCTCCCACCCAGCCAGAGGGTGGAAATAAAAACCTGAGGGTACTGCAGCATCCCTGAATGTGCATCCCAGACACCCAAATCTGGGATTTAGGGAGTCAGAACACACCAGATGCCAGCAGGAAAAGGCACAGAGGGGATGGATTTGCTTTACTTGCTCATAAACCCTTTTTCTCACACCTCATGGAGCACGATCATGCTCTCCATCTCCAGCAGCAGCTGTGAGATAACTCTGAAAGCCACAATGGCAGAGCTGGATGGAGAAGGAAGGGACTAATGGCCTGAGTTAATAATAGACATCATTTGCAATGTGCTTCCAAAAAAATGAAGGTCCTGAGGCAAAGGAGCTAATTTTGTGTTTCCTCTTGGATCCTCCTGAGCGCAGGAGAGGGGAGGAGGGGAAGTGGCTGAGCCAGACAGGCTCAGAGTGCCAGCCCTGTGATGCTCATTCACATGCAGAGAATTTGAGACAGATCCTCCCATTAATGCAAACAGGAATTACCCGTGTAATCTTGGGATTAGCAGAGCCCAAGGAATTATTTACATTTCCTAAATGAGGGAAACTGTATCGAGTGGGTGAGGCAGAGGCAGGAGCTGAGGTTGGGAGAGCGACTCTCTCCCTGTGAGTGCAGGAACCAGCAGCCTTTGCTGCCTTCAGAATGGGTTCACCCAGGGCTGCATTAAATATTTGGTGTGCTTGGATAAAAGCTGCTGCTGAGGTGCAAAGCAGACAGGCTGACTTGGGCTCATGGCCAGGGAGGGAGGCATCAAACTCCAACCCCAAATCCCTGCCTGCAGATCGTTCCTGCATCACAGGGTGCACCCACTCATCCTACACCAATGGTTACAGTAGCAACAGGAATAATTAAGACTAATTTTTGACTTTTTTACTTAATTTCTCTTGCAGAGTCTCTCTCACCACCACCTTGGGCAGTGTGACTGCTGGGTGGGGACACAGACCTGCTCCCTCCTGGGCCACATCCCTGTCACTGACAGCACCACTCTGAATTGGGGCTCCAATCACCCAGAGCATTCACCACATGGTGCTTTTCACCCTTCCCTCCTCCAAAGCCACACTGAGAGCCAGCAGCACCCTCAGAGCCCCATCTTCTCCCAAATCCTACAACACCCACCCATAATCACAGCAACCACAACAACAACAAGCCTCCATCCTTCCCACAGCACACGAGGAGTCAGCCTCCATTTCCAAACTAAGACATCTCCTGTGCTATTCTCCCTCCCCTCCAGACTAATAGCTGACAATGTATGCCTTCCACATTAATGATAAGGGTTCAAGGGGAAAGAGACTGCTCTCCTGTTTCGCTGACATTACACTCTCCTATGTACCCACCAACATACCCTAAGGCAACAGAACTCATAATAGGTTCCTCTAACTGCCTCCTGCATCAAATTTGACACTGGCTGCTTTCTTCTCCTTTCCCATCGCTCACCTTATAACTCTGTCATCGTCATTGATTTTGACTTAAGGAGAGAAAAAAAGCCCACCACCCAAGCCTCTCCCCCTGCTCCAGCAGCACCAGGGTGGTGAAGCACAGCTGCTGCTGGGACCTGGAGCAGGGCAGAGGGAGCCAAGGGGGCTGCTGCTGTTTTTCCTGAGTCTCAGTTGTGGAGGGACTGAGGCAGCACGCTGGGAGCATTTTCTGCACCCAGCAGAACCAACCTGGAGCCTCAGGACACCCCTGCTGGCTCTGGGGATGCTTCCCAGCTTGCAGGCAGCACTGCTCAGGTGCTCAGTGGATTTTTGCTCTGGGCTCGTGATTCATCTGAGCTCAGGATTTGTTAATTTTTTAAGCAGAGCTCATTTTTCCTTCTGTCTTTCTTCCCCAGAAAAGACTGCTGGAGTGATGTGGATGTCTGCACTGTGTCCCTCTGTGCACTGAGCCCTGTGACCTCCCCAAGTTCTCTGCACGGAGGGGATGCTGGGCCCAGCAAACCCTTGGCAGTGGGGAAGGGGTGAGTGCTGGGTTCACCACAGAGCCTTCAGTGGCAGCCCCAGGATGGTGACAGGAGTGTCCCATGGTATTGTAAATGCAATGAGGGGAGAGAATGATGAGGACTCCATCTTAGCAGAAGGCTAATGAATTACGTATATATTTTATTATATATATTTTATATTATAATAAAATTTATAACATGTATTTTATATGATAATGAAGTATAATATATTTATAATAAAGTATAACATATATAAAGTAAAATATACTTTATTATACTATATTATTCTACACTATATTACATTACATCTAAACTGAATCTGCCAAGCACTCCACTGCCCAGAATCTCATGACTGTCAGCAACAGTTTCCCCCTCACACCTGGATTCAGCTGGTCAGTGAATCAAAACACTCACACCAGAATCCAATCACCTATTCCCTTCAGGTAAACAATCTTCCACAATGCATTCCATTTGTGAACAACACAGGAGCAGTAAATGAGATAAGAATTGTTTTGATCATTCTTTGCTTCTCTCAGGTTCAGAGAATGTGAATGCCACACCATGGGACAACAATTCCAGCCCAACTCAGTTATCAGATGAACAAGGCTCTCAGAGAAGAGGGCCAGGCTCCCATGCCAGCACCAGACCCTTCCCAGCGCACAGACTGACTTGGGCTCATGGCCAGGGAGGGAGACATCAAAATCCAGACCCAAATCCCTGCTTGCAGATCTCTCCTACGACCCCCAGCCAGAGAATAACGTGCATTGACTGCATGATTCAGAAGGCTGAACAATTGCTTTATTAATCAATTAATATTGATTAATAATATTGCTATATTATATTACAACTACACTAATACTATAGTAGAACTATATCATATTAAAGAAAAACCTGTGACCATTTCAGACAGTCATGGCATAGCTTTGACTTAATTGGTCAATCAATCAAAACAACCATCACTAGAGCCCAATTAACAAATCACTCTCAGCAAACAATCTCCATAACACATTCCACATGTGCCAAACAACAGCAGCAGCAAGTAGAGATAAGAATTGTTTTCCTTCTCTGGTCTTTCTCACTGCCTTCACCAGGAAAAATCCTGGGAGAGAGAATTGTGTCTCTCTCTGCTCAGAGAATGTGAATACCACGATAGGGTGCACCCACTCATCCTCCACCAATGATTACAGTGGCAACAGGAATAATTAAGACCAACTTTAAACTATTTTATTTATCTTGCAGAGCCTCTCACAAACACCCGAATGCCCCTTGGCAGTGGCTGGTGTGACTGCTGGGTGGGGACACAGACCTTGTCCCTCCTGGGCCATATCCCTGTCACTGATGGCACCACCACACTCTGAAATGGGGCTCAACCCCTGAAATGGGGCTGCAACCCTGCCAGGAGAGACCTCAGACCAAGCTCCAGCACTTTCCTTTTGCAGCTGCATCCCAAGATCTGCCTTCCAGGGGCTGTGACAGTGTTGGGAGGGGAAGGAACCTGTCAAAATTCCCCAGCATGGGGCCATCCTCCTTCCTGCAGCCCAGGCAGACTCTTCCTGAGTGATGGGTGAGCAGCCAGCTCCTCTGTTTTTTTTCCTCACAGATCCACAGCAGTGAATCCCCAGAGTGTGGCTGACCCGCAGCTGGTGTTTTCTTTGATTTATGCCACAGCCTATTTAGGTCCTCTGCTTAAAACAATCCAGTTCATGTCAGCAGTAAATGAAACTGTGTACCATCCAGCAGCTGTTTGGCTGCTACCTGAAATAAGTTTCACTCCAGTTCTTATCATGAAGAAATCCTTTTAATCATCAAAACTGCCAGGGCTGCCTTGGAGCTGAGGTGGTGATTTTAACAGGGGAAGGCACATTGCAAGCCAGGGCCACAGAAAGAGCCCTGGAATGGGAGGTGATTTTCTCTTCCAGGCTTGCAGTCACTCTGGGCACAGTGACAGGTTTAAATGAGTGCAGAGATCAGTTTGGTGTGAGCCTGGGCACCAGCAGGGTGTATTTGGGGCAGTGAGGGCCAGACTGGGCCCAGAGATGGGCTCTGGGGTTCTCACTGAGCAGGTTCCTGAGTGTGAAAAAGCTGTGGTCACCAAGACCTGCTACCTGCTAATTTTGAAGTTCCTGCTACTCATATGGCCAATAGGGCCAATAAGGACCAGTTCAGGAAAAACCCAGATGAGATGGGCTCTGAATCTGTGCTGCAGCCACTGCACCCTGACAAATCTCCTAACGAAGGATTTAACTAACGAGGCTGCTGGCAGAGAGCGGGGATGCTGCACGAGAAGCAAGGAATATCTGCCCAAAGCTATTCTGAATTCATTAAGGGGGATGGCAAGAGCTGGGCTGTGGTGTTTGGGGACACAGCATGAGGCCACATAACCTGCTTGTCCCACCAAAAACTAATGATCAGAGCTCACCTGGTGAGGAGCAGGCACCTGCCACGTGCTGCTTGCAAACAAGCTGCAGAGCAAAAGCAATTGGAAGGAATTATTTGGGAAATAATTGTAAATAATGAATGAATGAATGGAGAAAACTGCAAGCTGTTTACAGATAACTGGCTCACAGAAAAGAGCTGAATTTGCCGAGTAGGTGATTCACTATTGATTATTTCCCCAGCTCTAGCTGTAACCTTATAAAGCATTAATTAAGACAAAGCTTCAGAGTTCAGCATATTCTAATCTGCTACAGGTCTGGAGAGCTCAGCAGTGCCCTCCTGGAAGGAAACCTGGAGGTTCACACCCTGGCTGGGGAGGAGGTGAGGGGATCCTGAGCAGAGCCCAGCCCCACACCAAACCCAGCCACATTCCCAAGAGCTGCTGTGAATATTCCAGCAGGCTGAGGGCTGGCACTGGGCACAGCAGGGGGAGGCTGGATCCTACCTGGCTGCAGGATTTCAAGCAGGACAGCTGTCCCTTGGGATAAACCCTTTAAAGGCAGCCAAGGCAATCTGGCTGACCCACTGAGGCTGCCCTCACATGAACCTGTGGCCAAGTCTGCCCCCATTGCAATACTTAAACCTGCCCCAAAGTGACACTCTGCAAGTGCCCCCCAGTTCTTCAGGGGGCCCACATTGCTCCCCCAGCCTCTGCTCAGACAGATCAGATATTGGGGGTGCCCAGAAGCACAGAATTCCTGGGCTTATGAGTGGCATGGAATGTGGGAGAAAACAAGCCAGTTTTTGGAGAAATTCTCTGTTCCCATGGCTTGGGAGCTCACAGCAGGACTGTGATCAAGTGTCAGAATATTTGCCAGGAGAATGCTTTGGCAACTCCAGAGATGAGCAGCTCATTACAGTGTGCTGGGCACTGCCTTCTGTTTATTAAACATATTTATCAGACATTTTTATCAGCTGCACCTATCCCTGGATGTGCTGAGCAATGGCAGGCCCGTGGAAATGCAAATACCCTGGCAGGGCCTGGCACCCCTGGGCATGTCCTGCTGACAGAGCACAGCTCCAGCCCTGCTGAACCAGCCTCCAGCTAATGAGGCACAGGGCTGTGTCTGGGTAATGCACAGACACAAAAATCCAGCAGAGCAATCTAATCCAGCACAGCAAGGCCTCTGATTGCAGCCCCAGAGGAGGAAGGGATGCTGAGCCAAAGGGGTGAGCTGTGGCTCTCCAGCTGTGCTCTCCAAGCTGGATCTGCAGCCTGGTTTCCTTGGCAGAGCCACTGAATGCCCTCCCCATCCCATCGTGGCAGGACTGCTCTCAGCAGGCAGGAACATGCTGTTTTCCCCACATCCTGAAGAAATGAGGATGTGATAACCTGGCACCTGACTGAAGGTAAAATACTCTGCCTTTCAAGCAGCTGATTAGCTCAGCATTGCTAGAAAACCATGTTTGCATAATTTCTGGATGTCTTGGAATATGGAGAGAGCACATTAGAACCTGCATTAAGCAAGCCCAGTATTCATCTGATTTCTGTTCTCCTAACTTTGTTTCAGAAAGAAAAGCTCAAGCAATAAAGTTTTAATCAGCAATCAAATCCAGAAAAGCAATGACTGATCTTTCTCTCCCATTTCCATGTCCACTGTGAACTACCAGAAGTTTTCCCAAGAGTTGTCCTCAGTTCCCATGGGAATGGTTTACCAGACCCTTTCTGGCCACTCAGCACTATCTGGTGTGGTGCTCACCCACATCACATCATGGCCAAGTCATGACATGACATGGGCAGCAAACAGCCTTAATTTCTCCTAACTTATGCACAAAAATTAATAGGAAGATTCCAGTAGAAGCCCCTCTTTCCCCCCCATCAGATGCAATCAGCCACAAGCTGTGTCTCACAGGGCTGAGCTTCGAGGTAAAGTTACACTTGACCACTAACCAAGGGAAGATAGCAGGAGAGGAATTAAAAGTTCAAACAAAATAGAGCATAATCAGTTGGATTTTAGTAGCACGACTAGGTTCCTAATGATTTCAGTGCTTTACAGACTGTTTCAGGCATGTAATGAAAATTATTTCATATCATCGAATTTGCAGGAAAAACTTGTCAAGATTGCAAATATCTGAAATAATCATTTGTAGGACAGAAGGCACAACATTTGATTTCTCCTAATTCAGGTGTTCAAGCTGACCACATGCAAGCAGATAACAACACATCACTCCCATTGTCAGTGCACTGCTTTTTACACACACAAACATGGCATGGAGCACCTTTCCCTGCCCACTAAACCCTTTAGCAGCATCCTGTCCTGGATTGCCCAGCAAATTGTGTTCTATTTACCATCTGTATGGCAGCTGTCTTCTGTTCACTGGGAAGTTTTCCTTATCTCCTCCACACCCAATCCTCTCTCAGGGGGGACATCTGCTGATAACAGCTATTGAATGTCCCTGCATGGCTGATAAGAACTACAGCATCCCACTGGGAGATGGGAGCCCAGAGGGAGGAGCCAAGCATTCCTACCTGGATAGAATCTGGAGATTCTGGAACACCAGCACAGCTTCTCCACTGCATTCCCCAGAGGAGCAGCAGCTGCCTCTTCTTCCCCTGGATCTTCAGAGGAAGAATACATCCTTCTCTACAGGATCCCTGCTCCAGCAGAGCCACCCCTGACACTGCAGGAGGGCTGAGCCACAATTCCAATGGGACTGCTGCCAACACCCTGACCCACAGGGTGTCAGGCTGTGTTCTGGCTCTGTCATGTTGGTTTGGTTACTGCATGGATTATTTTATCTTTTTATTTTCTTCCCTAATAAAGAAGTGCTATTCCTGCTCCCATATTTTTGCCTGAGAGCCCCTTAATTTAAAATGTATAGCAATTCAGAGGGAGGGGGTTACATTTTCCATTTCAAGGGAGGCTCTTGCCTTCCTTAGCAGACACCTGTCTTTCCAAACCAAGACACATCCAAAAAGGGGAAGAAAATAAACCTGAGGCTGCAAACTGCTCTGCCAGCCCTCATGCCAGGTGTGATCCCTCAGTGGAGCTGGCTGGGGGCTCTGCTCTGGCTTTGTCTGAGTCACAACCAAGCCAGGGCAGCCCAGCCCCTCCCAGGCAGGTCCTGCAGAGCTCAGCATCAAACACACAAGGGAATGCTTCTCGTGGATATCATCTGAAGGAAAATTCCTACCTGCTGTAGACTCTTTCAAGGGCTCTTTCCCAGCAGGGGCTTAGCTGATGGTTTGTCCTCTGCCGGAAGACCTGAAAAATAAAGAACAAGTGCTTGCCAAACTGTTGAGGTAGAAAGGATGAAATGCTCCTCTATGGGGAGAAAAAAATGCATTTTGTGTTTAGTTTCATTTCTCTTGCATTCCTTTAATTTTCTCCTTTCACTCATTTAAAAACTTGCAAAATTCTCTCCACCCAGTTTATTTCATCTTTCCCATCATCAAAATCTTCCCTCTCCATGAGCAAATGTATTGCTAATTAGGACAGAGGAACAGATTAAGTTCAAATGAGTAGGTCTCCTTGTTCATGCTATTGCATTCCCTGCCTCTCTCCAACCCAAAAATCAATGCAAATCTTTTGGGGAATTCAAGCAAATTTTCATTAACATGGATATAATGTGCTCCTGAAAAAAAAAACCAAAAAACCAGTATTAGAAACTGTGTGAGAAAAGGGGATTGAGACAATGAAAGATACAGAAAATGGGAGATGCAAAACACATATTTGTGTTATCCCAATTCTGGATTTCCTGGCCAAAACTGGCTTAGCCGGTGAAGGACAGAAGTGTAGGAAGTTGGTTTGTGTGTTCTCTCAGCTGCAGGCACCTCCAGAGAACATCCACACAGAGCACAGAGGCTTAGGAGAGTTTAGGGTGATGTAAAACAATGTAAAATATAGATGTAAAGCATCTAATTGTTTTTATCTAAAGGAGTTTCAAGGGAACCTGGAGCATGAAACCTGCAAAAACTTCACTGAGCTCACACAATGCTTTATTTGCCCCACTTCTAAATCTGAGCACTGCCATCAGTGTGTGCCATGATGTGATCCCATTATTTAGAGAAAAAGCCACTGTGCACATGTTCCCAGCATGGGACACCTGCAGGAAAACCCCTCTGACTTCTGGCTGAGGACCTTTGTCACCATCCCTCACCCTGCTGAGGGATGTGCCAGTGGTCAGTTGGTCAGTACAACCAACCTGCTGCCCAAAGGAGATGTCCAGACCCAAACCCCACCATGGAACAAATACCTTGGCATAGGAGAGAGATTTTTGCACCAGATGGACTCCCTGGTCTCTTGGTAAATCCACTTCTTAGGCTTTGCCACAAAGAGGCTTAAAATTAATTAGCAGATTTTATTTTTTTTAAGAGTTCTGCACACAAGGGGTGTGTGAGAAAGGGCATTCATCAGGAGCTTTTCAGGGCTTACAGGCCAAGATGAGGAGTTGCAGTCTGCAAGACAGTTACTTTCAAAACTGGAAATTTCAATGTTAAAGTGTTGCAGATGCAAATATTCCCAACTTTCCAAAAAGACAGTCAGGAAGGGGAAGGTTTTCTGATTTTCTAAAGGTGAAAAATGCATTTTTACCAAAAATCATCTGCTCCCTTTGGTCTTCCAATCATCACAGCAAATAATCACAACCTCCAGCTACTGAGAGATGACTCAGCTGCTGCTGACCCTGGACAACTCCTGAGACTGTTCTGGAACAGAACCTGCCACAGCTGCTCCAAAACCATGGGGAGATGGTGAGACATCTGCCTAGTTAAGCAAATCACTCAAAAATAAAAAATACTCTTCAAACACTTGCTCCCATATTGATAAATTTCTTGGCCTTGACAGGATGATTCTCAAAAGGCAAAGTGTTGGTGAGGCTTTGCTTGGAAAAGGGGTTTTGAGCCTGTGTTTTGCTCTTTTTCCCCCAAAACTAACCCCATGTGAGGCGCATGCAGGTGATGGAGACCCTGCCAGCACAGCCCAGCTTCCAGAGCACCCACACTCACCCCAGCTTCACCAGGAGCCAACCAGAACCATCACCAACCCATAGTGTTAATTCACACCAATTTAGTAATTAATGTTTCACAGTTCACATTAATTTGCTAATAATTTTGGGAAAAAAAGCAGATACAGCATTTGGGAGGACACATCCAGCAGTTAAAGTTGTTCTTCCACCAGTTAAAATTGCTCATCCACTTCCTAGGGCAAGAGAAGACCCATCACTGCTGGAAGTGAAGCACCACAATAGTGTTTAAAGTTATTTATTGCCCCAGCAGGAGCTTACAGCACCTGGAAGAGGGGGAAATGCATTAAAACATGGATGAGAAAACACTGTGCAATGCATGGTGGCACTCCTTGGTATCTCCTTCCGCATTTCCACAAGAAGGAAACCTGGTTCTGTCAGGCTGCAGCATTTTCCCAGGAAAAAAAGAACCAGTTTGTGCTGCATTAGCAACACCATCCCTCACTTCTTTAGCCTTTAGTGACTCCTACAAGCATTAATTAATTTACAAGCCCCTGGTGACCAAACCCAAGCTAAACAAGTTTTTCCTTGCCATAAACCCACCCTGCACGTACATGACAATCAGCAAAATCCCTGATTTTGCTAGGAAACACTCTGAACTCAGTCTTGCCTTTATTATGTGCTTTTTCCACTCTGCTTTACTACTTAAAATTTCTGGGGAGATTTCCTTTGGAAGGAGGCTCTTGTCAGTGTTTTGCTGATGGTGTTTGGGATCTGTGTTTAAAGCTCTGTCAGTCTGCCTGCTCAGCCGTGCTCTCCCCTGTCTAGCTGCTCATGCAGCACCAAAAAGGAGAAATTTAAGGAGAGCTAACCTAGTTAGAATTTGAAATGCTGTTTTGAGGACTCAAGGAAGGGGAAACACAGGAAAACCTTAGCAAAAAGGGACATAATTTGTAAAAGAGAAAATCATCTGAGGTTGGTGGATTGCGGACCTCCTCCTGCTCCAGGTTCGGTCTGAGATGGCAGAGAAATTTAAATTTTATCCTTTAAAATACTAGAAAGAAAAAAATATGTCTTTACAGGATTTGAGATTGCACCCATATTTGGAAAGAATTCACATGAAAAAGATGGGTTCCTAAGGCAGAAATCATTCCCCATTCCTATCAAGCCCCTGGAAAAAATATTGGGAATATCTGTGGCAACCAGCAGTATCCATATCACTCCACTCTCCCAGCTCTTAATCTCAATGTTCTATTTTATCCTAACAAAGGATTTCCTGTACAATAATCTGAGGATAGGAGAGATGGGGGTATTTGCTCTCATGAAAGCATAAAGAAGATATTATTACCAGGCTAGACTACATCCAACTCTAACTGTTCAAGTATTAAATCCATTTTTCACCATCAGGAGTGTTATCCAACAACATGAGAAATACAAGCAGGAGAAAATATTCTCAAGTGAAGGAATTGATGGCCAAAGCCTCAAAGTTTGGTAAAATGCTTTTCCACTTCATGTCCTACAAGCTGTCAGCACTAGGATGGAAAACCACAGAGCAGTAATTGCAAAGGACACTTCTTCTTTCTTACACTGTCTCTGTCTGTAAGGCAAGAGGATGGCAAGTTAATTAATTATCTCCAGCATCAGTTTACTTGAAGATCTTTTTTTCCAGCAGCGCTTCAAAGGAGACTGATAGAAGCCTTGATTAGAGGGATAATGAAGGAAATCTCTAATAGATTATATCATTTCTTGCCTATCTGCAGCCATTCCCTGCTTCACAGGGCTGGGATTCACGTCTGGAAAATATCACAAGCATGTAAATCCACCTCCGATGCAAAATTTATGGAAAAATTCAAATAATCGCATGTTTACCATATTTCTGTCAAAGGTCTGGGAAAAAAGATATCAGATCATCTGACTTGCTATAGAGCAGAGATTTTTCACGTGTCCTGTTAGGGTCTCTGACTCTCTGAGGAAAAATCCGTATTTTGAAGTCACGTCAGACATAGAGAGAGGAAATTTATGAGCTAACGGAGCAGGAGGAGAGCACATGCTGATGTGTGGGCACCATGGGCAGTTGGATGCCCACCCTATTATCTGTCCCCAGAAGCCTTTTCCTAACACTGCCAAATCCAACAGCAGGGGAAATGAAGTGTCAGGTTCTGACACATCGGGCTGATTCCCATCGCACACTGACAAACCCCAAGCCATTCCCAAGGAGTCCCAGTGGCACATTTAAGCAATCCATTTCTTTTAAGATGAGGCTGAAGATTCTCCCTGAGTGCTGTTTGAAGCTGTAATAAATTGTTGGTGGCAGCAGTGGCTCTGACCTTTGGATGCTCAGGTGCCCCAGCACAATCCTGAGTGAGGGGTTGGACAAAGCACTCACAAAGGGATTATTAATTCCAGCAAAGAGCCACAGAGGAGGACCAAGACACCCATCAGAGCCATCCTGGCCTCCCACAAACATCTCTATCCCCCTGCTCTTGTCCTGGCCAACAGGTGCCAGGGAGGGAGAGATGCTCCATCCCCTGCCCTGAGCCTCTCCTGTCCCCAAAAGCCAAGGCCAGAGTAGATGGTGCCATGCAAGCGAGCAGAAGCAACAGCAGAGGGGGACAAGAAAGAGTTTTTTTGGGGTTGGACATCCCAGTCTGAAGTAAAGCAATTTCCTTCTCCATGGGTGCTGTTTAAAGCTTTTATAAATTATTGGTGGCAGGAATTGTTGGTGAGCACCTTTGGATGCTCAGGTGCCCCAGCACCAATGTGTTGAGTGAGGGGTTGGACAAAGCACTGTGCTATAAAAGGGATTATTAATTCCAGCAAAGAGCCACAGAAGAGGATCAAGACACCCACCAGAGCCATCCTGGCCTCCAAAAAACATCTCCAGCACCCTGCTCTTGTCCTGGCCAACAGGTGCCAGGGAGAGATACTCCAGACTCTGCCCTCAGTCTCTCCTGTCCCCCATAGCCAAGGCCAGAGAAGATGGTGCCACACAAATGAGAAGAAGCAACAGCAGAGTGGGACCAGAAAGTGTTTTATGGGGTTAAACATCCCAGTCTGAAGTAAAGCAATTTCCTTCGGTCTCCTGCCATTTCCTTGTGGGGGCTTATCATCTCCAGCTGGGCCAATATAAAGGCCCATTTAATCGAGATCCATTTAACACTGAATCACACTAACAAGATTACTTAGCCAGGGCTAATTCTGCATTTGCTGAAGTGCAGTATCCAGGGTGAGTAATCTCTGTGTGCTGGTGGCAGGTTCAGAGACAGGTTAGCCACTGGCTTAGCATCCCAGACAAAACATGGGAAGCACAGGGGGGACCATGACAATGAAACTGCAGCCCCTTTAGCCCATGGGACTCTTTCCTTTCCCCTGCTCAGTGTGATCCATGTGGAGAGGGTTCACTCATTACCCCACAGGATCCTAAAAAGGGAATTATTTTCTTTGTCCTCACAAGCAGCAGAACAAGCAATACAGCAAAATCCTCTTCAGTCATTATCTGTTAAGTGCATGGCATCCTTTTGTGAGTTAAATGGCACAGTATTTCTTGCATGGGACTGAATTCAAAAGGTTTTGCCTTCCATCAGGAGATAACTCAAGATTTGAGTGCTAATTGAATACATTTATATGCACACAAGTGATAGGCATTCATACAATTTTTTAAAGTAGATTCTCACCATTCAGTCATTTAAAAATATAGCACTAAGGGCTCTATTATTTATGATTATTAAATCACAAATCTGAGTAGCAAAATACTTCACTCAGGGAAAATGTGAAGAGGCTGTTTCAGAGGAAAAAAAATTCCCCTTTTCAGAACTCACAGAACATCATCTCAGGAGGATGCTGATAACCAATATTGTTTTACAGCTAAGGCTCTCCAAGTGACTCACTCAGGTAAATGGATTAATCCTAATCACCCCTTCAAATGTTCCCAAGTCCTCCAAATGGTCAGAGCCGAGGTTGATGTGTTCTGGGGAGCCATTAATTCACTTTTTTGTACACACTGAAGTCGTTATGCCATCAGGGCAGGGTTTGGCACATCCCCAGCCATTGCCTCCTTCCTTTTAGAAGATGGGTCCTGTCACTTCAGGGGGGATTCATCTCACCTGGTGTCAGAGGTCCACAAGACAAGTGCCTGTACCGGAGTGAGTCTCTTAAATGTGTAAGTGGAGAGAAATTGCAGTGATTTGTCTGACCTATTTTAGGCAACCACCTCCAGATGAGAGCAATTGCCTGCTGGAGGTGCCCATTTTTCTCCATTGATGGTAAATGAGATCTGAGTGCTCGGTGCAGATGCCAAGACCTGGGTGCCATCAGGTGAGATGGATCCTATCCACAGTAATTGCAGCCTTTCAAAATAAAAGGCACTTTTTTATTTGCTTTTTCTTTTTTTTTCCTTTTTTTTTTTTTTATATACGCTAAGGAGTTTATTTTAACTATTTGAGGAATTTTCCAAGTTTTCATGTCTGTCTTTGGTGTCTCTTGGTTTTTCTGCCCCTTTGGGCAGGCAGTCCTCAGGCTGTGGCATCTGGGCTGTCAAAGGTGGTGGTGAGAGAGCCCTGGGTCTTTCCTTCCACAGAACAGAGCTGGGCTCATGGTTTTATTTGGCAACAGAGCCCAGAACAACTTTTGTTCAGGGTTCAGCCTGTGAAACCATTTCTGAACCTCAGAAATCATAGGCTGGGTACAAGCTCTTCTGTGATGTAAAGGAGAAAAGCTCAGGCAGGGCAGAATGACAGGACCAGAGATGACAAGATCACCTCCAGAGGTCCCTTCCAACCCCATGAAACAGCCGGGGATGTTTCATGGTTCTGTGAGAAAGGAAAAGCCCTCCAGGGCAATATTTTCCCACCAGGTGTGGAGATCTCCATGCTCAGGGTGCTGCTGGGGATGTGCTTACCCCTGGAAACACCCAGACCCTCAGCACTGCTGGGCAGGCACCTCCAGGGAAGTTTAAAGATATAAAAAAAGTTATCCAAGGAGCTGGGGGCCTTTAGGGTACAGCAGGAGCTGGACAAAAGTCTTCAGTGTCATCACTGATATCCAGATTTCTGGGTTCACTTGGATCCAGCCCACATTGAAAAGTCTTCAGTATCATCACTGATATTCAGATTTCTGGGTTCACCTGGATCCAGCCCACATCCTGCTCTCAAGGAGTGACTTGGGAAACTGAGCACCCCCTGAGAGGGCTCTGAGCCCCAGCTGTGCACAAACCTGCAAGTGTGTGGTGCTACTTCACCTATCCCCCAATGCCAGGAGGAGATGAAATCCTTCCATCAGGGCTGGATTCTGGCCAGCTGCTGAGGTCACTGGTGAAACTGGGCTTCTGCTGAGCCTTTTTATTCTGTTTTTTGTTGCAGTCTAGAGCTCAGAGCAGACATTTGCTCCCCTTCCTTCCTTCCTCCCTGCCATTGCAGGGTACTAACCCATGCCCATGGTCTCTGAACACGGGAAAGGGGGTTTGCTGGTCAGCTCCACACAGGGAATTCAGGTATTTGACATCCACCACCTCAGTGCCTGGGAAATGACCAAACAGGTTTTGAAGTCACATAAATGAAACAGGCAGGCACAAGGAGAAACCTGAGTGTCTGAGGTTTGTTTCCTTGAAAAACAAAGTGTTCATTCAAAACATTCAGCTGCTCTCATGACTTCATCCTCAACATCTGAAAGCACCAAAATCTCCCTCAAAAATACATTCAAGTCCCACTGAAAATTCAAGGGACTCCCTCTAGCAAGTGCTCAGGTTTTTTCCAGCTGTAAAAAGCCAAAACACATCCCACTCTTACTCCTTCAAAGATCAGTGCACTAGCCAAGGGGTGGGATTGTGCAGACAGCCCTGTGCCTTGGGCACTTTGGAAGCAGCTGAGAGTCTTGAACTCGATTTCCAAGAAAGAATTTCCATTTTCCAATTTTAATGGTGCCTAAAACAATCACAAATGTGGTAAAGGCCCCTAGTTTGAACCCAGAGCTTTCCTTCCTCAAGTTATCTTTTCTGAACCACTCAGAAATAACCTGCTGGCTGCAGGTTGCTCCATTACTTGTCTTGTTTTGCTATCATGCCATTATCTCTAATTGCTGGGGTTTGAAAGGCTTCAAGTCCTGCCTGTTTGTGTTCCAGGCAGGTACCAGGTGTGACAGCCACCCCTCCATGTCACACCTGCTTGGGCAGCAGTGCCTGACCACAGAGCAAAGTGTCTTCCTCCTCCCAGCTATAGGACCAAGCAGACTCCATGGGAATCGTTATTAACTTGCCTTTAATTACCAGCTAATTTCCTCCTGCACAGCCAGTAATTTCAAACCCTGTGGAAAGCACAAGGAAACAATAACAAGGCATTTCCCAGCAAAAGGAGCATAAACAAACAGACAAGACACAGATCCAAAGGAAAGTGGTGTATTTAAATGCTCCAAATACAATAATCTGAGAAATTTTCCTGCAGAAAAAAAAAGCAGAAACCTTTTTTTTTCCCCCTTACTTCCCAGCTAAATATTTCATTTTTAAGGCCATCCAATTTTGCTAAGTTACAGGGAATACCTTGTGGGTGTTTCTAATAGGAGCTGTGCTTGCACCTAAAATATGCAGAGGTTACCACCTCTCCATAATAAGCTGGTGCTGTAGGTTGTTGAGCAGCTCCAGCGCTGCTCAAACCATCCTTAGCAGCTGACAGACAGCAAGGCGAGCTGGAGGAGCGTGAAGCCTTGTTAGTGGCAAGGTTTTCCCAGCTGAGGCTCAGCCAGGCACTGATTGGCAATTCCGAGCACGGGGCTTTGTCCCGGTGGAGCCTCCATATGGTTTTTTTCCCTTGGAGGAGCGATGAATGTCAATTCACCCCTTGGGGTGTATCAGGTGAAAACCCTCCTGAGGGTGAAACGAGAGCTGACAGCAACCAGCCACAGGTGCCCCGACCAACTTCCACCCAGGGGCTGGCTTTGCCGAGGTGGAGAATTAAAAGAGAGAATTAAAAGTAAAAATTAAAAGTAACCCATATAATATAAAAAAATTAAAAGTAACCCATATAACAACAAAATATATAATATACTATACTATAATATACTATAATATACTATAATATACTATAATATACTATAATATACTATAATATACTATAATATAATATAATAACAATAACTCAACAAAATACCTAGCGTTTAAAAAAATTTTAAAAATACCCATGATTATAAAAAAAAAAAATCTATAACATTTCTCAACCCTAAAACCCTACAAAACAAGTTACATCAAGTTTGGGGAGAAAAGGGAGCTGTGTCTGCTGTGTTTCCATGCACAGCACTGGTGAGCACATCCCCCTCTCCAAATCAGCTGTTTGGAAATGAGAATGGAGGTAGCACACTCTCACATCCCATAAAACTGGGAAATGATCATTTGTGCTGGTGGATGATCAGCAGGGATCTCCCCAGAGCTCATGGCCATGCTCTGAGTGTGACATTGCAGTGAATCCACAGCTCCATCCCATTCTGCTCACCCACACCCAGTGCAACACATTTCCCTCCCTCCTGTCCATTTCTCATCTCAGCACTGCCTCAGAGCATTCTGCCAGCGGCTCTTGACGGGCTTTCCAGAGCTTAATTAAGCTTCAAGACACCTCAGTGAAGTTGACTAATGTAATTAAGTGAATCTCGCAGATGAGTAAGCTGGGGAGAGGTGAGATCAAACAGCAGAGTGACGGAGGAACTGTTATCTGATGGCAAAGGTGGTCACAGGGCACAGAGACCTCAGCCCTGACATCCTACAGAAATCACTGCCCCTCCCTTCCACAGCTGGAGCTGATTATGCCATGATTTCTCCTGGAAATGGTAGTTTGGACCATTGTCTTAACAAGAAAAGCAATTTCTTTTGACAGGAAAGAATCCTAGTAGAGCTGCTGTCTCTGTGTCACACAGGGGTGTTTCTAGCAAGTATCAAGTCCTCTACTACTACTACTACTACTATTATTATTATTATTATTATTATTATTATTATTATTATTATTATTATTATTATGTCCAATATTATGTATAATATCCCTGGAAGTGTTTAAGGTCAGGCTGGACGGGGCCCTGAGCCACCTGGTCTGTGAAAGGTGTCCTTGCAATAGCTAAGCTTTAAGTTCCCTTCCAACCCAAACCATTCTATAATTCTGTGGTAATTCTACATGTACATGAAATGATGTATTTCATTATTAATTAAGGTGACAAGAAGCTGTAGTCCAGTGGATTCGATCAAATAATCCTCTGAAATGACAGTAACTGTATAGATTGCATTCAAATCATTCTCAGATTATCTGGGTGTGCCCTAAATACAATTTCTGATGAGATTTCATTCTTTAATTTCAAAGTAACCTGGAAAAATGAGTAAAAGGAAAACCTGAATCTTGCTACAACCTGAAGCATGACTTGTGCCATAAGTTTACAAGGGTTCAGATGGACTGGAAGATGAACATGCACCTAAATCCCTCCATAACTGGAGCCTTACTAAACTGGACCATCCACTTGGGGTATTTTTCATTTATGTTGAAGTCTAGAATGACATATTGGGGTGTACTTCATTAGAATGAGGTATTAGGGTGCAAAAAGGAATAAAATGGAAAATTTCCCATCTGGATCTGTGATGTATCACCTTCCTACAGGGACTGCCCTTCAACACAGCCTTTCCCAGGAAGTTCAGCATATTCCCAGTGACTCAAGATCTCTTGCAAAGGGATTTTTCCCTCTGTGCCTCTATCCAGATGAGGTTATGCTGCAGTGCCCTGAGCATCCTGGCCACTCATCACAGGGAGCTCAGCCCTGAGAGGCAGCAGCTCCAACATCATCTCCCACTCCAAAAAGTGCAGAAGCACTGGATAAGAAATCACAGCTGTCACAGCGAGGTTTGAGCACTGCAGGGCTCTTGCTTGGCTCCAGCTTTGCCCTCCTGACCCAGGCACTGGGACTGTCTGGGAGCAGCCCAGAGGCCACTGGCTCTGCCACTTCACACCACTGCCTTCTCTTCCCACCCAGGCACTGGTGACAGCATCACCTGACACTCCTCCTAAATCTGCCAGAGGGGAAAAGCCCACACAGCTGTGGGAAAACTCAGCTGACACCACTTTCCTTTAAAACACTTGTTTCCCAGTTCTGGGACTCCATGGAAAACTATGAAGTGATGGCATCTCTTGGGACCTAAGCCACGCTGATTTTTTTCTGGTTTGCCTCATCTGTTTCTTTATATTTCCCCGTGTCCCGAGTGGCTCTGACACAGGAATTCCAGCTTTTCATTTTTCTGCTGTACAAGATGTCAGTAGATAACAATCCATGCTTCACTGCTGCCATTCCATAATTGAAAGAGCCAGCCATACATCAGGCTCAGAGCCTGCAAACCCCATCAATAAGTACTTTATTACTTGGGCATAATTTTCCACCAAGCCCTGGATGAGACTTCACAGGCAGGAGGGTGATATCGCTGAACCCACACTTTGCTGCAAACTGGTTAAGATCATGTCTACTAAACCATCTTGTCACAAATTAGTTTCTCAGACAACCAGTGTCTAGCAAAAAAAATGTACTTAATATGCAAAGCTGTCTGTTCAGATCTATCTGTTTTGCAGGGAAGCCACCTCAGGGAAAAGAGAGCTGAAGTCCAAAATAACAGCACACGCTTCTTTCCAAGTCAACATACGCAGATCTACACCTTTCTCCAGGAATAAATTTTTCCTGTGTCACCAAGAGGTGTGTTTTTTTTTTTTTTTGCTTGACTTATCCTGCATATTCAGTGTGTAAGAGACCTTCACAGCTTCTGCAGCCTTACAGATTGTGTGAGAGCACTGTGAAGCTTGATTGGCCTCTCTTTTTAGATTTAATTCTCTGCTCTTTTCCGTGGCACGTTAAGAATCAGCTTCCTGGTCCATTTCAACAAAATCCTATCAAGTCCCAAGAGTTTCCCCTTTAAATAAATACCAGGGGCTCGAGTTTTAATTACTTTCTGCAGAATCCCCTTATCAGCAGCAGCTTTGACAGGCACAGGCTATACGTTATCTGCAAACACAACTGAGATCTCTAACTCCTTCCATGTCTTTAGCCCTTGAAGCTCATCTCATACCTATTACATGTCATGCCCAGAAGCACTGCCAGAGTGCAGGCTCTGATACCTGGATAGGCAGCTCCTCTCCTCCACAGCTTCTTATCCCACAGGCTCCTTACACCCTTCCCTTGTTGCCAGCACAAATAAATTGCTGATAATGAAGCTGTGCTGGTTATCTATCTGCACACCAGGCGCCTTCCAAAGGTGTTATCTCTGCCACAGAAGCTCATTTTTGTTCCAGTTTGGTCCATAAGCTCTGCAAACTTCCCTGAAGCTGGTGCCTAGAGCAGGGAGTTGGCTGTGCAGGTGGTGAGCTGCCTGTACCACCAGAGGTGTGTGGCAGCAGAAGTAGAGCAGCTGGGGAACTGGTGCCTTTTTGAGGCTCAGTGCTACCACATCTCTTTATTTCCCAGAGTAATTGCAAGAATAATAAATTATCAAAACAGAAGAGCTAATCATAAGGCAATTTGAGTTCTGCATGGAAGTTTCGGTCTTTTAATACATTATCTCTGTGGGATCAACCATCCTGCAGTCCAGAAACTGCTTCTTAAAACCCAGAGGGAGTATGTCTCACCCCAAAATCTGGCTGCTGCAGTGCAGGCATGATGAGTTATCGAAGGATCTTCATTACAGATCTATTTGAGTGCATCCTCATTTTTGTCCTTGTAAACCCCAGCGAGAAGCATTGCACTGCTCAGTGAGAATTATGTTTGGCTCTTTCACCTCCTGCACTGTTCCCTTGTCCCCTCCATCCCTCACCTGCACAGCTGGAGCCTTGTCTGATTTTCAGCCTGCAGAAACCGCTGGAGAGGAGAGCTGTGACCTGAAGCACCTGTACTTATGATCAGCTATTTTCAAAGGCTCAGAGGGCTCTGCTCCTGAGCAGGACAGTGCCTAAACTCTGGCTGCATGCACACTTGCTGCTTTTATTCCTGGCAGAGCTGTCCCTGCCCCGGAGGGCACCCACCTCCTGCCTTTTTGCCATATTAACAGCCCTCCTTTCCTTCAGTTCACCTTCATGCCAGCAATGAAGCAGCCAAACTTCAGGGCTCTGAGAACAAAAGCAGGCAGCAGACCATGCTCAAAGCAAAAGCAGACATAAACCCCCATTAAACCTCATGGCTCAACACAGAGACAGAGTGAAGAGGGGACCTCCCAGAGCCCTGTGCTTGATTCCAATAACCATCCATAACTACCCCTAAGGATAGTTTCTAAAGAGGGGAGAGCAATAAACAGCACTTCCCCTCTTCATTACACAACTCCAGCAATAACTATGATGAATGGCAAGGAACAACTGGGTTTCATTGCTGGATTTCCAGGCTGTGGTGTCCAACAATGGGAGCATAATAAAGACAGATGGCAGTGGATTAACTCTCCTTGCAATGTGGCCAGTGCTGGCTGCTCAGCCGTGCTTGTCCCAGCCCAACAACAGCCCCAGGCCCGTCCAGCAGCAGGAAAATGCTCCTTGTTTTTGTGCAGGGTTAGGTACAAAAACAGAGGGTTTGCTCCTTGTTTTTGTGCAGGGTTAGGTACAAAAACAGAGGGTTTGCTCTGTCTGACCAGAGAGCAGAGCTGAGCAATGTGCACCAACTCTGGTGTTGTGCTCTAAACATGCAGAGCAATCAAAAGAAATCCAAGTGGCTTTTCCATTGAATATTTCTGCTCCTTTTTGACTGATGGTATTAATTCCTTGGCTTATTTTAAGTTTGGAAACCTCAAAAGAAAAAAAAAAAAATACCACCATGAAATTTTTACTGCTTCAATGCAAAAAGGATTGTTTTTTAAAAGTTGCTATATTTTCCTCCTCCAGTTTTGTCCATTTAGAATCTTAGAATCATTTGGTTTGGAAAAGTTCTCTTAGATCATCAAGTCCAATAAATAATTAGCATAAATAATGGATATCTAGATAAATAAATAGATTTTTTAAAAAAATCAATTTTAATAATGCTATAGATAATATTAAAATAGAGTATTTTGCACTCTTTTTCCGTATGCTTAATCAGTGCTAATAGGTGTGTACTGCATATAATTTTAAGATTCCCATGAAGTTTTGTGTCAGTTCAAGCCCCAGAGAAGAAATATGGTCTGGGAGGGCTGAGGAGTGAGGAGAGCTGAGCTTTGCCCACAGCTCCAGCAGAGCTTTGCTGGGTGCAAATGTATGAAATTCACTCTGATATTCAGCATTAAACTGAATTTTGCACTGCCAAAATTAACAGGGGAGGGGTCTCACCACAACCAATTAATTGAGTTTGTAAAGACCTTCAGATGGAAGGTGCTAAACAAAGTGAAAATTATCATAATTTCTGCTTAAGCAATGCTGCTTCCATCACTCACTGCAAACCCAGGTCCTGATGCTGTTTGCAAGTCCAGTGCAAAATTCCTGCAGACGTATTTGTTATTCAGGAGCATTCACTGGGCTGAATCATTTTCAGATGGAGTTTTTGGGTAGCTTGTTTGATTTGCCCATTCATTATCTGTTACTCTGGATGTGTGATGGGCTACACAAAGCAGCGTGTTGCTGTTTCTGCCTGCTGCCTGAATGGCAGAAAGTTTATTAGATGGGGGAATAATGAATAATCAATAATGAGTACTCTTGTTTTTGTGTGAAAACAGATGAGAGTGTGAAAAGCAGTGTCTCTCCCCACTTTCCTGCCAACAGATCCCCATTGATGATAATGTTTTCCAACAGGGAAGAGCAAGCAGACTCTAGATACAGCCAAATATCTGGTCATTCACAAAATCTAGTCTGACTTTCTTACCAGAATCACTACACAGCTGCCTGAAATAAGGAGGTGGCTGCTCTGGGGTTGCCCTGTTGTCTTTACAAAGACAATTTGATCAAAAGTTTATTGTGCCTGTCTTTGAGATGTGTGTTAACCAGTCATGTGGCACTCTGGGCTTTTCTCCCTGCAGTACAGGACAACTCCTGCTCTGTGGGCAAATCTGTTCAGTGTCCACAGGTGTGGCATTCATATTTTCTGCAAAAAATCCTTCACCCAGGATTTTTCTCCTGGGAAGCTGAGAAGCCTCAGAGAAAAGGAAAACAATTCTTATCTCATTTGCTTCTCCTCTGTTTTGCTCATGTGGAATGTGTTTGGAGATTGTTTACCCACAGGTGATTGTTTCATTGGATTCTGGTGTGAGTTGTTTTCACTCTTTGGCCAATCGGGGCCAAGCTGTGTCGGGACTCTGGAAAGAGTCACCAGTTTTCATTATTATCTTTTTAGCATTCTGTAAGTATATTTTCTGTATTCTTTAGTATAGTATAGTATTCTGTAATATTATATAGTATCATAAAGTAATAGATCAGTCTTGGGAGAACATGGAGTCAGATTCATCATTCCTGCCTTCGTTGGGGCATTCCATGCAAATACAACACACAGGACTCCTGCAAACCCCATTGTGGAATCCTCTGAACCTCTCAGGGAACTCCCCAGGGCCTTGCCTTGGAAGAATACACCACAGAGTCTCCACCTAGGCTGAACGAGAAGGTTTTTCCCAATGAGCCTTGCAACACTGTGACCTACCCTAGTTCCTTTCCCCAAATGTCCCAAATTCTCATGGTTTCTTCTTTTCCTCATTGGTTGTGGTACCCCTGGTGGCCAGCCCCATCTTCCTGTAGGGCAATTCCCTTTGCCTGCCCTTTGGGCCACCCCTGTGCCCTCAGACCATTGAACACACCCCACACTTAACCTTGGGCACACCACATGGTTGGGTCTATTGTCCCTGATTCCCTTTGGTGTGCTGGAATAAACCTTGGCTGGAATTTATCCTACAAAATGCCTTTCTGCCTCTATTGGCTGAGCTGGTCATGGTGAGTGTGGTGTGTAAACTTGACTGAATTCCTCCCCAAGAGGTTTTTCCACAGGAGAATCTCATTGGGAAACAGGCAGCAGCTCCCCATCTAAACCCCACAATGCTACAAATGCTGCACCCCATCCCTGCTCTGCTGCAATCCTCAAACTCCTGGCAGTGAGCCAGGCCAAAATCCACCTGCACCAAGAACCCCAAACCCACGTTCCCCCAGAGCTCTCCTGGCTGCTGAGAGATGGAAAGCTCAAATTTACCCAGCACCACTTCCTCGTTTCACTCTTTTTTGCTGACCGTGTGACTCCCGGTTGCATGTAATTATTTTGGTATGCTGGTGTTAATGATGTGTCCAGTTCACTTAGCCTGTTCATCAGTATTGCTGGTCATTTGCTGTTTCTTTGTTTCTTGCCTCCCAAAAGGTCACTACATCATCAGCAAAACCAAGCACAATTCATCCATTATTTATCAAGCCAGGTTTAGTGCTCACCTGTCTCTGATTTCAAGGCCATGCTCCATCCATGCACCTCCCAGCCCTGCCTGGGCCACGAGGCACCCACTGGCATAAAGCAGTTAATTTCTGCTGTTAAACTGAAATTGTGAGTTGTTGGAAGTGGAGCTTGCTGTGCTGCAGACAGGAATTTGGTATCATTTTAATGCTTTCTCAATCTGAGGCCTTCAACCCCACTCCTGCTTTGCCTTTTATTGACTGGAAAACAATTTATAAGTAAATCTATGCAATAAAGGACCTGCCTTTTGCTGTTTGGCCTGAGTTGTGACCTGCTTTAACCCTCCATCAGCGAGGGCTGCCTGCATCTCTTACTGCCCCAGCCTAAGTGGCTGCTGAGGGCTCACCAGGGCTTCCTGCACTGTATTATTGACATCTTCCTCTGGAGCAATATCATGGAATGGAGAAAATCAGGGATGCCCATCACAGCTCTGCCTTGGACCACCTGCACCTTCCCAAGGATCTGCAGCCTCTCCAGGATGCAGAGGTACAGGTGATGCAGAATTGCAGAATGTTATCAAAGCTCCATCTGCCTCCGGGGAGTCTTTTAAATCTCAGCCCCCGAGAAGAGCAATAACCTTAAAAAAAAAAAATAAAATAGAACACCCACACGGGACTTGTTACAAAAGGGAAATTCTAAGCTACAAATAAAGGCAATAAAGAGGCAGAGCTCTGCATGCCCATCACAGCTCGGATGAGCTGCTAAGGAGGAGTCCCGAGGTCACCCCGGGGCAGCGCTCCTGTCCCCTGCCCCTGGTGGCATTTGTCACCCCCAGAGAGGGCACGGGAGGAGAGCAACGCCACTCTCTGCTCCCCCCTTTATTTGTCCTGGTTATCAGACTGGAAAAGATCACCAATTACCCTCTTCCCAACCACCACCGCTCCTGCCAACAAAAGATGAAAAGCACATTTATTTCTCTTAAGTGAGATCTTTTTGTGACACATAAGGACCCTTGTATACATGACAATTACTTGTAAAAAATGTCTCTCTGTCTACAGCACATCTGTAAATGGATTTAAGCCCATATAAAGGATGTAAAAATGGCAATAACAGCCCCAGTGCAGCTCCCTGGAAGCTCTCAATGGTGTTTTTTTCACATATATAAAAGCCAACACAGAACAAAAAGGCCTGTCAGCAAAGACAGGTAGGTTTGCCTTTCCACACCTAACTAGAGAAACTTAATTTTATTTATTTTTATTGACAATTTCAACAACTATTTCTCAATCATAAAAGTAAAAAGCACAGGCTCAGCTAGTCAGCCCATCATTTCTATTTAGCTTTTTATTTGTGCGAGGAACTCTTTGGAGATGCAATATGTTGTTTGCAGAGACACTCTAGTGGCAACACGACATTACTCAAGCCACCAAATGGGGTTTGTGCACACACTGCAGCCTCCTCCAGCACCTTTATGAATCTCCCCCTGAGCCTCTGCTCCTCCACATCCCCCATTTCTGCCAACTCCTGGCTGTGACATTTGGGGACCGTGAGCAAAACTTGGTTTAAAAGCAAATGCTCTCACTGCCTAGCAGGTGATTATTGACCATTGCATATTATAATTTTTTTTTTTTTTTTTTTTTTTTTACAGATGCCCCCTGAGGTTCTGCCATCACAAAGGGTGCTGGAGGATTTATCCATGCCTGAATTATAGATCTGACACCCACCCTTTGCTGGGCCAGGGGTTTCTGAATGCCAGGTTTCACAAGGAGTCAAAGTGAAAGATGAGTAATGGGATGGTTCACGCTCACAATTAAAAGGCAAATATCATGTATGTATGTTAAGAGAAGAGTTTTAAATTTACAGTTATGTTTTACCCCTTCTTGTGCTGTTATCAGGAGATGGCCTGGGTTTGGGACTTTTGGGAGGGCTGGCTCATTACAATGGCAACACCTGACCTCCAATCAGGATTTAAGGAACTAAAACTCCACCACTGGGCAGTGAAGACTGACAAAACTTTGGGAGAGGCTAAAGGGTTAAAAGGTGGAACATCCAGTGTGTGGATGAGCACATGGTGGGGAGAATCCTCTGCTTCTGGTGCTCTAATATTCCCTTTATTCAGTCTTTTGTTGTAATTTTTGATAAGGTTTTAATAAACCTTCTAAATTTTTTGGAAGTAAGCATCATTTCTCACAGAGTCAAAGGATGCATGGAGGAACGAGAAGAATCCATTGGGATTTTCCAGTTAAGCTGATCCCAACAGAGTTGTTGGGAGCTGGGAATCTAATGTGGAAATCTGTGGGATCCCCCTGGCTTTGGGTGTAATGATGCTCTGCAAGGCCAGGAGGTGCTGGGTCCCTGCTCCCTCTGCCTGGGAGGGCTCAGCAGTGACCCCAGTGAGTGCCAAGGGTGCAGGGAGAAGAGCAGGGGGATCCTGGTCCCACCACATCCAACCTTTCATGCGAGGTGGTCAGGTTCCACCTCTAATGGCAAAGCAGGGACGTGGAGGGTGGCAGGGACACCCTGCTCCTGGGCAAGGCTTGTGTTGCCTTCCTGGGTGAGCAGGCTGGGCCATGGCGAGAATGAAACCTGGGCTGTGCCCCCTTGCTGGTTTTCAGCTGCTTTTTCCTCTTTTCTTCTTCTTTCTTTTTCTTCTTTTCTTCTTTTTCCACCAAGGTTCTGCCATTCATTGGGATTGAAGCGCTCAGGACAGTATTTCACATTCAGACTCAGATGTTTATTATTTATCTTGATTATAAGTCGTGGGTTCTACAGCATTCTACAAACAAGCTACAAAATGGCTAACTATCTTTCATTACAAGATCTTTTAAGGATAAACTTTCCAATTAAGAAATGACACCTCAATTATTTTCACTTTTAACCCAATAACTAATCACTCAAAGTCCGCAATGCAGGCTTTTCTGTACAATTACCCAATACCACCCAAACCCATGAAGAGGAAGGTGAAGAAAGACCAGCCACCACCCCAAAATCTCCATCTTATCTCCATATATATTACTATATTCTAAAACCCCAAACTCCAAGTTTTCCACCCAGTGATATTATGCACTTCTATTCAAACTCCTTTCATAATCCCAGTTTTGTCATTCAATTTTGGAAGCTTCTCCATGGCCTCAGGTCAATGCAGTGTTCTCTTGGGGGTCAGAGTCTGTCAGCACAGAAAACCCAAAACTCTCAGCAGCATCCAGAGCTCCAACACCCCCTGTGCTGTCACACAGAATCCATCCAGCCCCGGCTCCTGCTTGCACTCCTGCCCTAAAGCAGCTCTGGTGTCAGGTGTCTGCGAGCCCAAGGCTCCCCTCTCCGCGGTGAAAAGCATATGCAATGAGCCTGCACCTTCTGTTCACGCTCTGTCAGCAATCCCAGGCAGGCAGGTTTGCTGGGAACCCTCCTAATGGAAACTCTGCTCAGTGGCAGAGCGCTGCCTTCGCCTCGGTTCAGTATTATCTGCAAAGATGCAGGCTGTTGATTTGTGGGCATCTTCTAAAGTGAGCACTGCAGAGGCTCAAAAGGGTTGGTGCAGCCTAGAGCTGCAGAAGGAAGGTGGGTTTTTGCCCAAACCCAGGCCAAAGCAGTTATATATAATTCCTACAAAAGAAATTACTCACTTTAGCTGGTTTGGGGAGAGGGAAAAAAAGAACTTGTCTCAGCTTAATTACAAATTTACTTCTCTCTCTTTCCTCTCTTGCCATCCCTGCCCCTCACCCCCTGATAAAATGAGGGTAAAAAGCCCTGCAAATGGCAATATCCAATATTCATTAGTGGCTTGTGAGAGAGACAGAGAGACACAACTCATTACTGGGTTCTTCACCTTTACCCTTGACAATGGTTATTTACATAATAACCTGACCCTTAGGTTACTCTTCATTAACAAACACATGTGCAAACATAGAAGCAGCTGGCTACAACTCATAAATATATATTGTTAACCTTGGCTTAGAAGACTTACTTTCACTTACTAAAGGAAAAAAAAAAAAGAGAAAAGGAGACATTATTTTGCATAGCCATTATGTTATAACCTCAGTAAATGGTACAATGAGCCAGAGGCTGCTGTGTTTGAGCTTGCAGGACACGGCACCAGGGCTCCTGCTGCTCCCCACATCCACTCTCCAGCAGATTTGCAAACCAGCTCGTGTCTTATCCCTGTCTGGAGCATCTCCCCCTGCCCTGTGGGCACTGTCCCAGCTGGGGGATGAAGAACAAATCACTGGCACTGAGAGTTAATCCAACTCTTCCATTCTCCAAACCATCTCATGCTGCCCCCTGATCTAGGCCATGGTGGGATGGAGTGCAGAGCTGGGATGAAGAAGGGCAGGACTCTCCAGAGTGACTTCAGCCAAGATGAACAATGCCATTTAAGCCATTTAAGCCTCTGAGCAAGAGTTTCAGGCTCCACATGGAAATATTCCTGTGCAAAATCTGCAGACCAGGATTTAGAGCTTTCCTTCATCTTTCTGAAGGCATCTAAAACATCTTCTGAGCCTTCTTTTCCATCACCTGTCCCTCCATAACTTGGAGGTCCTGTACCATATTCTCAAAATGCACTTTGTTTCAGGCAGAGGTTTATGATTTTCCAGGGAATCCTTCAGTGGCCACGCATCAGGCAGTCACCCCCAGATTGCCAAAGCACCACCTGCACCACACATGGAGAGCAGCTTCATTTTGGCCTTCACACACACCTGATCAGAAGGTGCCACACAGAGGACTTGTCCCTTTTCCAGGTGTCCTTGTCTGCAAGCTGGCAGGTGACAACAGGAAACTGGTGCTCAGGCTGTACCAGAGAGCCAGGAATCAAACAAAAAGGTTTATGTTTGTTGTCAACAGCAGAAGTTGCTCAGAGGACCGCATCCCCATCACCCTGCACGTGGAGATGTCACAGCAGATCTGTAGGAACAAGGGTGCTCACAGCAGAGATCTGCAGCTCCCTGCAGATGCAGGATGGGTTCCCTGGCGCCACTGGGATCACCCTGAGCTTCAGCTCCTCTCAGCTGTGACAGTCACTGTCTCCAGCCTTGCCTAGCCCTGGCTCAGTGCCAGAAGGACACATTTTAGAGGCTGTAAGTGGAGGGAGCAGTAGCTGTGGGTCTGCCTCGAGTTTGGCATTTGGGAAACAAAGGAATTGCTTCCTGAGAACTTAAATGAGGATAAGGCACCGTTGGAACAGAAATACATCTACTGTTTACAGAGTACAAATGTTAATTGTGTTTACGAATCCAAACCTGAAATTAACAACTCAACGTTTGCAAAATCTCCCAGGAAAGGCAAACCCTGCTGTTCCAGGCACTCTGTATTATCCAGCACAAATCATTCCGAAGCCTCTTTACCTATTCACTCAGTATTTCCAAACCAATTACTAGCTCAGAGTTTGCAAAGCAGGCTGACACTTGGGGTTTCAGACAGGGACTTCCTTCAGTCCCACTACCAATCTAACTATGTTTTAATTTAGTGAAGAGGGAAAGCATATAATTTTTTAGCTCCAGGGAAGCCAGAGGCAATCACAAATATCCCTTGAGCTGAGTGAAATTCCTCAGTTTAAAGAAGCAGCCCATTCTATTGCAATAATTGGACTTTAGTGTCCCTTTCGTTTAAAGGAACAATGGCTGATCTGGAGAGTGGATGGCTTGGGCAGCAGGGACACCTCACCTTTGGGACCTGAGCCACAGACCTGGCTGTAATTGGATGAACCCAGAATAGCAAGTGCCCCACTTGCACAGAAATAATAAAAATAACAACAATAATAATAATAAAATGATGATGATGATGATGATGACGATAATGATGATGATGCATGGATGAACATGCCAGAGATGCCCCCAAAGCTGGGTGTTTGTCTGTCAGCAACCCAGCACCTGGATGATGCTACACCAGGACAGAGCTTGCAGAAACAAAGGCTCAGGCTGATGGGAAAGAGATGGATGGAGGTTGGAGTTTTTGGGAAGGCTGTGACACTTAACCACACACAACAACATCTCTGCACTGCTTCAGAGCCAAAAGGAAAACATCTCCAGCTGGAAGGAGTGGCCAAGAGAGATGTCCTTGGAGGGTGAACGAGCAGAAGGGAATTACTGTTCTAAAAAAAGGCTGAGAACTCTAGTTAGGGTGGAAATGCAAGAAATTAAACCTCTTGCAACTTCAGGCTGATATCCAGTGTTGTCCCAGATTGCAAGGCAAATTGTATTCTATTTACCATCTGTATGGCAGCTGTTTTCTGTTCACTGGGCAGTTTTCCTTATCTCTTCCACACCCACTCCTCTCTCAGGGCAGACATCTGCTGATAACAGCTATTGAATGTCCCTGCATGGCTGATAAGAACTACAGCATCCCACTGGGAGATGGGAGCCCAGAGGGAGGAGCCAAGCATTCCTACCTGGATAGAATCTGGAGATTCTGGAACACCAGCACAGCTTCTCCACTGCATTCCCCAGAGGAACAGCAGCTGCCTCTTCTTCCCCTGGATCTTCAGAGGAAGAATACATCCTTCTCTACAGGATCCCTGCTCCAGCAGAACCACCCCTGACACTGCAGGAGGGCTGAGCCACAATTCCAATGGGAATTTATAGCAATTCAGAGGGAGGGGGTTTACATTTTCCATTTCAGGGGAGGCTCCTGTCTTCCTTAGCAGACACCTGGCTTTCCAAACCAAGACAAGAGTGTAGAACTCAAGCACCCCACCAAGCAACGAGCCCCACACCACCTCCACACCCCACCTCCCTCAGCAGAGGCTCTAATTTTCCCAAAACCCCTGATAAGAGAGGTGTGGTGCCATCCCTGCTGGCTCACCAGGGAGGGCATGGCAGCTCTCCCCAGCCTGCACCAACGAACCACACTTCCCCCTGCGCCCAGCAAATGTCAGCCCAATATTAGATGTGGCAGTGGCACTTATAAATCCAAGTTAGAAAATGCCATCATGTATTTTTAATCCAATCGCCTCGTCACCGCATAATAAAATGAAAGGATTGCCGAGTTTGACTGGCATTTGTAAGTAGCATGTGAAAGGGGCTAATAGAGGGAGAAAATTAGCTGCATTTATCATCTTAACTACATTCATATTACACTCACGATCCAATTGTTTAAAAATTGGGCTTTTAGAGCAGGTCCTTTTGAAAGTTTAAGCATTCCAAACAACCGCGATTTATTCTCAGAACAAACATTACCTTAGAAAAGATTTATTCTGTAGCTTTTGTGAATTGTAAAAGGGATGGACTTTGTTCAGTGGGTTTCTGGTAAGTGCAGTCAGCACCAAAGACAGTCAAAACACAGGATTTGTGTTCTTCACTGAGTGCTGATGTTTGGAGAAAAAAAGTGTAATTGGAATCCATTTAATATTTGAAAAAAACCTACAAAATCTTCCCTCTGAAATAGCCCTCAGTTTAACAAAATTTCCAAAACATTCAAAAGTTGAGGTGAGAGGTTTTTTAAAATTTTCTTTTTCCATTTTTCTATTACAGTTTTACATTACTGCTTAGCATTTAAGTAGTGGCAGCAAGTGGTTTTAATGACATTACAATGTAAGGCTTGAAACCCTGTGGTATTTTTGCTATTTAAATCAGCCAGGTTATCTGTTTCTCAGCCCTGACTGAAATATATGATCGAATTCTTCGAGATTCCCATTTGTGATGTAATCAAAAGTCATAATTGAGAGAAAACAACATGAAAATCAGGAGAATGAAAGCACTCCCCAAACTCACTATCATACAACTGAGCAAACCTGACCTAGACTATCCACTTGATGTGGACAATGTCCCCTGAGAAGCTGTGGGTCACTCACTCCCTCTGTGACCATCACTCCCTTTTCTCACAGAGATGTGGAGCAGAGGAATGCACTGAAGGTGTCAAGAGAGCTTGGGGCGGGGGGGAGGAAAATCCCAATTAAAAATCAGGAAATAAGCTGAGGACTGGAGTTCTGCAGATACTGTGAGGTCTACAGGGCCCTGGTCAGGCAGGAATGGCCCTTCCTGCTGGAGAAGGTGGTGGGCAAGGTGGCTTGAGTGTGTCCAGAGGAGGGCAGCAAGGCTGAAGAGGGACTTATAACACAAACCCTGTGAGGAACCACTGAGGGAGCTGGGAGTGCTCAGCCTGGAGAAAAGGAGACTCAGGGGTGCCCTCATCACTCTCACAGCTCCTGAAAGGTGCCTGTGCTCAGCTGGGGCTGGGCTCTTTCTGCAGCAGCACTGACAGAACCAGAGCACACAGCCTCAAGCTGCACCAGGGGAAATATAGGTTGGATATGAGGAAAAAGTGTTTTACAGAAAGGGTGATAAAGTTCTGGAATGGCTGCCCAGGGAGGTGGTGGAGTCCCCATCCCTGGGTGTGTTTAACAAAGCCTGGATGTGGCACTGGGTGCCAGGGTTGAGTTGAGGGGTTGGGGCTGGGTTGGACTCGATGATCTTGAAAGTCTTTTCCAACCCAGTGATTCTGTGAATTCTGTGAAAGAGCCTCTTCATTTCTCAGCTCACTGCTGGTGGAACATGAACCCAAAGGCGACCTGCTGCTTCTCCTTCCAGCCTGACCACCTCCATCTCTGCCAACCCCCTCTTGGTGCTGCAGCTCCCCTTCTCTTGTCCCACCCAGGGCTCTCACAGCCCTTCCCTCCCCTGGAGATGTGGCTGCTCTCCCTGGAGCCTGCAGCAAGCGGCAGTGGGCAGGTGGTGATGGTGGCAGTGGGCAAGTGGCTGTTGGAATTCAGGGCATCCCTCTGGCTGTCCTGGATTGCCCAAACCGCTGCCAGGGGGCTCAGAGACCCTGGCACAGAGCCCAGGACCCCTGTGACTTTGATTATGACCCATGGAAAAAATTACCAACCTTATATGAGGATCTGCAAGCCACGAAAGTCTAAGTAGAATAATAATTAGTTTATCACAGGATGAAAAATAGATTTTTTGGGGTTTTTAGAATGGAGGTTCAGGAGGCAAGATGGAGGGATCTGGGCATGTACAACTTTTCTCCTTCTTCTTGGCCTCTGTCTTCTGCTGTGATGGTGGCACTTTTGGATTGGTTTAGAGTAGAAGCTCACTGTCTAACATAGGTGATAGGTATTGGGAAATTATTGTAAATATTGTACACGTAGTTTTTAGTATAAAAAGATAACACTGCCCTGAGGGCAGACAGAGTGCCTCTGTCTGATCTGCTGGACAGACCTCAGCAGGCCAGAGAAAGAATTTTATAGATGAGAAACAATAAACAACCTTGAGAATAAGAATAGAAGAGTTCTGACTCCTTCTTTACCCACCAGGCTGGTAAAAAGAGACTTTCTAATGCATCTTGGGTCACTCTGACCAGCAGAAGTCCAGAGATGTGGCAGTGGGCTGGTGGCAGTAGGCAATGGACAATGAGCAGTGGGCAGGTGGTAATGGGCAGTGGGCAATGGGCAGTGGGCAGTGGGCAGTGGGCATTGGGCAGTGGGCAGTGGGCAATGGGCAATGGGCAGTGAGCAATGGGCAGTGGGCAATGGGCAGTAGGCAATGGGCAGTGGGCAATGGGCAGTGGGCAGTGGGCAATGGGCAATGGGCAATGGGCAGTGGGCAGTGGGCAATGGGCAGTGGACAGAGGGCAGTGGGCAGTGGGCAGTGGGCAATGGGCAGAGGGCAGTGAGCAATGGGCAGTGGGCAATGGGCAGTAGGCAATGGGCAGTGGGCAATGGGCAATGGGCAGAGGGCAATGGGCAGTGGGCAGTGGGCAGTGGGCAGTGGACAGTGGGCAGTGGACAGTGGACAGTGGGCAATGGGCAATGGGCAATGGGCAGTGGGCAGAGGGCAATGGGCAGTGGGCAATGGACAGTGGGCAGTGGGCAGAGGGCAGGCTCTCCCTGGAGCCTGCAGCATGCAGAGGGTGATGGTGGCAGTGGGCAGTGGGCAGAGGGTGATGGTGACAATGGGCAACCAGCCCCGAGCCACCCTCGCCTTCCTGCATCCCCCGCAGCCCCGCGATGGAGATGTCGATAGAGATGTCGCTGGCAAGGCGAAGCATTTCCGAACGGCTGGCTGGGAGGAGCCCCTGACCCACTCGGTAATTACTCATGCTAACAGCTTAACTAACATGCAAATTCCTCCGCTGACTGACAGGTAAACACTGAGCTGGCCTGCCCGGCGTTGGGGGGGGGAGCGGAGGGGGCAGAGTGACATAGATGTAAAAGCTGGTGTCAAATTCCAAATCTAACGTGGCTTCAAAGTGCGACATGATTCATTAGCCTTGTTTCATGCCTAGGATAACCAAGTTGTGGTTGCTGTGTTAATTGAGGAGGGAGGAGCGGGAGGGACGCGCTGGCACAGCAGCTCCGGCGCTGTCACAGCGATGCTGGGCACCGTGACTGGCACCTGGGTGGGCGTTTCTCTGGCTTTGAAGGAAAGGCACCTCTCTCATCTTCTGCCAGCATGCTGGAGGGCATGGAAGATGCTCCAGGGGCTGTTTCTCCTCCAGCATCCTCCACCCCTCACTGCAGCTCCCGGCAGCAGCCAACGCTGCTCTGCTGCCTAAAGCAGCAAAAGAGGAAGCAGGTTTTGAGCAAAAAAACCTCAAACTCTTGTCATGCTGATCCTTGCAGCTCTCTTCATCCCTCCCTGTGTCCATCAGCTCTTGCCTCCCTCTCTCTTTTAACACTGTGGCCAATCCCAGGTTCATGAAATGAGCCCAGGTCTGGGTTGGATGCAGAGGCTGAGGCAGCACTGGGGCTTATGGCAGAGGAGGTGAAAGGGAGGAAATTGCAAACCTGAATTTAAGTCATGCTTTAGAGTGATCTAACACAGCCACTAAGCCCAACAGCTCCCTCATTTCCTGCTCCTCGCAGAGTTTCTGCCCTGAGGTTTGTTGATGCTGGCTCGAGTCCAAGAACCTGAAGAAATTGTACAAATCCTCCTGTGCCAGCACAGCCTCCAAAGGCTAACAGGGGTGGGAGAGAGTCAGGCAGGCAAGAGCACTTCCATCAGCATCCTTAAAATATGGGGGGAACCCAGAGCAGGACAGGACCTCACATACAAGTCCCAGCAGTGGCTGCCCAGCACCAGCTCAGGTCTGGGGAGGAAGATGAGGAGGATGAGGATGATTTTATTTCTGCTGACATTGTGCAGGGGATGGAGGCAGCACAGGCTGGGTGCTGTGGATCTGAGTGACCACAGTGACAGAGCCAAAGGCTGCTGTCCCCCTCGAGCCTTCCTCAACCTTCCCATCCCCATGGTGAGCTCAGGCTCCAAGAGAGGACAGAAAATAAGGGGTTTATTTTTTTTCAGGGCTGCACAGCTCAGTGCCCCATTTCTCAGCCCTGTGAGACCCCGAGCTAACAAACTGCAACCTAAAGAGGATTTAAAGGAGAAAATATCCAATAGCAGGAGAGCACTGAAGCAGTCCCAAACTTCACCTGCTGCCTGCAAAGGAAAGGGGCACCCAAGCAGCAGCAGTGGGATGGAGTCAGGCAAGGGGAGAGCATTCCCACTCCATGGGGGCTGGGGAGGAGCTCTCCAGAGGGGCTGGTGGGCTCTGTCACAACCACCAGCCTCATCCACCATCCCTGGAGGGATTTAAAAGATATGTGATGCGGCACCTGGGGACATGGGTTAGCAAAGGGCTTGGCAATGCAGGGTTGGACTCAATTTTATAGGGCTTTTCCAACTTAAGCTATGATTCCATGCTCTGCCAGCCTGCTGCCACTGGGCTGGCTCATCCCTCCCCACATCCCTCTCCCTGTGTATTTATTTCTTTCAAGTGGCTGTCAAAAACATCTGTCCTACAAAGGGGGATGGGGAGAGGGGAGCGAGCTGCTCTCGAGGCTCCTTGCCACAGCCATCATCTTAATTTCAATTTTATTTATTTATTTATTTATTTTGGTGCAAAGCTCCGGTGTCAGCGCTCTGCGCAGAGCCTGCTTACAGCTCCAAAAAGCACCTCTATTATTCTCAGGCCATTTGGTAGCAGTTGCCATGGAGATCAAAAGCAAAATGGCATGCAAATCAACACGGCCCTGCGCTCGATAACAACGGGAAAAGGGCAGCCAGATAAAAAAAAAAAAACCACTTGAAATGCTTCAACCTGCATTGCTGGCTGTGATTAGATCTAGAAGGCAAGAAAAATACCCTAATGGGTTACACCTAAGGACTCAAAAACACAGCTCAGCTGTGGCCTGTGGGGTGGTGTCACTGTGAACATTCCATGAACCCACAGGCCCCACATCCACACACATTAAAGCCAAGAAAATACTTTAAGGTGAGAAATTTATGCAGTGATTTGCCCCTCTGCCCTTTTCCCTCCGTGCACAGCCACAGCCAGGTTCCTGGTGTTTATCAGGAGCGTGGCACCACTGGATTGTAACCCAGTCCCTCTCCAGGGATGGATGATGCTGCAGCTCCAAGCCTTGCTCTGAGTGCTGGAAGAGAAGGAATTGCTTTTGACAGTCCACTCCTGCCCAGCTGAAAAGTTGGCTCCTGCCAGCAATTCCCCACTGCTGGGAGCCTGTGGAAAACAAGCTCCAGGCAGGCCAAGGCCAATGCAGCAAACGTTAAAACCCAGCACCACCCGCATGTTTGATTCACAACTTCTACCCCGAGGTGCTGCAAACAACGAGGGGAATGTAGGGGTTTGAATGCCTTCAGAAAGCAGATTTTTGGGTAACCTAGGGCTGGCAACCCTCTGATTATGGGCAGCAGCCCCTCAGTGCAGAGGCATGCAGGACCCCAGCCCTGCCCTGTGCAGGGGGAGGATGCTCATTTAACAAGCAGCTCCTCAGTATTTTGTTTTCTCCTTATTGTTATGGGCAAACTCGTGCCTTCACACAAATCAACCCTGCTTTGAAGACAAAATTACTCATTTTTCACAGGCCTGCCCACAGCATTACAACTACGCTACTTAGTGCTTCAGAAATATGAATGAATTTATTATCCACCACAACAGGCAGCGTTCGCAGCACAGACTTTATTTGTGCACACACAGAACAAAGACTCAGGAGAGAAAAGCATCAGGGATTTGGGATGAGGATATTTGGGTTTTTTCCCAGGTAGGTAGCAGCATTAGACAGCAGTGCACATGCCCAGGGGATATATCCTGCCAGCTTCATCCCCAAGCCAAGAGCCCAGCAACCCAAGCCAAAAAAAAGGGAACACATAATTGAGTGCCCGTTAGTGGAGAGTTTGGCCAAGGGACTTCAAATGTGTCAGGTAAATTTTGATTTTCCAAGGGCTCAAACATAGAGCAGCCAGCGCTTTTCCACAACGTGTCATGTAAATTTTGATTTTCCAAAGGCTCTAACTTAGAGCAGCCAGCGCTTTTCCACAAAAGTCAGCTCCTGCCATGTTCCAGGAAACTTTTCTAAAATATTTTGGGTGTGTTTATGCCCAAGGACCTCGAAGACTGCTGGATGTGACTGAGCTACAGCAAAGCAGCTTGTAAAGGAAAGGCTGATTCCTCCTATTCAGCTGCAGGATTTGTTTTCTGGAAGAAAAAGGTGCAAAGGAGAGGGATGGATTATGCACACATGAGATCCTAGGAGAGGTGGAACCAAAACAGGAGGAGAGGAGGTGCCCTTAGCTCAAGGAAGAATTCCCACCTACAAGGGGCCACGGGTGCTGGTTGTTCAAGGGGGACACACAGTCACCCATTTCCTGTGAGTTACCTAAACTCTGCCAAGAGCCATAAATTCCTGCTCTGTTTCAGCAAGCTCTTTATCAAACCCACATGCTCCTCTGGCCTGTGGAAACTATCCTGGGACAAGTCAAACATGCAAAAGTTGCTGCCTTGAAGGCTGGTCGTTTGATTTTTTTTTTTTTTTTAATACTGTTTTTTATTTAAAGCCAGACTCACTCCTAGCAGGGTTCAGGCTCAGACTGTTTCAAACTCTCCCTCCATCCTGCCTTTGGGCCATTAATTTTCAGGCTGCTAAAGCTTTCACAGCAAAGTGTGAGTTTGTTCCAAATAGCACATTTGGGGCAATTCAGAACTGTGTGTTTGTAATGCAAAAATCCCATCCCTCCACCTTACACGAGCCAGAAAACCTCTCTGTGCAGTGTTGGAAACAAATTATTTCATGGAATCACAGGAAGTTTTGGTGGGAAGGGCACTTCAGCATCATCTCATTCCAACCTCCCTGCAGGGACACACTTTCCTTGGACCAGGTTACTCCAAGCCCTGTCCAACCTGGCCTTGAGCAATTCCAGGGAAAATAATTTCTGGGAAAAATCTTTCCCCCTCAGTCGTGCTTTCCTCCCCAGTGCCACGAAGCTCTGCAGCTTCCCAGCTCCATCCTGTGCCTCCTTGCACCACCCATCCCACCTCCTCCAGGACATCCCAAAACCCAGGCCAAGCCTCCACTTGCCCCTGCCTTTGCATTTCAGAAGGAGCTGATTGGGAAGCATCCCCTTGGCCTCCCCTGAAGCGTGGTGGTGTGAGGAACACGCACCTTCCTAATTACATTTATTCACAGAAATCAAAAGGAGAGGGAGCCAGTTGAGAAAAGGTCACATTAATAACACAGGCTGAAAGTCTCTGGGTGTGTATTTTTCATTAGAGACATGTTTGACTGAAGGGGACAGTTCATTTTTGGAGTGACAGAGTTTCTCTGGGAAGCCATCAATACCCTTGGACAATTTAGCTATTTTTCTTGTCACAGCTTGCTGCCTGCTGGAAATCTGCCTCCATACCAAGAAATGTCAATACCACTGCATGCACTCCAGCTTTCCCATGGCCATGGTATCAGAGAAGAGACATTTCTGCCTCCATCACAGCCTTGAAATTCCTGCCAGACTCTACCTCTGTACCCAGTGGGAGCTCCCACAACATCCCAGACCCCTACCCCAGCCATCCCAGGGCTGCTGCAGCTCCAGAAGAGCCTTCAGTGGATAAACCTGCCACTTTTCTGAATCTCTGCCACCTGAGGATCACCTCTCAAGGTGCCAGGTCCGTCCCCAAACACTGGAATCTTCATCTTTGTTGTGACCTTTGGGACCACCCAGCCCTGCAAGCCAGAGAGCCTCAGGTGAGCTGGAGGGGCCTGGACTATGAAAGGTCACTGCAGCTCCATTTTTCTAAGCACAAAATAGCAATGAGATGAGGCTTGGAGCCTGTTTATTGGATTTATATGTCTGATAATGCTGATAGAAACACCAGGGCCAGTTCTGCAACACCCCTACCAAATCCCCTGTGCCCCACGCTGAGTTTTATCACACATCTCAAACTTGCAGCTTCCTTGACATCTTCTTTTTCCATTTATTCCCATTTTTTCCCCAAGCACCTTTTCTTCAAGCCCTCAGTGCAGTACCCCTTAAGCCCAGTTCAAAGCTGGGTGACCCTGAAGTGGTGGGGAGGCACCAAAACACAGCAAGAGGTGCCAGAACCCTTCTGGGGGCAGCTGAACCCAGAGGCCACTGCAGGCAGGCAGCTCCGTCACAGCTGTCTGAGCAATCCATTTGCCAATTAAGTTAATATCCTCAAATCCCTCCCATCCACCAGAAAGGGCAGAGCAAATCCAGGTGAGAGAGAGTGGAGTCTTACAAGTCTCCTGCGTGTCACACAGTGGAAGAACAAAGAAATAGGAAAGAAATAGATGGGAAAAACCAGTGAAATCCACTACTAATTACCAGGAGGTATCAGGGGGCTCGTTTACACCTTGGCCTGCTGCTCTGCAAGGAGGAAAGGGCAGGCACACCCAGCAGTGGGTACAAAAGTCCTGCAAGGAACTTTTGGGAACTGCTCTGCAGTTATTCTGGAGGAGACGCAGCCAAAATTCCACCACGGACCCTCCTGGCCCTGCTGGCTCTGCTGTGGGCCTTTAGGATTTAGGATAAACCAGTCTTTAGGATTTAAAGCTGTCCTAGAAGGAGGATATTAGGGAGAAACTGGCCCCTGGAATGAAATATTTCAGAGTGGAGGAGTAGCTGATATGACTAAACCTTGTGCTTTTTCCAGCTAAGTCAGCTAATAAAAAAAACCCCAAAAAATCACCCCCAACTAAACAGCAACAACAAAAACAAACAAACCAACCAATACACTTCAAAAAATTAAAAAGGGAAAAATTTTTCTTGCTGTTATGCATTCAGCCTCTGCCATGGGCTGAGCTAGGTGGAGCTCACAGCCCCTGACCCAGACAGAAACCACCAAGGCAGCTCCAAGAGCTGTGGGGGCTGCTTTGGGGCTCATCACACCTGGGTTTGGCACAGGCTGGTGATGTCCCTGCTGTCCCCCACTGAAGGGGGCATCATCCTCCTGGAGAAGCCACCAAGAGAGAGAGAGCAGCTGTCCGGGGACACCTTGGCCTGGGTTGTAAGATAAGTATGTGTCCTATTTCATCTGTCAGAGCTGGGGCAGTTCTCTGCTGTCCATGGGGCAGTTTTTCCTTTATCTATCCCACAGCCAACCCTCCCTCCAGGAGATCTCTGCTCTCCATGGCCACTGAGTGTCCCTGCAGGGCTGATCCAATCCCAGCATCCCATGGGGAGATGCTCCGCCCAGGGGAGGAGCCAAGCATTCCTACCTGGATCCAATCTGAGCCTGGCACAGCACAGCAGCCTTTGCCCCCTGCATTGCCAGAGGAGCAGCTTTCTGCTGCCCTGCATGGCCAGAGGGAGCCCAGGCCCATCTGCAGCAGCCCTGGAGCTGCAGAGGAAAACTCCCCCCTTGTGCAGGATCCCTGCTGCAGCAGAGCCACAGCTGGCACTGCAGGAGGGCTGAGCCCCCATGGCATGGGGCTGGGACACCGCCCTGCACACAGGGGGTCACAGCTCCTATTCTGACTCTGCCACTGATTTGTTTTTTTTTTTTTTTTTTTGTACTATTGCATTTGTATTTTTTTAAATTTCCCTAGTACAGAACTGTTATTCCCATTCCCATTTCTTTGCCTGAGAGCCCCTTAATTTCAAAATTCTAATAGTTTGGAGGGAGGGGTTTACATTTTCCATTTCAAGGGAAGCTCCTGCCTTCCTCAGCAGACACCTGTGTGTTCAAACCAAAGCACACCTGGTGCCATTCATCCTTGGGGTGGACAATACGAGATGTACAAACATGACCCACCTGCAGAGAAAGGCTGAATGAGCTGGGTTTGGTCTGCAAAAGGCTGAGAGGGGATGGGATAATCCAGGCTCCATAATGAAGCCAGCAGGCAATTGTTTCTCATGTCCTTAGGGGCATCACAAAGTCATCAGCTTAATTTGCAGGAAGGACTTCAAGGAATTAAAATATATATACAGTACATATTTGCACCTATATGTTAAATATATATATATACTCAGTGCCTCTTCACCTGTATATATTAACTCTGTAATTAATAAACATAAAGTACCTTATTACCTCAGGATGAATAATAAATACATTTAATAAATGTATAATTAATGCATCTTCACATGCACACACATCTACACATAAAGGAAAGCCCTTTCTGTCTGGTAGCTCCAACCAAGTCCCAGAAGCTCCTGAGGAGGGAGAACTTTGCTTTTTTGATGGTTTTTAAGAGCAGGTGGGACAAGAGCATCTCAGCTGTGCCCCCTCTGAGGGCTGAGAGCATCTCTGGAGGACAATTCTTCTTGTGCAAATTGCAGAGCTCTGCCCTATCCCAATTTGCCCCATCCCAGACCCTTTCTTTTTTTTCCCATTTTAAAATGTTTTCTCATAAAGAAAAAAACCCCAAATCCCAACAAACCTCAGCAGAGGGTAGCAGTGCCAAGTACTATCTGCAGCCAGGTCATCAGGGTTGGACTGGGCAGGGAAAAGCTGTGTATGACAGGACAAACAGCTGCCTTGGGTAAAATGAGGAGAAAGACTGGCCCAGGGAGGGAGAGCCGAGATCACAGCCCAGAGAAAAGGTTTTCCTGCAGAGAGCCTTTTGCCAAGGGATAGCACAAGGGTGATGGTTTCAGAGACAGAGGGAAGGTTTAGGGGGATATTGGGAAGGAGTTGCTCCCTGGGAGGGTGGGGAGGGACTGGAATGGATTTCCCAGAGAAGCTGTGGCTGCCCTGGATCCCTGGAAGTGCCCAAGGCCAGGTTGGATGGGACTTGGAGCAGCCTGGGTAAGGGGAAAGGGGTGAAATCAGATGATCTGAAAGGCCCCTTCCAACCCAAATTATCTATGATTCTTTGATCTACTGTTGTGGAGCAGCACTGGACATATTCCCTTCCTCAGGCTTCTCTGCAGGGTGAGGAGGAGGAGGAGGAAAATGGGGATTTTCCCATTGTTTTTCCCAATGTTTTTCTCTGGGGAGAAACAACATTGCATCCCTCCAAGGCAGGAAAAATCCAGGCACAGGGCAGGGGAGCGGCTGTGACAGAGGCAACAGGGAAGGGATCACCAAACCACAAGGAGAGGGTGGTTTGTGGGCAGGAGTGGGACCAGGAATGGGCTGGAAATTGAGGAAAATGCTGCCTGGACTGGGATGAGCCTGTAATCCCAGTAAGGGCAGAGAGAAGTGCGAGACAGCAGCTCTCTGCTTTAGGGAGTCATCCTCAGGGTGAAACCAGTGTGCCTCCTCTCCTGAGCCACGGGAAAAGGACACAATAAAGACTGTCAGCAGCTGATGGGTGACTGAAATGGAGAACAAGATACTGTAAATAATGGCAAAAAACCACTTCCACACAGGACAGCGGGCGGGGAGGGGGGAGAAAATTTCAGTAAAATATCTCTAAGCTATTGGCAAACTGAACAGAAATGAATTAGGAGGATGGCTAAAGCATGGGGCTCATATATAACAGCAGAAAGTCCCCTATTTATTAGGAGATGTGACCGATTTGCTGCATGAAGCAGGGACATCTGTCAGCTCTATGGGCTGCAATTAGCTGCTACTCTGCTACCCAAAAGAGGTCACTGAAAACTGCAGGTTCTCCCTTCCTAAAGGAAAAACTCCCGGGCTCTGCATTTCCATTAAGAGCAATTGCAAGTTTGGGCTTCAACATGATTGAATGATCTGGAGGAGTGATGGCCTTTGTGGGTGCTGCAGTTTGTCTGGTGGAATTGCAATTACAGTCATTTCAGAGACATGACACAGCCCTGGCAGCTCAAGGATGCCAGGCTCTGCTCCAGGGGGCTGTGCTGGGGTCTGCAGGACTGGGGTGAGGTTTTTTTAAATTTCATTAATTAGTTTCATGGCTTAGAGCACCACTGTGGAGAGCAGGTGCTGTGGGAAGCTTTGTGCACAGCTCAAAGCCCTGTGCTGGCCACAGGGCCTCCTGTCCCAGCCCATCCTTCATTCCTGGAGACATCCTGTCATGCCAAGTCCCATCCCTGCCAGCACCTAAACAATATCTGCAGCTTGATTTTCTGATAATTTTGATTTTCTGGTCATATGTCACAGACATCTTTTCATGAAAAATCCTTTTCTCTAGGATTTTTTTCCTCCTGAGAAGCTGAGAAGCCTCAGGAACGAACTGTAAACAATGGTTATCTGCTGCTGTGGAATGCAACAGGTGGATCTCTGATTGGCCCACCTTGGATGTTTATAATTAATGGTCAATCACAGCCCAGCTGGCTCAGAGAGAGTCCAAGACAGCTGCCTTTGTTATCATTCTTCTTTTCCTTTCTGTTCTTAGCTAGCCTTCTGATGAAAACCTTTTCTTCTATTCTTTTAGTATAATTTTAATGTAATAAATATATATCATAAAATAATAAATCAGCCTTCTGAAACATGGAGTCAGATCCTCATCTCTTCCCTCAACATAAGACCCCTGTGAACATGGTCACAGTCATACATTGAGGCCCCTTTCCCCCAACAGCACAGGCAGATTATTCTGTGAGCAAATCTCTGACAAATAATTCACACCACAGGTTTCACTTCTGCTCAGGAGGAGCCTGGGAGCTGCAGCTTTCTCAAGCTGAGCTAAATTTTCCCCCTAATAATTTATGCAAATATTTCACAGCCTGGCAGCAGCAGCAGCTCACAAACTACGTGTTGCAACATTCTGAGTGCAGGCAGGGGCCCTGGGAGGTTTCCCTGCCTCACACTTGGGAGCTGGTTTCCTGTGCTGGTATTTGTGATCAGACCTCAACTCTCGTGTCCTGCAGGTGTTCTCGAGGAGCTGAGGACTTTTACTGCCTTCCTTTCACTGCTTTCCTGCCCAAAGTGGGTGAGGAGAATTCTCAGCAAACCTTCAGAGGGACACAAACACAGGCAGAGGGGATCCTTTCCTGTTCTGAGCTGCTAATTTATAGAATCACAGAGAGGTTTGTGGTGGAAGAGGCCTCAAAGACCACCTGGTTCCAACCTCCTGCCATGGGCAGGGACACCTCCCACTGGATCAGGTTGTTCCAATATGGCCTTGAATGTTTCCAGGGATGGAACAACCACAGCTTCTCTGAGCAGCCTGTGCGAAGGCCTCAGCACCCTCACAGGTCTTGGGGAAGATGAAACAGGAAAGCCTTATAAATATGATTGCCTGGCAAAAGATTTTGAGAATATGGAAACTATAAGCCAGATTGAAATGAAAGCAAGCTTTGAGATACCTCAGTTACTGAACAACTGGCAAACAATGGTGTGGCCAGCTGAAGGTGATCCCCTTTTGATGGAACAACACCCTCTGCTTGCAGACAGGCCCAAGGGTCAGAGCAGACCCTACAGCTTGGCAGAAGGGGCCCAAAGAGGAGTTTTTAGGGTTTAAAATGTAACACAGTATGGTAATGTAATGATTCTTATAGGCTGTATGTAAATGCTGTAGGATTTGTATCTTGTACTAGATTGGTTAGTGAGAATGAGAATATTCAACACAGAAGAAGATTTATTGTATTGTCATGGGAACCTTACTCGTTTACCCTCTTACTCTCTTATCCTTTTACTCTCTTATTCTCTTACCCTCTCATCCTCTCTCTCTCTCTCATCCTCTTTCCCACTCTCTTGACTTCTCTGGGGCCTGCTCTGAGCTGTGGCTGGCAGCTCCCAGCAGGGCCCTGCACCCAGGCCCTTTGCAATAAATCCCAAGTTCCAGCCCTGGCTGCAGAGATCTCTCATCTCCATCCATCCCTGATGCTCCTACAACAGGGAAGAATTGTTGTTCTCTGCTCCTTCCCTCCTCACGCTTTTTTCCCCTGCCTTTTGCTCCTTGTGGCTGGACACTGGGTTCCTGCCCCTCCTGCAGATGGGACTGCATCCTCTGCTTCTCTCCTCTCCTTTCAGGTTCCCCCAAGAGCAGCTTTACTCTGTACCTGCCTCCAGCAGGAATCTCTGCAGCATGAGGATGCTCCCAACTGCAGCAGGGGATGAAGTCATGAGCAGACCACAGAGGGAGGGGAAGGAGGTGGGGGATAAAAAGGTCTCCTGGCTGCTGTGCTGCATCAGGTGGTGCAAACAGATGTGCTGGGGCTGCTGCAGAGCCTGTCCTCCCTCCCACTCCCATCCACCCAGCCCTTGGCTGAGACACCTTTTAAAAGCAGCTCTCGCCACAAATCTTCACTGCACACATCAGTTATATCAAATTAATTCAATTGAATTAATAACAGTAATTAATTCATGCATATTAGCATAACACCATGCATCATAGATGGAGGCTAATAAATGCAATACTGATTTTCTTAATCGACTTCTTCAGCTGCCATGTGTCTTAGTCAAAGGGATGCTGTGGGGTCTTCCCCTCTTTACCATATGCAGAAAAAAATAGCAACCAACAAGCACCAAAGGTATTTCTGATTCAGACTGTGCTTCTACAACAACAAGAAGTGTAGGGTTTGTGCTCTCAGTTCCCTGCAGCCCAGCCAGGCCATGGGCTGACTCTGGGGCTATTTAAAGGTCACCCTGCAAGTGTAAACTCTGTAAGAGACACTTCCCCAAAAGCAGGGACAGGAGCACCAGTGGCCAACCAGCACTGTAATAATCATATATCTGGATATTATTTTCTTCCCTCGCACATGGTTATTAAGAGACGATGCAGGTCTTAAAGCTAGAACCTTTTGCTCTGGGAAAATTATATGTGACACTTTACATACGGATTAGATAATTAATGTATGTCCTGATTTCTCCCACCGTAACATAAAAAGGGCGAGAGCAGTGCTATAATTCCAGATAATTAAGGAGAGATGGAGTTGCAGTGGCCTCCACGGCGGTGGGAGTGCTGCCTGCTGTCATTAGTGCTGGAAAATCCCTCTCTGCTCTCCACACCTCGCTGCTGGCTCTGTCCTCCTCCCCAGGGGCCACCCAGCTGTGGTCCCTGCTGTCCCTGGCCACCAAACCCAGCTCTGTCCCTCTCCTGCCACCTGAAGGTGCAAAAGGAGACAGGAGCCTGAGCTGGCAGGAGCCAAACTGCAGGACAGCAGAGCTGCTTGTGCTTCAGCCTGTCAGGAAAATTAATCCACAAACACCAGAGGCTGATGTCCAAAAAGAAGACAGAGGAGTCCTTTTGGCTTTATTTGAATAAAGGGAGAGGCCATGGGGCATTGCCAAATTCTTGGAGGACACAGCCTCCTTTTTATCCCAATTTCCCTCTCTCTTTCCCCATTGACTGAGGTACTTGAGAGGTTCAGACTTCCCAGAACACCTGATACCAAAGATTTCTCTCTAATGTATAACACTCCCTTTTAATTTTTAATTCTTACAGAATTTAGGGTTTTTTTCCCCCCATTTCTGAGGTACTTGAGAGGTTCAGACTCCCTGGAATGCCTTTTACCAAAGAATTCCCTCTAATGTACAACACTCCCTCTTAGTTTTTAATTCTTATGGCATTTAGGGGTTTTCCCCATTGTTTCTTTCATCTTTCAGTGTCTAATTTCATTTATCAGCAAACCTAAAGTTTATTTGTAAAAGCAAATATCTTTTTTCCATTAATCAATCAGTGGAATCCTTCCCATTTGTTTATTTACCTCCCAGTGTTGGTTTTATCCACCTGCAGACCCACAGCTGGTTTGAAAAGACAATTCCACCATTCCTCTCAACCCCTTCCCATGGAGAGTGGGCAGCTCCTCAGAGCACACGGGGTTTGGAGTGAGGGCAGCCACCTTGGCATTGCTGCCAAACCCCAGCCAAGAGCTGAACCAGCTCAGCTCCTCCTTCTCCTGCTGTCCTAAAGGATGAGTGCAAATCTGGGCTGGTCAGATCAGGGAAATGAGTGTCACAGCAGTGCTAAAGTGACCTGCAAGCTCCTAGAAATGGGCTAGCAGGCAGACACAACAGAGCAGGACAGACCCCTCCTAATGCCAAAATGCTCATCCTGAGCCAAATTTACATTAAACCCAAACTAGTTTTTCCCAGCGAGGCAGGCACTTTTTTAATGTAAAGAAAATGCACGTTGGTGCATGGGGACAGAGCGTCCTGAAATCCCTGCAGGACCTCCCCGCCTGCTGTGATCAAACATTAAAATCTAGAGCTGTCACTGAGCAAAACAAACACGAACTGTCTGTGCTTTCATCTGCACAGCATCCTGCATCCAGCCCTGCAGCCAGGGGCCGTGCCAGCCTGGGGACAGCAGCACCCCAGGCACACCTCAGTGGGACACAGTTCATGTGTTTCCCAGGGGTTTCCCAGTTTGTTCTTGCAGCAGGAAGAGCTGCTGGCCTGGTTTTAGCTCGGTGCAGCCTCTGAGGGCTGTGCTGTGCCCAAGGAGGAGCAAATAGAAACAACCAAGGGGGCAGCCCCAGGTGAGAGGTGAGGGGTGAGGGCTGTGTCCCCCTGCACTTGTCAGAGCTGTGTGTGACAAACTTCCCTTTTCCTTGTCTGTACCTCTCAAGGACCTCAGAAATGGGGAAAGAGAGAGGGGAAATTGGGATATAAAGGAGGCTGCGTCCCCCAAAAATTTGAGAGACCCCAGGGGAATGCCCCCATGGCCTCTCCCTTTATTTGAATAAAGTAAAAGGACTCCTCTGTCTCCTTTTTGGACAGAAGTCTCTGGTGTTTGTGGATTAATTTTCCTAACACTCTGCTCCTAGAATGAAACAAAACAAAAACCCTCCCAAACAAAAACAAACAAAAAATCCACAAAAACCCCCACAAACCTCCCTTTTGCTTGTCTGTACCTCTCAAGTACCTCAGAAATGGGGAAAGAGAGAAGGGAAATGTGGCTGGGAAATTGGGATGAAAAGGAGGCTGCCTACCCCAAAAATTTGAGAGATCCTAGGGGAATGCCCCATTGCCTCTCCCTTTATTCGAATGAACTAAAAGGACTCCTCTGTCTCATTTTTGGACATAAACTTCTGGTGTTTGTGGATTAATTTTTGTAACACTCTGCTCCCAGAATGAAACAAAACAAAAAAAACCCCAAAAATCCCAAACCAAAAACAAAGAACAAAACCCAAACCCCCCCCCCCAAAAAAAAACAAAAAAGCAAGAAAACCCAACAACAAAAAAAACCACACACACAAAAAAATCCCAAAAAAACCAAAAATAACCCAACAAAAACAAAACAAAACAAACAAAACAAAACAAAACAAAAACCCCTTTGGGCAGTACCAGCCGCCCCAAGTGCAGATCTCTCAGACGGGCTCCTCATTTCCCGGAGCTTAAGCACAAGCGGAGCAGAGGAGAGCTGGGCTCAGGTGAGTGATTGCCTCTCCCCGCTCCATCCCCGCCTCTGCAGCCTTTGTTTACCCGCACGGCTGCTCCTCACCCAGCACATCCCTCAGCACATCCCTCAGCCCCACTGCTCCCCAGCATCCTGGCCGTTTTGTATTTAAAACACTAATAATCATCAAGCCGTGTTATTTTTTTTTTTCCTCCTCCTGCTGCAGGATCTCCTAAGGCTGTGAAGGTCTCAAACGTTTGACCAGGAGCCTGATAAATGCTTGCCTTCAGCGATGCACTTTCTTGTAGCACCTCTGAAATATGTATGCACATGTTATGCGGTGTGGATGCATATCAATGCCATATCTACTTTTGCATATTAAATCATTGCCACATCTTCTCTGGCAGTAAAATATGCAGAGCATATGCTAAAGACAGCATCTCCCCTGCCTAAGCTCGGCAGCCCTCCCCCTGCACAGGCTGTGATCCCAGGTATTTCAGCCCCTCTTCTTTTGTTCTTCTCCTAGGAGAGGTTTTTATTTTTATTTCCTCCCTGCACGCTGCGTTATCTGTTTTAAGGACTCCTGCTTACAAATATATTCCAGCTAGAGCTGTGCCCTAACTTCTTCCCCCCTTCAGAGGGAAGACAAATAGGAGACAGGGTGGAAAAGCTGCCTGAAATAAGAAGGCAGCAGGAGCATGGGGTTGCCTCCTCTGGATTTAGCCTCTCCCGCTGCCCAGTCCTGGGCAAGCAGTCAGGGATTGCTGAGTGTGAAAAATGCAACTTTTATGATTGGCTTTTTGCAAATTTTAAAAAGAATATTATATGCGTTGTGTTAGAAAATAATGCTGAATTAATTCACTTAAGTAGTGCGTTAAATATAGTTTTAGGTCATAAAAAATGTTAAAATAGAAACTGTGCTATGTAGGATATTTTTTTTTTAAAGAAAGGACTCGCAGCGAGACAGCAGCCACAGGACACCTCAGTCTTTCAGAGAAAGGGAATTTATTGCCCCATTATCAGAAGAAACGAACTTCTTCCCGCCTCGAAGGCGCTGTCAGGATTCAGAGGAAGAAGTTGGTGATGACCATACAGAATCCTGTGTGTGAATGGAATTTGTGCATCATGTATGAGGTGTATAAGTATGCAACAGGCTATTGCTTTTAAGGGTTAATCCTTTGTTAATGTGGATCCTTTTTCAGGCTCTTGCTGCCCAGAAAAAGGTACCTAGACCATCCATAACTCTTTGTTTCTACTGTCTCATATTGTCCAAATTCAATTTGTTCAAATTATTATTACTCTTATTGTATTACTATTTTTATAACCATTTTATTGCTATTAAACTTTTAAAAATTTAAAAACAAGTGATTGGTGTTTTTCATACAGACAAACCCCAAACCCTGCCCTCACTGCTGCCCCATCTCCTGCTTTTACACTTGAGCAGCCAAACCTGGCTGACACCAGATCTGAGTTACAAAGAAGGGAATGAGAGGTTTCTCATGGAGAGTGGGAATATTTGCTTTGATGATCACTGGGATAAGAGCCAGAAAAATAAAAATAATCTTTTGGGAGGCATAAACCAGCTGCTAGGTGCTGGGATTAGGCAGAAATATCTTGTCAGGATGTGCTCCTTGGTCCTGCTCTTGGCAGCCATGGAATTGTGCTACGTAGCGACTGCAGAGCCTCTCCCATTCTGCTGGCTTAATAAAAATGCTCAAATTTACAGTAGGGCCATTCAAATTCACACACAAAACATGCTCACTTCCCCTTGGGAGTCACAAGAAGTGGTTTCCCCAAAATAATTCCATGGGCCCATGCTTGTGTGCAGGGGTGCCAGACCTGGAAGCAGGAACTGTGCACCATGGGGCCTGACTGGCTGCTCTGTTTTACAGATGTAATAAAGCAAAATAATAATAATAATAATAATAATAATAATAATAATAATAATAATAATAGTAATGATAATAATATCCCAGGCACCCACACTGACAAATCCTGCAGCCCAGTCCCTGGGCCAGGCAGGGAGCTGTCACCTCTCTGTTCACACCAAAGCTCCTGGGGCAGGGGCAGAGCACAGGGACTGGCTGCCCTGCCCTGCACACAGCTCTGAAATCCTCCCCTGCCTCCCTCTCTCTGCAAAACACACCAAGGGTCCAGGTTGTCCTGTGCCACCTGTGCTCAGCCCTGCTCCTTTTTCACCTGCTAATTCTCCTCTCCTGCCTGGGGGTTCCTGTCAGGCATTCCTCTCCACACTGACTTGGCTCTCTCCTCCTCCCCCCACCTTTCACTCACCCTAATTTTGCAGATTTCAGAGAAGTGAGGAAAGCTGTCACTGCTAAAGGAAGCTCTAACAGAGCAGAACAGCAGAGCCCTTTTGTTTCTGTAATGTCAGAAGGAGCAGGATTGGTGAGAACCGTTTCCTCCTCAGCTCCCAGGTGGCTGCTTTCTCCTGCAGGTACTGACCTGCTCACCTCTCCCAGCTCCCAGGGACACCCAAACCTGCTCCTTCACCAGGCAGAGAGCACAGATGCTGTGCTTAGTGGTCCCACACCTCATCCCCATCACAGTGCACAGAGCTGGGGTCAGGAGCTGTGCAAGGCATCAGACTCTCAGCTCTCCCTCCTGCCTGTCACCACTGTCATTTTCCAGGAACAGAGGGAGCAGGCTGGTTATGTCACCACGTCACCAGGCTCATTTCTACCCACAGCTGCCTGATCTTCAATTACCACCTGCCCCAGGTCACAAAGGGTTTGACCCCTTTCACCCAGTTAGAACATGCTCAGCTCTGACCTGTGGCACAGGAACAAACCCTGCAGCACAGATTAACAGCACAGGGAGCATTTTCTCTCCTGCTCTTCTCCAGAAAGCAAAGTCCTGTTAAAGTCTTTCAAGAGATCAAGGAAAACCCAAAAGGGCTCAAGATTGAAGCTCCCCAAGCTCTCCAATGGCACTGTGTCCTACAGAAATCACAACATGAAATAAAATATCCCTGAAATCCTTTTGGAGCCTCAATCCTCAGTTCTGGTACAAGTCAGGTCAGCCAGCACAGGATGTGGAGCTGCTGGAGAGAGTCCAGAGGAGGCCATGGAGATGCTCCAAGGGCTGGAGCCCCTCTGCTCTGGCCAGGCTGGGAGAGCTGGGGATGCTCACCTGGAGAGGAGAAGGATCCAGGGAGAGCTCAGAGCCCCTTCCAGGGCCTGAAGGGGCTCCAGGAGAGCCGGAGAGGGACTGGGGACAAGGGATGGAGTGAGAGGACAAGGGAGAATGGTTTCAAATTCAGAGAAGGCAGAATTAGATGGGGTATTGCGAAGGAATTCTTCACTCTGAGGTTGGTGAGGCACTGACACAGGGTTTCCAGAGCAGCTGTGGCTGCCCCATCTCTGGAAGGCCCAAGGCCAGGCTGGGTGGGGCTTGGAGCACCCTGGGACAGTGGGAGGTGTCCCTGCTCATGGCAGGGGGTGGAATGAGCTGATCTTTAAGGTTCCCTTCCAACCCAACCCATTCTGTGATTCCATGACCCTCAGTGCTGCCCACCCTGAGCTGTGGGGTCAGTACCAGGCTCGTGGCAGACCCTGGGGCTGTGAAGCTGAACCAAGGCCAGGAATGATGCAATCAGGTACATTTAAAACCAAGATGAAATATCACCTTTTCATTTGCTGGAACTGCACCACACACAGCCAAAGTGGGGTGCCCAGGTGGGCTGAGGGCAGTGACAGCCACTGAGAGCCAGGCCTTGGCTCCAGCAAGTGATGCCTTGAGAATGCTGATCCAGAACAGAGGCTGGACAGTGTTAAAGAATAAAGCAGGGATTTATTAAAAAGATCTCCTCAATGGATCCACCTTGGGCAGCACAAGAGCCCAGCCAGGGCTGCACCCAAGATGAACCAAAATGGTCCCAAAATGGACACAGAGTCTCTCACTTTGATCAGTTCTGCTCCATGTGCATATTGGAGTTCATTGTCCAATTCCAGCTTTAGCCCACCAAGTCCCACCCTGCTTGTTTTTTTCTCTTCAGCCCACATTGTTTGTGCTCTTGGGCTGAGATTTGGATCATTTGTTCTTGGTCCTCAGCTGGAGCAGGAATTGTTTTGTCTCCCTGCTCTGTGCACAGAGCTCACCATCCCCTGATGTGAACCCAGACCCACACACTAAAGCAGCACAGAATCTGAAAAATAGAAAAACTAAAATCTGAAGCATCACAAGGACTGGGCAACCATCAGCTAAACCCATGCTGCTGGTACAGAGCTGTAGAAAATCAAACCTAGGGACAAGCAGAGATGAGGAACAGACACTTCAGCACTGCTGCTAAAAATTTTGGGAGGAGATGGGCCAAATTCATACATCTGTGTCTTTACAGGAGGCTAAATTAAGAATCACCATAGAAGAAAACAGTAGAAGTAATTGAAAATGTGAAATCTCTGCCAGTGTGGCCAGTGATCTTCATCTCCTGTGGCAACATAAGGATGGGCCTCACCCAGAGGGCTGGGCCTTGACACAGGAAAGCAGGATTCACAGAATTCACAGAATTCACAGAATCACCGGGTTGGGAGACCTTCAAGACCATTGAGTCCAACCCAGCCCCAACACCTCAACTAAACCCTGGCACCCAGTGCCACATCCAGGCTTTGTTAAACACACCCAGGGATGGGGACTCCACCACCTCCCCGGGCAGCCATGCTAGAACTTTATCACCCTTCCTGTGAAAAACTTTTTCCTGATATCCAACCTGTATTTCCTTTGGTGCAGCTTGAGAATTCCCCCTGGGCATCCCCTGCACAGCCAGGCCTGCCCCTGCAGTGTGTGAGGATGCAATGCCCAAACCCACAGTGAGCTCCATCCCTCTCCTGCCTGTGGTGCAGCTCCTCCCTGCCTGCCCTCCCTCCCCAGCCACCCCCCCAGGTCTGAGCATGGGATTTGTGCCCATTTCACCAGGAGAGAGATTTTTCTCTAGCACTGGTGCTCCTCTCCATCTTTCAGGATGAATCATTGCTGGTTTAAGCACACAGCAAAGATTTATGCAGTAATAGATGTGGGGAATAGCTGTGGCTCCGGGGTCTCAGAACAATAATACATAATTCAGAAATTAATACAGGGTAGCAAAGACAATGGGATTTGAAATGAACATCATGGCCAAAGCAAAAGGAAAACTCCACAGGCTCATCGTGTGCAGATGCTTCCACCATCCACACACCCAATTATAACTTTAGCTCTTACAAAGGGAACTGACTTAAACCATTAAATCTTTATTATTTTTTTCCCTGTGGTGGGAGGGGGAGTGGGAGTGCAGATTCCTTAAAGATAGAGAGTTTAAATTAAGCTTTAAAACTGTGACTGAGCAAGATTTAATACTGACAATTAGCCTGGACAAACAGTTAATCGTCCTGCAGGCATAATTTATATATTCTCTGTGCAACAGGGAGAGAATGTCAGCACATTGCACTGCAAATTAGTGCAATAAAAGAATCTCATAACCTCTAACAGCTCTGCTGTCTGACAAAGAGAGATCATTTCTCCTCTCCCCATGCTGTTGCCTAGCCACACTGCCATCACCCTGGGCTGCTGCTCTTGCATTTTAGACCCAATTTCCCAGTGCTCAGACCTTCCTGCCAGCCACACCACTGGTGGAGAGCTTTGCCAGGTCCCCAGAGCTTGAAGCTTTGGTGAGAAGAAGGTAAAAAGATAAACAAGCATCTTACAGGATGTGGTGATGATTCCTGCCCTGAATTAGCACAGCGCTTAAACACGAGCCTAAGGGCAAGGACAGGCCTGGGCTGCAGCCTGGGGCTTGGCTGAGCAGAGCCAGACCCAAGTTCGGAAAATATCTTTCCAAGGTTGGCATTAACCAGTGTGGATGGACACCAGGGTGGGGGTGAGGAACTTGTTTCAGGTAAAATTTACAAGTGACACCAGCAGACAGCAATTTTTTCCCCCAAGAACTTTGCCAGTGTATTTGCCACTGTGATGAGTAATAAAAATCCCCAGTAAGGATCTCTCTGGATGTTTTTATTTGGTAAGGATGCATGGGCTGGAGCACCTTTTAGCAGTCCATGGCTGTATTTCATTCTTTATATTCTCCTGTAAAATGCCCTTTAGAAAAAAGTTAAATATTCTCTCAGTGTTCCACACAGGTCCAGTGGCTATTGCTGCGACCCACGTGTCATATCACAACAGAAAGAAAGCAGGAACTCATAATGAAGGAGAAAAGGTAAAAAAAGCCCTTTAACAATATAGCCCACATCCAATATTATTATTTCAAGAGTATTATTTCAGTGGAGACTTTCATAATGACTTACTGACCTAAACTATTAAAAACCATCCCCATGTCTGCAGTGGAACAGATGAAGTACTCCAGAAATAGCTACAATTCAGTGATACATATATTATACACTCTGCAAATTTGTTGAGGAACTTTTATCAGAGGGCTATAGAAAATGAAATTAATTATTAATACAGATCAGCAATATCTTTTCGCTCGTCTCCTCCTAATATCATACAGGTGGCCTGTGCTGTCCTTTTCTTCCATGCAGAATTTTCCCTGCTAAAATTCTTTTGCCATTCTGTGCTAAAGGAGTCTGTGGGAGGCTGCTGTATGCAAAGAATTTGTTTTAAGAAAGGCAAAATGTTAGATCCCTCAAAATCAGCTCCTAACCAGTGGGAGACACAGAGATATTGGGCAAAAAAAAGAAAAAAATCTTGTCTTATTCAAGCATATCCTTATTTCCTGTGAAATTAAATTTGCATTTCTTTTGGGGTAGAAGAAAGAGGAAGTGGGGAATTAAAGTCCAGAGAGAAAGCTAGTGCAGGGATAAAATATAAAACTCTACTGGGACTTCCAGCTTTTAGGCACAGCAGGAAACTCAATACAGATTTACTTAAAATAGGTTAACAAGGCAGTTTGCCATCATCTTCTTTTAGCACTAGAGGACTCTGCTTTCGAAGGACACAATTAAGGGAAGGAAGGAAGAATCAGGGCTCAGTGGTGCATTTCCAGCACTGCCTTCCACTGCAGCTGCAGCAAATAAAGTCTTTCTGCTTCATTTTAGTAGCAGAAATGTGGGGAGAACAGGCAAGTAGGGCAAAGCAGCACAGGCTGTGCTCCACACTCTCCAAAGATCTGGTGCAATAAGAGCTGAGGGTTCTTACATGGAACCACAGGCAAGCGCAGACCACAGGTTTCCAATCCAGCCCAATTTCACACCCTCTGCTCCCTCTGGGAATATCCACCAGTGCTGAGCAGCTAAAAAACAGCACCACCAGTAAATTATCGATGGCCTTCCCAAAAAAATGCTTTAAGGAGCACAGCAACACCAACATTGGCTTCTGTGACGGTGTTCACAGGGGTTCTTGGATGAGGGAAGAGACAAGGATCTGACTCCATGTTTCAGAAGGCTTGATTTATTATTTTGTGATATATATTACATTAAAACTATACTAAAAGAATAGAAGAAAGGATTTCATCAGAAGGCTGGCTAAGAATAGAAAAAGAAAGAATGATAACAAATGTTTGTGGTTCGGACAAAGAGTCTGAGCCAGCTGACTGTGATTTGCCATTAATTAGAAACATCCAACATGGGCCAATCACAGATGCACCTGTTGCATTCCACAGCAGCAGATAATCATTGTTTACATTTTGTTCCTGAGGCCTCTCAGCTTCTCAGGAGGAAAAAATCCTAAGGAAAGGATTTTCCATAAAAGATGTCTGCGACAGGCTTCCTGTGGATTTACACTCTGTGGCATCTGGGGAAGACAAGGTGTTTGCACAAATGCTGAAATCACAACAGGTTCTCAAAGCCATTTCTTTAAAGACACCAACAGCTTACCCCAAGGAGCACACCCACCCCCATAAATGCTCACATGCAGCCAGTACCAGCTCAGCAGTGTGGCTGTATGGAAAACATGCCCAAACACATTTTTAATAGGCAGTTAAAAAAAAACAAACAATCTTAACTGGAAGAAAAAATACACAAAACACTTCTTGAGCAGTCATTACTATTTCTTAGTGCCATGATGAACTGTTTTTTCAATGCAGCTAAAATCTTATTATTGCTGTAAGCTCAACCCAAACACTGACTTTACATGTCTGTGCTGACAGTTGTTGATACCAACAGGAAAAAAGGAATTTTGTTTGCATTTGTTTGAATCTTTGACCTAAATAAAAACAGCAAATATGCTTCAGATATATCTACATGGCTTTCTAAGGTGATTTGCTTCCTCCCCCAGCTCAGCCATCATCCTCTCTGGGACCAGAGGCAGGGCAGGCTCAGTCCTGTGGCTGCTCCTCATGGGCAGGCAGTGCCCTGCAGGGCAGCCTGGCCACTGCTCTGCCTTCCCTTGCCCACATCAGGGTCTGCTGGGGAAGGAAAAATCCCCAAAACAGCTCTGATGTCTTGGGATAAGGGGAATACAGGAGGAACTGGGGCCATTCAGTGTCTCAGCTGCTGAGGGAGCAGGTGAATGTCTGTGCAATGAGAGCAGCTCCCTCATTCAGATGCTGCCATCCCATTTCATCCCTGGGCAGCAGGGCTTGGGCCGTGGAGCAAACTGCAGGAGCTGAGGGGGCTGGCACAGCTCATGTGAGGGCGCACCTCCTCTGTCACCTGCCCAGTGGAGGTCTCCTCTTAATGCCAAAGCCAAATCGATCCTTTCACCTGGAGTTGAGCTGTATGAACAAGTCCAGGACTTTACAGAAGAGTTTCCTCCCCTGTGGTGCTTGGATTGTCCATAAACCCATGGCAAACCACCCACCCAAAAATGAATGGGGCATGGTGGGAATGCAGAGCCCCTAGGCACAGTGCCTTTCCCAGGGGTTTGCCCAAGGGAAGGGCAGTGACAGGGGCTGGCATGGTCACCTCCACCTCTGAGTGGTCATTTGGACCTCTGAATGGTCACCTGCATCTCAGAATGGTCATTTGGAGCTCTGAATGGTCACCTGCATCTCAGAATGGTCACTTGGAGCTCTGAGAAGTCATTTGCATATCTGAGTGGTCATCTGCACCTTTGAGCAGTCATCTGCACTTCTGAGTGGTCACTTGGAGCTCTGAATGGTCACCTGCACCTCTGAGTGGTCACTTGGAGCTCTGAATGGTCACCTGCAGCTCTGAGAAGTCACCTGCACCTCTGAGTGGTCATCTGCACCTCTGAGCAGTCACCTGCAGCTTTCAGTGGTCACCTGCAGCTTTCAGTGGTCACCTGCAGCTCTGAGCAGCTGGGCTGGGCTCAGGAACTGCTCTGAGAAAAGCCCAGAGCTCAGCCCAACACAGCTGGGTTTGTTACAGCCTGGGGCTTGGATCCTGACCCTCAGTGTAACCTGAGCTGTGGGATGGCAGCAAGGTTTTACCAAAAATAAACTGTTCTGGTGTGCCACCACCAGCTCTGCAACCCAACAGGAACAAAACTGTTCTGGTGTGCCACCAGCTCTGCAATCCAATAAGAACAAATGAACTGTCCTGTTGTATGGTATTTGCTGGGTCCTCAGGACAAAGGAAAAAATGATGAATCTGACTCCATGTTCTTAGAAGGCTAATTTATTATTTTGTGATATTATATTATAAATTACACTAAAACTATACTAAAGAATAGAGAAAGCATACAGACAGAAGGCTACAAAGATAATAATAAAAACCCATGACTCCTTCTAGAGCCCTGACACAGCCAGCTGTGATCAGTCATTAAGTTAAAACAATTCACATGAAACCAATCAAACATTCAGCTGTTGGATAAACAATCTCCAAACCACATTCCAAAGCAGCAAAACACAGGAGAAGCAAATGAGATAATATTGTTTTCATTTTTCTCTGAGGCTTCTCAGTTTCCCAGGAGAAGAAATCCTGGAGAAGGGATTTTTCAGAAAATATGACAGTGACACTGGTGTGCCACCAGCTCTGCAACCCAACAAGAACAAAGAGAGACACAGGCAGCAGAGAGCAGCTCTGCAGCACCCCACAAGCTCACTTGCATCTCTTCACTCATCCATCCACTTCACCTCCAGGTTTATGGGAGAAACAAGCAGGGAGGAGTTCTTGTGAGGAAAACGGTCGCTGGAAATTATTACTGATTGATTTCCCTGTGAAAAGATGGCATTTTGTAAAGCCTTCTGTTCAAGAACAGCCCCAAATGTCAGTGGAACACATTAAATCTCTTATTTATGGTAATTATGCATTGGTTTGTCTGTTGTGACTAGAGTGAACCTACCAAAAGAGTAGGTGAGTAGTAGGTGAAACGCTGCTGTTTTTTGAAGTAATGGCATCTACTAAATACTGATCAAAACAACTTTTTGTCTTCTACAAAGAATTATACCTTTTGTAACAGGCATCTGCCAGTTTGATGTCGTGAAATAAAACACAGAGATATGGGAGATGGATAATAAAAGCATAAGGAAGACAAATTGAATACTCAGAAATCCAGAATTTCATTTTCAAATTTGAAACAAATTTCTCAGAATCGACTCATTCTGAGAAGTTAAATTAGAGAAGAAAAGAAAAAGCTTTTTCACTGAAGAAATGAATTGAATTATATCTGGAAATATATAATATAATATAATATAATACAATATAATATAATATAATATAATATTTATTATATTATATAGAATTTATATTGTATTATATACTATATGTTATATAGTATATAATGTATAATTCAATATTATATAATTTAATAATGTATATATTATATAAGTGATAATGTATAATTATTATAAAATAATAATTTATTATATATTTTATAATTTACATTTTATATAATACAATATATAATTATACATTATGCAGTATATTATATAATGTAGTACAATATATAATTTTATACTATATTATAATGTTATAAGGTAATATATTATATTTATTGTATATACTATTATAATATTATACATTATCTAGTATATATAATGTTAATATTATAATATAATATAATAATCTATTATTTAGAAATATATATATTATATAATAATATATCTGGAGATACAAAGTAAAAGCTTCAGCCAGACTGAGGTGAAGTGTTGGATGTTAATTGGGGGAACTTAGGGGAGAAAAGGAGGCTGAGGAGAGAATTTTTTGCTCTCTCCAACCACCTGACAGGAGGTTGAGGCCAGGTGGGGGCCAGGCTCTCCTCCCAGGTAACAAAACAAGGGGAAATAATCTCAAGCAGCACCAGGGGAGGTTTAGGTTGGACCTCAGGAAAGATTTCTTCACCAAAGCACTGCTGAACACCAGAGGAGGCTGCCAGGGGGAGAGGTGTATTCCCCATTATTTAAAAAACTTTGCAAAAATGGGGCATGGTTTATTGGTAGCCTTGGCAGAGGTTTGACTCATGCTCTTAAAGGTTTTTCCAAAAGACCTTTAAGAAATGATTCTGTGATCATGGAGTTAAAAGCACTCGATTATCACGCGTGAACCTGGCCTGGCAGCACCAGCTCCTCAGGATGGCTGCTAATTAATCCAGAAGCTGAGCCTGGATGTGCAAAGTGCCTTGCACACAAGAAGTGCCTTTCACACCTAGTCACTGTGCATTATAGATCTGTTCCAACAAAATTATCCCTTTAGCATCCGCTGTGTTGAACGTGATTTCACATTAGTCATCCTTGAAATAGAAGGCAGTGAATGGTCTTTATCCACTTAATGAGGGTGGTAATCACTTTATTCCAATGGGTGCAGTCTGTAGCCCACATGCACAGTTTATACTACTAAAAAGATCCTTCTCACACTTCCAATTTTCAGCATTGGTTTCAGAAAATGCAAATAAAATTTTAAATAAAAATGGGGCTGTTTTGACTACAATTTTTTAATAAAAATGGGGCTGTTTTGACCACAAATTATTTTCTTATAGTTTATTGCAACTCTCTACAAGTTTAATAAAATTAAAGTCTGCACTTCGTGTCCTTGGTACCTGCTGTTGGTTTATTGTGAAGTATTTTACTACAAAATGTCCTAAATTGTGACACCAGAGAGCCGACAGACCTCGGAAGAAGGCTGAGCTCCCTTTTGTGTCCCTCCAGCACCAGCTCCTTCATTAGTAAATGAAATATATTCTGCAAGGTTTCAGTTTGGCTGCGACACAGCATCAGGACCCATTTGAGGGCAGGATTTTTATTTTGCTCACAAGACTTCTGATCTTTCAGGAGGAGGTGTGGAAGGATGAGAGTACACACAGATTAACGACAGGGAATTTGCAAGGAGCTGTAACAGAGGAGGGGGAAATAGGTCACATTTTTAGGCTTAGTAACATTAAAGGTGCCCCTTGAAGGAGTTAGTGCTAATGAGGCAGCAAATTATTGCACTGGAGTCAAAACTGGCCTTGTGGTTCTGCAGATCCAGAGAGCCAATCTGGAGGTGCCCAAGTGGAAAATGATGTGGTTTGTGGAGGTCACCACTTCAGGTCACTGTTTGTGAGGGCTGCCTGCAACCACCGGGGCTGCCCACAAATATATCACAGCTGAAGTCACTGCTGCGACCTTTGCAGAGATTAGGGAGCAGCTGCAATTGCGGGGAAATAGGCTGGGAAATGGGCTGGCAACGACTGCAGGGGTTGTGCAGGGCTCTGTCAGCACAGCAGGGTCCTGCCAGCAAACACTGCCCTGCCCAGGGTCCAGCTGGAGTGGAAAACACCCCCCTGAAAGGCTGGTGGTCCCACAGGTAAAGCAGCAAATGGACAGGGAGGGGGAAAAATAGGATTTCACATGGAGGGGTTTCTCCTCTCCGAGCATCTCTGAGGGCAGAGCTGGGGAAGGAGCCTCCTGCCAGAATAAAGGCACTGGAGGCAGCGTTGCTTTGCAAGCTCCAGTCTGATTTGCTTCTCATTAGACCACATACATCTCAGTGTTTTTACTCATTAGTGTTTTACATCCCTCAGAAAATCCATATTTTGCACTAGCTGTCTCAGTGTTTAGTCTCTTACATTTCCCTGCCTGAGTTTTCTGCCTGTTCCCCGTCTTGTTAATTCTCTTCTCTATTTTCCCATCTGCCCTGATTCATGGAGCCCCTCTGAATGCAGCAAAACCTGCCAGGAAGGAGGCAAGGCAGCCCTTAAGAGCAAGGTAAATCCATGAACAAATTGGAGTTACAGAATCGTGGAGTGCTTTGGGTTGGAAGGGATTTTTAAATGGACGTCCATCCCCCCTCCCATGGAAGGAAAATAACCCTTCCATGAGGCCAGGCTGCTCAAATTCCATCCAACCTGACCTTGAATATTTCCAGGGATGGACTCAGAGCCCATCCAACCTGACCTTGAATATTTCCAGGGATGGGGCAGCCACAGCTTCTCTGGACAACCTTTTCCAGGGCTTCACTGTAAAACCTTCTTCCTGATATCTATGGGATATATGAAATTAAACAACCAATTTCATCTCAGCTGCAGGATCATGTCTGCATGTCTATGCCTTCTGCAATGGGGACAGAGACAGGGACAGCTCCTCCAGACCCTCCTTGAGCTCCCCAAACCCTTCAGAGGAACCTTAGAAAAAGAGGAGCAAGGAGAAGCCCCTCCCTCCCAAACACTGCAGGCCACTGAACATTTACATTATTTCTTATAACAAGGGACAGGGGGGAATTACAATGGAAACTGAGATATAATTAATTACCTGTTAACGGGAATGAAGGACCTTCTGCTCCCAATATCCAACCCAGTTTAATTATAGGTGTCTGGAGCTGGGGAGCCTGTGTGCGTTCACAGGTGGGGTGGGAGGTGGTAATAGGGACCCCCACACCTAATCCTGCCTCCAGCCTCTCACTCTACCTGTTCCTGATATGTGCAGTAAGCATGAAGAAGGGCTTTGGATTACAAAGAGAGACCTCCCCCTCACCTTGTAATTACCAAATTAACACATTCTAATGGGTGAAGTACTCCAGCAGCAGACTATGATTAATGCACAAGTCCAATTAGCCGCAGATTCTTTCCCTCTAATTTTAGCCCACTTAAATAGCATGAGACAATCTGTAATGTCTCTGGGGTGAGCCTCCCCTCCACACAAGCTCCCTCCTCTGCCATTTAATGAAATCTCTGGTGTTTAATGCGAGAGGCAGCTCAACTCTGCCACTCTGCTGGAAGCCTTGTTCTGGCACAGCCCCGGCAGGGCGAGGGAGGCTGTCTTCCTTAAAGACAAAAAGAATACTTCAAAAACATCACCTGATGGCAGCTTATCTGCTGTCACACCAGGTGGAGAGGCGGGGACAGCTAAAGAGAGGCTGAATTTAAGCTCCCTAAGAATGCTGCTGATGTCCCCAAACCCTACACCCACCAGGAGCCTTGCTGGCGGCAACCCAAATATTTCTGAAAATGACTACTCAGTCACATGGGTTTCCAATCTGGCCCCTATCTAAACACAAGTCCCTTACTCCAACAGTACCATGGATACACCAATTGCTAAAGCTCTCATTTCTTTAAGAAAACACTTGGATTCTTTTCACCTCAAAGAAAAACAGCACAGATTCCTCAGAAATGGCCTTTGCTGAGCCCCATTTTCAGTGTCAGAGGGGTTTCCTCTTGGCCCCACAATTATTTTATCGATTTAATAGAGAAGGAATCCAAGGACAGAAGGAGAGAAGGAAAATCAACAAGAAGCTCAAATTATTGTGGGTGGCCTGACTGAGCCCAGGAAGGAAAGATAAAATTGGTTCTTTGTGCCAGAGCTGGAGGAAGCTCAACCCAACAGCGGATGGCAAAATAACCATTTTTAGTGAGAGCCTCTGCCCAATGAGGAAGCCTTGGGAAGATGGGACAGTGGCACCTCTGGCATCAGAGTTCAGCCTTTGAGGATCACCACAGAACCCTGGGCAGGAGGAGGCAGGGTCTGCTCCTGGGGGGACAATCCAGGGGATGCTTGGAGAGGACCCTGTGTCCTCCATGTCCACCCAGGGAAGCACAAATGTCAGCTGCTGCTAAAAACTGAGCAAACTCATCAGGGGGAATGGCCTCAAACTCACAGAGAGCAGGATTAGATGGACGATTGGGAAGAAATTCTTGCTTGTGAAGGTGGTGTGTCCCTGGTACAGCGTGCCCAGAGAAGCTGCCCCACCCCTGGAGGTGTCCAGACCAAATTGGATGGGATTTGGAGCAACCTGGCATCATGGAAGGTGTCCCTGCCCATGGCAGGGGGTGGAATGAGTGAATCCTAAAGATCCTTTCCAACACAAGCCATTGTGGGATTTTCTGGACTCTGCTGCTCCTAAGCCATTCCCTGACAAAGCAGATCTGCAGTGCCTGGGAAAGAGCAGCATCTGTGAAAGGAGCAATGGCACAAACTCTCTGAGCTATTTGCAATATCCCCCCATATGAGAAATATGAAAATATGAGAAATACGAAAATATGAGAAATACTAAAATATGAGAAATACTAAAATATATGAGAATTATTAAAATATGATAAATACTCAGTGATTTTCACTCTCCCAAATGGCAAAAAGAACAGGTTTCAGCCAGGCTGCTCATTGCTGGTGCACCCCAGTTTGGTTGGGGTTTTTTTGCACGATATTTGCCAACAACAAAATTTGAGTGGGAACCGACAATAGAAACCTTCCTACCAGCCCTGAGGACACTCAGAAATGTGCAGAACCTCCACACTGGGGGACCCATAACATTTGAAGCTGGTTTGTGGAGTTCAGCCCCTGTGACAGGAAGAGGAGCACACAGAAGGAAAATGCAAGTGACACCTGGCAAGGTCACCAGCAGTGTCAGAGGGAATTGCTCCCCCAGCTGCTCTCCTGATGCTCCTCTCTCCACCCAGTGTGGGACAAAACTCTCTTGCCGCCATGAACAGACACAGCAGTGTCGCCTGCATCAACCTTTTTAATTTTATTAAAACACAACCTCATATTTTTATTAATAAAATCCACTAAAGAAGCAGCAGCAGGTTCTAAACTAAGCCACTCCCTGCACTGCCCTTTTTTGCCATCTTTTTCTAAGACATAAAGGAATCTAGTAAAGCTTTCTAAGCAGATGATGTTGTGTACAAAATATTAATGCTGCTTATCCCTAAATTGATATTTCTTTGAAGACTTCTAATAAAGCCCAGTTCCTCCAGAGCCTTAACCATGACAAACGTCAATAAATGTTATGAGTCCCTGAGGCTGAATTTTAAAGGAGCATTAAAGATTAAAGAATGCACAGGTCAATTACTGAAACAAGCAAACGACTTTAGGAGTAATTACATATAATTTTGCCTTGTTTATTTTGCATTAGTTATAAGTGTCCATAATCCTGTGCCCCCCCTCCCCCAGGGTCTCTTATGATTTGGGTTGAAAAATTCCTTCCTCTCTTGTTTGATTTTAAGCACAGTTGCTGGGGCCAAAAAAGTGGTTTTAAAATGATTTTTTGTTGCCATATATATATGTATATACACACACACACACATACATGCCCTCTGGTATCTCATCTATCCAGCACACATGTTCCTGCCTGTCCAAGGCCCCTGGAGCCCTGTCCCCATGTCCCTGCTGGCACAGCCCATTTGGCTCTAGTAGACCAAGCAGTTCTGCCTTCCAATACCTGCATAAATGGTGTTTTATAATCTGGGTTACTCATCCATGAAGCACTGGCACCTTGTTTTGCTTTGGAAAGACAGGAGTCTGCTAAGGAAGGCAGGAGCCTCCCCTGAAATGGAGAATGTAGACCCTCCCCACCCCTCTGAATTGCTATAAATTTTAAATTAAGGGGCTCTCAGGCAAAAATATGGGAGCAGGAAATGACAGCTCTTTAATAGGGAAAGGAAAAAAAGAAAAGGATAAAATGAACAATGCAGTACACTAGAACAACACTGACAGAGTCAGAACCCAACCTGACACCCTGTGGGTCAGGGTGCTGGCAGCAGTCCCATTGGAATTGTGGCTCAGCCCTCCTGCAGTGTCAGGGGTGGTTCTGCTGGAGCAGGGATCCTGTAGAGAAGGATGTATTCTTCCTCTGAAGGTCCAGGGGAAGAAGAGGCAGCTGCTGTTCCTCTGGGGAATCCAGTGCAGAAGCTGTGCTGGTGTTCCAGAATCTCCAGATTCTATCCAGGTAGGAATGCTTGGCTCCTCCCCCTGGGCTCACATCTCCCAATGGGATGCTGTAGTTCTTATCAGCCATGCAGGGACATTCAATAGCTGTTATCAGCAGATGTCCCCTCCTGAGGGAGGAGTGATTGTGGTCACTCAAAGAGAGAGATAAGGCAAACTGCCCACCTGACAAAGGTAATCTGCCATAGAGATGGTAATGGAAAACATCTTGCATTGCCATCTTCAACATACCTCCATGGAAAATGAGTTTGATGAGAGAGGGGCTCAGAGCCTGAGCTGCTGCCCCACCCCTGGGTGTCCCAGCTGCTCCCTCCCCTCCCTGTGCGCACACACCACACTGAATATTGACATTAACTGAAGTTTTAATGCACTGAAACCCCGTGGCCCCCATGGAAAACCTTCACCTGCCCATGCTCTAGGGGTTGCCATCATCTCCATTAAACCTTGCCCAGCTGTTGGCCATCCCAAGGCTCCCCTAAAGCCCAGAGCAGGGCAGGACGACATCTCAGGGCTGCTGGGAAGGGACCAGCAGGAGATAAGAACTGCTTGAGTAGGGCTTTCACCCATTTTCATTTCTTCTGTGCTTTCAGATGGCACTGGATTAACAAAGTATTTACATAGTCCTTATGAAGTACATTTGATGTTCAGGGCAGAGTCAGCATCTCTCATTTGGCTGTTCTGCCTCTAATGTCATTTTATGGTGTGCCTGCCCATAACAATAAAATAAATTTGGGAGGGGAGGAGGAGGTCGAGGAGCACATTATGGAGGAATCTGGCCCTCTCCGCAGACAGCAGGAGGAAGAAGCTCAGTAATGGACATGCCATAATCTTTCTGTGCCAGTTAATACACGTCCAGCCTTACACTGATGTTTTATTGCACTCCACACATTCAGCAGAAGCCCATTTCTTTTAAGTGATTTTGATAAGCTGATTGATGCAGCCCCTGTTTTTCTCATATGTGTGTGTTTGTAAGAACCAGTCTGCCTGATGCCATGGGCTTCTATCTAATAAAGGACCTATAATGTACTTACTTTCCTCCACCATGACTTTCCTCCTCTTTCCCCTGCAATTTACTACTTTAGAGAAATTTAATCTGCTGCTGAAATTTACTGTAATATTAATGGAGAGGCAGTGCACAGCCTCACTGTAATTAAACTATGCACCAAAAAAAAAAAAAGAAGGAAAAAAACCTAAAAAATCCCACCCGGTGTTCAAATAGCATTGAAGGTTTCAGTGGAACTACGTGCAGCCAAGAAATGCAAAGCCAGGCAGGAAATCTTTGCTGGTTGTGGAGCTCTCTGCTGGTTTTTTGCAGGGCTGAGATGGGAGGCAGATTGCAGTAGAGGAAACTCCTCCTTGCAGGTGTCACCCATGAAAAATTCTGGGCTGAAAGAGGGAGTTTTGTTACTCCTTTTGGGTAACAAAACACCAGAAGTGCCCCAGAAAATCCCCAGGCCACTGTTTGAAGGTTTCTCACTTTAAAGCACCCAGAGAAAACAGAGCTGCACCGATTTTTTTTTAATTTTTTTTCCCTGGGTGTCTCTTTTCATTTGTCAAACCTCCAGAACAGGATTAAGCCATAAAGAGAGTATTTGGCAGGAGACATGCAGAGGCAAGAGAGGCAGGGGCAGCATTTCTTGGGAAGAATGGGAAGGGTGAGGAATGCAGAAGGAAAACAATGCAAAGTTATCTCTGCTCCTTTCTGCTCCCTTTGTTCTCTCCTGGTTTGCTCCCCTGGACTCTGCACTGCAGCCCAGCACACCTGTGAAAACACCAGAGCTCAAATCTCAGCTGGGAAGGGCTGGCCAGGAGCAGAACAAAGGAAAGGAGAGGAAGGAATGCCGGTAATTGCTTTCAATGCAGGAGCTCCAAAGCACTGACAAAAAGTGCCGGTGTTGCAAACCTGCAGAACACTCGAAATTCCCAGGGCAAAAAGCACCTCTGCTGCCTCACTTTATACAACTTGCTGAGCAATTCTCGTGTGATGTAACCCAAAAGTTGGAAGGGTAAAAATTTGGGGGGTTTTAACAACACTAGACTCAACTCCTCAGCAAAATTGCCCCTGATGCATCAATTTTTGGGTATGTACACATCCATGAATACTCAGAGTATCCCAAAACTCATTTTAAAAAGCCCAAGCTTTTTAAAAGACACAAAGCTCAAGCATGTTTGGCCAAGACAAAATCTCCACTTATTTCAGATGTTCAACACTAATATTTCTCTGAGAAGATTGCAAAATGCATTATAAACTCTAAAAAGCTGCAATTACAAGTGGTTTCCTCAGTGGAGAATCAGAGTTGCATGCTGAGCAGCAGGATCAGCTCTCCCTTGGCAAGACTTGGCTTCTGTATTGTAGACAGACAGGAGATTTTCAGACATTGGACACCACAGTATTCTGCCTTTTCTTGTTTTCTTTGTTTTCTTTTTTTCCCCTCAACTATTTTGTCCAAGCTAAACAAAACCCACACATCTGATAAGAGCTAAAGTGGAGCCTCTACAACTGCAGGCCAAGATTTTATACTCAAAATTGGGAACTGTTAGACAATCTTAATTTTATCTGACCAGCTCTGCCCACAAGCCACTGCTGCATGAAGTGTGCAGGTACTAAGGAAAGGCATTTTCCAGGTATTTTTTAAATCAGAAAACTCATCAATGTGATGTCCTTGAAAATATGAAACTATGCATAAGAGAGGAGGAACACAAGAAATATCCCAAGACCTGAAAGAGCCTTTGAATCCCTTCCAGAAAGATTTTCAATTCCCTATCTGGAAGTAGGTGGAAGCTGAAAGGGAAAATGATATAAAATAATATAATTTATTATATAGAATAATAATAATTTTATAAAATCCTCATTTGTCTCCCTTAGTGTTGAAGAGAGAAGGAAATCTGATGACTGAAAGCAGCCTGCTGACTTGGTAGTGCAGCTTCTTATTGGTATTTATTTGCCAGGCTGCAGTCCCCACATTTGCCTCACTCATTTGGGAAGGTTTTGTACAGTGTATTTGTGAAGGATGATTGACTACAGGGAGTCTTTGTTGTACTATCTGCTGTAATTATTTTAATTCAAACACATTCCCTTATAGGACTGACATCATAAACGCTGTTTTCTATAACAAATAGCTGTCAAGGCTGTCAAGCAGATCTGCTTACTGTTTTATATCATTACGATATTTAATTTCAACTCTGCGTTCTTTGTCAAATGTTCTCAAGATTTCCTTTCCCCAGGAGCAGATCAGACAGACGCCTTCAGTTTCCAGCAGATCATTCTGTAGGGTGAGGTCAGGGAGAGAGGAAATTTGCAGGGATATGCCCACATCCCAATGGGAACTCCTGGCCAGATTTAACTCCCCATTGTGGTCTTTGTGAGGGTCCCCAGGATGAGGGAAGAGATGAATCTCCATGTTCTTAGAAGGCTGTTTTATTATTATATTATATTATATTATCATGTTATATTATATATTATGATAGATATAATATATAATATATAATATATATAATATACAATATATAATACATTATATATTATATATTATATATTATATATTATATATTATATATTATATATTATATATTATATATTATATATTATATATTATATATTATATTATGCTACACTAAAACTATACTAAAGAAATAGAGAAAGGATACAGACAGAAGGCTTAACAAGAGTGAATAATAAAAAACTCCTTCCAGAGTCCTGACACAGCTGGACTGTGATTGGTCATTAAGTAAAAACAATTCACATGAAACCAATCAAACATCCACCTGGTGGTAAACAATGTCCAGACCACATTCCAAAGCAGCAAAAACAGGGCGAAGCAATCAGATAATTATTATTTTCATTTTTCTCTGAGGCTTCTCATCTTCCCAGGAGAAGAAATCCTGGGGAAGGGATTTTTCAGAAAATATCACGGTGACACCCCACGTTGGTGAACACGGGGTGTTATCAACCACCAGGCTGCTTGGGGTTTTTGTGGCATGCTCAGACTCAAACCTTCTTAGCAATAAGATCACAGAGAAGCCTTTCTATTATCAGGTTATGAACAGGCCCAGGAGCTGATAGGAGCAGGCAGCAATTCATTCCCAGCTTCTTCCTGCGTTTCTCATTGATCTGACTTCCAGCCTTCCTTGTTAAATGAAAAGCTGTGGCTCAGAAATAAACACTTCATAGCCCTCAAAGGGGAGAGGCAGTGGTGTGGAGCAAAGCCACCACCAGAGCCTGGTGTGTTTGGCTTAGACAAGTCAGGTTTTTGTGAGTTTTGCTGCTGTAGCTGACCCCCAAACCAGCCCCTGGCCAGCACCTGCTCTGCCTGAGCCATCTCTTGTCACAGACATCTTTTATGAAAAATCCTTTCCTTAGGATTTTTTTCTCCTGAGAAGCTGGAGGCCTCAGGAACAAAATGTAAACAATGATTATCTGCTGCTGTGGAATGCAACAGGTGCATCTGTGATTGGCTCATGTGATTGTTTCTAATTAATGGCCAATCACAGTCAGCTGGCTTGGACTTTCTGTCTGAACCACAAACATTTGTTGTCATTCTTTCTTTTTCTATTCTTAGCTAGCATTCTGATGAAATCCTTTCTTCTATTCTTTTAGTATAGTTTTAATATAATACATATCATAAAATAATAAATCAAGCCTTCTGAAACATGGAGTCAGATCCTCGTCTCTCCCTCATCCTAAGACCCCTGTGAACACTGTCAGAACCTCTGAGCCCTTTCCTGCCACAGAGCTCCATGAGGAGAGACACCAAGAGCCCCAAATAGCAAATGTTTATGGTGCTTCGTTGAAATGTAAATAATTTTGCAAAATAACAAATCTGGGAGCTGCTCTGTTCCAGTAGGGGTTTGGAACAGAGCATCCTCTCCCACAGGGAGCTTTACCCATTTATTTGGAAGGCAAAGCACACAGAGGGACAGGAGGTGCCAAATGGAAATGCCAGGAGTGCAAAGCAAATCCAGACAGACACCAAACCTGGGCTGGGCTGTGACATCTGACACGGGTGTCACATCCTGGCTGCTCTCCTGGAAAAAAACACACCTGAAAGGAGCCTTCCAGAGGCTGCCTCGGTTTCTCAGTGCCCTCTGCACCTGCAGGTCCATGCAGAGAGGGGCACAAACACTCACCCACTCTCTCACAGCTGTTGGGATATTGGGACACAAGACACATGATGGACTGAGGACCTGGTTAGCATAAGAGATTTGATAACAGGATGCCTTGGCAAGAGCAAACAGAACTTTGAGAATTGAATCAAGATTGCAAGGAGATCAAATCAGAGGGGTTTACTGGGAAAAAGAAAATTACATCAGACTTCTGCAAGCAAGAGATGTTAAAAATGTATAAATTTGTTTATGTGATGATTAACCCAATGACTGTAGTAAAACATTACTAGTCTTCCTAGAATAAGTATAGAAGCAGCTGTACTGCAGAATAAATTTGTATTCTTTGACCACCTCAAAGTCTTCCCCATTTCTCTTCATCACCAATACACAGCATTTCAGGGCAAGGGGAGAATGAAGCAGAGAATTCCTGGGTGCAGGACCAGCCCAGAGGGAAGGAAGGTGCCCTCCCTGCCCACAGCAGGCTGCCCAGATGTTGTATCTATTTATTATAGTTAATAATAAATAGATAATAATCTATTTATTATTGACTATAACAATTAGTTTATTTAGTGTCTTATTAGTTGTTGTTTGCACTGGGTGATTTGAAATTAGCTGGGGTGGACTCAAACAGCCCGAGAGACATGGTTCTTACACCCAGACACTCAAGACTGTCCCAGCTGCTCTCAGCTCTGCTGGGAAAGGTCCCTGTGTGTCCAGAGAGCTCCCAGCTCTCCAGGACAGAAGCCACCTTCATTCTGATTATTCCTACCAATGCAATCCTAATTCTAGGCTACTGGAGAAATCAGAATTAACATGAAGTGAGAGGCAGACATGGCTCAACCACTTTTTCCATGCAGAATTCGACCTCCCCACACAAACACCAGTGCACACAGAGCCATCAACACAAACCCTGCTCCCTCTGAAGGACTCAGCACCAGCACAGCACACACATCATTTGCTCAGCTGCTGGGATGTGGCACTGCAGCCTGTTAGGAGCCCTGCACATGCTCTACCACTTGGAGCTTATCATTTAATTAAAAACAACACAGAGGTTTGGGGGACCAAGGCAGTGATGCTCACTGAGCTCTCTCCCGTCTCCCTCCATCTCTGTGTGCCTGCCAAGTGCAGGTGTATAACACTGTAACCTTGCTTCCCAGCACACAAGTGCCATAAACCATCAATAAATTTTACTGACTTTCCCCTGACCTTCACGAGGGCTGGACGAGGCCCATCTCACAGCAGAGATGGAGCTGTAAATATTTTATCTGTGCAGTAAACACAGCAGCAGCTCACTCATGTCCTGGGGACGGCTCCGCCGGCGCTCCCGCTGCGCCGAGATGGAGATTTAGATTTATCTGCTGCTTCAGGAAGAACCTGGCCACAAAGGCAGAGCAGCTCACAGAAAGCCATCCTTATTCCCAGCAGTTTCATGTCACCAGCAGCCTCATTACAGAGCCATTCCCAGCTCCCTGGGAAAGGCAGGGAACAGGAGCCAGGCTGGCAGCGAGGCTCAAGTGCTAAATGCTCCTTCAGCAAGGAAAAACCCTGAGCCAGGAAAACCCTAAACCATGCTGGAGTTTGACAACATGAGATGCTGTGGGATTTATTCCTTTGCAAACTGTGAAAAATGTGTATTTTATGATTGGCTTTTCGCAAATATTAAAATGAATTTTATATATGTTGTGCTAGAAAGTAATGCTGTATTAATTCTCTTAAGTAGTGTGGTAAATATAGTTTTAGGTTATAACAAAATGTTAAAATAGAAACTATGCTATGTAAGATATTTTTTTCTAAAGAAAGGACTCACACTGAGATAGCAGCCACAGGACACCTAAATCTTTCAGAGAAAAAGAATTTATTGCTCCATTATCAGGAGAAATGAACTTTTTCCTGCCTCACTCATGCAGGTGATGCTGTCAGGATTAAGAGGAAGAAGTTGACACTGCCCAGACAGAATCCTGTATTTGAATGGAAATTATGCATCATGTATGAGATGTATGAATAAACAACAGACTATTATTTTTAAGGGTTAATCCTCTGTTAACGTGTGTCCTTTTTTGGGCTTAGTTTGCCCAGAAGAAAGTCCCTGGACTGTCCATAACTCTTTGTTTCTATTGTCTCATATTGTCCTAATTCTAATTGTCCAAATTATTATTACTCTAATTGTATTACTATTTTTACAACCATTTCATTACTATTAAACTTTTAAAATTTTAAAATTAAGTGATTGGCGTTTTTGACACAAACCACGGTGTTCATGTTTGATGGGAGAGTTCTGAGAGGAGTGGCAGATTTGTCTTTACAAACAAGCTGTGGGTCTGCTGGTAGATAAAACCAGCACTGGGAGATCAAAGAAGTAATGGGAAGGATTCCACTGATTGATGAATGAAAAAAGATATTTGCTTTTACAAATAAACTTTAGGTTTGCTGATAAATGAAATTCGGCATTGAAAGATGAAAGAAACAATGGGGGGAACCCCTAAATTCTGTAAGAATTAAAAATTAAAAGGTGGTGTTGTACATTAGAGGGAAATCTTTGGGATCAGGAATTTCAGGAAGTCTGAACCTCTCAAGTATCTCAGCGACTGGGGAAAGAGAGAAGGGAAATGTGGCAAATTGGGATAAAAAGGAGGCTGTGTCCTCTAAAAATTTGAGAGACTGCAGGGGAATGTCCCATAGCCTCTCCCTTTATTCAAATAAAGTAAAAGGACTCCTCTGCCTCCTTTTTGGACATAAACCTGTGGTGTGTGTGGATTAATTTTCCTACCAGTTCAGAGGTGAAAACCAATTCACACTTCCCCCAGCCATGGAGATCTCTCCCAAGCCCAAGAGTACTCACCCCCAGCCAGGTTTCTCAGTGCTGCAGGCCAGCACAGGCTGACCCATCACCAGCAGGGGGATGGGCTGTTCTCACCCTGCTTTGGGGATAACTGCAGGTGCAGCAGCCGCAGCCTGCACTGCTGCCATGCACAGCTGCTCCCATGCTGCTGGCAATCACAGTGATGCTGCAGGACACAACCTCGGCCCCCAAACTGTCCCCAGGACAGCTCCTGGGCTCTGGGATGCTGTTGGATGGGGATCCCCAGCACCTGTAACAGCAAAATGGGGTGCTGTGGTCCCACAGTGCACTCTGAGCTCCTGCAGTGGCCGAGCCCTGCTTAGCCCTGAGGATCCCAGCAGCTGGAGTCACCCACCTGCAGTGAGCAGCCCTAGAGGAAACCCTGACTTCCAAGGGATTTTTGTTAAGGAAACAAAAAAAAAACCACCTCCTTTCTGCCAAGCCCAAGGGGTGTGGAGGGCGAGGAAGAGGAGGGCAGTGAGCCTGTTACCAACCAACTCCCCTGAAAGGGTGAAAAGCAGCTCACATGGACACAATCCATCTCCTTGCACCTCACTCAGGGTTTAAATCTGTTTCATTTTAAACCCTCCAAAACACAGGCTCCTTTGAGGTATCCCCACTTTTCTGGGTCCCCAATTGAGCAACATGGTGGCCAGACTGCTGAGTGACCCCAGAAAACCCAAACCTCCTCTAGATCTTTGTTCTCCCTCATCACCAGTGCCCAGACTGCTGAGTGACCCCTCAAAAAGCCCAAAGCTCCTCGAGATCTTTGTTCCCCCTCCTCACCCTGTGCCCCCTGAGCCTCTGGCACACCACCCACCCTCAGCACTCTCACCCCAGCCCGGCTGCCCTGTTACCCTGCAATATTTCTTAAGGCAAAACCACATCCACAAGGCAATCCCCAAGGATGCCTCCCTTTGTTTTGCAGCATGAGCTGCCAGGAGACAAGCACTGAAATGCCTGCTGCTATAACTGAGCCAGGAACAAGCCAGCCTCTGAGGCTTTCACTGACAGCCTCCTCCTCTCTGGCTTCCCCAGCTCCATCCTCCTGCTGCTGGCAGGGATGGCACTGCTGGGATGGCAGGGTAGGATGGGCTCCCATCTCTCCTGTCTGTCCTCAGATGTCTCTCCTGATCCTGCTGGCTGCATCTGGTCCTAAATCTTCAGCTTTCTCCCCAAGTGAAAGAGCCCAGCTTGCCCGGGCATGGCCTGCTGCTTTGGATCATCCTCATCCTCTCCCTGTGGAAAGGAGGAAGCAGAAACTCTCCTGCTGATAGAATCTCCCTGCAGTACCTTCAGAGGTCAGGGACAGCCCAACCTGTCCTGCAGCAGCTTGGTTTGGGTGGTTTGCCCCACTGAGACCCCTCTGTGAGCACACACACAAAGGCACAGGCTGCTTAGTTTATAATTAAAGGATATTGAATTAAGAGCATTAAGATACCACCTGCCTTACCTCCATAAATATTTTTTTTTTCCTCCCTACTTGCTGGGAAGGCTTTAAAAACATCTGCTGCTCAGTTTGCAAAGGGTTACCTCCAGAGAGTAAAGGGTTCGTTTTGTCTGGCAAAGGCTCCCAAGCAGCACCACCACCCCCCTCCCGATTTATTTCTGCAATTGTAATTAAGGCCCTGACAAAGTGGTTTAGCTGCCTGAGTCTTTTGTTCAATTTATTGATTAGCTATTTCTCAGAAGTTCATTACCATCCAGAGGCTGGGAATTGGGAATTGGGTCTATGTGGTTTTTCAAGGCTTCATCTCTGCTTCAGATGATTAAATGCAGCCACAACACATCCATCCTGCATTGAACAGCTCTGCCCAAGGTCAAACATTCATGCAAAACAGGAGTGCATATCTGCATGTCTAAATATCATCTGCATGAATTTCCAAGTGGATGTTTTTAAAGCCTTCCCAGCAAGTAGGGGGGGGGGGAAAGTATTTATGGAGGTAAGGGTCGTATCTTAATGCTCTTAATACAATATCCTTTAATTATAAACTAATGTATTAAAAAAATATCTCAAGATCCACTCCCTCAAAGGAGTGAATGGGGGAGGAGGGAAATTACTGTTGGCACAAATTGGCAGCTCCTGCTCAAGAGCAGAGCTGACAGGGTGGACAATCCTGTGAGGCAGAAACACTGAGGAAATTCTGCATCCCACCATCATCCATCTCATACTGGGGGAAACAAAAGGCTCCAGTACACAATGCTGTCCATCAGCAATCTTCATTAAGTTCACTATTTATCACAAGCACAACATTCCACACCCCCCCACCCAACCTGCTGTCTTTTCCGTGAAAGATTTTCTAGGCAAATGAGATGCAGCAGGTTTCATCCAGATTTCCATAGAGCATTTGTCATTAGCTAAGCTTGAGAAGACAGGATTTAGTAGAATCTGTGACATGGGTGAAAGTCTCTACAGCAACTGAAGGGCAAAGCACGAGGAGGAAGGAAATTATTGATGGAGAAACCAAATAACTCTTCTTATTCAAAGTTTTTTAGTGTTTTGACCACAAAATTAAAATAAAGGAAAAGTGCAGAAGGGCCCAGGACAGCAGAGAGCTGGAAGGGACACAGGTCAGAGCTGGATAAATGCCCAGGTGGTCAAGCAGGCCAATGGCATCTTGTACCAGATCTCAGGTGGTCTCACAAGATCAGGGCAGGGACTGTCCCACTGTGCTGGTGCTGGTGAGGCCACACCTCAGATTTTGGCTTGTTTTGGGTCCCAGCAAGAAGGACACTGAGAGATTGGAGTGTTGAGTTTGTGAGGTCCCCAGGATGAGGTGAGAGAGGAGGAATCTGACTCCATGTTGTCAGAAGACTGGTATATTATATTATATTATATTATATTATATTATATTATATTATATTATATTATATTATATTATATTATATTATATTATACTAAAACTATACTAAAGAAAGAGAAAGGATACAGACAGAAGGCTTAACAAGAATGAATAATAAAAAACTCATGACTGACTCCTCAGTCCAACACAGCTGGCTGTGATTGGTCATTAAGTAAAAACAGTTCACATGGAACCAATCAAACAATCTCCAGCCACATTCCAAAGCAGCAAAACAGGGAGAAGCAAATGAGATAATATTGGTTTTTTCCCCAAAGCTTCTCATCTTCCCAAGAGAAGAAATCCTGGTGAAGGGATTTTTCAGAAAATATGGCAGTGACACTGGAGCGTGTCCAGAGAAGAGAATGGAGCTGGAGAAGGAGCTGGAGCACAAGTTTCAAGACTGTGCTGCCTTTCCTGAGCCTCCTGTCCCCATGGAACACAATCTCCCTCCTCCTCCTCCTCCTCCTCCAGGACTTGCTCTCCCATCTCCCAGGGTCAAAACCAGACAGAGAGAGGATGCACTGGGGATAAACAGGAGTTTCTGCTTCTAACTGGGGATTTCACCAGTTGGAAAACCAATATGGTGCCTGGAGGCATCATTTAGCATTTCCAGGAGAGAAAGGTACATCTGGCAACTCTCATCCCTTCTGTCCATGGAAGTCACACTAGGAGAGGAACAGTCTGTGAAGGAGGGAGGGAGGGAGGGAGGGAGATTAAAGCAGTTTAAATGACAGAAGAAACTGCTAATGAATGTACTGAGGGTGTAAATCTTTGGGTGACAAGCTAAGGAGCAGTGCTGAGTGCCATGAGATGGACATGGAGATAATACAGCTCCAGCGCAGAAAATAAATACACAGCTGGACCCTGCACATCTCTGCTCTGCAGTGAGAGGGAAGCACAGCAGCCTCTGCCATTTGGATATATTAATGAGATATTTTTCTGGAACATTCAGAAGTTTGAGCCTGGCACACATCTGGGACAAAGTTTTAAACCATTTTGGGTGTGCAGCACCATCCAGCTCTTCAGCACCTGATACAGGCTCCATTTTCTGTGTGTTAACAGGGGAGGTTCTTGCTGTGGAGTTCCCTCAATAACTGCTCTGCCTTTCACAGATTTGTGATAAGGTGAGAGGCACTGCAAATAAAACTAAACAAGACAGCTCAATCACTTCACCATGAGAGAAGGGGAAATAGTAAAAACTCTTTAAAAAGTTGATAAAGAAACAACTCATCTCAACACTCTGCTCTTTGAAACTGTGCTCTCCCTTTTCCAAGCCTGTCCCAGTGCAAGAAACCTTTAAGAAAAATAATTTTCAGCTCAAGGACAGGAGATAAGTAGTTTGCTCAGTTCCTTTAAAAGAAAAAAAAAAAAAAAAGCTTTGTTTTTTTCCCTGATAATTGAATTTCTCTAAAATAAATACCATTTATATTCAGACAAGACCATTCCCTGCTCCACTTTTGAGTCAGCACCTGTGTGTGTGGCACTGCAGTTATTTCCTCAGTGACACACTTCTCACCAGGGCTGCCCTGTCTTGGGTGCCAGCTGGAGCACCAAGCAAGGCTTTATGTAGGGACAGGGTGCTGGTTATGGGTAATGAGTAAGGATAAAACAGGGGAGGGCAGGATTCTCCCCTCTACCTCCTGCATCCTCCTTTCTGAAGATTTTTGTCTCCAATTTTCTCCCCTTGCCTTGGGGTCCCTTTCAAGGGATGTAATTGATATAGTCACTGAAAATAATGGAATTTATAGCCCAGGCTCAACACTATAAATTCAGCTATTACATTCCTGATGGGAAAATGAAGAACAAAATGAATTGAGACAGAATATTTGTCTTAATAATTGTCTCTTTTCTGTGCCGTATGTGTTTAATATGTCTGTGCCGATATATGTGTGAATATATACATGCACACACAGAGAAATGTACTTATAAAAGAGGTCTTTAATTTGATTTTTGAGGCGTTTTTGGTTTTTTTAATTATTAAATGACCACATCAGCACATCCCATGGTCAGGCAAGCACAGTAAGAAGCTGTAACAGAGCAACAAGGTGAATGTCCGTCCTGGAGCTGTTTGATGGGGGAAGAGCTGAACTTTGCATTATCCAGACACCCCAGAACCAGCCCATTTCTCTGCACTGCAAATCCTACACGGCCTCTTCTTGGGGTTTTTGGCTGTTTTTCATATTTATTTCATTTTTAGCCGGGAAATTCAGAGCTGAGCCAGCACTTCTCTGCCCAAAGCCATTGCCCTGAGCCTCTGATAAGGAACCTTCCCTCTTCTCCACTCCTCCCTTCCATCCTGCTCCAACTTAGGAAGTTTTGGGTTGGGTTATCCCAAACTTATCCCATCCCACTGCAAATTCACCACCACCACCACAAAAAAGTGCATGTCCAGGCGGTGATCATTTGTCATTTAGATAGAGTCTATGATATGAACCATGGCAAACACTGTAATGACTAATTTCAAACATTTATTACAACACTTGAGAGACTTGAAAGCTCTCCCTGCTCTTGATTTTAATAAATGCAGTCTTGAAGCAGCCGCTTATCAAAGTGACACAAATTGTGTGGTAAATAGATTATGGCACAGCTGAAATACTGGAAAATGAGATCAGAAATGCTCCTATCTCCCATTTAAGGCTTTGTAAGATGCTCCGATCGAGCGGATTCCAGAAAAGTAGCACGGGCAGAGCTGGTGGAAGTGGGAAGGAGCCAAAATGCCAGGGGATCAATGCAGGGCCAGCAGGCTGCTTATCACCCCCTGATTTGCATATGTACAATTTCTTGCACATTAAGGAGTTTGTACACCAAAGGCAAGAGATACCAACAGGCCTTGAAGTCAGCGTTTCAGTGCCAAAGCAAGATAGAAGAGCTGCTTCATGTGGGAAGGAGTTATCACAGCAGCAGCCAGACTTCCTCACGCTGTTCCCTGCTCATTGTCTTCATGGAATAAACAGAACTCTCATCAGGACTTGCCACGGTACTAAAAAGGGAAATATTTTGACTTGTTGTTGTCAAATTGCTGCAGATTTCTGCGTGCAGATAAATGAAAAGCTGAGTTGGTATTTGTTTTCATAAAGTTCTGAGAAACCGAGATGAGAGATTTGCCTTTGGAATATGCTTTGACCAAGAAAATTGGTGAAACTCTGGAAAAGGGTTGTTTTGTTTTAAAAAATAGCATTCCCAAAGGGCACAGAGAAGGGAAGTGTAACTAGACACATTCTTCAACCAGCCACACAGCGACTCTGCAAAGACAGCTGGTAAAGGAACATAAACACAAGAGACAGGAAAATTACCTCAGAAATGTAAGAACTTTCTCACCAAAATAGGATTCATTTATAGAATCAGCTGCTGCCAATTGTTTTTAGGGTTCAAAGAGGGAAAAAAAAAAGCCATTGGGCACCTGGTGTTATGAGATTTCTCATTCAAAAGCAAACACCGTGGGTCAGATTATTTTTATATTTAGAGCTCTCTTCTACTGAAGCCACCAGGACAGATTGAGGGGAAATGGAAGGAAATGGGAAAGGGGGAATGAGGGAAATTGAGAGGGAAATGGACCCAGTTTGAGTGAAATGGGAAATGCCAGAATTTAGGGGCTCAGCTCAATTCAAGGTGAGTGGCAGAGTTACCCTTGAGGTTACAGACCCTTCATCCCAACCCAAGGCTGTTTGAAGCTAAATTCTGAAGATCCCTCTGGTCACTGGCCACCAGCAGTGGCACCTGGGCTCTTAATCCAGTATCTAACCTGGACATTTTAAATCTGATGGAGAGAACACCCCCCACACACACTGTGCTAATTTTGGAGGCTCTTTTCCTAAATCCCTTGGGCAATGCATCTTTGCCTCTTTATGGCTCGTTCCTTTGAAAAGATGCTGCCTAAGAATAAGGCTGCAAGTTTTGAATATGAAAAGCAGGAATATTCCCCATCAGATATTCTTTTGCTTTATTCATATGATTGAAACTCCTGCTATGGTTCTTGCAAATCCAAGGAAATGTGTTTACAGTCTCATCAAGTGAAAAGAATTGGATTCCCACGTTGCGGTTCAGGGGATTTTCTGGGCTTTCTATCAAACACAGCAACTCTGGCAGCACAAGGGGACTTTAATAAGTGCCTGTATTGCAGTTTCTCATTAGAATACACAATTAAAACCAGAAGAGGAAGAAAACACACATCCTTTCTACCTCCTTCTGGATTTCATGAGAAACTCCAGAAATCTGGGGAGTGGAGAGAAACAGATTTATCCTAACTAGCCAAAGTGCTCACATGTATTTATTTTGTCCTTGATGCTGGGGAACTTCCATCCCTAGCCCTGAAACACTGGGGATGTGTTTGAGGGCTGGGGATGGAGGCTGGTTGTGCACACCAAGGTGGAGGAGATGCTGGCAGAGGAGATGGGAGCTCTGCAGCAGCACCACTGCACCTCCACTGTCATGACTGTGTCCTCACTGCCATCCCTGCTCTGTCATTGCCATTGCCACCCTGTCACTGCCATCCCTGCACCCTCACTGCCATCACTGTACCCTCACTGCTGTCACTGCTCTGTCACTGCCATCCCTGTTCTGTCACTGCCATCCCTGCTCTGTCATTGCCATTGCCACCCTGTCACTGCCATCCCTGCACCCTCACTGCCATCCCTGCACTGTCACTGCCATCCCTGCTCTGTCACTGCCATCCCTGCATCTCTACTGTCATCACTGCCCTGTCACTGCCATCCCTGCACCCTCACTGCCATCCCTGCCCTGTCACTGCCATCCCTGCCCTGTCACTGCCATCCCTGCACCCTCACTGCCATCCCTGCCCTGTCACTGCCATCCCTGCCCTGTCACTGCCATCCCTGTTCTGTCACTGCCATCCCTGCTCTGTCATTGCCATTGCCACCCTGTCACTGCCATCCCTGCACCCTCACTGCCATCCCTGCACTGTCACTGCTGTCACTGCTCTGTCACTGCCATCCCTGCATCTCTACTGTCATCACTGCCCTGTCACTGCCATCCCTGCACCCTCACTGCCATCCCTGCTCTGTCACTGCCGTTCCTGCTCTGTCACTGCCATCCCTGCCCTGTCACTGCCATCCCTGCACCCTCACTGCCATCCCTGCACCCTCACTGCCATCCCTGCACTGTCACTGCCATTCCTGCTCTGTCACTGCCATCCCCACAGGACAGGGCAGTTTAAAATGCAGCTAGTAGGGTTTAACCAGAGGCAGCCTGATTTTTCCTCTGTGCCCAATTCCTCTGGCCAGCAAATGTAAATTTCTCATTTCTAACCAGTGCCCCAAATGAGATAGCACACATGTTCAGTGGGGATGGCTTGGAAAAATACAAACCCTAGAACCAAACAGGGACCAGCCTGGCACTATAAACATCCCATGAAGATGCTGACATCTCTATGCAGGGACAGGGTGGAGGTTATGGGTAATGAGTAAGGATAAAACAGGGGAGGGGAGGATTATCCCCTCTACCTCCTGCATCCTCCCTTCTGAAGATTTTTGTCTCCAGTTTTCTCCCCTTGCCTTGGGGTCCCTTTGAAGGCTTTTGCCTCCAGTTGTCTTAAGCAGAGCAGTGGGAATCTCTTATTCTCCTCCCAGTACAGCACTGGGGGCTCTTGTTCTCCCCAGCCAGGAGCCACCCTGGGCTTTCCAGCCCTGACATCCATGCTTGGGATCCCACAGTCTTAGAGAAAGTTTCCATGCTCAGACAAGGGGAGCTCAGCCCCCCCATCAGTGACATCCCCCAAACACACCCCATTACTCTGGCAGTGTCCCTCTCTCTCTGCTTTACAGCCTGTGAGCACACCCAGGGGTGTTTTTGTGACAGACACCCACAGCCATTGTTGTGTGACAGAGCAGCAGCTCTCAGACAAGTGTAACAGCCCCAAATGTGCTTTCAGTGGCTTTCATCTCCAAACCTCCAGCTGCCTTTAGGTGGCAGGAAGCTGTCACCCCTTTGGTGCAGGGAGAGGAGCACCAGGAAGGGCAGAGCAGAGCTCCCCATGCTGCTCCCTCCCTCCTGCTTTCCACTTTCACCCTCCTCAAGTCATAAACAGCAGCAGCACTTTTGACAGGTGTTTCAAGCCCTTGCTGTGCTGATTTTTACCCATTTAAGGAGCTGCTGGCAACAATTCCCCCAGAGCAGATTCACACATGGGGGGAGTTTGTGACCCACTCCCCAGTGCTGTTGTTGTGCCCAGCCCATGGCAGGGTGGGCTCTGAGCACAGGCAGCAGCCCTGGCAGAAGAAAAGACGCTGGGATAAGGAGAGAAATGCTCACACTGAGATGTAGCCATGGCAACATAGTTCTGCAGAGCAGGAGGCATATCTGCCAAGGCTCAGAGATTTGCCATTTGATCGCATGGATTTCCATGCTCTGGATGCGATCACATCACACAAAATCCAGGTCAGGCTTGATGCCTTGAATAATTCTTTACCCTCAGGGGCACAGAACTGATGTAGGAAGCTGCGTCTCATGGAGGATAGGGTAGGATTAAATAGATTATCTTTTTGGCCCAAAAAAAAAAGAAAAAAGAAGAAGAAGAAAAAAAAAAAAGGTGAGCTGTGCAAATGAAGAGATGCCCAGTTCTGCTTTTATTGCCCAAGAGGGAGTGGGCAAGAGGCAGAACCTCAAAGCTGGGCATGGAATCTGTGCTTCCTGGGGAGGAGACAAAGCAAAACGCTCTAGAAGCAGGGTAGAATCCTTCTGGCTAAAAATCCCATCCCCTCCTCCTCTTCCAAAGATAGGAGTAACCACATTTCCAAACTCACAGCAGCCCCAGCATCAGCTTTCAGCTTTTCAGGGCTGCTTCTGAACCATTTGTCATAGCAGGGGTTCAGAGCTTCCCCTGGCCCCACGGATGTGATGGGCAGTGCCCACCCAGCAGCAATCCTGCTCTGGGGAGCCAGCTCCTCTCCCTGCACCCCTCTGCAAGCACAGGGACCAGCAGGGAGAAGAGCCATGAGCTGCCAGAGGAACCACCTGCACCTGCACCTGCACCTGTTGGGGGCGAGAAGAATGTGGAACCCTGAGGGGCAAAGGCAAAGAGAAAGAGAGAAACCACAGACCCTTCAGGGCTTCAGGGGATTTGTGGCACAGCCTGGATTGCAAATATTTTCCCTGGGGTTCTGCCACTGAAGCAGAGCTGCAAGACTGGCAAGGGCTGTGTTTGCTCTGATCTGTGCCTGTGTAAATCAGGAAAGCCAGGGCTGAAGCCCAGGGAGAAAAGGCAGCTTGAGAGCAAACAGCACAGAGGAAGATGTGCCAAGTGTCCTGATCTGAGTAGGAACTGCTGCAAATTCCACATTCCTCTCTGGGCCAGTGGGGAGGGGACATGGGGAAGGAAGAGGCAGAGTTCCATGTCTGCTCACCCTCCTTTATTTCATGTCCCACTGCTCTCCCTCCTTTAGTCCATGTCCCACTGTTCACACTGCTTTAGTTCATATCCCATTGCTCACCCTCCTTTAGTCCATGTCCCACTGCTCTCTTGCTTTAGTCCATGTCCCACTGGTCACCTTCCTTTAATCCATGTCCCACTGCTCATCTGCTTTAGTTCCTATCCCACTGCCCTCCCTGCTTTAGTCCATGTCCTACTGCTCTACCTCCTTTAATTCCTGTCCCACTGCTCTCCCTGCTTTGCTCTGATGCAGTCTCCATCCCCTGACCTGGGACAGCACAAGCCAAGGCTCCCTGGAGCTGTTTCACCCCAGCCTAACCATGTGTGCATTCAGATCTTCACATCTGGGAGGGAGGCAGGAGTCTCAATGGAGTCAGAACTCAGCTGTGTTTAAAAAATAAAGAAAAAAAGAAAAGGAAAGGAAGGGGGAAAATAGATTCACATTTGGAGTCTATTTTTCCCTTTGTACTAGCAAACCTGAAGCCCCTAGAAATCTAGAGTTCTTCACCTGGCATCTTTTTAAAGAGTGTTCCTTTCCCTCAGTAGCTGCAGGGCTTTAACCTTTTGAAAACAACAGGTTCTGAGACCTTGAAAAGGAAAGCCAGCAAGGCAGAACTCATCCTCCATTAGAGCAGAAGCAGGGAGGGAGGGGGGATTTATGCCAATGATCCAGTCTTTTGGAGAAGTTTAATTCACTCCCTTGTCAGGTCCTTTCTGCCTTGCCCTTCCCACTCCCAGCTCCCTCTGAAGCAGCCTTCCTGTCCCTTGCTTTTCACCTCTGCAGGCCTGAGCATGAGATAAACATGCCCTAATTATTTTCCTCTTGCACAGCTGAGCCCTGCAGCCCTTCATTTCCTTACCTGAATGCTCTCACTTTGAGTGGGTTTTATACCACAAAGCCTCTCAGGTGCATTTGTTGTGCAGCACAACTCGGATGTCACACAAGCAACTCAAACCCCTCTTTTAAAAGACATGAATTATTGGGGCCTTCTTACAGTCTGGGAGCCAAAAAGGCTGTGGGAAGGGAGAAATAAGGTCACAGAGCCTCTTGCCTTCAGACAAACAGCACAGGCACTGCTCTGGCTGATAGAGATTAAAAATTGCCTTCGTTTTTGTGCTCGGTTCTGCAGAGGGTCACCAAGAGCTTGGTGACATTGCAGCTGCCAGAAGATGAACAGAATGTGCTTCATTCCAGCAAGGATCTCATGGTGGGGTTCTGCAGAGGCCAGGGAGCAGTGGGAAGGGGCAGTGTCCCTCCTGTCCCCAGGGGTGGCACTGGGAGAGGTTCTGAGCACAGGCTGGGCGGGGGGTGTTGGTGCTTTTGCTGCACTCACTGCACCTTTCCCAGCACACTTTTACACCTGCTGGGCTCCAAAGCCTCCCAGGAAAAGTGCTGCCTCCTTGCACCCAAAACCAGGTGTGGAAGGGGCTAGGAAGGGCCAGGGAGGTTCAGCAGCCATCCAAACCTTGCTTCATTAAGCTGAACTGTGGGAGCAAAAAACCATCACCATATCCACTTGGATACAGGTCTTTGAAATGCTTCTAATGTCATGTGTTGGGGAAGATGAAACAGAAAAGCCTTACAAATATGATTGCCTGGCAAAAGACTTGGAGAATATAGAAACTATAAGCAAGATTGAAATGAAAGCAAGCTTTGAGATACCTCAGTTACTGAACAACTGGAAAACAACGGTGTGGCCAGCTGAAGGTGATCCCCTTCTGATGGAACAACACCCTCTGCTTGCAGACAGCCCCAAGGGTCAGAGCAGACCCTGCCAGCTTGGCAGAAGGGGCCCAAAGAGGAGTTTTTAGGGTTTAAAATGTAACACAGTATGGTAATGTAGTGATTCTTATAGGCTGTATGGAAATGCTCTAGGATTTGTATCTTGTACTAGATTGGTTAGTGAGAATGAGAATATTCAACACAGAGGATTTGTGGTGTTGCAAAGGGAACTTTGCTCTCTTACCCCTCTTACCCCTTTTACTCTCTCCCCCTCTCTTCTCTCAGCCTGCTCTGAGCTGTGGCTGGCAGCTCCCAGCAGGGCCCTGCACCCAGGCCCTTTGCAATAAACCCCAAATTCCACAACCAGAAGAAGATTTATTGTATTGTAACAGGAACCTTGCCCTCTGATCCTCTCTTTTACTCTCTCATTCTCTCTTTACCATGCTCTTGCCTTCTCTCTCTTCCTCTTTGGGCCTGCTCTGAGCTGTGTTTGGCAGCTCCCAGCAGGGCCCTGCACCCAGGCCCTTTGCAATGAACCCCAAGTTCCAGCCCTGGCTGCAGAGATCTCTCGTCTCCATCCATCCCCACCATCCCACCCCTGACACTCTCCTACAGTCATGGAATCATGGAATGGTTTGGGTGGGAAGGGACTGTAAATATCTCATTCCATGTGGGCAGGGACACCTTCCACTATCCCAGGATGCTCCAACCCAGCCTTGGACACTTCCAGGGATGGGGCTGCACACCTGCATCAGCACCAGGTACAGAGCACAAAAGGACAGGAGACACTAATGAGCACAAAGTAACCATTTTCCAAATTTTCCTGACCCCCACGAGCCCCCTGCGTGGCAGGGAACTGCCTTACTTGTTTTCCACCACACAGGAACATGGAAACCTCTCCCATTGATGCCCCAAGTCCCCCCTGTGACAAGGTGGCTCCTCCATCAGGCCAAGGAAGAACCCCCAAAACTCATGGAAGCTGCCAAATTCCTGCATTAGTGATGCCAACAAAAGCAATCTCACTCCAGAGATGCTGCCAACAGATGAAGTCTGTGACACAGACCAAGTGACAGAGGCCACCAGGACTTGTGGCCACCAGGTACCACAGCCATGTCCTCCAGCAGGGAGGTGTAGAGCTGTGCTGGCAGGATGCTTGGGGTGCCAGGAGCTCCCCACTGCTGGAGGAGCTGCTCAGAGCACTCTGTGGGAATTTACTGGCCCCACAGCCCAGCCCAGCTTTTCCCACTCCCCATCCCATAACACAGCAGTGTGGGAAGCTGGCAGCCCCCAGTTCTGCTTCCAGAGCTCACTTTCCACGGCCTGTTCCTCCCAATTCCATGTGGATTTTGCAGTGCGGCTTGTAAGATCAAAAAGGTTTGCTGGGCTTTGCCCCAGCCCCCCTCTCTGCTTTGAACTTCTAATTATTTTGCTAATTCTGAGCCTAGTGCTAAGATGCTCTGAGCACACCTAAAACCTTCCCCACAAAAATCAAGCTGCAAAACGTCTCCCAGGATCCAATCCCCAGTGAGAAATACTCTAACCTTTCCCAATAACCACGAGCAGAGCTTGTCTAGTCATTTGCAATTAAGCTCCTGAGCTAATGAAGCTGCTTTGAAAAAAAAAATAGAAAAAGGAAAAGAAAAAAAAACCCAACAACCTCAGGTCAGTCTAATTAAGAAATGTTGTACCTTGCAGTCCCAGTGTATCTTGTGGCTCACAGCTGTGCATGCTTTCAGCTTTGACAGCAGAAAAGGTGTGATTATTTATTTATTACATGAATGCAGGGAAGCTTCAGGAGTAGGAGACGCCTGTGCTGTGAGGCAGCTGAAGTAGAGAGAAAAGAAATGACATTCAGCTGGAACCTGTAATTATAAGAGGGGATGTTGACCATAGAAAAATGCAATTGTGTAATGAATACTTATGCATTAGCTTTTCTTTGAGATTAAAAGTACACAATCGAATCAAGGCCAAAGTGGAGCTTGCCCTCAAGGAAAGGCAGTTTGGAAAACAAATGTAATTATGCCACTGTCATTTGCAATGCTGCAGAAAGTGGCTGAGGAAACTTCATGGAAAAAAAGTCTAAAGGGAAAAAAAACAAACCTATTTAGAAAGAATTCTGCTCCTGATTTGAGTCTCTCTCTTGCCTCAACAAGAGAATGGATCTTTTCTGCACATACACAGGATGCCCCCAGCCAGCATCTGCTGCCAGCACACGTTGCTGATCTTGGATCTGCAAACAACCATCTTCCCTCTGCTTTCCCTGTGATGGAGTAACATTTGCACAGCAAGAACCAGATCTGATCTGCAAGAGCAAAATTTTAATTAAGTGCCTCGCCAGAAAAAAGAATAAAAAAATAAACCTAATTTTAGGAACTGGTCCAGCATGCTATTATTTGCTCTCATTCTCCTTTCCCTCTGCATTGCATTGGCCCAGAGCCCTGCCTGCACTGCATGACAGGATCCCCAAAATTCCCAAGCATCCATCAAGGCAGTGCTATGTGTCACTGGTGCCTGAAACACTGATTCTCTGAGCCTGGTTGCTCTCTGCTCCACAAGAAGGAATGACAAGGTGTTAAGAAGCAGAAGTTGCAGTTAAGCCCATCTTTCTTTTTTAGCCAATTAGATATTTTTTACTATCTGCAGAAGACTCCAGGGTTAGAGGGGAGCTGCCAGCACTGCTCAGGCACAGCTCATCTTGATTGGTTTTTAAAATTCTGCTTGATTGGTTTTTAAAATTCTGCTTGTCAGCTGGTGAGAAGAGACACCATCCAAAGTGACCCCACACTGCTGAGAAACCCAGTGAATCATCCCCATGGCTGAATGGAGCCTGTGCACAGAGCCTGCCCACCCAAACAGCACCAAAAGAACCCCAAAAACCCAAAAAACCAAACCACACATCCAAAAGCAAAACCCTTCAATCTTTTCTGGATGGTGTCACAGATTATCCATGGCCATAGGGAACAGATGGGGTCACAGCTGCAGCTTTCAGGTAAAGCCCAGATCCTCACCCAAGGCTGAATTTGATGAACCCCCACTGCCTGGCTGAGCAAGGGCTCCAGCACAGCTGGGGCAGTGTCCAGTTCCAGTGATCCTGCCCCAAAGAGGTGCCCTGGAACAACACAGCCCTGGAATAACAGAGCCTGGATCAACAGCCCCAGAGCAAACTGTGCTGTGGACTGACCATCGAGATGCACTCAGTCCAACCGGGAGGAAAAACCTCTTCTGATAATCACAGCCTTCATCCCTGAGCCATCCTGCAGCCCAAGAGCTCAGCAAAACCCCAAAATCAGTGGAGGTGCACAAAGGGACTCGAGGGGGAGGGAGGGAGGGGAGAAATGACAGGGAGAAGACAGACTCCTCAAACCAGCACACAGGGATTGAGGGATAGAAGGGAAAGTGGAATTTAGACAGAAGAGATGCAGCCAAGTGTGGGAAAAAGGAGGGAAGAGTGGGGGAAATAAAAGATCTCAAGAGCATCCACTTAAGCTTTGAATTGCCTGGCTTTGTCTCTGCCTCACACAATGGAAAACGTACAGTAGCAACAGACAGATTCTGAGAGCTGGTTTGCTTCTCATCTGCAATTCCAAACACCCTGTCAGGAACAAATATTTGAAAAGACATCTATCCAACCATTAATGTATCTAGTGGGGCAATTTTTTTTTTTTTTCTGAAAGAAAAATAATTCTGCATTCATCACAAAGATGATCACGCAGAGAGATGCCAACAGAAGCACTGGAGGGATAAGCAAAGTTTCAGGTCTTTAGGGCTGAAGACAGCTCACTATTGAGCTGAGAAGGTGCAGCTGGTTAAGTATTTGCAGTACAGGGAAAGGGAAAAAAAAAAATCAGACAGCTGTATTTTTAACTGATCATGTGCTTGCTTCTGTTTCATAAGATTTATTCCCTCATTAATCACTGCTCTCCCTTCATTCATGTTAAATATAAAAATGATTAGGAAAGATCCTCATCATGGTTAAAAAAATAATTAGCTGCTACATCATGTTGCACACATTCAGACAGAAAGGAGTGATTAAATTAGGAATATTAAAACCCCATTAATCTGTGTTCAACTTAAGCTCTGCTTGTTCATCTCACTGTGGCACTTATTATTTCTGACACTGAAAGATATTTGAATTACTAGCTGAAACAAGGTCACTATCAGAAAGATGTCAGGTCAGCAATTAGTCAAAGGTGGGAGAAGCTACCAGAACTGAGCTGTGCTTGACATGCCACAGACGTGTGGAGAGCCTCCCCTTGCCAGGGTCCCCTGGATGAGCAGGTCAGCACCAGGACCCCAAGGGCTCCCAGGTGTGGATCAGCCCTGACAAATCCTCCCTGCAGCTCCTGAGGCTGCCCCAAATCACTGTCCCCGACTTTGGGAGGAGTTGGGCAAAGGGCACAGCCTGGAACCCCCTCCCAGAGCTGTGCAGCTGCCCAGGGCTGGCCAGGTGTCCTGGGCTGTGAGATAAGTGTGTGTTCTATTTGTTATCTGTTAGATAACAGTTCTGTGCTGTTCATTGGGCAGTTTTCTTTATATCTCCCACAACCAACCCTCCCTCCAGGAGATCTCTGCAGCTCATGGGCCATTAATTATTAATTATCTTCTGTCCATGGCCACTGAGTGTCCCTGCAGGGCTGATCCAATCCCAGCATCCCATGGGGAGATGCTCCGCCCAGGGGAGGAGCCAAGCATTCCTACCTGGATCCAATCTGAGCCTGGCACAGCACAGCAGCCTTTGCCCCCTGCACTGCCAGAGGAGCAGCTTTCTGCTGCCCTGCATGGCCAGAGGGAGCCCAGGCCCATCTGCAGCAGCCCTGGAGCTGCAGAGGAAAACTCCCCCCTTGTGCAGGATCCCTGCTGCAGCAGAGCCACAGCTGGCACTGCAGGAGGGCTGAGCCCCCATGGGATGGGGCTGGGACACCGCCCTGACACACAGGGGGCAGAGCATGGTCTGACTCTGGCAGTGGTTTGTTTTCCTTTTTGTACTATTACATTTGTATTTTTAAATTTTCCTATTTAAAAACTGTTATTTCTATTCCCACATCTTTGCCTGAGAGCCCCTTAATTTAAAAACTATAATAATTCAGAAAGAAATAATTTACATTTTCCATTTCAAGGGAAGCTCCTGCCCTCCTTACAGAGACCTCTTTTTTCAAACCAAGACACCAGAGCTCCCCAGAGGCAAATGCCAACCTCAGCACAGGGCTCAAGGACACAGTCAGGGCAAGAGGCAATGCCAGAACAGAGCTTTGACCTAACCCAGAGCAGCACCACAAGCAGCCTCATTCCCACCTGTGGGCAGCAGCATCTCTTGGTCACCCAGCACACTCTGAGGTGTTTTCTCCCTTTCAAGAATCTAAAACCTCACTTCTGTTTTGGCCCACAAAGCAAAGCAGCAAGTCCAGCATGAGAAAGATCATGACAGGTGCAACAGAATATCATTGTCACTGCTAGAAATTAAGGGAGGGAGTATTTTTAAGCTTAGAATGATTTATTGCTCAGATTAACATCAGTCTCAGAGGCTGTGAGATTTTAGAGGAGCAAGCAGTTGGCCATAGCTCAAGAGTAGTCACAAGTTTACTCATTACAAGGCAATATAGAACTTTGTAAACCAACAGACAGCTGTCACAGGGTTTATTTTACTTTTTTAATCCACCACCTTTACTTACTTCTACTGCACTATGGATACTTTTATCCAATGGGCTTCTAACTCACAGGCACACATTGGCTTCTGTTATAACTTCTAAACTCTTGGTTTATTCCATCCAACCACACCCTTACATTATAAACCCTTCACCATCAAATCAATGCAATTTCTCATTTATTTAAGGCATATTCTTACTTACAACTACAGCAATATATGTTTATTGTTTTTCTACTTAATATCTGTGTATTACATTTTTACATCAATCTAAGCTTCTTGTAACACTGCACATCAAATCCTTCAGTGTCTGTGGAAGTTTCTGTTTTTCCAATTCCCACAACAGAAAAATCCAGAAAAAAATCTTTTCTCTGGGGGAACGCGTGCAAGCACAGGAGCATTTGATGGCAATGAGAGAAGATAGGCAAGGATCCATGTGTTTCATGGACTTGGACAGTGGTCTGGAAGGAAGGGAGCAGCACAGAGCTGCATTCCCCACATTGTGATCACCATTTGCCTGTGGCTGCGTGTGACAGTGTTCACAGGGGTCTGAGGATGAGGGAAGAGACAAGGATCTGACTCCATGTTCCAGAAGGCTTGATTTATTATTTTTGTGATATATATTATATTAAAATGATACTAAAAGAATAGAAGACAAGATTTCATCAGAAGGCTAGCTAAAAACAGAAAAAGAAAGAATGATAACAAAGGCTTGATAACAAAGCTGACTGTGATTGGCCATTCATTAGAAACAACCACATGAGACCAATCCCAGATGCACCTGTTGCATTCCACAGCAGCAGATAACCATTGTTTACATTTTGTTCCTGAGGCCTCCCAGCTTCTCAGGAGGGGAAATCCTAAGGAAAGGATTTTTCATAAAAGATGTCTGCGACAGCTGTGCAGCTGGGAGCATTTCCTGAGCAAAATCCCCCATGGGCAGCTGGCACTGGCCCCAGGGTGAGGGGCTCCAGTGCTTCCAGTTTCCCATTCCAAGAGCAAAGAACCCTGTTCTAACCAAGACAGGGCAGCCCACATCTACCACATTACTATAATTCCCAATTTATCTTCAAACTCAAGAATAATTTATTTATTTTTTTAATAGAACTGCCAGCTAAACTTTCTGGAGAGCCCCAGAATTGTTGTGTAGGAACCTTTAGGCTACAACAGGAGGTCTTTGTTCCTGCTGCAGGCCCTGTTCACCATTTCCAGCATGCTGGGCAGAACCCTTTGAGATTTGTCCCTGGGAGCCAGGCATTAGCTGCCACCACGCAGATTAGAGAGGATGCAAGCATAGGAGGACAAAAAGAAAGCTGACAAGGCAGTCACATCTTACAGATGAGTTCCTGGGCTGTTTTTTTCCAGTCACAGGTGGACTCAGTGCTTGGTGGATGATACCTTTGATATGTTTGCTATGCTTGCCCTCATTAAGGGGAAAATAAAAAAAAAGCAGCAGCACATGAGACATTTTCATCCCCAGATCTCCCAAAGCCTTTCCTAAGCACAGTGCTGCAGTATACAAAGTATTTACTCTGTACTTCATTCAGCACTGACAAAACCACCTCTGAGCCTCTTTAGAAAGGAAACAGATAATAAATCAGCTAACAAGCCTGCACTCTAATTGACAACACAGGAAGGAGGGAAAGATGCAGCATCTCCCCGTAACCACAGGAGGAACTTGAGGGAAGCAGGAGATAATTAATCGAGTTGGGATTTCACCAAGATCCCCTGGTCTTATGAAAAATGCCATAAGCCATTTAATGACCACAGGTGAGGGGAATCTTTGGTTTACATCTCATTTGGAGCTGAGCACACGGAATATAAAGAGAGTCAATGCCACCCCCAAGCCCCGCACGAATTATGCTCTCCACTTTTCCATTTGCCTTTGGATGTCCCACAGAGCTCCCTCCACGGGCTGTGGGACCTCTTTTTGAATGAGGTGAACAGGACTGCTCCTTGTGACCACTCCAGGAACTGCTCAGGGGGAAAATTACCTGAATGTGGATCTCTCTGCCATTTTGCTGCTACTTCATTTCAGAAGAATGCAGCTGGGATGGGGGGGAAGGAGTTAAGGCAGCAAAAACGCCTTTGCTAAAATATTATTTTATTTTTTTATTTTGCTAAAATATTTATTATCAATTTTTACTGATAATAAAAATATTATTTATTATCAGTAGTTCAGGAGGTGTTTTGTTTAGGCAGCAGCCAGGACACAGCAGCAAGACACTCTGACTTGACCCACAAGGGGTGGATTTTCAGCTGGACAAAACAGCAGAACATTGTTAGCCCTGAGGGTGAGCAGAGCTTTGCCACTGACTTCTCCAAGGAAAGAACTGAGCCAGCAAAACACTTCCAAACCCCTCCTACAAATAATAGCACTGCACCATGGGGCAGCCAAGGGTTCAACAGGCAAGAACTGCTCATTTTAACTTCATTTGAAATTACTTTGAAGCTCACCTACATGAAAAAAAAAAAATATGGCTGTTACATACCCACAGCAATTCTTAATCACCAGCATCAGGGAGTTTTATTTAAGAAGGGAGGAAAACCATGAGGAAAGTCTGGGAATTCCCATGAAATCAGTGCCTGGTGGGCTGGGTGGCCAGCAGAAGTGACTTGGTGACTGAATTCATTGTGCCAGCTTGTCCCCTCCCTTTGACCAATGAAATCTTGCTGACAGAGCTGCAGCTATGCTTAGAAATTGAAATTATACTGGTATTTTATCCTCAATGCTCTTTGGAGGTGAGAGAATGGGACAGAGTGACTTTGCAGGGCTCTTCATTCTTGTGGGACCTCTGTATTTGGCAATTTGGGTGCAGTGTTGTGTGCACAACGTTGCTTCTTTTGCATGATTAATTAAAAAAAATATCCTGAAGACTAACAATTGAAAAAACTAAGAACACATCCAAAACCAGAAGTCATTTTGGCCACCAAGAAGCAGGCAAGCACTCCCCTGCCTCAGGTACTGTGGAATTAAGACACTCATAAATCCTTGCCCAGCAAGCCCTGGAGAAATAAAAGAGGCTTTAAATATAATCTATCCTAGCACTTCATAGAGCAAGGGGAGCAGCAGAACGGAGGGTAAGCTGAGAGGAAAGGACAAACATAATTGCTGGTGTCAAACAGAGGAAATTGCAGGTAAATACCAGCCTGGATAAAACTCCAGAAACTGCCCCAAAACCCGAGGTGGCTCCACGTGGGGTGAAGGAGGCCCAGGGGTCAAGCAGAGCTGTAAAAGGCTCTGCTAAATGCATGATAGCTTGTTAATCAGGGCTGTGCCATGGAGACTGCAGTGCTGGGTGGGTTTTTATACAAATTTGACACTTAAAAAGGGTGTGAGGAAATGCAGAGGTGGCCAGCTCAGCACCATGAGTAGCATCTGCAGGAGCTCTTCCATGGTGCCACATGTTTGGCACTTGTGTCCCATGGCAGGGACCTGGAGGAGGGTGGGATCAAAATGACAGGTCAGGCAGGGAGGAACTGGACTCATAAAAGGAAAAATAACTATTTGTCTTGGTTTGGAAAGAGAGGAGTCTACTAAGGAAGGCAGGAGCCTCCCTTGAAATGGAGAATGTAAACCCTCCCCACCCCTCCAAATTGCTATAAATTTTAAATTAAGGAGCTCTCAGGCAAAAATATGGGAGCAGGAATAACAGTTCTTTAATAAGGAAGAAAATTTTAAAATAATAAAATAAACAATGCAGTAAACTAAAGCAACACTGCCCGAGTCAGAACCCAGCCTGACACCCTGTGGGTCAGGGTGCTGGCAGCAGTCCCATTGGAATTGTGGCTCAGCCCTCCTGCAGTGTCAGGGGTGGCTCTGCTGGAGCAGGGATCCTGTAGAGAAGGATGTATTCTTCCTCTGAAGATCCAGGGGAAGAGGCAGCTGCTGTTCCTCTGGGGAATCCAGTGGAGAAGCTGTGCTGGTGTTCCAGAATCTCCAGATTCTATCCAGGTAGGAATGCTTGGCTCCTCCCCCTGGGCTCACATCTCCCAGTGGGATGCTGTAGTTCTTATCAGCCATGCAGGGACATTCAATAGCTGTTATCAGCAATGTCCCCTTCCGAGGGAGGAGTGATTGTGGTCACTCAGAGAGAGAGATAAGGGAAACTGCCCACTTGACAAAGGTAATCTGCCATACAGATGTTGACAGAATACATCTTGCATTGCAATCTGGAACACTATTCTATTGAATAAAGTGATGCATAGATTCTAATATTTTCAGAAGGTAAATGGTGAGTTTATTAAAAGTGACACATTCTTTTTTATAGACAGGTACGATAGAAGGGAACTTGATTGGTCTCCAGCTAACATTCCTCACACCATTGATTAATTAGGAATAACATCTTTCTTGTAAACATCTTAAAATTAACAAGTTTAAAACACTACCTGCAGGGTTGTTTTAATTCTTTTTCTGAGCTTTCTCAAAACTTCCCAGAAGAAATATCTGGGAAAGTTTATCTGACTTTCTTCTGTGACCAGTTCTCAGTATCCTCAACTAAGGATACAGAGAACTGGTCAGAGAAAATGGTCTAAAAATGGTCTAAAAAAACCTAAAAACTGGTCTAAAAAATCTAAAATTTTTTTTAAAAAATCCACAAACAGGTCATCCTTTTGCTTCCCAGGTCTGTACCAGCAGTGGTGTTTCTTGTGGCCTCTGGGCAGCATCACCCTCTCAGCAGCCCAGAAAGGGCATTTCAGGGTAGGGAAGGGCAATCCAAGAGCAGCCACCTCCAGGAACTTTGTGTTGCCAGGGAAACAGCTGGCTTGGTGATGGGAGCATCATTCTGGGGTTATTTTCTGCTCCTCACTGGCTTTGTGTCCCCACAGCCTCAGGTAACTGAATCAAGCCCCAGGTCACAAACCATGGGATAGAAAACAAAATGCAGCAGAGCCAACACAGAGCAAGCAGAAGGTGAGGGTGCCCAGCCGTGCCAAGGCACCAGGGAAAGGTTTTGTCTTTAACACCTGGAGAATTGCCCAACATTGCTCTTGAACGAACCCTCATTAATCAATAAATAAAACCAGGCTGTGAACAACCAAGCCACCAAGTCAGATTAATGCTTTTCTTCTCTTGCTTTGATAATTGAAACAAAATAAAATATACTGATAATATTAACTATAGAAACAATAATAATAGTAATGAAAAGGAAGGGGAGAGGAATAAGACCCAAGAGAAACAAGTGATGCACAACACAGTTGCCCAGCACCCCTGAATAATGTCCAGCCTATCCCTGAGCAGCAACTGGGGGCTCCCAGCCAACTCCCCCAGTTTGTGCACTGGGCTTCGTGGACTTTCCATGGCCTGGAATTTCCCTTTGGCCACTTTGGGTCAGTTGTCCTGGCCATGTCCCTCCCAGCTTTTTGTGCAACTCCTGCTAAGTTCTTGAATTGGGGTAAGCACTACTGGGCAAGAACTAAAACATCAGTATGTTATCAACACTATTCTCATGCTAAATTCAAAACACAGCACTGCACCAGCTAAGAAGAAAATCAACTTTATCCCTGTTGAAACCAGGACACACATGATCAAGAAGTAACCCCAAACAATATAAAATAAAAATCAAACCAAATTATCTGAAAAGGCAAGAAAATCAATGGTTTCTGATGCATTCCCTGGTGGAGAGCATCTCCCAGTTACCATGACACACCCAGAGGGAAGCTAATCCTCCAGGGGATCCCTTCCAAAGCAACCTCCATTCTCTGTGCTGCTGGCCTCACTCCCAGCACAGGGACTGAGTGGGGAGAGCACTGCAGTCAGAAATTTTCAATTTTAGTGATTCGGAAAGTGCCAGTCTGGGTGTTGTTTAACCTGTAGTGGCTTTTCATGTCACTCAAGGTCTGGGGGATTTCCAGAGCATTTCGGTTGAGGCTTCTCTAAGCAAAGAAGAGATGGAAAGTTTTACAAATTCATCTTGTCACTCCTACACGTGTGGGTGAAGGAGCCCAGAGGGATTTTTGGTCCATTTTAGACCCAAACCACCCCAACCAGCCCCTGCAGGGAGGAGCTGGCTGTGACCCCACACGGCAGCAGGGTTGAGTCATCCACTGTCCCCAGCTGTTTCCAGGTCACCAAATAGCTCCAGTTTCCTTGGAAGGGAGGAGCAGAAGACAGGCAGGGATGTAGGAGGAAATTTGCAGTTTTGTTATTACCTTTAAGTTATGTAAAATGATTTTTCATGGGTTATTCCAGAGCCATCAGTGAAGTGGCTCTGACCACAAGGAGCTGCACCAGAGGGGTTATCACAGCCATCCTTTCCATTTTGGGGGCATCTCAGGATTACCAAAGCAGCAAAGCTTTGGTGTTTCCATGCCCCAGGCCCAGCCCAGAGAGCTCAGCTCTCTGGAGGGGAGTGACCACATCCTGGCCTGCAGAGCATGGGTGCCACCAGAGCTGTGACAACAGGAAAGGAACCTGGGCACGAGGCCAGGTCACCCCAGCACCACGGGGTGGGATGGGGCAGGGAAAGTTAGAACCACAGAATGGGGCTGGAAGGGACCTTTAGAGCTCCTCCAGTCCCACCCCCTGCCATGGGCAGGGACACCTTCTGTCAGAACCCAGGACATTGCTCTGGCTGCCCTGGAGGGCTCCAGACCTTGGCAGGGGGCTCAGAGACCTTGGCACAGAGTCAAAACCACCTGTGCCTTTGATTTTAACCCATGGAAACAATTCCCAACTTTGTGTGAAGAGTTACAAGTGTCAAGGATTTGAGTAGAATGATAGTGAATTTGTCACAGGGTGAAAAAGTAAAATTTTGTGGATTTAGAATGGGGGTTCAAGAGGCAAGATGGAGGAATCTGGGCATGTCCTGTCCTTCTTCTCCTCCTTCTTCTCCTTCTTTCCTTCTTCTCTTTCTTCATCTCCTTCTTCTCCTTCTCCTTCTTCTTCTTCTCCTTCTCCTTCTCCTTCTCCTTCTCCTTCTTCTTCTTCTTCTTCTTCTTCTTCTTCTACTTCTACTTCTACTTCTTGTCCTCCATCTTCTGCTGTGATGGTGGCACTTCTGCATTGGTTTAGAGTAGAGACAGACTGTCTAACATAGGTGATAGGTATTGGAAAATTACTGTAAATAAAGTACAAGTAGTTCTTAGTATAAAAAGCCAACACCACCCCAAGGGCAGGGACTGTGCCACAACCTGACCTGCTGGACAGATCTCAGCAAGTCAGAGAAAGAATGGAATGGATAATAGAAAATAAACAACCTTGAAAAGCAGAACTGAGGAATCCTGACTTCTTCTTCGAGTGCAGGGCTGGGAAAAAAGAGACTTATTAATACCTTGGGAGCCATTCCAATCACAGAAACCCGAGAGGAACCTTCCACCTTCAAGAGCCCTGTCCAACCTGGCCCTGAATGTTTCCAGGGATGGGGCATCCACAGCTCCTCTGGGCACCCTGTGCCAATGGTTTGAAGGGACCTTTCTGGCTCCTTTCAGCCCCAGCAGGGACAGGCTCAGGGCTCTGCTCACCAGCCCTGGCTCTTTGTGCCATCACACAGGAACTTTGTGCTGCTGACATGGCTCAGGTCCCTCCCTGGTCTCCCACTGGGGTCCCAGCAAAGCCCAAACTGTGCTAATCTGCCCTACCATGACAGCAAAAGCATTCCTCCTCCCTGATGCTTTTTATTACCCAACAGGTGGAAACCCCTGTTTTTGGAAATTGAATTACAGTTTCTTGAATATTACGAGAAGAAGTTATTCCCTTGGCTGAGCTGCACTAATAACACCCCTGGCAGGGAGGGAACAGACTGAATTTTGTCGTGGTGGCTTTCAGCCCTGGAGTTGGGACCCAGAGGGCTGATCTGCTCCTCCAGCTGTTCCAGGAGCACCCAGAGAGGAGGCACCTGGCCCTGGGAAAGGGTCTGGTTTTTGGAGGCAGGAGAGAAACCGGAGGACAATTTTGAACCAGTAGCATCATCTCACTGTCACCCAAAGACTGACTGCAAAAGCAACTTCTAAAGAAGCAAGCAAACAAAAAGAAAACCCCACTTTATGGTCTCCATATAATTTTGATTTCTTCCAAGGGAAACTGATCTGCCTTTACTTGTTTACAGAAACTTTTATCACTCAAATGGGTGGTGTAAAAAGATATTCCTTGCAACAAGGACCAAAAATCCCCAAATGTACAGATATTTGTCCTAACCCAAATCACCCCCCAGAATTTCAACTTGATTTCTAGGATCTGTCATCTGACAGAGGGGGACACTCTGTCTTGGCAATTTGGCCATTTGGACAGAGGTATTTATCCTTCTTTTTTTTTTAGCTTTTTTTTTTTTTTTCCCCCAAGGCCCAAATTTTTTAAATCATGACTTTTATTAAACCCCAGCATGGTGCAGATCACAGCCATAATTCTTTTTCCCCCACCTTCCCACCACAAATCCATTCAAAGTGAGTGACATTTGCAAAGTGTATTTTCACGGCCCTCCGTAATCCCTTCAGAATATTAAGACTGCATTACTTTGTCTTTGGTTACATTAACTTCAATTTTCCTTATGAGTAAGTATTTGGCTAAAAATTAATATAGTGAAGTTGAAAAGAATCTTATGATAGGAAAAAGACTAATTTCATCTCTGGCTGCTCAGATACCAGAGTACACTGGGGTTAATGTAATTAACTTACAATTTTAGCCTAGGTTGTGTACATACACTGAATCTCCCTGCTGGAAACAAGATTAGATTTTATTACACTATATATCCTGGTTATCTTCACCATGCCTCCAATATTACTTCCCTCAATGACTTCAAGGCTCTCTGCTGCAATGAAAATGCAGAACCATCTGGTATTGAGCCCATGCAGTTTATTTAAGGATTTAATTAAATGCTCTAAATGGAGAGCTTCTTTGAATTAACATTTTAAATGTGACTTATTGCAGGTTTAATATTGTCTTAATGCCAACCTGGGAAACTCCATAGCCAAGTTGTTGACGTTTAAATTGAATTCATTTGGGTGGCTCCAGGGGGACTCATTAATTAATCTAAACAACTAATGGGGATTGGTTCTGACTTTTGATGAAGATTATTTACAGAGACAATTTGCAGTGAATAAAGAGTCACAGTAGGCAAATGTTTAATTGAATTTAAAAAAAAAAAAAAAGGACATCTCATTGTGTTCAATATCAAGGATGCATCTTGTGAGTAAGCTTTGAAATACCAAGAAAGGGACGATTGCTTGAAGCTTCCAACTGCACACTAATAACAAAGAGAATGAGTAATTACATTTGCCTCTGTAATTTGCAGCTTGTAAGAGGACAACAGGTCTGTCTGGCTTACAGTACACAGAGAAAGACCCTAACAGGAAATATTCTGGTTTATGAAGACCAAGTTGCCCCACTCACTTTTACTCACATACCAGAAAATGACATTTTCCAACCAATCACTGCTGGAAAAACAGAGTCAAATCCTCTCACTTACATTCGCAATAACCCAGAACAACTGCAATGAGCTCAGCGGAGCTGCTTTAATTTACAACAGCTTAACCTATAACACCCAATCTTCTTTTATTCTCTGATTATATCAACTTTGGAATCAGTTATTTGCACCTCTGAGCACCAACAGCTCCTCATGTGGTTCTTCAGTCAGCCACAGGACCAAAGCAGTACCTGCTTCCCTGGGTAGCTGCTCTCATTAAAGCAAATTTCCCTCAGCATTTTTCCACTGTTGTCATCGTTATCCCATCTCATCTGGAAGTTTCCAGTACTGCCAGAGGTTTCCAGCAAAGCAGAAAACCCACAGTGGACTGAATGCTGTCCTGGGGAAACACAGCTCCTGCCCCACCACCCCAGCTCTTGGGGGCGACAACACCAATAAAACTTGTGATATAAATATACATTACAATACTGGCTTTTCACAGATATTAAAATGGATTTTATATGTGTGGTGTTGAAGTAACTTTGTTATAAAGATACGGTTTTTATTTCTGTTGCTAATTAAGCTTAGACATAGTAGAGAAATAGCTGATATAAGTGTGCTGGTGTTAAAATGCCTCCTTGGATGGGATAACATCCAATGAACACAGGATGAGGACACCTGTACAGATCTGCCAACCATCAGCACTCACTGTCTGAAGACACTGTGGGCTGGGGCCAAAAACTGAGGGTGATACTAAAAAAGGACTAAAACCCCAGCCAAGGAATACACATGGTCTAAAAAGGCAGACCCAAGGAGGAACCATGCTAAACAGTTCCTGGAACGTGTAAACTAGTTTGGGGGAAAGTTTACTATTTTATTTATTTATATTTACAATTTTTTTAATATTTACTATTATATTTATATTGTTTATGAATATGTAACAGTATGATGCAATAGAAATGGTCTATAAAGGATGTTTCCAAAATAGCTGGTGTGCTCTTGGCTGAGTGTCAAGACACACTGGCTGTAACATCTTTGCTCCACTGTCTTCATCTCCTATTGTCTTTATTAAACTTTTAAATTTTTACAGGAGAATGAACCATGTTTTTTCACGCCTGTGGTTGCAGGCATTTGGAATTTTGTAGCTGAGTGTTTAACACAAAGCTGGTGTGTTACTGGTGAGCATCACAGGTGAGCAGAGCAGAGCAAGGAGTGAGACCAGGGCAGATAATGAGGGAAGGTGTCAGCAGTAGGTTGGGGCTCTCCTGCCCAGCACAGCCTCTCCTGTGTGATTTCTGCTCTTGCATCTCATGGATTGTCCTTAACCTAAAGCCACATTGATTTAAGACTTAAAAGCACAGCACTGAAAGGCAGGAAAGGTGAAGGACAGGAGAAGAAGGGATTGAGAAGAAAACGCAGCATCAAACACCACAAGTGCTGCTACAATTTTATATGTGGTCCGTAACCACACAGAGAAGTTTGATGGAGAAATTACCCAGCCCCTGGAAAGAATTATCTGAGCTTCAAATCACAGAGTTGGGTGTTGGATCCCTGGTCACTGAGAATTTCAGACTTTCTGTTCTGACAGGCACTGACCCCCAAGAGAACATTGCATTGACCTGAGGCCGTGGAGAAGCTTCCAAAATGGAATGACAGAACTGGGATTGTGAGTGTGGAGTTTGAATAGAAGTGTGTGATATCACAGAGTGGGAAACTTAGAGTCTAAGGGTTTAGAATATAGTAAATATATATAAAACAAGATGGAGGTTTTAGGGTGGAGGCTGGTCCTTCTTCTTCACCTTCTCCTCCATGGATTTGGGTGGTTTTGTGTAATTGGATAAAAAAGTTCTCATTGCAGGCCATGAGTGGTTGATTATTGGGTTAAAAGTAAAAATAATTGAGGTGTCATTTCTTAATTTATCCTTAAAAGCCTTGTAGACAGAGAGATAGGGCTCAATTTTTAGTTAGAGTGAAGTGCTGTAGAACTCAGGGTTTGCAAGACTGTAGCATAGATAAGAGCTAAACATCTGAGTCCAAACAAGAAATTCCATCTTGAGCATTTAATCCCAACCTTAGCTGAAAAGAAGCAAAAGAACCAAAACTGGGGGACACACAGCCACCAAAGCTGTGGAGCAGGACTTGGGGCAGCACTGACTCTGCCTCTCCCACAAAGTGTAGCAGTAACTTGGGAGACTCACGTACCTTGGTCTGCTGTAACCCATGAAGGATTAAAGGACAGGAAGCCATGAGGGACCTCAGCAGTGGCCAGGACTCTCAGGGAGCCTCATTCATACCCAACAGCAGGCAACTGGAAGCTTTTAGCAGGTTGTGGGCACTGAACTCTACTGACTTTATCACCCCCAAGAGTCAATCCAATGTTTTGAGCTCCGCTGTCCAGTGTCTAGCTGCAACAACCAACTGAAAAATAGAATCACCTTGGTTGGGAAGGACCTCTGAGGCCTTCAAGTCCAACTGTTGGCCCAAAGCTGCTCAGTCCATCGCTGAACTGTTTCCCCAAGCGCTCCTGCCCCACACCAGCACTGCCCAGTGGGTTAAGCCACTCCTGAAGGCTCTTCATGGGGCTCAAACCACATAAAACCATCGTGGACATGCTTCAGCTCAAGAGAGACAGAGACCAGGCTGGGCTCAGAGTGCCAAGAAGGGTTTTCCAAGGCAAAACCATCATTTCCCCCTCTGTGCTGCCTGAGCCCGGGGCTGCCCATTCCCTGCCAGAATCGCATTTTATTCCCAATAATACCCCAACCCTATCTTGCCTGAATCCAGGAGGTTCCAAACTTCTTTTCTTCCCGAGGCTGGACACGTTTTGCATGCTAATTTGGGAGGCAATTGAGGGGGAGGGCACATTAAGGAACTGCACGTAGCCATTAAGGCAGGGAGACTAAAGCATCCTGCCTGGCTCAGCACGGCTGGAGACTGTCTAGAGCATTGCCAGCTGCTCTCAGATACCTACAGAGGAGCTCTTTTATGCAAACACCTCCACTAACAGCTTTTGTGGATCTGACAGACAGAGTGGTTAAAAATTAGGCATTCGGTGGGTATCCAGTGGAGAGACATTGTACAGCACATCTGAAGAGGGGAGTCGCACTCAGAAAGGGAAATTCTGAATTGTCTGAAGGGGAAAGGCTGCTCAGGCAGGCGGGATGGATCCCCGTGGCAAATCAAGCTGTGCTGTGAGTATCACCCATGTCAGCCCTCCCCATCCTCCCAGGGATCCAGCTCCATAGATGTGCATTCACAGACAGAAGGCAGTCACATCTTCCCCAAAAAAAGGAACCAAGGCAGATATTCACTGCAATGGAGGGATATTTTCCCCATCAACTCTCAGAATTTCCTACAGAACCTCTCCTGTATTTTTATTTTTTTTTAATCACAGACTCACTCAGGGCTCTCTCAAGCATGGAGGGATATGGTATTCCCCCATCAACCCTCAAAATTTCCTACAGAACCTCTTCTGTATTTTTATTTTTTTTTAATCACAGACAGGCTCAGGGCTCTCTCAAGGTGGTGTAGCTGTTTAATGTGTTTTATTTTCCCCAGGATTGCTCGCTCTCTCGGTGTGAAGAGTGTCATTTATTTTGGGAAACCTGATATCAAGTGGGCGAGCGGTGGAATTATTCATGAGGACACCATGAGGAGGGAGGTTACCTCCTTCACCCCCACGGGAGGCCAAGAGCTCAGCCATTGTTCCAGGCTCAGAATGAAAAGGCAAAAGTTTGTGCCCCCTTGAACCTGGACAAGGCATTAGGAGCTGAAATTATAGGGAAAGGCACAGCTGGTCCATCACTGGAGGAGGGAGGGGAGCTCTGGCAATGCTTGAGGCTCCTTCCAGCCCTGTGCAGCTGAGGCTGGGGTAAAAATCAGGCACACACTGCAATATCCTTCGGGTTTGAGCATCCACGAGGGGTTTGCTTGGTCTGCAGGGCCGTGTCCTGCTTTCAATGCCTGCCCTTCCTTCCCAAAGCAACCATTTTACCCCTGGGCATTGAGGTTTTTCCTCATGCTGGTGTGACTTGAAGTAATGCCTGCCTTTTAAAGCTTCTCTTAGATGTGATGCTATTTCTCCATTTCTTCTACTTTCCTATTTTTCTACTTCCTCCAGGTCTGCACCTGCCTGTGCAAAAGACACACCCCACTTGTACCAATAAACCACGTTTGACACACACAGGACAGGGGCCAAAGCCTCAATGAACAAATTCTCTCTCCAAGGTTTTTAGGGGAACAGTCCTTCAGCAGCACTGACTCACCTCAAATCTTCCAAATTTAATTTGGGAGCCTTTAACCCCCCATTTCTGCCCTGAAACAGAATGACCATGAAGGCAGAACCACCTGCCCAATGCAGACTGCAAGGGGGTCACTGCAGCAAAGGAAAAATTCTCTGAGCAAGAATGGTGGGGATGAGAACGTATTTTTGTGTTTTGATGTTTGTTCTGTTTTGTTTTTAAACCAAAATCCTGGAGCTGCCCCTTATTTGAGTAATGATTTCTGATATTCACTGCATTTTCTTTTGAACCATCTTGTTGCTGTAGGGAACACCAGATGCTCTGGCTGTGCTGCTGTTGCCTAGGGACAGCCTTCAGATATCTTGTTTGATTTTTCTGCCTCATTTATCATCAAATCAAAATCTCTTATCCAAACTTCCACGGGCTCCTGTGGGCTTTGGTACCAACAATTAACAGCATTTGCTGAGGGGTAACGACACTGTTCCTGTCCAGGCTGGGAATGAAATAGATGGGATGGAGAACTGAGAGATTAGGGACTGACATTTAGATCATAAAATATGCATTGAAATAATATACATCTGTATTTTGTATTTTAGATGTATAAACCCATCAAGCATATATATGCACATAAAAACTCCTTAAAACCCCTGAAACCTCCCCAAGTGACACTGTGAGAGGCCTTGGGAGTGCAGTTTATTTTAATTGGAGGCTGCTCAGACACAAATGCATGGGTAGAGACAAACTTTGACAGAAGAGGTAAAGGGCCTGCTAAGGAAAAGGGACTGATTTAAAGCAGCAAACTAAATTTGGAAGTGAGGTGATAGAAACTGGCACATGAAAATTCATTTTCTTTCTTACTCCCATTTACACTCCTCTGTTATAAGTAAGGTTATTTTCAGAAAAAGAAAAGTTCAAGTTGTCATGTTTGAAATGTTAGATGGCAAAGCCATCCCCTTTGTCCCTGTTTGGATAAAATTGTGTCTTTCCACATCCCACATGGAATGGAAACAGTAAAACCAGAACATTTAAACAAATATTTGAGAGGAGGGTTTATTTGTTTTTAAATATTTCTCCTTCTCCAGACAGGACCCACAGACCACCCAGAATGTCATAAAACACCATTTCTTTTCTCCTTCTTCAAAAAATTGAGCCGTGTGTTACCAAAGGGGATTTGGGTGAGTTGAGGAGAAGAGGAAAGATTTCCACTCCCAAAAACCAGACCATATATCTATTTCCATATATTGAACCAGAGCTGTAGAAAGAGCCTGTCACAAGGTATGATCTTAAATCCAATTTTCAAACAAAACTGAAACCTGTTTTGCACACATGATAAAAACACCACTTGCTCTGGCTGCCTCCAGATCATCCCAATAATGGTAAAGGTTTGTTTTTCTCAACCAGGGCAAGCTTTGAAAGCAAAAGGCATCAATGAAATCATTAGGATGCACAATTTTGGAATAAACAAAGCTAAAATTCTGGCCTTCTGTCTCTCACCAAGACTTTGGTATTAAATCCATAGGTAGAGTCTTCCATATCGTGGAAAAATATATTTAAAGAGCCTGGATTTGTGTTATTCCTAAATTTGATATCTGCTTGTGTGCCTGTGTAGTGTAAATATTGTTGGAACAAAGAGGGTTTCAGCTTTGTGCGCAGAGTTTCTGGTAACTCAAGTGAGGGTGAGAGCAGGAATGATGAAATAAAAGTTTCCAGTTTCTCAACACTGATTTGGGTGTACAACAAAAGACATTCAGCCTGTTCTTGGGGGACTGAGTGGTTGGAAACTCACAGAAAAAGTTTTAAAAAATAGAATAAAATTAAAAGAGTTTCCTGTCTTAATTTCCTTTTTAAAAAGAAGACTGAAAAATGTGAGATACCTGCCACTTCCTGCAACAAGAAGTGGGACAATTTTTCCAAAAACTTTTCAAGTCTGACATTTTATCAAAATTGGAGCAGCTGTTAACAGCTGAGGACTGAACTCTTCCTTCTCACCCCTATTGTGCCAATATCTCTATTTCAGAGCTGCAGACACAAAGAGCTGTTTTCTCCAAAAAAACCCACAACTGACAACCCTGTCTAGTGAGTCAGTGGACTCAAACAAAGAAAACAACTGAATGGTCTCAAAAAATTAGTAAATGAACAATTACAAAAAGGTCACATCCAGCCCACAAATGGCCCTTGGAATTCGCCAGTGTTTGTCATTCACAAGAAAACTTCTGATTCCTGGAGATGCCTCCAAAACTTGAGAAAGATCAACGAAATGAATGAAGATGTGAGAAATGGGTTTGTTAAGGATTCCCAAAACCTAACAGAAAGCTCACACAGCCTTGTACATCTGTATGCAAACTCTGAGATAAGGTGTGCTGGCTTGGGAAGGCCATGGAATAGAGATGACATTGTGGAGAGAGAGATTGAACTCAACAAACTTCAAAATATGGCTTTGCAAAAAGACCAGGTATTTTAGAGAATTAGAACTGTGAGAGACGCATTGTAGCAGGACCATATGGGGAAAAAAATAGAGGTGATTGGTGTTAGAAGTAATAACAGCATTGTGGGGCAAAAGCTCATAGGCTGAAAAATATTTTTAATGTGTTGTAACCAGGAAATAGGTTGGCTTCTGATGGAATGGCATTAAGTTTTACATCTCTTAAGTCTTGCTCTTCATCAAGACTGATAATGGAATAAAATCTTTTAAAATGCCTCTCAGTTGCCCCATCTCTGTAAAAAAATCTGGGAAAAATACAGCTTTAAAATAATAATAATTAATAACATTTATTAATAATATTATTTTAAATTATTATTTAATATTATTTTAAAGCTGGGAATAATCCAGCTTTAAAATAATAATAAAATAATAATAAGAAATAATTTACCTGAGCTCCTGAATTATTGAGGTGCTTAGAGTGATCCCACTTGGCAGAAATAATTCCTCAAGATATTGGTAGCCCCCCTGGCCCTCGTGGACTCAGTGGTGACAGAATAAACACCCTAAAAAAGCATCAGCTGGTGAATTGTTGTGTGATTGCTGGTGCTTGAGGATAACTCAGGACTTTGGCCATTTGATTCTTCATTTTGTCTTGGAAAATATCAACGAACGGCTACAGAGTGAGTCCAGCTCCCTCAGAAATTGTGTGATGATTATTGTTAGTTGTTATTGTTTGACATGTTCCTCAGGCAGAGCAAGGGGAGCTGCTGAGAGAACATGAGGTAGGTTTTAAAAAAATAATTTTAAAAATGCATCACAAATATTGTTTCTACAGTGTGCACTAATTTTTGTTCACTGTGGCTCTGTTTGGACATCCTTCCCTAGGCACCTCTAGATGTTGGGTTTGCTCAGGCGTTTTCCCCTTGATCTCCTGGCAAATAAAGTTTAATAGGATGGAAGACATCTGCTGGCTTTGTGCATTGAGGATACCCAACAGTGAGAGAATTCCTGTGTGCCAAGTGTGAAAAACTCCAATCACTTGTTTTAAAATTCTAAAATTTTAATAGTATTAAAATGGTTATAAAAATAGCAATGTAATTAGAGTAATAATAATTTGAACAATTGAGATTAGGACAATATGAGACAATAAGAAATAAGAGTTACAGATGGTCCGGGTACCTTTTTCTGGGCAAAATAAGCCCAAAAAAGGACACACATTAACAGAGGATTAACCATTAAAAACAGTAACTTGTTGCATATTCACACATGTCATACATGATGCATAAATTCCATTAAAACACAGGATTTTGTCTGGTCAGTGTCAATTTCTTCCTCTGAATCCTGGCGGCGTCGTCCTGCCCCAGTGAGGTGGGAAGAAGTTCAGAAGTTCATTTCTCCTGATAATGGGTTGGTTCATTACTATGGCAGCACCTGAGCTCCAAAAAAGATGTGAAGAAGTGAATCTCCACCACTGGGCAGTGAAGAAGGAGTGGATGGACAGAACTTTGGGGGAGGCTAAAGGGTTAAAAGGTGAAACTTCAATTGTGTGGATGAGCACATGGTGGGAAAGATCCTTTGCTCCTGGTGGCGTGTTTATTTTCTCTATTCAGTCTTCTGTTGTATTTTTGATAAGGTTTTAATAAACCTTTCTAAATTTTTGGAAGTGAGTAGCAACTCTCACAATGGGACAGGGACCACAAATTCTCTTTCCATGTCCTTCAGCAGCACTGACTCACCTCAACTCTTCCAAATTTAATTCAAGGGCCATCAACCTCCCATTTCTGGAAAACTCTGAGTCAGATGCGGGGAGTGTAAAAGATGGGGCTGGCTCTGCTGTCCCTGGGCCTAAAATTCAGAATTGAATTCACCTAAGAGCTGCTCAGACCAGGTTTGTGGTATTTTCTTGAGTAACCCAATTATAACCCACTCCCTTTTCATCCTTCTCTGCTGAACCAGCCAGGGTGGATTAAGGGAAAAAGGAGATGCAGAGCAAAAAGTCATCAGCGTTTGTTTCTGGAGAAGACAGCTGAAAGCTGGGAAGGCAGAATGAGAAAGAGACACAAAGCATTCCAAGACAAATGCCCATTACCCAGCACAATGTGCTGCTGCTTTCTTAGCAACCCGAGTCACTTGAATTAATTTTCCGAAAGAAAACAGACTGTCTCAACAGCAGCCTGATGGTCTCAGCAATTCGCTTTACAATTACTCACTAAACTACCTTGATTTAATTATTCAAGAAGAATCTCACTGCCACTGATAACTACTTAATTAAAAACACAACTTTAGAGCAATAAGAGAGTCACATTATATTGCGTTTGAAATAGATTTCTTGCTGTAAACATGCGCAGTTCATTTTAACCGCCTTAATGCGCCAATATATTCGGAGTCCCAAGGATTTTAAGAATGGCTCGAGCACCAGTCATCATCCAGGGGGCTGCAAACAACACTCATGAGCTTGTTCTTGCTTGGAGCAATTCCACTCAGATCAAATTAAGAAAAGCAGCGCTGCGACAGAGATGGTGTAGAGCATAAAACTTGATGCTCGGAAAAGTCAGGAGCTGAGAAATGAGAACAAATTCTTATCTTGCTCTGCTGTTCGTGTTGGAAATTATACATATTCTAATTTTTATTTTTTTAAACTAATTTTAGGTAGGGGTTTTGTTCATTGCCCAGTGGGAAAGGAGTGGAAGTCCCTTTTTAAAAGATTCTTTTACCTGGAGGAGGCTTGATGAGTTTAACATCTACAGATTGGGGTGGCAAAGAAGATCCACAGGACATAAGGGACCATTAACGAATATCAACCCCAAGATCCCCCCTGGTGAGTCAGAAACACCTGGTCTGGGGGAAGATCGATAAGAGAACCACAAATGAGAACCTAATTAACACCTGAGGACCTAATTAGCATCGGAGGCGAAGGGATCAATAACCAATAGGCAACCAAATACTGAGAATTGTGTAACTTGGGACCAATGAATATTGAACCAATGAATTTCTCTGGGTTTTGTCTGTATGAGTATCTGGGAAATCTAGTAAAGAACTGGGCATGATGGAATTATTTTCTCTGCATAACCCAGGCTATGTGTGGATAAAATGATTTCTGTTGCATGTCCTGGGCAGAACAACATCCTGCGCAGAATAAAAGTAATGCCTTAATGCTCTGACACTAAAAAATGTTGCTGGAGAGTTTTTGTTTTCCCACGACAACTCAGTGACATTCCCAAGCACTCCCACTGTGCTCTCCTGCCCTCTTAGGGCTGTGAGATCTCCACAGGTGAAGGTGCAAAACCAAAAACCAACAGAAAACCTTGACTGGCATCACCCTCTCCATTCCCACCAGCAGAAAAGGACCTGCCCTAGTCCTTGATGGGACAAATGAGGGTGATTTGACCCTGTCCCCACTCTGTGACCCGACCCTGAGAGTCCCCAGGATTGTCTCCGATAGCTTGGGTGCACAGAGGGGACATCCAGCCCTTCCCATGTCAGCTGGTGGGAGCAGCTCACATCCTCCAGATGGGAGATCTCTGCCTGACAGCAATTCCCATCTTTTTTTATGAATTTAGCATTTTAATGGGTATCAAGTATGGCTATCATTAGGTACTTGCAAGAGTCAAGAGCAGCCTTTGAAAATTTGGTGCTTTTTAACCTGTGACAGAAGGGGTTGTGAATTAATTGGCTCCATTTCCGTTGAGACAGAGATGGAAAACACTTTGGGGAAAGGAGCTGCCTGTGTCCAGAGGGACCAGGGGCAACCAAGGGTGGCTGCAGACACCAGCCTGACTCATGAGGAATTTCCTGAGACCACCAGCTGGATTTAGGCTCTGCCAGGTGATGTAGGAAAGGCACCGAAATCACCAGCATTCCATCTCCTATTTAATTATTTAAAACCCTCTCTCCTTCCCCCTAACCAAGAGGCAGAAACTCCTTTGGTTTTAATGCATTTTCAGTACAGCTGAAACTATAGATGTATTTATATATGAAAAAAAATTAAATGACTGCCTTCTTGAATATTATCTCCCCGTTTATTGTGTGCCCTCTCTCCCCTTCTCTTCCCAGAGAGACCAACCATCACATGAAAATGCTTTTCATCATCTGCAAAATTTGATGCCCAAAATAGCCCCATGGTTGCCCTAGCAACAAGCATTTATTCCCCCTCCCCCCTGCATCCCCCCCTTTGCATATTGCTGCATATTTCTATCATCTCTTTCCAGGCACAGTTCATAAACACGGCTGCATAATAAAGAATGTTATCACCAATGACTTACAGCCCAGCTGCTGCAAATAAGATATGAAGTGGCAAGGAAATACAATTTCATGCAGCTAGGACAACAGATTGATTGGGTGCCCTTCAAATTTGATGCCACTTCTTTAAGTCTGTCCAAATTCAAAAAAAAAAGAAGAAAAAAAAGAGAGAAAAAAAAAGTTAGTTTCCCCACCTCCCTATCTTTCCATGGTAGCAACAGACAATAAAAGTGGGAGATAATTCACTAGGACACTCATTATGTCTGCAGCAACCTTGCCCTGAGAGATTGACAATTTAAAGAGACGTGCTTCTTTTCCCTGCCACCTCCTCTACTTTTCCCCCAGCTGCCCTTCTTCACCAAAAGTCTCATTCCTCCAGTTTGGTTGCCTGTTTAATTCAATTAGCTTCCCTTTCAAATTATTATTTCTGTTCAGATTACGAGCCAGAAGGTTGTTACTGATAGAGACAAGCAGCCCCCTTAATTTCATTACCATCATCTCCAAAATTTTGTCCTTGTTTTTATTTAGTTTTGGTAGCACAAGAGGAAAACCCTCTGTCCCACAGCAATCCCATCAAAGAGCACCCCATCAAGGACAAAAAGAGGTGGGCTTATAAATTCTTCCTCACTGCTGTTGGTTCTGATGGGTTCACTTTCAAGGCTGTGGAATTCTGCTTTGGAGGCTGATGTGGATGTGCAGGGAGCACTTTGTGATCTGCAGTGAGAGGAATGGTGCTGATGGAGCTGGGTGCTGCTGCTCCCATCAGAGAGAACATCTCTGGGTGCAGACAACTCCCCATGCAGGGTTTGTGTCCCACATTCACCTCTCCTTTCTGTCCCCTGCCTCCCCTCTCCTTCACTGACAGCATTTTATGGAATTCTTCTTCACCCCTGGGTGTGAAGACTGTGGTGCCCTTCCTTCCTTCCTTCCTTCCTTCCTTCCTTCCTTCCTTCCTTCCGCCACTTCCGCCACTTCCGCCACTTCCGCCACTTCCGCCACTTCCGCCACTTCCGCCACTTCCTTCCTTCCTTCCTTCCTTCCTTCCTTCCTTCCTTCCTTCCTTCCTTCCTTCCTTCCTTCCTTCCGCCACTTCCTTCCGCCACTTCCTTCCGCCACTTCCTTCCGCCACTTCCTTCCGCCACTTCCTTCCGCCACTTCCTTCCTTCCGCCACTTCCTTCCTTCTGCCACTTCCTTCCTTCCGCCACTTCCTTCCTTCCGCCACTTCCTTCCTTCCTTCCGCCACTTCCGCCACTTCCTTCCTTCCTTCTGCCACTTCCTTCCTTCCTTCCTTCCTTCCTTCCTTCCTTCCTTCCTTCCTTCCTTCCTTCCTTCCTTCCTTCCTTCCTTCCTTCCGCCACTTCCTTCCTTCCGCCACTTCCTTCCGCCACTTCCTTCCTTCCGCCACTTCCTTCCTTCCTTCCTTCCTTCCTTCCTTCCTTCCTTCCTTCCTTCCTTCCTTCCTTCCTTCCTTCCTTCCTTCCGCCACTTCCTTCCTTCCTTCCGCCACTTCCTTCCTTCCGCCACTTCCTTCCTTCTTTCCGCCACTTCCTTCCGCCACTTCCTTCCTTCCGCCACTTCCTTCCTTCCGCCACTTCCTTCCGCCACTTCCGCCACTTCCGCCACTTCCTTCCGCCACTTCCTCTCTCTTTTGCACTGGTCCCAGACCCTGCAATTCTAGGGTGAAAACCAAGACTCAAGGTGTGGCACAGAGACCTCTCTGCTTGGAAATGTGCAGCCAAAGAAAATCTGGTTTGTTCCCACCTAGCAAAGAGAAGAGAGAGCCCCATCATATGTGCTGTGCAGCCTCTGGCTCCAAATTTTCTCTAGGATTAGTTAACGCTAATCAATCTCCATCAATCAAATAAACCATAGAGGAGGAAATTGCTCGTTGCAGAAGCTGCTCTCTTGGTGCTCAACAGCAGTACCAACTGCTCCCAAATCCTCCCAGAGAGCCCTGGAGTCCCTCACGTGTATTTGGGGACAGCACAGGGGCTGAAGGGAGCATTTCTTACAGTCAGGGTGACCTGCAAGCAGCTCTGAGCACAGAGATATGAAGATGCTCCGTCATCTTTTCATGGATTTTTATTTTCTTTTTCCACAGAAAGGGTGGTGGGCAGGGAAGTGATGGAGTCGCCTTCCTTGGAAGTTTTCAAAACCCACATGGATGTGGCACTTGAGGCCATGGCTTAGTGGTGAACGTGGTGGTGGTATAGGGTTGGCAGCTGGACTTGATGATTTTAATTAATTAAATTAAATGTCCAGCTTTAATGATTCTGTGACTGTCACAGACATCTTTTATGAAAAATCCTTCCTTAGGATTTTTCCTCCTGAGAAGCTGGGAGGCCTCAGGAACAAAATGTAAACAATGATTATCTGCTGCTTTGGAATGCAACAGGTGCATCTGGGATTGGTCTCATGTGGTTGTTTCTAATTAATGGCCAATCAGTCAGCTGGCTCGGACTCTCTGTCCGAGACCAAAGGCTTTGTTATCATTCTTTAATTTTCTATTCTTAGCTAGCCTTCTGATGAAATCCTTTCTTCTACTCTTTTAGCATAGTTTTAATATAATATATATCATAAAATAATAAATCAAGCCTTCTGAAACATGGAGTCAGATCCTCATCTCTTCCCTCATCCTCAGACCCCTGTGAACACCATCACATGTGACTCTCTGCCCGTATCCAGTGCAGGATCCCATTGCCTCTCAGTTCCCCCACTCCCATCAGGACATGGCAATGATGAGTCTAGAACAAGGTTTCAAACACAACCAGCTCTGATTTGTACAGTGAACTGGATCTGACTCCTGGCAGCTTGCACTCACTGGCCCTCAGGATGTTGTGATGCTTAAATGGGTAGGACATTTGCCAACTCTTCAGATGGAAAGTAGCTCAGAACGGGATTATTACTATTATTAAAATGAGAGATGAGGTTTTAAACCCAAAACTGCAGATCAGGAAAGTTAAAACTGTTTTCCATCCTGAAAAATATTCATTGATGGAAGAGTGGAGTCAGCACCAAAGCAGCACTCATGGAGGAGGATGCTCAGACATGCCACTGGAGGAGAGCACAGCAAAGCTGGTGGATTTTTGTATCTCTCAAAGCAGAGATGAAGAAGAGCAGAAAATGTGTAATATGGGAAGGAAAGATTTTTACAGACTAATTTCTACCACCTCCTTTGAGGCGTGAGCAGTCCTTTAATCTGAGAAGGGTCATTTCTGTGTCATTTCTCTGCCCTAAGTGGAGGCCAAGTTCAAGAGAATTGTGTTTCTTTTCATTTCCTTTGGATACAAGTACTCGGATCCAGACACCCATTTATCTTTCCCGACTCAAGTAAATAAATTGAAAAAACCCCAACTTAGTGTGTCCTATAAATACCCCATAATACAGCGAGATCCAACATCACTTTTTTTTTTACACCTAAAACCTTAAACCCTTCTGACACCATAAAACACTGGCGTCCCCCATCCCATGATTGTTTCCCATAATCTAGGGGAACATTAAAGAGAGAAAAATCGCGCTGGAAAAATGACATCTTATCTATTTCCTCCCTTCCTGCTGCCACTCCGTGCTTTTGTCGCGCAGGTCAGACACCTGCTCCCCACATTACGGTCTGAGGAGGTGATAAATGCTGCTCGGGTGATTACAGCGGCGGAATTCACCGGGTGTCAATCTGGAACAGGCATCTCGGCTCGGTTTCCATTCTTTGTCCTGCCAACAAGCCCTAAAAGCAGAGGAGAAAGGCAAAAAAAGAAGGGGATTGACAGTTTTTCTCTCCCTGGAGGGGAGAGCCACTGCAGGGAAGTTACAGGGGGTCAGAGGGGGATGCTGCAACCAGCACCACTCCTAAAACTTCTTTGAGAATGGGGGATAAGGAGAATAATTTCCATAAGTTTGCCAAACCACAACCTAACCTGGCACAGCCCAGTTTAATCATCCATGCACCTGCAACAGGCAGGCAGGATTGTTGAGATTGTTGAGATTTCCCACCTCGGGACTGCATCACATCCTCATTTAGGGAGACCCCAGCAGGGTTGGACAGGTCAAGGAAGAAGAACTTGGTTTGGTTTTTCCCTGTTCCAGATCTGTTCCAGACTGCAAAGCAAGATGTATTATTAGGAGGCTTTAATAGATCTACTTTGGGTAGTAAAAGACCCCAGCCAGGGTTATACTTCAGGTGAACCCAAAATGGTCCCAAAATGCACAGCTGGTCATTGGGTCTCTCACTTTTATAAGTTCTGCTGCATTTGCATATTGGAGTTAATTAGCTTTAGCCCATCCAGTCCCATCCTTCTTGTTTTTCTTGTTTGTGCTCTTGGGCCTGAGATTTGGATCATTTGTCCTTGGTGCCCAGCTAGAGCAAGAATTGTTTTGTCTCCCTGCTCTGTGCACAGAGCTCACCATCCCCTCATGTGAAGCTCAGACCCACACACTAAAGCAGCACAGAACCTGAAAAATATAATAGCCAAACCCTGAGGCATCAACCTGAGAAGTGGCTCTGCCCCAGATGTCACTGTCACTGTTGCCAGGTGCTGCCAACACTCAGATGAGATCAAATTCCCTCTCCTGCATGGAGGAGGTCACCTCTGGAAGATTGTCAAGGCACAAGGTGTGGGAGAAGCTCCCATTTACCACTTCTATGCCCTCTGATCATCCCCTGGCCATCACCCAGAGGGGCAGGACAGCCCTTCCCCAGTACCACGGGCACCTGAAAACCACATTCAAAGCTTACAGGAAGAGAGAGAATGGCAAATTTTCATAACCAGTTTGATTCCTGCTAACTGAAGCCAGTGTAAATCTCTGTTTTTTATGAATCTCACTTACATTTCGTGCCTGACTTGTGCATAAAACTTCCCCAGATTTATACAAGCCAACTCCATAAGTCATCCCCTTCCCAATCGGGCCCTATATCTTGATGACCTTTTAGAAACCAATGACTGCTTTCCTGTTGTTATCCATAATTGGAAAAGCACTAGAGATAAGAAAATTTATGGCAATGAGTGATCTACCTGCAAGAGACAATAAAGAACACTGGGTGGTGAATGAAAGGGAAGGAAAAATCCCACACATGCAGGCGTGGGGAGTGCGCAGATGCACACACAGCTCTGCCTGAACTTCCCCTGCTTTCACTGAAAATCCCTCTCCTTGAGCCCTCAATGCCTCTGACCTTGCAGCCTCCACCCTACAGGACAGGTGCACCCCAGAATTTTTTGGAATTTACTTGCAAATCTTTTGCTTTAAGGTGAATGAAGCATCACATAGGAGCGGGTTCACTCCCCGAGTGGATAATCTTGTCCACACAATCATTTCTAAATTACACTTAAATTATTTTTATTTTTAAATTAATAACATTTACCTGTGATCCTCAATGCAGATTTTTTTTGTCTAATTACACAATACTAGTTAAACTCATGGGGAAGAAGGTGAAGAAGAATGTGAAGGACCAGCTTCCGCCCTAAAACCTCCATCTTGCTTTATATATTTTAAAACCTTAAACTCTAAGTTTTCCACCCTGTGATATTACACACTTCTATTCAAACTACACACCTATAATACCAGTTCTTTAATTTAATTTTGGAAACTTTCTCCACAGCCTCAGGTCAATGCAGTGTTCTCCTGGGGGTCAGTGCCTGTCAGCACAGAAATCTGAAATTCTCAGGAACCACCATCCCTCTAGGAAAGCAGCCCAGGAGTGTAGTGCTCACACTGCTGTGGGTGTAACACACAGGGGGGTGAGCAGGGCAGCTTACTTTGGGGTTGATCACAGAGACATTAATCCCCTCACCACCATCCCCAGCAATGCCTGCCAGCAGGAATCATTCCACACCAGCACCCCTGAACTGCTCCTGGGCACCACAAACCAAACCCCATTCCCAGAGTGAATTTTGGTTTGTTTTGAAGCAAAGGCTGAAGTTCACCTGCTGCCACATCCCTTCTATGGCCCTGCACAAACAGATTGGGGTGTAGCACTGCTGGGTGTAGGAAATAGGAGTTCTCTGTGAGGCACAGGTCCTAATCTTGGTTGCTCCCAAGAAATCCAGGACACTCAAGAAAGAAAACACTTCCAGTCACATCCCCTTTCCAGTCAGAGTGACCCAGGTGACCTTCTTGTCTCTAGGAACCAGAGGGGCTGAAATGAAAAGAAGATTTTCTAGTCCAACGGTGAGAGAACAGCCACCAGCAGTACTGAGGGGGCTGAGTGTGGAGGGGAAGTCCAAGGTTTGCAAGGCAGAAGCATGAAAATCTGCAAATAGGCAAATAATTCATCCAGCCTTACTCTAAAAGTTGCCTTCAATTCTCCTGCAAGAGCAGGAGACTCCTATGAGAGGCAGCCAGGGGCACTGCAGGGAAAAAAAATCCCCAAATTATCCCTGGATCAGCTGTAGTACCCATCCAGGCAGCCTTCAGGAAATCATTGTTGAAGATTGCAATGCAAGTTGTTTTCCATTACCATCTGTACGGCAGATTACCTTTGTCAAGTGGGCAGTTTGCCTCATCTCTCTCTTTGAGTGACCACAATCACTCCTCCCTCAGGAGGGGACACTGCTGATAACAGCTATTGAATGTCACTGCATGGTTGATAAGAACTACAGCATCCCATTGGGAGATGTGAGCCCAGAGGGAGGAGCCAAGCATTCCTACCTGGATAGAATCTGGAGATTCTGGAACACCAGCACAGCTTCTCCACTGGATTCCCCAGAGGAACAGCAGCTGCCTCTTCTTCCCCTGGATCTTCAGAGGAAGAATACATCCTTCTCTACAGGATCCCTGCTCCAGCAGAGCCACCCCTGACACTGCAGGAGGGCTGAGCCACAATTCCAATGGGACTGCTGCCAACACCCTGACCCACAGGGTGTCAGGTTGGGTTCTGACTCTGTCAGGGTTGGTTTGATTTACTGCATTGGTCATTTTATCCTTTTATTTTTAATTCCCTATTAAAGAGCTGTTATTTCCTGCTCCCATATTTTTGCCTGAGAGCCCCTTAATTTAAAATGTATAGCAATTTGGAGGGGTGGGGAGGGTTTACATTTTCCATTTCAGGGGAGGCTCCTGCCTTCCTTAGCAGGCTCCTGTCTTTCCAAACCAAGACAATCATCCAGCCCTTTCTGTTCTCCCCATCTTCTACTGAAAAGTGGTGATGCAGGGGCAATGCTCAGTCCGTGTCAGGACAGCATTTTCAGCTGCCATAAAGCAGTTTAAAATGTGGCTTTGCAAAGCTCTGCTGTCACTTGAGACACACAGATGCAATGACCTGCACCCACTCTGATTGCCATACAAGTGTTTGTGCTGCCCCAGCCTAAAATGGATTCTGGCCACAGCTCAGCTTTCTTATTTGCAATCAGGAGGATTACACAGAACTATCTGTAATAATTAACTCCCGAGAGAGAAGTTAAAGTGAAAACAGTAAGAGCAAGCAGCTCAGAACCAGAAAAAAAACCCCCAACAAAACAACAGATGACAAATTCCTGGCAGGGGCTGGGATGAGGAGAGGCAAAGAGAAAGGAGGAGAAGTCATTGAGGAAATCCTGGCAGGTCTCCCCTACCAGCCCTTGCAAATAAAGATCTCTGCAGCTCCACTGAAGTTCGACAGGTCTGTGCAGTCCAAGGCTCCTCCAATTTGCAGTTTTGAACTGGCTCCCAGTGAGCTCTGCCCTTTTTTGAGGTTTTTTTTTGGGGGGATGAGGTGGTGGCAGCTCGGGGCTGAACATCCCTCCCTTTCTGGGGTCTCCTCCAGCTGCTCTCCTCTAGCCCTGCAGAATTCAGTCTGTGCCGAGGACATCTGTATTTTTGGATTATTCATTATGAATTGATTAGTTCATCCCACAGTCACCCTGATCATATTCTGCCTATGTACTAACATCTCAATGAATGAGCAGTCAAGTAGAAAATGAATGCATTAGTGCCTGATTGTATTACTAAGCTCTTGTATATGCTAACGAATGCAGCAGGGCTTAATTCAGCCCAATAACAAACAGGTAGTTGCAGAGTTAAGCAGCACAAGTGTCCAAATAAGAGTAAAACATAAAAAACCCCCACCCCTCTTAATATCTTTTTTGTTTAACATTCAAATTAGCTTTGGACACGAGTGCTTGTTTGTGGAGAATTCTTTTGTCTGGGTATAGAGACATTTTCCTGCTAGGATTTTCACAATCATGACACTGAATCAGCCACTTTCGTCTCTGGCAGGGTAGAATTGATTACAAACCACCTAGTTAATTAAAAAAACAGCTTGCATTCAGACCTGATTTTTAGCAGAAACTAAGCTCAGAAAATTATTTTTTGTAAGTCCACTGGAATTGCTATTTGCAGTAAAATATGCCAGATGAAGTTCTCTGCTGGGAACAGTGAAATGAAACTGGTTTTTTCCCTTCCTTTTATTTTTATTTTATATCATACTCTGTATGAGATAATTTCCTATTTCTACCCACAGCAGCTACAATTGTACATAGAGAAAATAGAGAAAAGAAAAGCTCAGAGAAAGCACAAAAACAACCAGGTACATTTTTCTGAGCAGGTTGGCCAGGCAGGAACTTTGTCCTTGCCCATTGACTTACTGCATGGTGCAGAGAATAGCAGCTCCCTGGATCACAATCTGTTCATCAAAACTTTATGAGTAATAGACTAAAAAGTCTGGAAAATTTCCACACAGGCTCAGGTTTGGCTGCCTGGCTCAGAGCAAGCAGCACAGCTGCAGACATGCAGAGCCCTGCAGTCCAAGCACACCCAGTGCTGTGGCTTTTGTGGGGGCACAGAGCACACAGATCTACTCATGCTCCCCAAATTTACAAAGATATTTACTTTCCATAAGGATTTCTATACAGGCTTAGATGCTGCAAACAACCAGCATCCTAACAGGTCCACATTATCCCTTCTACCAGCTGGTTACCATTATAATGTAATAGGGATAGTAGTAAAAAAAAAATTTAAAAAACAATTCTTCCTTCTTAGTAAGAAAAGAATCACACAAACCACAAAAGACTCTGTAGCAGCTGTCAGAACAAGGCCTGGACAGCATCTCCCTCCACAAAAGGGTGGGCACTGACCCCTCCAGAGCCCACAGAGGTGAAATTCAGAAGAGCAGCAGCTGTGGCCAACATGACCTGAATGCAGCAGGGTGACTCAGCCGTGAGACTGCATTTCTTAGGGAGCCCTGCTGGCTTAGGGGCTGGCACAAAAAGCCCTAAAAATATCCCTCCTGGACTGTGGTCCTCTTGACTTTGTTCCTAGAAGGGACAGTGTGATGGTGTTCACAGGGGTCTTAGGATGAGGGAACAGACGAGGATCTGACTCCATGTTTCAGAAGGCTTGATTTATTATTTCATTATATATATTATATTAAAACTATACTAAAAGAATAGAAGAAAGGATTTCATCAGAAGGCTAGCTAAGGATAGAAAAAGAATGGAATGATAACAAAAGCTTGTGTCAGACAGAGAGTCTGAGCCAGCTGAGTGTGATTGGCCATTAATTAGAAACAACCACATGAGACCAATCCCAGATGCACCTGTTGCATTCCACAGCAGCAGATAAACATTTTGTTTTTGAGTCTTCTTGGCTTCTCAGGAGAAAAAAATCTTAAGGAAAGGATTTTTCATAAAATGTGTCTGCGACAGGACAGCAGAAGGCATCAGGGTTGCAGAGAGAGACAGGCCCTGGGCAGGGCTGGCTGCCCCATCAGGAGGTTTTTGGACCTGACACAAACCAAAGCTGTCAGTGGTGCTGGGCAGCCCTGGGACAGCAGCACTGACCCTGGGCATCCCCAACCCCTGCTCCTTGCCCCAGAACCAGGCATGGCAGGAGCCACACGAGCATGGCATGTCCCTGATCTGACCCACATCCCTCCTGAGGGACTCCCCCAGCAGGGAATTTGGCTGCTCCTTTTGATGCCTTGTGAAGGCTGAGCTAGAACAGAGGGTGGACAGAGTTAAAGAATAAAGCAGGGATTTATTAAAAGGATCTCCTCAATGGATCCACCTTGGGCAGCACAAGAGCCCAGCCAGGGCTGCACCCAAGATGAACCAAAATGGTCACAAAATGCACAGCCGGGCACGGGGTCTCTCACTGTGATCAGTTCTGCTCTGTTTGCATCTTGCAGTTCATTGTCCCATTCCAGCTTTAGCCCATCCAGTCCCATCCTTGTTTTTTTCTCTCACCGTGTTTGTGCTCTTGGGCTGAGATTTGGATCATTTGTCCTTGGTGTCCAGCTGGAGCAGGAATTGTTTTGTCTCCCTGCTCTGTGCACAAAGCTCACCATCCCCTCATGTGAAGCTCAGAATTACACAACTAAAGCAGCACAGAATCTGAAAAATACGAAAGACAAAACCTGAGGCATCACTTTGACTCAGCAATGGGCAGCTCCTCCCAATGTCAGCCGAGGGAGATTTTCACTTCCCCTCTCTGATGAGCCTTGGCTGTGTGAAGGTGGCCAGACCCTGTGGCAGAGACCTGTCCTCCCACGGGCAGTGGGAGAATGTGGAACTGAGCACTCAAATCCACTGAGCAGAGCCTAAATTAGAGCCTGCCAGAAGTGCCTGTAACAACCTGAGTGCAGAAAACTGACTCATCCCTGTGTTTTCCCCAAGCACAGACTGTGGCTGTTTGGCAATAGACCAAATAAAATGACAGTATAAACTGCCAGATCCCAGCAAATCTCTTCTTTTGCTGCCTCTCTTTTTTCACTTCCAAGAGGCAGAGTTGGTTTTGTTGCTATCCCATAGAGAAGCCTCATTCTCCGGTCTAAATTTGGCTCTCCCATCTTCTCAGTTGGCAAAGTGACAGAGGGATTGGTCTCATAGATTGAAAAGAATCTCTCCAAGAATCAGTCAATCCCAGAGATGCATTTGGGGTCTCTTCAGCCAGCAGGGAGACAAATGGGCTTTGAATCCTGGCTGTGGGGAGCATGGTTAAGGACTGCTGAGGTTTTGGTGGGAGGTCCCATCACCACCCTGTGAAAAATGCACATTTTATGATTGGCTTTTTGCAAATATTAAAATGAATATTATGTATGTTATGTTAGAAAGTGATGCTGTATTAATTTTCTTAAGTAGTGTGTTAAATATAGTTTTAGGTTATAACAAAATGTTAAAATAGAAACTATGCTATGTAGGATACTTTTTTTTCTAAAGAAAGGACTCACACTGAGATAGCAGCCACAGAACAGCTAAATCTTTCAGAGAACGAGAATTTATTGCTCCTTTATCAGAAGAAATTAACTTCTTCCCACCTTGCTCAGCCATGAAGACGCTGTCAGGATTTGGAGGAAGAAGTTGACACTGACCAGACAGAATCCTGTGTGTGAATGGAATTTATGCATCATATATGAAGTGTATGAATGTGCAACAGATTATCAGTTTTAAGGGTTAATCCTCTGTTAACGTGGGTCCTTTTCCGGGCTTATGCTGCCCAGAAAAACGTTACCCAGACTGTTGGTAACTCTTTGTTTCTATTTTCTCATATTGTCCTAATCAAAATCGTCCAAATTTGTATTACTCTAATTATATTGCTATTTTTACAACCATTTTATTACTATTCAACTTTTAAAATTTTAAAAACAAGTGATTGGTGTTTTTCGCAACCCCATGGGCCGCACCCAGCTTGAAGGGAAGGTTTAGCCATTGATGCACTCCACAGGTGAGAGCCCTCACACAGGCACAAGGAAGCAAAGGCTGCCAGAAATGCTGCATTCACCAGCCTTTCTCTGTGTGGGGAAGAGATGTGCAGGCTTAAAAAATACATGGTAACAGTCTGATTTGAGTGCAGATGGAAGCTGCTGGGCCCCGGCTGCCAGGAGAGCTCTGTGGGAGCAGCAGGAGTGGCCACGTTCAGACTTCCCTGAGGATTCCCAGAAATAAAATGGAAAGGGTTAACCCCAGAGAAGCACTCTAGAGGGGCTGCCTTCTCAGGGCCTGGGGCAGAACTGGTCCTGGAACAGGGGGTTAGCTCAGGCCAGCAGGAGAGTCAGGCACACCCCTGCTCCCTGCAGCATCTGTTAGTCCAGCAGAGATCCTGGGTTTGTAGTTCAGGCGTGTTTCCACTAAGAACCACAGTGAGACCATTCACTGCTCTCATACAGCCCACCAAAGAGCCATTTGTGATAATGACCAGCCTTGGTTTCATCTTGGAAATCTTTAATAGACTCCTGTATATTATTGAAGTTTTAATAGAGCTAGGAGGAAACCGGAAAAAATACCACAGACTATATCAAGATGCTGGTTTTGTTTTCTGTATTCTGAATAAACCACAATTTAATTTTTTGACAATATTTTCTATATTCCCCTCAGAGAAATTTGCATTTATTATTTCAGATTTTCCACCTCATCTTTTCTTTTATTCCTTCACTTTCCCCCACCCCCACGCCTCATTCTACAGCCACAGAAGGAAAAGAATAAAATAAATAGGAAAAAGAAGCAGTGATGGCCCCATTGCCAACCTTCCAGGAGTATCTGCTCTTCAGAAATCAGACCTTTGGCTCTCTCCCAAGGGCAGGGAGCTGGAGGAGGCAGCATGCACCAGCCCTGGGCAGGGAGCAGGATGCAGCTCATGAGGTGTGTGACAGGGAAGGTGTTGGGACCCAGGACATTGCTCTGGCTGCCCTGGGTGATTCAAAACCCAGGCAAGGGGCTCAGAGACCTTGGCAGGGAGTCAAAAACAACTGTGTCTTCAATTTTAACCCATGGAAACAATTACTGACGTTGCGTGAAAAGTTACAACCCACAAGAGTTTGAGTAGAATAATTGTTAATTTGTCACAGGCTGAAAATGTAGAATTTTGGGGTTTAGAATGGGGGTTCAAGAGGCAAGATGGAGGAATCTGGGTGTGTTTTCTTCTTCTTCTTCTTCTTCTTCTTCTCCTTCTTCTTCTGCTGTGATGGTGACACTTCTGGATTGGTTTAGGATAGAGACAGACTGTCTAACAGAGGTGATAGGTATTGGAAAATTATTGTAAATAAAGCACACGTAGTTCTTAGTATAAAAAGCCAACACCACCCCAAGGGCAGGGACTGTGCCACAACCCGACCTGCTGGACAGATCTCAGCAAGTCAGAGAAAGAATGGAACGGATAAGAGATAATAATTAGCCTTGAAAACCAGAACAGACGACTCTCGATTTCTTTAATCGTGGGGCTGGGAAAAAAAAGACTTTTTAATACCTTGGGGTCATCTCAACCACAGAAACCCAAGAGAAAGTGACAACTTTTGAAGGGACACGACTGGGACAATCATCTGGTCTTTCCAAAGTTGGACACATGCTGGAAGAGGGTCCCCAAACCTGTTCATTTGCCTTCTCTGGAGAGAGGCCATTCTCTCTTCCTTGTTGAATGGGAATCTCCAGGCCCCTGTGAAGGAAAGAGACAAGGAAAGGAAGATGGGACCCTCCTCGACATAATCAGACAATGGTTTACCCATCTCAGAAACATTTTGCTCACCCAGAGACAAACAGAACCTGCCTGGTAACTCTATAGTCCCAAGACTTGTCCTGGACAAACAGGATAAGCTTCTCCATAGAAATTATCTCCTTGACATTAGCTGGGTGTTCCTGAGCCAGAGGAACAAACTCCCTGGAGAGCAGGGATAAAACCTCTCCAACTGCCAGGTTATCAAATGTTTATGGTAATCAAAGGGAGATGGTGATTATATTTGACCCCAGTGGGTGAGCACAAGTATCAGGCAACCTGGGCACAAGTACTCATGATTATGAGCTCCTGGACTAATAAAGGCAATTAGATATAAACAGAGGCATCAGTAGCAAATGAAAGTAGGACCTCTGTTCCCAAACACAACTCTGGCACTGGAGTGTTTTGATCTATCCAAGCAAAACTGCTTCAGATAAACAAATTTGATGAGCACATGCTTTACTCAACATGTGCAACTGAGGAGCTCTCCAGTTTTACCTCATGTCTCCCAGAGAGAGGAGGAGTTTTGAGGTTTTACTCTTGGAAGTGTAACTGCCTTGAAGGAGAACCTCACAGAGATTAGAACTTTTATATTACACTATAATATAAATATAAATAACACTTATAAATATAAAATAGCAGTTTATAATGTAAGGAAAGTCCTGCCTTGCTTCACCAGGAAATGAGGTACACAAGCAAACTGTCCTGCAAAATCTGCAGGAATTGTCCAAGCAGTTCAGAAAAGGGACACAGGGCTGGGCAAAGTCAGACAAACAGACCTGCAGACACATGCTTTGTATTAACAGACAAAAAAAGAAAAGAAAAGGAAAAAAACCCACCCAAGACATCATGGCCTAAGAAACAAAACAATCCCCAACACTATTTTTGCCTGAAAAAAGCATCTCTGCAAGTGTCCACACACATCCAGCCCTGGGCGTGTTATTATTTGGAACAATAGACCCCACTGTAGAGATCTTTAGGTCATTTTCTAATATTTCCAATCCCTACATATTCAGTTATATCCAGAAGTGGATCTAAAAAATCCCCTGCCTTACCTCAGCATTGCTCACAGTAGGAAGGCCACGTGTGTTACTCCAGGGCTTACCTAAATACCGTTCAAAAACAGGAAAACAGGTCTAAATGATTTAATTTTTTTGTTATCAGTCATGTTTAGTCTTCAGAGTTGCTTTTCATTTCCTCAGTAGGAGCTCATGTCTTTGGAAGAGCTTTCACAGAGCTGGAAGGAGCACAGGGTGGGAAATGCCTGCTCTGGATTTTTTACCAACACTCTTGGAGCAAATCACTTTGCTGGGGCAAGAGCTGGAAAGCAGGAGAGAGGCAAAGTGAGAGGATAATCTGATTTGCCCAACAAGATCAACTCACTTCATCCAAAAGAAAGAATTGAGACCTATTGTTCTGGGCAGCAAGGAGGGTTAAACCCAAAATGGCCACAGACGGGTGTCCAACACATGGACCTGCCTCACACACCTCCCAGGGGTGCTCCTGATGCTGCCACCACACAGGACCATGTACCCCACAAAGCACACAGCCAGCTCACTGCTGAGGGAGCCAAAGGAGCCCTTGTTCCAGGTCTCACATCCCCTGGAGGCAGCACAGAGGCCACACAGGCCTGGCCAGACAACAGGAGCCCAGAAAGTGATGGACACACCATATTGGACTGTTGCTGCTGTTACCTGTGCCCAAAGCAGGATCTGAGGCAGCTCAGCTGCCCTCAAACTCCTTTTCTCATGGTGCTCCCAACACTCACAGCCAAACCACTGGGGTGGCCAGGGAATAGGCATGGAGGAACTCGTCCAGAATTTGACCCCATGTCCCGGGGTGACTTTTTGATGCTGAATTAGATCCCCATTAATCTGTTTAGCCCAGAAATAAGTTTTGTACCTTTAAGATTGGTTCTGAGAATGAAGAGGGGAAGAAGAAGCAGCAGTTTGTTTTCAGAAGCTGCACTTGCTTCTCCGCATTCCTGCTGCTGGACTATTGTCTGCGGATAGACGGACAGCAGGACAGAGCTCTCCTTTGCTTTTAGTTAGTTTTTGGCTAGCTGAGGCAAATAAGTTCCCTGGACTGTGGGTTTTATTTTCCTTGGAACTGTTTAAACCTGCTCTGGACTGAACACCCAGAAAAACACAAGGAGCTCACACCTGTGGCCCACTGGTCCAGGCCTGGAGGGCCTGATAAGAGACTGAGTGAGCCAAGCTGCAGCCCAAAAAGGGGACCTTCTGAGCTTGTCATCTCTTCAGATTGGCAAGAGGTTTTATTGTTTAATATTGGTGAATGCTCTGCCTGTTAAATTAACAGGTTTTTTGCTTTTCTCCAAGGAAATATTTTCCCAAACCACTTGGGCAAGGGGCCGCTTAAATCTTCTCTCTAAAGGAACCCCTGTGGAGGCTTTCTCCCAAATTTGCCCTAAACCAGGACACTTCAGCTTGCACAGCAGCCACTTCCCAGCCCTCCAGCATCTTGCTGAGCAGACTGAAATCCTTGAAAATGCTTTCTGCCTCTCCTTGGACAAAACCAAAACCAACAGAGGCTGGGAGCCAGGAAAAAGAAGCCAAAGCATGAACTGTGGAAAAGAGGACACAGGTTGTTGGTGTTCTTCTGGCTTGTTGTTTTTATGTTTTTTTCTTCTTTTTGAGGAGCTGTAGTGTCATCTTGTTTTATTTGCTGGCACTGCAGGCTGCTGGCAGGATGACTTGGTTGCCAGGGAAACCACTGGGGAAGTGCAGAGGGGCTGCTGCCCGCATCTGGGCACCAGAGCCAGGCTGCCAGCGAGGGCCCCACTGCCTGCAGCCCTGCCAGGCTGCTGGGGAAGATGAAACAGGAAGGCCTTATCAATATGATTGCCTGGCAAAAGATTTTGAGAATATAGAAACTATAAGTGAGATTGAAATGAAAGCAAGCTTTGAGATACCTCAGTTACTGAACAATGTGAAAACAATGGTGTGGCCAGCTGAAGGTGATCCCCTTTTGATGGAACAACACCCTCTGCTTGCAGACAGGCCCAAGGCTCAGAGCAGACCCTGCCAGCTTGGCAGAAGGGGCCCAAAGAGGAGTTTTTAGGGTTTGAAATGTAACACAGTATGGTAATGTAATGATTCTTATAGGCTGTATGTAAATGCTATAGGATTTGTATCTTGTACTAGATTGGTTAGTGAGAATCAGAATATTCAACACAGAAGATTTATTGTATTGTAACGGGAACCTTGCTCACTTACTTTCTATGCTCTTACCTCTTACCTCTTGTCTCTTAGCTCTTGCCTTTTACTCTCTTACCCTTTTACTCCCTTACCCTTTTATCCTCCCTCCCCCTCTCTTCTCTGGGGCCTGTCCTGAGCTGTGGCTGCAGCTCCCAGCAGGGCCCTGCACCCAGGCCCTTTGCAATAAACCCCAAATTCCACAACCAGAAGAAGATTTATTGTATTGTAACAGGAACCTTGCCCTCTGATCCTCTCTTTTACTCTCTCATTCTCTCTTTACCATGCTCTTGCCTTCTCTCTCTTCCTCTTTGGGCCTGCTCTGAGCTGTGTTTGGCAGCTCCCAGCAGGGCCCTGCACCCAGGCCCTTTGCAATAAACCCCAAGTTCCAGACCTGGCTGCAGAGATCTCTCATCTCCGTCCATCCTGACCATCCTACCCCCATCAATCCTACACCAGGCCAGCTTGCAAGGACAGAAACAGCAGCCAGCCCAGCACTGCTCCCACAGTGCCCAGATCAGGGGCTGGTCTCAGCCCCCAGCGCCAGGGAGTGAGCCCTGCATGAGGGTCAGGATGTACAGCAAGCCCTCACCCACCAGCAAGGACAGGGTTAGCCCAGTGCCTCAGGCAGGCTCTATTTTTATTATTTTTTATTTTTAAATCGCTTCCATTAGGAGGATTGTTATGGTTGGCAATTTGCAATAATCAATTTGAAACCACAGTTTGATTAGTTAATGCACTTTCTGCTGCTCTCTGCTCTTAATTTGATTGGGAGGAGAGAGGGGGGGGGATTTTGTTTCCTGGTTTGTGCATGCGGTGACACATCCCTGCTCCTGTGGGGCTGTAGCATGTCCCAGACAGGGGCAGGACAAGATGAGAGTCCCCTGCCTTCTCCAGGATCCTTCTCCACATCCCCTCAGGCTCAGCCTCTCCTTTCTGCCTCCCCAGCTCCACACAAAGGGCTGTGGGCACGTGGGTGGGCAAGGCAGCTCTGGAGCAAAAGGAAAGCTGAGCATCAGCTCCAGAAATATCTGTAATACATGAGAATATCCAAAATAAACTCCAGGCAGGCACTGCTCTTCACACTTGCCTGTAATGTATGATTATCCTGAAAGTTCTCACTTCAGTGCCCACACATTATTCCCACCAACAGCAGAGAGAGTAACAATGCTGGAGGAGCATTTACAGGAAGGAAGAGAAGGAAATGCATTTTCCTCTTCCTTTCATGATCTATCCAGACTCCAAACATCTTGTAAAATCCACATTTTTCTATGGAACCTGCCCAGCTTGTTAAAGCAATGCAGGAATCACCAACCAGCTCTTTTAGAAGCTGACACAGGTGTGTCCATGCTAATACACATCTCCTCTCCAGGGCATCCCATGGCTTTGCTGGTATTCCACACCAAGGCTGGCTCTACCACAAGCCCCAAACCCCAGCAGGATGATGCTAATGCTGAATATCCAGCGGCCAACACCCAGCCTCCCAGTCTGGAGGACTGGGAGAAAATCCCAATCTGGATTGGGAAAATTGGAGAAATTGGAAAAATCCCAATCTGGAGCTGAAAAGCACCCAACACCTTGACTCCAAGGCTCACCTGGGCAGCCCCAACCCTCCCAGCTTCAGGAAGAGCTCTGACAGCCACTTTGGAAAGGCTTTTCCACCTTAAAAATGACAGTATTGTGACACAACAGATCTTTACCAACCCCTCCAAACCTCCAAAGTCACTTCTGAAAAAAGAGTGATTCCTGTTTTAGAAGAAAAATGAAGTACAGACCAAACTCCTTTGGACCTGCATGTCCCAAATTGTAGAGGGGATGACCACAGAATGAGCAGGGGAAACTCCAGTGCTGTGAGGATGTCACAGAGGCTGAGCCTGTGTTCAGCAGTCACAAACCCCAGAGCAGCCTTGGTGAACAGAGTGGTTAGCAGAGAACCAGGGGGAATATTTCCATCCATTGCCTTTTACTACATCCCCACCAAGGTGACTCAGGCATTGCCAGAGCCCAGAGAATCCCAAATTGCTCCTCTCTGTAACTTCCAGGGAGTCAGCTGGGGCCACCCAGCTCAGAGCTATTTTCTGCCTCTGTCACTCATGCTGTCTCTCAGAGCTCTTCACTGCTGCTCCTTCCTTTCCCTTCCTGCTCACACTATTCCCAAACTAGGCAGCTTCCTCCACCCACCTCTCCCCGTCCCCAAATCTGTGTTTGATGATCTGTTCCCATCTCCTCAGCTATTCTCAGCACCACGTACCAAAGATACACCAAGCAGAGAGGCTCTGTGATGCTCCACTCTGCTGCCCTAAGTGAGAAAGTTTATCTCTGTGCCATTAAAGGGAGAGGAAAAACCCAACAAATCCATTTTGTAAAAGCCTTTCTACATCCCATCTGCTCACTGTAGCATTCACATTCTCTGAAAAATCCCTTCACCCAGGATTTTCTCCTGGGAAGCTGAGAAGCCTCAGAGAAAAAGGAAAACAATTCTTATCTCATTTGCTTCTCCTGTGTTGTGCTCATGTGGAATGTGTTTAGAGATTGTTTACCCACAGGTGATTGTTTCATTGGATTCTGGTGTGAGTTGTTTTGATTCTTTGCCCAGTCAGTGCCAAGCTGTGTCAGGACTCTAGACAGAGTCACCAGTTTTCATTATTATCTTTTTAGCATTCAGTAAGTATCCTTTCTGTATTCTTTAGTATAGTTTAGTATAGTATTCTTCAATATAATATAGTATTATAAAATAATAAATTAGCCTTCTGAGAACATGGAGTCAGATTCATCATTCCTTCCTGCCAAGGGAGTCCCTGTGAATACAAAAGCTCACAGAGCATCCTTGGGAGAAATCTGGATTGTTGTGACTGACATTACCTGGTGCAGTAATTAGAAGCTGTATTTACAGCCTTGCTACCATTTTAATGCTGTTTTGCATCTGTTGTGCTCTCACTTAGAGAGGAAATGTAGTGGGGAACATCTGTTTCCTTCTGCTGGCTCCGGCGGCGTCCCCGGCCAGCGATTTCCCCTCTGTCATTATTTCAATTACCACGGCATGGACATCTCCCTGCAGCAACAGGTGCCAGTCCCTGGCCAGATCTGCCAGCAGAGTGGAGGTCTGAGGTGATCCTGTGGCATTCCCATTCTCTGAACAGACAGAGACATCATTTTCTCTCCCTGGATTTTTTCTGGAGAAGCACAGAGAGAAGAAGAGAAAACAATTCTTATCTCTACACTCTACTCCTGTTGTTTTTGCACATGTGGAATGTGTTAGGAAGATTGTTTACCTGAAGTGATTTGTCAGTTGGATTATGCTGAGGATTGTTTTGTTTCCTTGGCCAATGGGGTCAAAGCTGTGTCCTGGCTGTCTCAGACAGTCACGAGTTTTTGTTTAGTGTCCTTTTAGAATCTTTTGTATAGTATCTCTTTAGTTATAGTTATAATATTATAGTTATAATATATTATTATATAATATTATTATATAATATAGTATTAATGTAATATAGTATAGTTTTAATAAAGCAGTTTTTTGTATAATATAGTATAGTATCTCTTTAGTATAGTTATCATAGTAATAATGTTTAGCATAATAGTATTTATGTAATATAGTATACTAATATTTAGTGCAGTATAATAGTATTGATGTACTATAGTATCATTTTAATAAAGCAATTTTTTGTGTAGTACAGTATCTCTTTAGAATAGTTATAGTATTAATGTAATACAGTATAGTTTTGATAAAGCAATTTTTTGTATAGTATCTCTTTAGTAGTTATAATAGTATTAATGTACAGTATAATAGTATTTAGTATAGTATAATAGTATTAATGTAATAGGATAGTTCTAATAAAGCAATTTTTTGTATAGTCTAGTATCTCTTTAGTAAAGTTATAATATAGTATGAATGTAATATAGTATAGTTTAATAAAGCGAGTGTTCAACCTTCTGATCCAATGGAGTCAGATGCCAATCATTCCCAGATGTTGGGGTCCCCCTGGATTTGACAGTGACCCCACTGTCAGTTTGGCTCAAGGCACCCCCAGGACCCCTCTCAGCCCAGGGTCAGTGCTCCCTTTCCCTCCAAACCCCAACCATTAGTGTTTGGTCACCTCACAAAAAGGGATGAAGATAAAGCAGAGACATTTAACTCCTTCACCTTTCTCTTTATCCCCCCTGGGATGCCTGGAGCCCCAGGCTGGAGGATCCTGACTCAGGGAGTGATAAGATAAAAGTTAGCTTTGAAATTGTACAGGATTTGCTGCATTTGAGACAATGGGGCTGATAAAATCCATCCCAGGGGACAGAAGGAGCCCTCTCACAGTTATCCATCCATGGTCCTGGGAACCCAGAGCAGTCCCAGTCAACTGGAAGCTGGCAAATGTCTTTCCAATTTTCAAAAAGGGCAAGAATGAAAACCCTGGTAATTATAGGCCTGTCAGTCTCACATCAGTGCCTGGTGAAATTATGGAGAAGATCATTCCAGGAGTTATTGAAAAACACTTGAAAGACAATTCAGTCAGTGGACAAAACCAAGGTTGATGAAGGGGCAGTCAGGCCTGACACTCCCTGAATATCCTTTTATTACAAAATTACCCTCCCAGGGGGAAGAGGGAGGCTGTGGGTGTGGGCTTTGGGGATTTTAGCAGAGCTCCTGGTGCTGTTTCTTACAGTATCCTTCTGGACAAGGTGTCCAGCAGGCAGCTAGACCTGTACCAAACAGCTGGTGAAGGGTCAGGCTCCACCAGCAAATGGGACAACATCTGGCTGGGGCCAGTGAGGACTGTTCTCAATTTTGGAGCCCTTCTCTTGTGTTTTATCAGTTGCCTGGACAGAGGAGTTGAACACAAACTAAGCAAACTTGCCAGCAGAGTTATATCAGGAGGTCCAGTTAATTCCCTTGAAGGCAGAGGAGAGACTTTATGGCCTTATGGAGAGATCTTGCTATAGCAGAGCTCTGGGCAATCAGGAATTGAATTAAATTTAACAGTTTCCCCATTCTGCACCTGGGATGTGCAAACCCGGCTGTAGGTATGGGATGAGGGACAGAGGCTGGAAAAGCTGCTTAAAGCTGCATCAGAGGAAGGTCATATTGGCTATGCTGAAAGAACTTTTCACTGAGAGGGTGATCAGGCACTAGAATTGCTCCCCAGGGAGGTGGCCATGGCCCCAGCCTGCCAGAGCTCAAACACAGCCTGTGCAACCCTCCTGGATACATGGTTCAGCTTCAAGGTTGTCCTGTTTGGACTCTGATCCTCACAAGGCCCTTTCCAAGTCAGGATATTCCAGAATCCTCTGCTCCCACCCAGCTTAGAAGCGCATTGGCAATTCCTCCATGACACCTTGGATGAGCAGTGCCAGCAGTGTCATTGCATGGCACTGAAGGAGGGGCTTTCAGACACCAAATCACTGCTGAATTGGTTATTCCTGTACATATTTATCTCTGTTTTCAAATCACTCAATCCCTCCCGACCCTCACCCAAGTCAATGCCACCACCAACAGCTTGAGCACACCCAGCTTGTGCCACAGAGATCCTCCAGCAGCACCACAGGCCTCCAGCTGCCCCTTGCACCCCCAGAGCCTGCAAACACCCAAGGAGGCTCTGCTGGAAAGCACAGCCCTGAAAAACCACACTCAGCCATGTCTGTATTGTGGCTCTCAATCCATAATCCCATTTTCCTGTCTCATTCCCAGTGTTCCACCCGAGGAATGTGTGAAGCTCAGTCACAGAGCTGCCAGAGCTTTCACAAAGGAGCCAGGCTGTTGTCTGACCTGCCTTCCAAGGGGAAAACTGCAGACCAGGGAAGGGAAATGGCTGATTCCTGTCTTGACCAAGCTCACCCAGCAGGTTTCCAGCAGCCTCAGAGGTGAAAACCAAGGTCTCCCATCCCTGGCCAAGCCCAGAACTCAGCTCCACAGTGCTCCAGGTAGCTGAGCTGGAGGCTAATGCTGTGCCCTTTATCCTCCCATCCTCATCTCTGCACTGCCATAGCCTAGTGCAGGAACTTGTCTGGATTAGAAAAATGATGTAAATGCGGCCAAAAAAAAGCATTTTGGATCCCTGCACTGACCCAGGTGTGAACATAGTTCTCCTCCTCCTGGCTTCAGCTATTCCAGGCAGCACTGAACCAAGCTAAAGCAGCACCAGAGCTCCTGCTTGCTCAGGCTGGAACTGTGTGCTCTCACTGGGACTGGTTTTACCAAAGCTGGGCTCAGACAGGCTGGGGAGGGCACAGGAGGAGGCAGCTTGGGCTTGCAGGCCCAGCAGGGAGGAGGTACCAGATCATAAAATGTTACCTGGGTCTCAAGGATGAGCCTTAGATCCTGTTTGGAAAACCAGGTGATTTCCAGCAATGGCTCTGCTCTTCCCTCACTCCTGACAGCGCTGCAGCAACAATGGGGTGAGGAAATCTGCCTGCACAGGACTCTGTGGGCAGGTCAGGTATGGAAGCAGATGTGAGGAGACCATCCTGCAGCTGTAGGATTCGCTTCCCACCAGCACTATGTAGCCAGACTGTCTTGGTTTGGAAAGACAGGAGTCTGCTAAGGAAGGCAGGAGCCTCCCTTGAAATGGAAAATGTAAACCCTCCCCACCCCTCCCAATTGCTATACATTTTAAATTATGGGCTCTCAGGCAAAAATATGGGAGCAGGAAATAGCAGTTCTTTAATAGGGAAAAGGAAAAAAATAAAAGGATAAAATAAACAATGCAGTAAACTAAAACAACACTGACAAAGTCAGAACCCAGCCTGACACCCTGTGGGTCAGGGTGTTGGCAGCAGTCCCATTGGAATTGTGGCTCAGCCCTCCTGCAGTGTCAGGGGTGGTTCTGCTGGAGCAGGGATCCTGTAGAGAAGGATGTATTCTTCCTCTGAAGGTCCAGGGGAAGAGGCAGCTGCTGTTCCTCTGGGGAATCCAGTGCAGAAGCTGTGCTGGTGTTCCAGAATCTCCAGATTCTATCCAGGTAGGAATGCTTGGCTCCTCCCTCTGGGCTCACATCTCCCAATGGGATGCTGTAGTTCTTATCAGCCATGCAGGGACATTCAATAGCTGTTATCAGCAGATGTCCCCTCCCGAAGGGGGAAGTGATTGTGGTCACTCAAAGAGAGAGATAAGGCAAACTGCCCACTTGACAAAGGTAATCTGCCATACAGATGGTAATGGAAAACATCTTGCATTGCAATCTTCAACACCAGACCCTCTCCTGGTTTAGACTCCTTGCCCTGATCTGTCCTGCCCAGTCAAACCTAGCTGTTCCAGGCTGGTGCTGCCTCCCCATCTCTTCACATCAGCACTGAGCACCACAGCCTCCCCAGGGCAGGGCAGGGCAGGGCTCTCCAGGCAATTCCACACCACAAACCCCTGTTAGCAAACAGCAGCAGCTGGAAAATGCGTCAGGAAAACCACTGGTTTAAGGAGAGCCAGGGTTATGCAGGTTTTTTGTGCATTAAAGCCAGCAGAAGGTTCTTAGCTTATTTAGGTCAATTAACTACAGCTTTCAAATTAAGTTCTCATCTCGTTTTACAGACAGGCTGTAAGCAAAACGTTAAAAAAGGGTCAGCTGAGGAGAGCAGAGCCCAGGCTTTCCACACAAGTAATTTAAACCCAAAGGGCAGAAACAGAATTGAGATCAAGGGAGAGCACAGAGACCACCTAAACAACTTCTGCTGCTTCCCCCACTTGTTCCTCCTGTGCTCTGTGCCCCAAACCCGAGCCAGAAGAAGGTGGAAGGAGAGGCTGCACCAAGAGCTGAGCAGGGGAGCCATTTGTGGCACACACCAGCACATTTCAGTGTTCTCTCGGAGCCAGCAATGACGGCCCATATTCTGGAGTGCCATCTACTGGCATTTTCATCTCCTTGCTGTAAATTAAAGCCAACCCTGGTGCTAGAAGGGCGCTCAGGCTGCAGTCAAGCACTTGAAAAATGCCAGAATCCAGATAACCCCAGGCCAGTCCCCTTGTACAGGTGCATCACAACACACAGTGGGATAATAAGATCATGGAGCACTTTGTATCCTGCAGGAAAAAGCCCCTTTCGTACACCAGATGGATGGTGCTCTCTTAATGAGCAGCTATTCAATATTTTTCTTTATCCTCATCCTTCAATATGTAGTCCTGTGTCCTGGGCATGGCATGCTATTGAAGGCCTGGGCTAAATAATGAGCTATTAATTTTCTCCTGGGCTTTCACAGCATTTATTATCACAGTATCTGAGTGGTTTGCAAACATTAATTTGCCTGAGAGCAGCCCTGCAAGAGAGTGGAATTATTCTTGTGCAGATGGAGAACTGAGGCACGGCCAGTTGAAAACCAGAAGGGTACCCTGGGCTTGGGTGATCCAGCTGAGATAGAGAAAGGACCCATTTCTCAGAGCTGTACAAGTCAAAGCTTTTCTGGGCACCACATCCACAACCTCTGTTGTGGGAAATCCATGACTCCTGTACACCTGACCAATATGATCAAGCAGAAGTAATTTATTTTTTACATTACACAAATATTTATGGATTCTACAAACTGCTAAGTACACATTTCTTGACTGGTGCTTTTGTCTTGTTCACTCATTTTCTGCTTGTATTTCTATGATTGGTTACAATCCAGGTGTTTCACAGTCCTCTTATTTACTTCTTGCAGTCTTGGTATTCGATTTTTCAGCCTCTTCTTTCTTAATTTAGCACAATTTATGTTCTAATAGTCTTGATGAATTCCTGATGCTTTGATAACAAATTTAGAAGCAGGTTGGCTGGTGCACACTATGGCTCAACCCTTGCAAATATACATTGCAACAAAGCTCCACCTTTGGCTGTGAGCCCCCAGCTTTCCCCACACCACCTGGCACCTGAGCTGGGAGCCCAGCAGCTCTGGGGTTCATCTGAGATGAAACTTCTCCACATTTTGTGTGACACTGCTGCAGCCCAGAAGCTCCAGAGAGACCCAGTCCCCAGAACCTTTGTTGAAGATTGCAATGCAAGATGTTTTCCATTACCATCTGTATGGCAGATTACCTTTGTCAAGTGGGCAGTTTGCCTTATCTCTCTCTTTGAGTGACCACAATCACTCCTCCCTCAGGAGGGGACACTGCTGATAACAGCTATTGAATGTCCCTGCATGGCTGATAAGAACTACAGCATCCCATTGGGAGATGTGAGCCCAGAGGGAGGAGCCAAGCATTCCTACCTGGATAGAATCTGGAGATTCTGGAACACCAGCACAGCTTCTGCACTGGATTCCCCAGAGGAACAGCAGCTGCCTCTTCCCCTGGACCTTCAGAGGAAGAATACATCCTTCTCTACAGGATCCCTGCTCCAGCAGAACCACCCCTGACACTGCAGGAGGGCTGAGCCACAATTCCAATGGGACTGCTGCCAACACCCTGACCCACAGGGTGTCAGGCTGGGTTCTGACTTTGTCAGTGTTGTTTTAGTTACTGCATTGTTTATTTTATCCTTTTATTTTTTTCCTTTTCCCTATTAAAGAACTGCTATTTCCTGCTCCCATATTTTTGCCTGAGAGCCCCTTAATTTAAAATGTATAGCAATTTGGAGGGGTGGGGAGGGTTTACATTTTCCATTTCAAGGGAGGCTCCTGCCTTCCTTAGTAGACTCCTGTCTTTCTAAACCAAGACAACCTTCTACAAAAAACCTGCATAACCCTGCCTTTTCTTAAACCTGCTGTGGAGCAGAGTGGTTTTCCAGAAGCAGCACATCCCTCTGGGATGGACATCTCTGAGCACAGCCTAAATAATCCCTTCAGCCTGGGGCAGCCAAATTTACACTGTGGATCCTCCCCAGAGACCATCTCTTCTCCATAACACAGCCCACCAAAAAACATTCCCTCACACACCTCTGGCAAGCTGAAAATTTGGGGAAGAAGACCAGAAATCACTGCAAAAATGTGCCAAAGGAAGAGAGGGCAGGAGAAACACAGAGTGGAGCCCTGCCACCAAACAATAATGGTCTCTGTTGATAATATCCCATAAATACAGCACTAGGGGAGACAGCAAAACCTCAGCCATATTTCCTGTCCAGCAGGAAAAATGGGTTATCCCACCCCTAAATGCAGTGAGCAGCATGACCCAGCCCATGTGAGCACTTATAGCAACCCCACACTGAGAGAATGGTGCCAGGGCACGTGGCCAGGCTGTCACAGCAGCTCTCCAGGCTTCAGAAGGTGTAAAAGAGATCCAGAACATCACAGGAGAGGGCAGGGGAGAGGATGAGTCCCTTCTTTGACACACCAGCCAGGCTGCAGCCACCACAGCCAGCAGGAGAGGAAGAGCTCAGGCTGTGGCTGAGTGTGGAGCTCAGACCCTGCTGCTTCACATCCCCACGTTTTGGTGGAGACAGAGCTTCAATTCCCCTGCTCCAGGGCTGGTGAATCTCATCATGGCAGAACCAGCCTTTCACCCTGTGCTGACAGGTTTTCCAGCCCCTGGTCACTAATTTCATTTCACCCAGAAGAATCACAAGACCATTTTGGTGACCAGAAGTCAGTGTTTTATACTGTATTTCGAGAAGAAAGAACTAATCACATCATGACTATTGCATTTTCTTTTTACTTTTCATCCTTTCCAGTTCCTTAGCCCTCCTAAGATCTTATTTGCATTTTTGATCAGACCCATACACCAAGAGAAAGCCCTCAGGGAGGTGGTTGTAACAGTGCCCAGGTCCTTTTCCTGGGCTGAATCAAATAATTTACACCCTTGGGAATAAAATGGATTTTTCCTGCCAATGTGTACACTTACTCCCTGCTTTCATTGGTAAGAGAAGGGGAGACTGAGGCTTTGAAATGCAAAGTCGATTGTGCAAATCATAATTTCCAGCAGCAAAAGCTTCCCCCTGGTGCTGTGATCCCAGGTGAGGCAGCATCTCACCTGTGAGGGAAGGAGCTCCAGGAGTCATCCAGGCTCCTTGTTTCTTTGATTTGGGTTTTTTTGGTGTTTGGTTTTTTTGTTGTTTTTTTCTTGGGGTTTTTTTTGAGTGCACAATCTGTCCTTAGGAATGGGTTTTGTGATGGTTCATTGAGTGATCTCAGAGTGCGAAAAACCCCGACATTTTCAGCTTGCCAGAGGTGTGTGAGGGAATGTTTTGTGGTGGGCTGTGTTCTCGGGAAGAGATCGTCTCTGGGAGGATCCACAGTGTAAATTTGGCTGCCCCAGGCTGAAGGGATTGACACATCAAACTGCAGGGAAGAGCTGCCAAAGGCAAAGGCCAGCAAGAACAATTCCCCAAAACCTCACCAGGCTGGAGCCAGCAGAGTCCCACCATGGTCAGCTTTGTCTCTGGTAACCATAATTAGCTTTGTCTCTAGTAACCATGGTTAGCTTTATTTCTGGTTGCAGGATGTTTCAGGATTTCTGTGATTCACCACCAAGGTGTTGGAACCCAGGACATTCCTCTGACTGCCCTGGAGGCTCAGAGACCTTGGGACAAAAACACCTGTGCCTTCAATTTTAACCCATGGAAACAATTCCCAACTTTGTGTGAAGAGTTACAGCCCACAAGAGTATGAATAGAATGACAGTGAATTTGTCACAGGGTGAAAATGTAGAATTTTGGGGATTTAGAATGGGAGTTCAAGAGGTAAGATGGAGGAATCTGGGCGTGTCCTGTCCTCCTTGTCCTCCTCATCCTCCTCGTCCTCCTCGTCCTCGTTGTCCTCGTCCTTCTCCTTCTTCTTCTTCTTCTTCTTCTTCTTCTTCTTCTTCTTCTTCTTCTTCTTGTCCCCCATCTTCTGCTGTGATGGTGGCACTTCTGGATTGGTTTAGAGTCTGTCTAACATAGGTGATAGGTATTGGAAAATTATTGCAAATAAAGCACAAGTAGTTCTTTGTATAAAAGGCCAACACCACCCCAAGGGCAGGGACTGTGCCACAACCTGACTTGCTGGACAGATCTCAGCAGGTCAGAAAGAGAATGTGATAGATAAAAAAGAATAAACAACCTTGAGAATGAGAACCAAGGAATTCTGTATTCTTCTTCAGTCTCAGGGCTGAGAAAAAGAAACTTTCTAGCACCTCAGGGTCATCTTGACACCAGAGACCTCATCACCGAGGCAGAAGAATTTTCTGTGTTAAGGGATGGGAGAGCCACAGGCTGCAGCCCTGTGTGTGTGCCTCAGTTTCCCACTCCAGACCCAGGAATGATCCCTGTCACAGACACATTTTCTGAAAAATCCTTTCCTTGGGATTTTTCCTCCTGAGAAGTTGAGAGGCCTCAGGAACAAAATGTAAACAATTGTTATCTGCTGCTGTGGAATGCAACAGGTGCATCTGGGATTGGTCTCATGTGCTTGTTTCTAATTAATGGCCAATCATAGTCCAGATGTCCAGACTGTCTCGGTCACTCACAAGCCTTTGTTATTAATTTCTTTTTCTATTCTTAGCTAGCATTCTGATGAAATCCTTTCTTCTATTCTTTTAGTATAGTTTTAATATAATATATACCATAAAATAATAAATCAGCCTTCTGAAACATGGAATCAGCATTCTTGTCTCTTCCCTCATCCTGGGACCCCTGTGAACACCACCACAGATCCCAACCACCCTTTAAGGGCCTGTGATGCCTCTGGGCACAGAGAATCCTTCTCCACAGCCAGCTCAAGCCTCAAGTGGAACAACTTCAAAAATCAAGTTCTTCTTCTCAGACCAACTCCGTGCACAACCCCTAGGTTGAACTCTGTGGAAAATACTTAATTAATCTCTCTTGCTGCTGCCTAATTCTCTCTTCAACATGTGGCTGTCACTTCCCTGTCATCACAGCTGATTTACAATGGGGTTTAATTAAATCCTCCGTACATTATTCAGCATTCTCTGAAGACAACACCAAAGCAGCCAAGGGTATTTAAAATGTCACCTGCTGAGACGTATCATCTCCTCCTAAATAAATATGACAGTGATCAAACTTTGGCTAATTACAGTGACTTCGTTATTTGTTTGTATGTTTTAATATTTAATTGCTTTCGTGTTCATCCAATTACAAAGCAACAGCAAATAGAAATTAACTTTTTATCAGCGTGTTCCCAGCCCAGCTAATCAGCACTTCAAAGGCCAGACACAATAGGAGGCCATCCAACCTGAGAGTGCTTTACAATATATTCTCTGCTGAATGGACCGTTCTATTAAATTAAGGGAGAATTGTGTTTGTCAGGGCACTCCCAGCTCCCACCCGGGTTCCCTTTATGTGCCCATTTACGGCCTCCTTGCAGCATCCTTGCAGCAGGACTGTAAATATTTTGTGTTGCTGCTGGGGCTGTTAGCGCTGGAGGTGACAGTGGGTGGCTCCATGTCAGCAGAAAATCCTGGGAAATCGCTTCCCTTGGGAAGGACATGCACATCTTGCTCCCTGGCACGTGGGGAGCAGAGGCAGCATCACACAAAGTGTCCTGAGTGAAGTTACAGAGGAGCTGAACCTCACCTTTTCCCCCAAAGTCTAAATTTCCCCCCCAAAATCTGAATTTTTTCCCCAAAAAAATCTGAATTTTCCCCCAAAATCTGATTTTCCCTCCAAAATCTGAATTTCCCCCCAAATCTAAATTTTCCCCACAAAATCTGTATTTTTCCACCCAAAGTTCTGAATTGTCTCCCCAAAATCTTAATTTTTCTCCCCAAAATCTAAATTTCCCCCTAAAAATCTAATTTTTTCCCCAAAATCTGAATTTTTCCACCCAAAATCTGAATTCACCCCCAAAATCTGAATTTTCCCCCCTTAAATCTGAATTTCCCTCCAAAAATCTAAATTTCCCCCCAAAATCTCAACTTCCCCCCAAATATGAAATTTTACCCCCAAAATCTGAATTTCCCCCCCAAAATCTGAACTTTTCCCTCCGAAATCTGAATTTTTCCCCAAAATCTGAGTTTTTCCCCTCAGAATCTGATTTTTCCCCCCAAAATCTCAACTTTCCCCAATATCCGAGTTTTTCCCCAAAATCTCAATTTTCCCCCCAAAATCTCAATTTTCCAGTGCAGCCACCACAGACGCCAGAGCTCTCCCAAGCCAGGGGGCTGCAATAATTTTAATTTCACCCCCATTCCCTTGTTCCTGTTGAAATTAAGCTCAGCTCAGCAATGAGAAGAGCTCCATGAACTCCCGTCATTGCTGGGTCTGGGACTCCGCCACCCATTTTAGGAAGAGCCTGGGGATCCAGAGCTGATAGAAACCAAATAATTCCTGCCAGTGGCAAGCAGCAAACCATTTATATTGTCAGAAACCCGATGAAGAAAACAAAAGGTTAAGCGTAGCTGCTGTCCCCCTACAAATCTCCCAGCAGAAGAGGGAGCTGAGTGCAGACAGAGTGATTTAGGGGCACAGAAAACAGATAAATAGCTCAGATGCCAAACAGCAGAGGAGAAACAGCACCAGACAAGCACAGGCATAAATGAGATGCGTTAAAGGATTGCTCTGCATTGCCCTAGTCCTGATTTTTTTTTTGCTTTGCCCCATTTTTACTGCTCCAAAAAAACAGATTTTTGGCCACCACAGTGAAATTTAGCCTAAGAATTGGTCCATCGATTAACGTGATTTTTGATGTTTGAATATTTAAAATGAGGTTGTGCTTTACTGTAATGATAATAAAGCACAACCTCATTTTAAGTATTCAAATATCAAATACTTAAGGAAAAAAGGTTAACTCTAACCTTATGCATCCATAAATCTGGGCCAGGCAGAGGTGTCTCACTTTGAAGCACACACAGATTTTGGTGTTACAGCCCAAACATGCCTTGCTGGGTTTTGGAGTTTATCAGAAGCCTTTCTTCTTTTGTGCACACAAAGAAAATAAAGAAAAACACTTGCACAGTTGAAAATGGGACAAACTGGGAGGTTTCTTGCCCCACATGCTGCTGTTTCTGAGAGGGTTGTACCCAACAAAATTTAATTTTAAATTTATTTCTTTTTGTGATCAATAATAATAAAAAATCATTTTTTTAAAAAATTAACTTTAATTCTTATTGCTTTTTTATTTTAATTACTATTAATAAAATTTTTTATACCCTTTTAAAATTCTAAACCTACTTTACCTTCCTCCTAATCCTGTCTTCCTACCTCACAATAAAAAAAATAAATGCATAAATAACTAACCAACACTAAAACCCACCACACTCATCAACACATTAATTTAAAAAATCTCAGCATTAAAAAAATCTTAAATTAACAAACCAAAACCTTAACAAAATTAACAAACTACACCCTCCAAACAGCAAATGGAAACCTTCAAGAGCCCAGAGCAGCCACAGATTTTGGGAGATGCCACAGCCCCTCTCACAGCTTAATTCTTGCTGTTTATCCAAACCTATTGCAGCAGGACTTCACATGTAAAAAAATAATTCTTAGAAAATCTATTTTTTTCCAAATTCCACTGCAGCAGCAGCAAAACTCTGCTGCTGCAGTGGAATTTGTTCCTCCAAACCTCTGTCCCTGGAGCACCAGGAGATCTGGCGACCACAGAAGCTCCAACTTTCTGCAAAGAATGCAGTGACAACCTCACATTGTTAATAAAAAATAAAAAGTATTCTGAGGGAAAAAATAAAGTACTTTTACTAGATGGATATATTTTTTCTTTAAAGCATACAAAAACAACCTCTGTTTTTTTCCCCAGAGAAACAACTCTGTGTTTAATTTTAGGCTTCTCTCATAAAATATTAAACGGACAAAGAAATCTGTTTGAAATACTTTGATTTTATTGAAATTAAATATTTAATTTGACTCAAAATATTGTCTCAGATTTATTTTTTTTAACCTTTGAGAGTGGTTTCATTTGAGAAATCAAGACTTGCAGTGGTTTTTTCATGCAAACAGGAGATCTGCTTTCTGCTATCTCCAATAAGGACTCATTGATTTAATTTCTCTCCACCACACTTACATGGCTCATTAAAAAAAATACAGAAATATTGCTCCCACCCCAAGGATGAAGCTGAAATAAATTTTATGGGATCCTTTGAAACAGCTGAGCCATGGTGAGGGAGAGATTTGAGGTGGGGAAGAAGAAAACTGAGAAGAAATGGAGCAATATGCATGTGAAAAAAACAGGTATTTCCCATTTTGATGAAAAATTTGAGCATTTTGATTTCTATGCACAAAGACTTCAGCAAAGCTGACTGGCATGAGACAGGGAAGGAAATAAAACCCCACCAAACTCCCAGGCAGGAAGAGCAGAAAAGTAACTTTTAAAGTTACTTTTTAAGTTTAGAATGGGAGGAACTGGTCTAAGGGATTAAAAATATTTAATTCCAGAGATATAGACCTTTCAATGAGGAAATTAGAAGAAAATATCCTGATTTTCCTGGTCCAAAGCATTGCTCTCATCCTGCAAATGGGGTAGAGGCTTCAAATTCTACTGGTACCAGTGTGGGGATTTATATTGAAAAAAATCCATCAGTTCATTCCCAGCAGAGCCCTGGTTTGAATCATTTCAATATCCTTTGCCCTGAGGGGGAAAAAAAAGTTGGAGAAAGTCCTGAAATCATGTTTATATCGCTTCCAACATGCAATTTATTTTCCTCCCTCAGCTTGGAGGGAATTTGTATACTGCAGCTCAAGCTGACTGCATCTGTCCAAAATCTGAATTTTCCCTCCAAAATCTGCAGCCAAAGCACAAAACCCAGGCTCAGCTCCCAAACCCAGCCTGGACCAAATCAAAGGGTTCAGATGGCACAGCCTGTTCACCCTGGGACTTGCTGATGTTTGGAATTATGATTTACCGGCCGTGTCTGGGCCAAAAATGATGCTGCAGCTGCTACTACTACTACTACTGCTACTACTACTACTATTATTATTATTATTATTATTATTATTATTATTATTATTATTGTTATTATTACTATTATTATTTCTTCTTCTTCTGTATTGACATCTTTAATGCAGGTTGGCAAACACATATCCTGCTAAGTTCTCCTGCTTAGTTTCTGCTTTTTTCAGCTGGGCCAAAAATGCATTTTTGTCTGGGCCGAAAATGCTGCTGCTGCTGCTATTACTACTACTACTACTACTACTACTATTATTATTATTATTATTATTATTATTATTATTATTATTATCATCATCATCATCATCATCATCATCATCATCATCATTAACATTAACATTAACATTAACATTATTTATGTATCGACATCTTTAATGTTTTCCAAGATGGCAAATGCATTTCCTGCTCACTTTTCCTGCTTAGTTTCTGCATTTTTCAGCTCTGTGATGAATGGGGTGGCTGGGTGCTGGGCATGCCTCCAGATTTCTGAAGCTGTCACATCCTCAGGACTCAAGCAATAACTCCGTGCTGGGGACAGCACAAAGAATCCACTCTCCCCACAGCTCCCCATTTCTCTGCTCCCAGCTTCTCATTACACTGCTCTTAAGTTTTAGTTTGGTCATTTCATAGAAAAAATAAATCCCAGAGTCAGAAAATTACAGGAGAATTTGAACTTTCATTCCCTAAAGCCAGGCTGGACAGGGCTTGGAGCAGCCTGGTTTATTGGAAGGAGCCCTGCCCGCAGCAGAAGTTTGGAACTAAATGACCTCCAAGGTTCCTCCCAGCCCAAACCTTTCTCTGATCCATGGAGAATCAAGTTTCTAACCATGACTGCTCAGGACTTTCCAAAAAGCAACACTCCGAGCTGAAAATTGAGGAGAAAATAAAGAAAAACAGAATTATGATAGTGGAGGGGGGTGGGGGAAACCCCAAAAGGACACCCCACAAATTAAATGGCAGGAGTTGTTTTGGTCAGCACCACTGAAATTCTTGGTATGAGTGTGCCTGAGGGATTATCCAGGACATTTCAGGTGGGCACTGGGGTTTGATAACTGTTGGAAATGCAGTGGGAAGGAAAAACCCAAGGCAGGATGGAACTGACACACTGAAAATGGGGCTGCGGAGAAAAGCCCCAGTAGTGTCCATCTCACACATGAAATGTAGAAACTCATTTTTAGTTACTCCTGCTGTGTTTCCATCCCCCTTTTCAGCCTCGTAAGGTTAAAAAGGTGTGAAAAGCATCAAAAGCCCAGTGAAATTCCTGTCTTAGGTTGGAAATGGGGGAGTGTGTTCTGTTGCCATCTGTCAGAGCTGGGGCAGTTCTCTGCTGTTCATGGGGCAGTTTTTCCTTTATCTCCCCCACAGCCAACCCTCCCTCCAGGAGATCTCTGCTCTCCATGGCCACTGAGTGTCCCTGCAGGGCTGATCCAATGCCAGCATCCCATGGGGAGATGCTCCGCCCAGGGGAGGAGCCAAGCATTCCTACCTGGATCCAATCTGAGCCTGGCACAGCACAGCAGCCTTTGCCCCCTGCATTGCCAGAGGAGCAGCTTTCTGCTGCCCTGCATGGCCAGAGGGAGCCCAGGCCCATCTGCAGCAGCCCTGGAGCTGCAGAGGAAAACTCCCCCCTTGTGCAGGATCCCTGCTGCAGCAGAGCCACAGCTGGCACTGCAGGAGGGCTGAGCCCCCATGGGATGGGGCTGGGACACCGCCCTGACACACAGGGGACAGGGAATGTTCTCACTCTGTTTGTTTTCCTTTTTGTACTATTGCATTTTTATTTTTAATTTCCCTAGTACAGAACTGTTATTCCTATTCCCATTTCTTTGCCTGAGAGCCCCTTAATTTCAAATTATAATAACTCAGAGGGAGGGGGTTTACATTTTCCATTTCAAGGAAGCCTCCTGCCTTCCTTAGCAGACACCTGTCTGTTCAAACCAAGACAATTCCTCAGGATCTTTCTGCCTTCCACGTGTGGGGATCCTCCTGCTGCACACAGCTCCAGAAATCGCTGCCCCAGCCCATCCCTCATCTGCCCCCTGCTTCAGAAAAGGGAATCTCTGAATCTCTGATCCCTTCAGCTCCTGGCAGGCTCAGAGCTGCCCCAGTGTCTCCATGGGAGATCCATCAGGTGTTCTGGGATGAGCCAAGCTTCTGGATATAGACACAGATGTGATGGATCACTGGAAGAAACTGAGACACAAGTTGTGGGTGAGACCTGGCACATCCTGGGAGATGTGAATGACCCCTGGGGATATTCCAGAACCATCTGGACACCATCCTGTGCCTGGGATGCCCCTGCTGGACCAGGGAGGTGGGACCACATGATTCCAACTGGAGTCTCTTCCAACCTGACCCATCGTGGATTTGGATCTCAGCACCAACTGCGCACAAGGAAAAGCTCAAAGGGGGAACCAAGATTGTTGGGCAACACCCAGCCCCTCCAGCATCAGGCTCCGATGGTGCCCTGTGACATTCCAAAGCTTTTGCAGAAGGAAATGCTCCCAGAAAACCCCAGACAGGAACAGATTGACTTCCAACACACACAAAATTATATTTAAAAAAAGGAAAAAAAAAATCAAAGCCAGCAGCTTGCACACAAGCCCTGCATTTGCAATTCTGATTCTCTAATACGAACCAGCTCCCAGCTGGGGGAGGGGTAGACAGGAAATATTACAGCAACATTATTTTGTTACACTAATTACCAATAATGGCACATACTAGACTACCAACCACAGCCAATTCATTTTGAAAGCTATATAATAATGTTTAGGATAAGGAATTAATTTTTATAGCCACTGAAGCAGATTTACTTGTACTGTAATTCTGATTTATTACAAATTAAATTTCTTAACTCCAGAAGTTTCCTTGGAGAGTCTCAGCAGGACCTGGGGAGGGACATACCAGGCAAGGGGGGAATTTTGGCAGCATTAAGGTTCAGGTCAGGGTGCCCAGACCATTATTAACCCTTCAGCACACCAGCCCATTTGGATGTACCCACCTCCATGGGCTGATTCAGCCCCACAGTGTGCACACAATGACCCCCTGGATGATTTTTCTCAAGTCAACTGATTGTGAAAGGGTGGGGTTTAAGTAATTTTTTTTTTTATTGCATCATTTACAAAGGTAAAATTTCAGTACTACAAGGATCTGTTGTTTTCTTTTTTTTTTTTCCTCAGCGTAGATAATTCCATAAAAGATTCATAAAGTGAAAACTTTGAAGTACAGTCAAGAAGATCTACTCATTAATTTACAAAAACATCCCTGGCGTCAATTATTGACTGCGAAGAGGTTCAGATTGTCTCCTCCACTTCCATGCAGGAGCTGCTGGCTCAGACTTTGTACAGAGCTGAGGGCAAGGCTGGGCCTCGGCACAAAACCAAAGAGGGAGAGTCCTCAGCAGGGCTTCAGACAGGGACTGAATTGATCATTTCTTGTGGTATTTGCAGGGGCCAGGACGAGGTGAGAGATGAGTGAATCTGATTCCATGCTCTTGGAAGGCTAATATATTATATTATATTATATTATATTATATTATATTATATTATATTATATTATATTATGCTATATTAACACTATACTAAAGAATAGAGAAAGGATACATCAGAAGGCTTAAGAAGAATTATTATGAAAACTCGTGACTGACTACTCAGAGTCTGACACAGCGGATGGTGATTGGTCATTAAGTAAAAACAATTTCCAGCCACATTCCAAAGCAGCAAAACAGGGAGAAGCAAATGAGATAATATTGTTTTTTCTCTAAGGCTTCTCATCTTCCTAAGGGAAGAAATCCAGGCGAAGGGATTTTTCAGAAAATATGAGAGTGACAATTTCTGACTGAAATAATTTATGAAATGATTGGGATAGCTTCTGTTTTTTCACTCCTGCTCATCAGCACCCATTAATAGAGCCATGACTGTCTGGATAGGAGGTCTCCAGAGCCTTCTCCTGCAGGTACATTAGCTGGGCTGGTCTTGGAAGAGTTTCCCTCCAGCTCTGGAGATGGGTGGGTGGATGAGGACAGGAACCCAGGGAATGGCTGGGCTGAGCTCTGCATCCCCAGACAGAGGTGATGCATCCGTTCTGCCTCCAGGGAAGGAGCCACCGCTGTTCCCTGAGTGCTTGGGATGCTCAAAGCAAACACAGGGAGCAGATGGTGGAACAGAGGCTTGGGGTTTGGGATTCATCTCTTTTGGGTTTGCAGGGAATTTTGGGGTGTCAGGGGACATATATGGCCAGAGAAGGAGCTACACATGTGCATGGACCTCACCAGGGGACTTCTGATGGCACCCAGCCCTGGGACCTTCATCACTGAGAAAACCCGATGGAAAATGTTCCTGCTATCCAGCCAGCCCTGAAAAATGCTCAAAACACCCAGAGATGGGCACCCACCAGGGAGCCTCTCAGGGCACTGGTCAAGGACTAAACTGTGGGCAGCTCCTCCTCTTCTGCACCTTGGAAAAGGGCCCCAGCCTGCCAATCCAGCTCTTGGCATTGCTGCTCCTTTAAAAGGAGCCACTTGTTCGGCCTAAGCCTTCCAAAGGCTCCAGTGACAACTGGCAAGGCAGTTGGCTCCAAGGGGGGCTTGCAGTGGTTTCTAAACATCCTCTGTGCACCATCTGATGTGTGCAGGCACCAAACAAAACCCACTCGAATTCCTTAGCAGGGGGAACAAGGCAGCTGGAGCTGCTCCAATTCCATCCTGGAATGGAGCTGGAAGTAGCTCCTGGCGCGCAGACGCGAAATCCCTGAAAGGATTTGTCTGATGCCGTTGCCACCTTTGGTATTGCAGGGTTGTTTTAGGTTTGTTTTGTTTTTTAATGATGCTTCTAGAGATCCCACCGCTCTGAGTTTCATCCTGGGAGAGAGATGCAGAGGGAGGAGAGTCATTAGCTCATCCCTAATGACAAGGAGAGAGGAGGGTTTTCCTATGCTAATCCTGCCCAGGCTGATCCCCCACCGATGATGCTTCCCTGTGCTCCAGGATAAATGAGACTTGCCTAATTCTTTCCCCGCTGCAAATAAACAGCCGGGGAGCCTGCACCATGCGGCTGGCACTGCCCTATCCATCACCCGTCCCGACTGTAGGTAGCGGTGATTACAGCTCATTATGGGCAATTACCTCCGCGGAGCTCGTAGGTGTTTTCCCCCTAGAACTTTCAGCAGCTCCAGAGCTCTTTGAAGGTTTCTCTGTGAAGAACTGTAGGAAATCCCTCCCTCTCTGCCCAGTAGTCAGATCTCCCTTCCAAAAGCACAGACATCACAGTGCAATCATGAAAAAGAACTGGGAAAAAATCACCAGCCCCGTGTGCCCAAAGGATGGGCGATGCACCAGGTCTCTCCTCTGGGCACAGCTGGTCAGTGAGACACATACACTCAAAAGGACTTTTCTTTTTCTCTTTTGCTCCTCAGAAAGCTTCTCCCATGAGCAAGCTTCCCCTCACCCCTCCTCCAAACCCACAATGTAATTCCCACAAAAAAACCCCACACACAACAGCAAAGCACATGTACAGTGGGTGCCCTTCCCGCATACAAAGTACCACGGCAGCGGGCCAAGGGATGGACCCTTTGAGAAATTCATATGCCAGCCTTCCCACTATAGCAATTTCATTCTGTCTTTGTAATTGTCTGATATTACATTGTTCCCTGCCAGAAGATTAATTAGCTAGTCTTACCCTCCAACATACCATCCCTCTGCAACCCTCAAGGAAGCTGGAGCGGCGCCAAGACGCAGGGATTTGCTATTCTGGCTGGCAGCTGCTACTGTCGCTGCAGGAAAAAAAAAAAAGGAAAAAAAAAAAAGAAAAAAAAAGAAAAGCCTCCTTTTGTCCCCAAGAAGCAATTGCTGTGCCAACTGACCCCGTCCCTCCCAATGCCACCACCAACGAGGCGGCCAAGGCTCAATGCCATGGGCCAGCAGTGCAATAAAATGAAAGAGTGGCAGGAAGCGGAAATTAAAGATTAAATAAAAATCAAGCACAAACCCCCCCCCCCCACAGCCAACATCCCATAGCCCAAGCCCCTGCCTGGTGTTAAAGCTCACATTGGCTGAGCATGGCTGCGCTGTGGCCATGAGGTATGAGGGACACACTGTGGGAATGTCCCCAAAACCACTGAGACAAACCAAACCTGCCAGCTTTCCCTCATCCAGCTCTTCTGTCCTCACACACACACACACTCTGGATCTCTCCATCTCACCCTAAATATGGTGCCCAGGCAGGTGGGAGCTGTGTGGGTGTGAGCACAGCACACCTTGGTCACCATCCCCATGAGCTGTGGGGGCACAAAGGTTTTCCCTCTTTGTGGAGGGGAGGAGAGCTCAAAGTCTGGGAGGTAAAAACCTGAAAAATATAGTCACCCATCTAAACTGATGCACACCAAAACCAACTGACAAACCCATCATCTTTCCTTCCAGGCAGTCCTCAAAAAGTTCTGTTCTGCTAAGGTCACCACAGCTGTTCATATTTGCTGGCTGATTTGCTGGTTTTCCCCATCAGCCCACAGGGCTCTCCAGCCGCATCCCACCAGGGCTGCAGCACAGTGTAGCAAGGTGTTTTCAGCAGAGGAGGCACCACAAACACCAACAAGTTGCGTTTAAGGTAAAAAATGAAGAAAAGGAGAGGAGGATCCCTGCAACACCAACTGACACAACTATGAGCAGTGAGAGACGTGAACCCTGTACAACCCAAAGGGATTTGGTCCCCAAAACCACCGATACAGACAAAACCCAGCAGCTTTTCCTCATCCAGCTCAAAAGGAGGCCAATTTTTGATTAAATTTGTTTTTAAATTTGGGCATCTGTTGCAGGAGATCACGCTTCCTCCTCAGCCCAGCTGCCTGACGACTGGCACAGGGACAGGGAGCTGCATTTGCTGGGCACCATTGGCAGCCACCCATTCCCATTCCCATTCTCATTCCCATTCCCATTCCCATTCCCATTCCCATTCCCGTTCAATTCCCATTCCTGTTCCCGTTCCCATTCCCATTCCCATTCCCATTCTCATTCCCATTCCCATTCCCATTCCCATTCCCATTCCCGTTCAATTCCCATTCCTGTTCCCATTCCCATTCCCATTCCCATTCCCATTCCCATTCCCATTCTCATTCCCATTCCCGTTTCCATTCCCATTCCCGTTCAATTCCCATTCCTGTTCCCGTTCCCATTCCCATTCCGTGCCAAACGAGCCCATGTTGTCACAGGGGCTAATTAAGCTCCTGCACTAAGACAGCAGCTCCAGCCTGTCTCAGCACCCGCCCTGAGCTGGCAGCCCCCCTCGCCGGGTGCTACGGAAACGGGAATTAAGCGCTGATGAATGCAGTATTAATTAATTAAGAGAAGATGCACACGAAGGGGGCGGGAGGCAGGGGGTCTTTGCGCTGTGGAAGCACCCAAGGAGGGGCCGCTGTAAATTTGTTTTTTATTGTTTTGGCTTGGGAGAAGGCACCAGTGGGGACCTGCACGCCCAGGCAGTGGGAGTGTGACCCACTGGCACCAGACCTGCCCGTCCTCCATCGCCAAGGAAAGGAGGAAATCCCAAAAAAATGACAGGGGAGGGAAGAGGCACCCGCAGCTCCACGCCGCCATCTTCTCCCACTGCGGACGCCGAATGCAAAATCAATTTTGCACACTCTGAAATGGCTGTTCAGGAAAGGTTTTTTTGCTCTGGAGAGGTTAATGGGGAAGCTCAAGCCAGCTGATGCTGGGGGGATGGATGCTACCTTTCAGTTTGCATATTGAGATTGTTTACACACGATTAGCTAATATATTAAGCTTCTTAAAGGAAAAAAAAGGTAAAGCTCAGGGTTTAGTTTTGATTTGCATTCCTCATCCACTCTCTCCTTCACAATACACCACCTGGAGAACAGCAAGGACTTGGCCATCCCTGCCAACAGCTGGCTTTTGGAGAAGGGAAACAAATGGTTAAAATTCCACCAAAGGTTGCAGTGTCCAGGTGATTCAGCACATCCTCAGGTAAGTGCTGGTCCCCATCCCATGAACTGGGGCAGCTCAGCCTGCTCAGAGGTGAGTTTTGGGTGTGTGCTCAGCAGCCTGGGGTGGTCAGACCCTGATCCCCATGGGAAGGACAAGATCCCTGTGGGAAGCTGGCTTTGCCAGTGGCAGTGGGGTGCCAGGACAGGAGAGTGAGGGCTGCAGAGCCCACATGCCATAGGAGGTGCTCAGCACTGCAGCTTTTCCTCTGCACGGCTGCTCCTGGGGGCTGTGTGTGGTTTCAAGTCTCTTTTCTGTGTCAAGGCTGGAGAAAAACACCCTGGAGATAATCAGGGCTTTGTTTCATCACCAGCAGGGCAGAGAAACTCAGCTGCAGACCCAGCTGGCACTTCCCTGGGCTAACAGGACAGAGACCATCATTCCCTGATCCAGAGACCTTCTGGGCATCTCCAGGACACCCCTGCCAGGTATTCAAACCCAGACTTGACTGTTTTCTCACTCTCCTGGCAGCACAAACCACAGTTGTGGCTCTGCTTCCAGCAGCCCCCTGGATCCACCCCTGCCTCCAAGGTCATGCCAGTGTTTAACTGGTTTCACTCAGAATTTCTCCATGAAAAACTTCTTCCTGAACCATCTCAGCAGGGTGACTGGCTGGGAAATATTTTAGGAGTATTTTAAAAAATTATTTTAATTTACTAATTTAAAGTGTAGTATTTTAAACATCAGGCTGCATGCTCAGAACCTCGTGCTGTTACTCCAACCCCGAGCCTGTGCTGCAGACTCTATTCCTGCATCCCTGCTTTTTGGGATCCTCAAATAAAACACCCTGGTGCAGTTCCAAAGCTCTCCCAACTCACCATCCTTCTCCTCTGATGTGGTTTTAAAACTACACTTCTCCTTTGCACCATTTTTTCCTGCTGCAGGTGTAATCCCTCCTTCCACAGCAGCCACCACAGCAGAGCTCAGCTGCTCTTCTCTCCCCTCACATTCCTCCCCAGCTCTCACCACCCAGGGTGTGTTATTTATACAACATCTCGAAGCGTTGGCTTCTTCAACACAATTTTTCCTTTAATTACTTGCATTAAAAATAAAAATGCCAAGCTATGTGAACAACTGCTCTCATTACAGTATCAGTCCTCCAGCTAATTAATATCTGTTAGCTTTGGCTTATGCACCAGGATGCCTAAATCCAAAATACACAAGGCTGCCAACTTACTTTGCAAACAGGAGCACTTGCCTTGAAGAAAGATTCACGTGATCCAACTTCTCCTGTGCAACATCCCCATAACCTTTACTTTCAAGGTCTTACAGAAGGAAAGCTCTTCCAGCTCAAAAAGAGATTGCAGTGAAACCAAAGGGGAGACCCGGAGGAAAGCAAAGAGATGAGAAACAGATCTCCAGAAGAAAGAGAAACACCATCTTTGTACCTGAGAGGAATGATTTGTCTTTACAAACAAGCTGTGGGTCTGCTGGTAGATAAAACCAGCACTGAGAGGTAAAAGAAACAATGGGAAGGATTCCACTGATTGATGAATGGAAAAAAGATATTTGCCTTTACAAATAAACTGCAGGTTTGCTGATAAATGAGATTGGGTATTGAAAGATGAAAGAAACAATGGGGAAAACCCCTAAATGCCATAAGAATTAAAAATTAAAAGGGAGGGTTATACATTAGAGGGGAATCTCTGGTATCAGGAATTTCAGGAAGTCTGAACCTCTCAAGCAGTTCAGCCAATGGGGAAAGAGAGAGGGAAATTGGGATAAAAGGAGGCTGTGTCCTCCAAAATTTAGAGAGATCCCAGGGGAATGCCCCATGGCCTCTCCTTTTATTCAAATAAAGTAAAAGGACTCTTCTGCCTCCTTTCTGGACATAAGCCTCTGGTGTTTGTGGATTAATTTTCCTGCCATACCCACTCTGTTGTACTCACCCAGGCCACATGGGAAGGACTGAGTCTGAGGCAAAACCTCCCAGCAGCTCCCAAGCCTCTCCCAGAGCACACACACACATCTGCAGCCCAGGGAGAAGGAAAAGGAGCTGAGTACAACCGAGCTCAATCACAGCAGCAACTTTCTAACCTAAAAATAGGTTAGAATAGAAACTGTTGTAAAATAGTTAATAATTGTTAAGCATGTATTGTTAGTACTGTTAGCTACAAGGGTTTGAAGAGAATGATAGTGAATTTATCACAGGGTGAAAATGTAGAATTTTGGGGGTTTAGAATGGGGGTTCAAGAGGCAAGATGGAGGAATCTGGGCATGTCCTCTCCTTCTCCTTCTTCTTCTTCTTGTCCTCTGTCTTCTGCTGTGTGTACATTATTTACAATAACTTCCCAGTACCTATCACCTATGTTAGACAGTGAGCTTCTTCTCTAAACCAATCTAAAAGTGCCAACATCACCCAGAACATGGAGACCAGGAAGAAGAAAGAAGAAGGACAGGGCACACCCAAATTCCTTCATCTTGGGACCCCGAGCCCCCATTCTAAATACCCCAAAAATCTATTTTTCACCCTGTGACAAAATTATTCTACTTAAACATTCTTGACTTGTAATTCTTCATGTAAAGGTTGGTAATTCTTCATATAAAGGTTGATTTTTTCCAAGGGCTAAATCAAAGGCACAGGGGTCTTGGGCTCTGTGCCAAGGTCTCTGAGCCCCCCGGGCAGGGGCTGGAGCCCTCCAGGGCAGCCAGAGGAATTTCCTGGGTTCCAACACCCCATGTCAACGCATTCAGCACAGCCCAAGGCAACAGGGATGGAGCTGATTAAAAACGGAAAAGCCTTGTGTAAACTTAATGCATAATTAACCTGAGCAATGCGCAGGAGACATTATTGAGGTCAGGCAAGCATTAGAGCCACAAAAACAACTCTGCCAGCAGAGGAGGGATGAGAACATCCTCTGTTAAATTATTTGAACACTCCTCTAATGCAAAAGATAAAACCTGCTGCGTCCTAACAGGGACAAGTCTCTCCTGCAGGCAGATTATAGCAGGTTTCTTAGCTCCTACTCCAAAACATTGGGTGGGAGAGGCCAGGAAGGAGAACCTGAGGTGGACAAGCCCTTCTGGGATTTTCTGTCCATGTCAGGTCTCCAGCAGAAATACCATCTCAAGTGCTTTCAATCCCAACCCTGACCAAGGAAGAAAAAAGGAGATAAAACTCCAGATTCCACGGTTAAACCCTCAGCCCATGAGGGGGGCAGGCACACCAACAAGGAGATGGGCCACACATGGGAAGGCAGCTCAAAGGGGGAAATTGGTGACAGCCCAGGGAGCCCAGAGAGATGCAGTAGTTGTGGCAGGTCCTTGGCAGCCCCCACAAAATCCAGATTTCCATTTGTTCCCTGTAATGTTTGGAGTCTGCACTTCCGCTGCAGGAAATAAAGGCCTGGAGCAACCTGGTCCTTCAAACTGGCAAAAGTCCTGCAAAAGCAGGACACCCAGGACACATTTCATCCTTGTTTCCTTCATCCTCTTGCACAGGGGCTCCCATTACACTTAAAGAGGGTTTGTGGCACGGCTGTCCTCCAGATATGCATTGTAAATTCCATGGGTGAGCCTTGATAAGCACAGCATCCATGAATCTGTTGTATTGAAAGGGAAAACTGGCTACAGGACTTTTGGGATGCAGCTCCCTCACCTGTCAAGGAACAAGATGAAACAGAGGTGCTATAATTCACTCCTGACACTTGCAACCCCTGGAAAAGCCATTCCCACCTAAAGGGAGGTGAGGCCACACTCTGCCACCTCTCTGTGTCCCCATGCAGCAGGGACTGCCACCAGCCTGCCCAGCATGTGGGGCTGAAAATTGTCATAGACATCTTATATGAAAAATCCTTTCCTCAGGATTTTTCCTCCTGAGAAGCTGAGAGGCCTCAGGAAAAAAATGTAAACAATGGTTATCTGCTGCTGTGGAATGCAACAGGTGCATCTGGGATTGGTCTCATTTGGTTGTTTCTAATTAATGGCCAATCACAGTCCAGCTGTCTGGACTGTCTCGGTCAGTCACAAGCCTTTGTTATCATTCTTTCTTTTTCCATTCTTAGCTAGCCTTATGATTAAATCCTTTCTTCTATTGTTTTAGTATAGTTTTAATATAATATATATCATAAAATAATAAATCAAGCCTTCTGAGATATGGAGTCAGATCCTCGTCTCTTCCCTCATCCTCAGACACCTGTGAACACTGTCACAGAAAATGAAACAACTCTCATTTGCTTTCTGCTGCTTTCCAAATGACATCTTGCACACTTGCTGGAGGTGCCACTGTCACCAGGTCACTGTGAATATCTGATTGCCTGGAGGGAGACAGACTCACTTTTTAAAGGAGGGCTAACAGTGCAAGGACACTTGATGACACTTTCCCTTGTTCACATGGAGGAAAAAACCTTGCAATCTCAGGTCTATTGCATGGCAAAGAAATGTCATGAATCTGAGAATCTGGAAGCAAGCAAGGGCAAAGAGAAAGAGCAGTATTTTATATTTTGAGTGTGGCTCAAGGTGGCCTCATCCAGGAGGATTCATTTCCCAGAGCTCAGCTTTACTAACTCCCCATGGGTTGGTGCCACCCAGCCCTGCCAGGCCCTCACCAGCTTGCTCCAGGATGGTTTCAGCACATTTAACACATATTTAAGAGTTGAAATCCTCTTTCAGTCTCCAGTTATTTTCTTGGTTCCAGCTCTGCTGGGGGATCCTTTGGACAAAACTTTAGGAGGGGCTAAATGGTTAAAAGGCATAATATCCATTGTGTGGATGAGCATATGATGGGGAAAATCATCTGTTCCCATCATATTTTCTCTATTCAATCTTCTGTTGCATTTTTTATACGGTTTTAATAAACATTTTACATTTTTTTGGAAGAGAGCATCGTTTCTCACACCCCCAAACACAACACTTGCTCTCCTTAGAACCCACAGCCTCTGCAAATGAAGGGCCAGGTTCCTCCAGCTCCCAACCATGCTGCTGCTCCTCTTCCAGAGGATTTTACCCCCAAATCTTTGGCAAAACCTCGAGCTTGGCCCATCCAGCCTGTCAGCTACCACACAGCGGGAGCTGGGCCAGGATCTCTCCTTTCTGTGAAACAGAATCACTGCTCAAGCAAACTCCCATCAAAAGGGAACCTGCCAATCCACTGGGTTCCCTCCTCACAGGGTCTTAAACTCACCAAGATCAAGGGCTCTTGCTTTGCTCACCCCTGAAAAGCAGGAGGAAGCTGCAGATATACTACGACCACTTAGGAGGAAAAACATTACAGCATCTAAAGGTACTTTAAATGATTTAGATACAAACTTGCCTGTAATAAGACATCTATTTTGGTTAATCTCTTAGTTGCAAATCTTGAAACTCTTGAACCTGCCTCAGGCTACTGTCAGCAGCACTTCATTTAACACTGCTTATTGGGAATAACTGCTATTTCCCACTGTAACCTCCAAACCTCTTAAAGTCTCTCTTATTGCTCTGCCCAAATATACTTGCCTTCAGGATACAGAGGGATTTTTCTTGCTAAGAACTGTTAAGATGATTTGAACAAGCTGAATCAGAGGAGACTGTTTCTCAGGCAAAGCAGCCAAAACTCAAAACGCCAGCCCTGCGATGTTTTGGGAGTGATTCTTCTTTTTTATTATTTTTGAGCGTTTACTCAGGTTATGAAATTCAACAGCTGCACTTTGATCACTCTTCACAAGCAAAGGAGAGAAGGGATGGAGGGGTGTGTGTTCATCCTCCAGGAACATCACCTGGGGGAGGGATCTCCATCCCAGCTCAGCAGGTTTGATTTTCAACACAACCTTGGACACATCCAGCACTGACCGGATGGGGGCCACAGCTCCAGCCCCAACAAATCTGGGTGTCTTGGTTTGGAAAGCCAGGAGTCTGCTAAGGAAGGCAGGAGCCTCCCCTGAAATGGAGAATGTAAACCTTCTCCCTCTGAATTGCTATAAATTTTAAATTAAGGGGCTCTCAGGCAAAAAATATGGGAGCAGGAAATAACAGCTCTTTAATAGGGAAAGGAAAAAAAACTAAAAGGACAAAATAAACAATGCAGTACACTAAAACAACACTGACAGAATCAAAACACAGCCTGACACCCTGTGGGTCAGGGTGCTGGCAGCAGTCCCATTGGAATTGTGGCTCAGCCCTCCTGCAGTGTCAGGGCTGGTTCTGCTGGAGCAGGGATCCTGTAGAGAAGGATGTATTCTTCCTCTGAAGATCCAGGGGAAGAAGAGACAGCTGCTGCTCCTCTGGGGAATGCAGTGGAGAAGCTGTGCTGGTGTTCCAGAATCTCCAGATTATACCCAGGTAGGAATGCTTGGCTCCTCCCTCTGGGCTCACATCTCCCAATGGGATGCTGTAGTTCTTATCAGCCATGCAGGGACATTCAATAGCTGTTATCAGCTGATGTCCCCTCAAAGAGAGAGATAAGGCAAACTGCCCACTTGACAAAGGTAATCTGCCATACAGATGGTAATAGAAAACATCTTGCATTGCAATCTTCAGCACTGGGAATTACAGCAGTCCTGGGGCAGGGGTGAGGGGGTGAGGCCCCTCCCTGTCCTGCAGGCACACCCAGGGGTGGTGACTCCACCACTGCCCTGAGCAGGCCATTCCAGGGCTTTTTCTTAATTTTGGCCTCTGCAGCTTTCCAGGGTGCCAAAGCTGAGTGTGGTGCCAGTTTGGCCCTGCAATCAGCGGGCTGGTTCTGGTTTGGCAGAGCTGGATTAACTGGTGGCCTCATCCCTGCTAAACCAGGGTGAATGTATAGAGCAGACAGGCTGTTATTTATCACAGCTTATATACCCATATTTCACACTGGTTTGGGGCTTTATTTCTGTCAAGGTTTTTGTGTGAAACCTGGTGCAGGTGGATGTGAGAGTGAATCTCTAAACCCCCAGAGCTGTGATCCCTTAATGCTGGGCACTTTCTCAAGCATATTGCTGGGAATAGAAACTGATCCCAAGTCAGGCCTATGTCAGGGATGAGCTCTGTGCCTTTTCTCATTTGCTTCTCCTGTGTTTTGTTGCTTTGAAATGTGGTTGGTGATTGTTTATCCAACATGTGAATAATTTTAACTTAATGACCAATCACTGTCTAGCTGTGTTGGGACTCTAGAAGCAGTCACGAGTTTTTTATTATTATCTTGTTAAGCCTTCTGTCTACATACTTTCTCTGTTCTTTAGTATAGTTTTAGTATAGCATTCTTTTATATAATATAGAATCATAAAATAATAAATCATTAATTAATATATTATATATATTATATGTTATATAAATTATATATTATATATAATTTATAAATACATATATGCATTATAAATATATATAATCTATTAATATATATAATATATAATATATAATATATAATATATAATATATAATATATAATATATAATATATAATATATAATATATATAATTTATATAAATATATAATTGTAAATTATATCTATATATTCATAGATCATCAAATAATAAATTAGCCTTCTAATAACATGGAGTCAGGTTCATAATTTCCTCCCTTTGTTGGGAGACCACCCCAAAAATACCAGAGCTGACCGCAGCAAAAAGCCCCATTTTAAGCAGATTTCTCCTGTAGATGAAGCATTGAGAGTGTGGTGTGCTCTGATTAACATCAGAGCTACCAGACTGAGGTAGGAGAGGTCCAAGCCCAGAGCTTCCAAACTGTAACATTTGTATTGTTTTAATTTTTAAATGGCATTGAAAATGGAATAAAAGGGTTTAAAATGTTTTTTAGTTCACAGAATCACAGAATAATGAGGTTGGAAGAGACCTCTAAGATCACTGAGTCCAACCGCTGCCCTAACACAACAATTAGACTATAGCACCAAGTGCCATATCCAGTCTTTTTTTTATTTATTTTTGGGTTAGAAAAGGGCTTAAATTGATAAATTGGTGTTTTGTGTGAGGAAAAAAAGGGCTTTTTGGAGCACAATGATGTGCTTGTCTTTTTTGAAGGGTTGTGGTTTTCTTTTATTGATGGCTGGAATTGAAAAGGTGAATTGAGGAGCATCTTCCGGATGCAGTGGAATGTTGAAAAACCAATCTTTGAAGTTGATGATAACAAGAGGTTAATTTCTTGGAATTATTGGAAGAGAAGGAAGTTTAGGTCGATGTTGCTGATCTCTGGGTCAGGAAAGGGCTTTATCTGAAAAAAACCAGGTACAGCCACCAGCACAACCCCAAATCTCCCCCTTCTTCCTCCATGAAGTGCTCAGAAAAGGAAACATCCAACACCCATGGCCTCTCTTTTCCTCCACAGGGCTCGATTTGGGATTGGTGTCAGTGGAAAAAAAAAAAAAATAAAGCCATTGCTGCCAGCCCAGAGGGTGCCAGCAGCACAGGGGGCATTTTTAGGGCACCTCCAAAGTGTCATCCCTGTCCCTCAGAGCATCCCTAATCCTTTTAGTGGGACAGGTGGTCATTAGAGATGCTCCTTCCAAATCCTTTGTGTCTTCATCCATCAGGCAGCTCTCCCCTTCCATCCTGGAGAGTTTCAGAAGTAATTTGCAGATATCTCAGCTTGCCCAGTAATTTTGTTCCTTATTAAATATTGCTAATGACAGGGTTTTAGACTCTCAGCCATATATTCACTTTCTGTTCCAGTATAAATTTTAATCTGTCTTCCCTCTTCCTTCTAGACAAGTCTTAAAAAAAAAAATTACTGGAATAAAAAGGAAAGCACCAAGTAATTGAAAAGAGCTGCTAAAAGCAGAAAGGAAGGAAAGCTAAGGAAAGTTATAATGATTGAAAAGTTCAATAAAATCGGAGGAAAGCAGGAAAAATTCAGATTTTTAATGAAATGGATGGCAAGGTGTCACTGGTTCGTGGCAGCAGATCCTGGAAGTTGAGCTCTGTTTTCCCAGCCCAGGTCAGGGTCCCACCTCCATGGGCCACTTCAAAACCATCACTACAAAACCATCCCTACAAAACCATCACTCCCCTTCCCTTGTTTAAACCTGAACTGCATTTTCTCCATTCTCCATTCACCCTCAAGCTAAACCTTTTCATCTGGTGCTTTCAAAGCCTAACCAATAAAATGTTGAAACCAATAAAACTCTTTGTGGAGGGAAAGTTTCCTGAAGAAAGCAAGCAAAGAAAGTGTTTTACCAAAAGCTACAGGCAGAAAACGGGAGGCTGGAGTTGAAAAGCTCATGCAGATGAATCTTGAACGGTCTATTCTCACCCTCATAATGAGCACATACATGATTAATGAAAATATTTATCCTCATAACCCACTGCAGCGAGTTAATATTTAATCCAAAATCCACGTGCAAGCCCAAGCTCTCCTGGTTCCTCACCCACCTTCTTGTTTCCTTGGAAATCTCTGAACTCTGCCAACTGCCCTGGGATTTGGCTTCTTGGGGCTGGCTTTCCCTGGCTTTCTGCATAAGTCCCACACCTTTTGATCCCCAAAAGCTCTGCCACCTGGGACCTACAAGGTTTCTCAGATAATCCCGTGGAGCTGCTGCTTTGTAACGCGCCTCACTTTGATATTCAAGGCAAAGCTGGACAGCCCACACATGAAAAGACATCCTTCCCTTTCTTCCCAGCCTTAATTCCATCTGCAAATTAAACATTTCGAGGCAGATATTTATAGAGGAGTGCCCTGATCCTCCCGGGAGGGCCCTGGAGTCTCCAATGTGTAATTTTGCTTTAGGAATATGATTTTAATTTTGATTTTTTTTACTGAGGCTGGTGGTAAGGGGGGTGCTGGAGGTGGGGCTGCCCCACATGGGTGATGTGGGGTGCCTGGATGTACCCAGAGGCTCCAGGCTCTTTCTGCTTCCCCATCCTTGTCCTCTGCAAAGCTCTTTCAGGACATTAAAATGTTTCAGGACATTCCAGGGCCTTCAAAGGTGACAGTTTTTACTTTTGAAAGAATGGGGTCTGTAAACTTTGCCAGCAAGAGCTTTCAGCTCTGACTTACAAAAAAAACCCAAACCAAAGAAACCTCCTTTAAAAACGGTGCACAGATTGAAAGAAACCTCCTTTAAAAACGGTGCACAGATTGGAAGAACTGCCCAGCCCTGGGTCCTGCTGGCCCTTTGGAGCTCTCACAGAATCATCCATCCCCCTTGTATCCCATATTTTCACTGTGGGCAACCCCCAACCCCTAAAAAAACCACAAAAAGGGAATATTTTGATTTATGTCATTTATAGATATGTCTGAGAGCAGAGGATGAAGGACTTTTGTTTCCCAGTTAAATATTTTCATTTTATCTTCTTGTTAAAGAGTAACTCAGTGCTATTCTTTTGCCCAGCATCACTCACTTAAACATCATCCTGATGGGAAGAGGGAAACTTGCAGGAAAGATGGTTTCAGTTGTAATAAGAAGGGGAGATTTGGCACATTTCTGCTATGCTATTTCTCATGATATTTTATATTCCAGTCACCCAGGTTTCCCTAACAATGATTTCTATTATTAATTGTGGAAAAGCACTTTTTCCCTATACTTCCAGGAAGTTATTGCATGTAAGGAGTATATTTAACCAGTCTCTAGTGCTAGAATTCATTGCAAGAAATGACCTATACAAATGGTTTTCTTATTGGAAATGTCTTTAAGCTCCAGTAAACTTTTGGAGTACCTGGGAAGCTGGTAATGTGACTTTGAAGGAAGTATGACTTATGAAATTGCAGTTTTTAGCTTAGCTAGGTAATGTTAATGAGAAAATATCATGGGCTGCAGGTGGAAGTCTCCTGAATCCCATAAGTTAGGAGTAAATGATTCTGTTTTCCTAAATGAAGCAGCTCTGTGCAGTGCTGCTCCTAAATCAGGCTGATGGTGAGAATTATTTATTAATTTGTGAAGGTCCAGAGAGAAGCTCAGGCAAATAAATACAAACTAAACTGCGTGAAAGAGGCACAAAATTGAGTTTGCTGTGGGCATGGAAGAAAAGGGTTTGTGAGAAAAGGGTTGGGACCTTGTGTGAGGGAGGATCTGGGGGTACAGGGACAAATCCTCACTGTGGCAGGGACAAGCCACAATGAGGATGATCAAGCCCCCCCAAGCTTTCAGCTGCAGTGCAGCAGCTTCTCTGTAACTAAAGCTGGAGCTCTGCAGCCCTGCCTGTGCCTGCTGCAGCCCAGCGAGCACATCAAAGGCAGATGTGTCCCAGAGGACAGATCCCACACCCGGGAATTCAGGGTTTGCTGCACACCCCAGGGTGTGAGGGATGGCCCAGCAGAGCAGCAGCTCACACTGAGCAGGTGTTGGGGAAGATGAAACAGGGAAGCCTTATCAATATGATTGTCTGGCAAAAGATTTTGAGAACATAGAAACTACAAGTGAGATTGAAATGAAAGCAAGCTTTGAGATACCTCAGTTACTGAACAACTGGAAAACAATGGTGTGGCCAGCTGAAGGTGATCCCCTTTTGATGGAACAACACCCTCTGCTTGCAGACAGGCCCAAGGGTCAGAGCAGACCCTACAGCTTGGCAGAAGGGGCCCAAAGAGGAGTTTTTAGGGTTTAAAATGTAACACAGTATGGTGATGTAGTGATTCTTATAGGCTGTATGTAAATGCTATAGAATTTGTATGTTGTGCTAGATTGGTTAGTGAAAATCAGAATATTCAACACAGAGGAAGATTTATTGTATTGTAACAGAAACTTCATTGTCTTACCTCTTGTCTCTTAGCTCTTGCCTTTCACTCTCTCACCCCCTCATCCTCTCTCCCCCTCTCTTCTCTCAGCCTGCCCTGAGCTGTGTTTGGCAGCTCCCAGCAGGGCCCTGCACCCAGGCCCTTTGCAATGAACCCCAAGTTCCAGACCTGGCTGCAGAGATCTTTCATCTCTGTCCATCCTGACCGTGCTACCCCATCAATCCTACAAGCAGGGGATGCCCCATCCCCCTGGGGCTCCTTGTGCCCACTGGTGCCCTGGTTTTGGCAGCACAAATTCACCTTTTGGCGCTCCTCTGGGCTCTGCAGGTACCTCACAGCTCACCTTCCCCTCCTGCCAGCATCTGGCCTCCCACCCTGAGAGGATTTATTCCTCCCTGAGCAGGTCTCCAGTGCTTCAATTAATCAGGGAGATGGACGAGTACAAGCCCATTTACTGTGCACTGTGGGTGAGTGATAAGTCTGTGCCAGAGCCTGGGAAAGCAATCAGGAGAAGGGAGAGAAAGGAAAAGGAGGGAAGAGCAGCATTGTGGGTAAATATGTGCACTTCTGGTGGTGATTACCCTCCAAGTAATTAGTTTTTAAATCAGGCAGACGTTTCGGGAACTGCTCGCTATGAGCTGCTTTAATTATTTATACTCCCTTTTATTCTTATTATTTATAGTCCTCCTCTTTGGATGGAGAAGCTCTTTGGAACCTGACCCATCTCCAGCCCTGCATGGCCCTGCAGCCCCCTCCTGCAGGGCTGCCAGGCACCCCCAGAGCCCAGCTGTGCTGGGGGACCCCTCTCCCTGCCAGGGCCAGCAAGGCAAGCAGGGCCCATGCTTGCTGCGGAAAGCTGCTCAGCTCGGTAATTAAACTCTCACTCATCTTCATTTCCCTCATTTGCTCAAGTGAGGCCACTCAGTAAGCCATTAGTGCAAGGTCCTTGCTGCCATCCTGAGGCACATTTCCCTTGGAGGGTGTGGGCAGGGGGGGCAGCTCCTTGCCTTGCTTTCCTCTGCCCAAACCATCCCCACCCAGCCCCTCCCAGGTCACTCCTGGGACACTCTGGGGATTTGGGGGGAATTTTGCAATGGCCAGCCCTTCCCCCAGCTGGGATTTTTCCCACAGCAGCACACAAGCCCCTGTTCCATCAGAGCATCTGGTGTTGTTGCTCTCCCTTGGCCAAGCCCACCTCTCTGGAGCTTCCCAACATCTGGAAGCCATTCCCTGCACCATTCCCATGAAGGGACCTCCGACCCCTTGAGCTCCTCCTCTGGCCTAAACAAAAGCTGCCCTTACTGCTGAGCTGGGGGATTTTGCCTGATTTCCCCTTTCTCCATCCACAAGCCATTTCTCAACCTGTCACCAGGACAGCATCTTCCTGGAGAGCCTTGGAGCATCCTCTGTCCCCCTCCATGGACACACTCAGATTCCAGAATCTGCCTGGGAAGCCCTGTGTCGCACACATCTTTTATGAAAAGTCCTTTCCTTAGGATTTTTCCTCCTGAGAAGCTGGGAGGCCTCAGGAACAAAGTGTAAACATTGATCATCTGCTGCTGTGGAATGCAACAGGTGTATCTGTGATTGGTCTCATGTGGTTGTTTCTAATTAATGGCCAATCACAGTCAGCTGGATCAGACTCTGTCTAAGACACAAGCCTTCGTTATCATTCTTTCCTTTTCTATTCTTAGCCAGCCTTCTGATGAAATCCTTTCTTTTATTCTTTTAGTATAGTTTTAATATAATATATATAATAAAATAATAAATCAGCCTTCTGAAACATGGAGTCAGATCCTTGTCTCTTCCCTCATCCTCGGATCCCTGTGAACACTGTCACTGCCCTGGAGCATCCTCTGTCCCTCCATGGACACACTCGGATTCCAGCATCTGAGCATCCTCCGTCCCATCTCCCTCACATGCTCACACACCAACAATGAGGAAAACAGCAAAAAAAACCCCAAATCCCAGCACAAGAAAAACCACAATATAGGGAAAAACTGCTGTAGGTTCCTCCAGGAGCAAAGCCCAAGCAAGGCCTGTGTTTGTAGTTACTACAACGTTGATTTTCCCTCCTCCATCCCTAGGAGCTTTTGTTCTGGGTCTTGCTCTGCTTACAGCAGTGAGAACATTTTGATTTTGCTGCTTCTCACCCTGGAATCCTTTGTGAGCTGTGGGGGTGAGGATTTGGGGTGAGGCAAGCACAGAACAGCTCAGGAAATGGGAGGGTATTGATGGGGATGGGTTTGGCACTGGGGCAAAGGGGTCCCATCACTGATGCCACGTGAGATGAGACAATTCACTGCACCAAAACCCAGATAACAGCAGAAAAGCAGAGTTAAAATGTACAAAAGGCTGTCCTGCGCTCTAGAGCCCCTCAGGAACATGACCTGAGTGCCGCCCTGCTGGGTTTGTGTTCATCCTCCCACAGCCACACAATCCCAGAGGGGCTGAGGCTGGAAAGGAGCTCTGAAGTCACTTGCTCCAGCCTAAACAGGGTCACTTAAAGCTCCAGGTGACCTCTGAGTTCAGCTACTCAGGGGGAAAAATACAATAAACACATGAGACAGAGATTAAACCAGAGGGGACAGTGTCCCATCTGTGACATCAGGGACAAATGTGGTTTTCAGGATGGCAAATCTTCACTTCCAAGGGCATCCCAAGGCCAAGCCTGCAGCCATGAAGGGTTTGAAGACCACCTGCCTGTGGAGCCAAAGCCACATTGGTGTGAAATTTGAGCTCCTGCCTGCCCCTGAACTAGGGGAAACACACTTCTCCATAAAAATACCAAGCTCCACCATGGAAGCACAGGGATGGGATCCACCTGCCTCTCTCAGGATTGGGCTGGCTCCATCCCAAAGCTCCATCCATCAGCTCCAGCAGTTTGGAGAGTACCTGGGGCAGGAATCTGAAGTGGGATGAGTCAAGGAGGTCAGGAATGTGGGAATCCACAAAATTAGAGGGAAAATCAGAGGGTTTTGGGAAAGCTGCAAAAGGCAGGCCTCAGATACAGCAGAACTGTAAGCAGAACTAAAGCAGCAGCCATGAGATTGGTCAGCAGAAAAATTATTTAAACTGTAGAAAAAGCAAGGGCAAATAGAACAATGGCCTGTGTATTAACACTTGTCTGAATAGCTCTCTAAGCTGCAGAAAGTTTATCTAGCAAAATATTAGGAAGGTTAAAGCTTAATAATGGAGCTCTGTGTGTCGTGTTTTAAGGCTTACAAGCAGGTATTGTATTTGAAATAAGCAAGCATTGTTTAACCAAAGGTACCTGTGCTTATGGTGACTGGATAGAACTACTGCCAATGTGCTTTTGCTTTGTGTGATTGGTCAAAAAGCTTATAAAGTGAGTTGTAACATTGAGTTCTTGGTCTGCTGGCTGGGATGTGAGCTGCTGCCATCTTCCCATTGTCATAATCATGTAATGAGACTGATGCTGGAAAATAAACCAGCTCAAGGCACGTTCCACAGCAGCCCCGTCTGTAAATAACCCCCCTGCTGGTGTCAAGGAATTCTCTTCCACCCTAAATAGGACAGTTTTGGGGCTGAACTCTCCCATCACCCTCAACCCTACAGCAATGATTACACCAAGGCTGGGAACAGACATTTCCAAACAAGCCTCCTTCTATTTGCATTCGAAACATTTATTTTGGGAAATACATAATAAACACTATTATTTATACAAAAATGGACTAAATTTTCATAATGCTTATAGCCCCCAAAAGGCCATTTTTAATAGATCTGGATGAAGGGGTTTTTTATTGTATTATTTTCTTTTTTTTTTTCCTTCAAAAAAAAAAAAAAAGTCAGGTTACAAAGGAGAAAGCGGCGTCTTGCTTGGCCCAGCTTGAGATACCAACTAGAGGAAAAAAAAGTTTAAGATGGCATTTGCAGAAGTGCCTCACACAAGAGGTTTTTTCCTCCCCTTTCAGTCTTTTTTTAACACTTGAAATATATTTTTTTTTTCAGTTAATACATTTGTTGTTGTTTTTTGCTAAAATATAGCAAGTCAGCAAGTAGAGAGTTGCTGTTCCCCAACAGCTCTGTGGGGCTGCTGTGGAGGGGGGATGTGAGTGAAGGGGAGAAGGGATTCTCACAATTCACCCCCCTTTGGCTGCTGGGGGGGTGTGTGGGGAGCCCCAGCAAGGGGAGAGCAACCTCCTCCCTCCTCCTGTGCTGAGCCAGGCTCTGTCCCCCGTGGGCTCTGCAGGTGCCTTCCAGTGCTAGAGCATGGGACACGCTGCCACTTCAGTGTGTGCCCCCAAAATGGGTGATTTGCAGGAAGTTTTTTTTCCCTTAGAGACTGGTGGACACCAGAAAGGCAAAGGGGAGCTGGGGAGAGGGGCAGGACTGCAGAGCTTTGCTCCAGGAAACCCTGCTCCTGTGTCACAGTGCTACCTAATGCTTGCAGGGTCTGATTTACACAGAAAGAGAAGGGTCTGGGGGCAGAGCAGGGGGAGCAGCACCCACAAACACCCCCCAGCTCCCCCCACAGCTGCAGGGCTCGGTCAGCACATGCACAGAACCCCTGCACAAGGACCAGCACAACAGGAGCATCTTCCCTGGACACACAGGGGACCCAGGAAATGAAAAGGAATTTACAGCTACCCAAGAGCCTCCTCTGATGTAGGGAAAAGCCCCAGAATCACAAGGGTCACACAGGACAACCCTCTGTCTCCCAGCACTGCTTTGCAGAGACAAAGTTCTACGCTCAGCCCCCTCAGGACAAACACACTCACAGCCTTCAGAGGACAAGGACCCACCCAACTGAGTGACAAATAAATACACAAGTGTTCCCAGGACATCAGCCACAGCTCTGGCCCGAGGGAGAGGGAATGAGAGTCTCTGTGGAGGTTCACAGCCTTGTGCAGGCTGCAGAGACAGACAAGGCAGAGCCTCCCTCCCCTCTCCCACGCTATTGCAAGGTCACAGTCTAAAAGGCACTTCTCCCAAAGCAGGGCGCTCTGCCTGGCCAGGGGTGGTGACAGGCGAGGTGACACCTCAACACTCCCAGTTTATTGCATGTAGACAGGGTACAGGGGCTGGTTTGGGGGCTGGTGGCTCCCAGAGGGCTGCAGGAGGCAAGGATGGCACTGGCTTGCTCTCTTCATACCACCGTACCTCGCTTCCAAAGGCTACATCCACCTGGAGGAGCCCTCGCCTTCCATGGACGGAGAGGAGGGGCTGCAAAGGCTCCCAGGGCGCCCCAGCCCTGCTGGCCCCACAGATCTGCTCCCCTGGTGTGGCTGTGGGGCCACAGCTGGGGGCAAGTGAGAGCCCAGCCTGCACAGAGGGACGGACCCCGGGCCAGGGACGCCGCTCCGGGGGCTGAGCACAAAACTCATGGCACAAAGCAGGGGGAGAGCGGCCACCCCGCTCCATGTCTGGTTATTTGGTCAGTTTACATGGCAGGGGGTCAGGGAGCAGGGCAAGAGGGACAGTGGCAGAGGATTTATATAAAAATAAAGGGGGGAGAGGGGAGAAAGAGCGAGCGTGAGCGAGCGAGGTCCTGGCTGCGGCGAGGGACGGTTACATTTCGTTGGCCACCAGCTCCTTGTCAGCCACGCCGTTGGACAGAGAGCTCTGGCCCTCGTTCAGCCTCTTCACCCTGTAGGCTTCAAAGTGGATGTTGCTGGTAATATCCTTGATGTTCTGCATGTGTGTCCTGCAGGGAAGGGAGATGGAGCAATCACACCAGCCCATGTCACCCCAAACACCCCCAGGCCCAATGTCCCCTCCTGCCTTGCTGGTTAATGCAGGTTAATTCCCTCCTTTAGGGCACAGGAGGGAAGTAAAGGCAATCATTGGCAGCATTATTGGGCAGCAGGAGCTGAAGCCTTCATTTGTGCCTGGGGACACAGACCTGTGGCTGCACAACACCCACCCAGGGAGATCCCCACCCTGCTAGACCTGGGCTGAGGTTTTGTAGCCCCACACAACTCTGCCAGCAGCAGATCACCTGTGCAGAGTTGGCTTTGCAGCCACACTGGGGAGGAGCCCAATGTCCCCTCTCTAGCAGGCCCAGGGGGCTCAGCCTCCCTCTCCCCCACAGCAGGGACACTTCTTTCAGGAGGGACCAGCCTCACCCAGACCCCACAGTGACACCCCAGTGAAGGGTGATGCCTCTGAACTGGGGGTGAGATCTGGCACTGGTGAGGAACCACTAAGGCCAGAAGCTGCTTGCAGGCAAGCTGGAGCCACACTGCCAGCAATCCTGGAGTGTGTCCTGACCCCTCCACTGCCCCTCTCCCCCTGCACTCAGCCCCCAAGGAGTGGGGCCACCCCTTGCAGTGGGCCGGGAGGGAAGGCAGGGATGGAGGGTGAACGGGTGGAGGGAGGGAGCAGCAGAGCAAAGCAGCAGCTGCCTCAAGCTGTGCTGGGCTGTCCCCTTTCCCTGGATGCCACCTGGTGACCAAAGGCTCTGGGGACAGGGCACTGACCTGATGAGGAGGTCCCGCAGGTAGGCGAACTCACAGTGTGTTGTGTTCTCCACTGGCAAGAGAGACAGAAACCATCGGTGAGCCCCCATGGCAGCACCTGGGGCAGCAGCACCTGGGGGCTTCCCTAGGGTGTGGGGGGCTCAGGTGGGCTCTGAAACTCCAGGGTACAAGTGCAGGACTCAGGAGTCCTCTTTGCTGCTGGAAAGCTCAGCCCTGGTGAGGTCTGACAGCACCCACAGCCCTTCCCAGGGTCCCACCAACGAGGAGCTCCCAGCAGCACCCCCAGCACAGCCCCAGAACCCCAGACAAGACAGGGGGAGGGCTGTGGTGAGCTCTCCACTGAAGTTTCATCTGTAGCTCAGCCATGAGCATCCTGCAGAACCCCAGGCACACTGTGAGGGCTGTGCAAGGGCAGGAACTCCTGCTGCCAAGGGCCTCTGCTGGCAGGAGGAGGAGTGCTTGCAATAGGGAAAAATCAAGGGGTGTTGCTCCACCACAACTAGCCTGACAGCTGCTATTTTACCTCTAATTTTACTCAATTTAGAGGAAGAATGCCTTTTTAATTGGTTTTTTTATCCCAAAAATCCTGTACATAGAATAGCAGAATCCTTTATGCTGGAGAAGACCTCTAAGATCATTGAGTCTAACTATTAAACATCAGGCAGAAATGGCAAAACACAACCACAACTACTCTGCAAAGGCTGCCTGTGGCCATGGCTGTGTCCTGGGGGTCTCCCTGTGCAGAAGGCAGATGCCTTCACAAGGGGAAGGTGAGGGTTTAATGAATCCCATTGAACTCAGAATGTTCAGGGATACAGCACAAGAGGGCAGCAGAGCTTCAAAATACACTGATTTTCCTGGCAGCTCTGTTAAACCATCCCTCAACACAGGATTCCTATTAAAAAGACTTGTAAATGAGAGGAACCTGTGAAGTGAAGGGGAGGAAGATGAGAGGGGTGGCACTGGAGATGAGCCAGCTGGCTGCCAGAAACCAGCAACAGGGAAATGTGTGGATGTGCTGGAGCCAGGAGCTTTCATCTAGCCTTTAAACCATGATTGTAAAATGGGGGAGAAAAAAGGGAGATGGAGATGGGAGATAGAAGAGGGAAGAGATCCCACAAGGGCACCAACCAAAGGCATGGTGGAGGGTACAGATGCCAGGGGAAGGTTCTAGCAGGGGCTTGAGACATGGGGATGTCACTGGTGTGCCCTCAAATCCTGCCATCAGGCAATGAGCTGTGCAAGAAGCACAAGGCAGGCCATGAGACCCCCAGGAATGTCCCCTCCAGCACTCAGCAGCCCCCCAAGGCACACAAAGGCCCAGGAATCCAGCACAGGAGCAATGGCCAAGATGTTTCCAGTCCTCAAACATGAGGAAAATTATCCTTTTTTGGAGGGACAGGGAAGCAGCACATCCATTTCAATTTCTACTGCTGGTTTTGGACTTTATTAGGGCAGGGAGGTGGGCTCAGGTACCTTCAATGGTGCCCCACTTGGTCTTCCTCCCAAGGATTCTTCTTCCATTCACCTGGTACTCCTGGTCACTGCCCACCACTGCAAATGGGATCATTTCCTGTGCAAAGAGAAAAACAAGGCTGTGATTTCTTCTGAGAACTGCTCAGGAAACCAAACCAGTGAGCAAAGTCCTACATCCTCCTGTTTCCAGGGGGGTTTCATGGGATGAGCTGGTTTGCCCCTGATGTTCCTGAGCAGTGCTGTCTGCCAGGGCCCACAGGCAGCCCAGGACTGGGTACCAGCATCTCCTGCACATGTGCCCAGCCTAAAACCAGCCCAAACCCAGCCTAGTCCAGTCCCCCATTGGCAGGCACCAGGTACAGCTGAGCAAAGGTATCCCAAAACCTCCCTGGGAATTGCCCCCAGCAACCTGTGGCCAACTCATTTCCTGATCCAAGTTGGTGTCTTTGAACTTCAGAGTCCCTAAAAGCTATTTTTCTTCCACACATTTGTCTAATCCACTTTAATGTGCCAAAAAATTGCTGGCTGATTTCTGCAGTGTGGAATTGCTATCAGCAGGCAGCCTAGAGGTGAAATTCCATCCCAGTGCTGGGAAGGCTGCTGCCCTAGCCAGGGATGGGCAGGCACCTCTGCTCCCTGAGCCTGGGGCAGGGGAAGGGGCCATGGACCCTCTGTGAGGGCACCTGGTGTGGCAGTGTTCACAGGGGTCTGAGGTTGAGGGAAGAGATGAGGATCTGACTCCATGTTTCAGAAGGATTGATTTATTATTTTATGATATATATTATACTAAAACTATACTGAAAGGATTTCATCAGAAGGCTGGCTAAGAACAGCATAGGAAGGAATGATAACAAAAGCAGCTGTCTCAGACTCTCTGTCTGAGCCAGCTGACTGTGATTGGCCATTAATTAGAAACATCCAACATGGGCCAATCAAAAATCTACCTGTTGCATTCCACAGCAGCAGATAATCATTGTTTATATTTTGTTCCTGAGGCCTCTCAGCTTCTCAGGAGGAAAAATCCTAAGGAAAGGATTTTTCATAAAAGATGTCTGTGACACACCTGGCAGGGTGGAGATGGGGATGGAGCATGGACAGGACACCTTCCCCACCCTCCTTCACCCCTGCCCTGAGCTCTGGCAGGATCCCTGCTGCAGGGCAGACCCCATGGACAGGGCACAGCAGCTTTGGGAACACAACAGAGCCTTTGGGAAGGGAACCCCAGGTCATGGCCAGCCTGGAGCTGCAGGTCTGTCCCAGGCACTGACCCGGAATTTCTCGTTCACCAGCCGATCTTCAGAGTCCTCATCAAACTCCTTCTGGGGGTACACATCGATGCCATTGGCCAGGAGATCAGCCATTATCTAGGAGGGAAGAGCACAGGCATGGGTGAAGGACAGGCAGGCACAGGAGATGCTCCCAAAAGGGTCTCTGAGTGATGCCCACCAGTCCCAGCAGCAGCATCTCCCTCTCCATCCTAAACACAGCCCCCTTTGGGGACAGAGATTTGTGCCACACACCCACCAAGAGCCTGCCCTCCAACCTCTGCAAGAACCTGGTGCCAAAGACACGGCTCAGGCAGAGAGGGAGATGAAGTTACATGCTGGATGTTGTTTGGGGATTGGAAAAGACAAACAAGACAAGCCAAGCTGCCTAAGCAAAGGGGAACAGCTGCCAGGCTTGTAACACAAAGGTGAAAAGCTGCTCTCTGCTGTTTGTTTACACTCCTTGGAAATGGAACTTGATCTGGAGGGACAAGGACACAGCTTGGAAGGGCAGACTCTAAGAACTTTGCCTCTGTGCAAGGCCAAGAGATGCTGGAATCTGATTCCTGGGTGGAGGCTCAGCTCACAGGGAGTTTGAAGGATCAACCTTCTCCTACAATGCTGCAAACCCCAACCCAGGCTGGCAGCAGCTCCCACCACTTCCTATGGCAATAGCTCCACCCCAGTCCTACAGTGCAGGCTGGCAGAGGAGAGGATCCAGCCCAGGGGATGCCCCCAGCCAAGCCTCCCACCCTCACCAAACCCCCACACTGAGTTTAGGGCAACAACCCAACAAAGCCAACTCCAGGGAGCACATTCCACTCCCTCAGCACAGCACTGGCACCAACCTGCAGCCAGGCTGGGGCTTCACATCTCCAAACCCAAAATCTACCACCTCACTGAACCAGGCTACACCCCAGAGGCACACAGGGCTCTGCTTTTGGAAGCACACTGGAATGAATGAGTGGAAAAGGTCCCAGCCTGTGCCCAGCTGGCCTGATTTCCTGTCCTCTCATCTGCTGGGAGCAAACACACCATGTGGTGACATGCTCTCCCTCCATCTGAAAGGATTTGGGAGGTCTGGTTATAATCAGGAAGCAATCAGAGAGAGGGTGAGCTCGTCCTGTGCTGAGCCAGTGCAGAGCAGCAGAGCCAGGCACTGTCCTCATGGTATCAGCAGCCAAGGGTGCCCAGGTGACATCTGAGGTCCCAGACTGACTTTGTAGTGCCAGAGCCAGCCAGTCACCTACAGACACAGGGATGTGTGCACTGGTGACCTCTGAATGGAGCCAGCAGCCTGCAGAAGCCACCCCAGAGAGCAGATGTGGCACCATGGACTCACCCCTCTGTGTCCCCTCACCTGCCCCTTGCAGAGCTCTGTGCAAACAGCCTGACAAGCCAAGGGAGCCCAGCCTGGGCCACCCCTCAGCTCCATTCCCTGGCAGCCTCTAACCAAGGAAATTGCTTGGAGAGTTTGGAACTGCCCCCAAAACCAGACTGGGTATTTCAGTGTCTGATGCTGCTCATTAAGAACTGGGAAGGAGAGGCTCCCACTGGTGTGGGAAGGTGCAGCTCACCCTCTCCTGCAAGGGGGCATGGAACCACCCCTGGCTAAGCTGTCCATAACCAGAGGAGTGGCCCCTAAACCCACCCTTTTGGCAAGATTCTCTTTCCCTTTACTTCTCCCAGGTCAGACTCATGGATCAAGGAGCTTGGTGGTTTTTACTTGTGCAGGGAATGCTGAGGCCCTCACACCTGCAGCCACATCCACCACCCACAGAAACAGATTTACAATCTCTTACCAAACCCCCAAATGGACCACCTCCACCTCTGAGAGCACAGCCCATGCCTTACTGTGGATTCAGAGAGCCAACCACGGGAATTTCATACCTTGCTTCCCTCCTCACCTCACCCAGCTGAGCTCAGCAAACCCACACGTTTTTACTGGTCCCTGTATCAGTGCACGACACTGCACAGGGAGGCTTTTCCAGCCCCTACGTGCATCAACCTCCCAAAATAACAGAAACCAGCCTGAAAATAACAACAACAACAACAACAAAGGAGGCAGGAGAAGCAAGCCTACAGCTCCAAACTTATCCTGCACTGACAAAGATCCAAGAGAAACACAAGGAAGTGCTTGGAGAGCAGGCCTACCCTGCGGCCACGCGGGATCGCTCCGAGCTGCAGCCGGAGGAATGCGCTGGGCTCGGGGCCAGGCCCTGCCTGCACAGCCCTGCCAGGAGAGCCACGAGGGGGGCAAGGGGCACCAGGGGATGGGCCAGCCCAGAGGGGAGCCCAGGGAAGGGGCAGCAGCCCCTTACCCGCTGTTTGAAGTAGTCCCTCTCCTCCAGCGTCAGCGTGTCGGCTTTGGCGATCACCGGCACGATGTTGACCACTTTGCTCAGGCGCTTCATGAACTCGATGTCCAACGGCCGCAGCCTGGAAAACAGCAGGAAAAAAGGGATTTGAAAACAGCAGGAAAAAGGGGATTTGCACTTCTGGAAAACGGCAGGAAAAAGGGGATTTGCTGCTGCAATCCCCTGGCAGGGAGAGGCATTCAAAGAGCAGACAGAGAGGGAATCGTTTCCTTTCAGATAGGACGAGTAAAGAGGGTTTGAAAGCACTTTAAACATTTCCTTTTCAAAGCTGCCGCTATCGGCTGTGAGCCCTCACAAAGCCCCGTGAAGTGGCAGAGGGCTTTTATCTCTGCAGGGCCACAGAGGACTGCAGGAACTTGCCCACAGCTCCTGGTGTCCTTGGTGGGGCTCGGATGAGAGCAGGGCACTGCAAATCAAATCCTAACCTGCTCCAGCTCTGTCCAAGCTGTCACCAACCATCCAGGGACAGCACAATGTGGAAATGGCCACAGGTGAGACCATCCCTGCTCACATTCCCCCTGCGTTGAGCACCAGTTGCGTGGGACAACTTACTGAGAGTATTTCTACATATCTCAATTAATATCTGCCTCATCATTTGCTCCCAGAGTTTTTGGAAGCACCTGTTACACTGGTGGTACAAAAGCAATAAAATGTAAATTAATATTTTGCAAAATATTTATGTTGTTCAAAGTGATATATCCAGATATATATTTTTTTATCCAGAAAACGATGCTGAAGTTTTATCATATGCCTGCACAGGATTTTGATGTAGGGAGCCTTTAAGTTCTCCATCAATGTCACACAACAATCTGTGATTCATATTGGTCTCTAGATTTCTTTCAAAGGGTCATACAGAAAGGTTGTAAGAAAGGGTTTACTTTAAGCAAACCCTAAAGTCTGTGGTTATGCACAAGCTGGGAGTGCCTCTCACATTCATCAGCTGGGATTAAAAAAAGTTCTGGACATTCTCCAGGGGCTCACAGAAGAGATGCTGCTTGTTCCAGAGGGCAGAAATGTCAGAAAATCTCTACAACAAAAGTCTCAGAGGAAAGCTGCAGGGATTGCATAACCCCAGTGATCAGTGCCTTGGGAAATCCCTCCCTGCTGACAGCTCCACTTCCACATCAAGGCTGCAGACAGCAATGAGGGCACCTGGCCATCATCCCCTGAAGGTGTTTGAACTGCTGGGGGTCCCAGACCAGGAGAAAACTCTCCTTGGGACACCTCCAGGTGCTGCAGGTCTCCCTTGGTGGCTCTGAAGGAGATGGGGACATGCAGCACAGTTGAGTAGGTGCTGCCTTGAAAAGGAAACCTGGAGGCCCCAGGGTCAAGGATCACCTTTGAAATGAGCCCTCACTGAAGGGCCAAGAGATCACCCACTGCCAAACCCCTCCATGGTCTCCCTGTGGCCCACAAAGGGCTCAGAGACCCCTGCAGACCCAGGCACAGGAGTGCAGAGGGGAAGGGACTGATCCTGCCCCTCAGCAGCCACCAGGCAGTGTCCCCATCCCACAGGGACACCTCTGCCTGGCTCCATTCAGCCCCTGAGACCCACTCAGCTCCAGCTGACTGAAAACAGCAGCTCAGGGGTGCCCCAGAGCAGCCAGCAGTGGTGACCCAGCTGAACCCTGCCCTGGTCATCCCCTCTCCCAGGGATGGAGCCAGGTGGATTCTGTCCTCACACACCAACACACACAGCCCTGAGCACATCATTAGCACAGGGACAAACGAGGTCCTAACACAAACACAGGGTCACAGATCACCCTGGGCCCCAGCAAAGAGAGATTTTGGCTATTAAAGGGAAAAAGGAATAGAAAAACCCACAAGGAACCCCCCATGGACACATCTAAGCTGACTTGCTGCTGGCAAACATTGTTTGGAGCTCTGCATAATGTATTTCCCAGACCTCCAAGGAAGTAATGCAGCAATGCTCCTTCCCCAGCAGAATTCTTTCCCCTCCTCTCTCTTTGCTATTTTCCAAACAATTTTTCTCCTCTAAAAGCTTCTTCCCCACTGAGCCTGTGTTCCTGCCTCTTTCATCAGCTTTTCCTTTAAAGACCAAGATGCATACAGAGCATGAATCCACAATCAGGCAGACATTAGAGTTTTCAGCAAAATCTACATGTTAAAGGCTCAGTTCCATCCCTCAGATCCCTCACACATCTGGAGGATGCTGAGGATGCCACAGTGCCTGCCCACACCCCTGCTGTGTCCAGCAGCATCCCCCAGGCACAGTGACCTTGTCCATCTGCACCCAGGCACCTCTGACAAAACTTTCTGCTCCCAAAACTCTGTTTTTAGGGTTTTCTGCAAGTTTCTAGATATCCTATCAACTCCTGCTAGGTAGGTAGCTCCCCAAAACTTTAATTATGTAAAAGGAAGTGAAGCTTTTCACCAAGAACAATGCCTGCCTGCAGCTACACATCACATTCATGTGAAGACACCATGGATTAAGGTGGTGACAAGTGCTGTTTGCTCCAAGCACATCACAGAAGAGAACAGAAGGCTCAAAAAAAAAAACCCCAAATCTGTTTTCTTCCCCTTCTCCAAATGGTCTCTGATATTATTAACTTACAACAAACACATTTTGGGCTTTGCTGGGAGGGGTGGAGGAGCTCAAAGGGCAGTGGGTGGGCTGGAGCAGGAGGTGCAGTGTTGGGGAAGATGAAACAGGAAGCCTTATCAATATGATTGCCTGGCAAAAGATTTTGAGAACATAGAAACTATAAGTGAGACTGAAATGAAAGCAAGCTTTGAGATACCTTAGTTACTGAACAACTGGCAAACAATGGTGTGGCCAGCTGAAGGTGATCCCCTTTTGATGGAACAACACCCTCTGCTTGCAGACAGGCCCAAGGGTCAGAGCAGACCCTGCCAGCTTGGCAGAAGGGGCCCAAAGAGGAGTTTTTAGGGTTTAAAATGTAACACAGTATGGTGATGTAGTGATTCTTATAGGCTGTATGTAAATGCTATAGGATTTGTATATTGTACTAGATTGGTTAGTGAGAATCAGAATATTCAACACAGAAGAAGATTTATGGTATTGTAATGGGAACCTCACTCTCTTGCCTTTCACTCTCTTACCTTTTTTACTCTCCCCCTCTCTTCTCTCATTCCTGCTCTGAGCTGTGTTTGGCAGCTCCCAGCAGGGCCCTGCACCCAGGCCCTTTGCAATGAACCCCAAGTTCCAGTCCTGGCTGCAGAGATCTCTGGTCTCTGTCCATCCCAACCATCCCACCCACCCCCTGATGCTCTGACAGTGCAGCATGGGCTCAAACCACTCCAGGTGCTGGTTGTTCCTCCTGCTGTGGGCTTGGAGGAGGCTGTGAGCTGGGCACACCTTGCCAGGGCTGGGCACACACTGTGGTGCCCAGGACACACATTTTTATTTCTGCCACTGTGCACAGACAGGATCTAAGCACAGGCTCATTCCTGCTGCTTCCCCTGAAATGCTGTTACAGGAATCAAAATCCACAGTGAGCTGTGAAGTTATTTCCTTTTGGTTGCGCCCCAGACCAAACTAACAGCAGGAATTTGAGCTGTGTGTTAAGCAAACACCAGTGAGGACCCAGCAGCTGCCCAGCCCAATCACCTGCTCCAGGGAGCTGCTGGGCACCTGAGAGGGGCAGCCAGAGGGGAAAGAGGGAGTGGGTGGCAGTTCCTGAGCCACCAGCCCTGACAGAGGTGCTGATGGGGCCAGGCAGAGTTCCAGAGCCACTCCTGAGCTGAACTGAGCTTTGCAGGGGTCACAGCAGGGATATTTATTGGCTGGCAGGGCCCAGCCTGTGCAGCTGCAGCTGGAAGCCCCCGGCAGCACCATCCTCAGCCTTCATGGGTACATGGGAGTGTTACAGGCTGTGTGTGAACTGCATGGGCTGCAAAGCCTGTCCTGAGCTCCCTTGTGAGCTCCCTCATGCAGCAGAAACTTCTCTGCTGATTAACCCTGGAGCTGCATGGATGTGAGGGCCAGACTGAAACTGAGCCAAGCAATCCTCTGCTCCTGCCTCCAGATCTCTGCACCAACTTTGTTGTTTTTTTTTTTTTTATCTCTCACTCCTTTTTATCTAGCAAAAAGCAAGCTCTCACCCAGTGCCCTGGCAGGCTTCACCCAGCTGCACAGGGAGTTCTGTGCCATTCCCAGCCATGCCAAGGACCTCGATGCCCTTCCCATACCCTGCTGCAAGTGACCATGGACCTGCTGCCTCAGCCAGGGCACAAACCTGCACCCAGCTGTGTGTGACAACCCCAGGACAAGGCTCCCCCACAGGATCCTCTGCTACAGCACTGTCACAGCAGCTCCACCCTGCAGGAGAGGAGGCCACATCACCCTTTGCTGGGGAAAGCCTGTCCACAATGATGAAAAACATAATTTGGACTTCACAAGAGAGCAGAGAGGAACCCCAATTCCTGCTTGAGCTCTCAGAGAAGCAAAATTTCCCATCCCAGTGGGGTTTGTCCCTCAGGTGGCAGGAGGGGACGGGTGAGCCAGTGACAGTGGGGACAGCCCCAGCCAGGCTCTCAGCCTGCAGGGAAAGAGGATCAGCACAGGGCTCAGCAACAACAGCCCCCAACTGCTGGGCTCACTCAGATATTGGAAACACATGTTCACTGGAGAGAAGGAAAAAAAGCAGCTGAAAATCCACACAATTGCTGTTGGCCGGCGGGTGAGAGAAACCAGAGCGCAGCTGGAGAGGCTCCACCAGGGGACACAGAGTGGGGCTCCACATCCCTGCCTGCACTGCCAGGCACCCAGCACACCCCCCCTCTGAGCATCAGACCTGCTCTTTAAGAGTTAAACAGCCAGAGGGGTGAGGAAACGCTGGAGCACAGCTAAAGCTGCAAGTCAGACCTGCTGAGGCAGGGGCTGCAGATCTGGGCTGAGATTAGTGGGACCAACATGTTAGACTGGCCTAAAAATGTCTTTTCCCTTTGAAAGCTTCTCTGTTTTATTGTATTCAACCATAAATGTTTCATCAGCCCCTCTGCTCCTGATCAGTTACACAAGAGGGGCATTTCTGGCCCATGCAGGCATTTTATTCCAGTGAAGGATGCATTTTTGGTCTACCCACTGACAGAAGCAAAACAAAGTCTTTTCTATTGGAATAAATCTTCACATGGGGAAGTGGAAAAGGCTGACATTAATGCAGTGCTGGAGGCTTAAGTTTACTTTTGAAAACAGACCCAAAAACATCCCCAATGCAGACAGAGCCAGAAGTGGAAGGAATTGACACAAATCAAAAGGAAACTTAGGTCTCGTTTTCTGTTGTGATACTTTAAGTCACATTTTTCAAGACATTTTAAGTGCCCCAGATTTTCAGGGTGGGCTGTGTGCCTAGGAGGGGGGAAAAAAAGAAAATAGAAAAGGAAAAAAAAAATAGAGCAAGATCTGGGCCTTTTGATGTTGTCACTTGAGAAGTGCCAGAGCCAGGAGAACTCTGGGCTGAATAAACAGCATCCCTCTTGCAGACTAGTCAAACAACCTAGAAAATACCCTTATGGGGTGAGGGTGTTCACTGCCTTGGAAGCACAAGGAAAACTGGATTCTCCCTTTACAAAGAAAAAAAAAATTAATGTTCTGCTTGCAAAAGTAGCCTCTCCATCCAATTTGAGACCTGGTTCCATCCTTGGTTGAGCAAGCAAAGTGACCAGAGCAAAGACAGCAGCTCCCAGGAGCTCAGAGAGGATGGCCCTTCATGGCCCTTCAGAAGAGGAAACACCTCATTTCTCTGGGGTACAGCAGCTCTGCTGTGTTATTGCAAGGCCTCCTGAGGGTGGCTTCAAGCTGTCCTGGAGCTCCTCAAACCCCAAAACCCATGGGAGGATCCTGGGCAGAAGTGCCCTGAGGGCTGAGGGGAGCAGGGACAGCAGGGTACGTACGAGTGGCCCGTGGCTGGGATGAAATAAATACAGCAGTGCACCCTCGTGTCAGGGATCTGCTTCTTCCTGTTGATGTTGATCTCCTCCTGCAGGTACTTCTCATACTGGTCATTGATGAACTTCATGATGGGCTGCCAGCTGCAGAGAGAGGGCAACACAGGGTGGTGTGAGGGACCTGGACCACTCACTCTGGGATGTTCAGCACCTCTTAAATCACAAACCTCAGGTGTTCACTCCTTAGCAGCTCCACACACTGCTGCAGGAGGGGATTTACTGGCTGCTTTAGACAAGCAAGTGCCTAAAACTTGCTCCCTTCTCTCCTCCTAGACCTGGCTGTGGAGCAGCACAGCCCTGGCTCCTTGCAGGGGGCCACACCACAGGAGCAAGAGCAGAATCAAAGCCCACAAGCCCAGCCCAGCTGGTGGTGGGGACAAGGTCAGAGCCAGACACTGTGCCAGGGATGCCAGGCAGAGTTCAGCCTCCAGAGCCACATGAGCAGGGTCTGGGGACTGGCCCTGCTGGCACACAGCTGCTCCCAGGCACAAACAAAGGTTGTCTCATGCCTGGAACAGCAGGATGTTTGTGGCTCTCACGGGGAGCATGGCACTGCTCTGCCACCACAACAACCTCCCTCCTGCTGCCCACGGAGCAGGGGGGCACAGCACCAGGCTCCAGCCCTGGGCACGGGCTCAGGGGGTGCTGGGGGTCCCCTGGCCTCCCCCTGACCCAGGGCAGAGGGGCAGCTCACCAGTTCTCGTTGTTGATGTGGTCCCCAAAGCCCGGCGTGTCGATGACCGTCAGCTTCATGCGCACTCCCTTCTCCTCAATCTCTGCAAGAGAGCAAAGCTGCTGTGTGAGGGCAGTGCTGATGGGTTCTCTGGCCAAACCCACCCTCCCAAAATCAGCGCAGGGCTGGAGCTTGCTCCCAGGGGAGAAATGCACCTTCACAGCTCCTCAGAGGCACAAATCAGCCATCCAAAGGGATCCAGCCCCATATCCACCCTGAAATGCCACTGCCACAGCCCCTTCCAACACAATTAACTCAGTGCTGATGAATAAATAAAAACCAGATGTTTTCTCAGCCCTGCAAGCATCTATGGATGGCAAAACCCCATTTAGAAAGATAAGAGTGGAGGTTTATGGAGGTTCAAAACTCTGTGAATCCCCAGAGACACAAGGCAGAGCAGGACCTAAAGCCAAAGCAGCAGGTGGGACCTGCAGGGCCTCACCATGAGTGATGGATTTGATTTCAATGGTCTTGGGGATCCTCTCCTCAGCAGTTGGCTGTACAGATTTCCGGCTGATCTTGGATTTGAAGAGAGTGTTGATTAACGTGGATTTCCCCAAGCCACTCTGACCTGGAAGAGAGCAGGATAACCCAGAGTCAGCACTCCCTGCTCTGGCAGGGGCCAGGGGATGGGGCTGCTGACAGACCCACCCTGCACCAGATGGGATGGAGGGAAGGAGGGAGGGATGAGGAGCAGCTGCTCCCCTGCAGCTCCCCCAGGCCAAGGAGCTCCAGGCCAGCCCAGCCAGGAGGATGCTGCAGGTAGCAAAGCCCCTTCCTGGCTCCAAAGCAGCAAACCAAGAGCTGGTTCCCTGCATCCAGGCAAAACCCCAGCAACCCCAAGGACAGGCAGACAGTGCTGGGGATGTTTGAAAGGCTGTGGTGATGCTGAGCAGGGCACGGGGACCAGAGAACCCCAGGAAAACCATCTCAAGTGTGCCTTTACTCTCCTGCAGTCTGCTCTGCCCAGTTCCACAGGGAGGGCTGTGGAGCAGCTTGGCAAGCCTTTATCTGGACAGGACTAACAGCAGCAACAATCCTGCAAACCTCAGGCCTGCTGCATCTGCTGCTGCTTCCCTGACAGACTGCTGCAATCACCCAGCTGGCTGCACAGACACAGGTCCATGCCAGGAGCTTCTCTGAATCCCACAAACAACAGCCCAAGAAGCACATGAAATTCCACAACTTTAGAAAAACAGCTTTTAGAAAAGCATTTTCATGCTTTATATCCCAGAGCTGACGCTGACCTGTGTGGAAAGGACAGCAGCAGCTCCTGACTCTCCAGGAAAAGCTGTCCCATGAGCTTGGAGAACAATTTTTCCAGAGTGCAGAAAACAGAATTAACTCTTCAAAACCCAGGGAGCAGAAAAAAATTAACTCCTCAAAAGCCAGGGCCCCCTGCAAACACTGCAGAGATCTTGCACACACCACGGGGACCCAATGGCCCCATTCTGCCAAGATGTTACAGCCTACTATCATGGCATTGCCACCAGCATGTCCCTTGTCCCACAGAGTGTCCCTGAGCAGAGTCAGCAAGGGTTTCACCCACATCCTTCAGGGTCTTGGACCATCCAGGCTGCCAAAGTCAATGGTAGGACCAACCAGCATCACCTCCTGGCATCACCTCACTCCCTGATCAAACAGCAATTTTACAGCTGAGTTTGCAACATCACCAATGGCTGCAATCCAGCACATAAAAACTCCCTTTGACTGTCACTGTCACTGCTGGGCAGTAAGAAACACATGGCCCAGGCTGGGGGAAGTGCTCCCAGTCCTCTGCTGCCTAAAACCACAGGGCAAAGCACTAACAGGCCTGGAGCTGGGCATGCAGAGCCAAAACAGAGCTCTCACTGCACCACTGCTCACCATTAAATGGGAGAGGGAAAGAGGGGAAGTGACACACTGGGGACAGGTGAAATCAGGGTGACACACTGGGGACAGGTGAAATCAGGGTGACACACTGGGGACAGGTGAAATCAGGGTGACACACTGCCAGAGTGGGTCTCTTTGTGTCTGTCCAAGCAGCTGCAGCTGCACTGCTGGAAAGGGACCAGCAGTGAGAGCCACCAGCAGCCAGGATGTGATGCCCCATTGGCACCACAGGCACAGGGTGACCTCACTGAGCCACACTGGGGTGCAGCTGGGGACCCTAAGGCTGTGACACAGGCAGCTGAGCACAGGGCAGAGCTCCCTTCCATCAGCCCTGGTGTGCAGCCCATTGCCTTTCCCACAACTGGAATCCAGTGGGAAAATCACAGCTGAGCCTGGCCACCTCTGCTCTCCTTCCAGCTGCTTTGCACAGAAAACTGAATGCAAAATTTGTGCTTTGGGGTTGGGATTTTTAAAAGTTCAGACATTCCTCTTCATCTCTGCAACTTCAGAGGACAAGGGACTAAGCTGACCACAGCCTGCAGCCCCCTCTCAGCTCTGGCTGGGATTGTGAAACCCTTTTGAATGGGGACCTTGCTACAGTGGGCTTTTCACAAAGCCCCATCACAGGGACACAGTGAGGAGTGACCACAATGGCAGTGATGCTCAGTCCCCAACTGCCTCCTGTATAGCAGAGATTGGATCAATTCCAGCTCAAGGACTCACAGTTTAGGCTGGATGGGTGTGATGGAGCTAAATCCATCCCTAGGAGGCACAGCAGGATGAGGGCTGGCTGCTGCCCTGCCCCGAGGTGCTGCTCTTCCTGCATCTTCTGGGAGGGCCAGAACTCCACTTGTTTATGCTGCCCTGAATTCCCAGCCTGTAAACAGCCAGCCCAGCTCCTGCCAAGGGCAGAACAATGTTTTCCAGGCACGCTGCAGCACAGGCCTCCATACCACACACAGTGCTGCCAAGGCAGAGCTGCTCCTGAACATCCCTCCCCATCTGCACAGCACACTGCTGAGATGCTGAGGCAGCACAGCCTGCTCCTGGAGGGATGGGAGCCTCCTCCAGCAGGAAAATGGGAGTTCAGCACAGGTAATCTCTCTTTCAGGCTCCCAGGACCAGTGCAGTGATTCCTCTGTTTGCAGCAGAGGTATTTCTTAACACACCTCCCAAGAACTGGTTCTGGTTTTTTGGAAGCTTTCTCCACGGCCTCAGGTCAATTGTAGTGCTCTTTTGAGGGTCTGTGCCTTTTAACACAGAAAGTCTAAAATTCCCAGCATGCAGGGTTCTGACAGTCATGCACTGACCAACCTTGCTGTGATTACCCAGCCCAGGGAACCTTCCCTGCAGAGGGAATGAAAGTATCACAAGGGAAAGGCTGAGCACCCACAGAGCTTGCTGAAATCTTTAACAGAATTAGCAAAAACTCTGGATCAGACCCCTCCACAACCCCAGGCAGACCTCCAGGATGTCCATCACACCTGCAGCCTTACACAGCTCCTCCCAAGAGGACAAGGGATGGTAAGGCCCCATCACCACACCATGGTCACTGCCTGGGATTTACTCCCCTCATCCCCCTGCAGCTCCCCTGGCAGACACAGGCAGGGAGAGCTGCCACCTAACCAGCCCAGCCCCAGGGAGCACAAGCTCACACAAGGGCTCCATAGCACCAGGTCAGATATTAAAAGCTGGAAAAGAGCAGAAAAGCCTCATTTCTTTTCCCTTTTTCCCTTGGCTGGTATCCCACAGTGCCTGCCCAGATCTCCAGCATTTTGCAGGTCAGTGGCTGTGCCATCCCTGGTTTTGGGGGTTTGGGAGCTGCAGGAGCACAGACCCTGAAGCTGCAGCCAGAGCAGCAGTGATGCAGCCAGTGTCATTAGCCCAGGAGAGCTAACAAGCAGGAGCTTGTGGGCAGCAGGATTTGGGCACACAACCCTCCAGCCCTCCCTCCTTGCATGTGGACACTCCCTGGGACACCATGCAGGTCCCCAAAGAAGCCAAATGACAGAGCTATGCAAACCCCTCCTGCTGCTCTTTATTTCCATCAGTAAATCACTGCTTTTGGCATTTCTTCCCTGGTACTTGTAGCAGGGCTGCCTGAATACAAAAAAAAAAAAAAATCCCAAACAGGAATTTTACCCAAATTGCTGGAGGTACCAGCAGGGATGAGGGTTCTGGAATAGCAGCAGCAGTGCAGCCCCTTGAGCCCTTAAATCTGCCTCTGACAGCTCAAACCAGGGCAGGACTTCCAGGAGAGCTGTCCAGGGAGCTCTTGTGAGCCCTGACGAGGCTCCTTCCTCCGAAAGCCCCTCGAGGTGCTTCCTCTGCGATGTGCTATGGACAATGCACCCCAAGATGCAGGAGGATGAGGACCACATCACATAGACAGCTTTAACCCCAGCTGACCCCAGGCTAGCTCCTTGAGAGCAAGGTTTGCTGACTGCCAAGGCAGAGCCCCCAGCGCTGCTCCTGAGGAGGCTCCAAAGGGGACAAACATTGTGGTGGCACAATGACAGCACAGGGGGAACAACTCACCCACAACCATGATGTTGAACTCGAAGCCCTGTTTCATGGCTTTCCTCCTCAGCTGCTCCAGGATGGCATCGATGCCCACGTAGCCGAAGTCGGCAGCCGGCTTGTCCGGCCGCGCCGGCGCCGCCTGCCTGGGGCCGGCATCGCGCGCAGCGTCCGTCATGGCGGGAGCGGGGCTGGGAACGGCCTCTGCACCTGGGGGGACACACAGCCTGCTCACACATGCTGCTCCTGCTGCCTCAGCTTCTAGATTTTATAGCTTTTATATTTTTCAGATTCTCTGTTGATTTATTGTGTGGGTCTGGGCTTCATATGAGGGGATGGTGAGCTCTGTGCACAGAGCAGAGAGACAAAACAATTCCTGCTCCAGCTGGGGACCAAGGACAAATGATCCAAATCTCAGGCTCAAGAGCACAAACACTGTGGGCTGGAGAGAGAAAACCAAGAAGGATGGGACTTCATCAGCTAAAGCTGTAATTGGACAATTAACTCCAACATGCAAATGGACCAGAATGCATAACCCCAACCCTAACACTAACCCCATGGCCAGTCATCTGTCGCAGACATCTTTCTTGAAAATCCTTTCCTTAGGATTTTTCCTCCTGAGAAGCTGAGAGGCCTCAGGAACAAAATGTAAACGTTGATTATCTGCTGCTGTAGAAAGCAACAGGTGGGTCTGTGATTGGTCCATGTTGGATGTTTCTAATTAATGGCCAATCACAGCCCAGCTGGCTCAGACACAGATCCCAAGCCACAAACCTTTGTTATCATTCTTTGCTATTCTATTCTTAGCCAGCCTTCTGATCAAATCCTTTCTTTTATTCTTTTAGTATAGTTTCAATGTAATATATATGACAAAATAATAAATCAAGCCTTCTGAGACACGGAGTCAGATCCTTGTCTCTTCCCTGAACCCCTGTGAACACTGTCACAGTCATCCATTTTGGGTTCATCCGGGGTGTAGTCCTGGCTGGGTCTTGTACTGCCCAAGGTGGATCCATTAAAACCTTCCAATAAATCCCTACTTTATTCTTTAGCTCTGTCTAGCCTCTGTCCTAGGTCAGCCTTCACAAGGAATCACAGGAGCTGCATCCAAAGCAGGAGTAAAGCACATGCAGAGAGTCACGGTACCAGCAGGCTGGGTGGGAGGAGGAGCGTGGGATTTTCCTCCACAATAATTACATTAAATTTGGGAATTTCTTTCTCTGTTTACTGTTTTCACTTGATCCCTGCCCACTCCACCAAAGCTGGCACAGCAAAGGGATGCTGCTGTGGGGGTGTGAGCAGGACCCAGCACCCAGAAAATCCTCAGTCCATGTCTGGGAGTGACAAATGCTTTTTACCCTGTGCCCAGGCAATGCTGTTAAAGTCTGGCAGACCTACACATCCCACTCCTCCACAGCCCTGTGCACACTGCTGCTGTGACCAGCTCAGCCACGTTCTGGGGGAGCTGGCTGGCTCTGCAGACACAGGCAGACCTTGGCATGCACTGCCACGTGCCCTCCTCGAGCTGCAGCTGACGCAGATCAGAGCCTGCCGGCCCTGGCCTGTGGAAAACCCAACACATTTGCATCAAGACAAGCTGTGCCAGACAACACCCACACAGCCACGGAGCTCCTGTGCTCTCGCTCTCATTCTGTCCATATCTGCTCAGAAAGCCAAAGCCTTCAGCTTCCCTCTGAGACAGGCTGCCTGTCTCCTCTACAAGATGCTCCAGCCTAACAAAGTCCTTCAGGAGAAGCAAATTTAACACTACTGCCTCAGCCAACAGCTTTTTAAGAAAAAACAGGGGATTATCTATTCCTTGGCAGGAGCATTGGCTGCTGGGAAGGACAAAGCGCCCCATTTCCCCCGGGTGATGTGGCCTTGTCCCCTGCCAGCCCCAGCTGCTCTGCATCACTCACAGCAAATATCCCAAAGGCAGAGTGAGCACAAGATCAGCCCAGTCCCCTGCAAGCTCCTGGAGGCATCAGCCCCATGCAGGCACAGAGAGGGAGGTTTTTAGGAAAACACACTTCTAAGAGCCCTCCCCACCCCAGGCTGCTGCTGCTCACTGCCTGAGTCCTGCAGCCACCAGCCTAAATGAACATTATGTTGTTGCTCAATGTTTTGCAATGATTATTTATTATTCTTTAATCATTTATTATTATGAATGAAAACATTATTATTTGCAAAGTCCTCACCCCTCCAGACAGCAATACAGCTCTCAGCTCATCTCACACCATGTATTCCTGGCCTTTGATGATGTGCTGCCTGCTTTTCTCTCCCTCCCTCTCTCTGTAGGAGAGTGGCTGGGCCAAAGGGGCTCCTCCAAACACAAGCCCATCATCCCTTTTCCTCTGGCCATCTCAGACTGGACCCTGCTGGGGTCTGTGAGGTGGAACCACACTCTTCCTGCAAGCACAGCACACTTCCACATGCTTAATATAGGCCAAGCAGAAAAAAAAAAGAAAGAAAAAACAAACCTAGAAATAATCCCAAAGACTGTTGGGTCACTTTGAACACTTTTTTCCAACCCTCAGTCCCAGCTGAGCATTACTCACAGAGCTTCTAGACAGCAAAAATGCTGTCTCTGAGAGGCATGGGAGCGTCCCAATCCTCCTGGGAACCCTGCACAGCTGGAACTGCACTGCCATGGGAGCAGGAACTCTGCACAGCTGGAGCTGCACTGCCATGGGAGCAGGAACCCTGCACAGCTGGAACTGCACTGCCATGGGAGCAGGAATCCTGCACAGCTGGAGCTGCACTGCCATGGGAGCAGGAACCCTGCACAGCTGGAACTGCACTGCCATGGGAGCAGGAACCCTGCACAGCTGGAGCTGCACTGCCATGGGAGCAGAAATCCTGCACAGCTGGAACTGCACTGCCACACTGCCCCTCACAAAGTCACCCAGCCCAGTGTGCCCAAGACCTCACCACAAATCACAAATTAGCCCCATTCCAAAATGGCAAGGCCAAAAGTAGAAAAAAAAAAAAAAATCCCTGCAAAACATTAAAAATAACCCCAACAAAATGACAAGTTAATCATGTGGAAAATATGCTGCCACCAGCAGCAACACTGGGTTATGCAATGGGTTCAACTCCTCCAGGCACCACTTGTGTGCACAGGACAGCCCCAAGGATGGGACAGCAAACTGGGACATTGGGCAGGTAAGGTGCAGAGAAACTAAGAAATTAAATAGAGCAGAAAACCACCCTCCAGTTGATAAAAGCCAGGAGCATCTCCAGCACCTCAAGGAGCTGTTGGTAGCATGCAGAGGGGCTGACCTGTCCCTGGCAGGGGCATGTGCAGGAAAACTGTCCCCAGATCAGGGAGCAGACACTCCTCACCAAACTGCCCTCAGGGGGAAGAGAAGGGCTCAGGGCTCACCAGGCTCCAGCCACACCAAAGGGACAGGAAAAGCAGCACCCCTGGCAGGACAGCCCATGTGCTCCAGCTGGTCTGTGGGGAACTGTGATTTAAAGCACCTGGGTCCTGATTAGGATAAAATACAATATAATCAGTATATTGCAGCTAGGAGTGTCTGCAGGACAGCAGGGATGCAAAGCCACCAACGCCCCAGCAGCACCAACAAACTCCCAAGGGAAATGCCACAACTCAAATGTGCAATTTTTTCTTTTTTTCAGCTTCCCAGAACTGAGATGGTCTTTTCTTAGCAAGAACTCCAGTGTCACACTCAGCTCCAAGGGGTTGTGGCAGCAGAAGGAGGGTGCAGCCACAGCACAGGACCAGTCAGTGGCACACAGGGATCAGTCAATGGCACACAGGGATGCTGTGCTGGGTGGCAGGGAGCATTCCCAGGAGACTTGTCTAAAAAATAAAGGTCTTAAAAATAAATTGGACCTGAGCAGTGGTTGCCTGGGATGCATCGTGGGCACATCCTGGATTTGTGTGACCTGCTGTGCTCTGACGGGAGAATGTCAAATCTTTGGTGCTGTCAGAGCCAGCGTCACCAGACTGACCCTTCTGGAGCACGGCAAGGAGGGATGGGTTAACAAACACCCCATTACTGTCTGGAGTCCCTGGCAAGAGCAGGACCTGACCTCACATGATTCCCCACTGTCACCTTAACCCAACTGTTGTCCCTCACACAAGGGGCCATCACTTCTCTGATGGGGCAGAGAGCTCAGAGCCTGCAGCTCTCTCCCACTAAAGTGTTCCTGGACAAACATCAAGCACATGGCAACAAGTGCTTGTGCCCTATTTAGACCTTCCCTGCCAGGGAAACCCTGTCCAGGTGGGCTCAGGAGATGTGGAGATGGCCAGGGCAGCGCTGCACCAAGCAGGGACAGAGCTCCAGCTCGGGCACGGCTGACTCAGGACAGCTGCTCCAAAGTTGATTTTGCCAAAGGCTCGGGGCTGTTGCTCTGTAATTGATGCATGTCAGACACGAGCCAAAGGCAACATCTGTGAAGCAGCAGATGAAAGCCACCCCGCGGGGAGGGAAGCCCCTGGGAGCCCCCCAGGGACCCTCCTGCTCCTCCAGCCAGCTGGATGCTGTGTGCTGTGGGATGGGCTTGGCCAGGGGCTGCTGGAGCTGCTGTGCTGGTGCCACGAGGCTGCCACAGCCCAGGACACTGCAGGCAGGGCAGGCAAGGACAGCCATGGGCTGCCCCAAAACCCCAGAGCCAGGGGCTGCTAATCCTCCCTGAGGGTCTGGGACAGGGATCTGCAGGAGACTGGGCTGCACTGCAGACACACAAGGGTTAAAGCACCCTCAAAGAGGCTGAACTGGGAATGCCTCACCAACCCCAGGTCCTGGGTGAACCCAGCAGCTCCATGCTGTGCTGGTGAGCTGGGAGAGCAGAGCTGGTCACAGACCTGGTGCTCAGTGGCTGCACAGAGGAACCAGAGAGAAGCCAGGAGGCTGCACCTCTGCCATGGCCTCCCATCAACACATCCAAACCACCTCACTCTCTAGGGATGCACACACAATCAATGGCTAAATGGCAACGTGTGTGTGGGGAGTAAATCCAGGACACACCCTTTGGATGCTGGAACACCAAGCACTGGCCACCTCTCAATGATGCTGCAACCAGTTCTGCACAGCTACAAGCACCCAGAAGAGCAGGACACTGTGGATAACTTCCCTTCATCCAAGAGAAGCTGGAAATACCATGGGCTTCCAGACTTGTGGGATGGGTTCGTGCAAACAAAGAGCAGTGAACAGTGGTGTAACAAGGTGTGAAAGCACAGCCTACCAAGCTGAGTATCCACAGTGTTTTCCAGGAGAAGTGTGAATCACCCTAATCTTTCTTGGAGAGAAAGATTAAGGTGATTCACACCAGTGGGGTGTCACAGAGACATCTGGAGCTCCAAAGAGAGAATCTCCAGCTCCTGGTTAAGAACAGCTGGCTGTGGGGACTGCAGCACGTGCGGCCTCCAGGGCCTCTCCCCTTGGCACACTGAGCCAGTGACCACAGGCTGTGGAAACGGATCCAGCCTGCGGAGGAGGTGGCAGAGACACAGCTCTCCCTTCCTGGGGGATGGAGGAGTCTCAGCAAAGCCAGGACTGGATGTAATCCCAGCATGGCCCAGGCACTGCTGGTGTTTTTCAGCTGCCACAGGATCCCCTGGTGCTGAAGGTCCCTGCTGGATGTGTGGGTGCCAGGGAATGTGAGGCACAGCTCCCTCCAAAGCAGAGGTGGCTCAGCCTGGCACAAAGAGCCAGTGCCACAGACCCCTGCAGCACCAAACTGTACCTAATTAATAATAATTCCTATTATTCAGCTGCAATCACCAGCACCTGGCTGGCATTGCCAGACCCAAGCTGAGTCTGTCCCTTGCATCCCTGAGAATTGGGCTGCAGTTTCAGGCTGGCCACCAGCCCAGGCCCACCTACCAACCAGTTATGCTTCTTTCTCAGCTTGCATTTTCACCTGGGTGCCAACAAACACCACTCAGAAACAGCACAGTGTGCTTAACTCCTCCTCATTAACCAAACCTACCCAAGAGCTGTCAGAGAGGTGGCCAGGTGCCTCCTGAGCACGCAGGATGCTCCAGGCTTGAAGACTTTTATTCATGTGGGGAATAAACCTGTTTCAGAGTTTTTAAAAGTTTTTAAAAGGAGGCAGTGGTTCTTGCTGTGGTGTGAGGGCTTCCACAGGCGACCAGCCCTGAGCCACAAGTCAGGGGCACACACATCACACGCGGGTCGAGCTGTGCCCTCCAGCCACGTGCGCTTCCGTCCTTGCTCACTGTGTGCTTCCCCTCCTGCTCCGGAAACTCAGCAGTCCCCTGCCCTCTGCAGCTCAACCCTCCTGGCTCTTTTATTTACAAGAGATGGGTGCTCCCCATCACTGCTTCCCTTCCTATCTCAAACCCCCCAGCTGCTGCAGGCTCTGCTCAGCATTTCTGGGCTGGGATGCAGGAGCTCATTCCAGGGGTTGAAGCTCCACAAGTTCAAACTGCTGCCCCTGGCTCCTGGATGTGGGGTGAGGCTGACCAGCAGGCTGACCACCGCCCTGCCCTGCTTGGACACATGCGCTCACCATCACTGCTTCCCTTCCCATCTTAAAGCCCCTGGCTGCTGCAGGTTTCTGGGCTGGGATGCAGGAGCCCATCCCAGGGGTCGAAGCTCCACAAGCTCGAACTGCTGCCCCTGGCTCCTGGATGTGGGGTGAGGCTGACCACCAGGCTGACCACTGCCCTGCCCGGGTTGGACACGTGTGCAGCACAACCCACAGTCTGACATTCTCATTCTTCCAACCACGTGAGACAGCAGCTCTAAACCACTTTAAAAACCTGTAAAGAGTTGTTAGGTTGTTTTCCTCCACGTTTAAAAAGGAGGAGATTATCATGAACAACCCCAAGTCTCAGCTTGGGCGTGCAGAGATCTCTGGCCATGCTGCCCCACAGATCACCCTCTGTAAGGAGCTTCTTCTCCTGGGGCTGGAGCAAGGCTGACCCCAGAGCAGCCCTCCCTCACTGGGAGCACCCCATTGAGAGGAACCTTCCTGCACTCAGATCTCAGCAGAAGCTGCTCCATCAACAGGCCCCATGTAGCCCACTCAAGTGGCCAGCACAGCCCTTGCTCCCTGAAGACAGGCTCAGGGTGCCTGTGCCCAGAAGGGTCCAAAAACACCCACAAAACTGATTCCATGAGGATGGGATCCACTCACTCCCACCCCTGTCCACCCAGCCTGGACAATGGTACTGAGCCCAGGAGGGACACGGGTACCCTCCCCAGCCCGCAGCCAAGGGACAGCACCCTTCACTCCTATCACCAGTGCTCTACAGAGCTCTGTGCTGTGTAAACAAAGAGCCAGGCAGCGATCCCCAAACTCAGCTTGTCCAGACAGCGCTGCAGAAGGAATGAGCGGGGCCAAGCCCCAGGAATGGGCACCGGGCACGGCCGAGTGTGCCCAGTGTGCCCCGAGCCCCCGGGCTGCACTCGGGACTGATGCCCCCGGCCCACGAGGCACCGACCGCAGCCACGGCAGAAAAAGGAGCAAACCAGAGGGATTCACATCTCGGGGCTGCAGCTCAGTTTTTTTTATTCCCCTTTTTAATTTTTTTTCCCGCTCGGTTTTGTTCTTTGACGGGCAGGGTAGAATGGATTTTTATTTAATTTCTTTGTTTGTTTCTGTTGTTGTCTTTCTTTACCAAAGGCAGCTGCGCCCCAGACGCCCCGCGAGCCCTTCAGCGGGGGCAGCAGCCGGAGCAGGGCAGGGGACAAGGGGGACCCCTCAGGGGCAGGGCAGGGGACCAGGGGGTGCCCTCAGGGGCAGGGCAGGGGACCAGGGGGTGCCCTCCAGGCAGGGCAGGGTTTGATTTATTGATCTGCAGGGCTCCCGGACAATGCCGGCAGCGCGGCCAGGCGGTGCCGAGCCGCGGCCTCTCCGGAGGGGCACGGCGGCGCCTGAAGGGGCCGAGGCCCGAGCCCCCCGCAGCACCCGCTGCCCTCACCCCGGGCATGCCCTGCCCCGGCCGGGAACCCCCACACTGCCCGCCGAGAGAACTGCGGCACTCACCCCCTGCTCTCTCAAGCCCTTTCCCCGGGATAATTTACCCCCCAAACAAACGTTTCCCCACCACCATAATTCCCCCTGCGCTGCCCCACGGAGCCCCCGCCCCCGGGCAGCGGAGACTCACCCGCGGCGGCGGCGGCGGCTCCGGCAGCCGGTGGCTCCCGCTTCCTCCCGCGCTGTCCTCCGCCTCCTCCCCCATCGCCCTTCCTCCTCCTCCTCCTCCTCCCCCATCACCCTGCCTCCTCCCCCTGCAGCCCGGCCCGGGGGGATGGAGCCTCTCTTCCCGGGAAGTTGCTTCGCCCCCAGGCGGTTTCCATCCCCCCGCCGCTCCGGGCCCGGCCCGGCCCAGAGGGGCCCGCAAGGGGTGAGAGCAACGAGACTTCGGGGGCTCGTCCCACCCCGGCTCCACGCAGGAGATGCGGGGAAACTTCCACGGCAAAGAAACTTCCATGGCAAAGAGAAACTTTCACGGCAAAGAGAGAGGCTGGGGCAAGCGGGGCAGCGCCATTCCAAGAGGAGCCCACTTCGACCAGGGTCTCATCCACATCCCCATCCCAGGGAAGCCCTTTGCTGCCCAGCATCCCGAAATCCTCCAGCAGAGCCCCAGGGCAGCCGCGGGTGGGTGTGAGTGCTGCGAGCGTGGGCTCACTTTGCTCTGCAGCTGCATCTCACATCTGGCAGGACAAGATGTCAACCCACCCCCACGGGCATGGCTGCTCTCTAAAATGATGTCAGTGAAGCTGAATGAAGAAATGAGCTGCCTCCACAACTCCTTACTGCCTTATACCTTGATCAGAGAATGTCCCAGCCCTCTCCCAGCAGCAGGAGGGAAGCTGGGCTGCACCACTTGTCCCTGCTTCCTCCAACGCACACCCTGGTGCGGGGTGACGTCCCCTCTGTGATGTCCAGCAGTGCTGTTGGGACTCTCTCCTGTCACAGCCAAGGTGAAGCCAACCTCCCTCTTTTGGGTCTGACACCTTACTTTGCCCTACCCCATGACCTCCGGACTTTCTCCCTGCACTTCCCAGATTCGCATTCCCAAAGAAAGGCCTGCAGGTGATGAAAGGGTTAAGACAGATGTGCACATCTGCACTCTTCAACACCCAAAGGACTCCCGTTCCCACGAACAGCCCCTGCACAGCCTGCAAGCCCAGGGCTAGTCCTTGCACTTCCTTTTGGACCAGCTACCAGCATCACCAGCCTCTGCCACACTCCTGCACTTGATGCCAGCCCTGCCACCTGTGCCAGTGGCACCACAGCCACCCCTGCTCTGTCTCTTGCCCAGGACTAGTACTTGTACTCCCTTTTGGACCTGTCACCAGCCTCTGCCATACTCCTGCACTTAATGCCAGCCCTGCCACCTGTATCAGTGGCACCACATCCACTGCTCTGTCTCCTGCCTGTGCTAGCGTGGCTGTCACCTTCCCTCTCTGTTTCTGCACCACCAGCAGTGGCAAATCTTCCTCCACCCAGCACAGGCACCTCTACCAGGCTGGCAGCAGCCCTCCCCAGCACACTGGGCTGGCAGCACCCCTCCTGTGATGCCCAGCAAGGCTGGCACAGCCTGCTCTGCAAATTATGAGTGCTGAGGGGGGGACAAGACCCACATCCCTCACTTCAGCAAGCACCAAAAATAGCAATTTCTGAGAAACCTTCACCCAGCACCCAGGCAGGAAACCCAGCCTCAATCTGCTTATGCTGCAGCTGCATGCAGATTTCTGCCAGATTACACCACTTTTTATGACTTATTAAAGTTCTAACCCCTATCAATGGGCATTAGTGTTTTAATCTCTCTAATCTCCAGGGAAATCCAATGCTAGATGCCAAACCAGGCTTGCCCCAGTAGCAGCTGGGTCTGTTTGCAAGTCACTCCAGCCTTGTTTTAGCTGGTGAAAGGCAGGAAAAGGCTGTGCTGAGCTCACTTAGGTGCTGAGCTTGCACAAAGAGTCAAGGGAGGATCTCAGGAGTGATGGTTTCCTGTCCCTGTCATTAAGCTGGCCACATCTGTGGCTGTGCAGAGTTAAGCATCAGCACAGGGGTTCATGTGCCCAAAGTGAGAGCAGCAAAGGGGTGAACACAGCGTGCTCAGCCACGTGAACCAACTTCTCACTCCTCTGAGTTAATTTTTAATTTTTGTCAGATTGAAATCATGGGCATACTTTAGTCTTGCTTGTGAGGGAATAAAAATAAAAAAAGAGCTAGAAATAGGAAAGCTCTCCCCATGGTCACTGAAGCTCTGCAAAGGCATTTTACAGAAACACAAACTGGTTTTCTTGAAAGGGACCTTAAAGAGCACCTCATTCCAATCATGGGCAGGGACACCTTCCCCTGGTCCAACCCAGCCTTGGACACTTCCAGAGATGTGGCATCCACAGCTTCTCTGCACAACCCCTGCCAGGACCTCACCACCCCCAGGGAAAAAAATTATGGCACAGGGGAACTCTGTGTACAAGTTGTTTCCCAGATGAATTAACAAAAAAATATTTTGTTTCAGGTCCTATCTCCTCCTCCCCAGGAGCAGCAGGTGGTGAGCCAGCAGCTCAGAAGGACAACAAAGTGTCATCCTTGGCCTCACAGCAAGTGCAGCAGGGCTTTGGGAGCACTGCTGGTCCCCAGGATGGCTTTGGGGACTTTGGGGTGTTTGCACACAGGAGGCACTCACAGAGTGACAAACTCCTGTAAGAACAAATCCCAGACAAACTCTGGGATTTGTTCTTACAGGAGCATCTCCATTCCTGAGAAGAGATCAGGGCCCTGCCTGTGCCTCTCCCCCTGCTCATTCCTGGCTCTGAGCACAGGCAGGACCGACAGGCAGAGGAAGGAAGCAGCTCCCAGTGCAGATCAGCTGGAGAGGGATTAAGTGACTCGCCCAGGGTCACACAAATCTCACAGCAGAGCCAAGAACTGGATCCAAATCCCCTAATTAGGGGCTTTAAAAATCACAAACTCATTGTTCTTCTCTTAGAAAAACCTCATAATCAGAGTTAGGAGCAATTCTAACAAGGCCTATTGCTGTTGTAAGTTGTATCAAGGGATTTGAACTAACTACAGATCCAGCTTTTAGTCTTGCAACTAATCTGAAATGTTGAGGAAGATTCCTGTCTGGCTAACACAATCCAATCTGTCCTGCTTTGTGGGACATCCCTGACAGTGAAAGCAGGTCCCCATGTCACAGCTACACTGTGCAGGGCTGGTAGGACTCACTGGAGAACACTCAGGGGTACACCAACGAGGGTTTCAACAGTCCCTGAGTTTTGGGGACAATCCCAACCCCAGTCCTTTGCAGCAGTGCCCAGCAGTGGGGCTGTCCCCAGCAGCCCTCCTCTGTGCCAGGCAATGCTCTGTCTTCATCCAACCACAAATCCCCAGCTGTGAGGAATAACCAAGATGTGCAAATGAAGGCAGCTTCACCAGCACTACCCAGCCTGTGGGCAGAGCTGCTAACAAATCCCCTTCATCCCAAGCTGCCCATCTCCTGAGAAAACATCAAATCCCTTGGGCACAGGCAGAACAAGCAGGACATGTTCTCTCCAGGAATGCTGAATTTCCAATTTTACTGCACCTCAGCAAGTCCCAGTTAAAAGTGCACTGTTAGGGCTTAGGAAATAATTTTAATTCTTTCAATATTGCTGCAATGCTGATTACCTGCCAGTCCCCAGTGACTGTGACAGACAGATGGAAATTCTGCCAGCTATATTTATAATCTCAGATCAATAGCAGAATGAAAATCACATCCAGAGACCTTGGTAGAGCACCATCAACTCAGTGGAAAGTAGCATGACCGAGAAAAGGACACAAGCTTGCAGATCACAAGACCAAAAGTTAATTCTTTTTAGCACTGAAAGAGACACCATCACCTCTAACAGGAACAGAAAGGATCCCTCAGTGCCAGGAATAGCTAAAAATGACCCCAAAGGTTTTCTAAGAGCCTGAGTGCAGATCTGCAATATTGCCACTCAGGGAGGGCTCTGGCAGGTAGCCATCACGGTCCCTTCAGCATGGGCAGGGTAACTCCCAGAACATCTCTGAGACCCACAGATCAATTTCCCCCCTTCTGGCTGTAGTGAACTCCCAAGTCCATGGATCCTGCAGGTTTTTTTCTTTTGGTGGCTGAGCAGCCCATATCAGACACACCTCTGCAGGTATCCCACCAGCTCCTTCATGAAAGCAGCTCTTTGGTGGCTTAAATCTCCCTGGAGACAGACAGAGGGGAGTGGAGCAGCAGAACAAGGGGTGCAGGCACTGCCAGGAGCACCCAGAGCCCTCCAGAGCTCAGGGAATCCTGAGGCAGCACAGGGAGCAGCCACCCCTCCATGCCTGGCCCCATCACTGCCCCGTGGCTGTTCTGCTGAACCCAGGAGTGCCCCAGCTTCCACCACACCAAAACCCAGAGTCTGCTCCATCTGGACATCTCCAGGCCTGTCCCACTGTCCAGGAAGGAAGGAAGGAATTGTTTCACACGCTGTCACCAACCATCACATGCAGCTGGCACTGTCCTTGGTGTGAGTCACCCTGTCCCTGGGGAGAGGCTGTGCCTCAGTTCCTGGTGTCACATCCCAGCAGTGTCCCTGCAGCAGCCTCCCTTCCTCTGGCACATTCCTCCTGCAGAGGATCTGCAGGCAGGAGATCCTCACTGTGCTTCAGCAATCCAGCATTTTCCAAAAGGGAGCAGGCTCTGCTAGGAAGGCACTCCACAGTCACAAACATTGGAAAAAGAAAGAGCCCCAGGAAGGAAAGGACCCCAAGAAAGAACCCCATTCCTCCCAGATTCCTTTTCCCTCACAGGGAGCACTGGTTGGAGTACTGCCCTGCTGGTTTGGACAGACCCAGAGCACACTCAGCATCTCTGCCACGGCCTCAGCTCTGAGCACAGGTTTTGCTCAGCAGGTTCAGGTCTGCCTTGGCACCAAAACGCTGCTGCTCAAATCCCTGGGCCAGCTCTGCAGATGGCACAGCCCAACCATGCCCAAGGAAACACACTTGGCTGCTTAGGAGCAATCCTCACCCCTCCTCCTCCTCATCAAGTGCAAGATTTGTTCCCCCAGACCCCCCACAGATTATCACAAAGGACAAATGATCCCCAAAAGGGGTAAAGCAAACTCTGCACCTCACTCCACCAAAGCCCTGTATCCTGCCCTGTGGAGAGAGGGGAGCAGATGGAGCCTACACAGAGCTCACACACCAAGGAGCCCCTCAGACAGCCCCACCACCACCTCTGCTCCTCTCACCACCAGCAGCATGGGCAAAGCAGACCCAGCAGCAGGGGCAAAGGATGAGTTTGGTGAAAATAAATCACCTTTGCAAAGGAAAACAGCAGAGAGTGAAAAAATTGACTGCCTGAGTCACCCCAAACTTGTTCAAGTAGTTTAAATCGTTTCACCCCAAAGTGGCATCTCCTCTCTAGATGGGGACATGCCCAGGCAGTGACATCCTTGGGGGTCACAGCAACCCCCTGGCACAAACCAAGCTGTAAAGAAGCTGCTGGGGTGCCCTAACAGTCCCTGCAGCCCATGTGCAGGGATACACGTCCCTGCAAGCTGCACATAATGGGCCCTTCTCCATCCTTTGTCTGCTGCCCCTTTAGAAACCTATAAATGTTCAGAGGTAAAGAAAAAAGAATTTAGGGCATCCTAAGCCTGAAAAGAAGGAAAACTCCATTCAAGCTGCCTGGCTGTCTCCTGCAGCTTAATTAATAACAACCCATCCCCAGCAAGCTGCTGCAGCGCCAGCTGTCTCCTCGCATGGAGGTGCCTTGCCTGGAAGAATAGTGCTTTGTGTTTTGATGGGAAAAGGTCAGGAGGATGGGGGGGAGGAGGAGCAGGGCTGGGAGGGAAATGTGTTGCCTCCTTGCAGTTCCCAACGCTGGGAGTGAGCCCTGCTCGGTGCCCATCTGCTGCTGGCTCAGCTCTGGGAGGGGGTGGCACCCCTCCATCACCTGGGGGTGATCATGTCCTAAAACTCAGCAGGGACAGGGGGGACACAGGGAGAATTCTGTGGGCTGCACTCCCCCCACTGCTGGGAGGCCTGGGCAGCTCCTGGTGCCACTTTGACACAGTCCAGGACCCCCTCTGGGGAAATCCCTGCTCTGCTCTTATCAGGAGGCTCCCTGATAACAGCACAGATCAGGCTGCAGGGAGCCAGCACTGTGTCCCCCTGGCAGCGTTTCCAGGCCACCAGAAAGGGACATTTCCTGCTACCATTTGGGTTTTGAATAAACAAACAAACCAAGCCAGGCTCACAGCAGCAGTGGATGGATCCAAGGTGATGCAACAATGCAGCACAGTGAGTGTGACAGTGGTCACAAGGGTTGCAGGATGAAGAGAGAGGCGAGAATGTTGACCTCATGTTTAGAAGGCTTGATTTATTAGTTTTTGATATATATATATTACATTATGACTATACTAAAAGAAATAGAAGGAAAGTTCTCAGAAGCTAGCTAAGCTAAGAATAGAAAAGAATGAATAACAAAGGTCTGTGGCTCAGCAGAGAGCGAGAACAGCTCTGCCGTGAGTGGTCAGTAAATCCAAACATCCACAGGAGACCAATCAAAGATTTACCTGTTGCATTCCACAGCAGCAGATAACCATTGTTTACACTTTTTTGCTGAAACTTCTCAGCTTCAGCAGGAAAAATCCTAACAAAAGGATTTTCATGAAAAGATGTCTGTGACACAGTGAGGAAAAAAGTAAAATAGACCCAGGTTTGGTGTGTGAGATGCCCACAGCCACCAGACTGAAATCACCTTCATTTCTGCTTGGCCACAGAGCCCAGCACTGAGTACCAAACCAAGGCACCTCCTTGGATCGTGGGCACCACAGCCAAGGGTTCCTGGGATACCTATGGATGCTCTCTGCCTGGTTATCCAGCCTTCCAGCTCTCCTGGAAATGTGCTGCTCCTGCCCCAGCCCAGTGCCACACTAAGCTGGGCACTGGTGCCCAGGGAGCAGCCCTGATATGGTCTGTGCCCTCCAAGGAGCACACAGGCAGCTCTGTGCTCTGCCAGCTGGCCTGGCCTCTGCTCTCACTGTCACTTTGGCCCCCCCCTTCTGTCACCCATGTCCCTCTGTGCCATCCAGGCAGCCTGGGGCTGCCCAGCATGGAGACACCTCTGGTGCCAGTGCAGGACTGGGGTGCAAAGTCCCATCCATTTATCTTGGTGAGTAAAGAGAGACAAAAAATGGCAAAGAAAGGCAGTGGGAAACAGCATTTGGGAAGGTCTCTGTCCCACAGACACGTCCCCTAGCCAGGCACCAAGGATTTGCACTTCATCCCCAGCTGGGCAGGGGAAGGACACAGCCCACAGGGCCCCCACAGTGCTTCCACCCCAGGAAAAGGTCCCTGTTGCTTAGCAAAGGGCCATTCATCACCAGGACTGGGTGGGATGACAAAGGGTTAACCCACTGCAGCTGGGCCAGAAATACCATCCAGGACAAAGAGAGACTTCATGTCACCCACACAGCAGGGAGAAAAAGGGGCCTTAATCCGATTCCCAAAGAAAATGTGGCTTTTACAGCCCCGCCTGAGCAGGGCCCTCCAGCAAGTTCTGCATCTACAGCAAGAGTTAACCCAGTCTGAGCTTGAGAAGGGGCCAGAAAATAGGAAAGGGAATCACTTTTCCACAAGTTTGTGAGAAGGGAGAGCTGGGTGGAGGCGGCTGGACCCAGGCAGCATCCCTGCAGCAGGACCATGGGGACATGGATGTGTCAGCCTGGAAAATCTGATGGCCCCAAAGCAACCCCAGAACAGCCAGACCTGGACAGTGGTTTCAGGGCATTCATCAGGGCCTGGAGAAAGCAACACTGCTGATTTCCCACCAGCTGCTAGAGATCACAGTGAGGAACCTGTGAGCACCCCAGCACTGCCTGGCATTTTGGGGATGATAAGGATGAGCCAGCAGAGATTTTCGGAGCATTTTTTCAGAACTCTGCCTTGTCCCCATGAGGACAGGGACCTCAGAGAACAAAGATGGGAGGCAGACAGCGCTCACACCCTCTAGATGTGCACAAACTCTCTCTGCCTTTGCCTGGGCACACATCCCACAGTGCCACGTCCCTGCCCCAGTCACAGCTGAGTCCCTGTGCCAAGTGGGGTTTGCCAGCCTGGCCCCTCTACCCTGTTACCTTGGAATGCTACATGTCCACTCCCCTCCCGATTTTTGGACAGACACTTCCAGGATGCCACTGAGCTGTACTTGCAAGATTAACTCGTTCATTCCCATTTTGGTGATCATTTCTTAACAAACAAGTTCGCTTTACTGTACCCTACTCCCCAAGGCCTGACAAATTTTGGGGATAAACGAAATAAGGTCCAGTTGAATTCAGCCATGAGATCACAGCACCCAGCAGGCTCAAACCCAGGAGATCCAGCCTTCCCTTTCCCCTGTGCTGGAGCAAAGCTCAGACATGTTACCCAAGGAGCAGCAGCTCTGACAGGGCCATAAGGAAATCACAGCATTTAAAACCACAGGCTATAAAAATTCCACCGTGCTCAGAGAAGGGAAGTCTGGATTCCCCATGGAGAGGCGTCCAGGAACCGCTGCTGCCGGGTCATTGGCCACCAGGCCATCAGAGCCTGCCACATGTGCATACCTCAGGCTATGGCCAGAGGGGATGTGCTGAGGGGCTCTGGGGTCAAACACATTCAAACCCCACCACAGAGCCACCCATGAGCCCCACAGGCATTTTGATCTCAACATGGGAAGTCATGGATGGCAACAGCATGGGAGAGGTCAGAGCTCCCAGGGATAGCACAGTCCTCTGTGTGCTCCAAACTTCTTTGATTTTATCTGTGGTGACAGGTCCTGATCTGCACTCAGGATGCCCTTACAGCAGGGCACACAGCCTGGACAGCTGTGCTCCTCCTGGATGCTGTATCCTGCAGTCTGGAATCATACCTGGACAAGGCAGCAGAGCTTAGGGGTTCACACATAATCACAATTCTTGCTTTTTTGCATTTTTACCTTGTCTCCAAACAAAAGCTCAGCCCAGTGTTGTGTGCACACACAAATGCCCCACTGCCTGGCTCACCTATCTCCCAGGGGAATTTAGTCCACGAACCAACAGTCATTAATTAGCACCAGAAAAGTTGTGGACAAGGCAGCAGCACTTAGGGGATCACACATAATCACAATTCTTGCTTTTTTTTCCATTTCTACCTTTTCTCAAAACCAAAGCTCAGTGTTGCATGCACACACAAATGCCCCATTGCCTGGCTCACCTATCTCCCAGGGAAATTTAGTCCACCAACCAAGAGTCATTAATCAGCACCAGGAAACTCTCAGCCAGCACATGTCCAAGAGCAGCACAAAATCCCCTCCCACCCCAGAGCTGCAGCACCAGTCTGCTCCCTCCGCCCTACCCACCATCCACAGCAGCAGGAATTCAACAAAATTCAGCAACTTTAACCCAAAACTTGCCTGGTGCTATGGGAGGCTGCTCCTGCACTCCTCTGCTCCGTGTGTTGCTGTGAGCTGACCCTGGGAAGCAGCAGCAGCAAGCCCAGGGTGCTGTGCACAGCACAAAGCTGCTCAGCTCGTGGATGGCTGGATAGCCGTGGCTCCAAAGCAGGGTTTGGGGGAGAGATGGAATGACCTGCTATTTACAGAAGGGTGGACACAACACCCATGAAATCACCAAGAAATCCAAGATAAACAGCTCAGTGTGAGCTGGGAGTCACAGCACAGGGCAGCAGCACCGGCCCCATTGGAGCCCAGCTGCTCCCCTGGCCCAGATCCGCTCTGGCAGAGCTGAGATCGTCTCAGCCCTGAATACGTCAGCCCAGATCCATCCCGGATGCTCCTTCCCTAAATGAAGTGTGGTCACACTGGGATGGATATAAAAAGCCTTGCCTGAAATCCTCTGGCATAAAGCCTTTCCTGCAGCCCTGGCTGCTTCCAAGGGCTGTTTGACAGGGAGATATTGGGATACAGAGGGGAGAAATTGGGATACAGAGGGAAAGAGCAGTTCCTGGGGGTTCACACTGACACAGCCCTGGCTGCCATGCCCAGCACCCCTATCCTCTGCCAGACTAAGGCAAGAGGGAAAAACTCTGTGCTTGGCAAGTCCAGGTGATCCCACTGCATCATCTAAATATCCATGTCACAGCCACTGGGCAAACAGTCAGGCTGCAGAAGACATTCAAGGCTGCAGAAGGGCCATTCAAATTATTTAAAAAAATAAAGAAAAAGGAAAACAAAAAGTGAGGCTTGGAGCTAGGCTGGTTTGCAGAGCTCCAGGACTGTGACACAGCACAGAAAAACTGTGGGGACACAGTAGGACTGGAGCATGGCGTGACCCAGCTGCCACCCCCAGGCCCCAGGGAGCACCGAGCCTCTGTGTCCCCCCTGTCCCAAACCCCCACTGCAGGGACCCCCAGCTCTGTTCCCTGAACCCCACTGGGGACCCCCAGCCTGATTCCCCAAACTCCACTGTGGACCCCCAGCCCCATTCCCCAAACCTCACTGGGGACTCCCAGCCCCATTCCCTGAACCCCACTGTGGACCCCCAGCCCCATTCCCTGAACACTGGGGACCCCCAGCCCCGTTCCCCAAACCCCACTGGGGACCCCCAGCCCCATTCCCTGAACCCCACTGCGGGGACCCCCAGCCCCATTCCCCAAACCCCACTGTTCGGGCTGGAGCAGGATGGGCAAGAGAAGGGGGGAGCAGGAGATGTTTTTGGGGAGCGTTTCCCACACAGGCACTGAGAGGCACAGAAAAGGGCAGGCACAGGAGCCCTGCACCCACCAGGGCACACAGGGATGCTCAGGAGCTGGGTGTTCATCAGGACCATCAAATACCAGGAAGTTCCTTTTACATATCAGTTCACAGCCAATATTCCAGAGCAGAAACCAAGGAGTGAGGCTGCCCTGGGCTGCCAGGCCTCCCTTACATCACCAGATGTCACAGGAATGCATTTGCCAAAAGCAACCTGAGAGCAGCTCCAGCAGCCCCACATGTGCCAGCCTGGGGAGGCTGAGCAGCCCTTCCCACCTGCTAAAGGCAGAGGCTCTGCTCTGTGACACTCACTGCAGCTCAAAGGTCACAGGCCCCAAAGGGGTTTGAGGTTTTCAGCTCTGCAGGATGCAGCTCTCATGTCTGACACCCTCCTAAAGCTGAGAGCAGAGAGTGCTGCTGACTTCAGCTATTCTTGGGGGCCCAGGTCCCCCCACACCCCACAAGAACTTTGGGAATCTCTCAACCATCAGTGACATTTTTTAACCTGAAGAGAAAGCATTGAGGGCTTTAGGACTCCAGATGCAGAGTTTGGGACCATTCAAGCAAAAGCTATGATGGAAACTTATTTTCTAGAAACTTATTTTCTATTACCTGCACAGATGCAAACCACACCTGACCCCTCCAGCTGGGGCAGGGCCCCCAAACTCAGCAGGGACCCCAGCACAGGCAGCACCCTCCCCTTCCCAGGGCTGCTTCTCACCTCAGGGCTGCAGGAGCTGGCTGAGCATGGCCCATCTGCATCAGGGGCCCATTCTGCTGCCCCAGGGAACCCCCACCTCTGGTGCCACCCCGTGTCACCCCCAGGACCTGATGCCACCACCCTATCCCACTCTCTGCCTGCTCAGGTGGTGCAGAGGCTCAGCCCAGCACATCCCATCCCACAGGGAGCCTGAGCAGTGGCAGAGCCACCTCCCTCAGCACAGGCCCTGACAAATCATTCCCCTGTGACAATGCCTGCATCACATCCCTGGGATTTCCCCCCTGCTAAACCACTGCTCTGTTCTTCCCCTCCTTGCCCTTCAAACCCCCACACACCCATTGCACTGCCACATTCAGCTTCCCCACCCCACAGATCCCCACTGGCACAGCTGTGGAGACCCCAGCACAGCTTTTGCCACTGATTTTTACTCCCTGAGGCTGGGCAGGGCTCAAGCAGAGACTTACTCAGCCAAGGATGATGATGAGGAGGATGATGCACACTGCCCAGCGCCCACGAGAGCCAAGGATGCTTCAGCACCTATTTCAGCTGCTGCCCCACAGAGCCTCCCCCCAACTTCTGAAATTCCCTTCTCAATTCCCTTGGAAAAGGTCTCACAAAGCAGATCCCTCCTGGCTCTCTGCCTCCCTCACCAGCAGACATGAAAAGCACTCGAGTTTCTCCCCGGGTAAAAGCCTCCAACATCAAAGGCACCACACAAGAGTTCTCTCCCCCCCATTCCTCCCAGGCACCAGTGCTGGGGCTGCCTCCCTTGAAAGCACAGCAACCTCAGTGGTTGAGGCACCAACTGTGCTGAAAACACAGTTTTGATTTTTTCTTCTGAGGTTTTTTTTTTTTTTTTCTTTCTGTCTTTTTTTTTTTTTTTTTCATTTTTTAAGTCAGCCACAAACTGGAGAACTTGGGGGCAAATCTGGGCCAAGCTCTCCTTTGGGGGCAACACAGCCAGCGTGGTCTGGTGGGGTTTTACCCAATGTCTGCTGTGTGGTCACTCCAGAAAAAGGGGAGCAAAAATATCCCTTGTGCCAGCCCTGCCTGCTCATTGCCCAACACTAAAGGAAGTGTCCTGAAGCAAAACCACAAACACCATCCAAGTGAGCAGATTCCCATGGATTTCTCAGCAGCCTCTGCAGCTCCTGTCCCCCCTCTGCAAAACTGAAACAACCTTGGTAGATGGGTATCTACATCTTCACCCTGCTTGGTGAAGCACTTTGATATCTGCACAGCAAAGCAGGGCAAGGCAGGGGTGTTTACCTTCCTGGAAACAGGGAGCAGCTTTTACACCCAAACCAACAAAATTCCAGGGCAGAGGGAGCAGTTGCAGATGCAGCAGGAACAAACACAGATCCAAAAAAGAGGAGGACTTAGAAAATAGCTTCAAACACCACTGGGATTTCAAAAACTTCTAGGAGCACATGGTTTCTTGGCCTGTTTCAGAGAGTTCCTCATCCCTCCATCCCACACAGCAGTTGTTCCTGCCAGATCACTGCCTGCCCGGGAATGCTGGGTTCATTTTATTGCTGGAGCATGGAAACAAGCCTGGTTTGCAGGGGGGAGGTGGGAGGGCTCTGCTGTTTAACACTTGGCTGTGTTCATGCTGTGATTAATATCACCCAACACACAGATACCAGATGTGCTCGGGGCAGGCTGCAGCGTATCCTAAATTGCACCAAGATGGAATTTTTGGGCAATTTTCAGGGAGTGCTGAGGGCAGGCACTGATGGGAGAGCAGAGATTTACACAGATAGGCAAGTAAAGAGAATTCTGTGGGGTTATGGCACTGGTCATAACCCCTGGGCCAGCTACAATGCCATGGGCTGTGCTTATTATCAGCACCTTGTCATTTGGGGGGCAATTACTCCAATCCCCATCCATCTGTGGGTCTGATTTCCACATGCTCACAGCAAAAACCACTTCAGTTTTACCCCTGCTTCTGCTGATCTCATGGAACTTTAGCTCCAGGAAGGAATTGCTGGTTCAGGAGCAGCAAACACTGATAAGGTTGGACCTCTCCATGCTGCTTCCCACTGCAAACCCACTCCTAAGCAAATCCATCAGCAGCTTCTCCCCACCCCTATGGGGAGGAGTGCCCTGGGGTCACCTACATGGGTGTCCCTTTAATTAGAACCAAATCCTGGAGCAGCACTGGAGATTCATTCCAGCTTTGTGGAGGCCACACACTGCCCTGATGGACAGCTGACCTGGAGCAGGGCTGGGTGCAGGGTGATGTGGGGCTCTGCCTCATGGCCTGTCCCTGTCCAGTGTGACACAACCCAACACTTCTCCAGGATGGGGAGCCCCTGGCTGTGCCAAGCAGCCACGGAGCAGCAAAATCCCTCAGGAGCTCCACTGAGGGACCCAACCAGCAAACATGATTTGCTGACCCCTCCAAGTAAGGAGGGAATCTGCTGGAATACCTTCAGCATGTCAGAACTGTGTGATGCCCCAAACCCTCACCATGGAACTTCAGAAACCTCTCTTCTCTGTGCAGGGCTCCCTCCTGCTGATCCCACCCATGGTGAGCTCCAAAAATGAGTTCAGGCCGTGCCTGGACCTGCTGATTTTCACTTTTCCTCTTTGCCCAGGTTTGGGAGCTGAGATTTGGGTCATTCTCACCTTCCCCAGACCAGGTCAGCCCCACCCAGAGGTGCCCAGCTGTGCTCCACACCCCATTTCAGTAGCTCTGGGTGCTGCTGATGACGTGGCAGCACCAGTGTCACCAGGGCTGTCCCACAGGACACAAACCCGAGAACAAAGAGAGGGTCCAGGACAGAGAAAACAGTGCTAGTTTGGCTGTGTCTTCTGAAAAGAAGCAACAAACCAGAGCATTTCTACTCCCTGAAACTCCATGGACCTGCTTGCTGCCAGCAGGGAAAATGTGGGAGCCTGTCTGTCTGTCTGTCCTGGCAGGAGCTGGGCGTGAGAAATCCCAGATTCTGCTTTCCACAGGGCAGCCTTTGTGCTTCTGCTGAAATGGTGAGGTCTGCTTGGCACCTAAAGCCTGGTTTGGGGGTTCAGCAGGGCAGGAGGGAGGGACAAGTCTCTGCAGGCTCCCAGCTATGGCTACAGAGGGTTTCACCAAGTGAAGCATCTCTCTGTTCCTCCTCCGTTTTTTCCCACCACGGGCCCGTGCTGTGCATGCAAAACCAGCCCTGAGCTGTGAATTTACACGCAGAAACCAAAAGTAAAAGATCTCCATTATTCACTTCTGTGAGCAAAGGTTAAATCCTACCAAATACATCAGCTTTTGTGGACAGGACGAGCGTTTGGCAGGCAGCAGGAAGGAACAGGAACGTGGGAATTCCTCCTACGACTTGGCAACAGCCTCTTCCCCCAGCACGGGAGCTCTCTGGGGTCTGCTCAGCCTCTGCCAAGCTAAGAAAGCCCCTCATTCAAGCACTCAGCAATCTCACAGGACATCCTGTAGCTCAAGGAGTTGTTTAAATGAGGACCTGGATGGATTCAAGCTGCCTAATTGTTGGAGAGAGCAATAGGAAATACTCCTTAGAAGATTGCAGAAGATAGATAGATAGATAGATAGATAGATAGATAGATAGATAGATAGATAGATAGATTACTCAGTAATCTCACAGGACATCCTGTAGCTCAAGGAGTTGTTTAAATGAGGGATGGATTCAAGCTGCCTGATTGTTGGAGAGAGCAATAGGAAAGGTGGGGAGGCAGAGCTGGAGCTGTGCTGTCCTGACCTGCTCTTTGGAGAAACACCTCAGCACTGAATTCAGAGGGTGTCTGCAGCAAATCAGCTGTGCTGAGCTGTCCCACAACCTCTGCCTGCCATGGGCTCACAAGGTGAAAGAAGCCCTGTCAGCATTTCCTGGGGGTCTAAGAGGGGACCCTGCCTCATCCTGCCTCACCCCAGCTGCTGCCATCCTCCCAAGGGCATATCTTGGGGTCTGTTGCCCTTCCAGCAACAGGGTGAGGGGGCTGTGCTGGGATCACAGGCACAAGGAGAGCCAAGACATCCATCCTAAAAGGTATTTAGACACCTAATTCCAGTGAGGCTGTAATACTCCTTAGGAGATTGCAGAATATAAATAGATAGATAGATAGATAGATAGATAGATAGATAGATAGATAGATAGATAGATGTAAGAACCAATATTTGAGAGATGTTTTGGGGCAGACCTGCACCCCAATCACACCAAGTGGGGAAGGAAGCACTCAGCACCCAGGTCTCCAGCACCATCCACCCTGCAGGGCATTACAGGGACTGGGACCAGCACTCAGACCAAGGGCAGTGTCCACACACACATGACAGAAGCATTTGCTGGGGAAGTGGAGAGGCCTGAATTAGAAGCTGCTGCAGCAGCTCTCAAAGGAATATCAGGAACCATCACAGGAGTTGCTGGGGCAGCCACCTCCAGGAAATCTGCCTCCCAAACACATCCCAAAGGAACCAGGACAGCCCCACTGCCTCCCAAACACATCCCAGAGGAACCAGGACAGCCCCACTGCCTCCCAAACACATCCCAGAGGAACCAGGACAGCCCCACTGCTCCCCAGCTCTGCTCAGAGCCTCCTCCCCAGCCCAAGGATCTGAGATAAAGGCAGAGGCTCTGCTCTGTGACACTCACTGCAGCTCAAAGGTCACAGGCCCCAAAGGGGTTTGAGGTTTTCAGCTCTGCAGGATGCAGCTCTCATGTCTGACACCCTCCTGAAGCTGAGAGCAGAGAGTGCTGCTGACTTCAGCTATTCTTGGGGGCCCAGGTCCCCCCACACCCCACGAGAACTTTGGGAATCTCTCAACCATCAGTGACATTTTTTAACCTGAAGAGAAAGCATTGAGGGCTTTAGGACCCCGCATCCAGAGTTTGGGACCATTCAAGCAAAAGCTGTGGTGGAAACTTATTTTCTAGATGAAAAGCAACAGGGAAAAGACTGGATTTATAACATCACTTTACCAAATGCAATTAATTTCTTAATTAGTCAAACTGAACACTCCTAGTTTAGAAGCACCCAGTTAATGCCAGCCCTATTTGCTTTTATTTAGTGTCTTTTATCTGTACTTTTGCTTTGGCTAGGTAAACTCCAAAGGCTGGAGAGTGGAGATTTAGGGAAGTTTATTCAGAATGTTGTAGGTTGGGTATAAAAATAATCTCCCAAATCTCCACATGCAGCAAAGCAGAGTTTGGAGAAGCTTTCCACAGCAGGGCAGTGATTTCTCAGGGAGATGAAGAGGTGACAGCCACCAGACTGACACATCCCCACGTCTGTCCCAGTCCTGTCCGTCTGTCCTGGAGGACGCACAGCAGCTGCTATTCCCTGCCTGGCCAGGTAGATGGTGCTCAGCCGGCACCAAGCGGGAATTCCTCCGTGCTGGAAGGGCTCCCATGCTCTAGAGTCGATAATTCAGTGATTTTCACTGAGGAAGGTCCCCAGCAAAAAGCTGGGACCAGCTCAGACCCAGCTCTCTCAGATCTTCACCTTTCACTCGGTGAAAAATGTGCTTGTGATTGGTGTCAATGGAATCAGCAAATCTGCTATGTTGAAAATAGACATAAAGAACAACTTCTGTCTGAATAACCAAACAAAGCATCAAAATAAAAGAAGTACAACATTTTTGTGATTGGTGTCAATTGGCAATGGAATCAGCAAATTCTTGTATCTGCTATGGCGAAAATAGACATAAAGAACAATTTCTGAGTGAATAACCAAATAAAGCATCAAAATAAAAGAAGTGTAGTAAAGTAAAAGAGATGAGGTAGCAAGATGACTGATGCTTAGAATAAAATAGAAGATGTTTTGGTAAAGCTAAGAGATATTACAACAAAGCACCTAAGTGTTTAAGTATAATAAAAAGCTTAATGACAAAATCATGTAGCAGACACCAGTGTAAAAGCTCCCTTCAGACAAGGACAGGAAGCCAACGACCACCTAGAAAGATGATGAAATTGCTGATCCCAGCTTATTGATATTTGCTGATTCAAACTAACCAAGCCCTTTTAAAAATGCTTTGTAAGCTTAAGAACAGTATATATATTTTGTTGAACTTGTGTGCCATGAGTGGAGCAGTGACTCCCCGGCCAGCCAGCACTGCTTGCTTGCTTTAAAATAAAATAAAATATAAAAATGAAATTCAGTTTAGTTATCGAAATTTTATATCAATTTCAGCCTTGGAGATGGTGGACCAACTGCTACAAACATTTCAGCAGAACCAGTGCTTCTCCAACTCCCATCCTCTGCTGCAAACTCACTCTGAAGACATTTCACCCCACAAAACCCAAACACAGCAGAGCCCCGAGGAGCAGGAAGCAATTTCCCGTTTTTTCCCCCATAAATTCAGGGGGATGGGGGTCAGGGGGACCTTTGGGGCCCCTGGTCCTGCAGGAAGCAGCAGGGGGAGGGGGTGGCCAGGCTTTCCATCCCTCACCCCAGGGTCACCCTCCCCAGCCAGGCCGGATGTAGGATGTCTAATATTTCTCCAGTTCTGTTTTAACACTCACACCATCTTGGGAGCAGGAACCTTAAGCCATTTCCTGCAAGGCATTGCTCTGCCCCTTCAAATATTTCCAGCCTCGGTGCAAACTGTTTTAAAACTGAGCCTGGCAGCTGGGAGTGTGAAACCAGAGGAGGGGCTTGTCCAGGGAAAATTCAGTTTGTGAAACCTATCCAGTCCCTGCTGCTGCAGAGCAGCAAAATAAATATTGCTGTGGACAATAAAAGAGAGCAATTAATCTTGCATGTCTGAAAAATGAGAAGGAAAAGCAGAAACTCCAAACAATGTTCTCTGTGCCTCTCCCAAGGGACACAACACTGGTCCCCAGCAGAAAGCCACAGCCACATCCCCCCCTGAACCTGCAGCCACGATTTGAAGCTTTCCCAGCTTTGCTCTTTCAGTGCAGCCCAAATCATGGCTTTGGTTTGCTTGCCCCATAAATAATCTGTCCCACACAAGGGCTGAAATAGCCCCAAAGAGACCCTTCCCACTCCTCCAAGTGGAGGAGGAGAATAAATGTTCATTCCCTGAAGCGCTGCAGAAGAATTTTGGGCAGTGCCAGGGCAGAGCTGGAAACCCCCCAGAGCCCACAGGGCAGCAGAGCTCAGCCCCACATCCCCCTCAGCCCTGTTACCTGCTCTCAGCTCCTCTCCAGGTGACACTCAGGGACACAGGGCCCCCTCAGCCCTGTTACCTGCTCTCAGCTCCTCTCCAGGTGACACAAAGGGCCCCCTCAGCCCTGTCATCTGCTCTCAGTTCTTCTCCAGGTGACACTCAGGGACACAGGGCCCCCTCAGCCCTGCTATCTGCTCTCAGCTCCTCTCCAGGTGACACAAAGGGCCCCCTCAGCCCTGTCCCCACAGCACCCCAAGGCAAAGATGGGGACAGAAGGGTGGCAGCTCACCTCCTGCTGCCGTCCCTGTGCTCCAGCTCACCTGTGAGCTCTGTTATCTCCTCTCAGCTCCTCTCCAGGTGACACTCAGGGACACAGGGCCAGCAAACAAAGCCATGCCCCAAGGGCTCTGCTCCCCTGAGCTCCCACTCCCAGGGCTGCTCCTTCCCAAGACTTTTCTGTGCAGGAACTGAAGGCACGAAGCAGAAAGGAAACCCCAGAGCTCCTCCAGGGCCCTGCAGGAACCCTTCACCTCTCAACCTCAGGGCGTGCACTCCTGGGCTGTAAATAAACTTTTATTTACTACACAAAGTAGGGCAAAGAGGATTGTTTCCCTGAGGAATGGTGGGAGGAACATCAGTGTTATGGCAGGATCTCAGATCTCACAAAGCAGTTCCTGGAGACCTCAGCAGGAGCCACAACACCTCTGCAGTGGCCACATCCCCCCCAGATCCTGACTGCCCTACAAATCCTGACCCTGCCAGCTCAAACAGGGACCTCTCAGGGCACAGATCTGCCCAGCCACCCTGCACCCAGCACTGCCAGGCTTGGAGAGAACAGGGCTGGAATTCACCTCCTGCATCCCACAGAGCAGCACAGAGCCGAGGCCCAGCCCCTGCAGCTGGACCATGATGGATTCACTGCTGCCCCCAGGACCACCCACACCCCTCATGTGCTGCCTTATCAAGGTTCCCATCACATCTCAGAGCACTGAACTGCCCAAAGCCAGGGCATCATCCTCAGCACTCAACTGCATCCTCTCATCTTCTGCAAGGCCACCAAAAGGGCTGGACAGGGGGTCTCGAGGCCACAGTGACCCCAGGGAGGGCCCCAGCAGGCTGTGAACTTGGCCTCCCACTTCCACCCCATTTATCTGCATGCTGGGATGCAGGAGGAAGCAAGTTCAGCCAGAGTTTGTCTAAACAATTGTGTTTTATCAGAAAAGCTGCTCAGATCTACTCCTCTTTCCCAAGATATATCTGGACAATTCCAAGGTACTCTCCATTCTCCATCCAGCCTGCAGCAGATGGAAGCAGGGGAAGAGGACATGAGGCAAGGAGCATCCAAATCCCCCTGCTCCTCCCTCAGTGCCAGCAGCCTCCAACACCCATCAACCAGAGGCACAAACCATGCCACATCTGCTCCCCACACTCCAAAGGCTGCCCTCCAAATCCTTATTTCCTCTTCAAACTATGGGTTTCTCAAATTTAGGAGTGAGCAAGGTAGACTGGCAGGGTTGTGATAGAGAAAACAGCTGATACAGAAAACACCTGATGCATCCCTTTCCTCCTGGACAGCTCAGGACCCCCCTTAGTAGGGCCACCCCAGTGACCTGGGCAGGGGCTGCTCCCACCCTGCACAATCCCACAGCACCTCTGGAAGCAGGACCAACTAATTCCTAATCACCAGCTGAACCTGGAAGTGATGCCTCATGTTTTGGCTTTTGTATTTTTCACATTCTGTGCTGCTTTAGTGTGTGGGTGTGGGTCCACATAAGGGGATGTGAGCTCTGTGCACAGAGCAGGGAGACAAAACAATTCCTGCTCCAGCTGGGCACCAAGGACAAATGATCCAAATCTCAGCCCAAGAGCACAAACACCGTGGGCTGGAGAGAGAAAAACAAGGATGGGACTGGATGGGCTAAAGCTGGAATTGGACAATGAACTGCAAGATGCAAATGGAGCAGAACTGATCACAGTGAGAGACCCTGTGCCCGGTTGTGCATTTTGGGGCCCTTTTGGTTCATCTTGGATGCAGCCCTGGCTGGGCTCTTGTGCTGCCCAAGGTGGATCCATTGACGAGATCCTTTTCATAAATCCCTGCTTTATTCTGTAACTCTGTCCAGCCTCTGCTCTGGGTAACCCTTCTCAAGGCATCAGAAGAAGAAAGAGCCCAATGCAAGGACTGAAACTCAGGCATCTTGCCACGTTCACCAGCTCCCTGGTAGAAAAGGAGAAGTTGGAAGAGGGATTCCTCCAAGGCAATGAAGGATTGGACAGCAAAGGCAGGGTCTGACAAGGCTCTCCCCCTATACAAACTTTTGCCATCTCCTCAGTGTTTTTCTGGCTCTTGGTCCATGAACTGATTTCCACTACAGACGTGAGGAGTGCCCTGAGTGCATCTCACATGAGATAAGAGCATGAGCCTGCACATTTGTAGCTTCAGAGGCTGAAACCAGGGACTCATCCTGTGCCTCCACGTGCCAGAGCTTCAGACAAGGGTCCAGAGCACACCAACTCCTCAGGGCATCAGCAGAGAACAGCACAAGCTCCCAGACCAGAGCAAATGCCCAGCAGAGTGAGCAGAATTCCCCATCCAGAGCCATAACACACAGGGGAAGCAAACACAGGCAGCCCCAGCTGGGCAGGGCAGCTCCTGTGATGTCCCTCCAGATGTGCCCAGCCCACATGAGACACACCCAGGTGCATTTGAGCTGGAGTTGAAAGCAGGGCCCTACAATTCAAGACTTGTGAGTTACCACACACAGCTGGGGCTGAGAAAGCTCTTTTCAGGAATGTGGCTGCATTTCTCTCCACAGAAAAAAGCAAAGCACAACTTCCCAAGGATTTTCTGGGATTTACATTCTCTGAACCTCAGAGAAAGAAAAAACCAATTTTTATTTCATTTACTGTAGAAGTAGAATGTATTCACAAGTAGAATACATTGTGGAAAATTGTTTACCTGAAGGAAATTAGTTACTGGATTCTGGTGTGAGTGTTTTGATTCACTGACCAATTGGATCCATGTGTGTGTGTCAAGGCTTAGCTGACAGTCACGAGATTCTGGGCAGCTAAGTTGAGTGCTCGTGCAGTTTCAGTTTAGATGTAATGTAATATTCTATAGAATAATAAAGTAAGTGATTAGCCTTTTGATATCCATGGAGTCCTCCTTGTCATTTCTCCCTGCCACAGAGGTCACCTGATTTCCTATACAGGAGCTGACACATCATTAACTTTTATCACTGCCCTCCCCTCCTAGGCACCACATCCTTTTGGATTCCCATCTGATCTTATTCTGAGATTTGCTGAGCTTTGCTTTGAAAGGGGGAACCAATGTCTGTCCCACTCCACGGGCAGCAGGAGAGGAGGAAAGGGGGGAAGGCAGAGCCACCATTAAAAGTTCAAGTTTTATGGATAAGCATCAAAGAAAACTTGACGCACACATTTCAGCAACAGAACAATCTGAGCCAAGGTTGGCTGGGGGGCTGTCAGGCACCCATAATAACAAGGGATTAATGCCCTACCCAGTTCTGTGCTGCTGCAAATCCCTTTTCACTCCATTCCTCTAGGAGTAACACAGGAGAACACCTGGTAAGGCCACCTGACTCAGACAAACCCTGGGCATCTTCTCAAGGCTTGAAAAGATAAACAGAAATCCAAGGTAATGTTCATATCTGCCAGAGCATCATCAACCTCTGGATTTCAAGGTGCTGAAAAATGCTTCATTTCAGCAATCCTAAATTCCTGTTGGACAAATGGCCTTTGCCATGCAAGAACCAACCTACAGCTTCCAAACTGCAAACCAAATTGCAATTGGTACCAAGTCCACAGAACAAACTGCAATTGGTACAAGCCCAGCAACCCCAAATGCCCACCCTGTCACTCCTGGGCTGGCACAGCAACCTGAGATGGTTTGTTAAAATGATTTGCTTTTCATAAATGCATGAACATTTGCAAAGTTTTGTTGTTTGCAAAATATTTTGGACCAGAGCCTTGGGTCCAGCTTTGTCTCCCAGCATGCCTGGATAAACCAAAATGATTCAAGAGGGTGAAGCACTCATGCATGTGACCCTACAGAAACCCTGGGAACTTCTATGCAGAGACCAGTTCAGAAGATCAATGAGATGAGTGACCCAAATTTAACCAACACAAAGCAAAGCAGCTCTCTCCCCACATCCCTCGTTTAAAACCTCTAACAGATGTAAGAAAAACTGGGCTCAAAGAAGTCTGAGCACAGGCTGCAGTCCAAGACCAGCTGCTTTTTCCATTTATAGCCACATTCACTTCAGCTCCACCAAGCATTTTGGACAATGTAGAAGGGTCTCTGTGTCTGTTTGTTTGCTGGAGGAGTGTAAAGAACACAAATGGTTTGCTGTCATCTTATCTTTTCCTGCTCTCAACAGATCGTTTGATCTTCTCAAAACAAAGTTATCTCCCTATAATCTCAATTGAGTCCTCTGACAGAGTTTATGGAGCTGGCACTGCACCCAGCCTATGGTGTCCCTTCAACCACTGGCCAACAGAAACATCTCAGGCAGGGACAGCAGTTTAGAAATAGGTTAAAAGAAAAAGATTTCTTAATTACAGAAGGTTCATCACCACTGCCATCATTTCCCTCCCCCAGCAGACAGCAGAGAAGTCACAAAACCAGGGGCCAGGCCTTACTGCAGGAGATCAAAGCAAACTCTTTGTTTTATCTTGGCCAAGATAACGGATTTTATTTGCCTTATCAGCCTGCAGGATGATTAACCTAAATGTGAGAAAGCTGGAGGATCCAAAGGAGCTGATGGGTGGGGAGCACACCACTGCCATGGGCTCCAGACATGCAAATACCACAGGATCAACAGAGAAACTCCTGGTTCCTACAGAGAAACTCTGGTTCCTCAGCCAGGGCTGTGTCTCCTTTTGCCTTTCAGCACCACTTGGATGAACACAGATCCCACAGCAGGCAGGAGCACTCACCCCTTTCTCAGCCAGCACAGGCACCTCTGTCCTGGGGCTGCCCCAGTTTTCATCACAGAGGGGAGTCACAGAATTCACAGAATCACTGGGTTGGAAGAGACCTTCAAGAATTCACAGAATTCACAGAATGACAAGGTTGGACGAGACCTTCAAGACCATCAAGTCCAACCCAGACCCAATACAGCTCAAAACACCACCCAAAAACACAGTCCAAAACATAGCCCAAAAACAAGCACAGCCAAAAAACAAACACAGCTCAAAAACACAGCCCAAAACACAGTCCAAAAGCAAACGCAGCCCAAAACCACACACAGCCTAAAAACATAGCCCAAACACAGCCAAAAACACAGCCAAAAACACAGCCCAAAAACAAACACAGCCCAAAAAACACAGCAAAAAACAAGCACAGCCCAAAAAACACAGCCCACAACAAACACAGCTCAAAAACACAGCCCAAAACAGAGCCAAAACCAAACACAGCCCAAAAGACAGCCCAAAACACACACAGACCAAAGCACAGCCCAAAACCAACCAAAAACACAGCCCAAAACAAAAGACGGCCCAAAATGAACTCAGCCCCAAAACACAGCCCAAAAACACAGCCTAAAACACAGCCCAAAATAGCCAAAAACAAACCCTGCCCAAAGCACAGCCCAAACACAGCCCAAAAACACAGCCCAAAACCAGCCAAAAACAAACACAGCCCAAAACACACCCAGCCCAAAACACAGCCCAAAAATGCACACAGCCAAAATGCAACAAAAAACATACACAGCCCAAAAACACAGCCAAAAACAAGCACAGCTCAAAACCACAGCCAAAACACAGCCTAAGACACAGCCCAAAACCACAGCCAGGGTCAGGGCACACACAGGGAGGGGAGGCAGGCAGTGCCCTCCCATGCACGTGGTGTCTTGGATCAGGCAGTGTCTCCATGATAGGACACATTTCTCTCTCCCACACATGCTCCCACTCTTTCCATGTCACTGGGCCTGCAGGTTTAGATTTTTCCAGATGATCTCATTTTTGGCACCTGAGCTCACAAACCGAGACTCAGCGTTTCCCACTCAGCCCCTCCATTTGGAATCCTGGGCTGGAGGAATTTTCCCATTAAAAATAAAAATAATAGCAATCAAAAGACTGCTCATAACCTAGCCTGAATCTGTCAGCTGGTTTAAGAGGAAACATTTCCATACAGCTTTAATCTCTTTGTACAGTTAAAGAGCTGGAAATGGTGACTCACTGCATGTCCACTCAGCCCTGGGCTCTCCATCCCAGGGAGCCTGTCCAAATCCCTAAAACCCCTGCAGCCCCACACTTGGTGTCACCCCAGCAGCACAGGACAGAAGAAAAGTCACCCCAAGACCTGTGTGGCTTCACTTCTCCATCCCTGGGTGTCCATGGCAGGATGGGGGCTTGAAATTGCAGCTCCCACCACAACTTCCCAGCACACAGCAACAGGTCCTTGGTTTCCACAGGGATTTCAGTAGAAGTCAAAGTTTGCTTCTTTCTCTTCTTAAGTATTTTTTAATTGTTTACATTTTAACCCAACTCTATGGGAGTTCTGAAGTCTTTCCATAGTGAAAAGTCTTTCCATAAAGGTTCTAGCTGGGAAAAAAAGAGTAAAAACTGTTGAGTTGCTTCACTCTCGTGATGTTGCCCTGCTTACTGTGCAGCAAAATAAACGGGGGGACCAAGAGGCACCTGGCACCCTGTGTGGCTGTCTCAAAGACTCCAACAAAGCTGAAAGCTCACAGATGGTTAGCTGTTTTGCACTGACTCATGTTGGGACACAGAGGAAGGTCACATCCCTGTTTTAGGTGTTTTTAATGCCCTTGATTTATCTACACAAGCTCCAGAGCATCCTTGCCATGAAGGCCCAAGGGGCAGGAGCAGGAGCAGGGGTGGGACAGAGCCTGCCTTGATGGCTGAGTGCTGTCCCAGGGTGCAGAGCAGCTTGTGAGGAGACAGACAGGAGCATCACATCAAACCAGCTTCACCTCTCATGTGGGAGTGGTTCCAATCCACCCCCTGAGATCCCAGAGCTGAGCCACCAACACAAACAGCCCTACACTGGGGCCAGTGTAAAGGTAAGGTAAAGGTAAAGGTAAAGGTAAAGGTAAAGGTAAGGTAAAGGTAAAGGTAAAGGTAAAGGCCAGCAAAATGGCCTTTCCCACTCTCCAAGCCTGACCACCACAAATTATAAGGAACAAGAGAAGGCCAAGATGTTCAACCACACAAGCACAATGGCAGAGATGGGAGGCACAGTGCAAGGGGATGCTGTGGCAGATCACCCATGGCAGATTTGATGTGGCTTTTCCTGAGGATTCACCTGCCCCTCAACCAGCTGAGGATCCCAGGAGATGTCTCCATTGCACAAAAACAAACACAGCCCAAAAAATACAGCCCAAAAGCATAGCCCACAACACAGCCCAAAACACAGCCCAAAACACAGCCCAAAACAGTCCAAGACACAACCACAACCACAACCAAAAACACAGCCCAAAAACACACACAGCCCAAAACACAGCCAAGACACAACCAAAAACACAGCAAAAAACAAACAAAGCTCAAAAACAAATCCCAAAACCAACCAAAAACACAACCAAAAACACACACAGCCCCAAACCAGGTGGATGTCTCTGGATGCAGCCCTGCTGCTCCCACAGTGATTCCCTGCTCCTCTCCTCACAGGGATGAACCAGCAGCTCCTGCCACACTGGCACCACAGCACTGCCCAGACCTGCTCTGCCAGCACAGGGCTGCAACATCCTCCTGTGCCAGCCTCAGCCCAATGCCCTGGGACTGGGAGGGAGCTGCTGCCCACAGCAGGGGCCTGGGAGAGGTCACCCCCACCCACGGGAGCTCAGATTTGGGTATTCACAGCAAGGACTGCTTCCCACAGTGCCCAAGGCTGTGGATTCAGGAACACCCTGTTTTCATGGCTATTTTTAATTGTTTGTGCCTCTTTCTGCCCTCTGCATGTCCTCCCCTTGCCTGCCCCTGTGCACAGCCCAGCTCACATTGCTCTGGCAGATTCCAACTACAGCAATCCACATCACCTGCTCTGCTCATCCCATCCCATCCCATCCCATCCCATCCCATCCCATCCCATCCCATCCCATCCCATCCCATCCCATCCCATCCCATCCCATCCCATCTCCTTGTCCCAGCTGGGGAGCCCAGCCACACAAAACCTCCATTGACATCTCCACTGGAGATTTTGGGGACACAAAGCCCACCTTTGAGTGACACACCCCACAGGGATGGGTGCTTCTGTCCCATCTCCCTATCACTCATGGCCCAATTCAATGTTATACCAGCACAAACAAAGCTCCCCAGGGAGTGCAGGAGAGCACAAAGACTCAGTGAGGGAGAACACGGATGGGAAGGAACATTTCTTGCCCCATAAACACCTCCTGCTTTTCTCCCACCTGGAGCAGGCTCAGCCCTCACCACCAGCCCTGCTGTCCTAATGAGGCTCAGCACTGAAATTGCTCCTTTCCTCTGTGGTTTGCTGTGATCTGCCAAACTCCCTGGGACTGTTTTTCTCCTCTGACTGGCCTCTTCCTGCACAGCACGCTCTCCTGCATACCTTCAGCAGCAGGGCAGGCAGCTGAGCCTGACAGCTGGGGAAGGCAGCTCCAGAACAGGAGAGGTCACCCCCACCCAGCGAGGGCAGCTGGAGGCAGCTGCATCCCCTCTCAGCTGTTTGGGCTGTTTTGGCTGGGCACCACAGGTTCCAAGGGTGCCCAGAGCCCCAGGAGCACCTCCTGGTGACCCAAACCCTGGAGCACCTCCCAGTGACCCAAACCTGGAGCAGGAGCTGCCACACGTTGTCCCTGCTGCAGACATCAGAGGGGCAGGGTCATTGCTGAGGTGGTCACAACACAAAGCAGAGACTGCAAGCAGTCTCAGATGGTAACTCTTTATGATGGAAAATGGCTGAGTTTTTATATACTTTGTAATTGTTTATAATTTTTTACTCTATTGGTTTCAATAACACTATTAGTGAAAAGTCACAGTAACTTCAGCTAACTTTCTAAAAATATTTCACCTAGTTGTAAAGTTCTTTATCTTTTTTTTTAATTCTTCTTTTCTCTCAGTCTCTTTAGTACCAGCCTTAGAGAGAGCTCTTCATTAGCTTCTTTTTACCTCTGAGCTTCTTCTCACTCTTTTAACTCTCAGCTCTTCACACAAAGTTGGGAATTGTTTCCATGGGTTAAAATCAAAGGCTCAGGTGTTTTTGACTCTGTGCCAGGGTCTCTGAGCCCCCTGCCAGGGTCTGGAGTCCTCCAGGGCAGCCAGAGCAATGTCCTGGGTCCCGACACCTTCCAAGGCAAACCATTCTGTGCTGATCCTTGGAGACATTTGGACTGAAAGCCCCTTTTGTCCCAGAGCCAGGGTTGTGCTGCCAGGCAGACTGCAGACAGCTGGGCCCAGGGGTGACACTGTCCCAGCAGCTGTCCCCTCTCTGTCCCTGCCCTGGGCAGCTGGAGCACTCAGCAGCTCAGCTGAATTCTGATTTAAAGCATCAGCCACCCACGGGGCTCAAGGCTGGGGCACTCAGAGCAGCCCAGACCCAGCAGGGTGAGGCTGAGCACCCTCCCATGGGGCAGGATGGACACCACACACAGCAGCTGGGGACAGAGGGGGGCTCACAAAATCCCCATCTTGGGCAGGGGCTCAGAGCTCAGCTGTGCCCAGCTGGAGATGGCCCAACCTGTGAAAAACCCAGCTCAGAAAAGCCATGCCTACATCACACACAGAGTAAGAAAAACCCACTTGAGTGCTGCAGGTTCGACATCAGCTCCCTGCTGACTCCGGGCTTGGTTTTACACCAGCACACACCACAGCCTGATCTCTGCACATCACTGTGACCACAGGAGAGGGGATGGGACCCCTGGTCCAGCTCCAGGGCCAGGCACGGACCTCCCAGGCCTGGCTCAGCCACCCCAGCCCATCCCACAGGCCCAGGGTGGGGAGGGAGGGGGTGCCCTCCCCCTGACCACGGGACCCCTCGCAGGAGAGAGCTCACGGGCGAGGGAGAATGGAAAAGCCATTAACAGGTCTGAAAGGAAAATCTCCAAAACATTCTGGGGAATAAATGACAGCTGGGAAGGGAGGGGAGCTGGCTTTAACATGGAATTAATTGAAAACAAGATAGAGCTAATATAAGCCAGGTCTCCAGTTTCATAGTGGCTCTGGTCCATGATGTTATTAGACTTTGTCTCCAAGGTCAAAAACCCTGACTTCTGCTAATGAAGAGGCAGTTCCTGCCCACAGCCACAAACAACAGCACCAAACAATGATATCCCAGCACCACTTCCAGAGCCAGCAGCTCTCCCACACCTCAGAGCCTCTCCAGAGCCCTGTGGGGCTGCACACAGAGCCTGAGCTGGCAGGGCTGGCATTGCCAGCACCCAGGGAGGCACAGTGCAAAGGAGGATGTGGCAGGAGGATGTGCTAGAATCACCCATGGCACATTTGATGTGGCTTTTCCTGAGGATTTGCCTGCCCCTCATCCAGCTGAGGACCCCAGGAGATGTCTCCATGGCACAGGGCAGGTGGGTGTCTCTGGATGAAGCCCCACAGTGATTCCCTGTTCCTCTCCTCACAGGGATGAACCACACTGGCACCACAGCACTGCTCAGACCTGCTCTGCCAGCACTGCCACTTCCTTTTCTCTTTCCTTCTAGAATTTCTTATTGAACTTGACAGCTCTTTCAGGCAGGATGAACCCAAGGGGAACAGCTCTGCCTGCGGACACATCTGAGCACAGACCCCTGAGCAGCCTTGAGAGGTGGCACCACAGGAGCTGAAAGAGCAGCACACAGCTCCTGCCCCCTCCTGTGTGACACCTGGGACAGCCACCACCCCAGCCAGGGCTGTACAGGGTAATGACACATCCTCTGAACAGACAGAGACAGGGTATTGTAAATGCAGGGTCAACCATGAGGGGAGAGAATGGTGGATCTGCCTCCATCTTATCAGAAGGCTAATTTAGTACTTTATTATACTATATTATAATAATTATATAGTATAATAAAGTATAATATATTATATATTTATATAATATTATACTATATTATTATATTAAAGAATACTATACTATAATAAAGAATACAGAAAGGATACTTACTGAATGTTAAAAAGATAATAATAAAAACTTGTGACTCTTTCCAGAGCCCCGACACAGCTTGGCCCTGATTGGCCAAAGAGTGAAAACAACTCACACCTGTGGGTAAACAATCCCCAAACACATTCCACATGAGCACAACACAGGAGAAGCAAATGAGATCAGAATTTTTTTCCTTTTCTCTGAGGTCTCTTGCTGCCTTTCAGCTTCCCAGGAGAAAAACCCTGGTTGAAGGAATCATGTTCAGGGAATGTGAATGCCACAACACAGTCCTCCCAGGATTTTCCTGGGAAGCTGTGAGAAGCTGTGGGAAACTTAGAGAAAAGCATTAAAACAATTATTATCTCTCTTTCTGTAACCCTTGTTTATAGATATGGCTTTCCAAAGTGTGCTAGTCATAGCTCACCAATAGTGTCAGAGGTTTTCACTTTGAGACCAATCAAATCTCACCTTAGCGAGTCTCATTATACAATTTCATCATAAAACAATATTACAACAATAAAAAAATAGAATAACACTATAAAAGCATTAAAACAATTATTATCTCTCTTTCTGTAACCCTTGTTTATAGATATGGTTCTCCAGAGTGTGCTAGTCATCGCTCACCAATAGTGTCAGAGGTTTTTACTTTGAGACCAATCAAAGAGACTTGGAGACTCACTTTAGCGAGTCACATTATAAAATTTCATTACAAAATAACATTTGAACAATAAAAGAATGAAATAGCTATATAACATAATAACTACTATTAATTATTATTAATAATCAATAATCAATACAATAATTATTACATTTTAATGTATTAATAGCAAAATATAATTTAATGTGAATAATGTTAATATTAATGTTCTATAATACTAATAATTCATTATTCAACATTAATGGTCTATATCAATGAACTATAATAATTACAAATTAAATATTACAATTAAATATTACAAAATCATAATTTAACATTAATATTTTAGTTAGTGTAATAATTATTAATAAATACTAGTTGTTAATATTCAATTATATTATTAATATAAAAGCTATTTGTTAAAATTAATAATATAATAACAATAAAATTAATAAATATAATAATTTATAAATATATATTTATTAATAAATATTTAAACGGTCAATATATATACATATAAATATTTATATATAAAATATATATGAATTTAAAAGATTTATTAATTTAAAATTTATGGATATAATAATTATAAAATTTATAAATATAATAATTATTAATTTATAAACATGATAGTTATAGAATTTATAAAGATAATAATTATGACATTTATAAATACAATCAGTATAAAATTATAAATTCCCTTCTGATCCACCTCACGAAGCCTTCCACTCCATCCCTGACCCGTCAGCCCCTGGCACTCACCTTCCTCTCTCTTCGGCGGGCTCTCGGTGGGCGGCCCGTGTGCCTTTGTCTCTGCCAGCTGTGGCAGGGCGGGCATGGCGGGCTCTGAGCCCTCGGCCGCCCTCACGGCCGGGCTCTCGGTGCCCTTTCCGCCCTGGCTGTCCGGGCGGCGCGGCGCGGTGTCCGGCACGGGGCCCGGCTCGGCGCGGCGCTGCGGCGGCTCGGGGATCTTGGAGGGCGGCTCGGGGATCTTGGAGGCCGGCGCCTCCGCCCGCCGCAGCTCCTGGGGCTTGCCCAGGGTGATCTCAGTCCTCCTGGCCGGGCCCTCGGGCGGTTTGTGGCCCACATCGGCTCGTTTGAGGCCGAACCGCGACAGGCCCGAGGTGGAGTTCTCCACCTGCTTGGAGGAGATGTCGATGGAGATTTCTGTTCTTCTGGACACCGGCTCGGGCAGTTTGGGTCCAGAGAGCTCCACTCTCCTCAGAGGGGGCTTGGGGGATCTTTGCACTGTGGGCTCCGCATGGCGGGTGGAGGGCTCCGAGTTCCTGGCGCCGAGTTCCTGAAACTTCTGCGTGGAGCTGGATACGGTGGACCTGAGGAGGGTGTTGGGGGCCCGTCTTTGTGGCGTGGAGGAATTTGAAGACTGATCTACCTCCTCGACCTCAAAGGATCTTTTCAGAGCTGAAAAACATGAAAAGTAGTTCAGGATTTAGTTACCGTCCACCTGAGTGTGTCCAGAGGTGCTTACAGACATTGCACAAGGGTCAAAACTCCATTTCTGCTCCTTCATCCCAGGACTCACAATCCACTTAAGCAGCTGGGGATTAAAGGCCCTGCCTCTTCAGACAAGTTAAAAACCCAGTAATAAAACAAATCAAGGCCAGGAAACTCATCCCCAGAGCAGAAATTATCCCCACACTCAGAGGGGAGCAGAAGGTCCCACCATGGTATGGCAGAGCAGAGCAGGGTTTGGGTGAATACAGAGATCCAGCTTCCTTTTCTTTTTCTTTCTTTTAACCTATGCCACAAAAAGAAGCAATGCCAAATTTCCTAAGAACTGATGGTTATACTGTATTTGAACTATAGCTGAATGCCAATCCTCATAACACAATGATTCTATTTAGCATGACATTTGCTGCCAATGCAACAGTTTATGACCTGCTTCTGCTGTCACTCATGTCTGCTGACCACTCACTTGCAGAACATTTCAGTTTTAAAATGTTGTAAGGTGAAATCAGTGAAACCAATCATTAAGCAGTAGTTAAAATTTAAGTAATCTTTTCTATCCCACTGAGCTAATGAAGTGCATTTTCTTGCTAACATTTTGCAAAGACTTTAATTCCTTTCTTGCTAGCAGTTAAAACTACTAAAACTCCTTTACACAGAAAAAACTATGAGTTTAAATTAGTGACACACAAAGTGGTCAGCAACAACACCTCGCTTTCCCTCTCACATCCAAAGGATTCACAGATAAACACAGGCTTTCCTGTGAGCACTGCCAGCAAAATGCAAGTTGGGAACAGGAAAACAATCCCAGGAGAGCACCAAATCCAATACAAATGCAGCAAGAAAACCAAAGGTGGCAGCCCCAGAAGCTCATATCCTTAAAAACAAACCTAGAGACCACAGGAACCCAAAGACTGAAATGTTTTGAGCACATGAACTTGAGACCCTGATACAAGGGAAGGAACAACTGATCCCTGCTCCTTTCAGGACCCAGCCAGGTGGAAAGAAAAGGCTGAACTCCACAGAAAGGGAACCACTGCTGGATCCCACTGAGAAGCCACAGGCTGGAAATACTCTCTGATCCCCCCAAGAATCATAGCAGCAGTGAGATTTAACCTTTAAAATCCTGGGCTTGAGACCCCACAGGACATCAGGCTGGAGAGGGGCTGGGAACACAAACCCTGTGAGGAACCCCTGAGGGAGTTGGGGGTGCTCAGCCTGGAGAAAAGGAGACTCAGGGGTGCCCCCATCACTCTCACAGCTCCTGAAAGGTGCCTGTGCTCAGCTGGGGCTGGGCTCTTTCTGCAGCAGCACTGACACAGCCAGAGCACACAGCCTCGAGCTGCACCAAGGGAAATATAGGTTGCATAGCAGGAAAAAAATTTTCATGGAAAGAGTGATAAAGTTCTGGAATGGCTGCCCAGGGAGGTGGTGGATTCCCCATCCCTGGGTGTGTTTAACAAAGCCTGGATGTGGCACTGGGTGCCAGGGTTTAGCTGAGGGGTTGAGGCTGGACTTGATGATCTTGAAGGTCTCTCCCAATCTGGTCATTCTGTGGATTCTGTGAATTCTGTGAATCAGGATTCCAGGGAGAGAACTGGAGCAGAGCCTTGCCTCATCCCAGGAAGTCCTCCCACCCCTGGAGTGGAGCTGGAGAGGATCCACCATGCAGGAAGCATCCATGTCCAGGGCTGCTCTGCCCCAGGACCCTCCATCCCTCAGACACATCCGTTGGCTGGACAGGAGCCATCGCTCACTGCTGGGTCCAGCTGGTGGCACAGGGAGAGGGGATCATCCCCATGGCAGCCACCCAGCTCTGCTCCAACACCCAGCAGCTGCCACCTCCTCTGTCCTGGCACCAGGGGTTGGCACAGCCATGGGCACCTCCCCTGGCACAGGGAAATCAGAGATGGTGAAGAAAGCAGGGCCCTCAGAGCTGGGGGTCAGCAAGGGGAGACTGCAGGGGTTAACATGTGAGGATACAGACTTTGGACTGCTTTCCTTTTGGGGGGAATACCCCAATATGAACTCAAATATGAACCCCAGGCTCTTGTAGACATCTTTTATGGAAAATCCTTTCCTTAAGATTTTTCCTCCTGCGAAGCTGAGAGGCCTCAGGAAAAAAATGTGAACAATGATTATCTGCTGCTGTAAAATGCAACAGGTGCATCTGTGATTGGTCCATGTTGGTTGTTGCTAATTAATGGCCAATCACAGTCAGCTGGCTTGGACTCGCTGGTCAGTCACAAGATTTTATTATCATTCCATTCTTTCTCCTTTGCTTGCTAGCCTTCTGATGAAATCCTTTCTTCTATTCTTTTAGTATAGTTTTAATATAATAAATCTCATTAAAATAATAAATCAGCCTTCTGAAACATGGAGTCAGATCCTCATCTCTTCCCTCATCCTGGGACCCCTGTGAACACCATCACAGGGTACAGCTGGAGGGATGCACAGAGAGATCCAAGCCCAAGGTCAGCCTGATGGGAACAGCACCACAGGAAAGCACCAAAACACAACATTCACCCCACCCTGTAAACCCAGGAACCCAAAGGGCACCTGGTGACAAAATACTCTGTCTTGCATCTCAGAAATATTCAGACATTGGTAAAAGAAAGGATGGAGGCAATAAAGAAAATTAAAAATGCTTTTGCTCAGATTTATCTGGTTTCTGATTTCTGTGGAGCTCTCCCAGCCATGCCATCACCTGCTCACAGGGGTGACAGCTCCTGCAGCACTCCCCACCCTGCAGTCTGCACTTGGCACAGCTCAAGCACTGCAGGTCTGTGTCCAAGGCACAGCTCTCAGCATCCCAGAATAATTAATTCCAAAAAAGCCCCACACTGGAAAGCTCTTTCCACGTGTTCAAACTCTCAGGTCTCCAACCCTCAGCTGGAGCTCTGACCCTCCAGCACAGATTTTCCACAGTTTCCCCTCTCCATCACACACTTTATCCACAAACAAACATTTTAGCTGTATTTTTTTCCAAAACCCCCACGTTTAAAACAATGCAGCAGCCAAGCCCAGCCTGCATTTTGCTGGAAACAAAGAAAGAGGAAGGGACAACCCGACGGGGAGCCCTTGAGCAAAGCTGGGTGGGCAGGAGCCGCAGAGGACACTGAGGGGTGGAACCACACTTGTGTCCACATCAGGCCCTTCAAACCTGCCTGTCCCTCCTCCAGCCAGCTCAGTCTCCACCTCTTCCCTTCAACAAGCAGCTCTCTGACCTCCTGAGAGCCACAACAGGGTAAATGCTCTCAAGGAACTCAGCAGCAAAGGAAATGCTGAGCAGTGTCTTTCCTGAATGAACATTGCCCTGAGATCCCTCAGTACCAAGAGGTTTGGGGATTATTTCTGACCTGCTAATGAGCTTTGGGTACAAACAGCCCTGCTGACCTCCAAGGGCTCCTCACATGAGCCACATCCATCATCCCCACTCCTCTGAGCCCTGCTGCCCCTTCCCAAGGAAATACTGAGTAACCCCATTGCAAGGCTGCCCTACATGGCCCCTTTCCTTTGATTTTAAACCCCACAAAGTGCCCCAAACTCAGGGTAAACCTGCCCAAAGAAATTGTGAGTAACCCAATAGCAATGCTGACCTCATGGCCCCTTTCCTTTGACTTTAAACCCCACAAAGTGCCCCAAGGCCAGGGTAAACCCCTCCAATGCCACCCATGTGGTCTTTCTGGAGCACAGCCAGCCCCTGTTCTTATCAAAGGGCTGGACTGAATTACAACACCCAAAAATGGCTTTTTTCCAGGTCCTTCTGTTGCAGAAAAGAGAAAAAGGTCAAAGCCCAGACACAAAGGGGTTCAGAAAGCCCCAGGCAGAGCTGCAGCACCACGATTACAGCCTCAGGACAAGCAAGCCCTGCAGATAAATCCTCCCTTGTGCTGCTGTGCCAGGGGCAGGAAGGGGCTGAGGGGCTGGCCAAGAACCTCCACCCCAAAGAGGGGCAGAAATGGCTCAGCACAGGTTCTGACAGCAAAATCATGAGGAGCCCCAGGTCCCAGTGGCACTTCTGGGGACAACTCAGGAGCTTTCCTCACCCCTCTCTCAGGAGCTTTTCTCACCCCTCTCATCTCATGGTTTCACAGGGATTTCAGTGCCCAGCTTGTCCTGCTGGCACATTCCATGAATTCAGCATGGCCTGGAGAAGGTCAGATATCCCAAGCATGAGAAAGGAGGAGTGTGACCATGAGGGCTGGTGTTTCCACCTCTGAGACAGAGCCCACTGCCATGAGCACGATGGCATTGGGAATGTCACCTCCTCATGAGGGACTGAGCGTGGCTGGAGCTCCCTGCCCAGCTCTGCCTCTCTCCTCCTTGCATGACAAGAGAGAAGGACCTCAGGAAGCAGAATAGCTTCAAAAAAAAAAAAAAAAAAAAGGGAAAAAACTTATAAATAGTGTGTCCTGCCCCAGAGCCAGGAAAGGGAAGTAAACAGCCTCTGCTCCTCCTCCCAGCTTCCTGCAGGGAAGTGTGTGTATTCCTCACAAAAACAGCTGAGGGTAAGGCAGAGAAAGTTTTGAATTCTCAGCATCCAGGATTCCAACATTTAGGGATGCAGCCAGAGGTCTGGTTCAAATCCCAGCAGCTCATGCAACAGCAGAGATGTCACAAGGGTGCTCAGATGCCATGGAGGGATCTGGCTCCTGCACAGGGACTCCACAATGTGGGAAACAGTAAAGGTAAGAAGGTTTTTAGAAAGATGGAAAGGTAGGCCTTAGAAACAGTAGAGAAACTTAGGGTTAGCTGTAGTTGTAAAGTCTGAAGGTAGAAAAAGTTACAACAGTATAGTAAGGACATGAAAGAATAGTTTAAGTCTTAGGTTTGGTTAAGATAGAACTCAAGATTAGAGAAAAATATTTTTTAGCAAGACAGCAGAAGGTTAAGATAGACCTTAAGATTGGAGAAAAATATGTTTAGCAAGGTATTAAGGTTTTAAGCCTAATAATGAGGTATTGTGTATTGTTAATAGAAAGCATACAAGTAAACATTGTATGAAGTAAGTGTATGTGTACTTCTAGTAATTGGTTAGAACAACTGTCTGTAAGCTTTAGCAACATGTTATTGGCTAGAAAGTTTTTAAGATGCTCTGTAACAAAGAAATCTTTGGCTGCTGCTGGCTGCACATGAGCTTTGCCATCCTCCTATTGTCTCAGCCATGTAATGAGGCTGATGCTGCAAATAAAGCTCAAGGAACATTCCCCAGCAGTCCTGTCCTGTTTGTGAAAGGGAAAAACACACACAACCAGCACACACACACCCCAAACACACACAAACCAGCACACACAAACCAGCACACACACACAAACCAGCACACACACACCAACACACACACACCCCAGCACACACAAACCAGCACACACACACCAAAACACACACAAACCAGCACACACACACAAACCAGCACACACACACCAGCACACACACACCAAGCACACACACACCAAAACACAAACAAACCAGCACACACACCCCAGCACACACATGTCCCAGCTGGAAGCTCTGGAGCACACAGCTAGCTCACTGCCACCACAGCTCACTGCCACCCCAGCCTGGCCCTGGGCACCCCAGGAGCGTCAGCCAGGGAACATTTGCAACATCTGCTCCTCCTCTGCTCCCTTTTTAAACAGAATATCCCACCAACAGGCCAGGGAGAGGCTTTATACAAGGCAACATCTATGCACAGAGCTCAGGAGGAGACCAAAATAAACAGCAAGGGATGCTGGCTCCTCTGGGAGCTGCTTCCAGCTCTGTCACAGCCATGGCCCCCAACTGCTTCCCATTAAACATCCTGTGCCCCTCTCGTGGTGCCTGTAACCCAGGGGTTGCATTTGCTTGCTTTGTTAAGCACAGAGAGCTTTCCCTGGGTTTTTGGACACATCAGAGCCCTGTGGGGCCGGGGCAGCGGGCGCCCCGTTATTCCCCAGCACACAATGGCAGCGTTTGAGAGCTCTAAACTGCTACCAGATGGTCACCTCCTGTTCCCAGGCAGGAAAGGGGGGAGGCTGCAGTTCTCATCTTTCAAGGAACCCTTGGAAACCCAACCCAGCATTCACTGCTCACGGCCCCAAAGCTTTCCAGAGGCCTGCCACAGGCAGCAGGGTGCTCGCAGGGCTTTTCTGGCCCAGGCTGAGAGCAAAGAGTGTTTGCCTGAGGAAACCCAGGGAATATTTCTGTGTCTGCTCTGGCGTGCCCTGACCCCCAGGGCAGCACTGACTTTGACCCTCATCCATGGGGAAAGTTTCCCAGACTTCAAGATAGACTGGAATCCACAAAAGTGTGAAATAGATTATAGAGAGCAGTGTAGGTGTATCACTTGGTGAAAAATTGAGGTTTTGGGATTTTTAGTGTGTTGTGGATGGAAGCAAGATGGAGGGCACAGGGTGTCACCCTGGGTTTCTTCTTCATGCTTCTTCTTCCTCCTTCTTCATGGGTTTGGGTGGCATTCTGTAATTGTGTGGGAAAATCCGCATTGTGGGCTCTTTGGGATCAGTTATTGGGTTAAAAGGGAAAATAATCCAGGTGTCAGTTCTTAATTGGATAGTTTGGTCTTAGAAGACCTTGTAACAAGAGATTGTTGGCCATTTTTGTGGTGCTTTTCCAGTGCGCTGAGCCTGGTGTGGACAGGGTGCAAAACTTTAGATAAGATAACAATAAACAAGAACCTGAAGAGCTGCCACCACCCAGAGCAGAGCTGGGTGCATTGGAGTGAGCTAAAGGCTCAGCTATGGGGGAAAGGAGGGTGTTCTGCATGTTCCTATAGGGTATTTCTATTGTGTAGTAAACCTAAAGGTCCCAGAGCAGAAAGGGAAGGGAGCCACAGCAGGACATCTGTACCCCACCCTTAACAAAAAGGGGCTCCCAGCTCCCCTGAGCCCCTCAGTGGGGTCAAAACCATGGGGCTGAGGTGGAAAATCCCTGGCAGCAAAGGTTGCACAAGCTGGCAGGATTTTGTGAGCACGCACAGCTTCCAAACAGCCTGAGAAACTCAGATCCCCTCCTACACCCACAGAAACCAAGGCAGGACACTTTAAAAGCACCTTTCCCAAAGCTTCTGTGATCTAACAAAAGAAAGAAGAAAAGAAGTAAGGGTTGCTGGGGCCCCTCCCTGTGCTTGTGCCAGAAGGCTTCACACCTTTCCTTCACCAATAAACCAACCTTGCTGCACTACATACATAAAATAAATAAATTATCTATCTATCTATCTATCTATCTATCTATCTATCTATCTATCTATCTATCTATCTATCCATCCATCCATCCATCCATCTATCTCTCTCTCTCTCTCTCTCTCTCTCTCTCTCTCTCTCTATATATATATATATATTTAGTGACATTCTGCTGTTGTACCCTGACTCTCACGCCATCCTGGGTCAGGTTATGAACAGTTTATGCTCACATAAATCCCTTCTCTGATTTCACAGCCAGCCTTCAAAGGAAGTTGCAGCAGACTGCCTGCTCTGACAGGAATCACATGGACAAGGAAAGGCTGGCAATGTGCTGTCATTATGCAGGGCCTTCCTGAATGGTGTAAACAGTACCAAGAGGTGGAAATTTGGGGATAAATGCAAGTTCAGGTCTCTGACATCAATCAAAGCAGCGTTTCTCTCACTCACAGCAAGGTATAAAACAGCCTGAGGCTGATGCAGCAGACTGCTCCTTTCCCAGAAATGAACATGCAAAAGCAAAGTCATGACTAAGAATAGAAAAAAACAATAAAATCTACACTCAGATTAATACAAAATCCCAGCTTTCCAGTCCCCATAATGCAGTTCTCAAAAGATTTTAGCTTGATTCTCTATTACACTTGGGTTTATATAACCATTAACTCGCAGCAAAATGCTTCCAGCTCAGAGCAGTGTATTTTACATCCCTTATATTCATTTCATACTTGTACAGAAAATTACATAAAACGCAGAGTATCCAGCCCAGCAGATTGCATTACTGCCTCTGCCAGAGGCTCACTCCAGCTCCTGTCTCCTGTCTGAGCTCCAGTTTCCTTTCACAGGGGGAGGAGGAAGGAGAGAAATAAATCTTTGCTGTGTCTCCCATGGGGGCTGCAGATTTGGTTTGGTTCACTAATATTTCTAAAATGCCTTGAAATGATTACCCAGAGACAAAAGTATGATGCAGATGGTCTTGCAGGGCCCAGCCTGCCCCGTGCTGGTGCCACAGATGCCAGCCCCAGGTGGCTGAATCCCAGTGCCCAACAAGGGACATGGAGAGGGGGTGATCAGGGACTGGATGATTGAATCAGTCAAGTCTCCATTGGAGAAGATGCTTTGATGGTGGTGCTGTGATATGCTGGTTAAAAAGCTCCAGAAAAAGGGGAAATTGGGGTAAAGGAGGGATCCAGGAGCCATTTAGCCCTGCAGTGCTGCCCTGATTCTGCTGTCCTGCTCTCCTGGAGGGGACACCCAGCACTGCAGTGTGAGCTGCTGCCCAAACCTCCTGAGGGCTTTGAAAAATCAAATCCAATCCATCCCATGCAGTCCTCCCTGCAGTTTTACTTCCACTGGCCAACATGACACAAAGATTCAGTCCCAACCCCAGTGCTCACCACACTCCTTGTGCCCCAAACCAGTGCAGTGACCAGTGCCATGCCCTCACCACCACCCCAGGGCTGGCAGAGCACCCACCTCACCCTAGCAAGGGTTTTTGTGCTGCTTCTGTCCCAAAATGCCACCTCTCCAGCCAGGAGGAGTGGCACAGACTGATGTCACAATGTCCCCTGCCCTGCAATCCACAGGAGGATGGCTGTCACTATGATATTTTCTGAAAAATCCCTCTGCCAGGATTTTTTCTCTTGAGAAGCCGAGAAGCCTCAGAAAAGAAATGTAAAGAATAATTGTCTGATTGTTTTGAATGTAGCTTGGAGATCATTTACTAACAGATGTATCTTTGATTGGTTTTATGTGAACTGTGTTGACTTAATGACCAATTTTAGTTTAGTTGTGCTGAGACTCTGGTCATCACAGGTTTTTATTATCATTCTTTTATAGCCTTCTGTCTGTATCCTTTCTCTATAGTTTAGTATAGTTTTAGTACATAATTTCTTATAACATATATATAATATATAATATATTATATATAATATATATAATATATAATATATAATATATAATATATAATATATAATATATAATATATAATATATATAATATAATGTAAATAATATGTACTATAAATAATATATAATATAAATAATATATCTAAAAGAATATAAGTAATATTGATATGAATCATATAATATAATTTAATGTGATGTAATGTAATGTAATGTAATATAATGTAATGTAATGTGATATGATATGATATAATATAATATAATATAATATAATATAATATAATATAATATAATATAATATAATATAATATAATATAATATAATATAATATAATAATATTGTGGTGGTGTTCGCAGGGGTTTCAGGACGAGGGAAGAAGTGAGAATTTTGACTTTATGTTTCAGAAGGTTGATTTATTATGATGTATATAATATTAATAGAAAATTATATATTAAAACTACACTAAAGAATAGAGAAAGGATTTTATCAGAAGGTTATAGGAATAGAAAGGAATGGAATGATAATAAAATCTTGTGACTGACCAGAGAGTCTGAGACAGCTGGACTGTGATTAGCTATTAATTAAGAACAACCACATAAGACCAATCAAAGATGCACCTGTTGCATTCCACAGCAGCAGATAATCATTGTTTACATTTCATCTCTGAGGCTTTTCAGCTTCTCAGGAGAAAAGATCTTAGCAAAAGAATTTTTCATAAAGTATGTCCATGACAATAATATCATATCATATCATATCATAAAATAATAAGTCTGCCTTCTGAAAACATGAAGTCAAATTCTCATCTCTTCCCCCATCCTGAAGGCCTCCCAACAGCACAGCTGGCTGGCACTGACTGTGCCCACCCACCCCAAAGTGCCCTGGCCTGGTGCCAGCAGCCCTGGGAGGCTGCAGGGTCACACAGCACCCTTGGCATGTCCCCTCTGGGCACACAAACCAGCCAAGGGCCAGCTTGGGTGGGCACTGTCCCTGTGTGTCCCCAGGAGAGCCAAGGGCTGAGCTGCACCCAGCAGCCTCCCAAAACAATCAGGATAAAAGCCTGAGTCACAGCCATCAGGAGATGAGATGAGAGCTGCTCAGAATGAGCTGGAACAGCAACAAACCCCTTCCTGCCCAAGAAGAAAAACCCTCCGTGCCACTCTTTTGTTTGTCACCAGCAACAAACCCGTTCTTGCTGTGTGTGGCAGGGAGGGAAGTGAGGAGGGGGCTCCTGCACCCAGGAGGGCTCTGCCCACCTGGCACCAGCACAGCAGCTGGGTACAGACTGCTGGTGCCACCAGAGGGGTGCCAGGACCAAACCCTGCAGGTGTGAAATGAGAGGTGGCCAGGACATCTCCCCATCCCTGGGAAGGGCATGACAGCCCACAGAGAGCTCTCCTGATGGAGCCTGACCCCCAGCAACCAGGCACAGCCCCCCAGGAACTGAACTCAGCCCCACTGACTCATTTTACAGGCTCCAAACAGGCTTAGCCTGGATTTAGGGTCACTTGGCTTGTTGCTGAAGACCAAAGGGGTGCCAGAGTCCACTGCAGCAGGAAGGGACAGGGAGGTTGGAGAGGGAAAGAGCCCACATGATATTCTTGCAGAAAGATGCTGCCTTAAATATCAAAGTCAGAAATGTGAATATCTGGAGTGGTTATGGGCTCTGAAGTCTCCATTATTATTTTTGGATTTATGACACGTCCCCATACAGGTTTTTGTGGCTGTTGTCTCAGTCCTGGCTCCTGGAAAAAGGGCTGAGCACTTCCCTGCAAGGAAGGGCAGCAAAGCAGAAATTAAACCAGCACCCAGTGAGGCCATGGGGCACCCAGAGATGCCAGGTTAATGCCTGGCAGTAATTTAGCCCCAGGTTTGCTGGCTTGTATTGGCCATGGTCACTCAGAGATCTCAGAGCTGACCCAACACGTCCCAGAGGTGCTTCCCACTCACTGCCCTGCCCCAGCCCACCAAGGGGCAACGAGCAAAGAGCACAGCACTTTAGGGGAATCCCTTACTGAGGGAAAGGTGCTGCCAGGACCTCGGGCACTGGGGAGAGCCAGCACAGAGCTCCAGCCCCTGATTCAGTCCCTCCAGGAACCAGCACTGTGCTTCCAAAACCAAAGCAGCTGCCCTGGCTGGTGCAGAGAGCCATCCCCTCCCTGTCCCTTCCAAGCCAGGCTCCTCTGCAGGGTCTGTGTATGGTCAGCACAATCTGTGCTCACTCTGCCCAGGGCTGGAGCTCACCTGAGCCAGCCCTGGAGCCTGCCCTGCTGTGACACCCCAGGGACACTGCCCAGTGCCACAGTGGGACACACAGCCCAGCCGTCACAGCCCCAGGGACACTGCCCAGTGCCACGGTGGGACACACAGCCCTGCTGTGACACTGCCCAGTGCCACGGTGGGACACACAGCCCAGCCCACCCTGCACAACAGGACTGTAAACAACAACCTCTGGATGATCCTACAGCCAAACCAGGGCCAGAGGCCATCCCAGAGCCCACTTCACATGGACAGAGAGATCATCAATTCTTCCCTTTGCACTCCCTCACAATCTTTTTATTCCCAAAGAATTAGATTTACACAGAGAAAAACCCAGCCCACAGCAGCAGGTACCCAGGGCTGTGACCAGGCAGATGCAGATTTTTGACTCTGTGGCTCGAAGAGCAGTTCTGCAGGGGAAGACACAACTTCTGCTGAGGAAGACACAAAACTTCCCACAGGCACCTTCCTCTGGCTCCTTCCTCTCCCACCACAGGAGGATTTGGCAGAAAACTCCCATCCAGCCCGTCCTTTTGTCTCAGGTAGAGAAACACAGATGAGAAATGAGAGAGAGAACACTCTGAAGTGGCTGTAAAGCCCAGCTTTGAGGGTATCAGAGGTGATTTGCTGTCTTGCAGGAGCAGCTCTGGCTGTGCCCACACCGAGCTGGCCACAAAGAGCTCCAGGAGAAAGCAGTCACTGTTTGACTTTTTGTGGACAGCCCAGGAAATCCAACAATTGAGGAGCTTTGCTTCACTCCCAGGGCTGGGATGATCCAAGATGGAAATAGGAAAGATCTTTTTGCGTTTCCTTTTCCAGGCATTGAGCCCTGGCACACCAGGGACTGTCAGTCACACACTCAGCTCCCTGCCTGCAGCTCATCCTGCAAACCCTTGGGCTGGGCTTGGGGGACACACCTTGGACCTGAGAGAGACACACAAAAACAAAGCACATCCCATCTCCAGGCCTTTCCAGCCTGCTGGATTCAAGGCACATCACCCACACTGGCATGTTCCTGCTAATATTAGCCCGGGGTGAGTCCCAGCATGTGCAGCATGCAGCTGCAGCTGTTCCAGGGGCAGCAGGAACGGGGCCCTGCACAGCCCAGGGGTGCAGCACGGCCACGTGTCCCACAGACATCCCAGGCATCTGCTCAAGGAGGTTTTAAGGATGAGTCTGTGAGTTTTGTGCACGTAGAAAAGTCTATTTATAATGCAGAGCCCTCCTGAAAATGAGCGGGGTGATGATTTTTTGGTGGCACCGGGACGTAACTTAGCATGAGTTTGTATCTCATTGGGACAAAGTCCGCTGGTGAGATGCTAAAAATACCCTGCACTGGGTGGTGAGAGAAGTGTCTGAAAAGTGTGTAATAATAAGGAAGAGTAAATAAATAAAATGGCCAGAGAAACCCTGTGATCAGCAGTGTCATGTCCTGGCAGGGCTGGAAAATCCCCACCCAGCTCCACAGCACTGCCAAGGCTCACCCACAGCCAGCACACATTCCCAAGGGAGCTGGGCTCTGAGCAATGGGAAAATCAGGGAATTAGGAGCCATCCACAAATGCTGTCTCATGGTTTCTGCCAGAGCAAAGCTGCCCCCACACAGAACCCCTGGGAACCATCCTGCCTCTCCACACACTCACAGCCCCACTCAGCACTTCCAGCAGGCACAGTTTACACCCACTGTGACAATTTGTGTTTCAACATTACAGGGAAACTAATCTGGTGCTGACTGACAGCACTGGCAAAGGCAAGGAGTGCTTGGCATTGGTGCTCTGCACCAGAAACTGCCAGCAAAAACACACCCCAGTCACCCTGGCATGAGGGACTGGAGCAGATCTCCCCTGTCTCACTACCAGGCAGCAGAAACTGAGTGCACAAAGCTCTGGCAGGATGAGGAGTTCCACACTGTGGGGTTATCTTTGTGCAGCATCACAACCAACCAAAGCTGTGAGCAGGAGCATCACCCCTGCACAGTGGGGCACCATTTATGGACACCAGCACTCCCACATCAGCCAGCCTGGCTGGGTCAGGGAGCTCTGGGCTGCAGGGACTGGCACCTCACCAGGTGGGTTCAGCACTGCAGCCTCCCCTCCCTGCAGCTCAGGGTCTGTGCTGAGACCCCGGGGAGCTGAGGGACCCAGAGCCCCCTCAGAGCACAGGTGAGCCTGGGAAGCACTGCTGGAACCACAGCGGAACCAGCCACGCTCCTGAAAACCTGCCAGAATCTATAAACCCTGGGGCAGAGATGTTATTGTCTGTAAATGCTGGAAAACCACAGACCTAGTGATGCTCTGTCCCATTAGAGACAGGGAAGCTTCTGTCAGTCAAATAAGGGGGATCAGAATCACAGAATGGCTTTGGTTGGGAAAGACCTCACAAATCATCTATTCCCAACCCCTCTGCAATGGGCAGAGAACACCTTCCACTAAACAAAGCTGCTCATGGTCCCATCCAGCCTGGCCTTGAACACTTCCAGGGATGGGACAGCCACAGCTCCTCTGGGGCAGAAGAGGACTGGGCCAGTCCTCCCTGGACTTTTCTAGTGCCCTCTTCCTGCAGGACCTGCTGGTCAGCGTGAGATGGGCACTGTGAGCATCCCCATCACAGAACAAGTGCAAGATGGGCACTGTGAGCATCCCCATCACTGGGCATGAGGAAAACACACTCTGCTGCACTCTGTTTTGCTCTCAAACGTTGCTTTAATCTGGAAATTGAACCAGAATCAAGTACCTGGCGCTGCTTCCCCCTCCCCAGGGGCCCCTGCAGCCTCCCCAGGCTGGCAGCTCCCCAGCCAAGGCTGCAGCTCCCTGCCTGCTGCAACACAGCAGGGACAAGGAGCCAGGCAGGGATGCTGGGAGGAAAACTGGCACGGATGCTGCGAGGAAAACAGGCAGGAACAGCCAGGGTGGCTGGGGAGGGCAGGCAGAGTGTGACTGCAGGGAACAAAGAGAGCTGGGGATGCTGTGCTCTTGCTGCTCCGTGGTGTTTTTTTGGCAGATCTCTCCTGCTTGGCCAGGGGCTGCGTGAGGCTGAGGTACCCACCCAGCAGTCGGGAACACTGCATCTCCTGCCCTCCGGGCTGCAGATTAATTGCTGCCTTTTGGGAAGCTGCTGTGCCAGGCTGAGAGCTAATTAAATTGTGAAACAGTAGCCCGGATCCCTGCTCAAGGGCAAGGCCGGACCTTTTGGCTTCAGACACACGGAGCTTTCCCCAGCCTCTTCCTCTGCACTGGCAGGAACTGTTAAGTGCTCCACAGACTGAAAATAAAGGCAGGACGGAGCTGCTGGGTGCCACGGAGGAACACACACAGCCCAAACAGGGCCCGCAGCAGAGCCTTTACCGTATCCGAGTGGGGAATTACTCATTCTTCGGAGATTTAAATGCAATTGGGGCAGCAGAGGGAAGCGGTAATTACATCAGCTCGCAGCCCTACGTGGGGAAGCTCAAGGACAGTCACAAAGGCGCCCTTGAACCCAAAGGGGCGGCGGATTCGGGTCACTCTGTGTCCCAACACTTGTTAGTCCCAATCTGCCCGAGGAACGTGACTTCCCTCAGCCTCCTGCCCTGGGGAGAGCCCAGGGGATGGAAACGGGGAGGTGACCGTGGCTAAACCCCGGGGCAGGGCATGCCAGGGGAGGTGACCGTGTCTAAACCCTACAGCAGGGACCGCAGGGACCCCAGCTTTGCCACCGGTTCCCTGCCTGACCTGGAAGAGGAACCCCGGCTCTCGGAGCCCCCTCGGCTCCCCAGCAGGAAAACCAGCAGAGCTCTGCTTGCCCAAGGTCAGCCCGGCTTCTCCAGGAGGCGGAGGAGCCTCAGCCTATAGCGCAGCACACGCAGCCCCTGGATAAGCTTTCACCGCGCGGCCCCAACATCTCCGCTATTTCGGATTCTTTTTTTTTTCCTTTTTTTTTTCCTTTTTTTTTTTTTTTTCCAGAAACCGCTGCACAAAGCTCCGCTTGGGTCGCTGCCAGGACGCGCAGGGATGGATGGAGCCGCTCTTCCAAAACTCTGCTCGGGAGGAAGATGAGCTCCCTTCGAGCCGATCTCTCATCGCCTGCTCCAGGCACGGCCCCCCAGCCCTCCTCTGCCTGTCTCTCACTCCCAGACCCATCTGGCAGCAGCACGCTCCCCGCTGGCTTATCTCGCTTGGAAAAAGCAGAATAGCAGGCGAGAGGAGCGGGGGAGAAGCCGTCCCGGTCCGCACGGGCAGATCCTCCAAGGGCGCTGGAGCTCTGCCACGGGACAACAACTGCAGAGCTGCCGCTGCGGGGATTCGGGAAAGTGGGATCGTTATCCACATCCCAGGGCTGGGTTTGCACCCCAAAAGTGGGAATCAACAGAAAGGGCTTTCTTTTCAGACTTACAGTCTGGTCTGGTGTTTTCAGCTGAAAAAACTACATAAATGAACACGGGAAGGGCAGGAAAGGAGAAACATCCCGTAAGACCCTGCCTTGGCAGATACACCAGCGGCCGCAGCCGCTCCGGACAAAAGGCACCGACAGCCCTGGGGATGCCTCCCTGGGGCATCCCGCTCCTTCCAGCCCTCCCTACCCGCGGGGCGCCACCCCAGCCTGGCCCAGGACCCCACCGGGGCTCCAGCGGTGCGGGGAGGCTGCGGCAGCCGAGCCTGGGGACGCCGAGCCCAGCTCAGCCCTCTCCGCTTTTGGCTTCAGACACACGGAGCTTTCCCCAGCCTCTCCCTCTGCAAACGCAGCAACTATTAAGTGCTCCATAGACTGAAAATAAAAGCAGGACGGCGGCTCCTCCCGGCTGAACCCCAAAAAGCGGCTGCTCCCTCCGTGGGTCCCCATTTGCAACCCCCGCGCCCCACCCACCTTCGAAGTCGGAGATGATGCCCTCCAGGTGGGCGCTGACGGCCGGGTCGGCCATGGCGGGGCGCGGGGCGCTGCCCCCCGGCTCCGCGGTGCGCGCTGCGGCCGCGCGAATGGCGGAGGGCGAGCGGCTGCGGCCGCCCCCCGCCCCGCCGGGCAGCCAGCCATGCCCCCGGCCCGGCCCAGCCCGGCCCGGCCCGGCACGGCCCCTCGCCGCGCACTGGCTGCTCCCCACGCCCGTCACGCCGCCCCCTCCGCCGCGCCGGCCCCTCCGCGGGGCGGCGGCCGCGACCCCCGCCCCGCCCTGGTGTGCGCCCCGGGTTATACCGCGTCCCCCGGGTTATACCGCTGTGCCCTCCGCTCGGGGAACACACTGGGGAACCAAGCAGAGCTGCCCCACGGAGCGTTGAGGCGGCCCCACACGGGTGGGTCGCTGCCCCGATGTTCTGGGCACCCCCGGGCTGTGCCCCATCCCCCGGGCCCGCTGTGCCCCTCGGCTCGGAGCCCCCACGCTGGGGAACCAAGCAGCGCTGCCCCACACGGATGGAAGCGGCCCCGATGTTCTGGGCACCCCCGGGTTATACCGCATTCCCCGGGCCCGCTGTGCCCTCGGCTCGGAACCCCAGTGACGGGGAACAGGCTGGGGAACCAAGCAGCGCTGCCCCACGGAAGGTGGAAGCGGCCCCACACGGGTGGGTCGCTGCCCCGATGTTCTCCGGCGCTGATGGAGCCTTTTCGCTTCTCGGTTTAGCCTTGTTTGGAAAGGGACAAGTCGGCCACGCTCCGTTTTGTGGTTGCTCAAAATCAAACCGGCGCTGCGTTAACAAACCGCTGCCGAATCCAAGCAGCCCCGCTCTGGAAAATCAGCGCTGCAGGAAGGAGCAGAGGGGAGGCAAAACTTGCCCCGATGCTGAGCCCAGCGCTCGGTGCTGCCACGGCTCCCTCCGCTCCAGCCCCAGCCAGCGAGGAAAACGCTCTGGCACCGACACCAGCCCCGTCCGTGACACTGCTGCCCCTTCCCCACCTCTCACACCCTCCCAGGTTGAGCATCTCGCTATCTGATGCTTCTCCCTTTCCGGTGTTCATTCAAATCCTGCCCTCTTGACCCTCTTTTTTATCGTCCCCGCCCTGTGTTTTAATAGCATCATTTTAAAGTGATGATACCCCCTGAAATGTGTCCAGGCACATCAACAGGAAAGGAAAAATGAATGGGTTGGGCTTTCAGTCCACTTGGGGTGAGCCATAAAGGAAAATGATGTAAAACATTAGGACAGTTACTGCAGAAAGTATGAGCTTCACCACAGATGTCACCCTTTTAATTTCACACATTTAAAGTCTGCAAACACCACAGACTCCCCCAGAGTGTAAATGAACCAGAAAATGAAACCAACAGTACCAGTTTCCCAGACTCAACCAGCTCCAGGTTCTCCACACTGTCCAAGGAAAGGCATTACTTGAAACCATGAGAACTGTTTAAATAATCTTGAGAGCACTTTTACAACAGAGGTATGATATTTTAGGGCAGGTACAGTGGGTTTCCTCTCCTCTGGCAGGCAGCAGTGCTCAGCTCTTTCATTTTTTGCTCTCCTTGTGGTGTCACAAACCACCAGAGCAGCGTGGGGAGGGACAGCTCTGCATCTCTCTGCATCACAAATGCAAACAAAAATGCCTTTCCTGCAATACAGTGCCTGTAAAACTCCTTGGTGCCATCCTGGCTGAGCACCACCTGCTGTTCTCCATGGCTTGGAGGAGAACAGGAATGGCCATGGACCTGTGGCTCCTGTGGCACTGAGCTCAGCACCCGGGTGCCAGCTCCCTGCTGTCCCCACCGCAGAGGGCTGGCCCGTGTCACTGCCATTGATTTTTGAAAGAAAGTGTCTTTATTTTTCCCCTCCCAAGCAGTCTTATGCGGGTCACACCAGCAATCCATTTCCAGCAGGTAAAAATGTAGCTGTCAATAATTAACTTTGTTACTGAGAGAGAAAAAAGTCCCTCTTTGTTAAAAATCATGGATGACTCGCTGACTGGAAGAACAGAACCTGGATTATTAGCCTTTTACAAAATCTGTTAAACATCCTGACTGCAGCCTCATCACAAAGTTGTAGAATGGGTTTGAGCAGGAAAAAACAAAACAAAACAAAACAAAACAAAAACTAAGCAAGACAACCTAAAAATCGTCATTGTAAACAAGACTTTAAAAGAGCAATACCAGCAATCTGAGGAAGAACCAAGCACATTTTTTGATGTTCAGAACCTACCCCCTTGCAAATCCCATAAGATTCAACGTGACAGCCCCTGCTTGGAGTTTGGTGGCACTCTCTGAGCTGTGGTCACACAGGGATTGGAGTGATGCTGTGATGGGAACTCTGTTTTTGAGGTCAACAGGAGGCAAGAAGAAATAAACCACTAGAAAAAACCTCAAAACCTTCTTGATGGACTGTGGTGGGAGCGTCACAATGACGTCTGGTGGAGCTGGTGAAGGAGCTCAAAGCACTTCAGCAGAAGAGGTTGGGGCAGTTTGGGTCAGTCCCAGCTCCCTGGGTCACTCTGTGTTTCCCAAGCAAAGGCAATTTGGGTTATGTTATCATCCTGGATCTAATAAAAGTTTAGCAAATGGAGCAGCCCAGAGGCGAGCCCCATGAAGTGTGAAATAAAATATCCAGGCTAGAAGTAGGAGTTCCTTTTCATTAAAACCAGCTGGGTCATATTGCACCCATGTGCACCTAAGGCACTAAGAAGGGGGGAGAAAGATGGAAAATTACAGCAACTGAAGAATAACAAGAATATCCAGAGCTCTAACAGTAAATATTTAAAGCAGCAAGGTATGTAAACAGCTCACCTCATAGCACATACCCAAAACTCCTGCTAGAAGAAGAGGAGCAAGCTTTCCTCCAGGGAGATAAGCCCATCCTTCTCTCCTTTGGAGACTCTCTTACCCTTTTATCTCATTGAGCCATATCAGAAGCACAGCTTTACAAGAGCATCAGCCCAGAAAAACCATCCCCAAGCTGCACATAACCAAGCTCCACTTCATCTGGTTTTCTACCTGCATCCTCAACCCAAAAGCTCATGTTTAGCCAAATCCTTCTTCTACAAAGGCAGGCAACCCTGGGAAGCTTCTACAAAGGCAGGCAATCCTTCTCCAGAGGGATGGAGAATCTGTCTCCTCCTCTGGAACTGGGTTTTGGTCAGCATAGCAGTGTGTGCTGTACTGCTCAGCCAAACACAGTTTGACACAGCCCCTGCTTTGCCTTTTCCAGGCAGATCGAGGAGATTGAGGACCCTGAGACTTCTCCTGATGAAAGATGTCCCACAGTGATCACATCACCTACACTGCCTCAGATAAACTAATCAGGTTCTGCTCCCTCTGTCCTTGTGGCAGGGATTTTCTTCAGTCACTTCTCCACCCTTCCTGCTCCTTCCCCCCCCCCCCCCCCCGACACATCACAGGTGTTTGTAATTACATTTTAATTTTTATCTGAAAAGAGAAAGAGCTCCCTTTTCAAAAGGAAGAGAGCAGATCACATCTCTTCTATCCCTTGCTGCTCCCCTTGCTCACACAACCAAGGGTCTCACTCACTGTTTTTACTGTACCAGGAGCCTCACCTCAAGCTCCTGCTTTGATAAGACCTTCGGGATCCTCTGCACAACAACTGCTGCTCAAGATAAAATTCCTGCTCTCCAAAGCACTGGCTGCTGGAGAATTTTAGGTAAATATTTTCCTTGCTGTGTTACATTACAGTAGAAATATTTCTTGTTTCATTATTACACCAGGCCACCACTGACTGCCCAGCCCTTTCTCCTTCACCATCACCCTGCTCTTCAGATGAGCAAGAAACTTCCTGCAAAGTTGTTTTATTGGCCTAGAAGTGATTTCCTGCCCCCAGAAAGGCAGTCTGTAAAATCTGCTGAGCACTCAGTTACAGGTACCAAGCTAAAAATGGATGAAAAGAAGCTTTAACCCTTTTCTCCCTGGGTGCTTTACCCCTGGGCTCAGGGTAAAAGCAGGGATGTTCCTCAAGGGCTTCTCCACATCTCAGCTCAAACTCTTCCAGAAGCAGCCAGGGCTGGTCACAGCTTCTAACCTGGCATGGGTGTGGGGGATCACAAAGCAACCAGGCTTAGAAAGGAGATTTCAAGGATAAAAAAAATCATAGGAGAGAAAAAAAAAAATCATAAGAGAAAAAACCGCAACCAAACAAGGAGATGGCAGGTATCAGATTCAGAAGATCCTTTAACAGGCCAAGGCAGAAAAGGGACTTTCCTATCCAAAGCCATTTCAAGCAGCACTCTGCACTTTCCTTGCAGGCTGCTAAGAATGCAGTTTTTCAGGCAGATTTTCCTCCTCCCACAAGTCAAGGTTTTTCTGAAGCTCTTATCAGTCTCACAATCTGCTGCAGTCATGAGCATCAGGCTGGGTTAGATGGGGCCGTGACTCATTGTGGCTACCTGAGCCTTAAAGTATCACCTACACAGAAGTGAGCAATTGTGAAGGCAGCTCTGAAGAGCCACAGGATCTTCCCCTTTCTCCTCATATGTTAATTAGAAAACAAAACTCTTTATTGATTATGGCCTCTTCCACCCCATGCTTTGAAGCTTACAGACCAAAATGACCATGTAGGAGCAGCTAAATTTCATTATTATTAACCACTCAATGTTTCTTTGAGAGCACAAACACCTTTCCTTGCTGCTGATCTCAGGTGAAAGCTCCCCAGCCTTTCTGGGAAGGTGCAGGGGATGGGTGGAGGCATCTGCAGCGTGAGACACCAACCCCAGAGTGCTCAGGGCATCACTTCCAGCTCAGCACCAAGGCAGGTGGCAGAACCCAAGAAATTCCTCTGGCTGCCCTAGAAAACTCGAGCCCCTGCCCAAGGAGCTCAGAGACCCTGGCACAGAGCCCAAGAGCCCTGTGCCTTTGATTTAACCCTTAGAAAAAACAACTACCAACATTATATGAAGAATTATAAGCCATGAAAGTTTAAATAAAATAATAGTGGGTTTATCATGAAATAAAAAATAAATTTTTAAAATTTTTAGAATGAAAGTGCAAGAAACAAAATAGAAGAATCTGAGCATGTCCAGCCTTTCTCCTTCTTAGCCTCCACCTTCTGCTATGATTGCTGGCAATTTTAGATTAGTTTAGAATAAAAGCTCACTGTCTAACATAAGTAATAAGTATTAGAAAGTAATTACAAATATTGTACACACAGTTTTTAGTATAAAAAAATAACATTGCCCCAGAAGCTAGCAAAGTGCCTCTAACTGTCTTGCTGAGCAGACCTCAGCAAGTCAAGAGAAAGAATTTTATAGATAAGAAACAATAAACAACCTTGAGCCCAAAAAATGAAAAGCTCTGACTCCTTCTTCCACCACCGGGCTAAGAAAAGAAACTTTCTAACACATCTGAAGTCACTCTGAGCAGCAGAAGATCCCGAGAGGCAGAGTCACAGGGAGACACAGATTTACATCACCCCGAGGTGAAGGAATGGTGGAGCTCTTCTCACAAACCAAAAATAATAGTTGTTACCATCACCTTCCCCTCTGCTCCTTGCAGTGCTGAGTTCCTGCCCCTGCCCCGAATCCACCCCTGCACCCAAACCCACCTGCGAGAGCTGCAGCCATCTCCACGTGACAGCTGGGGAAACTGAGGCACGGGACAGATGTCACTCAGCAGCAGGGAGCTGGCAGGCCATCCCAGCAGGGCAGGGAGCAGTGCTGGGTGCCCCTAAACCTTGGGAATTGCCCCTAAAGTTTGGGAATTGCCCCTAACCCTCGGGAAGTGCTGCTGTCCCTGCCTGGGGACGAGGGGACTCCGGAAGGAAAATCAGCCACGGCTCCCATCCCCTGTGCCTGTGGTTTCGTGGGGATGAGGGAACAGCCCAGCCCTGATGACGCAGGAATTGTCACCAAAAGAGGCTCCAGAGGATCTTCCTGCTTCCCCAGGGTAGGAAACACGGGCAGGACGGACGCTGGTCACACTTCCCTTCCTCTGCAAGGAAACCGAGAGCATGGGAAAAGCTAAAATAATTCTAAACAGGGTGGCTAATTTGAGATTTCTGGATAACAAACTTATTTATTTATTTATTTATTTATTTATTTATTTATTTATTTATTTATTTATTTTGATGCTGTTGGATCTCATCCTTTAGTGCCACAGAGCGGGTCAGGTAACTTTGAAGAGTGGATAACAGGAAAAAGACAAAATATGGAAGAATGGCAGAAGGGCAGCACTTAAAGGGCTTTTAATAAAGAGTTTGCTCGTGAAAAGAGCCTCAGCACAAAGGACTTCACTGCCCTTGTAGGTCCCAGCATGGCCACAAGCCACCAATGTCACAAAATTAAAGTGAGTAACTCCTAAATTGTATTACATTTCAGACTTTTAGCAGCAAGGCAGAAACGATTAGAGCTCCCTCATGAGCCATCCTGGCTGCCCAGCATCACTCAGACCCCACAGAGGGTGGAGAGGGGATGGGGCTTTAGAAACACCACCCACAGATGCACTGCAGGGAAGAGCTGCTCTGGACAAAGATCCCTGTTGCCAAGGGAACAAAAATACCCCAATCCAACCCCAAATATGGTTATGGTGTAAATGGATCAGTAAGAGTGGACCTGATAAGATTTTAAAGGGATAAGGTGTAAAGGGACTGATGTGAAATCAAGGGAGCAAAAGGCCAAAGAGGTTTCTGCTGGCAGGAAATTAAAGAAGGCACGAGGAAGGAGAAGGTCCCTGAAGCTTCTCAGATATTCAGTGTACAAACAGGGCACACAGCAAACTTGGTGTTCTGCAGCTGAGGTGCCCCATGGGAGCTGGATGGGTGAGGAACAAGCACAGACAACCACAGCCTCCTCTCCCCCCCCAGCAGATGCTCAAGAAGATGAAGATCAAGGCTTGCCTTCCTGTCAGCTTTAACCCCATTAAATCAGCACACAGAGGAGGAACCAGCCTGCTCTTCTCACAACCAGGGATGCACCAGGTGTGGTTCCACGGAGCAGGGCAGGGGCGGCACCAACACCCTGGAAACAGAGCTGGGTCTGTCCTGCTCCCACTGTGCTCATCCCTGATGCTCCCAAACACCTCCCTGGGATTCATGGGGTCACCCAGGGCCAAGGTGGGATTCAAGCCAGGCACCTGATCCCAGGGTGTGCCTGCTGGAAGGATGCTGTGGGTCAGCACTGGCTGGGCTGGGGGGCACACAGCTGGGCTGGGGGGCACAGCTCTGCCCCTCCAACCCCCTCCCATGGATCTGAGCCTCATCCCCTCCAAGGAGCAGCCACCCAGCCCCCTGAATGTTGGGATCTTTAGCTGCTCACAGTGACCCTGAGATGTGTAGAAAGTCTCTTTTCCCAGCCTGGTGCTTGAGGAAGGAGTCAGGGCTCTTCATTTCTCTGTCTCAAGGTTGTTTATTGCATCTTATCTATAAAAAATTTTCTCCTGCCCTGCCGAGGTCCATCCAGCAGGACAGTTCCAGGCACTCTGCCTGCCCCTGGGGTGGTGTTATGTCTTTATACTAAAAACTACATGAACAATGTTTACAATTACTTCCCAATACCTCTCACCTATGTTAGACAGTGAGCTTCTACTCTAAACCAATCCAAAAGTGCCACCATCACAGCAGAAGATGGAGGCCAAGAAAGAAGGAGAAAGGCTGGACACACCCAGTTCCCTCCATCTTGCCTCCTGAACCCCGATACCAAAAACCCCAAAATCTACTTTTTCACCTTGTGATAAATTCACTATTATTCCACCTAAACTGTTGTAGCTTGCTGATCCTCATATAAGGTTGGTAATTTGCTCCATGGGTCATAATCAAACCCACAGGTGTTTTGGGCTCTGTGCCAGGGTCTCTGAGCCCCCTGGCAGGGTCCTGGCCGTCCTGGACAGCCAGAGGGATGTTCTGGGTTTCCACATCTGACCTGGTGTCGCAGACAACTTTTATGAAAAATCCTTTCCTTAGGATTTTTCCTCCTGAGAAGCTGAGAGGCCTCAGGAACAAAATGTAAACATTGATTATCTGCTGCTGTGGAATGCAACAGGTGCATCTGGGATTGGCCCATGTTGGATCTTTGTAATTAATGGCCAATCACAGTCAGCTGGCTCAGACAGAGAGCCAAGCCACAAACCTTTGTTATAATTCTTTTATAATTTATAATTCTATTCTTAGTTAGCCTTCTGATGAAACCTTTTCTTCTATTCTTTTAGGATAGTTTTAATGTAATATATATCATAAAACAATAAATCAAACCTTCTGAAACATGGAGTCAGATCCTCATCTCTTCCCCACTCCCAAAACCCCTGTGAACATGGTCACAACCTGGAGCTGTGCACACACACAGCTGGAGTCACTGCAGTGCCAGCAGTTCCATGCCAAGGCAGTGATTGTGGCCACGGTGCTGCCCCCAGGGACATCATCCCAGCCCCCCTGGGCTCCTGGGTGTCCCCATGGCACTGCACCCCCGTGCCTGGGAGGGCAGTGCCAGGCAAGGGAAGCACAGCTCCCTGGTGTTGGTTAAACAGCAGGGCACGCTTGCAGAGGAAGGAAATGGAAAGAGGATCAGGAGCTGCATCTGCCTGAACCTCAGGCAGTGAAAACAAACTCAGTCGCAAGCTCTTGTTCTTCTCAGTTTCAGGTCAGGCTTTTTTAAGCACCTGGGAGGTGCAATTTAGTATCCAAGCAGAAAACTGACTTAATTACTTTAATTATATTTTTTAAAAAATAATTATTAATTACTGCTTTTTAGCATTAAAGCCAAACAGGCACAGAACTCAGTGTCTCATGACAGCACAGATGTTTTAATAGAAACAAGAGGCTTCAGGAACTTCAGTGCTCATCCTTAATGAGTTTAACACACACAGGGCTCAGCACGTTTCCTTTGGAAAACCTTCCTGCGTGGTTGGCTCCAGGAGGAATTGCAGTGCCTGGGCCTTGGGGCAGGGAACACCTTTTCACGGGTGGTTACGGGGGGGAGGAGAAGGTGAGGGTCAGTCAGAACACTGAATCCCCTGGAAAGAGGCTGTTTCCAGCACTGTCAGCTTCCCAGCAGCCCCTAACTGGGGAGAATTTACAGGAATAAATAAACTGGCAGTGCTACAAGCACAGAGCACTCCACCTCCAGATGTGAATGTCTCATTTCCACGTGGTGGCCGAGGCAGGGCTGGAATCTCCATCCCAGGGGAGGAGGCGGGCACAGGCCAGCCCCTCCACAAATCCCACTCATCCCACACATCCCAGCTGCCCTGGGCACTGTCCCTCACCCCTCCAGTGCTCCCCATCCCTGTCCCGTCACATGAGGCCACCAGACTCCTGTGGACTCTCCGGTTGCTGTTGATGTTCTCCGCCCCAAGATGTGCAGGATGTCTCTGCTTCAGCCCACACAACTGAAGAACGAGTCTGGACTCTTCACTTTTCAGTCTTGAGGTTGTTTATTAATTCTTATCTATAAAATTTTCTTTCTGCCCAGCCGGGATCTGCTCAGCAGGGCAGCCACAGGCACTCTGTGTTGTCCTTTTATACTACAAACTATGTATAACATATTTACACTTAATCCCCAATACCCATCACCTATGTTAGACAGTGCACTTCTACTCTAAACCAATCCCAAAGTGCCAACATCACTGCAGAAAATGGAGAACAAGAAGAAGAAGAAAGGCTGGACACGCCCTGATTCCTCCATCTTGTCCCCATAATTCCCATACCAAAAATCCTAAAATCTACATTTTCACCCTGTGATAATTTAATTATTAGACGATTCAAACCTGTGTGACTTTCAGGTGCTCATACAAAGCTGGTAACTTGCTCCAGGGGTCAAAATCAAATCCCCAGGTGCTCTGGGGACCCTGACAGGGTCCTCAGCAACTCTGGACACCCAGAAGGATGCACTGAGCTCCGACACCGGGGGACCAGGGATGAGCTGGGGAATCTCCTCTGGCAGCCCCTGCTGCTCCCTCAGCCACAGCTCGCGACCTTTTCAACCCAAAACTTTCCAGCCATAAATTTACCAGCCTCATGGCAGGAAACTTGCTTTGCTTAGGCTTCTCCCCTGCTTCTCAGAGAACCATTTCCAGCAGCCCCCGGTTGTTTCTCCCCACTCCTCCGAGATATTCCAGGCACACAGCAAAATCTGCTGCAGCACAAAGACCCTAAAACTCCCTGGAAAGGTTCACAGGCTGCAGGTCAGGCCTCAGGAGCAGCTGGACCTCCTGATCTCCTTGCTTACCATCAAATTATTATTATTATTATTATTATTATTATTATTATTATTATTATTATTATTATTATTATTATTATTATTCCTCCTTTCTGACATAAAGCAGTTTGATAAGAACAATTCTCACAGGCTGCAGGTCAGGCCTCAGGAGCAGCTGGACCTCCTGATCTCCCTGCTTACCATCAAAAGATCAATAAAAATAAGAATAAGAACAAGAACAAGAACAAGAACAAGAATAAGAATAAGAATAAGAATAAGAATAAGAATAAGAATAAGAATAAGAATAAGAATAAGAATAAGAATAAGAATAAGAATAAGAATAAGAATACTTTCTGACATGAAGCAGTTTGATAAGAACAATTCCCAGATGGAGGCACAGCCCCACACCCACTCAGCTTCCTCTGGGCAGCATGGACACGGTGTGGGAGCTCACTGCACAGCAGGAGCAGGACACAAGGGCAGGGGGAGAGGAAGAATGAGCACAATTTTCCTTTCCTTTTACAGGTTTTGGCAGACAGCAGTGAAAGCACCAGAGGGGATGCTGAGGTGTGATCATCCACACAGCACCAGGCGCCACTGGTGGCTTCTCTTTGCTCCAGCCCCAGCACACAGGGATGGGAAAGGTGCACAGGAGGACAGGAATTGCTGTCACAGTCCATGGGGTGTCCCCATGCAGCTGGAAATGGATGCCCTGCAATGGTCTGGCCATTTTTGGAGGAAACATCCTCAGCTCCACCTCAGCTACCCGGGACAGCCTGGCAAGTCTGACATGGGCACACAGAAGTCAGGCAGGATTGGTGCTGTTCAACTGCTCAAGGAGTGCAAATGGGGAAGGGATGCAGCATCCTGGGGAGCAGCTGCCCTCAGCACGGGCAGGCTCTGCCTTGGATGTTACAGCTCATTAAAACATTAAAAGTCTGTCACAGCCCTCCCAGACCTGCACAAAACACACCCAAGGTAACTCCCACTAACGAGAGCCCAGGATAACCCCAGACATGTCCAAAGCAACTCTCACTAACCAGATCCCAGGATAATACCAGACATATCCAAGATTAATTCCCATTAATCAGATCCCAGAATAACCCCAGACACTACCAAAGTAAATTTCACTGACCAAATTCCAGGATAATCCCAGACATACCCTAAGTTCCTCCTACTAACCAGATCTCAGGATAATACCACATATATCCAAGGTTAATTCTCACTAACCAGATCCCAGGATAACCCAAGACACATCCAGGGTAAATTTCACTGACCAAATTCCAGGATAATCCCAGACATGTCCAAAGCAACTCCAACTACCAGATCCCAGGATAATTCCAGACATATCCATGGTTAATTCTCATTAGCCAGATCCAGGATAATCCCAGACACATCCAGGGTAAATTCCACTAACCAGATCCAGGATAACCCCAGACACATCCAAGGCAATTCCCATTATCAGATCCCAGGATAATTCCAGACATATCCAAGATTAATTCCCACTAACCAGATCTTGGGATAATCCCAGACACTTCCAAGGTAAATTTCACTGACCAATTTCCAGGATAACCCCAGCAGGATCCAGTGATGGATGTAGCCAAGCTCTGCTGGGCACCACCAAAGGAACCACCCTGAACTGTGGTTCAAGGGATTTACCCCAACACAGGAGGCAGCCCAGGAGCTCAGATCCAGCTGCTTTCCTGCAGGAAAAGCATGGCAAGGGGAATACAGAGCCCTCTCCAAGCAGGTCTCCACACCAGCTTCTGTTCCCCAGCCTTGCAGACACCCAGCACTGCCTACTCAGCATCTTCTACAGATGCAGAACTTTCACAGCTGATTTAAAACATGCAGTAAAAAATAAAAAGTAATGAGTCAAAGATTTTAGTTTTTCAGTTTCCCCTCCCTTTCCCCTGCTCAGCCCTGCAGACCCTGCCTGAGGTTTCCCTGCTGCAGGGCACTTGTCCCTGCTGATTGAATCATTGCTGCAGGAGAGGATTGATGCTGTCACCAGCCCCTCAGGCTCACCCTGCCTGCTGGAACACACTGTCACACACCCTGAGCAGCACAACACCCCCAGCCTGCCCCAGTGCAGCTTCCCAAGAGCCACAGCTGGCACACACAGCTGGGCTCTGGGCATTTCAGCCTCCAGAGACAAAGGAGGATTGAAAAAAAAAATAGGAAAAAAAAAAATCAACTTGGAGATGTGCTGCAAGCAGGCCAAAAGCAGGGGCCATCCAGTGCTTCCCTAAATGGGAAAGAGGCCCTTGAGCAGTCTGGGGGCAGAGCAGCAGGCACGGAGAAAGGGCACCAAGCCAGCAGGGAGAGGGGGAGATTTCCAGCAAGAGAAACTCCCACTGGCAACCCCCCAAGCAGCAGAAAAACCCTGAGGATGGGCTGAGTTTGGGGGGCTGGAAGAGGGCAAAGCTCAGCAGCTGAGGGACACAGCCCTCCCTGGCACTCAGCACATCCCTGGGCACACAGCCTTTTCTGGGCACAGAGCCTTCCCTGGGCACTCAGCACCTTCTTGGGCACTCAGCACCCTCAGCACCTCCTCCCTGGGCACTCAGCCCTTCCTGGGCACTCTCTGGGTGCTCAGCACATCCATGGGCACTCAGCCCTCCCTGGGCACTGAGCACCTCCCTGGGCACTGAGCACCTCCCTGGGCACTCAGCCCTGCCTGGGCACTCAGCTCTGACTCTGGTGTTTGCACATGAGCACAGCAGAGTTCAGATGTGCTGAAGGAGCAGAGCTGGCCCTGCTTTTGGCCTGCTTGCAGCACATCTCCCAGTTGATTTTTTTTTCCCCTATTTTTTTCTATCCTCCTTTGTCTCTGGAGGCTGAAATGCCCAGAGCCCAGCTGTGTGTGCCCAGAGCCCAGCTGTGTGTGCCAGCTGTGGCTCTTGGGAAGCTGCGCTGGGGCAGGCTGGGGGTGTTGTGCTGCTCAGGGTGTGTTCCAGCTGCCCAGCCAGGGCTGGGCTCTCTCTCTCTGCCCAATTTTCTGTGCCCATAAACCCCCGTGGCCCAGCCCAGCAGGGGAAGGGGAGCAGGGCAGATTCTCATTTCCATGTGCCACAGGGAGGTCGTGTTTATCTCTCCTGCCATCTCCAGACTGCAGGCACACTTGTCACCCCATCAGCCATTTCCCTTTTGATGAACTCAGCATTTCTGGGCTTTTTTTTATTACTTCATCTTCCCAAGTGCCCATAATAACCACACCAGCTCAGGGAGCACTGGACTTGATGTTCCACCAAAAGAATTAAGCTGCCCTCTTTTACGAGAAGTTAAAATAAGGTAGAAACTCAATCTGAAATGTTTTTTCCTTATAAAGGAATGACAGGAGGAAAGGGCTGGATGCATTAAATATCAGCAGGGACTGGCAGTGTCTATAAACTCAGGGGATGTTGTTATTCCCACACAAGTAATCCCAGACAGACCAACACAGCCAGGTTTACCTTGACACCAGGGAATAAACTGCCAGCCCTGGGCTCTATCCTGGAATAACTTCATCCTCCTCATACCTCCAGAAAAAAGCCCTGCACCACAGAATCCCTGGGCTGGTTGGTTCAATAACCAAATGAAATTCCTGAGGGACAAATAAAAGTGCCCTGCTGCCTCCCTGCAGCTCTGGGGGCCCTGGGGAGCATTCTCTGTGCCTGGCCTTGTCAGCAACACCCTCCTGCCTTAGCAGGGACACTGTGTGCACCAGCTCCAGCCACAGGTGTGCACATCCCTGCTGGTTCTCCTGCTCCGTTCTCTGCCAGGGTTGGGATTAAATGCACGAGATGGACTCAGATGTTTGTTAGTTCTTATCTCTGTCACAGTCTCACAAACCCTGAGTTCTACAGCACTTCACTCTAACAAACTAAAAATGGAGCCCCATCTCTCTCTACAAGGCCTTTGAAGGATAAACTGTCCAATTAAGAAATGACACCTCAATTATTTTTACTTTTAACCCAATAACCAACTACCCATGCCCTGCAATGAGGAATTTTTAATCCAATTATGCAAAACCACCCAAACCCATGGAGAAGAAGGAGAAGGAGAAGGAGAAGAAGAAGGAGAAGGAGAAGGAGAAGGAGAAGGAGAAGGAGAAGGAGAAGGAGAAGGAGAAGGAGAAGGAGAAGGAGAAGGAGAAGGAGAAGGAGAAGGAGAAGGACCAGCCTCTGCCCTAAAACCTCCATCTTGCTTTATATATATTACTATATTCTAAAACCTTAAACTCTAAGTTTTCCAACCTGTGATATTACACACTTCTATCCTAACTCCACACCCACAATCCCAGTTCTGTCATTCCATTTTGGAAGCCTCTCCATGGCCTCAGGTCAATGCAGTGTTCTCTTGGGGGTCAGTGCCTGTCAGCACAGAAAGTCTGAAATTCTCCATGACCAGGGTTCTAACAGCCCAACCTCTCTGCCTGTGAGGCCACAGGGCACAGATGTGACCCCTAGATGGGCTGTACAGGTCTCTGAGCAGTGTTGGAGACCATCAAGTTGAAGAGCAGCCTGTTTGTTGTAGAGAGTTGGACTAGATGTCCTTTGAAGGTCCCTTCCATCCCCACCAGGCCAGGATTCCATGGCAGGGCACAGAAATGTGTCTTCTTGCCTAAAAGTCTGCTTGAGATGAGCCCCATCAAAGCTGCTCACACAGGAGGAGCTTCTCCCCACCTCTGAGCTGATATTACACACTTCTATTGAAACTACACATTATAATCCCAGTTCTATCATTCCATTTTGGAAGCTTCTCCACAGCCTCAGGTGAAATGCAGTGTTCTCTTGGGGGCCAGAGTCTGTCAGCACATAAAGTCTGAAATTCTCTGCAGCAACCAGGGTTCCAACACATCCCAACCAAGGCCATCTCTTCTGCTCCACTTTAGGAGGTGCTTTCCAAACAAAACTTCTCCACAGAGCCTGCTTGGAGCTTGGGACAGCCCCTCCTGCAATCCCTGCAGTGCAGGGATGTGCTGACAGCCCAGAGCAGCCCTGGGCTCTCACCCAGAGCCTGGTGACCGGGCCAGGAGCAGGGCTGGGCTGTCCCCAATGTCACCATCCTCTGAACAGCCCAGGCACTCAGACAGCTCTGGAAAAGGATGCTCTCGTGCAGCTCTGAGGCAAATTTGCACACAAACAGGCAATTAACTGGAGAAGGAGATGCCCACTTGGTCCCTTGCCAGTCTGGAGACAGATTTAACACACGCGGGAATTCAATCTCCGGTCCAGATATCACTGTGGCCAAACAGGCCACCTCCTCTGCTGGCCTCTGGGAGGGCCTCTGGCAGCACAATAAAAGGAGTATTTAGCTTGAAAAAACTGGAGGCCAAGGAGGCATTTTGCAGCCAAGCTCCATATAAACACATTGATAATGCTGCTAGCATGGGGCTGGGAGCAGCGAGGCTGCACAGCAACAGCAGGCCTCTGTGTGCCTCAAGAAAGCTCCTTTCTTGCCCTGCACATGTTTAATCCATGATGTGTGTCTGCTGCCAGCCCCAGTCGTACCAAAACCTGCTCACCTCATCTGTCTTCTGCATATCCAGGGATGTGAGCGAGGCAGAACCGCAGGGCTCGCTCACAAACCCCTCTCTGCTCTGTGCTGTCCTGCACTGTGCTGAAACCTCCACTCCATCCTCACCAAAACCCTTCTGTATTTATTATTATTATTATCATCATCATCATTATCTGTGCTGTCCTGCTCCGCAGTGAACATCCACCCCATCCTCTCCAAACATCTTCTGTGCTGTTTTGCTCTGAAGTGAAAACTCCACACTGTTCTCACCAAACACCTTCTGTTTTACTACTACTATTACTACTACTACTATTAGTAGTAGTAGTAGTAGTACTATTATTATTATCTGTACTGTCCCGCTCTGCAGTGGAATCTCCACCCCATCCTCACCAAACACCTTACTACTACTACTACTACTACTACTACTATTATTATTATTATTATTATTATTATTATTATTATTATTATTATTATTATTATTATTATTATTATTATGTGTGTAATATCACAGGGTAGAAAACTTAGAGTTTAAGGGCTTAGAAAACAGTAATATATATAAAGCAAGATGGAGGTTTTAGGGCAGTGGCTGCTCCTTCTTCACCTTCTCCTCCATGGGTTTGGGTGGTTTTGTGTAATTGGATTAAAAAGTCCCCATTGCAGGCCATGGGTGGTTGGTTATTGGGTTCAAAGTAAAAATAATTGAGGTGTCATTTCTTAATTGGACAGTTTATCCTTCAAAGGCCTTGTAGAGAGAGATGGGGCTCCATTTTTAGTTTGTTAGAGTGAAGTGCTGTAGAACTCCTGGCTTTTGAGACTGTAACACAGATAAGAGCTAACAAATATCTGTGCCCTAACAAGAAATACCATCTCACACATTTAATCCCAACCCTGGGAAAAAGAAATTATGACTTGACACTGGGGGACAATCTAGCACCAAATCTCAGTGTCATCTCTTGCTCACAGAAACTTTCCTGCCCCCATGTCACCCCTGCACCTCTCAGAGAGGGGCTGTCCCAGCTCTGTGGGCAGGAAACAGCCTCAGGATCCACAGGATCAGAGCATCACAGAATTCACAGAATGACCAGGTTGGAAGAGACCTTCAGGATCATCAAGTCCAACCCAGCCCCAACACCTCACCCAAACCCTGGCACCCAGTGCCACATCCAGGCTTTGTTAAACACACCCAGGGATGGGGACTCCACCACCTCCCTGGGCAGCCATTCCAGAACTTTATCACCCTTTCTGGAAGAAAAGGAAAAAACCTTTTCTTAATATCCAACCTGTATTTCCCTTGGTGCAGCTTGAGGCTGTGTGCTCTGGCTGTGTCAGTGCTGCTGCAGAAAGAGCCCAGCCCCAGCTGAGCACAGGCACCTTTCAGGAGCTGTGAGAGTGATGGGGGCACCCCTGAGTCTCCTTTTCTCCAGGCTGAGCACCCCCAGCTCCCTCAGGGCTTCCTCACAGGGTTTGTGTTCCCAGCCCTCACCCACCATCCTCGCTCTGCTGAGGATTTGGACACTTGGATTCACCTTTGTCACGCTGGTGCAGTCCCAGAACAAATCCTGGGGGCCCATCCCTGGCAGATCTGCCTTGATGTGGCTGTCACTCTCATTTGTGTCTCCCAGCAGCTTTGCTGACTGCTTGAGAAAACGCAGGTTTGTGCAGCTCCTGTCCCTCCTGAGCTCAGCCAGCTGTGCTGTGCCTGCAGCCACCTCCAGCTGCAGGGACACCGACACAAAACTCCTCCTGGCACGGGGGAGACAACGGCAGCAAAGCCAAACCCCTGGAAATGCATTAGTGGAGACATTCTCAAAGAAACAGCCCTTCCCCCTCAGCTCCTGCTGCCACCCTGCATCCCTCACACCTGCTGGCCACCTGCCACCACCCCAGAGTCACCATCAACATTTAATTAAAACCATGGAGCAAGCACTTCAGGCACAATGAATATCCACGCTGCCTTGCACAGCAGTGAACTGGGGTCCCAGCACAAGCTCTGCAGAGCCTTCCCTTCCCTCTCACAAGGCACTGAGGCGTGGGAGTGGAACAAGGATCAGCATTATCCACTAAACCACAGGATGAGCTCGGCAGGAACTGGAGGCTGGATTGCTTCCAGTTGCTAAAAAGGCAAATAGTGCAGCCCAGTCCTCTCCCAGTGCCAGATTTGTGGAGCATTTGCAGAGTTGAGAATGTGAAGACACCCCATCCTCATCCTGAAAACCAGATCCCTCACACATCCCCAGCAATGCCTGCTGCTCAGAGTGGCACTCTCAATTCTCTTTATTTTCTTATTTTCTTATTTTTATTTTCTAATTTTCTTTTTATATATTTAATTTGATTTTAAAATTTTCTTTATATTTTCTTATTTTCTTTATATTTTAATATTTTTTCTTATTTTCTTATTTTATTTTCTATTTTTTATATGTATTTAATTTATTTTCTTATTTTCTTTATATTTTCTTATTTTCTTTATTTTTTCTTTATTATTTTCTTTAAATATTTTCTTTATTTTCTTATTTTCTCTTCTCAATTCCCAAACAATTCTCTTTATTTTCCTGAATTAGGCATTAAAAAAAAAAGCATTTTGAAGACAGTGGTTTCCTTCTAGGTCTTGCAGGCTGAATAGAGAGAAGAGCTGGAACCAGATCCCTCACACAGCCCCAGCAATGCCTGCTACTCAGAGGCAGAGTGGCACTCTCAATTCTCTTATTTTTCTAATTTTATTCTTTTGATTTTCTTATTTTCTTTATCTATATATTATTTCTTATTTTCTTTATATTTTCTTTATTTTCTTATTTTCTCTTCTCAATTCTCAAACAATTCTCTTTATTTTCCTGAATTAGGCATTTAAAAAAAGCATTTTGAAGACGATGGTTTCCTTTTAAGTCTTGTGGGCTGAATAGAGGGAAGAGCTGGCAAAACTCAAGGAAGGCTGTCAAAGGAATGAAGCAAAATAAACCCCTCACCTTAGAAGGAAACAACCACAGCCTCTGACAAAGGAATAAAGTAAAATAAACTCCTCATCTTATAAGGAATCAGCCACAGTGTGGCTTTGCCTGGGAAGGGCTGATGAGTTCACATTATACAATACAAGGATGGTTACTGGGGATGAACTGGGCATCTTCCAGGGAGGAACATCCCAAGCCAGACACAATTCCAGGTGTTCCACACAGTCTGGAGCTTCCAGAAAAGCTTCCCACCCTAACACAAGGACCTCTTTGCATCTTATCACCACTTCTGATCTTCTACATGTGATAACTCTGTCTTTCAACCACATCCAAGGACAGACTGGGTGTCTGTATTTTTATCACAAGGGCTCCCCCAGCCCATACCAGTCACACAGGGATGAATTTCCAGACCCAGCAGATTTTCAGCATTTACAGGATCTCCTTGGCCTGCTTTTTGGTGTGTCTGCTGTGCAGCTCTCCTGGAGCAGCTCTGGAACACCCACAGCCATCAAACTACCCAGACTTCATTTTGAGGACACCAAACTCTTCCAGCTTGGCACTGAAAGGACCCCATTAAGTGTTAACTGTGCCTTTGCTTCCTTTGCCTCTGACCTGTGATGGTGTTCACAGGGGTCTTGGATGAGGGAAGAGATGAGGATCTGATTCCATGTTTCAGAAGGCTGATTTATTATTTTATGATATCTATTATATTAAAACTATACTAAAAGAATAGAAGAAAGGATTTCATCAGAAGGCTGGCTAAGAATAGAATAAAAAAGAATAATAACAAATGTTTGTGGCTTGGACAGAGAGTCTGAGCCAGCTGAGCTGTGATCGGCCATTAATTACAAACATCTAACATGAGCTAATCACAGATGCACCTGTTGCATTCCACAGCAGCAGATAATCATTGTTTACATTTTGTTCTTGAAGCCTCTCAGCTTCTCAAGAGGAAAAATCCTAAGGAAAGGATTTTCCATAAAAGATGTCTATGCCTCTGACTCTCACACCCAGAGCTGGGAGCTCCTCACAGCCAAGCCCACTCACAGTGAGCACGGCCTCAGCTGCAGAGCCAAGGAAACCCCTGTGGATTACAGCCATGAGTTGTCAGAAAGGCACAGAGTGTCAGAAATCACCCAGAGGGCCAGGCCCTGTCACAAATGGCCCAGATTTATTGCCACTCTCCTTCCCTGAGGGAGCTGGAAACCTCAGAGTGCCCTGGCCTCAGGGCAAGCCCATGAACTGTAGCTCCTCCAAGCCCTGCTGCTCCACTTCCCCACTCCACCCAGCCCCAGGAGCTCCCAGAGGTGTGGCATCCTCCTTTGCCTGCCAGCTGGGAGATAAACCTCCCCTCCTACGCCTTCCTCGGGAGAAAAACCTGATTGTGCTGGAGGGGGAGCGCAGCATCCCGAGCTGCTGGAGCTCACATCTGCAGCAGGGCACTGGCAAGGCACAGGGAGCTCAGAAACTCAGGTGGAACCACACAAGCAAACCCAAACTGCTGAAGATTGTTGAAGATTGCAATACAAGTTGTTTTCCATTACCATCTGTATGGCAGATTACCTTTGTCAGGTGGGCAGTTTGCCTTATCTCTCTCTGAGTGATCACAATCACTCCTCCCTCGGGAGGGGACATCTGCTGATAACAGCTATTGAATGTCCCTGCATGGCTGATAAGAACTGCAGCATCCCATTGGGAGATGGGAGCCCAGAGGGAGGAGCCAAGCATTCCTACCTGGATAGAATCTGGAGATTCTGGAACACCAGCACAGCTTCTCCACTGCATTCCCCAGAGGAACAGCAGCTGCCTCTTCTTCCCCTGGATCTTCAGAGGAAGAATACATCCTTCTCTACAGGATCCCTGCTCCAGCAGAGCCACCCCTGACACTGCAGGAGGGCTGAGCCACAATTCCAATGGGACTGCTGCCAACACCCTGACCCACAGGGTGTCAGGTTGGGTTCTGACTTTGTCAGTGTTCTTTTAGTGTACTGCATTCTTTATATTATCCTTTTTTTTCTTTTCCCTATTAAAGAACTGTTATTTCCTGCTCCCATACTTTTTGCCTGAGAGCCCCTTAATTTAAAATTTATAGCAATTGGGAGGAGCGGGGAGGCTTTACATCTTCCATTTCAGGGGAGGCTCCTGCCTTCCTTAGCAGACTCCTGTCTTTCCAAACCAAGACAAGATGACCCTGCTGGGCTCTCCCTGTGTGTGGGTCAGCTCCCAACACCTCCAGCAGCAGCGGGCATGGGATGGTTTGAAGCCATCCTACAGCAAGATCCCCATGGCTTCGTGGCTCCCATCCCTTCCCGACCTGCCAGAGCTGCCAAAGCTTCTGGGGCAGCTCTGCCTCTTGCAAGGCACTGTCAGCAGTTTGCATTTTGCATGTCCCAGCCCCGTGTTAGAAAAAGAAGGATGTTTATGTAACCCTGGAAAACGCCAAGCACAGCAGGACTGCCCGGGAAAACGCGGGAGCTGGTGGAGCCCTGGCAGCCACGTCAGCCCAGATCTCTGCCCTGAACTCACAATAATGAAAGGGCAGCTTCCTATTTAATGGAAAATAGCAAAGTCCTTGCCATGCAAGATGTTCTTGTTCATGGCAGATGCAGCTGATGAGCAGAGTATTAAATTCAAGTGGCCACTTCCAGCGCTTCCTGAGAGAGAGCAGCTCCCCACAGAGCCAATTCTGCATCTCTGCTGGAAAACACCAGGTTTGTTCATTGTTGTTAGTTTCTCTTGAATTTTTTTAAAGGCAGTTTCTTTTCCAAGCCTGTAACAGGACTGAAAACCAGCCTGGCTTTATTTAGGCTAGCTAAGAATAGAAAAAGAAAGAATGAATAATAAAGGCTTGTGTCTCGGACAGAGAGTCTGAGCCAGCTGATTGTGATTTGCCATTAATTAGGAATAACTGCATGAGAGCAATCACAGATCTACTTTTTGCATTCCACAGCAGCAGATAATCATTGTTTACATTTTGTTCTTGAGGCCTCTCAGCTTCTCAGGTGAAAAAATCTTAAGGAAAAGGATTTTTCATAAAAGATGTCAGTGACACTGCACACCTGTGCCCACAGCAAGACAGCACCAGTGCCATGCCACAACCTTTATCTGTGTCATTTTGGAGCAAGGCCAGGAGCAGGATCCAAACCACAGAGCTCCATCAGTGCTCAGGGCACCACGTGAGACTCAGCAAAATCCACCAAGGCCTCAGAGCACAGTCAGCACAGCGCCCAGCACCACCAGTAACACCAGTCACTGCCACAACCTGGTGAGCAAAGGGGGGACACAACCTGCACCTCCACAGGCTCCCCCAGTGGGTGTCTCAAGGGCTGGAAAGGTACCAGAGCAGGGTCCAGAACAGCCCTTGTGGATGGAAACACCACCCCCAGCACTCAGAGGGGAGCAGGGAGGGTTTCCTGGTCTGTGGCCAGCTCTGCTGTTTATAGAGGATGTGCCTCCCCCAGGGTGTGTTTCAGCAGAGCACGAGACTCACAATTTCACAGCTCACTTTCCCTCTCCACCCACCGGGAACTTCTCATATATTCTGGAAAAAAAACCTACCCCAAAACAACCAACAGCTCTCCAGCCTCAGTGGTTTCCAAGCAGGCTTCCCTCCCTGAGGAGCTGCTGTCAATGCAGAGCTCAGCCAGGGCTTTTCAGGCAGCCAAAGTCAGGTTTGACCAGTTCTCCACTTGAATGCATCAAAGAATGCAAGAAAGGGGAGAACTGGGAAATATTTTAGGTGCTGAAGCCCTCTCATGGTCCAACAGCTTATCTGACCTCAAGGCTGCCTGCTTTGCTTCTATCTTGATAAATCTGTGAACAATTAAACACAAACCCTCTTGGTGAGTGTTCCTGGAATGGCAGCTCCAGCTCCAGATTCTACAGAGCCAAGAAAAGCCACAGGGGGAAGGAAAACAATTAAAAGTTTCAGGGTTGGGGAGGGAGAACTGGGGGAAATGGTAGGGCCCTACAGGATACAGTATGAAGGTGGTATAGAATGTAATCTTATCCCCCAAAGAGTTGGGGCTGAACCAATTACTAAAGATTAGGAGCAGGCCTAATATTAACAGGCCACACCTGTAGCCAATAAGAACAGTGGTATAAATGAGTGGATTGGTGGGAACTGGAGTCAGATGAATGCTGTAAGGACCAGGAGCAGTCAGCACTTAGAGGAGCTGCCCACAGAAAACATGAGAAGGTACAAAACTCTGGTACTATGGAATCCTTGCACTATAATGATAATAGAACTCTTGATATATAAGACAACACAACATCATCCTCATTTCCACGGAAAGAGAGGGGAAAGCTTAAATACCTCAGCAGGGGAGGGATGACCAGGTTTATGTGCTCTTCAGGGAGCAGAGGAGATCAGATGGCTCTGGCTGGTCAGAGGGGCAGGCTGGGACACATCAGAGTGGTGCTGTAGCTGTGAACACAGCCCTGGCAGCACCAGCATCCCTCCAGGGGAAGTTCTGCCTGTGCCAGCCCAAGGAATGGACGTAAATGGACATAAATCCCTCTCTTTGGCCCCCAGCAGGGACAGATCCAGTGGGAACAACTCTGTCTCCAGCCTGCTGCCCACCTACAGCCCGGCCCCACACCCCAAATCAGCAGCAGCCACTGCCCAGAGCCTCACCCAGCCCTGCCTGGGGGTGCTGAAACATCCCAGGGTCAAATTCCCGGTTTTATCATCACAAATCCCTCGCAGCAGATCCTGAATTGCCGAGGAAAAACGGAAAGCACCCACCTCATTTTCCATCTAGGAAGTGAGAGCACACGTGTTAAATGATTTACCCAAGGGCACGGAGTGATTCAGAAGGGCAGGAAGAGGATCCACAGCCCTGCTTTAAAGTGCCACGAGATCTTTCCCTCTTCCTCCTGCTGCTCAAATCCTGACTCACTGGTAAATAAAAGCTGTGCTAAAAACCAAATCTGGTCAGGAGAGGGGAACCCTGGTGCTTTTAGGATTGGGGCCCCCCTATGCTTTCAGCACTGTTGTGATAAACATTGAACATTTTACTGAATAAAACTCCTCCCTGTAAGGAGAAATCAATTGTCAATTTTACTGAATAAACCTCCTCCCTATTAGGACATAAATCAGAATTTGCTGTCCTCAGTTCTAAACCTCAGCAGTTATCTGCTTTTTTAAGCCAGACACAACCTTACGGAGGTGAAATTCAAGTTGACACCTGGAGGGTGAAGGGACATCCCTGGCACAGGGGAGATGTGGTGCAGACATGGGCAGGGGGAGGCTGGAAAGGGGCTGGAGCAGGGGTTGCTGGCAGCCCTCATAGCTCCTGGGGCTGGGCAGGGAGAGTGGCAGTGCCCACCTCATCGCTCCAGCCCCGGGGGTGACCCAGGGGCACCCACAGCCCCCAGAGCCTCACAACACTGCTGCTTCCTGCAGCTGCTCATCCTCATCCCACTCTCAGGACCCACACTCTGCTGGCTCTTCCCAGTGGAGAATGGAGTGCTCCCATTCCAGAGGTGGGAATTTGATCTTACTCTTCTTGTATTGCTAATAACTCATCCCTTGACCCAAACCCTGAACTCCATCCTTGTCATACCCTATAAAAACCCCACAATCCCGCCTTTGTGGGTTTTTCATCTTCGTCACACTCCTCCTCCCCAGGGGTAATCAATGGATTTCTGAGCTTTCTGAAACTAAGACTTGTCTCATTTTGTTGCCATGCCTAGCACCAGCAGCTGCACCCTCCCTGGACACGATGAACTCTGTTGCAATGTGTGGGAAATGTGGGCAGCCAGTGAGGACAGCACGACCAGCACCCCACAATTCCCCCCCGAGCGCTTCACCTTGTGGGACCCCATCTGAAAAAGACTCAAGAGCACCATGGCAAGAGGCCAGGTAGAGAGTGACCTTAAAATCATGGGGGTAAAACTTATGGGGAGGGGAATTCCCAGTAAGGGAACCAGCTGATGGGACTGACATTTACCATCACTCAGCGAGACATTTAAGAACAATTTAAGTTTTTTTGTCTTTCATGTGCAACACAACATCCCGTGAGCTGGCACCCCCACTCTCAGCCCTGGCACATCCCTGGGGATGGGGATGAGTCAGTGGGAGTGACAGACTCTGAGTCAGAGGTGATGGCCAAAGCCTCAGGGGATGCTGACACATCCTGCCAGGATTGTGGGATCCTGCAGGGCAGGGTGACCCTGATATCCTGGAATGGCCACCTAGAGCAGAGGCTGGACAGAGCTGGGAGGATAAAATGGGTATTTATTATGGGTATTTATTAATCCAACAGACTGGGCCGCCAAAAGCCTCCCAGAAGCTGCACCCAAGATGGACAATGGTCATGAGTTTTTCAGACAATTTTAAGTTTGCTCTAATTACATATCAGAGGTTAATTGCCCAATTACTGCTTCAGGTAATGAAGGCACATCCCCCCATTTTTCTCCTCTTCAATTCATTTTTGTTTATCCTTTTCAGACCTGAGGCTGTGATGGTGCCCTTGGAACAGCCTGACCAAACTGTGAACAGAGCCCTACTAACACTCCATATAGAGCTCAGAGTTATACCCTAGTGCAGTACAGGAGATGAAAAATATAAAAGCTAAAAACTTAAGGCATCAGGGGGTCAGCCCAGGGATCTGCCACCTGAAATGGGACAAATTTCCTAGAGGCATCCTGGTGGGTAGTGGAGCCAACCAAGGTGTTTCTCAAGCAGGGCTCCCCCATGTGTGTGTGCTAACAAAGCAGCCAGAGGTTTCAGGGTGTTATTTACCAAGGTATAGGTTTGGAAAGGTCAGCTGAAGCAGCAGGAGAAGCCTCTTTGCACTGCTTTACACACGATGTAGCCAAGGAAACAGGTCCCTGGAGTGGAAAATGGGAGATCTGAGGCTGATGCACAGCCCCAGGCAATCGACCCTTTACAAGTCACCTTGTAAAGAGACATCACAAAGTTCCTGCCAAAGTCCTCAGGACCTTGCAGCCTCCAGTTCACTGACAGCAACCCAAACCCTCAGAGCAGAGCTGGGGTCCCTGCAGCAGTGTCACATCAGGGACACAGAGCCACCCAAACCACCCCTGGGCAGCACAGCACAACCTGGGCGCTGGATGAGCCCCCCCAAGGTCAGGGCAGCACAATGCCTGGCATTTCCAGCAGCACCCAGGTGGGAAGCTCTGGAAAGTTCTTTGTTTGCAACTTTGGGACAGCCAGGGATCAGCAGCTGGAGCAGAGACACAGACCCTCACACAGGACCCTGCTGCTCCCCTGCTCAAACCTAAAGCCCAAGGCAGAACCTCAGAATCACCCAAACACGGGCAGTTCATGATTTGAGCTCACCCAAAATCAGCAGCACAGGGACAAAACTCCATTCCTAGGCACCAAAAGCAGCCTTACCCACACCCAGATGTGTCTGCCCAACACAGCTGTTACCCACAGGGTCTTTTCCTTCCTTCTTTTCCCTCAGCTAAAGCAGAAACTGTCCCTGGACTCAAATCCTGGCTTCAAGTCCTGATCCTGCAGTTTCACAGCACTCAGCTCCATGGAGCTGCTTTTCAGCTTCATGGTGTCCTTTAAAACAACCCTTCCTGGCAGCTCAGGGTCTGAACTCTCCATCTGCCCCCAACAGCACCCAGATGGATTCAAACACTCAACTGCCCCTGGCAGAGGCTCTGGATCCATCAGGGCTGCTTCAGCCAACGTGGGTCACTCCATCCTGTGTGTGTGCTGGGCAGGTTTGGTGCTCCCTGGCACTGCCAGGAATCAGGCACCCAGAAAATACCAAAAAATGCCCCAAAATTGCCCAAAAATGCCCAGAAAACACCCTAAAAAATTCCAAAAAACACCCAGAAAATACCCAGAAACCACTCAAAAAACACTCAAAAGACACCCAGAAAACACCCCAAAACACTCAGAAAACACTCAAAAATAGCCAAAAAACAGCCAATACACCCAGAAAACACCCCCAAAATTCCAAAAAACACCCAGAAACCATTCAAAAAACACTCAAAAAACACCCAAAAAACACTCAGAAAACACCCAGAAACCACTCAAAAACACCCAGGAAACACCCAAAAAACACCCTGAAACACCCATAAAACACCCAAAAACCACTCAAAAACACCCAGGAAACACCCAGAAAACACCCCAAAGACCACCCAGCACACGCCCCTGCCCCCCAAACCCCCCATGTCAGCTTCTCTTATCAGCAAGGCCTGTGACACCAAGGCTCCTCCATCACCACGAGCAAGATGTGGAAGCACAAAACCCTGGAAAGACAAAAGCATCTGAAAGAAATAAAGAACCCACATCCTGCAGCCTTGGGAAGGAGAGGAGAAAGTGCTGCAGGCAGGCAGGCAGTGCCAGCTGGCAGGGCTGGGCTGTGGCATTGACAGATGCTGGCTCAGGCTGCGAGGCTGTGGAGAGAGAATCCAGCTTTGGGAAGAGTAATTTCAGAATATTTGGATCAATTCTTTCATTAGCAGCCACACCAGAGCGTGCCCACACCTCTGTGCCTTGACCCAATAGGGTTCTGAAACAAATCAGGCAACAGAAGCACCAAATTATGAATATTTGTGTGCTCCAATGTGCCAGAGACCAAACTTGGGTTGTGTTGATAACATGGTTTAATTTTCCAGGCCGAGCAGGCAGCAGTGAAATGCAAACCCAGCATTATTTCCACAGCCTTGAGTTACATCATGGCCAAAGCTGCAACCTGGAGATGCTGCAGAGCTCAGGGCAGGCTCCCCCTCAAAAAACACCCAAAAAACACCCACTGCATCCATCACCCACACTGATCCCCTGCCAAACTGGCTTCACTGGAAACCAGAATTTCCTTCAGCTTATAATGTACCTGATACTGATATAATAAAAAAATTAATGCAGATCTGTTTATGCAGCACTGACTTCACATGGGGGAAAAAAATCTTCATTTTGGTACAAGAAAGGCATTTTGTTACAGGGAGAACAATCAGCCACTGGAACAAGCTCCCCAGGGACATGGTACAGTCCCACTGTTAGAGGTTTTCAGGGTGTAATTGAGCGCTGTGCTAGATAATCTCATTTAGGCTCCCTTTCCCACAAAAGGCTGGGCCAGGTGATCTTTTGGCATCCTTTCCAACCTGGGCTGTCATTCCACGAAAAAAAACCCCACACTCTCAGATTTATTGTGTGATTATTTGCTTGTAAAACTAATGCATTTTATTCACCTGTAAACCCCTGCCCATTCTCCCCTCCCTCAAGCCACAATCCAGAGCTGTTTATAAGTCTCTAACAACACTCTTGGCATCAGCAACCCAAAACTGAATTAAACCTCACACTGCAGGGATATTTCACTTCACCTGCAGCTCAGGCTCACAGGTGTCCCATGGCAGGGAAGCAGTACCTGGTTAATCAGGATAAATCAATTTAACCACAGAGCCATGTCCTGCTCAGCCATGAGGAAATTGAGTTTTCAGCGTTGGTGCTTAGGAAGGGAGAAGCTGCTCTTGCAAACAGACACTGCTGGGAAGAAACAAGGATAAAGCTCAAGAAATTTCTTTAAAATGGGTCAGGATGCATGGATATTGGTTGGGCACACACATAAAGGATGCTGTCTCCATCAGCTGTCCAGAGAAGCCACCAAGCCCAGGTGGAACAGCCCCAGATCCCACCCACAGCCCTGTGTCAGGGATTCTCCTCACTGCAGTGCCAGAACAGCTCCCAGCTGCAATTCTGCAACCCCTTCACTGCCAGGGAGCTTGAGCAGAAACCCAAACAGCAGATCCTCACCCAAAATAAAGGGGAATGGCAGCACAAACCCCTTTTCCTGAAGGCTTACAAAGCATCAGAGGCAGAGCAAGGAATTCTCCCTACCTCCTAACATGGGGATGCCACAGAGCCCTGAGCCCAGCACAGCACTTCCCTCTAACAAATCCCTCTGTCCACGAGTTCCAGCTGCAAGGAAAAGCCAACAGGACACAGATATTGTGCTTCTGAGATCATTAAGGCAACACAAGACATGTGTTGACCCAGACATACTTCCCTAGCTACGTACTCGCTCCTACTCAGCATTATGGTATGCTGGACCTTGGAAGAGCCCTGACTCGCATGAGAAATGTCCTCCCTCACCCCAGCAGCATGGGAATCGCCTTGCTGGGAGGCTCCAAGTCATCCAGCAAAGATAAAAATCTGCAGAGGAGCTCCAGGCCAAGCTGAGCAGAGCGGTGTCGAGCAGCGTTACCTGAGCTGTCAGGCCAGGGATGAGTTGTGCCCCACAGTGGGACCATATTTAATGGAGATGAGCTGAATTTCCAGCAGATTCAAGAGCAGACATCAGGAAATGGATCATGCTTCATACCTTGACATGCCTCAGACAAGTGGGGGAATGCATCTGCTGGCCAGGCAGCCAAAGGGGCTGGGAGCAGCACAGAGCCTGGAGAGGCAGCTCCAGAGCCCCAAAAACCCCAAACCCTTCCCTGAGAGACCTTCTGCTCACTAAGACAGGACCTGCAGCCAGCACAGGGTACTACAGAACATGTGGGGTGAGGCACAGGTGGTTTTTACAGGGCACTGCAGCAAGGGATGGGGTCAGCACCAGGCAGGGACACACTGACAGCAAAGTGAGGGTTAAACACACCCAGGAAGGTGTCCCTGAGTGCCAGGGCTGGGTGAGTGCAGTGGGATCTCACAGGAGGTGGAACCATGTGTAAATGCACAGCCTGGGGTCCCACATGTTCTCAAAGGAGAAAGGAAAATGTCTGGCAAATAAGGTGTACGCTGTGAGAAGGCACTAAACAGAGACATGTCAGGCTTTTATCAGCCATTTCCTAGGGACACTGAGAAACCTGAGACAGGAAAAATAGCTGAAGCCATCAGAAGCAACCTCAGCCCCTCTGCCCTGACACACACCTTTAGAATATTAACTTTTATTTAAAAAATGAAGGAACAAGTACATCCCTCACATCTCCAGGAATCACAACCAGCACGCTGCTTTCCTTTCCTCTTTCTCAGTTCAGGCATGTGGTGCTTCCCAGGCAGCTCTGAGAATATCAAAGATGTTTTGTTGTGACCACCCAGCCCCTGCAAACCACAGCCTGCAATCAGGGGCTGTGTCCCTGCTGCTCAGGATGATGGATAATATAATATAATATAATATAATATAATATAATATAATATAATATAATATAATATAATATAATATAATATAATATAATATAATATAATATAATATAATATAATATAATATATCAATACAATATAATATAATATCGATATAACAACAACAACAACAACATAATCATAATAATAATAATAAATTGCACATAATAAACATACCTGCAGTGGATGTAACTGAAAGGTTCAGAGTGATCACCAATGGATTAATTAACTCTTTTCTTTCTAGGCCACTCCAGCCCCCATGCCTGGCTCTGCCCAACACGTGCCACTCACTGAAGTCACATATTCAGATCACACATCCATCATCACCTGTTAACTCTTCAAATGAACTTTCCCAGTGCAATTTTAAAATGTATAATTTCACAGGGAGATCACACATCACTGCTGCACCCATCCTCACACAGCAGCAACCAAACCCTCTCTGCTCAAGGACATGCAGGCCTTTCCTTTTCTTCTAAGAAAAGGCAAAAAGCCCCGCGGCATTGACAATTAAAGCTTTGTAGAGAGATCCGAGCCAGCCAAAGGGGAAAAGGCCGCTAGGGAAAGACAGGAGAGCCATCTCCAGGCCACTGCCACCAGCGCAGCCTGGCACGGAGGGACAGAGCCCAGAGCTCCCAGCCCCAAACCAGAAACAATCCCATCCAGAGCTGGTGCTGTTCATGCTCTCATCGCTCTCAGAAATGCGTGAGAAATGAGTTTACTGGGCTAGGAGACGCAAACAGGTTCTGTGAGATTGTGTTCCTTCTGCCAGCAGCCACAGGCGTCACCTGAGACTGGCACCTTGTCACAGAGCAGGCCTGGCACCTTGTCACAGAGCAGGCTGCCCCACAGTTGGCACTGAAGCTGGCACAGCCTGCAGCATCACCTCACACCCCCTGAAGGTGTTTGCCATCCCCTGGGATGGGACATGGCTGTCTCTGGACACAGGACAGCCCGGGGGACAAGCCCAGCCCAGCAGCTGTGGGAAAACAGACCCCAAAGAAGAGTTTAGGAGCAGATCCCACCCGCCCTGGAGTGCCCTCATGCCACCCTGCAGCCCCACGCTGGGCTCAGGATCAGCTCTGCCCGCCCACAGCACTAATTGAAAGCATGTTCAGGGCCAGGGCAGTGACTGGGACAGGGCCCCCAGCGTGGCACGGATCTGTTTTAATCCAAACCATCACAGGCAGGGCCCAGCGTCCCTGCAGGCTGGGACTGAGCTCTGCTCCCCTCCTGCAGCAGGGCCAGGGCCCCTGGCACCCCCAGAGCCCCCCAGCAGGAGCAGGGGGAGCTGGGCTCGGCCTGAGCGCCCACTCTGGGCCATGGATCTGAGAGACAGCCTGGAGATATCAGCATCACAGAACCACCTGGGTTGGAAAAGACACCTAAAATCATCCATTCCAACCATTGTTTGCCATTTCTGTGCCCAGAATCTCTTCCAGAACAGTTTTGCCACACATTTGGAAGGTTTGTCCTTCCCTGCAGCTGAGCAGCTCTGCCTGCCTGTGCTGACTCCTTCAAGCAGGGCCCTGTGAGCAGATCACAGACCAGGCCTTCAGGCCATCCATTGACCCATCCCACAGCTCATGCCAAAGTCACGGATCATAAACACCACCAGGATGCTCTGCACCTTTCCAAGGTCCCACACAGCTGCTGAGTGAGGGCAGAGCAGTTCTGTTCATCATCCTGGCAGCCTCCTCAGCTGAAGGAGGGCACACACCACATGTATGTACACCTGGCCCAGGCCACCAGGCCCAGCCACGTGCCATCCCTGCTCACAGCAGGGAAAAACAGTGGAAAACCAGTTCCAGACACACTTGGACATATTTTTTTTTTTTTTTTGCAAATATTGCTGCAGGGCATTAGCAAGAGCTCCTGCACCTTTGCACAAAGATGCCCTGGGAGCAGTGACAGCCAGCCCAGGCACCAGGGCTCTGTGCCCCTTGCACAACCAACAGCCTGAGGGCTCAGAGATCCCCATCTTGGTGCTCCTTCCAAACAAAAAACCCTGGATCACACCACCAGGGAATCCCATTTCTCCCCAGTGCTGCCCAGCACCTCTGTGAGGAGGAACTGGCCCCAGCACTGCAGCAGGGATGGGATCACACCCCTGTCACCCCCTCCTGTCCCTGCCCAGTGGCACAGGCTCCCAGTCCAAAGCTGCTGAAGCTCAGGCAGCTCTCAGGAATGCTTTGAAGTGGCTCAGAGCAGAAAGCACAAGCAGCAGAGAGGGACAGAGGGCTGAGGAGGTGCCAGCAGCGCTCTGAGTGCAGGATGCTCCTGCAGGTAAATCCTCATGCAGGGGCTCTCAGCACATCCCTGCAAGGGGCCACCCGTGGGAACAGACTTCCCTGGCCACAGCCTGGCTCCACCCTGGCTCCAGAGCTTCCTCTGGTCGCTGTGGTTTCCCTCCCAGCAGCGATGGGCACACCCAGGATGAGTCCCTTGTGCCCTGGGGTGGCACGGAGGAGGGACACCCCAGATCTGCCAGCCTGGGCACTGCCACCCCTCCCTCAGCTGCCCTGCTCACCGGGGGACACCAGGCAGCCTGTGCCCTGTCCCTGCCACCAGGAACCAGCAGCCACAGCCACCCTGGGCAGTGCAGGGCAGCAATGCCACCACCCCCAGCAGCTGCCTGGAGCTGGGAGCAGCTCTTGGAGGCGCTCAGACATGCACCACGGGGTGGGAATTGTGGGGAAAGCGGGGAATTAAATGGAGTTATTCATGTTATTCATTGCTCTGCCTCTGCCCCCACACACAACCAGCAAGGAGAAGCCCAGCAGAGAGCAGGGAGCAGGTCTGGAAGAAGCAGGGAGCAGTCTTTGGGAGAAGCAGGGAGCAGCTCTGGAGTAAGCATGTAGCAGCTCTGGAATAAGCAGGGAGCAGCTCTGAAATAAGCAGGGAGCAGTCCTGGAAAAGGCCCTGGAACATTCAGGGAGCAGCCTGGAGGTGCATAGAAGAAACAAGGAGCAGCTCTGGCAGAAACAGGGAGCAGCTCTGGAATAAGCAGGGAGCAGCTCTGGAATAAGCAGGGAGCAGCCCTGGAAAAAACAGGGAGCAGCTCTGGAATAAGCAGAGAGCAACCCTGGAAGAAGCAGGGAACAATCCTGGAATGAGCAGGGAACAGCTCTGGAATGAGCAGGGAACAACCCTGGAATAATTGGGGAGCAACCCTGGAAGAAGCAGAGAGCAGCTGTGGAAAAAGCAGGGAGAAGTCCTGGAAGAAGCAGGGAGTAGCTCTGGAATAATCAGGGAGCAAGCCTGGGAGAAGCAGGGAGCAGCCCTGGAACACTCAGGGAGCAGCCCTGAAAAAGGCAGGGAACAGTCCTGGAATAACCAAGGAGCAGCAATGGAACACGCCGGCAGCCCCTGCCCAGCCAGGCAGGACTGGGAGGGCAAAAACGCCGGGAGGATACTTTGGCAAGCAGCAAAATCTCCGCCACAGACACACAGACAGACAGACACACAGCCACGCAGCCAGGAGCCAACCTTCAGAGCAGAAGCGCGTCTCCATGCCAAGAACTCGGTGATTTTCCTTCCTGCCCGTGCCCGGCTCTGAGCTCTGAGCTCACAGGCTCAGCATTCATCCCCCCGCGCACATGGGAGCCCGGGGGGGAGAGAGAGGCACTCAAATGAAATCCAGACCTAGAAAGCAATTTCTGCTTCCCCCTCTTTGCTTTTCCCCCCTTAGCCCCCCTCCTGGCTTCTGCTGGAATCACCGTCTGTCTCCAGGGTTCAGGAGGATGGGAAAAAAAAAAAAGGAAAAAAAAAAAAAAAAGAAAAAATGCAGAAGGGAAGCATTGCAGAAAAAAAAAAAAAAAAAAAAAAAAAAAAGGAAATAAATAAAGGAATCGGCTGAAATCCACCCGGAGCTGGGCTGCTCTTCTGAAAGTACAGAAGCTGCTGGAAAGGTAGGAGGGCAGGGGCAGAGTATAACATAGTAAAAGATCAATAGCCTACCTGAAATCCGGTCCCTCTCCATTACTACGGGATATATTTAGCATCCGCGTGTCACGGCCGTCCCTTTTTTCGGTGGCGTCCCCTTCTTTCCCCCACTCTCCCTCCCTCCTTGCCTTGCCTCCTCCTCCTCCTCTTCCAAAAAAAGCTCTTTGTCTGGTCTAATTTCTTCAATCTGTTGCAATCATGAATGCATCCAAATTACCACATTTCCATGTGCTGATCATATGTTTGTGCTCCAAACTGAAGTAGCTTTGTCTCTTTGAAATGAAACAGAAGAGTAAGGGAGAAAGAGAAAGGAGGAAGAAGAAAGGAAAAGAGGGTACATGACCCGAAAAATCCTGTAACTCCCTGGAATACTCCAGCAGGCGCAGGAAAACTGGAAATCCCGAGTCCTCTGTAAAACAGTCTTAAAGCTACAGCGTGCGAGTGTCCGGGGGAACGCTCCAGCCGCCACAGCTCCCTCTTAATATCCACCAGGAGATGCTTAAGGAACTTGGCTCCTCACAACAACACAGCCAACAACTCATCCAGCTTCTCAAATCTCTCCCCACTTCCCCAGCCTTATTTTCCTGCTATTTCCTCTATCCCCTCCTCCTTCCTTGGCTCCAGCGTTTTAAAAGCGCGCAGATCCCGCACGCTCCCCCCCCTTTTTTTTTTTTTTTTTTTTTTTGCCAGGTCTGAAGTTTCGATTCATGCATAAACTATTCGGCTGATGAGGGCTGACTTCATTCCAAGCTCAGCATCACGGGGCTGCTGCTGCTGCTGCTACCAGGCAGGACCCGGCTCTGGCATTCCCTGCGCAACCCCTCGGGGGCTGCCCTGGCAGCGCTTCTGCCTCCTTTCCACGGCCTGGCAGCGAGCAGCAGGATTTCCCAGCCTGCCAGAAGCCATAGTGGAAGTCTCTAGCCCGGGCAGGAGCTCTCAGATCTCTCCCCGGAGGTTTGAGAGCGGGTTTGGCTGCTGGAGATGCCCGGGCAGGGGAGCAGAGCAGCCCGGTGCCCGCTGCTGCTGTGCGCAGAGGGATGGAGGGATGGATGAGGGGATGCAGAGATGGGCAGACCCGCACGGAAATTTCCCCTTGGCTCAGGTGTGAGCATCTCCAGCAGGGGCTGCCCTCTGCCCAAACACCCTGAACAACCTTCCCGAGCCATCCCACACTGATTCCTGTTGATAATCACAGAATGACCAGGTTGGAAGGGATCTCAAAGACCATCGAGTCCAACCCAGTCCCAACACCTCAACTCAACCCTGGCACCCAGTGCCACATCCAGGCTTTGTTAAACACACCCAGGGATGGGGACTCCACCACCTCCCCGGGCAGCCATGCTAGAACTTTATCACCCTTTCTGTAAAAAACTTTTTCCTGATATCTAACCTATATTTCCCTTGGTGCAGCTTGATCACCCAGCTGTGCAAGGGCACAGCCTCCATCCCCAGAGCTGGCAAAGAAATCACTCAACCCCCATGCTGGAGCAATGCTGGGAGGGAAGGCACAGCTGTTCCACAGGCCAGGTGTGCTGACAGGACCCTTGTGTGATCAGCATGGTCCAAGTGACAGTTTTTGCCCCTAAACCCTCACAAGTTCACACAGAAACACCCAAGCGTGACAGCTGTGACACAGCCTGGCACTGCTCTGATGCCATGGGCAGAAGGACAGGTTATTTATTGCCCAGCTGGATGAATAAACCTCCAAGAAAACACTCCAGGCACTACAGAACCTGCTGAAACCTTTGGGCAGCCTGGCCTTTCTGCCCAAAGTAAGGACAGTCAGGACATTCTATTACTGAGGATTTGTCCCATTCTGCAGTTTCAGCATCCCCAAACCAGAGGGAGGAACACAGCCAGCACCCAGCTGTGGGGTCAGCCCAGCTCCAAGCCCTGCACATCCCAGGGATGGGGATGGGAGGCAGCCCCAAGGTAGCTCAGTCCTTCTGGAAGGTTCTCTCCAATGTCTCTCTCTCCTCCAGCAGAGAACTCAGATTCCTCCCCAAATCCTGCGCATTTGCTAGCAGAGCTCTGCATGTTGCTGCTGCCAGAGCCCAAGGCACTGGAGGGGACAATGAGCAATGTTTTCCCACTGACAGGCTCATAGAACATTTCCTGCATCACATCTCAAAGGTGCAGAACACAAAGCAAGGACACAGGGGAGCTGCAGCACAAACCCCACTGCCCTGCCTGCACCAAGCAGCCCCATGGCTGAGGCTGGAGAGGAAGGGAAAAACCCTGGGGAAGGATGGAGAGAGGAAGGAGGTGAATGGAAAGGAAGAAAGGATGGGGCCAGTGCTCATTTTAACCTCCAGACTTTAACCCATCGAGACCCAGGTGGCTGGGAAGGATAAAATCACCTTTATTTGCAGGGCGGATCACCAGGAGGCACTCAGGGAAGTGAACCCAAACTGTGCTTAATGCAATTGAACTTGAAATGCACAAAACCTCCAGGTAGCTGCTCTCATTCAGACCCGGAGTACTCATGCAAATTTTAATGGATTCACTTTAAAGGTGCAGTGCTCACAAAGCACTAAAAGGTAAATAATGGGGTGCCTGTGATTGAGAGAGGGCTACCCCGTGCTGGTGATGTCAACATGGGGTTTTGTTCCCCTCAGAGGTGTGTTTCCAGGGCTGTGAATTCCCCATTTTTCTTAGTTTTTGAGAAGCTTCTCAAATGTCTGTTCAAACAGGTGTTCAGTGGTCTGTGCACTGTATAAGTGTACAGAGGGAAAGCAAATACACGTTCCATTTTCCAGCAGTACTGCTGCAGTGGGTTTTGTTCTACAAAAATTGTCAATTACAGTCTCCCACAGCTGCTAAAGGCTGAGGGGAAGTGAAGCACACCCAGATTTTAGGAAGAGCACAGAGAACTCTCTGCCCTGGCCAGCTCTGCCTTCTTGGGGTTCAAACCCCCCTGGGGCTAATTTTGGAAAAGCCACAAGGAGAGGGAGGATGCAGGAGAAACTTTAGGGAAACCACTGCTGCCTGGTGCAAAAACAAGGCCAATTTCCATGTGCAAACAGTGCTGAGACACTCCTGGGGCAGAGCCCTGCTCTGGGGCTGCCACGGGCTGCACACGTTTTCCCTCCCAGCTTTGGACGTGGCAGCCTGCAGGAAGCACTGCCAGGTGCACAGAAAGCAAGGAAGGAAATCACAAAAAAAGAAAGTTGAGCAAGGCCTGTGCCAGGCTCAGCTGGAGCTCTCTCTGTCACACAGCTCTGCCAGGCCAGGGCAGAGATGAGCAAGGACAGAGCCCGTGGCACAGAACCCAGGGCAGCCAGGAGGGGCTGCAGGACAATTGTCACTGTCACCAGCCCCAGCAGGGACACAGACACCTGCAGGAGCTCAGTAGATCTGATTTGCTGCTCCTTGTCTGCCTCTCCAGGTTTATGCTGGGATTATGTTCCTGGTGCATTTAATTTGAGCTGTTTTCTTTCTTGCCTTTCATGCAGTCCCTCAATCACAGCTGACCACTTCCACCTGTGGGAAATGGATTTGTAGAGAGTTTTAAAAGTTTAATGAAAGGTTATATATAGAACCTTTTAATATAACCTTTATACATGTATATATATATATATATATATATATAATTTATATATAATATAATATATATAATTTTTATATAATTTATATATAAAATGTATATATATAATTCACATAAAGATAAAAATATATTTATATACAAATTAAAATAAACATAAAATATAATTATATATTTATATAATATATAAAATATGTAAATTAATATTTAAATATATTATATATAATTTATATATTATATTATTTATAAATTTCATATATAAATTATATATATAATGTACTGTATGTAATTTACTAATTTATCTCTATGTAAATTTTGAGATAAGAAATGTTGATTTAAAAATGTTATAAAAGAGGATAGATATTGTTGAGAGAGAAATGGAGTTAGAAAAAAGTTTTAAAGGATAGTTTAGTAAATAAGATGAGATATTTTAGAGAAATAGAATTATGAAAAATAGAATAGGGAATAGAAATAGAGAAATGGAATATAGAGAATAGAATAGGGAAACAGAAATATGTATTCTAAGATTTACAAAGAGTAGTTTTGGGTGATTAGTTTTAAGTTCCTTTTATATATTGTGGTAAAAAGTTGATAGGTTAAGAAACATTTATAGTTTTTTGTAATTAGGAAAAAGGTGTTTTTTAAGAACTCTCTACAAATCCATTCCCACACCACCAGGGTTTCAGCACTGGAGAGGGTGAATGCTGCAAGCCCAGTCAGAGATCAGAAATTCAGCACTGGGAAAGCTGCAGGAAGCAGCCAGAGCAGCCAAAGGGCCTGAAGAGGCAGGAAAATGGGGATTCAGCTGGTTCTTATACAGGTTATCTCATAAAATGGGGATTCAGCTGGTTCTTATACAGGTTATCTCATAAAATGGGGATTCAGCTGGTTCTTATACAGGTTACCTCAGAAAATGGGGATCCAGCTGGTTCTTATACAGGTTATCTCATAAAATGGGGATTCAGCTGGTTCTTATACAGGTTACCTCAGAAAATGGGGATCCAGCTGGTTCTTATACAGGTTATCTCATAAAATGGGGATTCAGCTGGTTCTTTACAGGTTATCAGAAAATGGGGATCCAGCTGGTTCTTTACAGGTTATCAGAAAATGGGGATCCAGCTGGTTCTTTACAGGTTATCTCATAAAATGGGGATCCAGCTGGTTCTTTACAGGTTATCTCAGAAAATGGGGATTCAGCTGGTTCTTTACAGGTTACCTCAGAAAATGGGGATCCAGCTGGTTCTTTACAGGTTATCTCAGAAAATGGGGATTCAGCTGGTTCTTATACAGGTTACCTCACAAAATGGGGATTCAGCTGGTTCTCTTACAGGTTATCTCAGAAGATGGGGATTCAGCTGGTTCTTCACAGGTTATCTCAGAAAATGGGGATCCAGCTGGTTCTTTACAGGTTATCTCAGAAAATGGGGATTCAGCTGGTTCTTTACAGGTTATCTCAGAAGATGGGGATTCAGCTGGTTCTCTTACAGGTTATCTCAGAAAATGGGGATTCAGCTGGTTCTTCACAGGTTATCTCAGAAGATGGGGATTCAGCTGGTTCTTCACAGGTTATCTCAGAAAATGGGGATCCAGCTGGTTCTTTACAGGTTATCTCAGAAAATGGGGATTCAGCTGGTTCTCTTACAGGTTATCACAGCTATCTCAGCTTGCTGGATATCTGGGAGGAGAGCACAGAGGGAGGACAGTGTGGCAGAGCACAGCATTCCTAAATCAAATTATGTTTAGTGAAGCATTTTCACATGAGGAAATACAGGTCCAATCAAGTGCTCCAACTCAATCAAGTGTTACTCCATTAAATTCACTCCGTGCTTTTACCCCCAGGCTGCACTGAGCCAGCAATGAGAGTATCTGAGCCTCCATGGACTGTTAGCTCTAAAAACCTTTCTTTTTACATTTTTATGAGCCTTGATGATGAGGAAGAAAGAAAACATTGGCTAAAGCTGCCCTTTCCATTTGGGAAAAATTTAAAATCGAACCAAGGGGATGCTCCTCTTTCCAAGGGAGTCACTCACATTCTCAGTGCTGCTGCCCTGCTCTTTGCCAGGTGTTTCTTTGCCTCCTCACTCCATCCCCTCTCCTAGCTCTCAGCTGCTCCCCATGCTCTACCAAGCACTATTTTGTGTCTCCCTGGCTATTTTTCTTACAAAAACCTCTATTTGCTCAACGCAGGGGCACACAATTCACTCAGATCCTCCTGAGTTACTGCTTTCCTGAGCTAGAGAGCCCACCCAGGGCACAAATCTCATCACCACACAGAGCTGGGGTGGCAGCAGGACCTGGCCCCTCCTGCCCCAGCCCCACACAGCCCCTGAGATGATGCCCACAGAGTTTCCCTTGGAGGGATTTAACTTTAAGGGATTTATCTTTAAGGACAGTCCCCCTCCTCTGTGCTGGCTCTCAACCTCTCTGCCTGGAAGCCTCCAGCTGCTGGAAATCCCTCCCTACTCACTCTTTAACACTCCTGAGCTGAACAATTAACAGCAGCTGGCAGGGCAGAGCGAGAGGAGAGGCAGGACTGGGCACTCCTCACCCTCCTGGGACAGCAGAAGGAGTTTCAGATAAATATTAACTCTTCCGCAATCCTCAGCTGATGTTTTCCTTCCTGGACCTCTCTCTCCTATTAGTTTTGCCTCTTGATCCTCTTTGAGAGCCCCAAATGTGATGTTAAACATTTCTATTTAAACCACACATCTATAATCTTAGTTCCATCATTCCATTTTGGATGTTTTCTCCATGGCCTCAGGTCAAATGTGCAGGAAGGGGTCAGTGCCTGTCAGCACAGAAAGTGTAAAATTCTCAAAAACCAGTGTCAGATCTATTGACAGGGCTCTCAGGGCTTCCTCCAGAGATGGCTGGTGCTGAGATGAGAAATAACCTTGCTCAAGGACTTCTGCTCCTGCCCTGGAGGAGACACACTGCACTTCCACATTTCCTTTCCTCAGGGGAACCCTGTGCACCTTGTCAGCATCATCAACAAATCTGTGTCACACTCCAGGGTGGAAAATGGTTATCTTAAAACACAGCCAGCAGCTGAAGCCCCCAGACATCACAGAGCATTGAAAACTGGCCATTGCAGAACCACTAAATGGGAATTCTGGGGACTTTAAGAATTCAAGTTCTTGCTGAATGGCAAGTGAGTGCTGTGGCAATCATTGCTTTACAAATAGGCAGCTGGGGTGGCAGAGAAATTGAACAAGCTGATGATGGATTAATTAATTAAACAAGTTGATGAGCTACCAAACCTTCTGGGAATGTCCATCCCAAGACATCAGAACACTTGGGGGGATTCCAGGATACAGCATCCCACCTGAGGTGCTTCACTGCATTTATTGCATTTACCACTTTTATTGAGGTAAAAAGCCAGAAAGTGAGGCACAAATTCATGGCTGTGTTTTAACTAAATGGGAATTTTGGGGATTTTAAGGAGAATTCAGGTTCTTGCTGAGTGAGAAGTGAGTGCTGTAGCAATCATTGTTTTACAAATAGCCAGCTGGCATGGCAGGGAAATTAAACAAGCTGATGATGGATTAATTAATTCATTAAAGAAGTTGATGATGATCTGGAGCTACCAGAACTTCTGGGAATGCCCATCCCAGGACACCAGAACCCTCAGGGGGATTCCAGGATACAGCATCCCCCGTGAGGTGCTTCACTGCATTTATGGTGGCCACTTTTATTGAGATAAAAAACCACAAACTGAGGCACATTCCTGAGCCACTGATTTCTATTTTACTCTCTGTTTTCCTCCCAGAAGAGCTCACAGAGCCAGGTGCTGTGGGAACAGCAGGGAGATCTCCCTGCTCACCCTTTGGGGACAGACTGGGGATGGATCAGAGGAGTTCCAAAGGAACAGGACGAGCAGCCAGGGCTCAGCACATCCCCTCAGCAGCACAGCCCAGGGCTCTGAGCACCAGAATGTCCCAGCTGTGCACTCAGGCACTCCCTGTGAGTAACACACAACACGTGGGAGCCCCACAGGAGCCAGCTCAGAGCCCACGTGCAGGGTTACACAAGCCCTGTGTGTGTGTGTGTGTGTGTCCCTGCAGGAACCAGGCACCTGGGCTGGGAGCAGCCTCATGGCTTTAACTCCTTGCTGCCCAGAGCTGGTGGAACCCTGGTGTCCACTGAAAAGTGCAGCTGATCACAAATATCAGGCAGTGTGTTGTGTTCTGGATTGATTCTTCTATGAATTTTCTCAGCCTACATGAACATTAGACTGCAGAATTGTTGGAAGACCTGAGCAGGTATGGGCAGGGAGAGTTGGCAAAGTGTGACTTCAGGACTTAAATAGGAAGATATTATGTCTAAATTACTTCTAATAGCTGTTTGAAAGTCAAATGTGTCCTCTCTCAAAGAGAATGTGAGAAAAGCACTGTGTAACCCTTTAGAATCAGAATTTTGGACTTTCTGTGCTGACAGGCACTGACCCCTTCCCTGTACATTTGACCTGGAGAAGGCTTTCAAAATTGGAATGATGGAACTAAGATTATAGATGTGGAGTTTGAATAGTAATGTGGGATATCACAGGGTAAAAAAACTTAGAGTTTAAGGTTTTAGAATATAGTAATATATATATATTACTATATATATTATGTATTTGTTATCATATACTACAAAATAAAAGTTTTAGGGTGGAAACTAGTCCTTCTTCACCTTCAGAATTTTGGACTTTCTGTGCTGACAGGCACTGACCTCTTCCTGTATATTTGACCTGAGGCCGTGGAGAAGGCTTCCAAAATTGAATGATGGAACTAAGAGTATACATGTGGAGTTTGAATAGAAGTGTGTAATATGTGTAATATCACATGGTGAAAACCTTAAAGTTTAAGGTTTTAGAATACAGTAATATATATATTACTATATTCTAATTCTACATATTACTATGTATAACAAAAGAGAAGTTTTAGGGTGGAAGCTAGTCCTTCTTCTTCACCTTCTTCTTCATCAGTTTGGGTAGTATTGTGTACTTAGATAAAAAAGTCCACATTGCAATCCATGAGTAGTTAGTTATTAAGCTAAAAGTAAATAATTTAAGCACCATTTCTTAATTAAACAATTTATCATTAAAAAACCTTGTAGAAAGAGAGATAGGACTCCATTTTTTAGCTTATTAAAGTCCTGTAGAACTCACAGTTTGTAAGACTGTGATATAGATAAAAATTAATAAACATCTGAGTCCAAACAGAAAATACCATCTCAGACATTTGTCAACAAAAAAGAGAAAACCTCCCCAGCTGGTGACCAAGCTGCAGCCTCTGCTGCTCTGCCCTGTGAGGAGAAGGGCCATGTGTGATGGGGGGACACTGTCAGGGCAGGGTTTGTCCCCAGGGACGCTGTGCCAGGAGAGCTGCACAGCTGGCTGAGGGTTTGGTGCCTCACACAAAGGGGAATAGAGAGAGGCTGCCCGAAGAAATCCCTATGACCTCATCTAAGGACACATCCAGAGCCATGAGGCTGCAACCACAGGCTGCAGTTAACCCCTCAGCTGCTGCAGCACAGCAAAAGGCACCTCTGTGCTGCAAACACAGAACTGGGGCTGGAGAGGAGCTCCAAGGGTTCACTGAGCCCAAGCATTAACCCAGCAATGCTGTGCTCACCACCAAAGCATGTCCTGAGTGCCACAGCCACACCACTTCTGAGCATTTCCAGGGATGGTAATCCCACACTCCCTTGGGCAGCCTGTTCCTGTGCCAGGCCACCCTCCCAGGGAGGAAATTTTCCCTGGTATCCAATCTAAACCATTCCTGGGGCAGCTTGGGGATGCTTGAGGTGTTTGGATGAGCTGTGAGTGGCAGTGCCCACCATCCACATGATGGTGAAAAAGAGGTGCAAACATCTGGGTGGGAGTCCCTCCCCTTTCCACCAGGAGAAGCATTTAGACGCTACAAAACAAGCAAAGGTCCCAGTGAGTGCCCCTTTCTAACAGCCCAGAGGGCTGGCCTGGACTTCCTGCCTCTCCAAATTATGCCTTGCACTTCCAAAAATTCTAAACTTCCTTGGGCAGCCTGTTCCAGTGCCAGACCACCCTGCCAGGGAGGAAATCTTTCCTGATATCTAATCTAAATATATACATATCCAATCTAAACCACCCCTGGTGCAGCTTGAGGATGTTTCACCACACACCAAGGAGCTGCTGACACCACAGTGCCCACTGTGCATCCCCTGCAACTCCTGGACCAGGAGTGCTGTACTCCCACCTGGAACCCAGATGCCAGCAGGAAGCTCCAGACAGATGCAGGACAAGCTGAAGGGCTGTGCCAAGGTTCCCAGGAGGTTGCCAAGCTCAGTTTGACACATGCAGGGCTGCGCTGTGAGTGGCAGTGCCCACCATTCACAAGATGGGTGAACAAGGGGCTTGAGCTGGTGCAAATATCTGGGTGGGAGTCCCACCACTTTCTATCCAGGAGAAGCATTTATTCAGTACAAAACAAGCAAAGGTCCCAGTGAGTGCCCCTTTCCAACACAGCCCAGAGAGCTGGCCTGGACTTCCTGCCTCTCTAAATTATGCCCTGCACTTCCCAAAATCCCACACTTCCTTGGGCAGCCTGTTCCAGTGTCAGACCACTCTCCCAGGGAGGAAATCTTTCCTGATATCTAATCTAAACCACTCCTGGTGCAGCTTGAGGACATTTCACACACCAAAGAGCTGCTGTCATCATTCAGTGCCCACTGTGCATCGCCCCAGTTTACTGCTGGATCTGGAGTGCTGCACTCCCACCTGGAGCCCAGATGCCAGCAGGAAGCTCCAGACAGATGCAGGACAAGCTGAAGGGCTGCACCAAGGTTGCCAAGCTCAGTTTGCCATGTGCAGGGCTGTGCTGTGAGTGGCAGAGCTGCAGATGTGTGACAGTGGTGACAGCAGCACTCCCCTGAGGACAAACCCCCCACACACCTCATGGTTTTTATAGCACTCTGATTTGCTTATGTAACAGCCATCATGCACGCTCCAGTGGGGAGCCCCTGGCTCCTGACATCGCTTTTGTTGATCCCTCTGCTCTGGTTAACCCCTAGCCTCACAAAAACCAGTTTTAGACTTGTCCTCTAACAGACTCCAGGCACAAAGAGAGAGGAGATGCTCCTCAGGGCAAGGTGCTAAGTCAAGGGATGGAAACAGCAACATCTGTTGTCATATCTACCATGAATTTTGAGCCATCCAAATCAGTGAGCCCTGCTGAAATCCTGCTGTCCCTGTTAAAGCAAAGATGCCAATTTATGCCCACAGCTATGTGTGTTCAGTTCTTCCCCCCATCTGGCCTCACATCTCTCAATTTCAGAGCCCATGGGGAAGGATCCCTGGACTCACAGGCACTGCTCAGGGCACAGCTTTCAGCTTCTCTGCTGCTCCATTTCCCCCAGCTACAAAATAGGAACACCAATAGTTATTAAAGGGCGAAAAAACCAAATAAAACAAGAATTATCAGTGCCCATCTTGTTGAAATTGACAATAAGGTTATAATATTTTTATTTTTGTTAATCCCAGGTACCAGAGACCGCTGGGGTGCTCTGGACAGTGTGACAGTGCAGTAACAGTGGGGTCAGTGGAGTCCAAGAGCTCATGCCCTGAGCAGAAGCTTACAGGCTCAAACCACAATCTGCACCTTTGAACCACCTCACTTCTCCTGCATCCCCAGCCCCACTGTGGCTTCTGGCCCAGCTCCCTGGGCTACCATCTGTTGGGAAGGATGAAAGTCTGACAAGAAAGTCTCACAGATATGTGTGCTTGGCAGAAAGATTTTTAAATGTAGAGTCTGAAGAAGGAATAGATATGGAAGCAAGTTTTGATATAGAAGAAAAGAATTGCTGAGCCAGTCTTACTGAATAACCAAGGAGGCAAAGGGTGTGTGAGTTAGAAGGGGTTTTTATGGCTTAGAGCAAAGGATAAACCCACCCCAAACAAGAAGATGTTTTTACTAAGCAGAAAGATAGCACAGGCAAAGAAGGCAGCAAAGTTGCAAGTAGAAAAAAGGTTTCAGAATTTTCCACTGCAAGAAAACTGAAAAACAACTTCTAGCTTAAACTGTAATGTACTAACTTTTAGTGATTGGAGAATGGTAACATGAATATGGTAATTACAGTAGTTATGATAGGCTATAGATAAAAGTTAAGGTATAGATTGGTTCTACTGTATTAAGATGCTCAGCAAAGAAAAGTCTATAATGCATTGTAACCAAAACCAAAGGGTCTCCAGGCCTGCCTGCAGCTGGAACTGAGAGCTGTGGGCACAGCTCTGTCACCCACCACCCTGGGCTGCTGTGACATCCTGGATCCAATAAACTGCATTTTGGAGAGCTGCCTGGAGTCCCACATCCCTCATTTTGGCTCTTACAACCATCCACATGATGAGTGAACAAGGGGCTTGAGCTGGTGCAAACATCTGGGTGGGAGTCCCTCCCCTTTCTACCCAGGAGAAGCATTTATTCAGTACAAAACAAGCAAATGTCCCAGTAAGTGCCCCTTTCTAACACAGCCCAGAGAGCTGGCCTGGACTTCCTGCCTCTCTAAATTATGCCCTGCACTTCCCAAAAGCACAGGGACAAGTTGTGGCTGATCCTCAGCCAGCTGCTGACGAGGCAGCAATGGGGCTGTGCTCTCTGGTTTTGGGTCCTGCCCTGCCCTGGCAGGCTGCCCCTGCTGCAGGCAGCGTCACAGCCACACAAAGGCTGTAAAACAGGAAAGCTCAGGCACCTGCTCCCCTCCCAGCCCTTGGGGAGCTCTCTGAACAAAGCACCTGAGGCACAAATAGCACTGGGCCAGGGCAGTGCTGCTGAAACACAGCTGGAAGGCATGGTAGCCCCTGCCCTCACCTGTTGGGGAAGATGAAACAGGAAAGCCTTATCAATATGATTGCCTGGCAAAAGATTTGGAGAATACAGAAACTATAAGTGAGATTGAAATGAAAGCAAGCTTTGAGATACCTCAGTTACTGAACAACTGGAAAACAATGGTGTGGCCAGCTGAAGGCAATCCCCTTTTGATGGAACAACACACTCTGCTTGCAGACAGGCCCAAGGGTCAGAGCAGACCCTACAGCTTGGCAGAAGGGGCCCAAAGAGGAGTTTTTAGGATTTGAAATGTAACACAGTATGGTGATGTAGTGATTCTTATAGGCTGTATGTAAATGCTATAGGATTTGTATATTGTACTGGATTGGTTAGTGAGAATTAGAATATTCAACACAGAAGAAGATTTATGGTATTGGAACGGGAACTTCGCTCACTTACCCCTTTTACTCTCTTATGCTTTTGCTCTCTTACCCTTTTACTCTCTTGCTTCTTTTACTCTCTCACCCCCTCATCCTCTCTCCCCCTCTCTTCTCTCATTCCTGCTCTGAGCTGTGGCTGGCAGCTCCCAGCAGGGCCCTGCACCCAGGCCCTTTGCAATAAACCCCAAGTTCCAGCCCTGGCTGCAGAGATCTCTCATCTCCATCCATCCCCACCATCCTACCCCTGACACTCCAACATTCACCTACATGGGGAAAATATGCTGGTTTAGCTAAATCACTAAACTCTGCCTTTCCAGGGACCCTCTCGTTGTGCTACCCTTGCCAGGGAAGTTCTTTCCTCTTTAGCAAAAACTGAGTTGTAGGCTGGAAACAAATCAAAGCAGAGCACAGCTGGCTGCCCGAGAGGAACACAAGCTCTGTTCCTTCCATTCCAGCTGCTCTGGGCTCTTTTCTGGCTCAGTTGTGAACACACCACTGCTCCACATGGCAAATGTCAGCAAATATTTCTCTGCTTCAAATTCATCAGGTACAGCTGTAGGAAAATGAAATGGAGTAACTTCCGTGGCAGACCATTCCTAACTGGTGCACTCAACACCTGCAGGGGTGGGACAGCATTCAGAGGGACATGGAGGGGCCCTTGTGACCCTCAGGACATTCAGCAGAGCCAAGGGCAGGGTCCTGAACCTGGATCGGGGCATTCCCAAGGACAGATGTCCTGGATTGCCAAGCAAATTGTATTCTATGTGTCATCTGTATGGCAGTTGCCTTCTGTTAAGGCAGTTTTCCTTATCTCTTCCACACCCACTCCTCTCTCGGGGCTGACATCTGCTGATAACAGCTATTGAATGTCCCTGCATGGCTGATAAGAACTACAGCATCCCATTGGGAGATGGGAGCCCAGAGGGAGGAGCCAAGCATTCCTACCTGGATAGAATCTGGAGATTCTGGAACACCAGCACAGCTTCTCCACTGCATTCCCCAGAGGAACAGCAGCTGCCTCTTCCACTGGATCTTCAGAGGAAGAATACATCCTTCTCTACAGGATCCCTGCTCCAGCAGAACCACCCCTGACACTGCAGGAGGGCTGAGCCACAATTCCAATGGGACTGCTGCCAACACCCTGACCCACAGGGTGTCTGGCTGGGTTCTGACTCTGTCAGTGTTGGTTTGGTTACTGCATTGTTTATTTTATCTTTTTATTCCCTATTAAAGGACTGTTATTTCCTGCTCCCATATTTTTTGCCTGAGAGCCCTTTAATTTAAAATTTATAGCAATTTGGAGGGAGGGGGTTTACAGGCTCCTGCCTTCATTAGCAGACTCCTGTCTTTCTAAAACAAGACAACAGGCTGGGCAGAGAAGGGACCAAGACTATTCCTTGGAGGGTTGGGGTGTTGGTTGATGAGTCCATAAACCCCAGCAAGGTGCTCTGCTGGCCCAGAAAGCCAAAGGTGTCCTGGGCTGCAGTGCAAGAATTGTGAGCAGCAGGTGAAGGGAGGGGATTCTACCCCTCTGCTCCACTCTCCTGAGACCCCTTCCTGCAAAGCTGCCTCCAGCTCTGGGCCCATCAGCACAAGCAGGGTGTGAAGCCCAGGAGAGAGTCTGGAGGAGACCATGGAGATGCTCCAAGGGCTGGAGCCCCTCTCTGCAGAGAGCTGGGGGTGACCTGGAAAAGGCTCCAGGGAGATCTCAGAGCCCCTCCAGTGCCTGAAGGGGTTCCAGGACAGCTGGAGAAGGACTTGAATCCCACCCCAGTGGCTTACCTGGGACTGCACTGCAGGTTTGAACCAAAGCAGCCACAAAGCCCTGGAGCTGGGCACTGCTGGATGCCAGAGCCACACAACCACTTCCAGAGTGGCAGAATGAACTCTCCAAAAGAGGTCAGCATCAGTTCTGCAGGTTCCTACCCTCCCTGCACACCCCAAGGCAGCCTGTGGAGCTCCCTGGATCCCAGGAGCTGGTGGCTGTGGAAATGTCACCCCTTTCTTTGTTTAGGGTGGCAAAGAGCCCAAAGCGACCGAGCCCCTTCTGCAACGCTTCACTTGCAACCACTGCTCAGTCATCCCAACCCCAATTTATCTTTTACAGGAATAAAAGCTTCTGGGTGCAAGGCCAGATGTGCAGAGGGGAAAATTTGGACCTGAAACAAGGGGAAATTGAGCTGCAGTTATATGGAGTCATAAATATTTACTGCAATGTAAACTGAAGGACTGAACTGCTCATTTGATTTTTCAACTTGAAAAAAAAATTTTAAATTTACAAGGTCTCTCACCAGAAAAGTGGAAAAGTATATAATTAGAGTCTAAGGAAAACAAGCTTGAACAAATGTGCTGTGTCTGTCAATGTGGATTCCCTACACCCCAGTTCCCTTTGGAGCTGCACCAATTCCCCCTTCTGTCCTGTCTGCACATGAGAGCAGGCGGTGCCAGGGCTGAGGCAGCAGCTTTGTTTGTGCATGTGCACAAGACAAACACACTCTGCACTCCAAACTGCCAGCTCTGTGCTGCTGGCCGAGTTTGGAAGCATCAGATCAAAAATTCAGTTCTAAAATTCAGTTCTAAAATTCAGCTCAGCCCTCCTGGCCTTGCTGTCATGAATACAACAGCTTGTGTCACACAACACAATAAAACTCCCCAATAATCATCACTCAATGAATTTTTGCTGCCACTTAACACCAGTTTGGGGTGCTCTGACCATAATTCCATCCTCCCACTGACGATGGTGATGCTGCAAGGCTGTGCAGCTCCAGATGCCAGCAGTGTCGCAGCCCCTGCCACCTTCTCCTGTGCCACAAATATCTGTCCCTGTGCTCAGGAGGGCCAGGCAGGAATGTCCCAGCTCCCAGGGTGTCCAAGTGCATGTTCAAGCAGCCATCCATGACTAATCCCCATCCCACACGTGCTGGTGGCCGCTTCCAGGAAAGCTCTGAAGTCAGTGCTGCAGGAAGGCATCCCCAGGGTGGCTTTGTGCTGCCACCCACGCCGAGGGAAGAGCTGGGAAGCTCTGTTTTGATAAGTCCATCTGGGAGCTGAGGCAGGATGTGAGGGCTGAGAAGATGGATTGAAACAGCAAATCCAGCCTGGAGGGAGCAACTGGGTGGCAGAGAGACCAAGGGGACAGGAGAGGATGGAAGCTGAAGGTGCTGAGGAGGTGAGTGGGGTTTGGGGGGCAGGGAGAAGAGAAAATGAGGCTGGAATTAGGTGGGCTTTAAGGTCCCTTGTCACATTCACATTCTCTGAAAAAAATCCCTTCACCCAGGATTTTTCTGCTGGGAAGCTGAGAAGCCTCAGAGAAAAGGAAAACAATTCTTATCTCATTTGCTTCTCCTCTGTTTTGCTCATGTGGAATGTGTTTGGAGATTGTTTACCCACAGGTGATTGTTTCATTGGATTCTGCTGTGAGTTGTTTTCACTCTTTGGCCAATCAGGGCCAAGCTGTGTCGGGACTCTGGGAAGTCAGGAGTTTTCATTATTATCTTTTTATCATTCAGTAAGTATCTTTTCTGTATTCTTTAGTATAGTTTAGTATAGTATTCTTTAATGTATTATAGTATAATAAAATAATAAATTAGCCTTCTGAGAACATGGAGTCAGATTAATCATTCCTCCCTGCAAATCCAATAGTCCCTTCCAACCCAAACTATTCCAGGATTGTCTCAGGCACTGCTCAGGGCACAGCTTTCAGCTCCTGCTCCATTTTCCCCAGCTATGAAATAGGAACAGCAATAACCATTCAAGGGAAAAATTAAATATGACAAGAATTATCTATGCCCATCTTGCTGAAATTTACAGGCAGGATTGTCATTACCACAGGATTGTGTGGTATCAGAGAAGGAAACACGAAAGAAGATTTAAGTGGCAAAAAAGCACCTGGTGATGAGGAATAATGTCTGGGATGTAGAAAGCACCTGGATATGGAGACACACTGCTCCCCACGGGGGTTTGAACCAGGGAGCAGCACAGGCTCATCAGAGGGGCTGATACAGACAGCAAAAGGGGCTACCAGCAGGAAAAGCCCAGATCTGGGCTGCTCCATCTTCCCTTGACGTATTTTAGATGAGAACAGTGATTTTTCCATTTGCAGACAGCCCCTAAGGACAGCCCCAGCCCGTGGCACACACAAACAAACAGAGCACACAGCCTCAGGTACTCCCAAGCACTGGGACTCCTGCTGCTGCTGCTTTCCTGAGGCTGGGAAACACCTTCTGCAAGAAAAACAAATCCTCCCACCTGCTTCCTCCTGAATCAGGAGCGGCTTCCAAAACATTAAGCTGCAATTAGGGCTGCAAATTTAGCCACAAGCACTTATAATCCATAAATCTGCACATCCAATAAAAAATAACAGCTAAGGAGAGTCCAAAAGAGCTACTAATGACTAAAGTGGATTTCAACCACAGGCCATTCCTGCTTCCTGTTGCAACTGTGTTGAGTTGGGTTGGAGCTTGGTAATTATTGTCTGTGGACCCATTATACAGTAGGGAATATTTTATATTCTCTCTATTTTCATAGTTTGTTGGGTCTTTAAAAATGTATTTAGAAAAATATATATACCTCACTTTTTTTTTACATGTACTGCTTTCTTTCTCCAGCATAGAGAGCTTTGCATTTATCACCCACAAGCTTTGCCTTTCAAACTATGGCAGAAAATAAGATTTCTGAGTGTCACCTCCTGCATTCCCTATTTTCCCTATTCCCTATTTTCCCTTTTTTTTTTATATATATTTTTTAATTGGATGAGCAGGTTTCAAAGGGAGAAATTCACAGACTTACTCGGGCTTGTCTGGTCACTGAGCCTCCGAAGTCTCCCGCTGGAGGTCCGGGTGATTCCTAAAGCAAAAAGAAGGTTGGAGTGAGGAATCCATGTGAGTGTGGGGTGTGGAGTTACCCCCCTGCTATCCCTCTACATCTGGCAAGGCACGGGAATCTGCTTTGTACAATCATCTCTCAGATCCAGGAAGAGTTACACATTATTTTAACCAAAAAAAACACCTCAGGAGAGACCTCCACCTTTCCCTGAAGATGACAAACATTGTTATTGTCTTGGTTTGGAAAGACAGGTGTCTGCTGAGGAAGGCAGGAGCCTCCCCTGAAATGGAAAATGGAAACCCCCTCCCTCCAAATTGCTATAAATTTTAAATTAAGGGACTCTCAGGCAAAAATATGGGAGCAGGAAATAACAGTTCTTTAATAGGGAAGAAAATAAAAAGATCACGCAGAACAGCTCTAAACTGTGCTTTGTAATGGAGTCACAACCTTACAAACCTTGTCAGCTAGAAGAGTGCATCATCCAAGGAAAAAAATATATTAAAATTAAATAGATATATATAGAAAAAAAGGCAGGAAAACTTTAATACAGTAAGGCCTGGGATAGAGGGAGGGAAGGGAAAAGAACTGAGCTGCCTGGCAGCTGGAGATGGAAAAAGCATTTCATGCTCAGAAGCCTGTGCTTGTGTATATAAATTTATACATACATATATATATATATATGCACATGTGTGTTTGCTCTGTCCCTTTCCTTTTCCAGCATAAAAAGCCTCTGTGCCTACAACGTGATGTGGTTGAACCACAGGGCTGCTCCTGGGAAAGGTGACACAGAAGAACCCACGGGCAGCCCCACCCAGAGCCATCCCCCTGCTCAGAAAGCTCAGAAAGGGCCCTTTTCTGCCCCAAAAGAGCCAAGAACAGAGCCAGGACTGTGCACCCCCACACAGGAACACCCAGCCTGTCTGCTCAGGAGCTTTACCTGCACTGCAGCTGGGCAGATGGGTGCTACACCCTTCAGCCAGCCCCACTTTCCATCACTGACAGCAGGAAAAGGGCTGAAGCTTCTGGGAACTTGTGCATTTTAAATTTTAAACATGTTTTTGCTATTAAACCCAGTCCACGAATCTTTTTTTCTTAATTCTTTTCTCCTCTCTAAATGCTTACTGCTTTTTTGGACTCTAGCAAGAATGAAAAGCCCTATTTCCTCTGTTGAACAGAGGAACATTTTTAAACAGCTGAACAGATTTTTAAACAGCTCCTCTTGAGCCAGGCTGCAAGAGCAGTCACATCTCAGCTCTGCTCTGTGCAGAGACATCATCTCTGAGTTCCCTGTGTGCACGAAGTCCCAGTCTCTGAATATTTTTTCAATTATTTTTTCCTCTCTAAATGCCTGCTGTTTCTTTGGACTCTAGAAAGAATGAAAAACCCTATTTCATTTGATGAACAGATTTTCCAACAGCTCTTCTTGATCCAGGGTGCAAGAGCAGTCACATCTCAGCTCTGCTCTGTGCAGACATCACCTCTGGGTTCCCTGTGTGCACTATTTAAATTATTTTTTCCTCTCTAAATGCCTACTGTTTTTTAGGACTCTAGCAAAAATGAAAAACCCAATTTCATTAGCTGAAATAGATTTTTAAACAACTTTCCTTGAGCCAGGCTGCAAGAGCAGTCACATCTCAACTCTGCTCTGTGCAAAGAAACAACACCTTTGAGTTCCCTGTGGGCACTAATTCCCAGTATCTTTTTTAAAATTATTTTTTCCTCTCTAAATGCCTACTGTTTTTTTGGACTCTAGAAAGAATGAAAAGCCCTATTTCCTCTGCTGAACAGATTTTTAAACAGCTTTTCTTGAGCCAGGCTGCAAGAGCAGTCCCATCCCAGCTCTGCTCCATGCAGAGAGACAACACCTCTGAGTTCCCTGTGTGCACTAAGTCCCAGTCTCTGAATATTTTTGTTTTAATTATATTTTCCTTTCTAAATGCCTGCTGGTTTTGTGGACTCTAGAAAGAATGAAAAGCCCTATTTCATTTGCTGAGCAGATTTTTATACAGCTTTTCTTGAGTCAGGCTGTAAGAGCAGTCCCATCCCAGCTCTGCTCTGCGCAGACACATCACCTCTGAGTTCCCTGTGTGCAGGCAAGGTGCAGCGCTGAAATACAGCTTTTAGAACGGCTCAAAAAGCAGAGCAAAGCAGCCCTGATGGGTGGCAGGCTGAGGAATGCAGATGTGCAGCCATGCTGAGCTGGTTAGAGCAGCCTTTCATGTTCAAAGGCTCATTCAGTCTGCGGCGGGGAGGACGGAAGCTGAACGAGGAGCTCACAAGCTTGGACAGGATCACATCGAGGAAATCAGCTTTATTCCCTTCAGCAACCACTTCAGCAGTGGAAAAACACACACAGGACTTGGAGCATCCATGCCCTGGCTGAGCCTGTGGCTTTTATCCTTTCTGAGGGTTTGTTTGTGTGCCCTGACTGCCAGGTTTGCTCTGGGGAGCTGGAATTACCATTCTCACCCTTTTCTCAACGAGCTGAGTTGATTTGTTTTGTGTTGGAGGCAGCATTAGAGGAGGTTTTTCTGACAGCTGTTGCTTCACTGCCTGTTAACAACATTAATAATACAAAATAATGCTGTTTATCCTCTCTCAGACAAAGGGAAAACGAGGAGTAAACACAAAATTCATCCAGGCAGCCCAGTACCTTAGCAGAAAATATAGATAGAGGAGGAAGAGCTGCAGAGTCTGAGCCAAGCTTGCTATCTGTGATGCCCCACTGCCCCTCCAGAGGGAGGATCCAGACACAGTCCTGGAAAGCAGATAAACAGCAGAGAAAACTGGCAGCTTGGCAAAAAAATAGAATAAATAAGGAGAAAGCAACACCTAAAAATATGCTGCTGTGAACACACTGCCAAGAAGCCAGGGAGGAGGCAGGAGCAGAGAGCATCAGCTGCTGAGCCTGTTCTGGGGTTACCTCTATTTATAGCCTGGGAGCAGCAGTTTGAGCCCCAGGTTGGAGCTGTAAATGAAAATGAAACATTTCCAGTGCAGACAGAGTGTCTGTGAGCCTCCCTCAGCGCCATGCAAATGCCCCAAAGCCACGCTGGAAAGGCACTGGAGCACACTGGACTAAGAGCCACAGTGCTATCCGCTTTATTTAGCTGAAACTGGGGATTCTCCTCCTTGTTCCCACCAGGAGGAACCCAGAATGGAAGAACCCAACAGTTAAAAATCAGTCAGGCCAAGCATGGCTTGTTCAGCACTGCGGATGTGCCTCAGCAGGACAAAGCCCAGCTCAGCCCCACCTTGGCTCACTCTGAGCAAGTTTTTTTCCCCATTTTATAATCAATGACTAATTCCCTCCAGATCCATGGGCTGGGGCCATATGGCCCAGCAGAAAGGCAGCAGCACCCAAAATGGGTGCCATTTGGGGTAGCTGGGCTATCTCAGGTGTGATGGGTTCTCTGAGAGCTCATAGACCTGGCTCAGGGAGAAAACCCATCATAGATGTACCAGTGAACAGAGCCCATGTGAGATTCATTTTCTCCTCACTGTAAGCCATCCATGCTGATATAAAACCCAAAAGGACAAGCGAGCAGTTCCCATTATCAACAGAACCCATGCAGAGAGGACAAACAATGGGGGATGCAGCTCAGGAACTCGCTCTCTCTACACAGCCCAGTAAAAACCCAAACCAAACAAACAAAAGAACCCAAGCCAAGCAAAGGTGGTGATGGAAAGGGATGGGCCAAACCAGCAGGAGCCATCCCACACTGTGCTGGAGTCAGCAAAGAGGCACCAGCTCATGTGAGCAGGCAGTGTGACCCTTGCTTCTGTTGCGTGTATTGACTGCAGGGCCTGGGGTCAGATAATTCAGCTTCCTTCTGCGCCAGCACAGCACTGCAGGGTGTCCACACAGCACTGGAGATGTCTCCATCCAAGAACAGAGCTGCTCTGGACATATCCACGCTCTTCCTGGCTTCCTGGGGTGTACAGCTCCAGGAAAATCACGGAGCCACCTCGGGATGGTTCCAGCTCTGGGATGCTGAGGACTTCTCAGGAGTTTAGTTGTTAATGCAGCCCCGAGATTTGTGAAAAGTCTGTTTCAGCCCATGTGTCCGAAGAACAAGCCGGAGTTCTTCAGTTTTCATTCTTAAAGTTGTTTATTGTATCTTATCTATAAAATTTTTCTCCCTGCCCAGCCGAGGTCTGCTCAGCAGGGCAGCCACAGGCACTCTGACCACCCTCAGGGCAGTGTTGTCTTTTTATACTACAAACTATGTACAACATATTTACAATTACTTTCCAATGCCTATCACCTGTGTTAGACAGTGAACTTCTATTCCAAACTAATCCAAAAGTGCCAACATCACAGCAGAAAATGGAGAACAAGAAGAAGAAGAAGAAGGACTGGACACGCCCAGATCCCTCCATCTTGTCCCCAAAACCTCCATTCTAAAAATCCCAAAATCTACCTTTTCACCCTGTGATAATTTTATTGTTACATTATTTAAATTTCTGTGACTTTCAGGTCCTCATACAAAGCTGGTAATTTGCTCCACGGGTCATAATCAAACCCACAGGTGTTCTGGGCTATTTTTCAGGGTCTCTGAGCCCCCTGGCAGGGGCCCAGCAACTCTGGATACCCAGAGGGATATTCTGGGTTCCAAGAGGGGCTCCTCAGCAGAACAACCCTTCAGAGGGGTCACAACACCCACACACCAACAGCAGGTTTAGTGTGACGGTGTTCACAGGGGTCTTAGACTGAGAGAAGAAACAAAGATTTGACTCCATGTTCCAGAAAGCTTAATTTATTATTTTATGATATATATTACATTAAAACTATACTAAAAAAAATAGGGGAAAAAAAGTTTCATCAAAAAGCTAGCTAAGCTAAGAATAGGAAAAAAAAAGAATGATAATAAAAGCAGCTGTCTCCAAATCTCTGTGCGAGCCAGCTGACTGTGATTGGCCATTAATTACAAACAACCACATGAGACCAATCACAGATGCACCTGTTGCACTCCACAACAGCAGATAATTATTGTTTACATTTTGTTCCTGAGACTCTCAGCTTCTCAGGAAGAAAAACCCTAAAAAAAAATATTTTTCATAAAAAGATGTCTGCGACAGTTTAGAGCACAGGCTGGCAGGGCTGACTCCCCCCAGGGCAGGACCTGCACCCCTGTGCACTGCACACACCCAGCCCCACCTGCTCCAGCCCATCCTGTGTCACCCAGGAGCACATGGAGGACAGCAAGGGTGTCACTGCCCTGCCCAGGTACCAGTGCACACTGATGGGACAGGGTTCTCCACTCTTTGTCCATTGTGCAGGTCCATCTCAACACTCCCAGACCTCTCAGGGTGTGCAATCCCTCTCGTTGTACCCATGGCATGGTTCCATCCAGAGAGTGGGCAGGGAATCACCTTCACTGACAGCTGCAGCTCACCCAGACAGGCTCTAAAACCTCCAGAGATAAAAAAGAGTGACTGCAGAAGACCTGGAGCTGTTAACAGGAGGAAATCCCACCCATGGGTTGATCCTCCATGGCTCCTCCAATGGTGCAGAGCTGCAATGCTGACACAGGACATCTCTGGAGGCACAGCCTGCACATGGAGGGGTCACTGCAGACAGCTGGGACACAGGGGGCTGCAAGGGAGGGACATCTGGGTGCAGATTAGCAAAGGAAGAAGAATCTCTATGGCTCTGAGTCCAGCAAACCACACAATTACAGCTTCTCTTCCATTAGCTTGAAATCCACTTGCAACATTAACCTCAAAAGGAATACAGTTTGAAAAAAAAAATAAGGGGAAAAAATTCATGTTCATTTCCAATGCTAATCAGAAACATGCACTGAAGAATAAAAGACACTTTTCCAGATTCTGTGTAACAGAAACTCTTTACAAAGGAGCTGAGCACAGCTAGAAAAATAAAAGAAAAAACCTTCAACCCTAATGCAGGGTTTCATTCTGGATCAAATATCTCTGGCAGCAAAGTGAGATTTCACCAGGATGGAGAGATGCTGGTGGGGTGGGGATGCTGGAGAGATGGAGGGAGGGATGGAGGAGAGATGGAGCGAGGGATGCTGGAGGGATGGAGGGAGGGATGGAGCGAGGGATGCTGGAGGGATGGAGGAGAGATGGAGGGAGGGATGCTACTAGGATGGAGGGGAGGATTATGGAGGGAGGAATGCTGGAGGGATGGAGGGATGGATGCTGTGGCCAAAGGGGATTGATTACAGACTCAGAACTGCTCCACTACCTTCTCCAACACAGCCTAGATGCACCAACAAGCTGTGTCCAGGTCCAAGGCTGAGCACACACAGCCTAAAACACCACCCATGGGAGCTGGAGCCACACAACCCTGCTCACCAGCACACAGAGCCATGAGTTCACACTCAAAAAGAACCCAGCCTGCGTCAAAATCACCCTCAAGGAAACCACCCTCAAATGGAAACCACAGGAAAACTGGCATTAGCAAGATGCATCTATTCCTACCACAACACTTTAATAGGTGCCAAAAGAATTCTAACACTAAAAAAATGTTCCAAAAGCTTGCGCTGATGATAAGAGGCAGCAAGAACTCAGGCCTCAGTTTTTGCAGGGTTAGAAAGGCTCCCCAGGGCCAGCAGTGCTCTGGCCACAGCAAGGAGCTGTCAGGTGGAAGAACCAGGTGACAGGGGACACAGCACTTGAACCTTGGCTCAAATGTAGGCTCTGATTCAAATTGCTAACTCAAATTAAACTGCAGTAATTCTCAAGAAATCAATTTTTGCATCCATAAAGCTTAAGGCCAGAAAATTGCCTTGGCTGACCCACAAACCCCAGAGCACACACTTCTGTCTGGTCAGAGTGGATTCAAGCTCGTGCTTGAAGTAAGTCTTGGCTTTTTGGAGAAATCCAATTTCAGTGTCAAGACTTAAACATTGGAGTGATTTCAAGTGCTTTGGCAAGTTGTTCAAGAGCTAAAATGGCCTTCAAACAATACAGAGACTCCCCCTTCTCCCCATGAGTTTATTCTGAGGTGAGTAAGCTCAGTCCTCAGATATTCACTTCATAGAAATAACAAGATCATTTCACCACCCCTCCTGATCATCTGTTCTTTACTGACCACAAATTCCTCACAGCTGATACTCATTCAGAGATAGGCTGGACAATCATGAAAGCACTAAAAAAAAATTAGCACAAGCAGTTTTTCATAGAAAATAAAGTGTGTTAGTCATCATCTGTGATCCTTCTGGTTGGAGAGTTCCAGTAATCCGGGCAGTGGTGAAGGTGCCACATCACCACAGCAGATGACTTGTGCAGATGAATATTCACACCACCAATGTCCACACAAATTGGAAGGAGACTGCAAAAATGGGTCTTTTATATGTGCTGTCAGCTCTGCTGGCTCAGGGGATGCTTTTACTCAGCAGCAGGAGGAAAGGGAAAATGGTTTGTGTGGGAATAGGAACGGCTCTGCTGAAGCTCTGCTGGTTGGGGATGGAGCTGGTAACCACCATCAAGTCTAAAATCCCTCCAAGTTCACTGCCTGGACCTCACTGCTGATGCTAACCAAGTTCACTGCTGATGCTGACCAGATTTCCAGAGAGATCTTGTCTCTCTGAACTTTCTCTGTCTTCACCACCCTCCTCACTTGCTCACAGTCCTTATCTGTCAAAATCCAAGAGAGAGAAGCAGGACCCAAGAACTGGAACTCAATTAACAGGTACCTCGTGGCATTTTCACTAAATGAGGGGGTTTTGAGCTTTTAAAGTCATGGCAAGAGCAGCTTGGACCTGGTCCCATTTGCAGAACCTGCAGCATCCCAGCAGAGGAGGGAAGGAGGGAAAGCATCTGAACCCATCCAAGCTGCAGCCTTGCTAAAGAAGGAAATAACTCTCACTTTAATCATCAAACTCTTACATTAACCAGCTGCCACAAGAGTTCCTGCGAGCTAGAAACGTGTTGGTTAATTAACATTAATAATACGAGTGTCCCCAGGAGCCTGAGTGGACAAGGGATGAGGCTCAGCACTCAGAGCACTATGGAAACAAGGGAAAAACAAATAATCAGTGCTCATCCTTCACCCTCCAAAACCCCCCAACATTCACAGCTTCCCTCACCTCACTCCCTCAGGTTCATCTGGCAGTGGCCATGGATGAGCTGGAGAAAACCACGGGCAGATTTGAAGGAGGGGAAAGGAATTTTAAAACTCCAGTGTGGTATTTCCATATGGATCAAATACTCCTGAGGCACCCCACTCCCCCAGGCCTGCAATGCTGCAAAGTCCTGCTGCAAACCCCCCAGCCCAGTGCCTGCCCCTCTGCTCTGCTCCTGCACCATGTGCAGTGCCAGCACACAAAGCAGCAACGTGGTACTTCAGGTTAAAAACAAAATAAAATCTAAAAGTCATCCTTAGATGACTTAAAAACAAGATAAAAACAAAATAAAATGTAAAAGTCATCCTTACTTAGAGTTTAAATCTTGCCATCTTCTTATAACCCAATCACATTTTTATTCTCAGCCCCAGTGAGTGCTCACAGCTTCCCTGCTCGTTTCACACACACAAAACTCCCAAAATTGTGTTTCAGAGGGTCCCCCTGGCAACAAACACCGCTGGATTTATCAAGGGAGCCCTGCAAGCCTGGGGCTGCCATCGGGATGGAATACAGACCCTTTCTGTTGGCCTGGCTCTGCAAGGCAAATGTTGATTTTTGCCAGAGAGGGGTGGGGACGTGCAAAGGAGACAAGGCCAGAACAAAGAGGCAGCAGCTCAGGGGCTGAAGGGCAGCAGGCCACAAAGGGCAGGGGTTAAGGGCTCTGCTGAGCCTGGGTGACCCACGGGGTCAGGACACCCAGAGCAGCCCCAGACACCTTGGAACACCCAGCCCCAGGGAGAGCTGCAGGAGAAGCAGGGCAGCCTTTGGGTGTGAGAGCAGGATCCGACTCAGCAGAGGGAAAAGCTCAGCCTGGGATTTTCCTCAGCTGCAAGTCCCAATTTCACTCCAAAGTGTCCTTTTCCTTCCTGCCTCACGGGAGCTGCTCCACTGCAGCCAGGTGACACCTGGGTGAATGTGGGAACTCAGCACATCCCTCTGGGTGTCCAGAGTTGCCGAGGATCCCGTCGGGGTATGCTGCCCGGAACACCTGGTGGCTTGATTTTGATCCTTGCAGCGAGTTGCCAGCTTTATATGGGGATGTGAAAGTCACACAGGTTTGAATAGTGTAATAATAAGATATTCACGGGGTGAAAATGTAGATTTTAGGATTTTTGGTGTGGGGGTTATGGGGACAAGACGGAGGAATCAGGGCATGTCTAGTCCTTCTTCTTTCTTCTTGTTGTTCTCCATTTTCTGCAGTGATGTTGGCACTTTGGGATTGGTTTAGAGTAGAAGTGCACTGTCTAACACAGGTGATAGGCATTGGGAATTAAGTGTAAATATGTTACACGTAGTTTGTAGTATAAAAAGACAACACAGAGTGCCTGTGGCTGCCCTGCTGAGCAGATCTCGGCTGGGCAGAAAGAAAATTTTATAGATAAGAATTAATAAACAACCTCAAGGGCAAAAAGTGAAGAGTCCAGACTCGTTCTTCAGTTGTGCGGGCTGAAGCAGAGACATCCTGCACATCTCAGGGCAGCAATTAACAACCAAAACCCAAGAAGTGAAGGAACCAGCACCAGGAAAAGGAGCAGCCAAGGGCCCATGGTCACCAAATCCCTTCCTAGCCAGAAACTCAGATGAAAATTCAGGGTCAAGATCCACAAACAGCCTGGCCACTCCACTGAGAACAGGCTATCTCGGAGGAGTACCAAATCAAGCAGACAATGGCCACTTTTCCCTCCACACAGATAAATACATTCTAAATATGCTCCAGGCTGCAAACACTGCCAGAGCCCTCCCACCTGAGCAGCCCCAGTGCAGCAGCAGCCTGAGCACCACACAGCTCACACGGTGATGCCCCTGGGCTGCTCTGATGCTGCACAGAATTGCCTGAAAGTCAGAAAGCCCAAACTCCCAACTGAGGTTCAGCAGCTCCCTGCACAAAAAAACTGAGCTCAGAATGGCAGTTTTTCCTTTGGCACATCATAAATGTACGTTTATCTTTGTCCCCAAGCCCAGTCACATCTTGATTCTCTGCTCCTATGATCAGATGCTGAGGTGGCAGGACCAGCTCAGCCATGGGGCAAAGCCAGCTGCAAGCAGAGGAGTCAGAACTGCTCAGCCACCATCAGGACTCCACCATGACTCTCTGCACGTAATTTTCCTCCTCCACATACTCTCCCCTGCCCGTAAAATGAGGTGTCAAACACTTCCCCTGGTCAGAGGACCTGCAGGGATATGTTATTTAATGTTTTTACGTTTTAGCTGTTCTTTAAAGAATGACTCAGACACTATCTATAGATTCCTGAGATAATGTCCGCTGTCCTTAAACTGGAGAGAAGGGAAATTACAATTTGAGACTACAGTCTACCCTGGCCTCATACAATTAAGGGTTTTCTCCTATTAATTCTACCTCAGAAGTAGCCAAGGCAACCCAGCTTCATAAACTAATAACATTCCTTGGTGTTTTTCCTTGTATCTTGCAATTATATTTAATAATGGCCCAGCAGGGAAGTTGGAAGAGAACTTCAGCCAAACTTGGGACATATTTGAGTGCCTAATGCTGCAGATCAGCTTTCACTGGAGTTTGCAAAAGTGCCTTTACACACTGCAGTACAATTCCATCTGGATCTTACAGGATGACCCTCAAGCCACTCGTGTAGCTGATTTTGGGACCATGGTTGGTTTTTCTGACTTGGAGATGGAAGAGAGAGCTCTCCCTGTGAGGGGCCAGTCAACTCCAAGATTAAATTTCTTGTGTGCTCCCCTTCTGCCCCCCAGACTGTCTCTATAAATTCCAAGGCATTTAATGAATGAAAGGTTCTCAGAAGTCCCTATGGCCCAGAATCCATCAGAGATCCCCAGCACAGAAGCAGTAATTTCATTTAAAAACAAGATGTGGAATCAATATGTAAGTGCCAATATGCTGTTGGTTTGTTCTTTAAAATCTTTAAGGGACAAGGGGCAGGCACTGATCTTTTATCACTGGTGACCAATGAGATGACTCAAGAAAACAGCAAAAACTGTGCCAGGGGAGGGATAGGTTGGGTATTTGAAAAAGATTTTTCATCCAGAGGGTGGTGGGGCACAACCAGGCTCCCCAGGGCATGGTCATGGCCTCAACCCAGCCGGAGCTCAAGAAGAGTTTGGACAATGCTCTCAGGCACAAGGGGGGATTTTGGGGCTGTCCTGTGCAGGGCCAGGAGTTCGACTTGATGAACGTTGTATGTCCCACCTCAGAATATTTTTTGATTCTAGGAATAAAATAATTCTAGATCCAGCACCTCCCTTTCTGCCAAGCCGTGCTCTAGAGCAGAGCAGCAGGAAAATTAGCAATGGGTTCATTTAAATAAAGCCCAGATATAAAAATCACTTTTTGATGCTACTCCATGATGACACACACCTCTCTCCAGGTACCAAGAGGTCCCAAAGCAACTCCTTCTCCTCGTGGGCTTCTCCAGCTATGGAAGGGCAAAGCACCTGGCACCACCAACCAGCCCAGCCTGGCAAAAGGCAGTGTGAAATCACTCCTGGCACAGGTGAAAATCATCCCAAGTCATGGAGCAGTGCCTGCAGCCTCTGAGGAAGGCTTTCTGGAGAGAAAGAGGGCTCACACAGGAGGCACAAAGCCCATTCTGTGGGTCTGGTGAAAGGCAGCATTGTCCGTGGGACGTGGCGCGCTCGGTGTAACGGAGCTGGCAGTGGAGCCCTGGGCCCCATCCAGAACCCCCCCCAGTCACTCACCCCAACAATCCAGATGTTCAGTCTCCACTATGCAAATCCTGGCCACAAAAAAGGCACTGGCTGCCACTCCTGAGTGACCCAAACCCCGGTGCACTGACCCTGGCACTGCTGAGCCCCCGCGCTGCGCCAAGCAGGGATTCCAGAGGGTGTGATGTCCTGTGAAACCTGACCTAGAGCAGAGGCTGGACAGAGTTAAAGAATAAAGCCGGGACTTATTTAAAGGATCTCCTCAATGGGCAGCACAAGAGCCCAGCCAGGGCTGCACCCAAGATGAACCAAAATGGTCCCAAAATGCACAAGCGTTCCTGGGGTCTCTCACTGTGATCAGTTCTGCTCCATTTGCATCTTGCAGTTCATTGTCCCATTCCAGCTTTAGCCCATCCAGTCCCATCCTTGTTTTTCTCTCTCCAGCCCACGGTGTTTGTGCTCTTGGGCTGAGATTTGGATCATTTGTCCTTGGTGCCCAGCTGGAGCAGGAATTGTTTTGTCTCCCCGCCCTGTGCACAGAGCTCACCATCCCCTCATATGAGGCTCAGACCCACACACTGAAGCAGCACAGAATGTGAAAATTATAAAAGCTAAAACCTGAGGCATCAGGTGGAGCTCCTGAACAGGCACCTTGTGCCATAAGGAGTGAACCACACAATGCCCTGGGGCATGCACAGCCTGCTGCCAGCCACACCTGGGAGCTCCTTCCCTGTCTGGAGGCTCAGGTCACTTCTGGTGGCCCCAACACCATGGTGGGAGTTCATTACAGGAGCTGACCTTTCCCAAACAGCATCTCCTGCAGCCTGAGCACTCCAGCACCTCCTGTCCAGAGGGGATCCATGGCACTGCCACATCCCTCCAGCCCAAACCACCTTTTGTACCCCTGGCAGGAGCATCACCCAGGCAGGGACCTCCCTCCCCTCCCCAGCTGCAGCACTCACATGGGGCCAAGGCAGGATGCTGTGGGGGGTGTTAGAATTCCAGCCTTATCTCCACAGGCTGAGATCATGAGCAGAAAATGTTTCTCTGTTGCCTCGTCCAGCTTCCTGTTGGCAGCCCTCTTCCTCTCAACTGAAGCACCTCTCTGTGAGCAGTCTCAGAGCCAGAGAAGAGCATTTGCCATGTCTGAGACATCACATATGTGACAGTGCCTGTCCTTAGCATGGCCCAGCTGCTCCTCAACCAGCTGTGCCCTGAGCAGGCCAGGGCAGCAGCCCCAGCTGCAGGGGATGCTGCTGCCACACCAAGGGACCACCACAGGTTTGATCCTTCCTTCAGCCTCCTGCTTTAGTGCCTGAAGGAAGGATGGGATCATAACCTGAGATTTAGTGCCTGAAGGAAGGATGGGATCACAACCTGAGATCTCCAGAGGGTTTGGCTCCTCTGTCCAGCAGGACCTGGAAGTCACAGGCACCAGGAGCTGGGCTCCGCAGCACTGAGTCACCTCCAGCCCCAGGTGGAGGGGGAAGATGTGGAATCTTTGGTTCTATTTTTGCCATTGTCAGGATTAAATGCACAAGATAGAATTTCTTGTTTGGACTCAGATGTTTGTTAGCTCTTATCTCTGTCACGGTCTCACAAACCATGAGTTCTACAGCACTTCTCTCTAACAAACTAAAAATGAACCCCACTCTCTCTACAAGGCCTTTTAAGGATAAACTGTCCAATTAAGAAATGACACCTCAATTATTTTTACTTTTAACCCAATAACCAAGCACCCATGGCCCACAATGGGGACTTTTTTATCCAAATACACAAAACCACCCAAACCCATGGAGAAGGAGAAGGAGAAGGAGAAGGAGAAGGAGAAGGAGAAGGAGAAGGAGAAGGAGAAGGAGAAGGAGAAGGAGAAGGAGAAGGAGAAGGAGAAGGAGAAGGAGAAGGAGAAGGACCAGCCTCTGCCCTAAAACCTCCATCTTGCTTTATGTATATTTCAATATATTCTAAACCCTTAAACTCTAAGTTTTCCACCCTGTGATATCACACATTTCTATTCAAAGTCCACACCCACAATCCCAGTTCTGTCATTCCATTTTGGAAGCTTCTCCACAGCCTCAGGTCAATGCAGTGTTCTCTTGGGGGTCAGTGCCTGGCAGCACAGAAAGTCTGAAATTCCCAGTGACCAGGGTTCCAGCAGGAAGAATAGGGTGAATCATCTGCTGGAGAGAGGCTGCAGGGACCAGCTCTGATTCAGAGATGCACTGAGATGGCTCAACTCAGGCAAAATCAAATTCCACCTTGTTTTTTTCCTGGCCTCAGTCCTCAGTAATAGAGGAAATTATCTCCCTCAGCTCTGAGATCAATGTCTGAATGAGCTGCCAGAATAGGAAGCACTTGGGTTATCTGCACCACCTGGCAGGGAACAGGGCCCAGGGCACCTGATGGCGCCCCAGGCTGACCACACAAACCAATTGAGAGAAAATGTTCCTCTGTTTCCCAGGCAAAAGCCACATTTATCCACTTCTATTTATCCATTTATATTTCTATATATATAAATATTTATCTATTTGTCCATTTATATTTATTTGATGGCCTGGAGGAACCCAGAGCCCCTCTGTAGGCTCTGCCCAGGTTTACAGGCACAGAGAATGTCACTGCCACACAAACCCATGCTCCATGAGAAGGTGGCATCTACATCCCTCTCCAGGGGCCACTGTCACCCTTCAGTCCCTAAATTCCCTGTGTCTAAACAAAGCACTGACCTCCAGGCCTCCTGGGCATCTGTCACCATCAGTTTATTCCATGAGAAAGTGAAATTAAAAATCCCCTGCAGCTGAAGCAGTGCTTAATCTTGCGGAGATTATGATGACATGATTTGAAAGGCAGAGGAGGCTGTAAAGCCCCCAAAGCAGAGGTCTCTGCTTGGTTTATAGTCTTATTTTGTACATAATCTATAGGTAACAGGGCTTGGATGCTTCCAAGGTGTTCTTAGGGGCTGTGTCAAGGCAGCTTTTAATCCAAAGTTTCCGGATTAAATCCGGCTGTGTTTTGACCTAAGGATCCACCATCCATTTCCCACCAGAAATGGGAAGGGAGGTCAGTAAAGATGATGACAATCCCAAGTGAGGATGAAATGTTGGAGATTATTAGAATTCAAATTAATGCAAATACTCTGGAAAAAGGCAACAACCAAACAAAGAGAGGAGGCTGAGGGGAGACCTCACTGTGGTCATTAACATCCTCATGAGGGGCATCACAGGGGCAGGTACTGATGCCTCAGGTTTTAGTCTTGATATTTTTCAGGTTCTGTGCTGCTTTAGTGTGTGGGTCTGGGTTCACATGAGGGGATGGTGAGCTCTGTGCACAGAGCAGAGAGACAAAACAATTCCTGCTCCAGCTGGGCACCAAGGACAAATGATCCAAATCTCAGCCCAAGAGCACAAACACCGTGGGCTGGAGAGAGAAAAACAAGGATGGGACTGGATGGGCTAAAGCTGGAATGGGACAATGAACTGCAAGATGCAAATGGAGCAGAACTGATCACAGTGAGAGAGCCCGTGCCCGCTCCTGCATTTTGGGACCATTTTGGTTCATCTTGGGTGCAGCCCTGGCTGGGCTCTTGTGCTGCCCAAGGTGGATCCATTGACGAGATCCTTTTCATAAATCCCTGCTTTATTCTTTAATTCTGTCTAGCCTCTGTTCTAGGTCAGCCTGCACAAGGCATCAGTACAGATCTCTTCACTTGTGACAAGTGGCAGCACTCAAGGAAATGGCTGTAGCTGAGTCAGGGCAGGTTTATGTTGGATATGAGGAACAGTTTTTCACTCAGAGGGTGGCTGAGCACTGAACAGGCTCCTCAGGGAGAGCATAGCACCTTGTTCACAGCACTGAGGCTCTCTGAGCTCAAGGAGCATTTGGACAATGCTCTCACATGGTGGGATTCTTGGAGTGTCCTGTGCAGGGCCAGCAGTTGGACTCACTGATTTTGATGGGTTGTTTCCAACTCAGCATGTTCTATGATTCTGTGAAAAACTCAAACAGGACATAGTGGGACCAGGCAAGGACCAGCACAAAGGTCTGATTTCCACACCAGACTCAAGCCAGTGGTTGTGGGAGGTTGCTATTAGAGATCCTCATCCCACATGGGCAGAACTGCCAGGCTGTGCCATCATCAGCTGGAGGAAGAGCTGAGGGTGACAGGAACTCCAGGCAGGTGCCTGTAAACATGGGAAGGACCTGACAGCAGGGTGAGGGGTGGGAGGCAGGCTGTCAGAGTGCTGTAAATGAGACCAGGAGATGCTTTCCATCAGGGCTGGTCCCTTTGCCAACCCTGCTGCTGTGCCCTGTCCCCAGGGGGACACAAAGGCTCCAGGTGCCAGCAGAGGAGCCCCAGCCCAAGGGTTTTTTGTCACATTGTTGTTGGAAATAACCCATCAGGATCATCAAATCCAACTCCTGGCCCTGCACAGGACACCCCAAGAATCCCACCATGTCCCTGAGAGCATTGTCCAAATGCTCCTTGAGCTCAGAGAGCCTCAGTGCTGTGACCTCCTCCCTGAGGAGCCTGTTCAGTGCTCAGCCACCCTCTGGGTGAAAAACTGTTCCTCACATCCAAATAAACCTGCCCTCATGTAGGAGTGACGGGGGTAGGACAGTCGGGACAGATGGAGACAAGAGATCTCTGCAGCCAGGGCTGGAACTTGGGGTTTATTGCAAAGGGCCTGGGCGCAGGGCCCTGCTGGGAGCTGCCAAACACAGCTCAGAGCAGGCCCAAAGAGGAAGAGAGGGTGAGAGAGGGTGAGAGGGTGAGAGAGTGAAAGGGTGAGAGAGCAAAACATAAGAGAGTAAAAGGGGTAAGAGATCAAGGTTCCCATTATAATACAATAAATCTTCTTCTGTGTTGAATATTCTGATTCTCACTAACCAATCTAGTACAATACACAAATCCTATAGCATTTACATACAGCCTATAAGAATCATTACATTACCATACTGTGTTACATTTCAAACCCTACAAACTCCTCTTTGGGCCCCTTCTGCCAAGCTGTAGGGTCTGCTCTGAGCCTTGGGCCTGTCTGCAAGCAGAGGGTGTTGTTCCATCAAAAGGGGATCACCTTCAGCTGGCCACACCATTGTTTTCCAGTTGTTCAGTAACTGAGGTATCTCAAAGCTTGCTTTCATTTCAATCTCACTTATAGTTTCCATATTCTTAAAATCTTTTGCCAGGCAATCATATATATAAGGCTTCCCTGTTTCATCTTCCCCAACACCCTCCCTCAGCTCCAATGATTTCCTGGAGTGCTGCCACTTGTCCCCAGAGTGCAGAGAGCTGCACCTGCCCCTGTGATGCCCCTGATGAGGATGTCAATGAACACATCCTGCCCCAGCAGGGCTGCAGCTCCTGCAGGCTGTGTGCACAAGGCAGGGCTCTGCTGTGGATCCCTGAGCCCTCTGCAAGGGGACAAGGTGCCACCTGCCACCTGTGTGTGTGTTTGCTCAGAGAGAAGCACAAACAAACCCACCCTGGCACCCCCTGCTCGCCCAGGAATCCAAACAAGGGCAGCTCCAGGTGGGAAGCAGGAGAGGGTGAGCAGCCCTGGGGAGAGCAGGGCCTGTTTGGGCACCCCCAGGCAGCACAGAGAGGGAGTGAGGAGGGAGGAGAAAAGCCACAGCTCCAGCTGGACACCTGGGGACAGCTCTGCCAGCACAGACCTGGCCAGCTGAGAGCTCCCACCAGCCAGGCTGGGTGAGGTGGGTGACACTTGCCATTCTTCAGCCTTTCCTGAAGGAAAAACAGAACCTCCAGCCTCCTTAACTCCCTGCAATAACCTCCTGCCACCTCCCTAGGCTGTCCTGTGCAAGTCCTTTATCCTTTCCCACCCACTGACCCAGGCTCCTGTGCACACCTGAACTGTGGGAAGCATTTCTGAGCCCTGTGTGCTTGCCAGGAGCAGCCTGTGCATCACCTGGAGGGGCTCTGGACACAGAAACCCTGCCACAGGGCTAGGAATGAGGACACTGCTTATTTTAAGCCAGGATTAAGGTGAGGGTTTGCTCCTGGCTCAGCAGGAGTTGTGTGCCCTGTACCAACCTTCCAGATCTTTCTCCTGCGTTACAACTCCTGCCAAAACCATCCACCAAGGAAGAGGTGCAGCCTCTAAAAGGGTTTAATGCAAACCCTGCAGTAATCAGCACCCAGCACATTGCCATGGGCGCCTTTTCTGCCTCATCTCCATTCCCACATTTGTATTCAGGGCCCAAAAGAGATGAAAGGCTCAGTAAGATCTGAACATTAATTCACACACATCATGAAACATCTTTTTACTATTCCCTCTCCATCACAGCTCAAGCACAGGGCTCTAAAAACAAAACCAAACACACAAAACACAGCCACAGACACCTCCTCCCCTCCACATGCACTTTAAAAGAGATGTATTTAAATCATGGTGATGATTTCCTGGACAGTGGCTGCTCCATGAAGGACCATGCACAGCAGAGGAAGATCTGAAACCTCCCCAGATGGATCAAGCTCATCCTTGCCCAGATTAACTCATTGCTCGCAGCGCTAACTGCAGGAATCAGCTGTCAGAGAATCTCCCATCACTGCTGGGAGGTTTATCTGACAAAAAACCAGCAGGGGAAATAACTCAGAGCCTCTTGCAGCAGCTGCCAAGCAGGATGAGGAGACCACCCAAGCCACAGCACCAAGAGCCTTCCCCAGCCCTCAGATGTGGGGCTCCACAACTGGGGCATCTCACTTGTCAAACAGCAATTTGGGAAAGTGTTCACAGATGCAGATGGAGCCGAATGGAAATGAATGTCAGAGGGTAATTAGCTGCAGTAATGGCAGTCCTTCAGTGGATAACAGCTCTGAGAGTCACAGCTTACCTGCTAACAAAAATAAATCAATAAATTTAAAAAAACAAGCAAAAAACCCTGTGGTGTGGTGGTTCTGAGAGAGTTTGGGCACAAGTCAAACTCACATTTCTCAGCACTATCCCCAGTTTTATAAAACATGCTCTGAAACACGTGAAGGCAGAACACCAGAGGGGAAAAAGCCCTGCATGAGGCACAGTGGGCTGCAAGCACACATCAGAAAGGTCTGGATTTAAGGATTTCTAACATCTGACCTCAGCTAAGGACACTGCAGCACATGTGACTTCTATCACCAGAGCACTGAAAATCAGTGAGCTTGAAAACCTTCCCCAAAGCAAAGAGGACGAGGAGAATTAGGCTTGGACTGGTGACATCATCAACTGCAATGCTTCAAATTAAATTCCATGCTGGCAAAAAATGTTCCATCCTCCTTCCTACTGATTAAAATGTACCTAGATTTTGCTGTTTAAGTTTGAAAGTTAATTGAAAGTTGTCTTGGGAGAATGATGGAAGTTGAAAATGCAGACAGCAAAGGGTGACTTTTGCTCAAAGACCTTTCCAGGGCCCCCATCTCAACCTGGCCAGGCTGAGGGCTCCCACCAGCCAGGGTGGGTGACACTTGCAGCACATGTGACTTTTATCACTGGAAGAATGAAAATCAGGGAGCTTGAAAACCTTCCCCAAAGCAAAGAGGATGAGGAGAATTAGGCTTGGACTGGTGACATCATCAAATTAAATTTCATGCTGGCAAAAAATTATGTTCCGTCCTTGTTCCTACTGATTAAAATATTCCTAGATTTTGCTTTTAGGTTTAAAGGTTAATTGAAAGTCGTCTTGGGAGAATGATGGAAGTGAAAATGCAGAGAGCAAAGGGTGACTTGGTGACCTTTGCTGAAAGACCTTTCCAGGGTGCTGGTGGCCCCCATCTCAACCTGGCCAGGCTGAGGGCTCCCACCAGCCAGGGTGGGTGACACTTGCAGCACATGTGACTTCTATCACCAGAGCACTGAAAATCAGTGAGCTTGAAAACCTTTCCCAAAGCAAAAAGGACGAGGAGAATTAGGTTTGGGCTGGTGACATCATAAACTGCAATGCTTCAAATTAAATTCCATGCTTTCAGAGAACTATGTTCCATTCTTGTTCCTACTGATTAAAAGGTACCTAGATTTTGCTTTTTAAGTTTGAAAGTCAACTGAAAGTCAAAGCAAAGAGGGTGAGGAGAATTAGGCTTGGACTGGTGACATCATCAACTGCAATGCTTCAAATTCAATTCCATGCTGGCAAAGAATGTTCTATCCTCGTTCTATCCTCGTTCCTACTGATTTTGCTTTTTAAATTTGAAAGTCATCTTGGGAGAATGATGGAAGTGAAAATGCAGAGAGCAAAGGGTGACTTGGTGACCTTTGCTGAAAGACCTTTCCAGGGTGCTGGTGGCCCCCATCTCAACCTGGCTGGGCTGGGGGCTCCCACCAGCCAGGGTGTGTGACTTTTGCTCTTTTTCAGCCTTTTCTGGAGGTAAAACAGAGCCTCCAGAGCCTGCACCAACCCCCTGCCCTGTCCCTGGGCTGTCCTGTGTGAGCTCCCTGTCCTGGCTTGTCCTGCTCCAAGGCCTGTTCTCCTCTCTGTACGTGCCCAGGCACTCACAGCCCAGCCCTGAGTCACCCCACAGGGCTCAGGGATCTCATCCTGTTCCTTTGTTTACTGTCCCCGTCACACAAAGCTGCAGGCAATCCCCATTCCCCGGGATAACATCAGGGCTGGAGCAAACGTGCCCCGGGGGCTGCTCCCGGAGTGTTCCCAGATTCGCTGGCAGGGCCACCAGGGACGTGACTCTGGACGGGCTGAGGGAACAGGCAGTGTCAGGGACCCTCTGTCCCCAGCAGCTGCTCTGGGCTCAGCCCCATGAGGCCAAGCCTGTCCCAAAGGGAGGCAGTTTGTCCCTCAGCACACCCAGAATAGCAGCACTCCCACTCCAGGAAATTATGGATTTTCTGGAGCATTACTGTGACCTTTTTTAATTTCCATTCTGCCTTTAGCTGTCTCCTCCCCTACACTCCTTCTCTAAACAAATCTTGAAGCTGTACAAAGTGTTTCCTGTAAATAATACTCTTCTGGCATGGACAAAGGGAAGGGAAAAAAACCCTTTTGCTGCTAGTTCCAACTTGCAATCATCCCTCCAGTTTAACATCCATCTGTTTGACGAGGGAGCAATGAAGGCAGCACAGTGTTTGAGGGAAATGGAGGGGACAGTGACATGCTCTGGCCGTCAGATTTGAAGCTGAAATGAGAAGTTCAGGCCATGGGAATGAGTGATATTGTGCTTCAGAGTGTGCAGTGCAGTGATCAATGCTGAAACTCAGGCAAGACCTTCCCAAGTGTTGGAACTCAGTGCATCCCTCTGGGTGTCCAGGGTTGCTGGGACCCCACCAGGGGGCTCAGAGACCCTGGCACACAGCCCAGAGCACCTGGGGATTTGATTTTGACCCTTGGAGCAAGTTGCCAGCTTTGTATGAGCACCTGAAAGTCACAGAAGTTTGAATAGTGTAATAATAAAATTATCCTAGGGTGAAAACGTAGATTTTAGGATTTTGGTATGGGGGATATGAGGACGAGATGGAGGAACTTGGGCGTGTCCAGCCTTTCTTCTTCTTCTTGGTCTCCATTTTCTGCAGTGATGTTGGCACTTTGGGATTGGTTTAGAGTAGAAGTGCACTGTCTAACACAGGTGATAGGCATTGGAAATTAAGTGTAAATATGTTATACATAGTTTGTAGTATAAAAGGACAACACAGAGTGCCTGTGGCTGCCCTGCTGAGCAGATCTCAGCTGGGCAGAAAGAAAATTTTATAGATAAGAATTAATAAACAACCTCAAGGGCAAAAAGTGAAGAGTCCAGACTCGTTCTTCAGTTGCATGGGTGAAAGCAGAGACATCCTGCACATCTCGGGGCAGCAATTAACAACCAAAACCCAAGACCCCATGGCTCCCTTTCCTGCCCAGCACAGTCACTGCTCTCACAAGTGTCACAGCACTGGACAAAACCTTTCTTTTCCTAGGCTCTGGTGCCACCCCCCATGGATGAGAGGCTCACCTGTGTCACAGACATCTTTTATGAAAAATCTTTTCTTTAGGATTTTTCCTCCTGAGAAGCTGAGAGGCCTCAGGAACAAAATGTAAACAATGGTTATCTGCTGCTGTGGAATGCAACAGGTGCATCTGGGATTGGTCTCATGTTAGTTTGTTTGTAATTAATGACCAATCACAGTCAGCTGGTTTGGACTCTCCGTCTGAGACAGAAGCTTTGTTATCATTCTTTGCTATTCTATTCTTAGCCAGCCTTCTGATGAAACCTTTTCTTCTATTCTTTTAGTATAGTTTTAATATAATATATATCATAAAATAATAAATCAAGTCTTCTAAAATTTAGAGTCAGATCCTCGTCTGTTCCCTCATCCTAACACCCCTGCGAACACGGTCACAGACCTGAGCAGTGACAGCAGGAAGCAGCTTCCCAGGCTGTCCCCTCTGGAACACAGACCTTGAAGGGTTTCTTGGGCTGTCCTTGTCCCCAGGCAGCCGCTGTGGGAACAGGCTGAGTCACCAGGGCTGTGCTGCCCCTCCCAGTGCTGTGGTCCCACAGGGAGCCAGGGCTGCACAGGCTCAGCTGCTCTTCCTGAGGATGCCAGGGGAGCTCCCTGGTGTGGCCGTGGCATCCCAAGGGACAGGTGTCCCCTGCAGGTCACCTCTGCCTGCTTTTTGTGAGCTCCCTGGCCTCACACATGGGTTAAAACCTCACAAATCACTGCCATACAAAGCCCTCTTCTCTTCCACTGACATTTCTTGGATTTGGATCACAGCTTGTGCAGCAAACCAACCCCAAGACATCCCTGGTCCAAGAGGTGCAGGCAAAGCACCCCACTGGCTGTTAGAGCTGCTTTTTGGGATGTTCCTGCAGCATGTCCCCTGTCCCTGGGCCACCACTGTCACAGACATCTTTTCATGAAAAATCCTTTCCTTAGGATTTTTCTTCCTGAGAAGCTGAGAGTCTCAGGAACAAAATGTAAACAATGGTTATCTGCTGCTGTGGAATGCAACAGGTGCATCTGGGATTAGCTCATGTTGGATGTTTCTAATTAATGGCCAATCACAGCCCAGCTGGCTTGGGCTCTCTGTCTGAGCCACAAGCCTTTGTTATCATTCCTTCCTATTCTATTCTTAGCCAGCCTTCTGATGAAATCCTTTCTTCTATTCTTTTAGTATAGTTTTAATATAATACATATCATAAAATAATAAATCAGCCTTCTGAAACACGGAGTCAGATCCTCATCTCTCCCCTCATCCTCAGACCCCTGTGAACATGGTCACACACCACTTCTCCCTGCTCAGCCCAGGTGGTCACAGAACAGGATGGGTGTTTTGGGGAGCAGAAATCACCCCACTGGGCCCCACAGGAGCTTTCATTGTGTTCTGTGAATGTCTGCATGTTGTGGTTTGTTATTTGTCTTTCTCCCCAGGCTGGATTTCCTTGTTTCTCCAAACTGTTTTTTAACAGATGTTGGGATGCTTTTCCTACCTGGAGCAAAGCTCTACCCCTGCCCACACATGCCACCAATCCCAGAAACAGCAGAACACCCAACCAAACCCATCACAGCCCTGATCTGGCCACCCCAGCACAGCACAATGCTGCCACAGGAGAGTTTTTCATTAACGAGGCTCCATCAATCATCACAAGCCATCAGAAACATGTGATGGCACATTGCATTTACATCTCTGGCAATATATTCTGTCAGCACAGGAATAAAATAAAACAATTGTGCCTTTTGATTGGACTTCTCACGGTCCCACCTCGGGTTTTGCAGCAAGGAAGGGCTGAGGAAAGTCTGCCAGGACTGATGCCAAGTGCCATCAACAGCTCCTGATATCTGCTAAGCCACAAAACCCCTCTGTGAAGCCCTGCAGAACACTCTGTCCAGAGATCAAGGTGCTTTCATCCAGCAGAGGCTACAACAATCTGTAACACTCAGGAAAATTACAGGCTTCACTACCACAGGAGAGGACAGGAGGATTAGAAATCTAATTCTCTGAAGAATACAACTTTTTCTTTTTAAAAGCAATCAGAAGAATGGTTCATTGTTAAGGTATTAACTGCACAGTGCAGACCTGAGCCTCTTAGTGTTGGTTTGGGAGCTCTCAGGACTTTTGCTGCTCACAGTGACCCCAGGATGTGTTAAAAGGTCTCTTTTCCCAGCCTGGGGGTTGAAGAAGGAGTCAGAACTCTTCTATTCTTGTTCTCAAGGTTGTTTATTGTTCCTAATCTATAAAATTCTTTCTCCTGACTTGCTGAGGTCCATTCAGCAAGACAGTCAGAGGCACTGTGCCTGCCCCTGGGGCAGTGTTATATATGTACACATGTATATAACACTGTATGTTATATATGTACACATAGTTTTTATACTAATTCTACATGTACAATATTTGCAATAACTTCCCAGTACCTGTCACCTATGTTAGACAGTGAGCTTCTACTCTAAACCAATCCAAAAGTGCCACCATCACAGCAGAAGATGGAGGCCAAGAAGAAGAAGGAGAAAGGCTGGACACACCCAGATTCCTCCATCTTGCCCCCCGTGAGCCCCCATTCTAAAAACTCTAAAAAATCTATTTTTCACTTTGTGATAAATTCACTATCATTCCACTTAATCTTTTGTGGCTTGTAATTCTTCATATAAGGTTGGTAATTGTTTTTTCCAAGGGCTAAACCAAAGGCACAGGGGTCTTGGGCTCTGTGCAAAGGTCTCTGAGCCCACTGGGCAGGGGCTCAAGTTTTCTAGGGCAGCCAGAGGAATTTCTTGGCTTTTGACAGGGAGCAGCACTGCCCTGTTCTTATAGGAATATGAGGGGAAACTCAGGGATGTGGGGTGGGAAGGATTTTTCCTGCTTTTCCCTGGATGCCCCAGCACTCTCGACAAAGGTAGCTGCTCTCTCTCTGAGCACCTTTAAATGTTGTTACAGCTCAAACAACAATCCCAGGGCACCAGCCAGAACATCAGAATCACTGTCCTGCCTGTGTGCAGCAATGGGGAAGTGGCAGAGCAGGGAACAGTACACTGAGATGGATCAAGGGGTTAAAAACAATAAATAAATTAAGGTAGTTGGGGGTCAAAACCCATCAGAGAAATGTGTGATTGTTGTGAATGTCAGCTCCTCACTGGTTCAAAAATGTGAGAGATGAGTATGGACAAGTTGGAGATGTGGTTGTCAAAAAAAGAGCAAGGATTTGCCACGCAGGAACAGCATTTTGTTTGTAGTGGGGCTGAAAGCAAGGATGGGGAGCTGTGGATGTTGGTACCAAGCAGCTTTCACGTGGGTCTGAATGATGCAGATCATTCCTGGCAGCTGACCCAGCCAACCTGCAGAGCTTTTTCAGCATCCTGAAAATAATGCCAAGCCCTTTGTCTGTGCAGGAGCCTCCTGCTGTTCTGGGATTATCAAAAAACCAAGTTCATTTTGCAGTCCTGGGGATTTTCCTTCCTGCTGTTTCAAGGTAACAGCACCACAAACCCACACTAGGAACACCCCACAGGTGGGGAATCACTCCACCCTGGCATTGCCATGGGCTCCAAAACTCTCCTCACCCTTTTTTCTCCTTTCACATCCCCTTCACTCTCACTCAATGCAAGTTTTGGGGAGGAAGAGCTGGCTGAGAGTTTGAGCTGAACAACAATGGCTTTTTAATTTTTTTTAATGTATTTCAAAACAAATTATTTTGAATTTCTGTTCCAGATGACAATCTAAAATTAAATCAATGTTTTTGTTGGATACAAGCAGTATTTTTGCCTTGCTATAGCAGCTTGGCCAGCCAACTAGAGGGAAAAAAAGTACAAAAAATCAGGTCTAACAAGTTTTTTCATTTTTCCCCAGCTCAGACACAGACAGTGCCAGCTCAGTGACGGGAGAGGGGTCGGGTTCAGCAGCAAACAATGGGCTCTGCAGACACCAGGTCACCCCTGCCCCACCCAGCAGCTTTTATGGCAGGGTGTTAAAAGCCTTGGAGGGAGCCACACCAGGTCTCTCTCTCTCTGTATCAGCCTGAAAAAGACCCAATTTCAGATTTCTCAGCCCATTTCAGACCAGCTACAGCCAGATATGGACCGAGGCCCCCCCAGCACACAGAGCTTGGCCAGTGACAGCCCTTGAGGATTATTTTGGGTCTGTGCAGGGCTGTTTTGATGAACTCCCTCACTGTGCAGGATGAGGACTTGCTGTGACACTTGTCCCTGTGCTGCCACAGCTGCACCTGTGATATTTGCAGGGGTCCCCAGGACAGAGGAGGAATTGAGAATCTGACTCTGTTCTTAGAAGACTAATTGATTATTATATTATAATTATTATATATTATATTATATTATATTATATTATATTATATTATATTATATTATATTATATTATATTATATTATATTATATTATATTATATTATATTATATCATGCTACACCAAACTAAAGAATAAAGATACAGACAGAAGGCTTAACAAGAATGATCATGAAAACTCATGACTGCTTCCAGAGTCCCGACACAGCTGGCTGTGATTGGTCATTAAGTAAAAACAATTCACATGAAACCAATCAAACAAGCACCTGTTGGATAAACCACCTCCAACCACATTCCAAATCAGCAAACACAGGAGAAGCAATCAGAGAATCATTGTTTTCAATCTTCTCTGAGGCTTCTCAGCTTCCTAGGAGAAGAAATGCCAGCAAAGGGATTTTTCAGAAAATCTGACAGAGACAAGCTCCTGTGCTTCCCTTCCCTCTCCGGATGTCCTGGAGCACAAACCTTTGGTGGCGCACAAACCAAACCACAACTTTACCTGCCCACAGGTGCAGGTGGCACCTCCAGGGACAGGATGGGGCTGGGCAGGAGGGGACCCTGCACGCTCCAAACCAACCATCAGAGGACAGAGCTGATCCCCAGAGCTTCTGAGATGGGATCACAGGGTGGTTTGGGGTGAAATGGACCTTACAGATGATCTCATTGCAGTCCCTGCCATGGGACGCCTTCCCCAAGACCTGGCTGCTCAGAGCCCCATCCAGCCTGGCTGGAGCATTTCCAGGGATGAGACAGCCACAAATTCTCTAGACAGCAGCAGCAAATCCAATTTGATTTATATTCTATTTCCCATGTTTTATAGGGAATCATTTTACAAGTCACAATATGGGAAAATCCTCCTTCAGTGATGAAATCACAGCTCCTGCTGTTCTTCCTGTAATTTTTGCTATAGCTTTAGCTCATATATGAAGAGTTATTTCTCCCTAAGTGCCTAAACAATAAATTAGGAGTCTGCAGCTCAGGTGAGGGTGGGTGACACGTAACCACTGTGAATAATTCTGGTGGTGCTGTAATTCTGGTGATCCTTATTTTAGTGAGTGCCAGCATCTCACATAAACCTGAAACCGAAACCATCCTTGGCCAAAACCACTCACACCATCCTTGAGAATACCTAAAACTCATGTCATTTATCACAAATCCTGCCTATTGCTTCTTTGGCCTATGCAATTGGGCTTGAGTAATGGAAAGTGAGAATCAAAAAATCCTTAAAAAGTACAATTCCAGGGCAAGTTTGCCTTCAGCAACTGAAATAACAGACATCCCCAAGGCACACATGTAAGGGCTGGCTTCAGTAGAAGTTATTGCAGTGTGAAATCCCTGTTTCATGCTCTCCCCTCCTCCTGCTGCTGCTGCCAGAAGCTCCAGGAACAAAAGCAGTGCCAGGATGAGCCACACGTGCCATGGCCATGGCACAAAGGTCTCACTGAGCCTCTCTGCTCCCAAGAGCTGGGGCACACCAAAGTAAACTCTTCATACATGGTGTGTGCTCAGAAGTCACAGCAGATGGGCTGGGATTGCCCTTGAAGTGCTTTAGGGAAGGTAAATCTTGCCTGGGGCAGGGCACAGCCCAACAGGAGAGCACTGCCCATGGAGGAGGATGGAGCTGGAGGCTCAAACAAGGTTCAGGGGGACGCAGACCACAAAGGAGATCCAAAGTATGCCAGAGAGGGACAAATCAGGCCAGACATAACAAATACCTAGCCTCAAAAGGTGTTCAGATGTTCATTTTTTTTCCTTTGCCATCATTTTCAGGAGTTTCTCAACCAGACACTGCATTTCCAGCCTGCCAGCATCAGCTTTTGCAGCTGAGAAGTGACTTTGTCACATCCCCAGCTCCCCTGACAGACAGCAGAGAGCCCAGAGGCCCTGCAGCACCCTGCACATCCATGTCTTGGAGAAACAATCTGAATTCCCAGGGAAATTCCCCAAAACAAGTGACCATGGGTGTGACGGTGTTCAGAGGGGTCTCAGGCTGAGGGAAGAGATGAGGATGTGACTCCATGTTTCAGAAGGCTTGATTTATTATTTTATGATATATATTACATTAAAACTATACTAAAAGAATAGAAGAAAAGGTTTCATCAGAAGGCCAGCTAAGAATAGAATAATATAGCAAAGAATGATAACAAAGGCAGCTGTCTCAGACTCTCTGTCCAAGCCAGCTGAATGTGATTGACCATTAATTAGAAACAACCACATGAGACCAATCACAGATGCACCTGTTGCATTCCACAGCAGCAGATAATCATTATTTACATTTTGTTCTTGAGGCCTCTCAGCTTCTCAGGAGGAAAAAATGCTAAGGAAAGGATTTTCATGAATCAATTGGGGCATTAGGAGGATGCTGGCATGATGACACCACATCCCCACAGTGGCCAGGGTGAAACCAGGGCAGAACTTGGCTTGCAGAGCATAACCACAGGCTGGTGCCTGGAGCAGGGCAGAAATCAGCTGCAGAGCAAAGTCCAGCAGCTGGAGGAGCTGCCAGAGCCACCTGAGCTTTGTGGGGTGAGCAGGACACCTCTCACAGGAGACTTGTCCACTCCGAGGTGCACCAGGCTTCTCCTGGGACAGGATTTCATGGGGAATTCAGAGGAACAACACCAGGCAGGACTGCACACCCTGTGTGAGCGGGGAGGAAGGAGCAGAGGGCACAATGCCCTCACCACATAGGGCAAAGCCAGGAGGGGGAGAAGGGAGAATAGACAATAGAAGGGAGAAAGAATAGAGAAGAGTCCCCCAGCATGAGGGCATCCCAAAAATTGGACAATTGATGGTACTTCCAGCCTGTTTGGAAATGCCCAGTGTCACACACAGCCCTGTTCCCATGTCACTGCCACTCAGTGCTGGATGTCACCCGAGCTGGCACAGGTGCCTTCCGATAACAAAGTCCGTGTCCCCAGTGCCAGGCTCTGCCTTTGCTTTGCTTTTTAAGCCTTTTCCACTGGTTTATACACAGTGAAACAGCCAGGACAGATGGTGCACCTCATACCTGAGAAGGATTTAATCTTTTCCTTTTCCCAGTACAGACACAAAGAGAGAGGTGAGACCACAATGGCCTCACCCCACAGGGCAAGCCTGGCAAAGCTGGCAAAGGGGGAGAAGGGAGAATAGAGACTCCCAGCATGAGGGGATCCCATAAATTGGACAATTGACAGGCTCTTCCAGCCCATTTGCAAACGCCCTGGGCAGGCAGTGTAACACACAATTCCTGCTCCCAGGGCAGGCAGTGTCACACACAGCCCTGTTCCCATGTCACTGCCACTCAGCGCTGGATGTCACCCGTGCTGGCACAGTGCCTTCTGATAACAAAGTCCGTGTCCCCAGTGCCGGGCTCTGCCTGGAACAAGCCGCCCCGCTCCCTTTGCTTTGCTTTTTGAGCCTTTTCCGCTGGTTTATACACAGTAGAACAGCCAGGACAGTTGATGCATCTCATACCTGAGGGGAGTTTAACCTTTTCCTTTTCCCAGTACAGACACAAAGAGAGAGGTGAGACCACAATGGCCTCACCCCACAGGGCAAGCCTGGCAAAGCTGGCAAAGGGGGAGAAGGGAGAATAGAGACTCCCAGCATGAGGGGATCCCATAAATTGGACAATTGATGGGTACTTCCAGCCGGTTTGGAAACTCCCAGGGCAGGCAGTGTCACACACAATGCAATTCCTGTTCCCATGTCACTGCCGCCCGGTGCTGGATGTCACCCGAGCTGGCACAGGTGCCTTCCGATAACAAAGTCCGTGTCGCCAGTGCCGGGCTCTGCCTTTGCTTTGCTTTTTAAGCCTTTTCCACTGGTTTATACACAGTGAAACAGCCAGGACGGATGGTGCACCTCGTACCTGGGGTTTTTTTAACCTTTTCCTTTCCCCAGTGCAGACACAAAGGGAGAGGCGAGAGCAGGGGGAGGCTCACCTGAATACGAGGATTTCTTCATGCCGTCGCTCCGGGCTGGGACATGGGAGCAGGGCCGGGTGCGGTGCGCGCTCCCGGGGGTGCCGCGATCCTTCGGCAGCGGCGGGGACGCGCACGGAGCCCCCGCATCCGAGCGTGGCCGCGGCCGAGGGGCTTTGCCAGCCTCACGCACACCTCTGGCAGCCTCTGGCACACCGCTGAGGGCTGTTCCAAGTGTGCAGGGGAAGAGCGGGGCTCAGCCTCCCCCGCGGCCGCACCTTTACCCCCGCGGCACGCAAAGCATCCCCGGGGCTCGGCCCTGCCAGCTCCCCGCCCTGCGAATCCCGGCTCTCCCGGCCGCAGCAGCAAAGGCACCAGATGGAATTTCACGCCCCCAGCCCGGCGCACCCCATGGATTTGATTCAGCCCTTGGCTGCTGGAGCAGCTCAGGTCAGCGCTGCTCTGCCGGCTCTAGTTCAAAGTGCATCAGTGACCCGTGAAAACGCCTCTTTCCTCTCCAAACCCGCTCGTCCGGGGCTCTTTCAAGGCTGCGAACCGAGCAAAAGGTTTGTGCAGGCTCGCACCTCACTTGTCGCTGCTGGCAGAGAGCTACGGACCCCAAAAACAGCCCCCAGCCATCGCCCCAGGTGTGGGGAAAAAAGATTTCACTGTCCTCGTGTGTCAGGATTTTACTGTTCCTCATGTGTTAGGATTTTACTCTCCTCTTGTGTCAGGATTTTACTGTTCCTCATGTGTTAGGATTTTACTCTCCTCTTGTGTCAGGATTTTACTGTTCCTGGTGTGTCAGGATTTCACTGTTCTCGTGTATCAGGATTTTTCTGTTCCTCGTGTGTCAGGATTTTACTGTTCCTCGTGTGTCAGGATTTCACTGTTCTCGTGTATCAGGATTTTTCTGTTCCTCGTGTGTCAGGATTTTACTGTCCTCGTCTGTCAGGACAATACTGTTCCTCGTGTGTCAGGATTTTACTGTCCTTGTGTGTCAGGACAACACTGTTCATGTGTCAGGATTTTACTTTTCCATTTGTGCAGGCTCACACCTCACTTATCGCTGCTGAATATCCCCCAGCCATTGCCCCAGGTGTGGGAAAAAGGATTTTACTGTTCCTCGTGTGCCAGGAGCTTACTGTCCTCGTGTGTCAGGGTTTTACTGTTCCTCATGTGTCAGGATTTTACTCTCTTCTTGTGTCAGGATTTTACTGTTTCTCGTGTGTCAGGATTTTTCTGTTCCTCGTGTGTCAGGATTTCACTGTTCCTCATGTGCCAGGAGGGAGAACGAGCTCCGGATCGCTCCCCTGCGAGACGCAGGTTGGGCAATTAATTACACATATGCAATCAGCCGGGGGCATTGCAAACACAGACAGGAAGAAGTCATAGCTGCTCTTAATTTGCTCTAAGGGCACGGGGAAGTGAGCACAGGGAGCCTGAGCTGCTGGAGGAAGGGCCAGGCTGATCCATGGAGAGATTTCCAGAGCCCCTCTGGTGGCTCTCCCAGGTGCAGAGCACAAGTCCTGTTCGGGTGAGGGAATTCCACCAGCTCTAAGGAAGGAATGGATTCCATAGGAAGGGTTTCTGCTTGATTTCAGATTCTTCCAGAGTAGGGAAAAAAGTTTTCTGTCCCAGCCCCAACCCTGGCATTGCACAGGGACAGGGAAAGGCAGTGGATGAGCTGGATTAAGAGGATATGGTCCTATCAGGATTTCTTATCATTTCTCAGCCACAGATTATCTCCTCTGTAACAAATCTGAGAAAAAGGATTGTCTGAGTCTCTCTCTGGCTTTAGTGTAAAACTGGAAGAGCTGGCTGAAGTCACTGGGGGATTCAGTGCTAAGGAGGCAGACTTTGCACTGGAACAGCTCAGGAGCACTCCACATTCCCAGGATTGGAGCAAAAACAGCAACCCAGGGCTGCAGGACAGAACTGCATCGCTCCAGTCCTGGGGTCTGCAGCGGGGAGGTGTTTGCAAAAACTGTCACCAACAAAACTTCCATCAAAATAAAACCTCTTGAAAACCACCGAAGGTTTGTTGCTTAACCAAGCACACCTTTAAGGCAATAGTAATGATCTATTACACTTTCCACAGGTGCTTTTGAAATCATTAGTCACAAGTCATGGGGGAGAAACAACAGAGAAATGACTTGCCCCACCTTGTACACCAAAGTAAGGGCAAAGTCAGGAGCAGAACCCACTCCTGGTCATTGATCCCACTGTCCTGCACCTCTCTGATAGGGACAGCTGTTTGACACCCAGCAATCACAGGGATACACCTCCAGGAGTTCAAAAGGCACCTTTCCCTCCTTGATTGTGGGGAAATGTGCACGTGTGCCTGCTTCAGTGTGCAATAACACGTGTTCATGTGAGCAATGGAACACAAACCCTGTGAGGAACCCCTGAGGGAGCTGGGGGTGCTCAGCCTGGAGAAAAGGAGACTCAGGGGTGCCCCCATCACTCTCACAGCTCCTGAAAGGTGCCTGTGCTCAGCTGGGGCTGGGCTCTTTCTGCAGCAGCACTGACACAACCAGAGCACACAGCCTCAAGCTGCACCAAGGGAAATACAGGTTAAATATCAGGAAAAAGTTTTTTACAGAAAGAGTGATAAAGTTCTGCCCAGGGAGGTGGTGGATTCCCCATCCCTGGGTGTGTTTAACAAAGCCTGGATGTGGCACTGGGTGCCAGGGTTTAGTTGAGGTGTTGGGGCTGGGTTGGACTCGATGATCCTGAAGGTCTCTTCCAACCTGGTCATTCTGTGAATTCAATGTCCAGTCCTGTATTGGTGTCATTACAAGTGCAAAGGGTATCTGTGCCATCATCCCAAGGCTGCTGTGGTGGGAGCAGCTTGCTCAGAGTCGTGGCTGTTTGATCAGCTCCACTGCACAAACATAAACAGCAAATTGTGGGGCAGGCATCCCACTGCAGGGCCAAACAAACCATGAGACAAAAAATGGCTGAAGGGATAATTTTCTGAAATGCTCCCTGACAAAGAATCCTTTTCTTTGCCTGCCTAAGAATTGCCCAGAGAATCAGTGGCTTGGCTCAGAAGGGCAGGTTAATGTTTAACACAATGCAGAACCCTCAGGCTTCAAATAGGTAAGTCATTTAGAGCTTTTTTTTTTTCTCTTTGCTCTTTCATAAGTCACTGAGGGAATTTACTGTTCCTGAAAGCTCCAAAGGGATTTGGAGTCTGGCTCAGCCTGGCCGCAGCCCTGGCAGGCACTGTGTGAGCTTCACACATCCTGGCACCCAGCCCTGAACACCCCCCTGCCAAACACATCCCAGCCTGGCACTGGGGGGCCAGCACAGCCCTGGCAGAGCCACAGAGCTGGCCACTTGAAAGAGTGTTGGGGGGCAGGATGGTGGGGATGGATGGAGACGAGAGATCTCTGCAGCCAGGGCTGGAACTTGGGGTTCATTGCAAAGGGCCTGGGTGCAGGGCCCTGCTGGGAGCTGCCAGCCACAGCTCAGAGCAGGCCCAAAGAGGAAGAGAGAGAAGGCAAGAGCATGGTAAAGAGAGAATGAGAGAGTAAAAGAGAGGATCAGAGGGCAAGGTTCCTGTTACAATACAATAAATCTTCTTCTGGTTGTGGAATTTGGGGTTTATTGCAAAGGGCCTGGGTGCAGGGCCCTGCTGGGAGCTGCCAAACACAGCTCAGAGCAGGCTGAGAGAAGAGAGGGGGAGAGAGGGTGAGAGAGAGAGAGGATGATAAGGTAAGAGGGTAAGAGAGTGAGGTTCCCATTACAATACAATAAATCTTCTTCTGTATTGAATATTCTGATTCTCACTAACCAATCTAGTACAAGATACAAATCCTATAGCATTTACATACAGTCTATAAGAATCACTACATTACCATACTGTGTTACATTTTAAACCCTAAAAACTCCTCTTTGGGCCCCTTCTGCCAAGCTGTAGGGTCTGCTCTGACCCTTGGGCCTGTCTGCAAGCAGAGGGTGTTGTTCCATCAAAAGGGGATCACCTTCAGCTGGCCACACCATTGTTTTCCCATTGTTCAGTAACTGAGGTATCTCAAAGCTTGCTTTCATTTCAGTCTTGCTTATAATTTCTATATTCTCAAAATCTTTTGCCCGGCAATTACATTTATAAGGCTTTCCTGTTTCATCTTCCCCAACAGGCACCCTTCAGGGAGGCTGTGCTGGCCTTGCTTGTCCCCTCCTCAGTGTCCCCAGCTGCACACACAGCAGTGACCTGGGGAGGGATGAGCCTGGGCAGGCTGCTCTGAGCCCTGCAGTCCCTGGGGCTGCAGATGTTGCATCTCTGCAGCAGCTGCTGAGCCTGGCCCTGCTGTGGTGCTCCCAGCAGCTGGTTCTTCCTGCCACACCTGTGTTAGAGTTGTTGCAGAACAGAGACTGGACAAGGTTAAGAGAAAAAAAATGGGTATTTTAATATTTATATTATATTTTAAGAGAAAAAAATGGGTACATAATGTAAGGCACTCAAAGGCCTCACAGAGGCTGCACACAAGGTGGACAACGGTCGTGAGTTTTTCAGACAATTTTAAGTTTCTATTTATGTATCAGGGGTTAATCCTCCAATTACAGCTTGGAGTCCCATTCTCTCAGTTTGCACCCCCCAAAATTCACTTTTGTTTGTACTTTTCAGGGCTGAAGCTGTCCTTAAGTTTCAGGCCCAGAGGAATTGCTTTCTCTGACCAAAATGTGAAGGCCTAGCTGACACTTTATATGGAGTTTAGAGTTATGCACTAATGCAGTGCAGGATCTGAAAAATATAAAGGCTGAAATCTTAAGGCAGCAGCTGCAAGGGGTCTGTGCAGTGTCTCCCCAGCATCCCCCTCCAGGGAGCCACGTTCCCCAGCATGTGGGGGTCCTGCTTGCAGAAACACAATCTCCCAAACTAAACACAGCAGGGATCAGAGGAGGGGGAGACAAGCACTGCCAGCTCCACACCGTGGGCTGAGGCTGGAGCCAGAGGCCCAGGAAAGGGTCAGAGGGAGAGAGAGAACAGCAGAGGCAGCAGCACCCAGAAATGCACATTGCAGGGAGGAGGAAAGGGTACAAGCAAGGAAAGGATGAGCCCCATGGTAAAAAAAGCTGATTACAAGGACTCACACACATATCCTGAGACATTTGGGCATGCTGGGCTGTGTCACTGCCTCTCTGGCTGACTCATTCCATCTCTCTGACCAAGCTTCTCTCACACAAGAGGAGCAGGATGGAGCTTTCCCAGGGAGAGGCGTGCTGAGGCTCAGGGTTCCTGGGGTTTCAAGGCATTGGCTGTGGGCAGAAGTGGCTGTCATGGAGAGAACAGAACTCCCTGGGTGTCCAGCAAGAAGGAGAAGCAGGAATTTACACTGCAAAGACCTGTCCATGTGCAGCAGAGCAGACCTGAGCTTGGGGAACAGCAGACCTTGGAGAACAGCATCTCTGATACAGGGGTAGAACCTCAGGTGTCAGGACTATAAATCCCTCCATGTCCTTCTCCAGCTCTGTTTGTTTCACAAATGATCCTCCAAGCTCTTTTGTGACTCTTTTGTGGCTGTGATGCTGCAGAGGAGATGCAGAGGACTTTCCCACCCTGCTCTGCCCCAGCAACCCAGGGCTGGCAGGCAGCTGCCAAGCTGAGCAGGAGGGGAATGGTGGCACTGCACTCTGGCCTGGGGATCCCTGCAAAACCCAGCATGGAAAATTCCTGGATTCAAGGGAAGGGAAGCAGGAGACCACCACACAGGAGCTGAGACCTTGTGGGGTTTGGCTAAAACCTTGGAGTTGAGAGCTTGTGGGGTTTGGCTAAGACCTTGGCAGGTACCAAGGAGGGTTTTGGGCACTGCTGCTTGTGCACTGGGACTTGCCTCACCCCAGAATCCAAAAGTTGGGATTCACTAAGCCAGCAGAAAGGGCCAGGAGTTCATTTATCCCCCTGGATCTGCTGACTGCCACTGGAGGAGCTCTGTGCCTGGCTGCTGGTGGCCCAGCTCAGCCCTGCTCTGTGTCCTTTGCAGGGCACAATTCCTGCTGCTGCTGCCCAGGACAGGCAGATGTTTGTGACAAAGGACAAAAGCCTGGCAGAATCTGCCCTTCTCTCTGCCACCTTCTTGAGGAAATTAAACTCTTATGGCACCTCTGATGGCTCTCCCTGTCCCCTGCAGCCCCAGCAGAACATTCTCTCACACAATGCACCTCTTGTGCCAGTCAGTTAATCCATACAGTGCACTGCTTACTTACAGTCATTGCCCTCATTTAGTTATTAAAAAAAAAAAAAAAAAGCAAACACATATTTTCATTTTTAACAGCTCTGAGAAAGGGTTATCCAAACTGGGATTAAAACTCTGGGCTGTCTAACTTGTTACTGCCTAAACTTTTCAGCTGCAGGAATGTTGGCTGCTCTGAGCTCAGTGGAGCCTTATGAAAACATACCTGCCCAGATCTTGGAGAGGGAGATAGGAATCAGCCCCATGATCAAAGTCCCTGATAGCATTCCTGGATCATACAGGCTGCTCATGCAGAGCTCTGCAGGACTGATTGGCACTGACCTGGAACTGCTTTCTGCAGCACTTGGGGATAATCCAGTGGAATTCACATCCAAAAACCCTCCAAGCCCTGACTTCATCTGTAGGCACATATGAATCATGTGGCTGCTGTGCTGCAGCAGCCTGACTCTCAAGCTTGCAATTAGGAAATCAGGGGTAGGTTTGTGGAGTGCATTTGGGGTGACCTGCTCTTCATGAGCACCAAACCCCCTGAGCCATGGAGATGGGGAGGTGGGGTGTGTGAGAGAACAGCTCAGGTCCATGTGGATGGGGAATTGTGACGGTGTGCACAGGGGTCTTAGGATGAGGGAAGAGATGAGGATCTGACTCCATGTTTCAGAAGGCTTGGTTTATTATTTTATAATACATACTACATTAAAACTATACTAAAAGAAGAAAAAGTTTAATCAGAAGGCTGGCTAAGAATAGAATAGGAAAGAATGATAACAAAGGCTTGTGGCTGGACTCTGTCTGAGCTAGCTGGGCTGTGATTGGCCATTAATTAGAAACAACCAACATAGGCCAATCACAGACCCACCTGTTGCATTCCACAGCAGCAGATAATCATTGTTTATATTTTGCTCCTGAGGCCTCACAGCTTCTCAGGAGGAAAAATCATAAGGAAAGGATTTTTCATGAAAAGATGTCTGTGACAGGGAATAATCTCCTTCTGGAAATCACAGCTGAGATCTCAGCTAAATCTGTGTAACTTAACCCGTGAACAGGCCTATTTCCCTGTCCTCAATGTCACTGGGGACAGAGTGGCCACCTGTGAGCCCCTGTGTCCCCAAACCCAGCATGGCTAAACACAAACAGCAATGGCACAAGCCACCACCAGTGCTAAAACTTGCCATAGCCCAGCCCGCAGCTCTGAATCACATTTTCTTGCCACTGGCCAGGATTTCATGCAGCTCCCTCCCCTTCTTGCTCCACAGGAGGAAAACACAGATGTTCAGCCTGGCAGCATCAATCCACAATGCTCAGATGCAGGAGGCCAGGCAGCTGTGGTGACCTAAAGCCTCATCACTCTCCCTCTGCTTTTTCCAGAGGTTGATTCATTTGCTCAGGACACAGCCAGGCTCTCTGTGGTCTGAACTGCCTATGGTTGAGGTAAATGATTTAGCTGTGTTTCCTGTCTTTTTTCCATGTGACAACAAAGCACCAAAAACCCACAGCACCAAAGGATCATCATGTATGGTCAGGCTGCTCTCTTTGGGGTGATGGTTATGGTAGGGAAGAAAATAACTTAATGGAGCAATTACTCATATCAAATCAGCAGATTTTGTTCTTTTCTTCTGCCTTAATTATGAGGAACCAGGAAGAATGTCCAATTACTCAGGGCAGAATTTCATTACCAAAGAAGATAACATCTGCTCAACCACAAGGTACATCAGATGGCCATTTTCATAGAATGGCTAGGGAAGAGAATACTTCAGCCTGAAATTAAAGTTGAAGAGGGCATTAACAGACAAGAAAATAAAAATTAAAGGCAGTAGTCAAAGCCCATTGAATGGAAGGAAAATCCCTGAATGTAAGGGAAGTCTGAATGAAAGGTCATAAGTGTTTTTTGTTTTCAATAGCTCCAGTTTCTGAAAACAAAACTCTTCAAGGTGGCTCATGAGCTGACCCACATGAATACATCCCCCACCCCCTCCAAGAGTCATTGTAAAATCCCTGATCTGCTTTCAGAACTGCCAGCTAAGCACTTCAGAACCTAACTGCAAGTTTGAAAAACAAAAGCAGGTCAAAGTCAAACTCTCAAACCCCTCACAGCTTAATCCATTTTTCACAAATAAAGAACCCTGGTTTATGGCTTTTATGGTCTGAATTCGAGTTGAAACTACAGGAATTAAGCAACAACCTCAGCTTTGTGTTAGTTATGTCCTTCCAAAGTGATACAGAAGGGATATGGATCTTGATTGCCACTAAGTGAGAGGATCCCTAATTTTCATGCAGCATCACACCTAACCCAGGGCAGGGCCTTCCCCAGTGCCTGAATCCCCAGGTGCATTTTCACAATTGCAATTTACAGAAGTGAACATGCACCCCTAGGGAAGGGGGAAAGGGGAGCAGAGGCACAGTGCTGGAGCCCAGAAAAGCCAGAAGATGTGAAGTAGAGGCACCACACTGTATCACTGTTAAAAATGAAGGGATGGGACAATTTTTGGGCTAAGAACAATTTCTTGCTCAGATAAACATCAGTCTCAGAGGCTGTGAGATTTTAGAGGAGCAAGCAGTTGGCCATAGCTCAAAGTGGTCACAAGTTTCTACATTACAAGGCAATATAGAACTTTCTAGACTAATGAACAGTTGCCACAAGGTGTATTTTGCTTTTCTAACCTGTCACCTTTATTTAATTTTGTTGCACTGTGGATACTTTTGCCCAATGGGCTTCTGTCTCACATGTACACATATGCTTCTATTAAAACTTCTAAACTCTCAGCTACTCTATACAACCACACCCTTACATTAGAAACCCTTCACCATCTTATAAAAACAAATTCTCATTTATTTAGGGCATAGTCTTACAACTATAGAAACATAAGTTTATGATTTTTCTGCTTGATGGCTGTATGTTGTATTTTTACATCAATCTAAGCTTGCTCCAAGGCAGTAGATCAAATCCTTGAGTGTCTGTGGAAGTTTTTGTGATTCCCATAACACCCTCCTGAGCTCCTCAGCAGCACCAAGCAGTCTGGCTGCAGGCTGAGCACTTGCCCACAAGCCAGGCACCGCTGCTGGGCTGCTCCTGTGCCCGTGCAGAGACACCCCTGGCTGGGCAGGGAATGGCACAGCCATGCTGCAGGCTGTGCTCAGTGTGCCACGATTTCCATATCCAGCCCTGAACGCAGCTCCCAGCCCTGTGAGAGTGATTCAGAGCCTATTCCTACCTGCATGACCTTACATGTTTGTCTGTCTGCAAGGCAGAGGCACGAGGTGCCCCTTCCCCCGGCAGCTCTTGATGGAAAAGCAGCCCCAAATGCAGAGGGGGCTCTGCCTTGCCTCTCCCCGGGAAAACACTGGACTGCAGCCATGGGGCCTGCCAGAACTGGGAAAGGGGAGCAAGGAACTGGAAAATAAAATCAGCAATTAAAGAGCCCACTGAAAATGTGAATAAGGGAAAACCACTGAAGGATCAACCAGAGTCTGCCTATAATCACTAGCAAAGCAATTACAGAATTAGGGATGATTTGTAGCAGACTGAAGAGCTGGATACTTGGCACGTGCTATGGAAAAGCTGCAAGGAGGGAATTCTGTGTGCTGGCACCAGGCTCAGAAGCCACAAGTGATGCAGCCTCAGCAGTTCTGTCCTTTACAGAGCAAACTGAGCAGCATTTGGATGTCTTTTCCTATAGCTCTCAGCTTCCAGCTATAATTTTGGTCCAGCCATGGATTCCAAGTTTTAAAAATCAAAACAAACAAAATTTAGTTATGCAGAAGGTTGAAAAAATATGAGGCATGATTAATAATAGCCACTGTTTCCTCAGTGCTGTAACACAGAGCAGCTTCCAGCCAGCACTGGCAGCTCTTTTGGGAGGAAATTACCATTGTCCAACTTTACAGGTGGGGAAACTGAGACACAAAAGGGCTGCAGAAAGCAGCTGGTTTAGCCCAGCTTTAGAGTTGTAGTCCTAGGCTTTTATTCTACATAAAACTCTGAATATTCCTGGAAACTGGGGCAGGTTGATCTGTGATTCACTGTCACCCAGCATCAGCCTTCACTTGTGTCTCTGCCTTGCTTGCTAAGGACATAATTTCACTGTTATTTTCTCTTTTCTTGCACAGGCAAAGCTTCATTTCCCATTGCTCTTTATCTTCCATCTATGTCATTTACTCCAGAATTTCAAAGGATCATTTTGCCATCAGCCAGCAGCAGCTGAAATACCTGCCCAAGATTTAGGAGAGCAGAGAAATAAAACCCAAACTCATTTCCAATCCACTCACACATGAACAACAAACCCCAAACAGACAAGTCCAAGACTTCCAAACTAGCTGGGTACAAATTCCTTTGGAAAGCTCCAGAAAGCTCCTGGGGAATCTCCCACTGACAGTGGAAGGAGCAAATCTAAAAGACAGAGGAGTTGCAACAGGCAGTGGCTTTAAGGGTAAAAATCAGCTTCATTTGCAGCTCTGCTGTGCCAGTAAGGAAGCAGCCAGGGCTGCCTTCACACCCAGCTCAGGGTGATCAATCACCATGAATCATCCCTTGAGAGAGGAGCAGGGAGGTGATTTAAACACTGAAACATGCCTGCTGCTGTTCAGCAGGTACCTGCATGACTGGGCTGACAGACCCACCTCAGGGACTTCAAAGAGCCTGGGGAGGCACAGGGAGGCTGCAGGAGCTCATCTCCAATCCATGCTCCTGCCCAGAGCCCCACAGGGAACAATCCCAGCCTTGCTGCTGGAGAAGCACCTTAGAGCCTGAATATGTATTTTCATCTTCTGTGTTTCTTTAAAATATCCTCAGCTTTACAAACTCTGTTTTGGGTGGGGTTTTGTTTTTTGTTTCTGTTTTGGGGGTTTTTGGTTTGTTTGGTTGGTTGGTTGGTTGGTTTGGGGTTTTTTTGTGCTGGCACTTACATGGTTCAGACAGGCCCTGTAAGGCAGCACCAGAGAGGGAGAGAGAAAATATAGGACACAAAAAGGCAAAACTGCCTCTCCCCTCACTGAAGACACAGCAAACAGAGCTGGGGTTTGAGTCCAGCTCTGTACAAACATCTCCAATCCATGCTCCTGCTCAGAGCCCCCACAGGGGACAATCCCAGCCTTGCTACTGGAGAAGCACCTTAGAGCCTGAATATGTATTTTCATCTTATGTGTTTTATTTAATATCCTCAGCTTTACAAACTGTGGGGGTTTTTGGTTTGGGGTTCTTTTTTTTGGGGGGGAGGGTTGGGTTTTTGGGGGTTTTTTGGGATTTTTTGTGCTGACAGTCACGTGGTGCAGACAGGCCCTGTAAGGCAGCAGCAGAGAGGAAGACAGAAAATACAGGACACAAAAAAGCAAAGCTGCCTCTTTCTCACTGAGGGCACAGCATTAAAGACAACTGAGCAAACAGAGCTGGGGTTTGAGTCCAGTTCTGTACAAACTAGCAGGGACTGCAAAATGATGCAGGGAAATCACTGCCCAAAACAACAGAGGGCCGTGGTGTCAGCCCAGCCTCTCAGCCCTGCCAAGACAAGCCAAGCAGCATCAGAGGCTGCTGCCAGGGTTTTGGGGGGCTTTGAGGAGTCAGCTGGGGCTCAGGCTGGGGCATGAATGGTTTCCCAACAGAAATGATTCAGAGTCTGGAGCAGTTTCAGGAGGAGCTGGCTGGTGCCAGGAGCTTTGTGAATGTAGCAGCAAGGAATGCTTCCTCCCTCCTCATCCCCCTCTGCTCCCGGGACCAGGCAGAGCAGAACCACTCAGAAAAAGTGGTTTGTGATCCAGAAACCCCAGGGGGATCTGGCCTCCATTCCCACACGGGCTGTGGAGGGAAGCTCCATGGAGTAGCTGCAGACACAGTCACCTGCTGGGAGGGTCGAGGCTCCAAAAAACCCTCACCTCACCCGTGGCCAAAGGCAAACAGCTCTGCTCTGAGGAGAGGGGAAACAGGAACTGTAAAAGGGGTATTACAAGCCTCAGTGCAAAAGCCTTCCTGCTGTTGCTGTGTTTAACAACTCGTATTCCAGAGGAGCAGGGACTGAGAGCAGTCACACCCCTGGAGGGTTCCATCCCCTGCCAGCCCCCAGCCTGCACAGCTGCTGCCTCACCCCCCTGTGGCCCTGGCTGATGGATTAATTGTCACTCAGGTGGCTGTTCCTGCCCTGCCCTCCCCTGGCTCAGGTGCTGTCCCACTGGCACAGCCCCTGCTCAGTGTTATAGTGATTTTCCAAGAGCTTTAACCCATTCACTCTGCAGCCAGCATCACAGGCAGCTCCTTCTCCAGTGAGGTCCTTGTGTGTGCTGAAGTTAGCTACAAACATCCTCTTTTTGCCTTCCCTTTCCGTTTTTCCTTTCCTTTCCGTTTTTCCTTTCCTTTCCTTTCCTTTCCTTTCCTTCCTTTTCCTTTCCTTTCCTTTCTTTCCTTTCCTTTCCTTTCCTTTCCTTTCCATTTTCCTTTCCTTTCCTTTCCATCTTTCCTTTCCTTTCCTTTCCTTTCCTTTCCTTTCCTTTCCTTTCCTTCCTTTCCTTTCTTTCCTTTTCCTTTCTCTTTCCTTCTTCCTTTCCTTTCTTTCTTCCTTTCCTTTCCTTTCCTTTCCTTTCCTTTCCTTTTCTTTCCTTTCCTTTCCTTTCCTCAGAAAGTAACTAGAGGTGCATCCACCTGGCCATGGTTTTTTTAGCCACCACCTCTGAACAGAGAACAGAAAATTCATAGTACTCAGAATTCTGAGGATAAACTCTGCCTGTAAGCACTGTTTTGGAGAGGAGAAAAGCAGTGGAAAGTAACAGTTCAACTAAACTGCTCCAGGATTCAGCTTCAGGATAGTTTTATGCAAAAATACCTCACATTTCAATATTTGCTCACTGATCTGAGAGCTGGTGGATTCAGCTCTCCTTACTTCCCCCTTCAGGCAGCTCACAGAAGAAAAAAAATGGATGTATTAGGTAAATAATTCTTCTTGAAGCAGATTCGGATCTCCCAGGTCATCTCCACAGGCCATCTGCAGAAACCAAACCCTTCATGTCTTTCATGTACTTTTTGGTCTTCGTGGCCAAAGGAGTTTTCCCAAGGAGTCAGACCTAAGGTTGTTGATTTTGACACAAAATACAGCTTTTGTGCAGGAATTTTAGCAGTCACAAGGTGGAGCTGTTCCCGATTGTATTTCCCTTTCTGTAGGGTTTTTTTATCACGAAGATACGATGGGGAAGGCAGCCAGCAGCGTGGTGCTGTCTTTGGAGAGGTCGAGCATAAATCAGTCTGATCACTGTCTGAACAGAGCCATTCTCCAGCCAATGCTTCCAAGCCACGCACAGAGAGAAGAACACACAACTACAAACACATTTCTCCTTCCATTAAAGCCAAAACCATTTTTATAATAATTATTACTAGCAGCACACCACCAGTGCCTCACAGCCCACCATTCTGATTCTGGAATTAGAGGCTGTTGATACCCACAGCCCCTCAGCAGCATGGTTCCAACCTGGAGGAGAAAGATCTGTCTTGCTGCTGAACATGCCATTTCATTGGCACTTCAACTTATCTAACCATAACAGCAGCTTGGCCAATGACAAATTACACTGTTTATACAATTAACAGTCCTGGGTGAGCATATCTCTTCCAAGAAACCACGAGCACTTACAAAGCTGTCTTTTTACAGCAAGGAAGAAAGCCAATGCAAAAGCTGAGCATGTGGCTGCCAGTTATAATTGAAATCATTTAATAATTCATGCCTCATTACCTTGCCACATGGCAGCTCAAAGACCATCTCCTAATCCTTTAACCCTTCTCTCCTGCGTCCTTTGTTGGGTTTCTTGGTTTAATCAGTGAAGAAACAAAATGGGGAATGCTCATCAGTACTTGCCCATGGGGACAAAACCCAATGGGGGCTGGTGAGGCTAAGCTCTTAATCCCCTTCCTCCTGCCCTCCTTGCTTTCCTGATTTCATCTCTCACTGCCAGCTGAATCACTAAAGAAATTAATAAACCATCTATTAGATATGCCAGCTGTTGGCTGAAGCTGGAACTGCTTTATGCCATGTCTTGGTGCAGCACTAAGGACAAGGGCAGCTCTTGTTATTCAGCAGCTTTACATGGCCAGGTGAGAATTGATGGAAGCAATTGTGTCCTTTATCCTCTGATATCTCCCAGGGTTTTTCCAGCTTTGAGTTGTCCTCTGGGTAGTCAGTCCCACAGCCAGGCCCTTTCTCCTTAGCAGAATTGCAATTTGAAGGTCAGGATACCACAACATTATTTTTTAGTGGTTTTGAAGCTTTCTTGTTGCCCTCTTGGCCATGGTGGGAGAGAACACCTGATATCTATTTACTCTTCCAGTACTACGTGGGCAGACTGCAAACAATAAAGTCAGATCTAATGTTATTTATGGCTGCAAGTATGGTCCTGTTCTCTCATGAAAAGGAAATAACCTTGTAAAAACACATTCATTTCAAGCACAGTGTGTATTTACACACAGGAAGGGTCCCTCCTTCACCAGTTTAACTCAATGTGCATGAGGGAAACCAAACCATGCACACACAAACATGCACCAGCATGTGCAAAGTAAGAGTGCTAGCAGGAGGTTTCAACAGCAGCAGACCATCATTCTATCATTTCTAATTATTACTCAATATGTTCCAGCAGGCAGGCACACAGAGCTGGAGATAAACCCAGCCTAGGGAAAGCTGCAGCACAGGAACAGCACCAGCTCTGTGCTGCTGTCACCTCTCCTGCAGCATGAGGTGGAGCCCTGAGCCCCCAGCATGGCCAAACCCCATTTCCTGATGAAAAGCTCTTCCATGCTCCAGCTCCCACCTGCATTCCACACATAATATTAAAATTCAATAATACTAATATTAATATTCAATAAAATAAATATTCAATTATATTCAATAATATTCACAAAATACAAAATATTATTTTAAGAATATTTTTTTATCGTTTTGTTAATTGATTTTTGTAGGTACGGGAGTAGGTAAGGTATTGTTATAACTAGGATGATAATAAATATATCTATAGATAATATATATATAATATATATACCTTTATTTTTTATTATGGTGCAATGTTCAATTTATTGAGTAGATTATTTAATCATGTTTTATTATTAGTTGTGATTTCATTTATATATTTTAATTGTTTGTTTTTATCAATTAATAATTTTAATCAATTAATATTTTTGAATTATTAGATAGGTCTATGTAATACACTTTATTAAAATCTTCATATTTATGTTTATGTATTAGTAAAAGAAAATGTATTGTTGTTTTGTTTTGTAGAGTTGTTTTATATTTTTGATATTGCTTAATAAATTTTTATTATTATTTGGTTAATAAATTATTCTTATTGGTTAATAAATTATTATTTTATATTGGCTAACAAATTCTTATTATTGGTTAATAAGTTATTTTATATTGGTTAGGAAGTTATTTAATGTTAGAGAAGTAGCTCAGAAGAGCTGCTGGCAGGGGTGGAGAGAGCCCTCAGGCTGCAGCTGCAGGAAGTTTCTGTGCCCACTGCTTTTGAGTTGGTGCCTTGGAGAACAGCACAGGGTCACCTTGGGGAACCTTTCAAACACACACAGAAGTCAAGCCTGAGGGGATGGAAACCTGCCCAGCTCCAGTGGCATTAGAAAAGGAGGTTTATCCTGTTTTTTTATTCTGTCACAAAGGTTTTTCTGTTGAACACAGAGCCTTTCCCACTCTCCCTGCATCACTCAGCTGCTCTCTGTATGAAGTGCTTATCAGAGGAGCTGCTGTGCCTGTGGATGCTCTGGATCAGAGGTGTGGGGAGTTCCCCGTGCCTTTTCCCAGGATGGATCAACACCTAGCAAGAAAAGGGATCTTTGCAGGGAATTTATTAGGCAGCCTGAGCAGCACTCCAGAAGCTGCATGTTATCTTTGAAGGCCTGAAATAAAATCTATTGACAGATCACTCTAGCTGCAGGGAGAGGACAGAGGTGATCAAACACAGGTTTCCTTCAGGGATAAGCTCTGAGGCAAAGCTCTCTCCACTTAACAGAGAAAAGAGCACAATGAGTGTGACTCATGGCAGAGCTTTGTGGGTGATACGCTGCCCACACTCAGCTGATGAGGCCACTTCAACTATCCTGTCCCATCCAACATGTCATGCTGCTCTTAAATGTTGCAGAACCAAGGTGCCCATGTGGGTTTTTGCCCTCAGAATGCCAATAAAATCCTTAATTCCCCTTTTCTATCACTACTTACATTAACAAGCACTGCCCAGTGACAAAAAATGTTAAGGTTTTCAAGTACCATCAAATTGGATTTTCCAGTTTGTAGGAGAGGAAAAGTAAAGGTCACAGTGATCATTACAGCTGTCTCCTTATTCAAAGCAGAGCACTTTAGAGAAGAGTTTGGCCTCACTTCTAATCAGTATTCAGTACTGAAGAGCTTGGGGCTCTTTGGTCTGGGCAAAGGGCCAGAGAGTGACTGAAAAGAAAAAGTAAGCAAAGTCTACTCTAATATCACTGAGCAAACCAGGTGAAATACAAAAAACTGAATCCATTAAAGCACAAAGCTCTAATTCAGTTTTCTGAATTTCAGTTTCTTTCCCTGTAACAAGATTAGGAATTACAGTAAAACAAGCAAGACATTGATTTTGAGTTTGGTATTTAAGGAGGATAAAAATGGTGCCTTGGAGCAAACACTGCCAACATGCAGCAGAACTCAAATGATCAGAACAGAGCTGTGGATCACGGATGGAATCAGAGCAGAAGTCCAAGAATTTGCCACAGCCGTGTTCTGGACTGCTCTGAAACATTACCTACTCCCAAATTCATCCTCTCTGAGAGCTGGCTGCTGATCCCCTCTCAGTTCCCAGGCACACTGCACCCTTCAGTCTCCATCCAGCTTTTTCCAGCTGGATCTCCTCCAGCTCTTCCCTTCCAAACCCGTGTTAAAGTCTTTTAAGGGATCCCAAGCATTATTCAGTTGAACAGAAAAGAAGAAAGCTGACCATGTCTCTCCTCCCTCCCTGGCCATCCCTTCCAGCCACGCTGCCAACTTCCAGCACATCCTGACCATATATTTAGTCTGCAGTAATTTGCTTTGCATTGTCTTGTGCAGGCTCCAAGCACAGGAATTACATATCCAGTGAGGCATCCAGCACTCTGGGAAACCCTGGAGTTTTGGAGACTCAACTCCTCGTGCTGCTGCCAGAGGCTGAGAGATCTCGTGGTCCAGAGCACCACAGTGACTCAGAGGAGCTGAATGGCAGCTCAGGGAGACAATCCCAAATCCCTGTCTGTGTGTGTGTGGAGCAGGGTGAGAGTTGTCAATAATCAGATTCAGGGAAGGGATCAGTGCTGTGTATCACTGGCTGGGGTCTCTGTACAAATCACAAATGGGATGGGGCTGCTGTGGAACGTGCTTTGAGCTGCTTTATTTTTCAGCATCAGTCTCATTACATGGTTATGACAATGGGAAGATGTTACCAGCTCACATCTCAGGTAGCAGACTAAGAACTTAATGTTACAACTTACTTTATAAGTTTTTTGACTAATCACACAAAGCAAAAGCATCTTGATAGTATGCTGGCTGCTGCTTAGCTCTAATCACAGTTCTCTGAAGCCTGCCTTTTGCAGCTTTCCCAAAACCCTCTAATTTTGTAGATTCCCACACTGTGGGCACTGGCTCCTTGGCAGTCCTGCCTGCCAGGACACAGCCATGGGCACTTCATGGCAGAGAGGCTGAGGCACAGGAGCCACACACATGGCAAAAAAAACCCCTCCAGCTGGCAAAAAAACCAATTTCCAACTCTTTATCCTTCACTTTCTTTGTAAGAAAAGATTGGGTAGGGGAACTTGGTTGATAGAAAACACTTGGAGGCCAATGGCTGTGAGATATCTCCTGAGGAATCCAAAGCTTCTACCTTTAAAGGAGACAAAGCTCACCTGTAACAGAACATCTGGGCCAAGCAGTGTCACCAATCTAATCCTGGAGCTAAACCTGTCAGACCAAAGCAGAGCAAGAGCCTTGAGGAAGCACCTCAGTGACCCAGCAGAGCACAAGGCTGCACTGAGGCTCCAGGCCAGTCCAGGAGATGGGAGAGTGCTGGAATCCAAAATGCAGGGAATTCTCAGAATTTTGGGCCTCTAGGCCAAAGCTTAGAATTAAACACAGGATTTGATCTGAGACCTTGGAAAAGGCTTCCAAACTCAGCTGCTAGAAGCAAGAATGTGGATTTATAGTTTCAAACAGAGACACATTAAGTTGAGAGGAAAAAAGTTTAGAGTTTAAGATGTAGAAAAAAGCAATTACAATGGTAAACAAGGAGTTTAGAATGCAGTACTGTAGGTTTGTGTGCTATAACATAATTGGCTAAGAAAGCTCTCACTGTAACATGGGTCTATAAGATGAAATATTGAAGGATTTGGTCAAAAACATAAATATCCTTGTTGGCAGTGTTTTATTGGTCAATAAATCCTTAAAATGTCATGTAACTGAGGGTCTTATCACCTTCTGAACCATGCAGTAAAGATGTGAGCTGACCTCATCCTTCTGCCTATGTAGAAGATAAAAAACCAATAAATCACATCATTTAAAAACTCATAGGTTGTGTCTCTAACTCATTCAAGATCCCTTAAAAATCCCCATAGGAGAGGCTGGCACAGCAGGGTGGTGGCATTCACCTCCTGGGTACCCCATACAGCAGGGCAGATTTAACCAACACCTCCTGAGCTGAGCAGAAGTCACTTCCCAAAAAGTGGTGATTTAGGGGCTGTTTAGACTGACCCATGTCCTCATTCCAAGCTGGAGGTTCAAATAGGGTGGAAGTGAGAAGCAGAGCCTGCTGAGTTTTAACTTTTACTTGTTAGGATCAGAATTAAATGTGTAAGATGGTATTTTTTGTTTGGACTCAGATGTTTATTATGTTTTTTTATCTATATTACAGTTTCACAAACTTTGAGTTTTATAGCATTTTAACAAACTAAAAAATAGAGTTGTATTTCTTTCTTTATAAGGTTTTTTAAGGATCAACTGTTTAATTAAAAAACTACACTTAAATGATTTTTATTTTTAACTTGATAATTAACTACTTGTGGGTTTTAATGTGAACATTTTTATCTAATTATACAATATCACCCTAACCCATGAAGAAGAAGGTGAAGTAGAAGGACCAACTTCTGCCCTAAAACTTTTATCTTGTTTTATATATATATATGTTACTATATTTTAAAACTTTAAACTGTAAGTTTTCTATTTGGTGATATTACACACTTCTATTCAAACTACACACCTCTAATCTTAGTTCCATTATTCAGTTTTGGAAGCCTTCTCCATGGCCTCAGGTCAATGCAGTGTTCTCTTGGGGGTCAGTGCCTGGCAGCACAGAAAATCTGAAATTCTCAATAACTAGGGTTCCAACAGAGCCATCACTGCCCCCAGCCCCAAGATTTTCACCCTGAAGCAGCACCTTGCAGGTGAGCCCAGCTTGGACAGAGCAAGATCAGGATGTTCATCATGGACAAAGCTCCTTCTCTCAGCACTGCTCTCTGCACAATCCTAATCCCTGTCTAGGGTAGAAACAGCTTCTTTTACTGTTTTCATTAATCCTTTAATGGTGGCACAATCAACAGCAGAGGTTTGTGCCCCACAGATGAGCTGTAATTATTAGGAATAATGAGAACCCACCACAGACACAGCACCTGCTTGGATCCCTGAAGCAAAGGGGCCTTCACAAGGGTGTTGGGGATTTTGGAAAGTGCTTTAACAATTGCTGCTGGTCAGATGAAATGGTTTTGTGTCATGTCTTGGTGCCCACCCAGCTTTAGTACCAGGCAGTGATGCCAAGCAGGAGCAAGGATAACCTTGGCATGGAAGGGAAGACTAAACATGGTGATTTTCTCTCCAGAGAAAATCTCTGTTCACTCTTCAACACACAGAAATTCCTGAGGAAATATCACCCTCTTGTGTCCAAAGTGAAGCGAGCAAGAAATGCTCCAAAACTGGAAAATAAATAAAAATAAAAGTAGAAAATAAAGGCATCCACATCAGCACAGCTGCATGGTGCCCATTGGGCTCCCAATTCTCCAGTTTAGAGAAGTGGTCTCCAGACTGAGGGCAAGGATGGGGGAGCTCCCCCGTGGGAAATGGATTTATAGAGAACTCTTAAAGCTTGACAGAAGGTTTACATAGTGTGTACCTGTATGTAAACTCTGAGATAAGAAATATTGATTTAGAAATGCTATGGAACAAGACAGACATTGTGAAGAGAGAAATGGAACTAGAAACAAGTTTCAAAGCATGGCCTTGCAAAAAAGACTGGATACTTTGAAGAAATAGAGCTATGAAAAATGTATTGGAATAGGAATCATGAGGGGTAATTTTTGATGATTGGTTTTAAGGCATTTTCAGTATTGTGTGGCAAATCTGATAGGCCAAGAAATGCTTATAATGTATTGTAATTAAGAAATAGTTTGCTTCTGATTGTGATGGTATGAATTATAACATCTGTATTGTCTCATTCACATGAGACTGAAAATGAAACAAAAGTTTTTAAAACACCTCTCAGAAAAAGGCTTAATCCAACACTGCCCTCCAGAGCTCCTGCAGAAAGGACTGTGCTCTGCTGTTACTGGTTTAAAATCAATACTCAAGGGTCTCAATCCCACTTCACTTAGGATTCTACAAATTGTGAAAGGTGAAAAGCAGTGATTCCATGCACACACGAGTCAAATGACATGGATATTGATTAATCTTGTGTACTTGCAAGGTTATTAGCACTGAGAGACCTTCATGGCTCTCACTTGCTCCTGGCATCAGCCTGGCCAGCTGGAACCACAGATCGGGGGGACCAGTGTGCAGCAATTAAATATTCCCACATCTGCTGTTGCCAGTGCTCTGCTACAAGCAGTTAAATTTTTACCCAAATCAGCTTGGTGTGCCACCTAACTTTTCTAGGTTTTGCCCACAAGAACCTGAGGCACTCTGCACCCCAGAGCTGTGGGATGGGGTGGGAGCTGCACCAGGGGCAGGTGAGGAGGGGGATTTGCCAAGGTGCACTCCTGTGTGCTAAACTGGGCTTTCCCTTTTCACTGAGATCTTCATCTGCCTCTCAGATCCCACTTCAGACATGAGCTGTCACTACCAACCATAATTTCATGGCTTTTTCTCATTCTTACTTCATCCATGGCAAAAAAATAGAAAATTTAAAAGACTACAAACATGACTTGAGTGAGGTTTTCCATAGTGAAAGTTTTTTCTGTTCTCCTTTCTCCTGAGCAGGCCCAGGGCAGTTTGTCCTGGGCTTTGCAGAGGTGGCATCTCTCCAGCAATAACTAGACATACTGAGCTCACACCATCACTTCTGCATTAGGGTTTGATTTTGGGTGGCTTTTTTGGGGTTTTTTGGGTCTTTGGTGGTTTTTTTGGGGAGTGGGGAGGTATTTTAATGTCCTTTTTTTGGTCATTGTTGGCTTTTATGGGGGGAGGGGGGTTTAAATTTATTTTGGGATTTGGTTTTGGTTGATTTTTTGGTTTTTTTTGCTTTTGTCAATGGCTATTTTACCATCTCTCACACAGCACTAATTAAGACAGCAAAGCTTCACAGAGGATTACCATATCTTCCAAAGATTTTGGTTACCTCATTTGGTTTGGTCTGCTCACTTGCAGCCAGGATAAAAATATTTCCCACTGTCCCATCCAGGTTCAGTTTCCTCATCTCAGAGTACACAATTCACTCCCCCTGAATATTTCTGTCCATCTCCTACAACCTCTTAAAAAGCCACGAGCACACAAGCAATTTAGCTTGGGGAAAAAATAAGTGATAAATAGCAATAAAATAGCCAACTGCAGACATGAGATCCACAATGTGTTTGTCATTTAGATTTAATCAAAATGTTAATAGGCATTCAATGTTATTTGAGAACTTCAGATGTATTTAATATATGAGAAGATTTGCATATCTACCACTGAGTTTTTAATCCTTGATAAATGTGTAGAATAATCAATTATTCAATGAACATACAAGAGCTGGCTGATTAAATCTCAATTATAAAGGCAAGTCTTACTCACTCTATTTATTATGACTGTTCTCTCAGCATTGCCTAATTAAGCCATATTTGATTATGGGGTGAAAAACATTTATTGCTGATATTGTGGCTCTGTAATTGATGCATATCTGTGGCCTGGTTGTTAAGCCCTAATAAATACATTTTAAACAGCTAATTATTTAATTAACAGCATTCTTCCAAGCTCAGTATAAACCATTCTGCAGCCCTGCCACGAAAGCCCTGATAGCAATGAAAGCTCTGAAGCTGCTGCAATGTTTCCACCCCTCTCTCCATGTGCCAGAGCTCCCAGCTCTGCCTCCAGTGCTTTGAAAAGAGGTTTCACCACAAGGGTTGGGATCCACCAGTGCAAACTGGGCTCTGCAGCATGGACATTGACACCTGAACTGGTGTTTATCTGTCACAGCCTAGGGGGAAAAATAGACACTAGTAGGAGATGCTTTTGTTTGTAGGACACATCCAGCTCCTTTTATTTATCTTTTTTTTTGTTTGTTTAATCTTGTGCTGCTAACATCCTGCTTTTCCAGCAGACTTACAGCACTCCCACCTTGAAGACTTATAAAGTATAAAATAACTACAATTAGAATGTAATTTTGACCCCAAACCATTTTTAATCGCACAGAACACTAAGCATCAACTTCCATCTAACAGCCACTGGCATTCCCTTTTCCTCCAGCTAAAATGAACCTCAAAATAACAACCCAGCTCTTCTCCCTCCTCAACCAGCCAGGCTGGTGAACTGAACCCAGAAGTTCCAGCCACAGAATCCCAAGCATTACCATCTTCTCAATAAATTTGGAACCATCTAACCCAGGTTTGATGGCAGCACAGAGCACACTGGGCTTGTAGAGGATGCAAACACCCACAGTCTCTTTAAGCAGCCAGTCAGGTGCTTTAAAGTCTCTGGAAAACCAGGTAAATGTAACAAATCAAACCAGAACTGTGTGTGTAAAAACCAGTGCTGAATATTGATGGTTCAAAACTCAGTCCAAACCAGCTCAATAATTTGTTTTTTTACGGTATCTCAGAAAGAATCACTTTAAGGAGAATACTCCCCTATTTTTACCTTAGGGGAGGGTGTGGAAGCTATTTCACACTGAGGATAAATGCAGATCCTTTGGGGTAAGCCAGATATTGAATAGAAATACAGCTACCTGCATCCTCCGCCACAGCTGATGGGAAGATGGCAGGGATTTCTCTGGAGTGGGATCATCTGCTTGCAGCTCTGAGCTGCTTTTCCCAGGGAGGAAGAGTCAAAGCTGAAGATTTATCATTAGGACTTATCTTCAAAAGAATTTTAATGAAGCAGAAATCCTAAATGTAGAAAATTAAAAGAGCCTCCTGTTTTATCCCTGGTATCTAAATCCTGTAGGCAACATGAAAGTCGCTGAAATATTTCTAAGCCTGAAAAATACAAAATGTACAGATGAGAATCTTCCCCTGATGAATATTTGATAGGAATAGTCTCAGCATGGAATGTGGAGAGCACCTTCACTCCCACACACATCTGTGTGTACATGCAGAAAGCTCTAAAGGCTCAGAGTTTAAAATTAAGAGATTTTGCCATGCAAAAGCACAACCATCAGCTTCTGTGCTCCTTTGCCAGCCAGGGAGAACAAACTCTTCCTTACTGTGATGCTCATCAGCCTCCCCCATCACCCTGTTCCCTTTCAAGCCCTTCCCCATGCAGCAGTTCCAGGTTCTAGCATAAAACACCATCCCTAAAGCATTCAGCACCAACTGACACCAAGAATATCCCTCTCACAACAACTCTTGTGTGTGGCTGTGTCAGCTCCACACCAGATTTACTGCCAGTCCCTCTCCTCAAGGTCCCTGAGCTGGGCCAAACCTCAGGGCTGAGATGAGCCAAGGAAAGGGAGCAGCTTTGTTTTCCTGGCATTCCTGGGGACAGGCTGAGGTGTGAGCACAGGTCAGTATCAGCTCAGACCAGTTACAAGGGAATTCAACTGGAGCACAGACTGGGAATGATGCCACCAGCAGGAGGCTTCAGGGACAGATCAGGCACACACTTCACTCCTGGGATGGGCTGGACTTAGACACAGAATTATTTTGTGAGCTGGAGTTGTGCAAATCCTTTCTAGACCTTGCTGGCCCTAGCCCATTGTTGGTTATTTTGCTTCTTTTCTGCCAGGGTTGAGATTAAATGCACGAGATGGTGTTTCTTGTTTGGACTCAGATGTTGATTAGTTCCTATTTATGTTACAGTCTTACAAACTGAGTTAGCACTTCACAAACAAGGTAAGAAATGGAGCCCTCTATACGAGGCCTTTTAAGGATAAACTGTCCAATTAAGAAATGACACCTCAATTATTTTTACGTTTAACCCAATAACCAAGCACCCATGGCCTGCAATGGGGACTTTTTTATCCAATTACACAAAACCACCCAAACCCATGGAGGAGGAGGAGAAGGAGAAGGAGGAGGAGAAGGAGAAGGAGAAGGAGAAGGAGAAGGAGAAGGAGAAGGAGAAGGAGAAGGAGAAGGAGAAGGAGAAGGAGAAGGAGAAGGAGAAGGAGAAGGAGAAGGAGAAGGAGAAGGAGAAGGAGAAGGAGAAGGACCAGCCTCTGCCCTAAAACCTCCACCTTGCTTTATATATATTACCATATTCTAAACCCTTAGACTTTAGGTTTCCCACCCTGTGATATCACACACTTCCATTCAAACTCCACACCCACAATCCCAGTTCTATCATTCCATTTTGGAAGCCTCTCCACAGTCTCAGGTCAATGCAGTGTTCTCTTGGGGGTCAGCACCTGTCAGCACAGAAAGTCTGAAATTCTCAGTGACCAGGGTTCCAGCAGCTCATGACTCTGCTATTACATCCTTCCTGGTGCTTCTTCTCACCCTTTAGGAACAGTCTGTGTCAAAGCCTTCACACTATTACACCATTAAACACCACTCTGTGATCACATGTTTTCCTGTTCAGCATTGATGCCAACTTCTGCTGCAGTATTCACCACGAAAAATCTTTTGGGTTTTCACTGATGGAAAAAAAGATATTTGAGGCCACAGACCATTAAGTACGCATTTCCTTCTTTTAGACTGGTATTTCCTTTTTCTTTAGCTGAAAAGAGTGCCAGACTCACAACCCTCCTCCTCCTTTTCCCTCAATTGGTCAGGCTGTTTGACAGAGCTAAAGGCAGATTTAACCACAATCTGGTGTAGTAAATTGAAGCATCTCAGAGCTACCACTTGTTGTACTTGTGGTTTTGAAGACACATCCTGTCGTGATGCACAGGAGACAAAAAAAGACACAAAAGCAGGGAGCATGAGCCCAAAAAATAAAAATGCAGCTGCCAATTCTTACAAACTAAATTTGCTCCTGAGGAAATACGCTGCCAGCACAAATATTAAGAAAAACTTCACAATGAAGAGTTGAGTTTTTTAGGCATTGCATGTGCCTGCCTTTTTATTTAAAGTCTTTAAACGCAGATGAAAAGGCCACAGTTATCCTGGGGGCTTGATTTAGGCCCCTGCTAGACAAAGGGCAGCCACAGAGACAGAAAGTGCTGCCTGGGAGTGGATTCCAGGTGGTGTACAAGGTGCACCTAAACCACAGCAGAGCTGCAAAAGGTTGTGACACCCTCTCCTTCACCTGCTGGCCTGGCTGAGAGCACTTCCATGATGCCTTGAGAAGGCTGAGCTAGAGCTGAGGCTGGTCAGAGATAAAGAATTAAATAGGGATTTATTAAAAGGCCTCAATGGATCCACCTTGGGCAGCACAAGAGCCCAGCCAGGGCTGCACCCAAGAGGAACCAAAATGATCCCAAAATGCACAACCGGGCACGGGGTCTCTCACTTTGATCAGTTCTGCTCCATTTGCATCTTGGAGTTCATTGTCCAGTTCCAGCTTTACCCCACCCAGTCTCACCCTGCTTGTTTTTCTCTCTTTACTCCATGTTGTTTGTGCTCTTGGGCTGAGATTTGTCCTTGGTGTCCAGCTAAGAAGGAATTTTTTTGTCTCCCTGCTCTGTGAAGAGAGGTCACCATCCCCTGATGTGAAGCTCAGACCCACACACTAAAGCAGCACAGAACCTGAAAAATATAAATGCCAAAACCTGAGGCATCATCCAGAGTGAGCACAAGGCCAGCTCAGGCCTGCTGGGTGCCCTGCTGGGAGCATCCAGCACCTCCTTCCCCAAAACACTGCCCCTCCTCAGAGCAGGCTAACCCTGCACTCGCTGCCTTTTGCAGGCAGGCTGAGGATGTAGCTGTGAACATCTCCCACTCTTTCCAGGATGTCTGATCATTACAAGGAATTCAGCTTCACAGATTCACCTGCTCACAGAACTCATGTTTCTCACATTAACCACACAGAGCTGGGGTTGTTTTCGTGAGACCAGACTTCTGCTGGAGGACAGCAGTGGTGCTCCATGCACCCATATCAGCAGGGAGTGCTCAAAAACCCAGCTGTTCTCTCTAACCTAGAGAGTATTATATCTGTATTTCTGTTTATCAGTATTTCTAACCTAGAGCTGTAGAACCTGCAATTCTCAGAACACACAAAACCCAACCAATAATAAATTATTCAATTAACATACAAGAGCTGGCTGATTAAATCTCAATTATAAAGGCAAGTCTTACTCACTCTATTTATTATGACTGTTCTCTTAACATTGCCTAATTAAACCATATTTGATTATAGGGTGAAAAACATTTATTGCAGATACTGTGGCTCTGTAATTGATGCATATCTGAGGCCTGGCTGTTAAGCCCTAATAAATTCTAGTACAGAACTAGACAAGGACTTTGCACAGCTTTTCTAACACACCTGTACCTTCAACAAGACGAAAACAGCACTTATCTAAAAATCCTGGCAAGTGGCTCAGCCAAAGCAACCTCCTCTCTTCCTGCTCCTGTTTTACATTGTGGCTCCCCAAGTACCTTAGGAAACCTCAGCTGCACCTCACTACCTGCCTATCTAAACTGCAGGGAACCTGAATTGGGGAATTCATTTCCTGCCTCCTGCTGATGTGAAATGGCCTCTGTACCCAGCTGTATAATGTGAGAACATCAGAGTCACTTAAAGAGGATTATATGTACAGCTGAGCAGCCTTAAAATTTACCAGGGAAATCTTACTTCCAACAGCAAGGAATCTTTCAACCAGCAAAGGACATTGCAGAACTGATAATATGATGTCCAAGCAGATACAAATACTCTGTGGGTTGGTTCATATGCAACTCAAAGTGAAGAGCATTTCAAGAATACATCAGCATTTTAGGAGGAACCTTGGTATGGACCAGCTGGGCCACCCAAGAGCTGACAGTATTCATAGCAGCTCATGTCATGTCCCATTTCAGAGAGACTGGGGGCAGCAGATCAATGCTGCAGAAAAGTAATTGCACAGCTCTTACATGAGCTGAGTAGTGGGTAACATTTTCTATCTCCAGTTACTGATCTTTTGAGCCTTAGGTTTATGGCTGAAATGCCTGGTCCCGCAAGGAATGTCCCTACTTTCCCTCTAACCCTTCAAGTGTAGCTGGTAAACACCTCTGAACCTAGCAGACAGACAGCTCTGTATGACTGAGCAGTGTTTTTCCCAGTCAGCAAGCAGTCAATAGCTAAAAGAGCAAATAAATATAAAATAATAATTTAAGAAAACCCAAAGAAACAACAACAACAACAAAAAATAGCCAAACCAAAAACAAAACAAAACAAACACCTCACCACAACAGAAAACCCAAAAATCAGAAACCAACAACCCTCCAACACATAATTTTTTGTTTACTCTGTCTCTTAGACAGGTTCTTCGTTAATGCCACAGACTGGGGGTCCCCTCTCCCCGTTTTGTCCCTGCCAGACAGGAGTTCGTGATTCCACAAGGTTCCAAGTACACCCACAGAGCAGCTGAGGCTCATGGCTGTACCCAGCAGGCTCAGGCACTGAGCACAGCTCTGAGCTGGAGCTCAGACCATTCCAGGGGCCACTGGATTGATTCAGGACCCATACAAAGGCCAAGTTTTGTGGCAGGCAGTGCTGCTGCATTGGGAGTTGAGCGTTGTTAACTGCATTTCTGCATGGTCTCCCCACACTGGGATACCTGAGATAGCCAGACAAGCTCCAGCAGAGGTATCAGCAGTGATCTAATTGTGGGCAGAGTTTCTGAGACCAGAAGAAGTTGGGTTTGCAGGAGCCAGACTGCTGCTGCTGTCTGGGCTAGCAGTGCACAGAGAGGTGCACAGGCTGATGGGGGGATGCCCAAATAAAGTGATGCAGTGCTGGAGCTCAGAGGCTTACAGGGGATGTCAGTGGCTATAAATATCACACATCAACTCGCCACTCCAATGTCAAGATCTGATGTGAGATAAATAAACCACAACAAAGATTAAAATCTCACATAGTATCATCTGTGACTGTCAGAGCAAGGTTACTGATCATGCCTTGTGGTGTAGAGATGTTGCAATCACCTAACACAACATGCCACTGGCACATGCCAAACATCCTGTTGGAAAAAAACAAGCAAAATCAGGAGGTGCTTTCTCTTATGTCTTTGTGCTAGGAAGTAGATGAGGTTTGCTCATCAAAAAATCAAGTTTTTAAAATGTGAAGTAATGACTGTGGTGCCAGCTCATCACTGAACAGGTTTGATTGCCACATTATCTTCTTCTACCATGCAACAACAGAATAGGAATATGAGGGACGTGTTTATGTTGGTGAGATTGAATGAAAACTGCTTTACTGCCTGACTCTGTGGCCTCAGTCCAGGGCCATCAGCTACCCAGTGCCTCAGATTCTCTTCTTTAAACTGGGAAAAGCAGAAGATGGAGTTAATCAGTGAATTCTACTTGGAGCAGACCAAACCCTGCTGACCTGTTGGCCACAGGACTGCAGCTCTGCCCTGGCAGCAGGAGCCCTGGGGGCTGAGTGGGGCTGTAGAAAGCCTGGAGACCCATCCTGGCATGGCCTGGGAGACACATCCATGTGTGGATATCACAGTTGGGTCAGAGAGAGAAAGCCAGATAAGCTTTCCCATTAATTGGTCTGGGAAGTTCTAGGGAGCGAGAGAAAGAATGGTTAACAAATGGTAAATAATCTGCAGGTGGTATTTTGAACAAGTTGTTTTTCCCATAAGGTGTTTACCTAAGGATGTTGCTCTTAATTAGCCAATTATGTGAAATGTCTTGATTAAAGGACCAATCAGGTCCACCTGAATCAGACCAGGGTATAAAAGAAGTAAACTTGGGGCTTCTAACCTCTTAGCCTACTGACTTAGAGTCTGTGTCATTTATTGTCTGTTCCTGACTCAGTGGTGGTACCCGTGTCCATGCAATCCCTTATTGTGTCTGACAAAGGGCCTGACTTCTATCTGCTAACAACCCCCATGCCAAGGGCAGCTGTCCTGGGGACAGCAAGGACCTGTCTCCGCTGAGTGACGAGTGGCCACAGGCAGCTGCAATGATGCCTTAAGATTTTAGCCTTATATTTTTCAAATCCTGTACTGCATTAGTGTATAACTCTAAACTCCATATGCAGTGTTGTTTAACTGTCTTCACATTTTGGTCCGACAAAACAATCCCTCTAGGCCTGAGGTCCAAGAACACTCTAGAGCCTCAGGCCCAGAAAAGTATAAACAAAAGTGAATTGGGGAGAAACAAACTGGGGGAATGTGACTTTATTACCTGAAGCTTAATTAGTTTAATTAGAGAATTAATCCCTGATATGTAAGTGGGCCAAACTTACATCTGTCTGAAAATCTCATGACCATTGTCCATACTGGGTGTAGGCCTTGGGGAGGCTTCATCTGCCCTCAGTGTACCAGAAGGCCCTTCAGAAAATAAATCTGCTTTTATTGTCTTAACCTTGTCTAGCCTCTGTCTCTAGATAAGCTTGAAAAAGGCATCAGTAACACAGAGCATGGTGTGACAGTGACAGTGAGGGAACTGAGGGGCCACAGGCCTCAGGTACCTCCCTCGGGTAATGTGGTCTTAAGATTTTAGCCTTCATGTTTTTCAGATCCTGCACTGCATTGGTGCCTAAATCTGAACTCCATATGAAGTGTCAGTTACTGCCTTCACATTTTGGTCAGACAAAACAATTCCCCTAGGCCTGAGATCCAAGGCCATAGCCCCATGGGGAGGCTTCATCTGCCCTCAGTGTACCAGAAGGCCCCTCAGTAAATAAATCTGCTTTTATTTTATAACTTTTTCTGTCAGTGGCCATAAATCTGTTTCTAGGTAAGCTGGAACAAGGCATCAGTTACACAGAGCACGGTGTGACAGTGAGGGAACTGAGGGCCCATAGGCAGCTGCAGCACAGAGCACGGTGTGTGTGACAGTGGCAGTGACAGTGAGGGAACCGAGGGGACACAGCTGTAACACAAAGCACGGTGTGACACTGGCAGTGACAGTGACAGTGAGGGACCCCAGGGCACTGGCAGGCAGCAGCTCAGAGGAGGACAGCCAGGCTGCTTTTGGGGGTGATGCTCTGCAGAGGAGCTGCTCCAGCCCTGCCGAGCACACAGCAACCGCAGGCTCCTGCCAGAGCGTGCTCACAGGTCCCTGTCACAGCATGGGGACAGGCCAGACCACAGAGCAGCCCCCTCAGCACCTCTGAACATAAATAACACCCCAAGCCCCTGCAGCAGGCAGGCTTGCTGTCTCCACCACAAAACCACGATTTTTGTGTCTCTCTCTCTCATCTGTCACTGAGGTGTGAGAGCAGCCTGAGAGAAGCCAGCTGCACAAAGCATGTTACTAGAGAATGTAATTATTTTTACTCTGGATATTTCTGCCTCTCTTTTTGTTCCACCCAAGTGGTGTCCCCAAGTCTGAGTATTAGGGCTTGCCATGGAATAAGAGGCACTGGAAGAAGTGCCCTTCTCTGCCTCCAGCCAAGCCCACTCAGACAATTTGCAAGCTCACCATGACCACCACGGTGAGATTTATTCACAAAAGCACCAGGAGGACACCAGCCATCCTTTCAGTGATGGATCCCTCCTGGTTCACCTAATCCTGGACAAGTCTAAAAGTTGCAAGACCTCACTTCAGGCTGTTCATTTAGGTTTCTCTGTGAGCTCTAAACCTGATAGGAATCCTCTTCTGTTTCCTCTTTTGGCAAGGACAGAAATATAAGTATCTATTTATCCATGCTACAACTTTATTTCCAAAACACGCCTGCAAGAAGGAGGACGTTGCTCTGTGTGAAAAGACTGTTTCTAATTTTAGCCTTGAAAGTCATTAGGAACTGTGATTTTTTTATCTGCAGTGTGTACACACACATGCTTGATTTCTTTTGTGAAACCTTGAACTGTTCAGGTTTTTTTGGTTTGTTTGTTTATTGAGTTTTTTTTTTTTAATTAAATAAAGAGTTTTGAGTCCAAAAGTTTAGACACCAACTGCCATCACTTTGAGGAGATTTCCTAGAGAAGCTTCCACTGTGAGCATTAGAAAGTTTGAGAGTGAGGGTAACAGAGAAATCTACAACAGTGTTAAGGAGTTTCTTCTATAATAGTTTTTCTCAGAAATCATGAGCATTTATGCAAAGTGTTATCTCTACAATGGGACTTTAAATGTCACTCACCCACAAGCTTCAGCCAAATGTCTCTGAGCAGAACTAATACTACACCAGTGGAAACCACAAGCAGCAAACTGGTCTTGGTGACTTCTTTGAAGTCTTGCCCTGAGCTGTAAGGCAACAATGTGTGGGGAAAGGGACCCTACAAACCAAGTATCTCCTTTTTTCTGTTCAACTAGAGCAGTGATAAATTCCACCATCTGAGGATGAAATAATGATTACCATTGGTAACGTATCACTTGTACAACAACCCCCAGAATAAGCTTTTACAACTTGTGTGATTCTGCTAAGAGCAGATGGACCAAATGTCTCAGGGTGTCATGAACTGCAGAGAGGGATGAACTTAAAGGCTTTCCTAGAAAGTTACTAATTACTAATTGCTGATACTAATTCAGTAAGAAGGAATGAGAGATCATCTTCCACTTGGCATGTGCAGTGTTTAGACATTGTTCCCATCACAGACAGAAAGCACAGGAGTGGAGCAGAGCATTTCTAATATCTCAGCTGGAAATCTCTGGGGCCATGGACATGTTTTCCAGGGAGAGTGTCAGACACATGCCAGCCAGCTGGTGCAAATACCAGCCAAAAGCAAAATAATGGCTCTTGTGAAGTAGTTACACAGGAATTAGCACCATCCAGAGAGTTCATCCAGCCTTACCAGCAGTTAATTGCACAGAGTCAAGTCACCTCCCATCCACAATTGGACAGACAAGCTACTTGTACCACACAGATTGTGACAACACTGTAAAACTTTAGTGTAAGGAAAAAATGGTTTATTCCCTTTAGTCAGTATTTAGGCTGGTTGCTTTATTTTCATTTCTTAAATGAAAAAATTATGTGAGATTCTTGTAGACAAGGCAGAGTGCTCTGGCTGTATGAGAGAGTTATGTGTGATGAGTAATATATTGATTTTCTAAAAAGTAGGTTAAAACCTGTTGAGACTCCAAATGAAATTGGAAAGATTTCTTGCATGTTGCACAAAGCCAGTAACCAGTCATTCCTGAAGGAATTGAAATAGTGTTAAAAACCATGCAAAACAACATAAATACTGTTAAATTTATACAAGTAGTAAAAGAACTCATTAACTAGTGCAGGAGCATATTAACCAAATATATCAGATAAAAGAAATAGCACCAATGAAGCATTTTCAGCACCTCAAAGCTGTGAGAAAACCAAATCTATGAACCAGAAAAAAAACCCTGCATGTTTTCAAATTGACTGTAAGCTGACTGCTAATATAACGCAAGTTGAGGGTTACGAAGCATTCAAAAAGAAACTAAATGCTTTGGAAAACAAGTGCTTACAAAAGCTGGCATACCATGAGTGAAAATAGGTTTTTTACTAACACAGGGACCTTGAGAAATCAGCAGTGAGTAGCTTGTCTTCAGCAGAGCCAGGAGAGCTGGACATATTTTGGTCAGATCCTCTGAATTCTGTAGCAGAAGAATGAGTTTTTGGATGGAAAAAAAGTCCCCAGCAAGAGACAGGTGGGAGAAACTGGCTCCAGACCACAAACCCAGACATGGATCATGCAGCACTCACAGCTGCTGGAGCACATAAACACTGGATTGCAGGAGCCACTGGAGACATTCCAGTGTCCTGCAATATGCCACAAGCCACCAGAACAGAACCTACTTCTCTCCTGTCTCCTGCAAAACATTTTGTGGCTCATTTGGCCTTATCAGCCTGCCTGGCACCTGAGTTCAGGCACGTCCTTGTCACACACACCTGAGTCAAGGGGTTAAAATGCTTTTTCCAGCTAAATTTCCCTGAGTCCATAGGCTCCATCAGCACTAATCCGCATGTGCAGGCTGATTTCTTCAGTTCTGCAAATAACCAGGAGTATTCTTGATGAGCCTTCCCCTTCCCAGGCACTCAGCCCAGGTCACTCCCTGCAGACCCCTGAGTCATTTCAGACACTCTTTTGTACCTTGCCTGTTGGAATTTCTCTGCTTCTGCCCTGCTGTCCTTGCCCAGCTGCCTTGGCCTGCCCCATCCCACAGACTGCGACACTGCAGCCCTGCTTCCCACCTCAGCCTGCTCTGCTCCCAGCTGCAATTCCTGCTTTTTATCTCATGGATGAGGCTGGGGCATCACCAATACCCTGGTACTGTTCTCACTGCCTCAGAACTGCACTTCCCACCTCTCCTGAAAACCATTTCCCTCTCCAGAGGCTGAGACAAGACAGAAAAAGATTCAAAGGCAACAGAATTAGCTCAGAGCAATTCTGTCTGCAACTCTGGGGGTAAAACTTTCAGTTTTTCTGCTTTCCAGTGTAGATCTGAGACAACTCTGCATCTTCAGAATGCTCCAGCCCTCTTTATTTAAAATAAAATATATTTTATTAAATTCCCAATTAATCCCTGACATTCTGGTGTGAAATTCCCCAGCAGTTCAGTCACCACTACTTGGGTTAATCGTGCTGCCCACGAAATGGCTCAGTGTGTGTTATTTTCTTCAGAAGGGTGTTACCTCTTTTTTTTTTTTTTTTAGATTTGTTTACACAAAATCAAAAAACACCTCCACTACTGTTCCTTTCACAGCTTTTTTTTTTTTCTTCACCTTTGTGGTCACATTTGCACAACACTGTTTCTACAAAAAGCTTATCTCAAATGCCACCTCCCTCATTGTGAACCTCCCTGTGCTGGCTCTCAGGGCTTTTGCCCCTTTTTGACTAAACCTGCATCTTGTTCCAAGAATGACAACATGACAAAAGGTGATTGACTATGGGCACCTCAGTTCCAAGGTTGGCACCTGATTTGTTGGTTCTTCCTCAGCTCTTCACCCACCCCTGAGCTGGGCTTTTCCAGGGACAAAGCCAGAATTGGTGCCAGTATCAAGTCTGGCAGAATTCAAGAAAAGTTTGGGCAATGAGACATGGAATACACAGGGTTTGAAGGGTTCTTTTCTGTTTTCTTCAGTGATTGGTTTTAAAAGGAAAACCTCACCTGAAGATTTTGTAATTGAAGTGGAAAACAGTTAATATGCTCTCTAGTGGGATGCTGTTAGGGGCAGTTTGTACAGAATTTTCAAAAAGCCTTGAATCACTATTTTTAAAAAAACACAACAAACCACTAAAAGAAACACTCATTTATTTCCAAGACATATGAAAAAGGTTTTAATATATGTATGAAAATATTGAGGAACTGTACAAACCCCAACACAAACACAATTAATCCAGGTCTGGCCATGTGAAGACAGCACCTACATGCTCACAAGGTGAACCTGCACCACCCACCCCTCACAGTGAGGGGATTTCTCCCTCAGGTCTGGTGCACAGCATTTCATGAGCAATACCTGGAGGGAAATGGGCTCTCCTGAGGGGCAGGATTGCCTTGGCAAGCTGGGATCTTGTCAGAGCTCAGCTCTGCAGAGGAATTATCCTTTGTGCCTGGCTCTGCTCCAGCTATGCACTCATGAAAGATAAGCTGACCCTAATCCCTCAAAACAAAATAAACAATCACATCAATAAAGAGAAACTCCAGTCTCAGCCTGTCCTCAGCAAGCAGAGGCCACCCCCATGAGCCCTGCCTTGTACCAAGGCAATTTTCAGCATTCCTTTGTGAAAGATTTTTGACTTTTCACAGTGGCCCCAACCCTACAAAACCAAAACACCCCTGGAGGAGGCTGAGCCCTTCCTCGGCCCAGGTCCCCACAAACACCTGCTCCAGAAGCTGTTACCAACACAAATTTAGCCTCTTCTTGCCTAAGTTTTGATAAATCCCTTTAATAAGATGGGGTTTTAGATCATGCCCAGATTGGAATGCAGACATTGGCTTTACTTTATCCTAGATTATTTCACCTTGTGTTGTACAGTGTGGAGTCTTTGGGTTGGAGAAACTCATCCACCACATCACAAACATTTCTGCTGTCTCAGGGCCTTATGTTAGAAATAGGGATTTCTATTCCTCTGTTAGAGGTGGGGTGTGGTGGTATTTGAGGGTCCCCAGCACAAGGGAAGAGATGAGAATCTTGACTCCATGTTTCAGAAGGCTGATTTACAATATATATTATAAGAAAATTATATACTAAAACTATACTGAAGAAAGGAGACATCAGAAAGCTAGAAAGGAATGAATTATAAAATCTCGTGACAGACTCAGAGTCTGACACAGCTGGCTGTCGTTAGCCATTAATCAAAAACAATTCACATGCTGGGAAAACAATTCTCCCAATCACATTCCAAAGTAGCAAAACATGGAGAAGCTGAAGCCTCCCAGCTTCTCAGGAGAAAAGATCCTGGCAAAGGGATTTTTCATAAAATATGTCAGCGACAGTGGGGCAGTTTTCTGCTGTTCATGGGGCAGTTTTTCCTTTATCTCCCCCACAGCCAACCCTCCCTCCAGGAGATCTCTGCTCTCCACGGCCACTGAGTGTCCCTGCAGGGCTGATCCAATCCCAGCATCCCATGGGGAGATGCTCCGCCCAGGGGAGGAGCCAAGCATTCCTACCTGGATCCAATCTGAGCCTGGCACAGCACAGCAGCCTTTGCCCCCTGCACTGCCAGAGGAGCAGCTTTCTGCTGCCCTGCATGGCCAGAGGGAGCCCAGGCCCATCTGCAGCAGCCCTGGAGCTGCAGAGGAAAACTCCCCCCTTGTGCAGGATCCCTGCTGCAGCAGAGCCACAGCTGGCACTGCAGGAGGGCTGAGCCCCCATGGGATGGGGCTGGGACACCGCCCTGACACACAGGGGGCAGAGCATGGTCTGACTCTGGCAGTGGTTTGTTTTCTGTCCTTTGTACTATTGTGGTTTTTTTTTTTTTTTGTACTATTGTATTTTTTTTTTTAATTTCCTGATAAAGAACTGTTATTCCTACTCCCATATCTTTGCCTGAGATCCTTTTAATTTAAAAATCATAATAATTCAGAGGGAGAGGTTTACATTTTCCATTTCAAGGAGGTTCCTGCCTCCCTTAGCAGACACCTGTCTGTTCAAACTGAGACACCCAAGATGCCACCAGGACCCAAGTTTAGTCACTTGGCTCCTCAGCCACATCAAGACCCCCATAAATTCTGTGAGTGGCTTTGACAGAGGCAGTGAACTAAAATCTAGACTTGATTGTGTTTTTGTGGGACCATCATGGCCTTGGAGCAGGTGAGCCCACATGGATCCAGCATTTCACCCTGCCACATTTCTGAAAACTTCAAAATAGATTTCCCTGCTGTAACTTTTGAGTAGTTTTAGCTGCCTGAGCTCTTGGGCAAGGATCCATGAGAGAACTGGAATCCATGCCTGTGTGGATCCATGGCAAATTATTGATCAGACCTGTGTGGTCTTCCTGAGACTTAGCAAAGCTCAGAACCAGACCTCCCCATCCATCCCAGAATGGGTTATTTAGCAAAGAAACGAGCCCATATGTTGCATTTAGCCCCAAAATGCTGCTTTTCCACACTGAACTGCGTACACATGTGCAGGGCACTTACAATTTGCTAGATTTTTTGTACATTACAAAAAAATAAAACCATTAAAAAAAGTAGAAACAACCTTGGAAATGAGGTTTTTCCCTCCACTGAAGAAGGTAGGTGATAGCAATTTCAGTTCAAGTGGTTAAAGCAGCTCTCAGAGTTGCCTGTGAGGGGATGGTCCCAGCTGGCAGAAGTTTATTCACCTCTGGAATAGGTGTTGGTTCTGACCAGGGTGCTCCGTCTGGAGTTGTAGGACATGTCTTCATATACCTCATTGGGCTTTTTCCTCTGGAAATATTTCTTCACCTGCCAGACAAAGAAAACAGACATTCAAACCAGAGCCTTGAAAGACCCCAACAAAGGAGTCATTTTCCATCTTAGGAGTCCATCTGCATCATCTGTTGGAAGAGGAAACATACTTTTAAAATTCCTCTCACGACCCAGTGAGGTCTTAGAGGACCACGTGGAAATTATCAGCCTATTTATTTTACTTTCTTTATGAGTCTGATGCAATTTCAGGAAAAGTTCCTTCAAGAGTTGGATGTAACTGTAGCTTTGACATAAATAATAAATGACAATAATAATAAATAAGGCTCATTCTTAGACAGTTACTGGTAACACAGGACATGAGGTCCCACTGGGCTTTGACAGAACAATGTTACACTACTGGTTTTTAGCAGTGCTGGATCCACATTTGAAGGGATGAGACAGGAGCCTGTGAATCACACATTTAATTTTCAATAATATTTATACAGCAGAAGGATCTATCAGAGACAATTTGTGGGCATTTTCTACAGTATATGTATAGAAATAACCCCAGTGAAGGAAAAAAATGTAATAATTTTTTTTTTCTGGAAAGGGGCCATTTTTTTTTCTCCCAGCACAACTTTCAGACATCAGGCTATTTTATGAGTTTTTGTTGCCCTTGTGTCCCCCTCCAAGTCACATCTCTTACAAGCTTGCTATGTATAGCTCCAGTCCCAATTCACAAAAAAAAAATTTAAAAAAGAAAGGAAAGCAGAACAGTGAGGGGCTTTCTTCAGGGATACACACACAACACATGGCTGTGTCAACCACACAGCTCACTTGAGGTTTGTTATCAAAAAACAATAAATGTCTCATTTACAAAGGGTTACAGGAGTATAAGACACTGTGTTAGCTGCCAAGAGTTTACAGCTGGATGATATTAAATGTGGCGAAATAGGAGAGCAATAAGGAACCACAATTCCTTAGGTTTATCAGATGTTTTCTTGACTCTGGCACTATTTCAAAATAATATCAGTTTGTTCCACCAAACTGCCCCAGTTTCGCTGTGGTGACTGTACTTACATCCACACGGTACAAGGCACAGCACACCAGGGCACACAACAGCACAGCCATCACCATGAGAAGGGCATACAAATCCCAGGAGCTCTTCTCACATGCCTGCTCCACTTCTGCATTTAAAATCACAGCAGCATGGTTATAAATAAAAAATTTATATTATATAAATACAGAATTTTGTCGGATTAAGTTCTTTTCTGACCCAGACATGGGGTAATTGAGAGGTGTTTTAAAAACTTTTATTCCATTTTCAGTCTCATGTGAAGGGTGAGACAAGACAGATGTTTTAATTCACGCCATCACAATCAGAAGAAAACTATTTCTTAATTACAATACATCATAAGTGCTTCTATCAGCTTTTGCCACACCATGCTGTAAATGCCTTAAAGCCAAATCATCTAAAATTACCCTTCGTGGGTCCTACTACAATGCACCTTTCATAGTTCTATTTCTCCAAGGTATCCAGTCCTTTTTTCCATAATTTGAAAGTTGTTTCTAGCTCCATTTCTCTCTCAGCAATGTCTGTCTTATTCCATGGCATTTCTAAGTCAGAATTTCTTATCTCAAGGTTTGCATATAGATGCACACTATGTGAACCTTCTGTCAGGTTTTGAGAATTCTCTACAAATCTATTTCCCGCAGAATTTTATTTTTATTCTGAAAAAGATAATTTTACAGTTTAGCCACAAATTTGGATCTTGACAGCTACAGAGCCACATTTCTCATGCCATTAGTATTCTCACTGGCATTCCCTGTGCTCTTCCAGAGGCTGGGGGTGGCTGCAGGTGGGTCAGCAAGGAGCACTCCACAAAGGCACCTCCCACACCACTGACAGGACCACACACTCCTAATGGGAGCAGAAAATGATTTCCTGCAGGGTTGCTGCAACCCCGAGCGCTCTGAATTACCCAAGAGCCAGGCTGGTGAGAGGTGCAGACAGAAGCAGGAGTATGTTCATGTTCATGCTGTGGTATAAAATGCACTGAGCAGAGTAATGCTGGTGGAAAGGGTTTCAACTCTCTAAAACCTCAATTAATCCATATATGAATAACACACTAACTAATAATCACACCCCTGCTTTATTGGGCTACTGTCATTTCCCCCACCTCACTTTACTGAGTCGTTGCCCCAGCTGTGGGTGGTGGCACAGAACAGGACCACAGGTGCCTTTGCAGACTGCAGGAAAAGCCTTTGCAACTCTTAGGGCCTTTGTAAACCTTATTTTAGAAAGGCCTCAGCAAAGCCCAATGCACAGGGTTAAATTTTTGTAAGACCAAAATCAAGCGCTCTCTTGCTGGTTCTGACTTCAGTTTAGCAAATGGGTACTGCAAAATCCTGCAGGAAAATAAAAAACTCATCTGTGGAGCACAGAAAAAGAAAAACTCATCTTTGGAGCACAGAGAAATGAAACCCCCGCTTTGGAACACAGAAAAATCAAAACTCCTATTTGTACCACACGCTCACAGAGTGCTCAGTGTGTAACAAGGGTATGTGAGAACATCTCTGCTGTGGTCTGTGGTGCTTGAAGCAAAAGTCCAAGGACTTGTTTTGTGCTCCCCAGTGTGATTTGATTTTTTTTTTTTTTAACACAAGACTTGCTAGAGGCAATGGTTTCTAAAATCCATTTATGTCATGATAAAGTCAAAGAATTGGTGCTGAAAGTACTTAACCATACCCTAAAAGTGACAGATTGCACTCAGTGAAGTGTTTGTTACCTTGTTTTGACCTTTTTTCTTTTTCTAAGCTGCAGGATCATGGCAAGGTCTGAATTCCCCTCTGGTTGTACAAGGCAGGTGGAAACACAGAGTCTGTTTCTGTGTCTGACCTCAGCAGGAAATAATTTTCTAGGCAAACTTTCCTAGGTTTGCCTGTCCTGACTAAAGTTCCAAAAGCTTTCTATCCACAGTACAACAACAGATATTTATGATTAAATGAGCAAAAGGGTGATACCTTTAACCAGCACCATGGTGCCTCTTGCAGAGAACAGAGGGGAACCCTTCACCTCCTGGGCACAGATGTAATTATCACTGTCCTTTTCCTGTAGCTTGTGTAGAATCACCACAATTCTATTTCCTTCCCTTGAATACTCCAAGCGATTCTCAAAGGCAGGAGAAACCCCTGACCCGCGGAGATTTGGCACAGACAGAACTGCGCCAGGCTGCACATGAGTCCTGAACAAGTAGAACTTCTCTTCACTTTTCAACTCACAGGTGATGTTGACAGACTGGCCTTGCTCTGGGTTGGCATGGAGTGGTGACTGCTCCAGAGGCCTTCTGGATTTAGCTAAAAACAGAGAAATTAGTGGTTATCACACACTTAACACAGTGGATTTTAACTGGGGAGCAAGGGGACAGAGCAGGCAGAAAAGAACAGACCATGGTGTTGGGAAGGATGGAAGTTTGACAAGAAAGTCTCACAGATATGGATGCTTAGCGGGAAGATTTTTAAATGTAGAGTCTGATGAAGGAATAGATATGGAAGCAAGTTTTGATATAGAAGAAAAGAATTGCTGAGCCAGTCTTACTGAATAACCAAGGAGGCAAAGACTGTGTTAGTTAGAAGGGGTTTTTATGGCTTAGGGCAAAGGATAAACCCACCCCAAACAAGATCTTTGTACCAAGCAGAAAGATAGCACAGGCAAAGAAGGCAGCAAAGTTGCAAGTAGAAAAAAGGTTTCAGAATTTTCCACTGCAAGAAAACTGAATAACAACTTCTAGCTTAAACTGTAATGTACTAACTTTTAGTGATTGGAGAATGGTAACATGAATATGGTAATTATAGTAGTTATGAGAGGCTATAGATAAAAGTTAAAGTATAGATTGGTTCTACTGTATTAAGATGCTCAGCAAAGAAAAGTCTGTAATGCATTGTAACCAAAACCAAAGGGTCTCCAGGCCTGCCTGCAGCTGGAGCTGAGAGCTGTAGGTGCAGCTCTGTCACCCACGACCCTGGACTGCTGTAACACCTTGGATACAATAAACTGCATTTTGGAGAGCTGCCTGGAATCCTGCATCCCTCATTTCAGCTCTTACACCATGGAAATGTAGATACAATGAATTTTTAAACATGCTTTACACAGGCTTTAAGAAGGATATATTTTAGTACGCCCTGGCTCAGGATCTGAAAGGAGGACTGACCAACAGGTTTAGCTGTTTGTACAGGGTCTGCACTACCCAAGAAATTATAAATACTGACCTCCTCTGAGGGAATACAGCCTGACCAGCACGTCCTGCAGCCGTGCATCATTGCCTGCTTTCTCAAGCAGAGAAAGATCTGGGGGCTGTTGGTCTGGATCAAATCACACAGTGTGTGTCCCATCAATGTGAAAATGGTCCATGAGAATGGAGTGGTCATTAATGACTCACTGTGCAGCTGGGAAGACATTCCACTGAATTCCTCTGAGGACAGGACTTGATCCTTTTAATATTATCATTGAAGTGGATAAGGAAATGAGGACAGAATTTATCAGGTTTGTAAAGGGAAGGCTGTAAGCATTTCAGAGAAGAGGATCAGAATCAAACAGAGATATAAAGCAATAAAATAATAATAATATAATTTGGAGAGACAATACATAATAAACAAGATGTGATTCATTTGAGAAAACACAGCCAAGAAGTTTGAAAGGAGAAGCCCAAGGGAGGAAATGATAATCCTTAATGGATATAAACTACAATTGCTGATCAGCAATCAATTAGATCTCACATGCCTGGGGACAGGAAAGGAAGCCTGTAAGCTTTGGGAAAGATGTCTCAGGTTAGAAGGTCTCATTGGAAGGACAGGTTCATGGAGGAATAAACTGCCAAAGAATAGTGTGGACTCAACCCTCTTCTAATGAAAAATGTAAATAACAAAGACAGAAAAGTTGTTCCTCCAACCAGAAACAGCTGCCAAAAGAAACACTTCTTCTCATTCAGCAACTCCTCACTAACAAGAGAAAAAACCCTTTACTCACTCATGCTCAACTTGCATAAGACCAGCCTCCCAATTATTACCAATTTGTCATTTAAGATGAATTAGTAAAAACAAAAGAGATTTGCAAAAACAACTGCTACTAAAAAACCCCCTCTTTGCTCTGCTAGATTTGTAAAAAGGTTTGACAGGTTGTTTTGGAAAGAGCTGTGAGACCTCACCGTTTCCAAACTGCTGCAGCAACCTGTGACTCATGTGAAAATCTGTAGCTGGCATTAATGAGTCACAAATTAATCTTCTAAAATGGTTTAGGGTTTTTTTGGTACCATGCTATCTCATGTGTTTTCTTCATTGTTTCAGGGAGCAAACCCACACATTCCTTCAAATCTGTACCTGAGCAGACACGAAGGAGGTTCTGTCAGACTCAACCTCCCATTGTGTCTCCTTCTAATCTTTGATTTAAAATACAAATCTGTATTTACTAATTCTTGACATTAAAGGGGGAATTGCAATACCTTTGACCAGTACTATGATTGTCTTCCTATATATCTCCTTCATTTGTAAGACATCTGTGCATACGTAGATTTCAGAATCAGACTCCTGTAGCCTGTGCAGGGTTATCCTGAAGTTCTCCCCTTCCTTTGAACACTCGGTGCGATTAGCAAAGTCAGGATTGATACGTGAAGAATTCTCCTTGGAACAATATATCACATTTATACTCTGTCTGATAACTCTCAAGTACATTCCCAATTGATACTCTGCATGATTCATTGGGCAAGTTATGCTGATGGAATCTCCTTCCCAAGCACTGATAACGTCTGTGGACTGTTCTTTTCCTCCACCTAAAAATAAGAAATGCAATTGAAATTGTAATATCAGAGTTCCTCTTGGTCTGATCATATCAAAGTACTTTTCAAAACCAACTCCACCAACAGAACTGCTCTGTCAGACTGCACCTCAGTCTCCCTGTGTCATTTCTTGGCTGCTCTGGCACCTGCAGTGCCTTTCATGCCCAGTGACCTGAGCAGCTCAGCACCTTCCCAAGCTTCAAAGGCCTTGGCAAAGAAGTGGCTGCTGTCACTCACACAGAAAATGTAGTTCTCTTTCTAGATTCCCAGGAAAATCCTATTACTTCTCAAAATACAAACTTCACTAAGATTACCCTGATAATTGGTTTCAGATCTAAATCAGGAATTTGAAAGCAAGGAAAAGTGGCAGAGAATAGAAGAAAATACACTTGTCCTTTTAAAGGGGCTTTTAATAACATCAGGGAACTGGATAATACAGATTCTCAGATTCAATACAGGAAGAGGCTGCAGAAAGTGTAAATCCAATCCATTTAAGAAACAAATGTAGAATGAAATCCTTGGAGTTCTCCAATGACCCCAATATCCAAAGAAACTGAAGGGGGAGTATTTGTGAAATGAATAGAAAGGAATAGAGAGATCAAATGGGAAACACCTGAAAGAAGCTACATCAGAAGCAAGGGAAGAAAAATGAAATAGAGAGTGTTACATGTCTAAGGCAAACATAGTTTAGAAAACGTTGGAAAAAAGGAAAGATAAGACTGAAATGTGAGAAATGTAAGAGCACCGATGTTGTACGTACCATCCTGGGCAGGGAAGCACGGGAGAAGCAGGAGAAAGAGGGATGCATTGGGGAGAAACAACATCCACAGCATCTTCAAAGGTCTTTTTAGTTGCTCCCTCAGTCTGAACAATGATTTAAAGCCCTGAGTAAAGAGCCCCAAGCCCCAGGCTGGGCTGTTGTCTGCCAGTTACTTGAGCTGTCTACTGAAAGAAGTCAGCAGAGTTTTGCTTTTGTATCACAATGGTTGTGGGGGAAAAACCATTTCTCTGGGAGGTGCACCTTGGGTTTCTTCACACTTAAACCACCAGCCCTGTTTTTGTGCTGCTGAGCAACCCCCAGCCCCCAGGGCAGCAGCAGAGAGCTGTCAGTGGGCAGCACCTTCCTCCCCTCTGAAGGCAACTGAGAAAAGGGCGGCTCAAATTTGCTCTTCAAAGTGCCAAAATCAGGCAGCTGTCTCCCAGCCCAGAAATGCAGAACCATCTGAAACATCAGTTCTGTTTGTCAGGACTCCCACAGGCTTAGATTGGTGGCTGCAGATGCAAAAGTCTTGGCTTTGTAAGGAGAAAGGGGATGAGATATACTCCATTACTTCAGGAAAACCCTGTTATTATACAAGCCCTGCTCACAAACCAACAGATTTGATCTGCATCGTGACAATGTGAATAATTGCCAAGCAGGAGGAGCTGTGGAGTTCCTTCAGAAAACACCAGCACTCACACCCAGCTTGCCCCAGGGCAGACCTGACGCACAAACCAGCAGGAGAAAGAGGATTTGACAGGAAATCTGTAGAACCTAACAAGGTCTTTTGATCTTGTTGCTAAAAGGATCTATTTGAGGAAATATCATTACCTGAAATTTCAGGCTTTTTCTTCTCCCTTAACTTCATTGCAAAGCCAAGACAATAAACAATTTCAATCTTTACCAGGACAATAAAGCCTTTTTCTACCTAGCAAAAAAGTGAGAATTAAACTTGCAACTCATCCAATTATATTCTTAAGAAGTAAAAGGAGCAACATTTTCTAAGAGAAGAGATTGGCTCTAAGACAGGAGCACTTAAAGAAGACAGTGTGAGACCCTCACATGTTGTTTGTGACCGAGGAAGCTTTCATGGCTCTTCCCTTCTCCCTGTGCCTGTGGGGCCTTTCCAGCCCCAGCTCATTCATCTCCACTTCTAGAGCCTGACCAGGAGAGGAGAAAGTCCCTTGGAATCTGGAGGAAAAGCAGGATACTGGCTCCTCCCTTCTTTGAAAGGTAATTAGATGTATTATTGCCTAATTACCTGTAATCAGATTTTCACTTTCACTTTTAGAGTGCAGGTCAGCTCACTCACAGGTCACTGAACATTGACACCAGGCAAGCCCGTGCTGATGTGTGGCACAGTGCAGTAGGGAAAACATGGGAAAAGCCAATCACACTCCCCAAAACTCCTCAGGAACCTGCTCAGAAGTGCCTGGGCAGTCACCCTGTCCCTCTGGGTACTGCAGCAGGGATGTGAGTGACTGGATTTGAGAACTGCTCCCCAGCCTGGCCATGCAAGGGCTCCCAGGTCTGTAGTAAGCTCAGGGCCTGTAAGCACAGGGTACAGAGGAGGGTAAGATCTGCTGCTGTCTTCTCTGTTTTTTGTGGGGTTTTCTGGGGTGGCATAATGTGGTGTTTGTGAGGGTCCCTAGGATGAGGGAAGAGATGAATCTGACTCCATATTCTTAGAAGGCTGATATGTTATGTTATATGTTATGTTATGTTATGTTATACTAAAACTATACTAAAGAAAGAGAAAGGATACATCAGAAGGCTTCACAAGAATGAATAGTAAAAACCTGTGACTCCTCAGAGCCTCGACTCAGCTGGACCATGATTGGTCATGAAATTAAAACAATTCACATGGAACCAATCAAACATTCACCTGTTGGTAAACAATGTCCAATCCACATTCCAAAGCAGCAGACACTGGAGACAATTATTGTTTTCATTTCTCTCTGAGGCTTCTCAGCTTCCCAGGAAAAAATCCTGGGCAAAGAGGACTTTCAGAAAATATCATGGTGACAGCATAAGTTAAAGCAAACTATCAAATAGATTTTAACAGTCAGCAAATGCAACACATGGTTACAACGGGGAAGTGATCTGGAGAGTGCCTGACCCTCCTCTTTCCCCTCTTCCCTACTATCCCAGGTATCTCCACAGATCCAGAAGATCTTTTCCTTTGGCCCCTGCCTTTGACACACAGAACAACCTTTATTAGTTTTTTTCAGCCTGTGCAAGCTGTCCCCCAGGCAGTGACAAGCAGCAGTGCCAGCCCTGCCATAGCGTGCAGCTGGGTCTGCGAGCAGCAATGCTTCCTCCCAGCCCACAGCTCACGCTTTCACCACGCTGCCCTCTTCCACCCTGGCTCTCAGCACAGCCTTTTCAGCAGGGATTTCACAGGGAGCCTCTGTTCCAAACAAACCTGTGCCAGTCTCAGCCAGTTTGGGCTTCTGCAGATTCACAGGGACTGAAAGCAGCCTGTGGGAGCAGAATTCTCATGGATTGCTGGTGGCTGGGCTGAGCTGCTGAGCTCATCCTTCCCTGCCATCTGAAACAGCTTGGGATTCCTCCTGGAAAACCACCTTGCTGTTAGACAAGAAAAATATATCTACAGGGCAGTCTTCAGGTCAGTCAGGTGATAAAGAAACCAAAGTCCAGTGCATGATGTCATCTCTGCATGGCACCAGATATCCTCTGACATGCAGATAAAGGAGAAAGTACCAGTGCCACTCCCTGTCACAGCAGGCACAGAGGGCTGTGACAGTGACAGGAGTCACACAACCCCAGCCCAAGGTACCTCAGCACACAGCACCACGTGTAGGAATTACAGCCTTTGCCCCTGTGAATCCACACCAACCCTTTTTCTCTGGGGCATCATCTGCTGGTCCTGGTTCTTCACTGCAAGGTGTCTCAAAGAAAAGCCAGAAAGTGGGGAAAGGAAATGCACTGCACCCCCTGTTTGTGAGCTGAACCCCTGCTTGTGCAGGACAAGGAGCCCTGTGCATGCACTGTTGCACTCCCATCTCAGGCATCTCCTGATGGAAACTGGAAGTGCCTGTGCTGGTGCTGGCAGAGCTTGCTGCAGCTTTGCTGCTCTGAGGAACTTGGCAGCTGTGAGGAACTCAGCAGGAACCCTTGGAGTTGCTGCACAAGAATCCAAGCATTTAATGGAAAAACTGATGGTTATTTACTGACTCCACATCTTTGCCAAATGGACCACTGAGGAAAAAGAGTTGCCCAGCAATTAAATATTAATTTTCTGAAGCATTGAGCAAGTTATGCTGATGGAGTCTCCCTCCCAAGCACCGATAGATGTTCTCTTAACTATTCACTTGCTTCACCTAAAAATAAGAATTGCAATTGAAATTGTAACATCAGAGTTCCTCTTGGTCTGATCATATCAAAGAAGGTTTCAAAACCAACTCCTCCACCAACAGAACTGCTCTGTCAGACTGCACCTCAGTCTCCCTGTGTCATTTCTTGGCTGCTCTGGCACCTGCAGTGCCTTTCATGCCCAGTGACCTGAGCAGCTCAGCACCTTCCCAAGCTTCAAAGGCCTTGGCAAAAGAGTGGTTTCTGTCACTCACACAGAAAATGTAGTTCTCTTTGTAGATTCCCTGGATAATCCTATTAGTTCTCAAAATACAAACTGCAGTAAACTCAGTCTGATAACTGGAGCTGGTGTCAGATCTAAATCAGGAATGCAAAGGCAAGAAAAAGTGGCAGAGAAGAAAACACTTTTTTTTTTAAGAAGAATTTAATAACATCAGGGAATTGGATAACACAGATTCTCTGAAAGATGAGTGCAGAAGGTGTAAATCCAGCCTACATTGAGAAACAAAGGTATGCAAATGTATAATGAGACCCTCAGAGCTCTCCAATGACCCCAGTAACCAAAGGAGCTGAAAACAAACATTTGTACAATGAATAGCAAGGAACAGAGGCATCAAATGGGAATCACCTGTTCAAAGTGTTGGAGATCTCTTAAAACATCACCAGCAAGGGGATCAGTAAAATCCAGATTTGATATTAAGCATCAGCACAACAGAGTTTGTTGGCAAGGTTCACTCTGCTACTGACTGGATGGTTGAGACACATTGAGGAAAAAACAAGCAACAAACAAAATCCAGTCAAAGCAGAAATGAACCGAGAACTGTGTGTGTGCTTGTGTTTAGCTGTGTGGCAAAAGGACAGGGATTCAGCAAACATTCACATTGCTTTAGGCATTTGCTTCTCCCCTTGTGCTGCCACTGATTTTTGCTCAACAGTCCTGATAGTAAATTAGATCTAATGCAAAAGCTGAGGATTTACTCAAATCAGGTGGGAATGGGGAATGATTTAAGGATATCAAATACCCAAAGTGATTCCTGAGGAGCTGTATTAATCTCACACTGTCTAAACTTGCCTAATTTGTCAGGAAGATTGAAACCAGAGTTCTGCTCAGCCTGGGGACCTCTGTGACTCCGTGCCATTCCTGAGGGAGCTGGACACAGCCTCCCACCCAGCCCTGCACAGGAACACTCAGTCATTCCTCAGCCTGCAGGTGGGGGCAACATCAAATATCTCTTCCAAACTCTTCCAGTTCAACCTACCAGCCAGCTTGTGGTGCAAAAGGCTTTGGTGAATGCAGAGATGACCTGACAATTCAAACAATACAGGCACCTGGGTGCTGCTGTGGCATTACCAAGTGACAGCCATGCAGAGGGCATGGGAAGGATTTCAGAGCTGTTCCCACTTTGTCCCAGAGAGAATTCAGCTGGTTTCAGTGCTGCTGAGTCAGCCACACACCCTGGGGTGCTGCTGTCTGCAGCCAAGCCAAGGAGAGGAGGATGGGGGCTCCTGGTGCTGCCTGTGCTGCTCAAAAGGCCTGGAGCTGGACAAGAGTCACAGTGCTTGGAGAAGGTGTGGATGTGGTGAAGCTACCTTTGTGAAAACAGGACGATTTGGGACTACAAGGGCAGCAGTTCCCATGGAAAATCAGTCTGTGTTCAGCTGGTTGCTGTACATCATGAGAGAGGAGGAGGATGCTGCTGGCAGAGAAGTTTTCTCCCTTGTAGATGGTTATCTGTGAGCCTTTCTCTGTCAGAAGCCTCGCTGTCTTGCCTAGAAACTGCAGAATTGAAAAAAAATATCTGTGAGGCCACCAAAGAAATTGGTAGATTCCTGTTAGAGTTATAAACAAAATGCCTGAATTTGTGAAGTCCTCCAGGCACCTCCCCTCTCCCCTTTGCTTCTGAGCCACCCCTTTCTCCAGCAAGGGGGCAGCTTCAGGGCTCTGCTGTGACCCTGCCCTGGTGCTGTGACCCATCAACTCCTGCCTTAGAGGGGCTCTAGGACAGACCTGAGTCATCACTGGACATTGCACCCCAGGGCAGGACTCAGGGCAGTCATTACTGGTAAATTATTTACCCCTCACACTAATATATCCATTAATCTATTGATGTAACAACAGTGAGACTGGTTTTGTGCTGCCTTTGCTGGGCTGTGCAAGCACTCGTGCAACTCCTCCTGAAACAAATTCAGACTTGGAAATTTAATCCTTTGGCTCTCAGAAAGAAACAACCAGCAGCAGGGGATGCACCAGTTCAGGAACTGAGAGGAGGCCCAGGCTCAGGCATACACGAGGTGCCAAAAACCCTGGAGCCAGGTGGACAAAGGATGGAGGGGGAAAGCCATTATTGCAGGTTCAAGAAGGGTCCACAGAGCCAGTTAATATTGGTTTGCAAAACAAACTTCCCACTTGGATGCATTTAGGAAATCCTTGTTCTTAAATTAAGGCTGGCTCTGGAGCGGGCAGGGCTGGGAGAGGGACCCACTGTCCTGAAGGCCCTGTCAGCCTGGATGTCCTGGCTGGGACACATCCCTGCCAGGGAAGCTGCACAGCAATGCTGAGTCTGGGACTGCCCCAAGGAGGGAACGCTGAGCCCTGTGATTCCTTGGCCCTGCCACTGCTTCCCCCTTGCTTCAGGAGGAAGCAGTGAGGAAATTCCTTCTGTGCTCATTTTTCACAACAAAGCCACCGGATGGGCACTGTGATGGACATTCCTGCAGTTCTTAATGATGTTCACTGGGCTGACAGCCATTCAGTTATCCTGGGAACTGGCTCCAATACTGTATAAAATTTGCCCACTGGCAGACAATGTTTCCAAAGCCTGACTAAGCTTGTCCACCAAGACCCATCTTGGTCTCTAACAGTAAACATCCAGGGAGAAAACTGATGGAAATTTTTTTTTCTTTGTTTTTTTCTGCCAGCCCAGTGAACATCATTAAGAACTGCAGGAACAGCACAATGGAGATGAGATCCAGGAGGAAAACCCTTTATGCTTTTCCCCCTTCCAGGTATGGGACCCACGGGCAACACACAATTTGTGAGACTGTACCTTGGCGACGCCGCAGCCGCAAGAAGTAAAACATGGTGCCCCATCCTGTGCAAACCCCAACAAACAGGAATGCCAGCCAGATGCCAAGGCTGCTCTTTTTGCTGGTGAGAAATTCAGGATTACCTGCAGAGTAGAAGAAAACAGAGCATCCAAGTGAAGCAAGCAGGAGTGCTAAGCCATGAGCTGCCTCGTAAGCACCACACAGAGGAACTGGCCCCATCTGATAAAGAGAGAAGGAACTGATGAATGAGAGATCAAAGAGCCTCTGGATCATCATGTTTTACAGAAGGTACCTGGCATAATGCTCACTTTATCAACACTCAAAGCAAATTCTTGTCACCCCACCACAACAGATACTTTTGAACATCAACCTTATCTGAAATAACCAACAAGTGGTGAGACCCATCCTTGATGAAGTGTTCAAATAAGGAAATCCACTTTGACTGGTTTTTAAAAACTCTTTTGTCAACTAAAGGTGACATTTATATATTCAAATTTCTTTCATAGTAGAAACCCCTGTCATCTTCCTTAGCTCATGGACAAAAAATGTCCTCATTTAGCACTTAGGTCAGGTCAATTCTTGGGAACTTTTTGCACACCCATCATGTACCCCCTTCCCTCAGCACCCCTGTGTCTGTCACTATGTAATTACAGGAACTTGAGCCTGTAGACATCTCTGTCCAGGACTAGCCATGTCCATTTGCCAAGGTAAAGTTTCTGAGACTGGCTGGCTGCAGCATGTGTGGATTCAAATTATGAATGTACAGGATATCTCCCTGCCCATGTAAACTCTGTTCACATCAAGCTGTCTGGACAAGCCCCTCTCAAAGCAAAAGGCCAACATAAGAAGAGATTAACCTAGAATTCCCTCACCAGGAATGGGAACTGCCAGTGCACTGTGTTTTGGATGTGACTCCTGAATGTAGCACTTCAAAGGGTTTTGTCGCCAGGCATTTGCCTCTGCTTCACAGCAAACAGTCTGGTTCTCAGTACTGATGTTACCTCCTCCATTTTCTGAGAAATATGAAAGGCAAAAAAAGTTTTGATTATAAATATGGATCATGTAGAAGATCTTCAGTGAAGGGCTAAAGATGTTGAAGAGGTTAATAGATTAAAAAAGTGGATCATGTTGCACAAAATGTTGGAGATTGCTATGATTGCTACAAGCTGGGGATGTTTCATTCCCTAACAGTCCAAATCAACCATTGTCATTAGATTTCCTTTTCACCAAAGCTGAGGAGTTGTTCTGGGAATCAAAAATGGAAATATTTGAAGAAGGTAAGAAAGTTTTCACACACAGTTAAGAATAACAAAACATCTGTAAAAATCCTATCATTACCTTTATGCAATAAAAATCTACAAAAAATTTTTGCAATTGCCTTTTACCCACAGGAACCAAAGAAGAGGAACAAGCAAGTACCTTGTTGCAAATCTCTAGTAGTAGCTGAGTAAATCTCTAGGACACTGGAGTGCATCTCCTACCAACTCTTCATCCCACTGTGCCATTGAAGAGCTTATTCTTCTTCAAAGAGAATCTGGAAAACTCCCTCCTGCCATCACCTACACATCCACTCCTTCCCCTCTTAGGGGATACAGACATCCCTGTCTACAGCAATTTCCAGATTTCACTGTGAATGCTGCAGTGTCACCAAACTTTGACATTGTAGTGACAGCACACAGATATTTTGCAGTGATGAGCATAAATACAGGAGAGAAATGGCTTATGGTGGCCAGAAATTAAATACAGGAGGAATGACTAGGCTAATAAAAGCCTATTAGGTTAGGCTAAATAAAAGCCCTGCAACCTGAGCCACCATGAAGTTTTGCCCTCATGGAGCCACTTGCTTCATGTACTGACAGGTGTGTGAATTCCTGATTCTGGCAGTTTTGTGAGGAGGCTGGAAAGATGCTCCTGGGTGTTTATTGAATTGGACAGAAGAGCAGCACAGAGTAGCTCCTGAGGATGGATCTGGCTCTGGGTGTGTTCTGGCTGAACCAGGTGGGATTCACACATTGCAACGTGGCACAGAATTTCACCATGGGAGTTGCTGTTGCCAAAAAAACCCTAAAATAAAAATGTATCTTTAGAAGTCACAGTAACATGTGTTTATCTGAATCTCTCCTAGTGTCGTTTTAAGCAGTGTTTGACCTGAAAGAGCTCAATAACTTTTGTGAATTTTACTTTATGACTTTTTCTCTCAGAAGAAACCAAATCATTCCAGTTTAGTCATTCATAAGCCTTGCTGTATGCCCACATAGAAAACAATTCAGTTTCCTCCCAGAAATATGTTTTCCATCAGTTAATAACCAGGTTCCCAGCAAGCATACCTCCACAATTCAGGATGCCACACCAGTGTTTTGGTGGCACAGTTTCATCCCAGATGCCATAAATTTCTTCAGGACAGAAATTTGCTTGCTCAAAGCAAACAGTGATGTGTGATTCATTGGCCATCAACTCAACTGTTACACCTGGAATAGTGCTTTTCTTGTGCTGTATTTCAGCAATTTTTGTACAGTCGTTAAAATCAATTCCCTCATCCTTGCATTTGCAGCTTTCCCAGTCCTCACAGCGGTAGACTGCCATAGCTTTGCTGCCTCGTGTCCACCCAGCAGGGCCAGCAGTGGACATGGCAATACCTAAATCAGAAAAAAAAAACAAAGAAAAAGACTTTCCATCAGTTTTCTCCCTGGATGTTTACTGTTAGAGAACAGGATGGGTCTTGGTGGACAAGCTTAGTCAGGCTTTGGAAACATTGTCTGCCAGTGGGCAAATTTTATACAGTACTGGGGCCAGTTCCCAGGATAACTTTTGGGGTAGAAACATGATGGAATTTCCCCACTACTTCCATTGTTTTTTTAACTGGGAAGCTGGCAGCTTGGGAGGTGAGTTGAAAGATGTTTCTCTTGCTGAGCTCCTCTCCTCTTGTCCTCTTTCCTTCCCAAACTCCTTGGCACAATCCCACCAGGTGTCCCTCCAACACACTGCCAGATCCCAGGACCACTGAAGCTCAGGGCTGAGCTGCCACACTGCCCACCCTGGGTGAATGTCCCAGGTTGCCTCCCTCAGACACTCCCAGGAAAGAGTCAGTCCTCTGGGATTGGACTCACCTCATCTGACATCTGACAGACCCAAACCCCTCCCAAAAGAGGAGATTGTGACATCTTGGAGTCTTTCGGTTGCTGTGTCCCCAAGAATGTTAAAAGTCTCTTTTCCCAGCCTGAGTGCTTGAAGAATGAGTTGGAGCTCTTCAGTTTTTGGTCTCAAGGTTGTTTATTGTGTCTTATCTATAAAAAATTTTCTCCTGCCCTGCTGAGGTCCATCCAGCAGGACAGTTCCAGGCACTCTGCCTGCCCCCAGGGCGGTGTTATGTCTTTATACTAAAAACTACATATACAATGTTTGCAATTACTTCCCAATACCTCTCACCTGTGTTAGACGGTGAGCCAATCCCAAAGTGCCAACATCACAGCAGAAGATGGAGGCCAAGAAGAAGAAGGAGAAAGGCTGGACACACCCAGTTCCCTCCATCTTGCCTCCTGAACCTCCATTCCAGAAACCCCAAAATCTACTTTTCCACCTTGTGATAACTTCACTATTATTCTACCTAAACTGTGGTGGGTTGCTGATCTTCATCTAAGGTTGGTAATTTGCTCCACAGGTCATAATCAAACCCACAGGTGTTTTGGGCTCCATGCCAGGGTTTCTGAACCCATTGGCAGGGGTCCTGCCCATCCTGGACAGCCAGAGGGATGTTCTGGGTTCCCACAGGGACAGGTCAAACACGTCAACCTTCACCTCCTAAATTTCTCTTCTCACCTTAGAGGTTTTGTGGTCTTGGTTTTAACTGGGCACAGCTGAATTTATCCTAACAGAGGTTTTGAGCTATGGAAGAGCAGGGAAAATTGCTGAGATCAAACACAGAGACTCACTTGGATGGGGAGCAGCAAGAGCCAGGAGCAGGAACCCCATGTGCAGGAGGTGGGGAGAGTCCATGGGGCTGCCCGGGGCGGTGAGCTCCAGCAGGGCTGGAGCTCTCCCAGATCCTCCACAGCGCCAGGGCAGGCTCCCCCCTCAGTCTTCTCCCTGTGGGAATTAAAGGCAGTGCTTAGCACCCAGTGTCTCTGCTCTCTGTGTCCAGACAAAAAGATAACAAATGTCAGACGGCAGCTTCTAGCCCAGGTCACGGGATGGGGGCAAGGCAGAGGAACCCTCACACTGCTCACACAGCGGCTACTGCACTCCACAAGGGCCAAACTCAGAGCCCTTCCCACCTCTGGCTCATGCACAGCAGCAGGAGACACCAGGTCCTTCTGCAGGGAGGGGGAAATCCCTCCTGAGCCTGCTGGGCAGGGGGCTCCGTGTCCACGTCCTCCTGCACACACCCCTCAGCAGGAGCAGCAAATAACAGCTGGATTTGCTGCCAAATGTTCCCAAGTTGAGTTTCCAAGCTCCAAAGTTTGCTCAAATTGTGCAAAGCCCACCAGAAAACTAAGGAAGACGGATTATGCTGATTGAATGTTTCACTTGGCCTAAGATTAAATATTTATTGTCAAATCGAATTATATTTTTAATTTAGGAGATCTGATGGGAAATATCTGTTCAAGTCAAATGAACAAACAAACAATAACTTGGTATTTCTTTTCAAAACATCCTTGGATTTAGTCAGAAGTTAGTTTTCATTTAAATAACACGACTTTGTGATGTATGTTTTAGCAAAATACTCGCAAAATAAGGAAAAAAATTATAGAAAATTCACCTAACTTTCCTCACACAACTAGCTCTGGGAAACATAAACTGCTTTGTTCCTGGGAGCTTTTCATCTAAAGCTTTCATAAAAACAACATTTTTTTGCTGCCACAACCTGAGAAGAACTGTGAGGAAATTTCCAAATTAGTTATATGTTAATTCCTACTTACACATTCAACAGAAGTTAATAAATGCTTATCTCATATGGTCTATGCTGATCTACATCTGATGAGAATTCTACTCCATTTCCCAGAAACAGGTGAGCCAGGAGCAACACAACCCAAGGACATGCCCTTCCAGCTTCCAGCAGGTTCTGACACTGTCCTTGAGACCAGCTGCAAAATTTCCTGTGGAATAAAACCTGGGACACCTCAGGCTCCCACCTCTGCCCTGAGCAGGATGCAAACCCAGGGAATGCTGGAGAGGGCTGGGCCCCTGGCACTGCACCCTCCAAGGAGTGATCCATCCTCTCCCACCACCACCTTTGCACTCCATGCACAGAGCTCCTGCTCACCTGACAGTCCTGCAAGGATTTCCTCTGCCCCCACCAAGTATTAACCACAATCTCTTCTCTTACATAAAAAATTCATACATAAAAAATTCATCTTCCTCTTCCCATCCATAAAAAAATTCATCCTTTAAAATTTTTCCCCCCCGATAATTCATATTTCACACATTCCTTTTTCCCATTTCCTGCTTTGCAAAGCACTGCTAACAATGCCTGGCCCTCCTTCCCTGCAGATGAGCAGAGTTCCAAGGGATTGACATCAACCTTGGAATCACAGTATCAGGTTTGGAAAAGACTCTTGAGTCCAGCTGTTAACAGGGCACTGCCAAACCCACCACTTAGATCATGTCCCTAAGTGCCACCTCTTCCTGTCTTTTAAATGCCTCCAGAGGATTTGTACCCCAGGGCATATTTGCTGCACAGAACAGCTGCAGCACATCTGGCAGAGTTATTTGCCCAGAGGTTAAGATTTGGGCTTTCCCCAGTAGTTTTCAGTGAGGTCTGTATTTGTATCCTCATTTATTTGGTCCTCTCTTGTGTCTTGCCCCTCTCCTCTTTCTGGGTCAAGGACATGTCCCTTCCCCTTCTCTCTGGTGACATTCCCTCCTTCTCCCCCTCTTCTCTGCAGTTTCAACAGCCAAAACACCATCCACCAAATCTCTGTTCGCCCCAACTGATCTCTCTTAAAATCTGGAGACTCTCCAGCTGTCTTGGCCAGCTCCTGCCAGCAGTTTTAAGCTTACTTGAATAAAACTCTCAAATCTAAAGTGAAACACATTCTTTGGACAGACAAAACATTTTCCATTCAGGTTTTTTTGCATGTTTCCCTTTCTTTTTCTAAGTAATACAAACTTTCACTTAGCAGAGCTTCTGAGGTTTTCTACAGAGCTGTAACAAAGTAAAGGCAGACCCTAAAAGCAGATCAGGAGCAAGCAGTAGGTGAATAAAGGAACAAACAGGAAGGGCTGAGTTTCCTTCAGCAAACACCAGCCACTCACACCCAGGGCAGACCTGACCCACCTGAGATCACCAGCAGGAGAAAGAGGATTTGACAGGAAATCTGCAGAGCTCTAACAAGGTCCTTTGGTTTTGTTTTTGAAAGGATCTCTTTGAGGGAACAGCACTACCTGAAACTCTCAGGATTTTCCTTCTCCCCATAGCATCATAACAAACACAAGACATAACTCCAGTGTTTGCCAAGAGAAGGGTGAAAATCAGTCTCTAATGCCATAACATCACTTTCAGCAGAGCAAAAGTTTTCTCTCAAAGTTAAAATCTGATGACCTGGAATACTCTGACCCGTGTTTCCTCCTACTTCAGCACAAATTGAACCAGGTCGCTGCCTCTCCAGTGTGTGTCCTCAGGCTTTCTGCCTCTGTCACAGCTGAGTGGGGACCCCCAAAGTGTCCCCACAACATCCCCAGGAGCCAGCAGAGCAGAGCTGCTGCCCCAGGGTTCACATGTTAACATCCCCTAACAGGGTTAACATCCCCTCTCCAAACGACCATTAAGCACATTCATGGGCACACAAAATCCAGTGCTGTTCTCGAGCTGTAAACACTGCATTTTCTCATCTTCTTCCAGTCACATCCCCTGGGCTCTACAGCTTCAGGAGCAAATTAGTCTGTGAGTTTTATAGTCAGAACATGGTGGAACAAGACATCATAATTTCTAAAATATTTATGTGGCACCCTAAGCATCCTGTGGGAAAGGTTTAAGTTGCAGTCAGCTTGGAGAAAATAGTACTGTTAAAGGAAGTAAGGCAGCAACAGAATGAAACTCAAGGAACCTCAGAAGATCCTACAGATTTTATTCTCTACTCTAAGTTCTTTCCCAGAAAAGGAGAAGTATTTACATAAGAGAATTTTGGTATCACTTTCCTTATCACGTTTCCCTTACTGGTCTGTTGTCACTGTCAACAAGCCTTCGTGACAAAGAAACAAAACAATACAAAATCATGTGAGGAGATAAAGCAGCTCTTTCCCGAGTGTATGATTGCAGTTTGTATCCACAGTTACAACAAGCCATAGCAGAGAGAGCAACCGGCAGGACATTGTGGTTGAGCTGAGAAATCTCTGCAAAAAATATTAAGTGTAAAGCACACTTTGGCTTTCCTCTACCTGCTCTGAAAAAAATTTTCCACAGCATTATAAAACATTGGTAACATTTTTTTTACTGCCTGCAGTACATTAAGTAGAATGAAGTGTTTCACTGGTTTAATTTCTTCTATTTTAAAACCACTGATGCTTTGTATTTTGGTTCTGTCTTGTTTCATTCTGAACCCAGAGCTGCCAGGCTGGATTGTTCATTAGTCAGGCTGGACTTGTGGAAATGCACAGTCAGCTCCTTGAAAAGAAGAGCTGCAGGGATTTCTCCTGCAACCCTTCTGACAAATTCTCCCTCATTTGCAAACATGACAGGATGGAACTTTTGGAAAAGAAGATATTAGCAAGACATGCTAATGAGCTTTGAGGGGAAAAAAGAAGGTTAATGGGCATGGGAAAAACTATTCAGAAATTACATGAACAGGAAAATGTTGTTAATACATTTATTCTATTATTTCTGAGGTCACTCACACTATTATACAAATGCACCAAGAGGAAGCTGTTGGGTTTCTGCATTCCTACAATCAGTGTGAGTTCACACAGAGCTCTCTGGAAGTTCCAGTCTGGGCTACAAATGTGATATTATTTAGTCACAAAGATCACCAGTAATACATGTTCTTCCCCAGCAATACATGATCTTCCCTATGCAGAAAATGTGCAGCACACTGAGAATTTCCCTCCTGCCACAGACATCTCAGTGCCTGCTTCTGAATGTTTACTTCAAAACAAGAAAGCAAGAATTTGTAAGAGAACAGGGTGGAAGACAGGACCCTCTAAAGAGGAAGACAGTACCTCAGAAGCTGTTTGTGTCTAAGTCCTCATGCCTCTTCCCTTCTCCAAGTGCCTGAGCAGCCTTGCCAGATCCAAGTTCATTGAGCTCCTCTTCCAGAGGAAAGCAGAAGTCAATGGGATCACAGAGAAAAATCATTTCACTGGCTCCTCCCATCTTTAAATGCAACTCATCTTGTAAGAAACTGCACTTTCACTTTCGATTCACACGTTACAGTATCACAGTTAGCAGTATCACAGAGCAATGCAAACCAGATAAGTCCATGCTGCTGTGAGTCCAGGAACAGGTGGAATTTGCAGGAATGCTGGAACTGCAGGAACTTAGCTGGATCTGATAATGGCAATGCTTTCTCCCAGTCCACAGTTCACTCTTTCACTATGCCACTCCTCTTACACTTTGTCCCTATTTTTTATCACGTGATCTACAACCCAGAAAGTCCAGACAAGGAGTTTCTGCTTGCAAATTTTGCTCCTCAGAAAAGGAGAGATTCTGGAAGGATTCACGTGCTTGGTGTTTGCTGAGCACTGCAGCACCTCTGCCCTTGTAGTGGAAGATGTGGAGGCTGACCCTTAGGGAAACTCAGTTTCAGGGGTTTATTTAGCAGACATCATACAGAACTGATCAGCCTTCAATTTAATCCCTGTGCTCCACACCCACACTGCCCCTCCAGTGAATTTGGGCTTTGCTCTCACAGTCCCAGCTCAGGCCAGCAGCTGTGTGTTAAAAAAATGCTCCAAAAGTGGGACATTTTATCTATCATTCATATCTATCTATCAGTCTGTCATTTTACTTTCATGTTTCAGGTTCAGGAACATTAAACTGGAGACATTTCCTCAAAGAGAAAACCAAACTACAACTACAACAAACACAGCCGAAACAAAACCCAAAACAAAACCCACAACAAAACTCCTTGTTTCCCTATTACCTGTGCCCTTGTCACCCTGCCCTGGCCCAGAAGGAACACCAGCATACAGATGAGGTTTCTACATCTCTAGGGAAGTGGAATATTGGCAAAGGAAGCTCCTGAGGTGGGTAATCATTACCCAGGAATGACCCCCACAAGGTGATGTGGTCATTCTTGTACAAACCCCAGGTCTGCAGTATTTTTCCCTCCAGTGCCCTGGCACTCAGCACAGTCTGGCAGTGACCTCACAGCAGGGTCACACTCCAAACAAACATGTTGTGCTAATCCCAACCAGCCTCCAATGCCCCCTGGCACCAAATCCTCGCCCTAAAACCACCCCTGGCAGCAGAGTCTCACTGGGTGCCACGGGCTGGTCTGGGCTGCTCAACCAGCACTCCCTCAGTGTGTGGTAACATGAGATGTGAATTACCACAAGGAAACGAGCTGCAGTTATGAAATGCAGCAGTTAAACCACAATCTGGGGGGTTTGAGGCTCCCAGAAGATTGCTTGGTTTGAGGAATTGCTGAAAGGACTGAAGCCTTCATTCAAACCCAGCCAACCTAAGTAGCAGCTGCTCTAGTGCAAGCTGGCACCACTGAAGAGAGCAATATGCTGGGAATATGACTTAAAATTTTCATTTTTCTTTTGTTGTGATTAATTTTCACAGAACGGGTTAGTCTCCAAGAACAGGATTTGGTAATACCAAACCACACAAGAGTTGTTTCAGATTCACCTCTTCCTCAGAGATACAGCATTGAACTCCTCTGGCTCTGCCATAATGTGATTTTTCCACTTTCAGTTTTCTCTCTGAGTGATACCAAGTTCCTCAAAAATCTGCTTTCTGCAAGCATAGGGCAGAAATTCAGGGGTAACACATGCTGGCTAATTTAGAATTATCAGGAACAGGCAAAGATCGTGTGTACACAAAAACATCTTGGAGAAGTTTTAGTTTGTATGGAGTTTGCACTGCATCTTTTGACTATAAACTGTGTGATAAATAGAAAAAAATATTAGTAATTCATGTATTCAGTAAGGAGCTTTGCCTTTTTGTTAATTAGATTGTATTTATTCTGCAATAATCCCACAAACTCCACTCCTGAACAATGCTTCATTTCAACTTCCAAAAGAGAGAACCTCCAACAAGAGCTTTCTCCTATGGCCAAGGAATTTTATATTTTGATCCATCCTGACAGCACAAAATCCCTTCTAGCTGAATCCAGAATTTTCAGCCCAGAACACCAATGTTAGCTTTAACCAGAATTTTACCCAGAAACTCAACATGACAAATGAACCAGAAGATATGAAGGTCAAACACTATGAACATAGAAGAACCTCAGTCTTTCTTAGCTATATTCATGATTACAAGAAGTGGTTTGGTCTTGTATTCCTTTTTGTTTCAAGGAACTGTAACATCTTGTATATCTTATTTCATGTTCTGGGAAATTGAAAGTAATAAGGCAGCACAGAGATCCTTCCTTTCCCAGGACTCAGCTTTAACAGTTTTTGTCCCATTAGACTGTTGGTCTCAGTGTGCTTTGTCCATGACTTTGGCTTCCAAATCTCACTTATCTCCACTTTCATGGTGATGAGGAATTCCCCTGGCAATGTGATATGTTAAGAAAATAGATCATGAGGTAATTTATGGAAGATAAAAAGGGTAACCCCAATGGTTCATGACAGCCATTGTAGGGTCATAGTTCTTTTATTGCCAAGCCGTTCACCAGTAACCCCAATGGTTCATGACAGACATTTTAGGGTCATAATTCTTTTATTGCCACGCCGTTCACCAGTCAGGCGCCACAAGAAAAGATAAAGTTGTTTTCTGACGTTGGTTAAAAGGTTACCCTACAAATCTGAGCACACACATTTGGCTTTGCTCAGAAGAGTGACAAGTTACTGTGAGAAACCATGTTTCTTACCTTGGCACCTGTGAATTACTGCAGAAGAAATCAACAGCTACCCAAGGTGTTTCAGGCAGAAAGAGCTCGTGCTAAGCCCCCATGGACACCTCATGAGGAAATCTCTTCCTGGAGGCAGAAGAGAAACCAAGGGCAGGAATGAGAAGAGATTAACTTCTTAACCCCAAGGATAGATGGACTGTAGACAATTTTGATCTTTTGCTTAGAATCATAGAATCATTAAGGTTGGAAAAGGTTTTGGAACCTTAAATCATTAAGGTTCCAAAATTATGAAGTCCAACATTTGACCAAACTTCTCTGACTTCAAGGCCATGGTCAGTAAGAGAGATGAAGCCGCAGGGGTGAGCTTCCTCTGCTACAGGAGCAGGAGTGTCCCATGGGGACACACTTCAGTGTGCCATGGCGGAGCACAGCTCAGGGATGCCCTCATGCTCTGGGCACAAGGTAAATCACAGAATCACAGAATTGGGGTGGAAGGGAACTCAGAGGTGTCAGTAAAGATCCAGTCCCACCCTGTAGGGACACATTCCACTAGACCAGGTTTTTCAGAATCCCATCCAGCCTGGCCTTGGAGACCTCCAGAAGATGGGGCAGCCACAGCTTCTCTGGGAAACTTGTGGCCTCACCATCCTCAGAGCAAAACAACTTCCTCCTAATCTCTCATCCAAAGCTACTCCATAGTCTGAAGCCATTCCCCCTTGCCCTGTCACTGTGCTTGTAAAAGGGCCCTCTCCATGCCCCTTGTAGGCTCCCTGTAGGTCTGGAATCCTCAGCCTCGATAGCTCCCAGGGCTGCAGGGCCACGCAGGGCAGCTGTGCTGGGCAGGACCCCATTGCCAGGGCACAAACACTCCACCAGCTTTCCTTCTGATGAACATGGAAATGGTCTGATGTCCCCCAGGTGCTGTCCCCTGCTCCAGAAATCCACAGGGTGCTGGATGAGCCAGCATCATCTTGATACCACAACACTTCCCCAGCAAAACTACCTGACAGCACAACTGGATGGATGGATGGATGGATGGATGGATGGATGGATGGATGGATGGATGGATGAATGGATGGATGGATGGAGCAAATTAAGGTGATTTTGAACATCACAAGGCAACTGCCCAACTCAGCAGCTGCCCACCAGGCCTGTGCTGTGGCACACAGAGCAGGAGCTTGTGCCAGGCCTAGCAGCTGTGTAGCCACCCAAAACTCACTCATTCATTCACTGCAGGATGATCCAATCACCTTCCCCAGTATTAGGCATTTTCTCTCATAATTTTTTTTTTTTGTTTTATTTAAGTAGTGGGAGAGTTATTTTGAAGCCTGCCAAGAAGCTGCTCTCCCTACAAGATGAGATCATGCACTAGTTGTGCTTGTGCTCCGTTTCATTGTTGAACTGTTTAGAGCTACACATATTGTCGGAATCACCCTGAAAAAATAATCCTGTCTGAAGAGACAGCAAGTGTGAATAAAGCACCTCTCTTCCTTCCATAGCTGAGTATTGGTTTTGTTTTTCCAAACTCCAATACCAGAGTTTGGAAAATTACTGTATAGAATGCAACCAACAATTGTCTTGCAGGAAGTACACATTGACAGCTCCAGTGGCTGTGGCAATGCTCCAAAGCCTCAGCAAAAGCTGGAAATTAGCTTCCTCTAAAAGGCATGCATTTACTAGAACACTCTCTTCCAAGAGTGCCAAAAAAGAATTGCATCTGCTGTTGTGACCCTCTGACCTAAAATGCTTTGATGCCTTTTTAGGAGAAGCAGCCCCCTTTTCCAAGCATTTGTGCCCCACTGTGCATCTCCAAAGGAGCTGGTTTTGATTGCTATGGCACAGTCAGTACCCAGCAGCATCCCAGAGATCAGAATACACAGAAGCAAAGATCCAAAACCCCTCTGGTTTTACAGAGACACAACCTGAGTTGTCAGAGCAGGTGCTAATAATGCCAAGGTTTTGGGTTTGATCCCAAATGGGCTGTTCACTTAAGAGACCCTTCCAACTCTGACTATTCTGTCATTCTGTGAACCAACAGTATTTTGGACAAAGCAGTCCCATCACAGTTCAAAACAAGATTCAAATCCTTCTGTGATAGGAAACTAAAAGGAAACTAAAACAACTTATCAGAACAAGTTGTTTACTTACTGCATAATACCAAAGCCAGCTGTCACAACTGTTCCTTTAACAAAAGAGAAGGATCATCAAAGAGAAAGCTGTAAATTAAATCCAGAATGGGATCCATATTTTCTTTGATTATCCCTGAAAAAAACCCCCATGGTGACCTTAACAAATCTTTGTTTCCCTAAAGCTAAAGAGGACATAAGGAAATTTCTGTTCTCCTGAAATACCAGGTGTTTGAGCCCATGAGACAAAGCAAAAACATTATGTAGTATTTGCTTTCCAAATCTCATTTACCTTCAGAACCTCCACTATCATGTTTGCAAGGGATTTCCTTGCTAATCATGTGCATGGAGTAATTTATGGTTGAAATATAACTAGGGCCATACATTTTTATGGCACTGAAGGCAGGGGCCATACATTTTTATGGCACTGAAGGCAGGATCACAAAAGCAATTTTATAATTCAACTGATCAAGTAATTCCCCAGTCAAAAACCTGTGTAACACCCAATAGCTGCTCACACAAGGAAGCTGTTGTCAGGCAGGGTTTTCCCAGATGCACCAGCGCAGTTCCTTGAGGTTTCTGCATCAGCAGAGCAGCAATTTGGCTGCAGATGGTTATTAGAGAGAAGCTCCAGCCAACACCAGGACATTTGGCTGTCATTACACTCATGTGCCAGGCTCAGGGCATCAAAAAGAGAATGGTTGAGACTCCAGGTAATGTTCACACCCAGAGTTGAATTAACATCACTCCCCAGTACAGTCTCACATCTACTTCCCCCTGCCTACCCTGAGCTTTACTCCAGGCGCTGCCTCCTTTCTAACAGTCCTTGGGGATTTGGCTCAGGCTTTTCTACTTTCTATCCCATCCCCTTTCCCTTCAGATCAAAAATCAGCCAAGCACGGCCCAAAGGCAAGTGGAGGAAACTGCCTTCTGCAAATGGATGCTGGATAATTATTGTAAATCAAAGATGACTCAGACAAAGGGGAGAGAGAATGATGCACCTGACTCCATCAGCACAAGGCTAAAGAATTACTTTATTGTACTATGTGCATTTAATCTAAATTGAATCTGCCATGCACTCACTCTTGCTCACAACTGCTCAGAACTGCACTTATCTCTGTCCCGTGCCAGTCTGACACACACACACAGGCCAAGGGAACAAAACATCCTCACTGTGGGTAAACAATCTCCATATTGCATTCTGCTCTAGCACAACACAGGCACAGCAAACGAGATAAGAATTGTGTTTTCCTTCTTCTCTGCTTGTCTCACAGCTTCTCTGTTCAGAGGGCATGTGAACACCACAGATAATTATAAACTTTCTAGGGTAGCTCTTGAATTTTTTCTTATTTCTGCCAGGATGGAATTTCTTGTTTGGACTCAGATGTTTATTAGTTCTTATCTATGTTACAGTCTCACAAACCATGAGTTCTGCAGCACTTCTAACAAACTAAAAATGAAGGCCTATATCTCTTTCTACAAGGCCTTTCAAGGATAAACTGTCCAATTAAGAAATGACACCTCAATTATTTTTATTTTTAACCCAATAACCAACCACCTGTGGCCTACAATGAGGACTTTTTTATCTAATTACACAAACCCACCCAAACCCATGGAAAAGAAGGTGGAGAGGGAGGACCAGCCTCCACCCTGAAACCTCCATCTTGATTTATATATATTATTATATTCTAAAATTTAAACTCTAAGTTTTCTCCCCTGTGATATCACACACTTCTATTCAAACTCCACACCCACAATCCCAGTTCTGTCATTCCATTTTGGAAGCCTCTCCACAGCCTCAGGTCAATGCAGTGTTCTCTTGGGGGTCAGTGCCTGGCAGCACAGAAAGTCTCAAATTCTCTGCAGCATCTCATGGATGGGCAGAGCCCACAGCATCCTCCCCCAGCCCCCCCTGCCAGGGATCCCCACTGTGTGGCAGATGTGGTACCCAGGGTTTCTGACTGACAGACAAACGTCTAACCCTTCTCTAAGTTTCCTTTAAGGTAACAGCTTGATGTTCTTATAATTGTTCTTCTGTGGTGACATAAATGTAAAAGTTTTACTGGATCATTTCCCTGCTCTTTCCCCTAACCCTTAGAAAAGCTGTGGTTTAACGTCTTATAAACCCCAGTGGCATATTGAGATATACAGTGGGCTGTAAAACTCCTCCTCAGCTGAAAAACTGGTGCTGTATTAAATTTTTCAGCTGCCAGCACTCTGACTTCTTTATAACCACACAGTGGCATGCTTTGACATGCATTAACTAATCATCTACAGTCTCAAGCTGCACCAAGGGCTGGATATGAGGAAAATTCTTGTACAGAAAGGGTGATAAAGTGCCCAGGGAGGTGGTGGAGTCACCATCCCTGGTGTGTTTAACAAAGCCTGGATGTGGCACTGGGGGCCAGGGTTTAGTTGAGCTGTTTGGGCTGGCTTGGACTCGATCTTGAAGGTCTTTTCCAACCCAGTGATTCTGTGAATTCTGTGAATTCTGTGTGTGTGATCTTGAGATTTTAAGAAGAGTCCTCTGAGCAGCCCGTAAAAGGAGACACAAAGCTTCCTTCAAAATCATCTTAAAGAAATTTGATATTTCTCTGGCCATCTTGTCCTAAGACACAGGGACGTGTAGAGGGGGCCCAATGCCCTTTGGGATAATCTCCTCCTACTCGCAGATTTGCCCTACAGCAAGCAAGTCCACAAGGGTTTATGCAGTGGAGCCCAAAGCAGCCATCCTGCAGTGCAGTCAGACAGACTCACGGACAGACACACAGAGGGGCAGCCTACCCACAGGCTCACTGGAAATCACAAGGACAAGGCCAGAAGTGACACCATGCCAGGCAGAGGTGGCACCAAGCTGCTGATAAATGGCACCACTGGGGGGTCCCAGCCCAGCCCTCTGACTCCCTCAGGGCCAAGGAGCTCCAGAAAAAAACCAATTAATTTTCTCTTCCTCATAAAGCACTCCAGTTGTTTTTCTTTTCAGTGTTTGCTTTCTGTTGCAACATAAGCACAAGTTTATCTTTGAGTTTATGGCTGCAGGGGAGATTTACAGCCAGGGTCATCTGATTGGGAAGACACAGCTCTCTCCTCATGCCCAGCACCAGGAGCTGTGTCTTGGCCATCCTGACTCGCCACTTTCCAACACACCCTTCTCACTCAGTTCTGTGATTTTATTTCCAAACAAATTTTTGTTGGAAATAACAACAATTGTTCCTATTTGTATGAGTCTGCTCACTCTGACAAGAGGAAAACTCAATTTCTCTACTTTTCCTTAGAACCTGTGACAGTCAATAGCCTCATTTGAGCACTCCTTGGAAAAGTCACTACTGAGGAATATTTACAACCATCCTCATTCTCCTTCCTCTATTTGTTGTATTTTGAATTGCATAGACAAGGTTTAGTGCAGAGTATTTGTTCTCTTTGCTTTATTACTGTCCCCTGACTGGGTGTGATAGATGCAGCCACAACAAAGCTGTACCGAGCCAGCTAATACAGGAAAAATCCAAATACAAGTAAGTGTCTTGCTGCCATGACCTGTCCTAGCTCATAAAAGCTGCTGATGTAGTGATGTCTCACACAAAAAATGGCCTGTAGGTAATTTTTCAATCTCTGGGAAAGTTGGGGTTGCACATTTGGGACCATAATCAAAAGCACTTCCAGCTTGAAGTGAGTTACAAGCAGCTGAATGGGAGAAACAGCAATGAGAAAATCCTTTGAGCTCTCCAATGTGAGACAGGATGGGGCAGCTCTGAATGACTGATACCTCAACTTTAGATTTATTTTTACAACCTCATCATCTGGTTCCTGTAGAGGACTGGATCTCATCAAAAGTTTCACAGGTCTGAGACAACAGTGCTGCAGTCCTTTCAACCCCAGTACAAAGGGATTCACTCACCCTCAGCCAGCTGAAAATCCCTGCTTTTCTGCACATCCCTGCCCTGCCAGAGCCAAGCAAACACAGAGCTGCCTGCAGCAGCAGGATTGTATCTTCCTTTTGCAACGGGAAATACTCAAGTAGAGTAAAATCATCTTTAAGTTGTCAAGCTCTCACCATTTGTCTTTCATTAGACAAAGAACATGACTCAGAAGAGGAACAGCAACAGCTCTGCTGGCTCCCAGGCCACTTATTTTAGTCTTATTCCCTTCCAGCAGTCCAGACCCTGGAAATAACCACCTACAAGTTCCCTTGGGACCATGTATTGGACAGTGAAGGATTGGTAGACTGGGAAATTTGTATGTTTACGTCTGCTTGTATGTCCTTTTTCTGAGTCTGCAACACCCAAGAGGCCTGCAGGCCTAAAAGCCAAGGTCACCCAGCAGCACATCCCAGCTCCCAGGTGGTCACTCAGTGAGATCTCCAGATCTCAGTGACATCTGGAGCATCCTGCCCTTCCTGCATTCCAGTTTATCCTTTGCTAAAGCAAAACCAGCTTTGGGATTCAGAGGGGAAAGCTGCCACCAGGATAGTTAGTAAGTGCCCCAACCTGTTCCTAGGTCAGTGTGCCTGACAGGTACTTCACTGCCTCCTCAGCCAATTTCTCTCTAGAAGCCAAGCAACTTGTTCACATTCATGTCTCCATCTCTAGGATGCAGATTCTATGGATTTGGGCATTCCTGAGCCAAAGGAATTGCAGGCATGTTCACTGATGCAGACACAAACAGTTGTGTTATTGCCCTAAAGCAAAGAGCACACCTGAAAAATCAAAAGACAGTGAATGACTTAGCTGATGTTTTCCTTGGTATCTCAGGGCAGCTCATATGCCCTCTGAGGAATTTAAATCCAGGGGTTGCCCAGAGAATAACAAAATCCAAAAGGCAACAAAAATATGGTAGGAGACATCTTTCCCAAACACATCTGGTACAATCTAGGGAGCAGATTGCTCACTGAGGGGAGGGAGCATGGCTCAAACAGCAACCAGGAAAACCAGCTCAGACCCCATTCAGAGTTTTAATCCTGCTGGCCCTGATATTCAATCCTAGTCCCAGTAGCAGCTCAGAAGCCAAAGCCACACCCCCAGGAGCTGAGTGTGAAATAAATTGTTAAATTTCTCCCAACACAAAGCCCAGGAGTTTTTCCACCCCTGCTCCGTTGCAGGTGTCCTGCTGCAGGCCAGCAAAAAGCCAAGTGTGCTGCTCAGCAGCACCAAGCAAACCTGCCAGGGGGAATTAAAGCCTGCAAAATTAAGCAGGAGCAGTAGAAGATAATCACAGCATCACAGACAGGAGAGGAGAAGTTTGCAAGATCTCATGAGGCTGAAACAGACTGTTCACATGCTACAGTGTACTGCTCTATGCAAAACCAGAGAAGAATACACGCAGATGGTCAGGGTAGAGGGAAACGAAATTAACAGTGAAGTTACCTCCTTCAGTACTCTTCCTTGTATGATTCATGCTTTGCATGTAACTCTTCTGCCCTTAATTCAGCCATTTATAGTAAGGTGGATTCATCATCTGGATGTTATTCTCAGAGGAAATTATTTCAGTCCTGGCACGAGAGATCAGGGAATTCACATCTACTTCCTATCTCACATGAGAGCTCTTTGACACAGGGGGTTTTCATGCTGGCCTGAGATGCTGCCTCTAGCTGGAAAGGAAGAACCAGTGTTTCACTTTTCATGTGTGTGCTCCAGAAGTTAAACATACATGGGGTTTAATGCTATTGACATCTGGCACCTTGACATCACTGGGCTTGCCTTGTGCTCCCCTACTGTACAGATTGCACTGGAGCAGGAATATGGAGATTTTGAACCCTTTTTCTTTCTCCAAAAGGAGAAGGTCTGTGACTTTATTGTATTTCCTGCACACTGAGGAGATAGAAGGTGTTAACCACCCAAGGCTTTTGGTGGCTGTTGCAGATGGGAGTGAGGTGGGGAACACCCAACAATGCAGAGATTTTGTCACTTCTCTGCAGTCCAGTTCCCCTACAGACACTCTGCAGAGTGGTTCCACTGCTTGAGGCAAGGCAATAAAACCAAAAGGAAATTCCCTTTGCAGCTCTGTTTCCCTCTCTGCTTTGCTCACACCTGGTCCTCCCACCTGGACCATGTTGCTGTTGAGGTCTCCATTCCAGCTATGGAGCAATTTCAACTCGTGGTGTAAAAGGATCTTGCAGATGGCAACATCATTTCTGAAACATCAGTGGGGTTTTTTGGTTTGCAAGCAAGGACTTCCTTATCTGAGCATAGCTTCTCTTCCCCACCCAACACAAAGATGACTTGAAGCTATTTATCCAAACAAATTCTAGTTGTTCTAAACTGACTCTTTCATACCAAAGTCTGACTCTTCCCTTTGGCACAGTTTTATTAAATTTTCCAACTCCATTTGTGGTGCTCCAACTCCACATGGTGCTCTCTGAGGACAATTTCCTCCAGCACTGACTTTCAGTCTTCCCTAGAGGTGTTTTTCTTCCATGAGGCACAGCCAGATGCTGGCAGCCAGTCCCACAGAATACTCATTTATTGATGCACCACAGATATTTCCCATTACTGCTAACATTTTGCAGTTGAAGCCTTGTGAGTTGTGCAATACAGAAAAGATCTGTTTCAGAGAGAAACATGACTTCAGGCATTACAACCTTGGCAACTCACAGCTTTGTTATTCCCCAAGAATGCTTATCCAGCAAGGACTGTACAAACTAAATTGGGGGACAAATGAAGCCTTTCATGTTTTCATTCCCCTTTAGAAATAGACGTAGAAATACAGCAACCTTTACTGGGGCTTTTCCTTCTATTAACATGGCAGTAAGTTCATTATCCAAATGTGAAGGCAAAAGCAGGAAGAGAGTTTTGCGTTAAGGGAACTGAATAGAGGAAGTGTGGTCAATCAGCTCAGTGTCTGACTACCACAGCAGTGAGCTCACAATCAGCTCTTCAAGACAGAGACATCAGGATTATGGCACATGTACCAAAAGCAGCTCAGTGCCATTATTATGGAATCTCAAAATCATTTCAGTTGGAAAAGAGCTGGGTCATGGAGTCCAACCTGTGCCCAATGCCCACCTTGTCACTAAGCCCAGAGCAATTCCTTGGACACCTCCAGGGATGGGGCTCCACCACCTCCCACTGACAGTGGTTTCAATGATTAAATTCTGACAATGCTTTCAGTGATTAAGTTCTTCCAGATGTCCAAATTAAACATGGCTTGGTACAGCTTGAGGCCATTTCCTCTTGCCCTATCAAAGTGAAAACATCAAAGACTGTTAGGAAGGAAACTCAGATCAGAACAACTTAAACCACAGCATATCCACATCCAGTTAGCTCATATTCCAGTAATATGAACTAGATCTGAAAAATACACAAATGTGGAAAATGGGCAGTGTGGGAAATCCAGACTGCAGGAGCAAGGGACAACAGGAGACAACAAAGATGTGCAAGAGGTGGCCATGAGGATGTAAATGACCCTGAAAAACAAGGAATTTCACCTCCCCTGTGCTTGCAGGACAAGAAAGTGGAGTTCACAAAAGCCATCATTGTGGTCTGTGCTTAAAGCAATTGAGAGAAGGGCCCTTTGCTGCAGGACAAAGTGCCAGCCCAGAAACCCTCAGCACATCTGGGATTAGACAGATCCATGGGAGGAAGGTGCAGCAAGCAGGGCTCTTCAGCACTTTGGCTCTGGTGTGAGCTCCAGCTCAGGGAGTCCCCAGCACCTTCCTGCTCAGCAGGTTCATCCCAAGGGAATAGCACCTACAAGCAAGTCACTGTCACCCTCAGAGATGAGATGTTGGGATCCAGCCCAGGCCTGCAGAGCTGGTTTGCCCTCCACAAGTGTCAAGTCAAGACGTTCTTTGTCTCTGAAATAAGCACAAGTGGGCCTGGAGTTTTAATTCAGTTTCTTTTTCTGCTCAGAAGAGCATCAGGGAAAGTGGATGAAGCAGGTGAGGCAGCAGGTGCTGAGTCCAACCAGCTCTGAGTTTCTAAAGGATTATGGATGGAAGAGAATGGGGTTAGCCAAGAGGCACTGTATTTGGACTTTTCAATCCATAAACATATGTAAAAATAATTGCTCAATTAAAAATATTTGTGAAACATCCAAATCACATGCAGAGTATATTTATTTCAACACAACACTGGTGCAAGTCCAAATCATCAAAACTTGTAACACAAAACTGCAGCAAAACATTGGCAAGAGACATTCCATCAGGAGCTGCATCAGGACCTCACACTCCAGAAATCCTTTAGATTAATTCCCAGAAAGGTGATGGGTTTTTCTATCAGACCATGCTCAGTTCCTTTAGACTAACTCCTTTAGATTAAGTCCCAGAAAGGTGATGAGTTTTTCTATCAGGCCATGCTCAGTTCTCCGCAGGGTTTCTTTACACCATCCCTTCCATTTGCACAACTCTGATTTGCTGCATTCACTCCCAAACAAGATCTGCTTTTACACAGATACTCCAAGGAAGAAAAGGTCTAGGAAATAATTTCATAACAAGACATTCTCATCCTTTTCCATGCTAAATACTCCCCTACTCCACCCAGGAATAATATCACTTTTTCTCACCAGTCTGTGACCTGCTGTCCCTTGTAAAGGTAACCAAGCTCATGAAGACCTGGAGGGATGGATGGTGGCACTAAGAACTGCTTCAGGTGATGAGGAAATCATCCCTTTACAATTGCTGAGAACCAATCCAGAGGTGAGCACCACAAATTGGAGCACAGCTGCAAAGAATTAAAGCTCCCAGGATGAAAAGCACTCAGTCTCAGCCACCAGCCTGGCTCTTGAGCAAGTTACAAGTGACTGTGGGTGGCCACAGAACTTTTCTGCAACAGCTCAACTGGCCATTGCAACAAAGAAATATCATTGTTTTCTTTTGCTGAAAGATTTCAATTTTTATTAAAAATTAATAATTTTTAAAAATAATTTAAAAATTATAAATATTAAAAAATTAATTTAAAATTTAAAGTTTCCCTGGAGTGGGGGGAGAAAAAAATCAAGCAGCCAAAAAAGCCCCATCAACTCCAAAATGTTCAATGCCTGTTTTCAGCCATATAGCTTCACCTCGGAGAGCTCTGGTCCCTGCTGAGGAAGATGATTGTTGTTCTAGCAATGACATAGGAAACCCATGGAATAGATGACAAGATAGAGAGACAGAGAGACATATAGACAGAGAGACAGATAGACAGATAGAGAGACAGATAGATAGATAGATAGATAGATATAGAGATAGAGATAGATATAGATTAGATAGATAGATATAGAGATAGAGATAGATATAGATAGATAGATAGATAGATAGATAGTTATAGATAAATAGTTATAGATAAATAGTTATAGATAGATAGATAGATAGATAGATGCTATAGATTACATAACCTCAGCATCAAAATCAGCTTGTTAATACCATTAATGTTAAAATAATAAGAGGAGAGAGAAATCAAACACGTTGGCATAAAATAGAAAACATTTTTGACATGATGTGATAAGATCTCTAAAATTGCAAGAGAAGGCAGCTCCCTGAGTCTTCAAGGGGTGCTTGGCTTTGTTCTGTTATGTCAGGGAATGAGGCTGATTTCCCATAAAAGCCTGGACCTTTCACCCTTCCACTACTGGAGCTCCAGGTTGAGAAACTGGGGTGAAAGTTCAAGTGCTGGATCTGCTCCAAGTGGCCTCCCAGAGCCTGAGCCCATAGATAAGAGGAATCAAGGGAAAAGGTTACTGTGCTGGATGAAGCACTAAGCTGAGGGAGAACTCACTGCTGTCCATCCAGAGCTGTTTTATGTTTCTCTCATACATCTTTAGGGTATTCACTTTGTCTCCTCAGTCTCCAGCCATTTAAATTTCCATTTCCTTCTATTGTGCTGACTCATAGGCAGACAAAAGCTCTACATGGATGTTTATTCTCAGAGAGTGCAAAATAATCTACAATTATCATCCTGCTGCAGAATTGATATTCTGAAAACTTCGGCTTCAAGTATTTTGTTTATTATTTTAAAACTATGTTTAGTTATGTTTTAGCTTGTTTTAGCTATGTTAAAATGAGCTCCTGCTCTAAGAGAAAAATTCATTAACAACCCTAACAGCACATGCACTGAAGCTGTTTAAATCTGAAAGGTCACCTTCTAAAAGCAATTTGGTCACCCCAAAGCTTTCTCTTCTCTAGGTTGCACAATCCCAGCTCTCCCAGCAGATCTGCTCCATCCATCTACTCACCCTGGTGCCTCTCTGGGCTCTCTCCAGCAGCTCCAGGTCTCTCCTGTGCTGGGCCACTTCTGCAGGTGGGGTCTGATCTGAGTGGGGCACAGGGGCAGAATCCCAATCCCTTCCCTGCAGCCCACGTTGGGGCTCAGCCCAGGACAGCGGGAGATCAGGGCTGGGGCAGGTGCAGATCTCACCCCCAGGTCCTCTCCCAGGGCTGCTCCTCTGCTCATCCCCAGCCTGGATTGATCCTGGGGGTTGCCCCAACCCAGGTGCAGCACCAGAACTTGTCCTGCTGAACCTCATGAGATTCCCATGGGCCACTTCTGGAGCTTTCCAGGTCCCTCTGGATGTCCCCATCCTTCAGGGCTGGCACTGCACCCTCAGCTTGCAGGTGTCACCTGCAAACCTGCTAAGGGTGCCCTCAGTCCCTTCATCCATGTCTTGAATGAAGATATGAAATGGCTCTGGTCCCAACCCTGACCTCTGAGGGACACCCCTGGTCACTGATGTCCATCAGCACTCTGAGCCATTGACCACAGCCCTGTGGAAGTGACCATCCAACCACTTTCTTATCCATCTTACACCCATCAAACCCCTCTCTGTCCAATTTAGAGTCACTTTAGTGTGACACACCCCTAGCAGCAGGTACATAGGAGATCCTTTGAGAATTCTGTGTTATTTTTTGCTGTTGCTCTCTGACCGCTGCTTTCCTGCAAGCCTGGAGAAGCCTGGAGGGCAAAGCATCCCTCTCCATTAGTGTGGGATTTGGTTTGGGGTTTTTTAAAGATTAAAATGTGCTCTCTTTTCTCATAGAAAACAATAAACTGGAGCAAACTCAGAGCACAGCTCTGTGTCTGAGCATGTGTCATGGCTGGGCCCTGTGTCACAGCTGGCACAGACAGGGCATGAGGCTCCCTGGGGTGGCAGAGGAGCCATGGCAGAGCTGCTGGGCACCCCCTGCCTGCCAAATGTGTGCTCTGCCACCTCACAGAGATCATTTATTGGTCACAAAGCCTAGGACAGAGGCTCAGGATATGTATATTCCCAGGGGCTAGCAAGAGAATAAATCCACATATTTCAAAATCTTAGCAAATGAGAACCATCTGCAGCTTTACAATGCCTTCAGAGCCCAAGCATCACAGCCTGGGGGTCTGTGTTTCTCATCCTGGCAGGACACAACGTTTCTCCTGAGCCCAGGCTGGCACCAGAAGGTGTCATTTTCACCAGTGTGGAGCAGACTCTCCTGCAGGACCAGCAGAATGCCCGTAGCAGTCTGCAGCTTTTGGGCACCCTCACTCCCAGCCAGCCCACAGGAAGAATTTACTCACCAAGTGTGAGACCCCTGTCAGATTTGCCCTGCTGATTGATAACATGAGGTATGTTCCAGATTGCAATGCAAATTGTTTTCAATCACCATCTGTATGGCAGATTACCTTTGTCAAGTGGGCAGTTTGCCTTATCTCTCTGAGTGACCACAATCACTCCTCCCTCGGGAGGGGACATCAGCTGATAACAGCTATTGAATGTCCCTGCATGGCTGATAAGAACTACAGCATCCCATTGGGAGATGGGAGTCCAGAGGGAGGAGCCAAGCATTCCTACCTGGATAGAATCTGGAGATTCTGGAACACCAGCACAGCTTCTCCACTGGACTCCCCAGAAGAACAGCAGCTGCCTCTTCTTCCACTGGATCTTCAGAGGAAGAATACATCCTTCTCTACAGGATCCCTGCTCCAGCAGAGCCACCCCTGACACTGCAGGAGGGCTGTGCCACAATTCCAATGGGACTGCTGCCAACACCCTGACCCACAGGGTGTCAGGCTGGGTTCTGATCTGGCAGTGTTGCTCTAGTGTACTGCATTCTTTATTTTATCCTTTATTTTTTTTTTCCGTTTCCTTATTAAAGATCTGGTATTTTCTGATCCCATATTTTTGCCTGAAACCCCTTAATTTAAAATTTATAGCAATTCGGAGGAGTGGGGAGGGTTTACATTCTCCATTTCAGGGGAGGCTCCTGCCTTCTTTAGCAGACACCTGTCTTTCCAAACCAAGACAAGGTGACAACAGGGAAAGGAAAAGCAAAGCAGGCAAGTCCATCTAGCAGAGAAAACCAGCACCCACATTCTGCTGTTTCTGTTTTCTCACTTATTTCTTTTTTTCTAGAACAAATTTAAATAGACAAATGCCTGTTTCCTGCAGAGTAAGATAATATAACTCATAAAAAAAACATCAACTTTAATCAAGAGCCTAGGGTGTCTGTACAATTCCTGACATTCCCACAGAGATAGTCTGTAAATTGATTGGTTTAGAAAAAGGAAAAGCAATGTTTCTGTTTTCCTTCCCAGGAACTAAGTGCCCTTTTGTCACAAGTTTCTTTAATGGAAACAGAAGCAGCAACATTTCCAAAGATAAGAAACAAGTAAGCTGAAGGGCTCAAATAAAACCTCCCAGCCCTGAGACATCAGAGCTGCTGACCAAGTCCCCAGACAGCACCATTTCTATTCTTTGTAGAGACAGCCCAGAGCCTAAGAATTATAACATGCTCATCTCCCAGGTCCAAACACCTAATTCAGGCAGAGCAGGAGCAAAGCTATGGCTTTGGACTTCAACCAACCATCACTAGAAACACACTTTCAAACCCTCGCACTCTTTTTTTCCTCACCCAAGCCATCAGGGCTGCTCCAGTTCCTTCCCAAAGTCAGGCAGCATCTCCCAAGCCACAAACCATTTATTCCAGCGGCACCAGTATTGCTGTCAGAGAAACACAGATCATCTTGCTGGAAAACTCAGGGGGTTGTGCCAGGCTGGTTCTCCAACATCCAGATCATGGATTTACAATCTCAGTGTGAAATATTTAAGATACACACCATACTGGGAAACACACACAGCAGCCACTTCCACCTCAGATCCAAACCAGCTTATTCTCAATAGCTTATTCCCAGGAAGAGCTGTCCTTTCCTCTTTTGCAGCTCTCCATGACCTCTTTCTACCTCACTCCAGAAGGGCAGAAGATCACTCTCATTCTGCTTATGCTTTCATTTATACAAATCCAGACACTGAAAATTTTCCCACACTTCCAGCTGTAGGAATGTTTGGAAGCAGGGCTAGGTGAGCTATAAGACCATTTATAGATGAAAACACCTGGAAACAAGATGGTTTTTTATTCCTTTTCCACAAATATGCTTGCAAGGGATCAATTCCTTTTTTTCCTTTTTTCAAAAGGGTCCAAAATATAAAAAGGATTTTGGTGAAATGGTGTTTGCATGCAGGGTTTGGGAAAAAGCTCCTACTGCTCTCTGTGTAGAGTCCCAGTCCTAGCACAGGATCACATTATATACAGAACTGTGCAAATCAAAAATTACCAGGTCAGTCTTGTTTCTATACCTAGCTACCCTGAAATCAATACAACTTACTTAAAACAAACCAAAAGCAGTAGGAAGGAACAATTGTTCTCTGAACCTCAAATGAGGAACCAATTCTTACAGAGCCAGAGATTGTGGGCCTCAGGGAAGCCGCACATTTCCTCAGGAAGAGAGGCTAAATGCTCAGCAGATAAAAAGTGTCAATACAAAAGAAATCACAGAAGTTGTCCATTAAGGCTTTTTCTGGCTCCAATCATGCCCTGCCCAACACAAACATGTACTGCCCTTGCAGTTCTGCAGCTCAGATTCTGTGTTGCATTTCCAGTAAATGCAGACACTAATTTGAGGTATTAATTGGACTAATACCAAGTGTCTCTGCAGTGGCAGCTGTCTGCTACAAACCCACCTGAAGGCTGTCCCCTGAGCTCATCTCCAGCCTCCCCTTTGTCCCTGCAGTGCTTTTGTGACTCTTTAATGCCCAGCATCCTCTCAATGCTGTGATGCTCAGCATTTGTAACAAGCAGTGGATGCAATTGCAGCTGCTTATGGGCAGAAGAAGAATGAGAAATCAGCAATGTCTAAACAGCAGAAGGTTTACATAAAACAACTTTTCAGAACAATGAGCAAGAAATGTTTACTTTATGGGTTGTGTTCATTGTAACCATTGGCATCCCTTTACTATTGGCACAAACACCAAGAATTAAAACTGGAAAACAGTGAATGTCGCAGACATCTTTTATGGAAGATCCTTTCTTTAGGATTTTTCCTCCTGAGAAGCTGAGAGGCCTCAAAAACAAAATGTAAACAATGGTTATCTGCTGCTGTGGAATGCAACAAGTAGGTATTTGATTAACTTATGTTAGATGTTTGTAATTAATGGTCAATCACAGCCCAGCTGGCTCAGACAGAGAACCGAGCCACAAACCTTTGTCATCATTCTTTCTTATTCTATTCTGAGCTAGCCTTCTAATGAAACCTTTTCTTCTATTATTTTAGTATAGTTTTAATGTAAAATATTGATAAAATAATAAATCAAGCCTTCTGAAACACGGAGTCAAATCTTCCCTCATCCTAAGAGCCCTGTGAACACCATCACAAGTGAAAGCTGTTTTCCCCACAGGGTCTCAAATATGTGCTTAGTTTAACACCACTATGTATATCAAATTTAGAGCACTAAATATCAAGCAAATATTTGGGGGTTTTTTCCTACTTTTTTATATATAGTAAAAAAAAATATATATCTATATCTATATCTATATAGATATATAGATATCTATATATAAATATATATATATAATATACAGATCATCTATTATAATATATAATATATAATAATATCATATATAATAATGAAATATTATATGGTTTTATATTTCATATTTTACATATTATATACAAAATTTTTATACATACACCTCCTGCTATGTATATTTATATTTATATTTATATTTGTATTTGTATTTGTATTTATATTTATATTTATATTGGATATTGCATGCTCTCCTGCAGCAGCCCGGGATAAAAAGCTCCTGTGCCAGTCCCAGCACCAGCCACTTGATGGCCATCCTGCTCTGCAGGAGAGGGACACCGGGGACAGAGCAGGGCCCCGGGGCTGGGGACCTGCCAGGGGGGCCCCCTGAGCTGACCAGCCAGGAGCAGAGGGGTGCCCTGACACCCCCACGGTGCTGCCCCTCCCCTGGGTGCTATGAAAGACAGATTTGAGATCACTTTAAAGATCACTGGCAAGGGTATGAGCTAAAGTCAGATTTAACATTAAGTGACAAAGCATGACAACTCTACTACTTACAGGATAGCTGAGGCACAGCAAAGGAAAACAATCAACAAAAGATACAGAGGATGAAGGCCTGGAAATTTGGAGGCTCCCCACCCAAGGAAAAGAGGATAAAAGAATGAAAAAATGTGTTGCGAAGTGGCATGAAGAGTGAGAAATCAATAACCAGGAGAGGATAGAATACTGATTAATTAAGCAAATGATGTGAGTTAGAACCAATGAACGTTAATTTGTTTGTTTCCTAAAAATGTATAAATCAGTGTAAAAGTTCTGTATTTGCATCAGTGCAGAGGCCAGAACTTGTCAGCCACCCCTGCTGGCCAAAAATGAAGCAACACCCTACTCTCTAACACTCAAAGAGAGGGTTAGAGGGAGCCAATCCCGACAATTTCAGAGGGTTTGGTAACAGCAGCACTGGTGAAAAGACACCAAACCCACATCCTGCACACGTTCTGCCCCTCTGAACAAATCCAGGGCAGGGGCACGCTGCTTCCTCCCCCAGCTGCCCCCTGCCCATCCCTTCTGGCTCTTCAAACACTCTCTGCTGTTTTCCCCAGCGCCTGGGGATGGCATCCCCTGCTCATTGTTTGGGATCTGTGGTGGAGAGCTGGAGATTTTCCTCAGAGTGCATGGATGAGGCTTCTTTTGGTGAAAAACAAAGAGATGCCACATTTAAAGCAGAAAGCTTCACTCATTTCCAGCTTCTAGCACTCCCCAGGGAGCTCTGGGACCTGCTGAGCTCCACTCAGGGCTGAGCATTCCCTCATGATTCCACACCTGGTGGGGCTGCCAGAGACCATTTGGGGCCCCAGAGCTGCACCCCAGCACTCAGTGGGGCATTCTGAAATACACTGAATGGAATTTGGAGTCTGCCAAGGACACTGTGGGGCTCTGCAGATACAATTCAGTCTGCCAAGGATGCTGTGGGGCTCTGCAGATACAATTCAAGGTCCACAGGAACATTTTGGGGTACCAGGGATGCAATTTGAGACCCTCTGCAGAAAATCCAGAGCCCTGTGCCTGCAATTTGGGGCCCAGTGGGGCATTTGGGGATGGCAGGGGTGTGAGGAGGAAGCATCCCACTGCCTGTGGGACAGGCCAAGGAGGACACAGTCAGCTCAGCACCACACATCTGAAGGATACCATGGATGTGTTTCTCCAGCTTTATTATTGCACAGACAGCTGCAGCTCTGCTGAGCTCACCGACACCAGCAGCACAGCGTGTGTAGAATGACCCACGATCTTCTCTGCACCCTTGGAGCTCTCAGGAGCAAGCCTGTGTGGGCTGCCAGGGAGCTGATTGAGATGTCCCTGTCTCTCTCCAAGGGCTGAAGGGCTGTGACCCAAACAAACAGAGCCAAGATGAAGCCGTATGTCTGCAGAGCCTCCCCAGATTCCCCACATGCCACTCACCAGTGAGGATGTGAGCCTGGGTCTCCATGTCCTGGTCCCTCATGTGCCTCGTGGCGCACCCTGGGCACAGAGCTCTGTCACTCCCCGCTCCCAGTTTGCTCCCAGCATGGTGACCCCCAGCCCTGCCACCCTCCCACTCACGGATGACCCAGGGGCCACCAGAAAGGCACAGGGCAAGGTGGCCACCAAGCCCAGCTGGTGGCAGGGGGCACAGGGAGGCTGAGGCTCTGCACAGGGTGGTTGGGGTACCACAGGGCTGCTGCCAGTGCAGGGCAGGGACGTGGCCAGGCTGGCCCAAAAGGGACCAGGGCTGTGACTCACCGATGAACCTGACGGCTGCCAGGCGCACGGGGGACTGAGGGTCCCTCAGGTAGGGCAGGCTCTGGTACATGAACCCTTCAACCCTGCTCCTCCTCTTCTTTATCTGCAGGGAGCACCAGGGATGTCTCCAGGCTTGTCACAGAGCCCCCCAGCTGGCTGGAGCAGTCCCTCCTGCCAGCACCCCATTGCTGAGCCCTCCCAAGGGGAGAGGAGCCTGGAGAGGAGCCTCTGAGGCTCTGTTCTTGAGGAACAAAGTCCTCCAGGTCCTACCCAGCCCTGAGAGCAGAACTCAGAGCAGCCTCTGCTCCCCTGGGCTCTCATGGGGACAGACACAGAGCAAGGACAGCCCTCACCCAGCCTGGAGCTTATCCTTACCAAGCATTCTCCAAGCTCCCACATCCGCTCTTTCTGCAGCAGGTGCTTGAGCTGCTTCCATTTGAGAAGCTCTGCAGCAGCAAAAAGGGCTTCCCTAGATGCCTGCAGAACAGCACGAGCTCAGAGGTGGCACCAGGGCCCAGGGAAAGAGACCTCTTGGCTTTATTCCTGCAGTAATCCCACCCTTAGGAAGCTGGGACTTGTCCTAGCCCAAATGTCTTGGAGTCTCTTGGGGCCAGGCCTGGCTGACTGACTGAGGTTGAAGCCCTGGCCTCTGACACTTGTGGGGAAGCTGAGAAGCCTCTGAGTTTCTGGAGTACACATGTTCAGGCCTTGGGTGCTGCCTCATGCCCAGAGGCTGCTGCCAAGCTGCAGGAACAGGTAGGACAGGTAATGAAAATGGCCAAGCCACCTTGTCCAGCCTTGTCCTGGTTCAACAGAGACCCTTCCCAGGGGCTGCACTGGGGGAGCCCTGCCCAAAGCGAGCAGCCCCTGCCCCAGTGCCCAGCATCCCTGATGTCACATTCATATTTTCTGAAAAATCCCTTTGCCCAGGATTTTTCTCCTGGGAAGCTGAGAAGCCTCTGAGAAATAGGAAAACAATTTTATCTCATTTGCTTCTTCTGTGTTTTGCTCATGTGGATTGTGTTTGGAGATTGTTTATCCAACAGGTGATTGTTTCATTGGATTCATGTGAGTTATTTTCACTCTTTGGCCAATCAGTGCTAAGCTGTGTCAGGACTCTAGAGAGAGTCACAAGTTTTCATTATCATCTTTTTAGCATTGTGCAAGTACCCTTTCTGTATTCTTTAGTATAGTATAGTTTAGTATTTTTAAATATAATATAGTATCATAAAATAATAAATTAACCTTCTGAGAACTTGGAGTCAGATTCATCATTCCTTCCTGCCATGGGGCACCCCGCAAATACAATACCCTGGGAGGTGTCAGACCCCCAAATCACACCAACCTTCAAATTCATACCTTGGCCACGCTGGGGACCTGGTCATTCACACGGAAGAGCAGCGGGATCAGGGCATTCTGCACCTGCCTCCTCATCTTCTTCTCATCCCTCCTCGCCACAGACCTCACCAGGTCTCTGAGGAGCCAGAGGGAGAGCTCTCGCAGCCGCACGCTGTCCTGTGAGGAGGGAGGGTGGGGTACCAGTCAGCAGTTTTTCTGGGTCTGGATTGAAGGCATTTGAGACAGTAATTCATGTTCAAACTCAAGTGTTCATAGTTTCTTATCAGTAAAACAGTCTCGCTACTGTGAGTTTGGCAGCTTTTCATTAGAAGGCACAAAATGGCCAACAATCTCTTGGTACAAGGTCTTTTAGGACTAAACTATCCGATTAAGAAATGACACCTGGATTATTTCCCTTTTAACCCAATAACTGATCCCAAAGAGCCCACAATGGGGACTTTTCTGCCCAATTACAAAATGCCACCTCAGCAGTGAGGGGTGCTGGCAGGAGAGACTGCTCCAGCCAACTGGGGCTCTGTGACAAGCCTGGAGACTTGGTGCTCCCTGCAGATAATGAAGAGGAGGAGCAGGGCTGAAGAGTTCATGTATCAGACATTTCAGAAGACTCTTCTGCCCAATTACAAAATGCCACCCAAACCCATGAAGAAGGAGGAAGAAGCAGCATGAAGAAGAAACCCAGGATGACACCCTGGGCCCTCCATCTTGCTTCCATCCACAACATACTATAAATCCCAAAACCTCAATTTCTCACCAAGTCATCCACCTACACTGCTCTCTATAATCTATTTCACACTTTTGTGGATTCTAGTTTATCTTGAAGGCTGGGAAACTTTCTCCATTAATGAGAAAGTCAGTGCTCCCCTAGGGGTCAGAGCAGCCCAGAGCAGACAGAGAAATATTCCTGGTGCCCTGGGTTTCCACAAGGTAGGAAAGGTGAGCCTTGAAGCAGGGCTCCCTGCCCATGCCTGTGGTGAGGGCCATGCCACATTGTCACATTCCAGGGCAGGCACAAGCAGCTATGGGCTACAAAGCCCAGAATCCTTTCTAGGAAAGCTGAACCTGCTCCAAGTGCTGCTTTCATGAGGGGCAGTGCCCATCTGTGGGGCTTGGGCTCCCACGTCAGCCTCACCGAGTCAAAGAGGGGCAGGATCTTCCCCACCAGTGCCACAGCCATGGAGCTGGCCTTTGACTTCTTCAGCTGACTCAGGACATTTCGAAAGACCTCAATTATCTTCAGCTTCTCATCTTCACTGCCAACTTCCAGTATCTTCATCATGCTTGGCAGGAAGGCTTCAATTTTTTTTCCCTTTATGAAGAAGAGAGTTTCCATTTTGTGAAATGTGTCTGGGCACCTCCCAGGGCAGCCACCCCAGGCCCCACCATGGCAGGGAGGGTTTTTGGGGCACTCAGCCCACATCCTGACTCCCACCCCACACCCCACCATGTCAGAGAGGGTTTGTAGAGCAGTCATTCCACATCCTGACTCCCAGCCCAGGCCCCACTATGGCAGGGAGGGTTTTTGGAGCAGTCAGCCCAAACCCTGACTCCCAGCCCAGGCCCCACCATGGCAGGGAGGGTTTTTGGAGCAGTCAGCCCAAACCCTGACTCTCAGCCCAGGCCCCACCATGGCAGGGAGGGTTTTTGGAGCAGTCAGCCCTCATCCTGACTCCCAGCCCAGGCCAAGCCACTGCCTTGCACTCAACCCCAGGCCCTGGCTGCCCCAAAACCACCCTGCTCACCATCTCCATTCTCTCTGACAGCCCAAGGAGGACTTCCAGCATCAGGAAGGCCGTCATCACATCGGGATTTCCCTGATTGCTCCAGATGTTGGGCTCCTCACCCAACTCCTCCAAGTCAACCTGCCCTAAGGATGACTGGAGGAACAGACACAGCCATGAGGTGCTGGCAGAGGGCTCACAGAAAGGGGTTGGGTTTTTTTCTGGTAACTCACAGCTCTGTGAGAGGCGCGGGTCCCTTCTCTGGGAGGGTTGCACCACTGGTTCCGGTGCAAGGTAGCCAACTCTGCTAGGAACTTGTCCAGAATGTCAGGCTTGGAGGACAGAGTGTCACACAGCTCCTGCAAAGTGCTGGAAGCCAGGGCCTGCCTCAGCCACAGTGCCATGGCCAGGACCAGCCCCACAGAGCAGATTCTGTGCTGGGGGCCCTGCAGGAGGCAGGACAGGGCTGAGGGGGAGTTCCCTGTGGGGATGGGAGAACTGAGCTGGCTCTGGAGTGGCCTGGCTGGCTTTGGCTGCTGCGAGAGAGCCAGAAAGGTTTGTGGGATGGAGAGCCTGGCTCTGTGGGATGTCCTGCAGCATTCCTTGGATCTGGCAGCCACAGAGTCTTGGGGTCCCTGTCCCCGTGTGGAACAAACCCCTCAGATTGTCAGGGCCGGTACCTGTCTCCCTGAAGAGCCATCTCACACAGGCTGATGACCACGGCCGAGGGGTACTGGGTGGTCATCAGGAGAAACAGCGACTCCACTTTCATACAGCCTGCCTCTGTGGTGGTGTATAGCAGGTTCTCAAAAATGCACTTCACTGTCTTGGGCACCTGAAAAGGATACAGGTGAGGATGGCACTGCCATGGAGTGCAGCCATGTCCTCAGCTGCCCTTCCCATTCCTCTCTGCTACCTTTGGGTGGTTTCAGGTGCCCAAGTCACCTGGGTTTGTGAGGAAGGGGTGGAGGGAGGAGCAAGGCCTGGCAGGGCTGAAGATCAAGGGAATCCAGCCCCAGGGCACTTACATCTGTCACCCAGAAGTCTGTGTCTTCCATGATCACATCCAGCATGCTGCAGGGCACGTCCTTATCAAGGATGCTGGGATCTTTCATGGCCTCGATGGCCTCAAGGACGACGTCTGTCCTCTCACTGGAGTGGAGGTATCTTCCAAAGGCCTGTGGCAGGAAGGAAGACACGTGCCACTGAGTGCCCTGATGGTGCTGCTTGGCTGGGCAGAGGTTCCTGGCAGTGCTGGCAGCAGAGCCCACAGGAGAGCTGGCAGCAGTGCCTGCAGTCCCTGGGTGGGACAGAGTGAGGAGAGAGGGCCCTCCATGTCAGGGAGGAGGGCTCATGAGAACTAGGAGCTCGCTGGAGCTCCTGCTGGGGCTGGAACTGCTGCCAGGACAGGAGAGTGCAGCCCATGTGTTGTCCCTAGTCAGGGATGGCAGGAACCTTCTTGCCAGGGCAGTGAGGCCCCACCAGCCCACTGATTCCAGGTCCCTTTGCTCACACAAGTGCCCTGCTGATGCCATGGACAAGAATCCCAGCAGGAGGGGGATCATTACCTGGGTACAGTCTATAATGCTCAGGTAACACAGTGAGGAGGTGGTCACAGCTTCCCAAGAGAATTCATCTGACCTATCCCTTGGCCTTGACTTGTCTAAACAGCAGGGATAACACAGAAGAGTCAGTGAGAAAGAGTTGCTTTGCCAACAAGGTCATCAAACTACCCTGAGATCTGCTTGAAAGACAGAATCAGTCAGGATTTCTGGGAGCCATCAGGAATAGCTTCTTGCTATAGGCAAGAGGCTCCAGCCAGGGTGGTGGATTTGCTCTTCTCTAATAGAGAAAACTGGACTTTGGGACCTGGGAGTCAACGGGGCTTTGGCTGTGGGGGCCACAAGCCAGTTGGGTTCAAGGTCCTGGAAGGAACAGGGGAAAGGAGAGCAGTGACAAACAGATCCTGGACTTGAGGTGAGCACTCAGCTACTGCAGCAAAGTGATGCCATGGGAAGCAGCTGGGAGGGGCAGAGGAGGTCAGGAAGCAGGTCTGTCAAGAGAGATCTGTGTGCACAGGGACGAGGCCACAGCTACTCTTGCCTTTTTACTTACAGAGGAATTCAGCAAGGGAAAACATAGCGTGGAAAGCTGTGTAGCTTGTTTGTTCCCCAGAATATCGGAAGAGAATGAGACGTCCCACCAGCCTTCCCATGGCTGGGAATGAGATGTCCCCAGGGCACACAGGTCCAGAACTGTCTCTTCCAAAGTTGACAGAGGGCTGGATGAGTGAGACATGAGAAGAAGGGCTAAGAGAAGGAAGTTGGTGCTGAGCCTGAACCCAAGAGTGTGCCCAGGCCTGGATTCCTGGTGAAGCTGGGCTTTGCAGGGCTTCCTGGCCCCATCTCTTGGAGCCACCAGCTGGGCAGCAGCCCTGGCATGGAGAATGCCAGGGAGGGGGGCTGCAGGGTGTGTGGTTCCTACCTTCAGAGTGGAATAGTTAGACAGCAGATTGGTCAGGACAGCAATCCTCCCCACAGCCCTCTCTCGCACAGCTTCCCTCTCAAATCTGGTGTACTCTAGCAGCATCTGGGGTGAGAGGAAGCACAGGTGAGCACCATGAGCAAACACAGCTCTGCTCCTGGGTCACACTTGTACCATCCCTCACAGCTTCCTCTGAGCTGTCCCTGGGGTCCCTCACAAGCCTGGACAAGGTCTCAGGACAACTTTTTGGCCAGGCAGGCACCACCTTCTGCAGCCACTGTGCTTCAGAGGAGCCTGGTGCCAGCCCCTGCTCCCTCCCACACTATGCTCTGCCTGCTCAGCACTGTACTGGCAGGTCCTCACTTCCAGGGTGAGGAACAGCCCTGGGACCCCCACTCTGCTTGTGCCACACCTGAAAGATGTCCTGCAGCTCCTCGCTGATGCTGGAAGCAGGAAAGCTGAGCACCACTGTCCTCAGCATTGTGTCCATGGCTTTCAGCGTCTGCAAACACACAGAGAACAGTGCCTGTCATCCTGCTGCTCTTACCCCACACCCAGGAGACTCTTTTGAGCTCTCAGTGCCTGAGGAGGACACCTGAACTGCTCAGGAGAGACACAGGGATGCACAAACTGCTGGGGACAGAGCAGCCAGCCCCGTGGGAAGGTGACAGAGCCACCAGGGTGGGAAAGCAACAGTAACAACTCAGCCTGGCTCAGATCTCTGGTCATGGGGCAGCCCAGAGGGACTGGAGGCTCCTGGAGCTCAGCCAGCACCTACCTTGATGTAGAGGGAAGTGTTCTGGTGTGGCATTTCCCTTTCTGAGGGGAGCAGGAGGACACTTGAGAAACATGCAGACAGGAGGATTTTGGTTTTGCCCTCCAGCACATTCTCCACCAAGCTGCAAGGACAGAGGGGGGTCAGCTGGGCACTGGTGCTGGGAGCAGCCCCCAAGGCCTCTTGCAGGTGGCCTCAGAGCTGTGGGACAGGGGCTCACCTTAATTCTTCAATGGTAATCATGGCCAGGTAGCGGATCTTGGAGGACAGACGGTCCCTTGGCTCTTTGTCCAGGAGGTCCTGCAGAGCACAACCAGGATGAGACCTGGCAGCACCCAATCCCTGACCCACCCAAGCACTGTCCACACAGGGGTGGTTGTGCCCATCCCCAAAACCTCAGATGGTTCTACCTTGATATTCTCAACCACTTCACACATTTGACAGAATAAATCCAGGCCCCTGGTCAAGCCCCGTTTCAAGGCAGTTTTGCACACAACGTAGGTGCTCTTCAGAAATGTGAACTTGTGGGTGTCCTGGCAGAGGCACAAACAGGGAGTGTGGGAGGATGGACACAGCCAGTGGGGCTGGAGCACTGGGAGAGCAGTGCCGTGTGAGAAATGCAGCTCTGCCCAGCCAGCACCACTGCACAGCCCAGCAAATCACAGCCAGCGTCCAGCTGGCCACTGTTACCTTGTCAAGGCTGCTGACAAAGGCCAGGATGAAATCCACTGCGTCTTCTGTTTCTTCGTATATGGGCAACCAGCTGGCATCTGCCAGAGGGGAAGAGCAGGGGGGTGTCACAGACATCTTTTATGAAAAATCCTTTCCTTAGGATTTTTCCTCCTGAGAAGCTGAGAGACCTCAGGAACAAAATGTAAACAATGATTATCTGCTGCTGTGGAATGCAACAGGTGCATCTGTGATTGGTCTCATGGGTTGTTTTTAATTGAAGGCCAATCACAGTCAGTTGGATTGGACTCTCTGTCCAAGACAGAAGCTTTTGTTATCATTCTTTCTTTTGCTATTCTTACCTAGCCTTCTGATTAAATCCTTTCTTCTATTCTTTTAGTATAGTTTTAATATAATATATATCATAAAATAATAAATCAAGCCTTCTGAAACATGGAGTCAGATCCTCATCTCTTCCCTCATCCTAAGACCCCTGTGAACACTCTCATAGGGGAACTGCAGGGGCTCTGGGCACAGGAGAGAGCCAAGGACACCTACCCTGCAGCCAGCCCTGTGCCCACACCCCTGGCACAGCCTTTTTCCTGAGCAGCTGGTGGTGGAGGTGACAGGCAGAGGAGCTGGAATTGCCCCAGTGCCCTGGGCTGAGGAGCACACTGGGGTATGGACAGGAAAGGTCCAGAGTGCCCCTGCTTCTCCTGCCCACTCCCTGGAGTCCCTCTGCTCTGTTTTTCCCTTGGGAAAGGCAGTGCTGGGGCTGGCATCCAGCCCCAAGCCACCTTGGCATTCAGGTGACATCCTGCCTGTCCCCCAGGACTGCTGCTGTCACCATGCCAGGAAAACATGCTCCTGGTGTGCTGGTGGCCCCCAGCCCTGCCCAGCCCCACTGGGCCCCTCACTCACCAAGCTGCAGAGGCTGCATCGTGGTTGTGTCGTAGAAAGACACCACTTGTGAAGAGTTGCTCCCCTGGGAGGAGCTGTCCCCCTCCCAGGCCTCGCTGGGGGTGGCAGGAGGGCTCTTCTCCATCCTGTGGGACAGGCACTATGGGGAATCGTGGGCCAGGTGTTGGGGTGCTGTCGAGGGAAGCCTTGGCAGAACACGTCAGCCCCACGGGGCTGCCAGGGGTGCTGGGGCAAGACATGGGCTGCACTCGGGGGCTCCGTGTCAGGTCCAGGCTCCTGCCTGTCACCTTGCTCTGTGGGCAGCAGCCATGCTCACCACACCTGCTGCAGGATGGTGTCACAAAGGGCCCCTCTGTGACACAGCACCTGCTGCCAGCTCTGGGGCCCAGTGCTTGGTGACATCAGGGGAGCTGTCCCCAGCAAATGGTCCCAGCAATGTGACCATGTTCACAGGGGTTCTTGGATGAGGGAAGAGATGAGGATCTGACTCCATGTTTCAGAAGGCTTGATTTATTATTTTATGATATATATTATATTAAAACTATACTAAAAGAATAGAAGAAAAGATTTCATCAGAAGGCTGGCTAAGAATAGAAAAAGAAAGAATGATAACGAAGGTTTGTGGCTCAGACTCTCTGTCCGAGCCAGCTGACTGTGATTGGCCATTAATTAGAAACAACCACATGAGACCAATCCCAGATGCACCTGTTGCATTCCACAGCAGCAGATAATCATTGTTTACATTTTGTTCTTGAGGCCTCTCAGGAGGAAAAATCCTAAGGAAAGGATTTTTCATAAAAGTTGTCTGCGACAGTCCCCCAGGGCACAGGCCTGGCATAGCCCTGGGCACTGGGTGCTCTCAGGGTGCCTCCAGACCCCACTTTACCCTCAGGGCATCCCTGGTGCCCCACAGTGCATCCCAGAGCCCCCTGTTCAGACAGTCTCAGTTGCCTTCACAAATCAAAATCCCAGCCAGTGAAGAGGTGACAGCAGCTGAGACCTGCTCAGCCTAGCCTGGGGTGCCACAGGCACTTGTTTATCAGCAGAATGTGTCCTCTGGAGCAAAGCTGGGGCTTTACAAGAACACATGAATCTGTGGAGAACAGCTCATTTTCTTAACCACATAATAGTCGAAAGACTTGTTTCATCCCAAATGCAGAAAAAGAGATAAGGATGGGACAGCAAATTTGCAAGAGTACAAATGGCACAATGGAACATCCCTATGAGGGGCTGGAATACAAAACCTATATTTTAAGGTGATTAAAAATAATAGGAAGGACATTCAGCTGGGAAAAATAGGGTGACATGCTCTGAGGATGAAGTAATGAATCCAAAGGGATAACAAGGATAACACATCCTCCCAAATTCAGAGGCTGAGGAAAAAGAGAGATTAAGGATGGGACAGCAAATTAGCAAAAGTACAAATGGCAAAATGCAACACCCCCATGAGGGGCAGGGATACAAAGCATCCCTTTCCTTTCAGGGTCCTGCAGAGCCCAACATGTCTGCAGGAGTGGTGGGGAGAATGCAAGGATAAAGCTCTAAGGGTCCTTAGGCTGGAGGCTTCTGGGGCTCAGCCAGCACTTACCTTGATGTAGAGGGAAGTGCTCTGGTGTGGCATTTCCCTTCCTGAGGGAAGCAGGAGGATACTTGATGATCATGCAGAGAGGAGGCTTTTGTTTTTCCCTCCAGCACATTCTCCATCAAGCTGCAAGGACAGAGGAGGGTCAGCTGGGCACAGGTGCTGGGAGCAGCCCCCAGGACCTCGTGCAGGGGACCCATGAGGGACTTCTGCTGCTCAGAGTGACCCCAAATGTGTTTAAAAGTCTCTTTTCCCAGCCTGGCAGTTGAATGGAGTCTGAGCTCTTCAGTTCTTGTTCTCAAGGTTGTTTATTATTTCTTATCTATAAAATTCTTTCTCTGGCCTGCCGAGGTCCTTTCAGCATGTCAGACAGAGGCACACTGGCTGCCCTAAGGGTGGTGTTATCTTTTTGTACTAAAAACTACGTGTACAGTATTTACAATAACTTCCCAATACTCATCACTTATGTTAGACAGTGAGTTTCTACATTAAACCAATCCCAAATCGCCACCATCACAGCAGAAGATGGAGGCCAAGAAGAAGGAGAAAGGCTGGACATGCCCAGATTCCTTCATCTTGCCCCCTGAACCTCCATTCCAAAAACCCCAAAAATCTACTTCTCCCCCTGTGACAAACTAACTGTTATTCTTCTTAAACTCTCCTGACTTGTAATTCTTCATATAAAGTTTGGTAATTTCTTCCATAGGTCAAAATCAAAGGCACAGGGGTCTTGGGCTCTGTGCCAGGGTCTCTGAGCCCCCTTGGCAGGGTCTCGAGTCCTCCAGGGCAGCCAGAGGAATTTCCTGGGTTCCAACAGGGACCTATAGGGAATGGGCAGATCCCCCCCAGAACATGGGGTGTCCCCTTGATTTTCTCTACCAGCTTTAATGTGTGGCAGAATAAATCCAGGCCCTGGAACAAGGCACAGCTCCCGGTGGTTCTCCCCAGGAGGGTTTTCAGGCTAGGGGTTCCCAAGGCTGCAGGAGCAGCAGTTCATGGAGCCCTGCAGGGTGGGAGGAAAGGCCCCCACCTTGGGCATTACAGCTACTCCCAGCCCCCTGGGACAGGGACATCTGCCCCTGGAGGGACCTTTTTTCATGTAAAAGTATTTACATATTGAAAAAAAAATATTGGAGGAGGAAAGCACCTTTTGCTCTCAGCCCTTCTCAATCCCATTGCCTGCTCCTGGAGAGGTTTGGATATTTAATAGTGGTGACCTCATGTGCATCATCAACTGCTGCTCCATTCCAAGGCCAGATTGGGCTGTAGGGCTGATTTACTCCGGGCAGCAGAACCTGTGGTACCTCTGCATGAGAGCATTAAAACCACAGGCAGTGATTCAGGGGTCAGAAAAGCCACAGCTCCCTTTAGGGTCTCAACCCAAACATGGGGGTTGAGACATAGAAGAGAAATTTTTACTGCTACTACCAATTATAGCAGCTTTACTAAACCCATAAAAAACAATTACTGGCAGGGTTGTAGAATAATGAAGTAGGTAAATAATTCACAGGGAGGAGAAGAGGGGCTGTTTAAAACCCAATCAACTGTGGCTGCTCTGAAGCAGCCCCCAGAGCCTGCAGCAGTCTTTAGTTAGGTGCACATGATTTAATTGGCTTCAAGTGATTTTCTGGACTGCTAATCACCATGATGTAATTAAAAACCTGGGCAGCATGTTGAGTGCTATAGCACATTAGAGATGTTAAACTCCTGAGAGTTCCTGTGCTAGGGATGGCTGCTCCCCTTGCCTGGAGTGTGAAACACCCAGAGAGGAGATGTCTGTGGGTGAAACAGAGGAATGGAACTTGGCAGGTGGCCACCAGTAACTGCTGAGGAGTCAAGGTGAAATATTCATACACATTCTGAAAAATATCCACTGCTCATGAAAATACAGATCTTGAAAAGCCATTTTGAATTTTGGAAAGGTCAGAAGTTCTCCTTCTTACAGGCATAGGCAGTCTCACTAAAAAGAAGGGGAAGGAAAGGGAAATGGAAGTTTTGCTTGACAGTCTGAGTTTTTTAAATACTCATCAAATAGTTTATGGTCTCCGGGATCCTCATGGTGTAATGAATCTTTTTGTGTTTCTCAGGACCAGCTGAGAGCAGCTGAATAAAGCCCAGCCGTGCTTTCATCCCTGTGTGTACAGGACAGTGGGACGAGAAAAAGGGACTAAAAAAAAGGCCAGTAACTCAGCATGAAGAAGGGCTAGAGAGCTCTGGTGGAGACTGGAGAACAGCTCTTCCCTGGAAAGGCACCATCAAAGCAGCTTCATCTGCTTAAAGACTTCCTGCAACATGATCCTAAAACCACAATACTTCCTCCCATGGCTTTCTGCTGCTCAGCTCATTTTCCACAAAGCTCCAGCTAACTGGGCTGCAGCCCATTTATGAAGGAATTGCAGCTACATCCTTTTTTGTTGTTTATTTAACTTTCCTTTTCATCCTGGTGTTGATACAGCTAAACCTCAGCAGCAGGGCTGTGTCAGGTTTCTTGCAGAGCCACTGATGTTTGTTTAAAGATCTTCTGCAGCAGGTGTATCTAGCATTGCTGTGAGGGGCTAACTCAGAGCACTCACCCAGCTAAAGCTGCTCTTCCACTCTGTGCAGTGAGTGTCAGATCAACTCAAACCTTTACTCACTCCACAGCAGAGGTTCATGTAATGCAATCACTCCTTTGGCAGTGTGAGAGGCAGGGGGGATATTTCCACAGGAAAAAAGCAATTTTAAAATAGGAGCATATTCCCAAATCCATGGGCTCCAGGGAGGAATTGCCACCTCTGCTGACCACCAGAACCATCACATTTGTGTCTCCACAGGCTCTGCTCTTCAGCAAGGGCAGTGGGGACCTCTGGCTCATGGGGCTCACCTCCATCTCAGACATCCTGCAAAGGACAGCCAAAGCTCTCCAGAATTTGCATTGTGGCTCTTGTTCCCCCTATCCCCATTCAGTGACCTCAGAGATGCCAGTAGGACGGGCCAGGTGGGTGAGAGAGGCTGCAGCTTAAACCCCAGAACCATTTTCAGGCACCAGGGTGCTATAACACAGGCAACCTGCCTCTGGCAGAGTTTTGAGGGATTGTCTTTAAACCAGCAGGCTTTGATTCAGGAGGAGCACATCATGTGAGAGCACAGCCCATGACGGTTTGTGCACTGGGGTGTGTCCTGGATGGCCAAGCAAATTGTATTTGCCATCTGTATGGCAGCTGTCTTCTGTTCACTGGGCAGTTGTCCTTATCTCTTCCACACCCACTCCTCTCTCAGGGCTGACATCTGCTGATAACAGCTATTGAATGTCACTGCATGGCTGATAAGAACTACAGCATCCCATTGGGAGATGGGAGCCCAGAGGGAGGAGCCAAGCATTCCTACCTGGATAGAATCTGGAGATTCTGGAACACCAGCACAGCTTCTCCACTGCATTCCCCAGAGGAACAGCAGCTGCCTCTTCTTCCCCTGGATCTTCAGAGGAAGAATACATCCTTCTCTACAGGATCCCTGCTCCAGCAGAGCCACCCCTGACACTGCAGGAGGGCTGAGCCACAATTCCAATGGGACTGCTGCCAACACCCTGACCCACAGGGTGTCAGGTTGGGTTCTGACTCTGTCAGTGTTGGTTTTGTTTACTGCATTGTTTATTTTATCTTTTTATTTTCTTCCCTAGTAAAGAACTATTATTCCTGCTCCCATATTTTTTGCCTGAGAGCCCCTTAATTTAAAATTTATATCAATTTGGAGGGAGGGGGTTTACATTTTCCATTTTAGGGGAAGTTCCTGCCTTCCTTAGCAGACTCCTGTCTTTCCAAACCAAAACAGGGTGATATGGACTGAAACCAAATACCCCTCCAGCTCCACAGCTCTCTCCTGCTACAACTCAGCCAAAAATTTTGCCAAAGCACATCCAGCCCTGTGTGCTTCAGTCACCAACTGTGATGGTGAAGCATCTCCCACCATGCAGCAGTGCTGCTTCCACATTCCAATGTGATAGAAAACTGAAAAATGAAAATGTTTTGGCATCCCCCAGACCTATAATGTCCAAAAGAAACAAGAGTCTCCTTGCTTTCCAGGGAAAACAGGAGGTGAAATGAGAAGCGGCTCTTGGAGGAAACATGAGTCGTGCTTCTCTAACCAGCTTTGGCTTTATCTGCTCTTCCCAAGCCTGAGGATTCACATAACTGAAAGTTCCCTTTTTGATTATTAGATTATTGCTGGGAAGGAAACAATCTGTGTTTGTTCAATTGTTTTGTTGCCTTCTTGTGCTTTCTAAAGACTTTCCTGGTAAACACTTCCCAGCTGAGCTGAATGGGATTCAGTATGTGCTGCTTTGGGCTGTGAAAAGTTTGAGACATTTCCCTCACTTCCCCTGTTCCCCTCAACATTTTGGCAGCCACAGGTAGAAAACCCACACTCCTAGCAGGGATGTGACATAAAAGGAGTGGTTGTCTCCATGGAGCAGCTGTCTGGCTCAGCCAGGGAAGATGCCACTCATTTCTGTGGCAGCACTGCTGGCAGCTGGGACGGCAGAGCCTTTCCAGAGCTCATGGGGAGCATCTCCGGTCTGCAGGAGCTGGGCTCAGCTGGGAGGATCCTACCTGGGAGATTGACAGAGGTTTCTTGGCCTTAGCAGCCTCCCCAGCATTTATTGCAGCCTGTGCTCCCTCTCATGAGCACAATCAGGATAATGGGGCTGTTGCAACTCCTGACCTGGTTATGAGAGGAGTGGGTGTTAAACCCTTCAGTGAGGTTCCTGCAGAGCATTGCAGAGCACAGCTTGGCTCCTGGAGAAGCAGTAGAGCCTCAGTGCACTAAAGACATCCCATCAGCACTTGCCAGCTCAGCTCAGCTCCACCAGAGACTTCTCCCTCAGGGGTTGCCCTCCCATGGGCAGCTCAAGCCCAACAGGCTGCCATCAGATGAGTCTAAATTATGGTTTTGCCCTAGGTCGCTAAAGAAAGTCATGGCAGAATCAGATTTAGAGTTCTCATCCTTTAACTGCTCTGAGCCAGGAAGGAGAGGAGAAATCCACTCTGCTGATTCCCAAACACAGCACTTCCAAGTCACAGAGAATTCCTGAGGAGCTGGCCAGGGAGGCAGCTCTCATACCTGCAAACAGCTGCTCTGCTGGGCACAGCACATGAGAAGGGCAGTGAAAAGAGAGTTTGTTTTTTCCTGTGCCAAGGCAGGACAAGGTAAATGCCACCAGGAAGGAATGCCAAGGACCATCAGGATGACCAGGGCTGTGGTCATCTCTGAGGAAATGAGCCCAAAAGCTGTGGCTGTCGCATCCCTGGCAGTGTCCAAGGTAAAGTTGGACAGGGCTTGGAGCACCCTGGATAGTGGAAGGTGTCCCTGCCCATGGAACAGGATGGGCTTTAATATCCCATCCAACCCAAGCCTTTCTAATATTAATCATACCATTACCCTTAAACACAGGGGAACCACCTGTGTTTGCAATTCTTTATAGCAGAGCATCACCATGTCAGTACTGACTCATGAACAAGGAAAAAAAAAAAAATTATTCAGCACTTTAGTCACTAGAGATCAAAATCACTCCCTCACGTTACCACTTTGTAAACATTAATCTGCAAGTGTTCTACAAGATATGAGGTAATTACTACCCCAAAGAAAAAAATACTCTTTATCAGATCACTTTCAAGAACATATTAATAGAATCACAACTTCAGCAAGTAAACAGGAGCAAAGGTCATTGAAATAGCAATCACAATGTGGGCAGAACAATAACTTCACTTCCCAGAACCTGCTCCCATTTTCTGCTCGGTTTTTGTTCAGCCATGCCCAATCACAGGGTAAAGACTCTTCCAGCAGATTTCCCCCTGTTTGGTCCTTCCCAACAAGATCACCTCTCCCTGGCCACAGATCCTTTTAGGGCCACTTCTGAGCTCAAACTGTCCCCAAGATTTCATGGCTGTCCCAACAGAAAGAGCCATGGCCCAGCTCCATCAATACACCAGCAGGGACACAAATAAAGTGAGGGACCTAAACACAGGTGACAGCTGTCACAGAGTGCCTTCACAAATCAAAATCACAGCCAGAGAAGAGGTGACAGCAGCTGAGACCTGCTCAGCCTAGCCTGGGGTGCCACAGGCACTTGTTTATCAGCAGAATGTGTCCTCTGGAGCAAAGCTGGGGCTTTATAAGAACACACGAATCTGTGGAGAACAGCACATTTTCTTAACCACGTAATAGTTGAAAGACTTGTTTCATCCCAAATTCAGAAAAAGAGATTAAGAACAGGATAGCAAATAAGCAAGAGTAAAAATGGCACAATGCAACACCCCTGTGAGGGGTAGGAATATAAAACAAACATTTTAAGGAGATTAAATTTAATAAGAAGGACATTTAGCTGGGAAAAATAGGGAGACATGCTCTGAGGATGGAGTAATGAATCCAAAGGGATAACAAGGATAACACATCCTCTCAGGATCCAGCACTTTCTCACTGATTACCTCACTTCATAAGGCCACCAGGGCTCCTATAAAAGGTAAGAATGCATCTGATCTCTCCTCAAGACTTAAACAGATGCTCAGGTTGATGACTCAAATGTGAGTCACAGGGCACAAACCACCAAAGGATTTTACACACATACCAACTCAGAGCTGCACATGCCTTCCTAGGAATACTTGTAACACAGAAGCATCATTTCAAGCACTCTAAATCTTGAGTGGTCCTCAAAAGTGTTTCATGAATTGCAGTTGATGTATATTGAGCATGGACTTTTATCTTCTTCAGCCAAGTATAGTGTTCCCTCCATGAAAAATGCAATTTATTTTTACATTAAAACTATTTTAGTAACTTGTACTCATAATCATTACAATTACAGCTCAGGATTGCTGTACTTCATAGCAGAAGATCCAAACGCCTTGCAATTAATTTTTAATTTTTATTATCCAGCAGACATTTCCTTCAGGCCTACAGAAATACTTCAGTAGTTCCCTGAATGTAAAAATGACATTCACACCACTCTGATAAAGAGATCACTTCATTTACAACATCAGTGCTGAATATAACTCCTTCCTGGCCCATGCACACACTCCTACCCATGTGCTAATTCACTCTGCAATATTAATGCCATGACTCAGTGGGATGCTGAGTCACCAGTGATGCAAGACCTGTCCCCACAGCCCAGCTCATCATAACCCAGCAGCAGGAGCAAACAGAAAATCCAGAGCTGCCATACAAGGAGCAGGGACAGACGTGGCCCTTTAGGGAGATCCCTTCAGCCCTCCCTGTCCTCTTGCAGTGCCACAGAAACCAAAGTGAGACAGGACCTGTGTGGAATCTTTGCTTCTTCTTCTGCCAGGGTTTTGCCAGGGATTAAATGCTTGAGATAGAATTTCTTGTTTGGACTCAGATGTTTATGAGCTCTGATCTCTGTTACAGTCTCACAAACCATGAGTTGTACAGCACTTCACTCTAACAAACTAAAAAATAGAGCCCCATCTCTCTCTCTACAAGCCTTTTAAGGATAAACTGTCCAATTAAGAAATGACACCTCAATTATTTTTATTTTCAACCCAATCACCAACCGCCCATGGCCCTCAATGCAGGCTTTTTATCCAATTACACAAAACCACCCAAACTAATGGAAAGAAGGTGAAGAAGAAGGACCAGCCTCTGCCCTAAAACCTCCATCTTTACTATATTCTAAACCCTTAAACTCTAAGTTTCCCACCCTGTGATATTACACACTTCTATCCAAACTCCACACCCACAATCCCAGTTCTGTCATTCCATTTTGGAAGCTTCTCCACAGCCTCAGGTCAATGCAGTGTTCTCTTGGGGGTCAGTGCCCGTCAGCACAGAAAGTCTGAAATTCTCAGCATCCAGGGTTCCAACAGCCCTGGGCCATGTGCAGGGGAAGGTCTGGTTGCTCTGCAGAGGGCAAGGAAAGGACAGAATTATTTGTAGCCTTAACAGTGTTTAAGGAAAACCACCCCATTTCCAGTTATCCACATTGCAGGCAGTGCCTTCTCTTCCTTCCTGCTCTTTTCCTTCCCCCTCAGGGCACTTATGGGGGACCAGAATCAATGACTCCTGCCTGGACAGGATTCCAGGCGTCTCCATCTCTCTGGGAATTCACCATGCAGAGTGCAGCCCAGAGGGAGCTGCAGATAAGGAGATGACTCAAACCCTGGCAGAGACCCAGTTCCTTCCTCCAGGAACCAGCAGACACAGGAAGAGCCTCAGACAGCATCATCACACAATCTGGACCTTCCTTCCCTTCCCCTTTGGCAGCTCTTGGGAAGACTGACAGCCCACTTGGCTCACTTCAAAGTTCTTGTCCCTTATTCACAGTGAGAGCTGCAGAGCTGCTCCTCTTTCCCCCTTGGGCTCCTCTGGGGATTCTCCTCACCTGGGGGAAGCTCCAAGTACCCAAAAGGCTCCTGCAGAGCCCCAGTGAACAGCCAAGGACTTTGCAAGGGAGGAGGAATTGAAACAGTCCTCACCTTTCTGGAAAAGGGAAATGCAAACTGGAAAGTTTATTCACTGAGCAGATTTGGTTTCTTCTTGCTGAGAAGGTCGTCTGTTGGGAAGGATGAAAGTTTGACAAGAAAGTCTCACAGATATGTGTGCTTAGCTGAAAGATTTTTGAATGTAGAATCAGAGAATGAAATAGAGATAAAAGCAAGTTTAGATATAGAAGAAAAGAATTGCTGAGCCAGTCTTACTGAATAACCAAGGAGCCAAAGGGTGTGTTAGTTAGAAGGGGGTTTTATGGCTTAGAGCAAAGGATAAACCCACCCCAAACAAGAAGATGTTTGTACCAAGCAGAAAGAGAGCACAGGCAAAGAAGACATGTTGATGTTGCAAGTAGAAAAAAGGTCTCAGAATTTTCCACTGCAAGAAAACTGAAAAACAACTTCTAGCTTAAACTGTAATGTACTGACTTTTAGTGATTGGAGAATGGTAACATGAATATGGTAATTATAGTAGTTATGAGAGGCTAGAGATAAAAGTTAAGGGATAGATTGGTTCTACTGTATTAAGATGCTCAGCAAAGAAGTCTATAATGCATTGTAACCAAAACCAAAGGGTCTCCAGGCCTGCCTGCAGCTGGAGCTGACAGCTGTGGGCACAGCTCTGTCACCCCCAGCCCTGGACTGCTGTGACATCCTGAATACAATAAACTGCATTTTGGAGAGCAGCCTGGAGTCCTGCATCCCTCATTTCAGCTCTTACAGTGGCACCCAACGTGGGGCACCATTATTAAGAGCCTGAATGAGGGATGCAGGACTCCAGGCCTGCAGCTGGAGCTGACAGCTGTGGGCACAGCTCTGTCACCCTCAACCCTGGACTGCTGTGACATCCTGGATACAATAAACTGCATTTTGGAGAGCAGCCTGGAGTCCCACATCCCTCATTCAGGTTCTTACTATCATCACTCCATTTCTCACAAGATTTTATTTATTGCTGCAACTTTCCTACCGAATATCACAATTCAAACTCCTATTTAAGCACTCACCCAGTTCCCCAGTGACTCTGCCAGAAAAAGCAGCCACCCCTTGCAGCAATACCCCCAAAACATCACCATGTGGGTCAAGCAGAGCTTTTGGGGGGCTGTAGATATTGGAACCTTTTTTATTGGAACCTCAGGAAAGTGACCCTTTTCCCAGGGAGATCCATCCCTCATGGAATGCTTGGCTGCCTCCTCCCAGCCTCGTATTTGCAGCCTGACACTTTTAAAACCAAGAGCTCCCTGCTTTCCCCAATTAGGTGTTAAACTCTGCTCTCTCTGCACATCAGCTCTCAAGGCTCCAGCTCGACCTGGAGCTTTTGCAAAAGCAATTTAAAGGAGCTGAATCCTTTGCAATAAGGCTTACAGGAGGATTAAGGGAGCTGGAAGCCGAGCACAGACCTCCGGAGTCTCATTCACAACGTCAGCCCCTTGAGTTCTCTGCAGCAAGAAAAATCGTCAGGAAAAAAGAAAAAGTAAAAATAGTAATACCGAGAGTACCAGCATCCTGAATGCAGAACTAATCCACAAGAATTTTTTCTTGGATTATTTTCTTGTGGATTATTTGCCATTGTCAACTCACTGTCTAACAACAGTTAGAGACATTTTTGTCAATCAAATTAAACCCGTTTCAGCAGATGGAAACATTAACAATGTTGCATGGGAAATATTGAATATGAGGCTTTATTTCACCACATAAATTGCCCTCTGCAAGAGATAAAACAGTCCCTCCTGAACAAGTGTTTTCTATATTAAAAAAATAAAATAAAAGAAGATAATTCAGTTTTAAAATTTGCCCTCCCTCCCGGATGCTGGGCTAATTGATAGAAGAGAGGCAGGCTCAGAGTAACAGAGCACCACTGAGACCAGGAGCACTGAAACTGAGCTCAAGCAGGGTAGGGCTGCTGGATGGAATAAACCAAAATTGCCAGAGTCATTAACCCAATCATCTTCATCTCTTATTTTTTTAATGAACAGTAGTTGTTTGGGGAAATTTGTAATTGTGAAGTTTTTAAAATTTTCTTTAAGTTTTTCTTATAGTTGTGTTTGTGGATTATGTTAATTTACTTGGGCAGCATTCCAGGGAACAGGCTGTGGTACTAAAGCACAAAAACAATATTTTCCTTATAGAAAAGTCTCCATAACATTAACAAGAAAGACTTTAAAACTATGCTAACATTTTAAGTCTTGTTTCTTTACATTATCAATTTTAAAAAGTTATAAGGAGAAAAGAATTATTCTAAAGGTTTTATTCCATTGTTATTACTTTTTCTTTTGATTACTATTAATAAATTTTTCTTGATACCCTTTTAAAATTTTAAACCTACTTCACCTTTCTCCTAATCCTACCTCACAACAAGAAGTGAATACACTAATCATTAACCAACACTAAACCCACCACACTCATTAATACATTAACCAAAAAACCCCCAAATTAACAAAATCTCAAATGAATAAACCAAAACCACTGCACTGGGGGGTGGTTCTAGGCTGGCAGCAGAGCATCTTTGCCTCTTAATGCTCACAAGTATTTAAAAAAAAAACCTGGTTTGCATTTCTTGAGGTTGCTGCCAAGCAGTGCATAACTGCGTAGAAATTGGGGGATTAATATCTTCAGTCTGCTGTTTCAAATTCAGCACCTTCCAAAGTGAACCTGCCATGCTCTCAAGGCTTTTTAAAGCAGAGACAGATCTACCAAAGAGGGGGGGAAAAAAAAATTAGTGTAAATCCTGACCTTGGCAGAGGTGGCAGAGATAAATAAAGAATTGATTATCCCATAATCCTGACTAGCAAGTCCACCAATATAAAGGATGATTTTTGCACTGCTGCTGCCTCTCACACTTCAGAGGAAACATGGAATGGCAGCATTGAGATGCTGGGCAGGTTCACACTGGAAGGAATGAGGAAATTATAGCTGCTCAAGCAAGGACCACAGCTGGGCATGTGCTGATAACACAGAAAAGCCTGGGGGAAAAAACCAAACAAAGAACCCCAGGCCATCAAACAAACCCCACTCCCCCAGTCCCCTCCTCACCACTCTCCTCTGCCCTGTTGGTTTCAGGTTTTCCAGTTTAAGAAGGGAATTACTCAGTCAAATGTGCCAAGATTCAGAGCCAGAAATGAGCTCCAGATGAGGAGACATCTCCAAACCCTTCTGGAGTTATGAGAAAGGAGCAATCACAGATGTTCCACCCAGTGCCAGGACTGGATCTGGGCACTGCTGCTTCTCTTGGGATGGCACTTCCAGGGCACGGCAGTGACCTGTGGTGTGACACGGGGCAGGGGAACTCATTTACAGCTCTGTGGTTCCTCCCTGCCAGGAGCACTCCCTGATCCAAAACACTCCTGGGATCTGCAGTGGGAAAATGCAGCAGCTTCTCCAGAAGGCATTCACAGAGTGAAGCATCCCAGCCTGCAGAGCTGAGGAGCTCACAGCCCCTGCTCAGCCCAGTGCTGCAGGTGAGCCAGAACACAGCCCTGCCACACCTGCAAGGACCTGGCACACCTGCAAGGACCTGGCACACACCTCTGGACAAGCCCAAGCCCCCTGGGTGGGCAAATGTGGGAAATGGGTTTGTAGAGGATTCTCAAAGCCTGGCAGAAGGCTCACACAGTGTGCATCTGTGCGCAAATCTTGAGATAAATATTGATTTTGAAATGCCGTGGAATAGGACAGACATTGCTGAGAGAGAAACGGAGCTAGAAACAAGTTCCAGAGGATGGCTTTGCAAAAAAGACTGGATACTTTGGAGAAATAGAACTATGCAGGATGCACTGTGGTAGGACCCATGAAGAATAATTTAGATGATTGGCTTTAAGGCATTTACAGCATGGTGTGGCAAAAGCTGATAGGCCAATAAACTCTTATAGTGTATTGTAATTAGGAAATAGTTGGCTTCTGATTGTAGTGGCATGAATTATAACACCTGTATTGTCTCACCCTGTCTCACCCTTCTCACCCTGACTGAAAATGGAATGAAAGTTTTTAAAACACCTCTCAGTTGCCTCTGGGTCAGAAAATGGCTTTATCAGGTCTGCTGCAGTGGGAACACCAACTGCTGCTGTAAATCCATCAACCCCAGCACTGGCACAGCTCCCCTTGGTCCCTCCAGCCTTCTCTGGGCAGGAATGTCCCAGGGACCCTTAACCTGTCACCTACTCATCCATTTATCAACTAACACAGTTTGTTTGTTCCTATTTCCCCATCCCTTGCCTTCTCCTCCCTGCAATGTGTACCAGCAGCTCCCAGGCTCTGCTCCACAGGCAGGATAAACACAGGGAGGCTTCCCAAATCCCCTCTAGGGAGATCACCACACTCCATCCTCCCTCCACCTGCTCAGACTGCAGATTGTCACTCCAAACAGTTGTCCTGGGTGACTTTATGATACTCATATCCCCATCCTGTTTAGCCCAGAAATAAATTTTGCACCTTTAAGACTGGTTCTGAGAGCAAAGGGAGGGGAGAGAAGGAGCATGCAGCTCTTATTCCCAAAATCATTTAAGACACATCTGCAGCTAAATCCCCAGCCTAATATTCACAAATCTTTGTCTTTTCCAAGTAAAAGAGACATCCCCCATTCAAGAGCTTTCCCAGAAGAGGCAGAACAGGGAATACTTCCAGGTCCTTCACCCTGAGGAGGTTTCAGTGAACCAGTTCAGGGTTCAGAGATTTCCATTTCCATTCTGCAGTCAGGAGAGATGAGGGCTGGCTTTGCAGTAATCTCCTCTCCTGTCTGTGCATTCAAATGAAGTGTGGAATTGGAAAGGAGGGAGTCTGAGCATCCTCACCTGTGCCTGGCTCCTGAGCCAGCCCTGCAGCCACCTCAGCAGCAGGAGCAGCTGCCACACATGATGCTCAACCTCTGCCCAGCTACTCCTTGCTTTGCCAGCCCAAATGTCATGAAAAATTAGGGTAAAACCAGAAAAAAATAAACTAAGGTAAAGCCCATCTTCCTTTTCCCTGGATATTCCCATCAGAACAATAAATTTAAATCCCAGCAGCTGGTCTGCAAAGGACCGGTGAGGAAGGAGCAATGGAGGGTGGCCTTTTAGAGAGGACAAATTTGCCTCATGAGAAACCCCATGAGGTGCTGCTGTTGGACTGATGCAAGTTAAAATGACTCTGTTTTGAAAGGCTGTTGAGAGAGATGATGTGTCATGGACATATTTTATGAAAAATCCTTTTGTTGGGATTTTTCCTCCTGAGAAGCTGAGAGGCCTCAGAAATGAAATGTGAACATTGGTTATCTGCTGCTGTGGAATGCAACAGATGCATCTGTGATTGGTCTTATGTGGTTGTTTCTAATTAATGGCCAATCACAGTCAGCTGGCTCAGACTCTCTGGTCAGTCACAAGATTTTATTATCATTCCATTCCTTTCTATTCCTTTCAAGCCTTCTGATGAAATCCTTTCTTCTGTTCTTTTAGTAGAGTTTTAATATCTCATTTTCTTTTAATATAATATATATCATAAAATCATAAACCAGCCTTCTGAAACATGGAGTCAAGATTCTCATCTCTTTCCTCATCCTGGGACCCCTGTGAACACCACCACAGAGATGAAATTTGACTTCTGAGCTGCTTGCTGTGAGCAAAGAGGATGCACATCCCTCAGTGCCATACCCTGCCTGCCCCCTGGCATTGCCACCTGCTCTGACACCCTGGAAAAGCCTTTGGGAGGCTCCCAGGGCACTGGCAGCAGCTGCCCCAACCTGCAGAGCCACAGCCCTCAGATCTCCTGGGCAGCAGGGCAACACCTCCAGAAGGGAAAGGCAAAATGCTTCACCCTCAGAGTGAGAGCACACATAAAAGTCTTGGCTGTTCAAAGCAGCTGCAGTTTCCAAAACATGGACACAGAGACAGAATCTGAGCAACCCAGAAGCTCAAAACTTTTGTCAGGCAATAATTCTTCATGAATTGCTGTAAGCAGCAGCAAGGTCCAACAGCTGTTAATTCCCTAAAGCAGAAAATTATAGTAGGGGAATTTTAAGTCTCATTTTTTTACTTCTTTCTCTGCTATAGATGCCTGGAGAGCACAAACTTTTGTCACAGCTCCACATTCCCTTGGATATGGATCAGTGCAGAGATATTTTCCTTATAGGAGCCAGACAAAACCTCGCTTTTTGTCACAGTCTCATCCCTGCTTCAGAGAGAAAAGCAGCTGGACAGAGCCCAGCCCAACACAGCAGAGTGGGCACAGAGCCCATCCAGCTGCCAGAAAACATCACCCAACAGATAAACAGCAAAGCAGAGACTCAGAGCACCTGGGTTCAGGGAGCTGCTCCCAAGGTGAGGTCCCCACAGTGCCAGTTTGCTTTGCTGGGCAGGTGACGCCTCCAGGAATGGAGTGAGACACTGAGAGCTGGGTAGGGACAATTCCTGGTGGGAAAAGGGATCATGCCTGCAAATCTGAATGCAATCCCAGGGGACTGGGTTGCTGCCACAGAGAGGCTCTGACTGCAGACCAGAGGTACTTTCCAGCATTTCAGGTACCATCAATTGTTGGAACCCTGGTCACTGAGAATTTCAGACTTTCTGTGCTGACAGGCACTGACCCCCAAGAGAACACTGCATTGACCTGAGGCTGTGGAGAAGCTTCCAAAATGGAATGACAGAACTGGGATTGTGGGTGTGGAGTTTGAATAGAAATGTGTGATATCACAGGGTGGAAAACTTACAGTTTAAGGGTTTAGAATACAGTAAATATATATAAAGCAAGATGGAGGTTTTAGGATGAAGGCTGATCCTTCTTCTTCACTTCTTCTTCTCCTTCTTCTTCACCTTCTTCTCCATGGGTTTGGGTGGTTTTGTGTAATTGGATTTAAAAGTCCCCATTGTGGGCCATGGGTGGTTGGTTATTAGGTCAAAAGTAAAAATAATTGAGGTGTCATTTCCTAATTGGACAGTTTATCCTTAAAAAGGCCTTGTAGAGAGAGATGGGGATCCACTTTTAGTTTGTTAGAGAGAAGTGCTGTAGAACTCATGGTCTGTGAGACTATAACACAGATAAGAACTGATAAATATCTGAGTCCAAACAAGAAACACCATCTCACACATTTAATCCCAACCCTGGCAAAAAAAAAACCAGCAAAGACTCCAAAATTGATCACCAGGCTCCAGGTGCAGAGGGAAGAGGAAATCTGTGTTTGACAGCATTTCTATTTGTCTCTCCACACGTAAAAATACGATTAAGGCTATTAAATAAACCTATTTGTTTTTATGGAATTGTTTCCCTGGTCAGAGCCAATGCTGAGAAAACCACGAGCCTCACAATTCCCACTGGGAAGCACCAGGCAGAAGCTGGTGCTGGGTGAAATTAAAGCTGCACAGGGTAAAAGGAAGAGAATTCATTTGCTTGTAGATGCTGATTTTCTTTAGATTAGGGAAATGTTTGCACACATTCATCAGTAAAAACCAAGCAGAAAAGAGAATAGAAAACTTTGATAAGAAAAATCATCACTTAGCCTCCAAAAAGGAATTTAAACCAGGAGTTTAGACATTTGAAATTACTTTCAATTCCAAACAAGAATGGAAAGCTGGAATGCTGAGGTCTCTTGTGAGCTGGAAAATGAGACATTAGGGAGCCCTGGTTGAGAAAGTTTGAAATTAAATGTTTCTTTTTAACAGAATCACAGTATTTTGCTAAATACTAACACTCTTAGGCTTGAGGTGAAGCAATAGGAAACAAAATCTTTTTAAAATTCTTGTCTCAATGAATATTTACCATGGAAAATATCAGTGGAAGCACATTTTTTAGTTACACAAGTTTCTTTTCTCAAACATTATTCATCTGTGATTTTAAGAGGCTTTGGAGGAGGCTGGGATTTGGGAGGAGGTGTATGAATTACTGATTAACTCCACAGGAGAGCTCTGAGCAGTGAAACCTCAGGGCTGCTGGAGAGCAGCATTTCAGCAGGGCTCTTGTGCCATCTTTGCATCATCTGGAGGCAGGAATTACAGCAAGGAGACAAGTGGAGATGTGAGGACTGCTCTGCTGCAGGGACTTCAGTGCCGCCTCAGGAAGGATTTCAGGCTGAGGGAACAAGGACAGCACAGGGAGCTGTGAGTTGCTAAGTCCAGTGGGACAAGGGCTTGTCTTTCTGAACTCAAAGTCTTATCAGCTACATTTTTTTCATCATTTTTTGGCCTTTTTTGTTTTTTTAGCTCACTTTACTGGAAAGAGGAGATGGAAAATAGAGATACCTGAGTAGAGGCTGCTGCCAGACAGAAGGATGGCAGACTGACAGCCAAGTGTCCGTATGTCTCCCTCATGGACAGTGTGCTACTCCTCTTCTATAAATAATGCAAGAGAGCTGGCTGGGAAGAATTAGCCTGTGGTGGTTCTGTTATTCAGTGCACACAGAGCTGAGCCCTGGCTTCATTACCCTGAGCAATGGGAGGATGGGGTGTGGGATGTCAGCGTGGCCACAGGAGGTGGCAGCAGGATTTGGGCAAATTATGCTCCCCACAGCTGGGCTGATAACACCAGCATGGAGCAACACGGAGCTGTGGGAGGAAGGGACAGGCCAGCTCCTCATTCACAGTGCACAAGATGTTATTGCCAAGGTATCACATTGTCCAGCCTGTCTGCTTTTCCCTCCATGGGAAGCCTGCCCATCCCAGCAGCACAGCACCGTGTTCTGAGCAGCTCCAGGGTGTCAGATTAAGCCATTTTCTGACACGGAGAAAGGGCAAATGAGAGGTGTTTTAAAAACTTCTGTTCCATTTTCATTCTCATGAGAAGGGTGAGACAATACAGGTATTATAATTCACGCCATCACAATCAGAAGCAAACTATTTTCTAATTACAATACACTATAAGTGTTTCTTGGCCTATCAGTTTTTGCCACACCATACTATAAATACCTTAAAGCAAATCACCTAAAATTACTCTTTGTAGGTCCTCATACAATGCATCTTTCATAGTTCTCTTTCTCCATTTATATCCATGTATACATCTACATATCCTATTTCCTAATTACAATACACTATAAGTGTTTCTTAACCTATCAACTTTTGCCACACCATACTATAAATACCTTAAAGCAAATAATCTGAAATTACTCTTTGTGGATCCTACTAAAATGCATCTTTCATAGTTCTATATCTTCATATATATCTGTAACATATTTCCTAATTACAATACACTATAAACATTTCTTGACCTCTCAGCTTTTGCCACACCATGGTGTAAATACCTTAAAGCAAATAATCTAAAATTACCCCTTATGGGTCCTACTACAATGCATTTTTCATAGTTCTATTTCTCCATATATATCTATATCATCTATATTATATATATATAAACCATTTATATATCTGGTGTTTTTTGCAAGGCCATCCTTTCAAACTTGTTTCTAGCTCCATTTCTCCCTCAGCAATGTCTGTCCTATTCCATGGTATTTCTAAGTCACCATTTCTTATCTCAAATTTTGCATACAGATGCACACTGTGTGAACCTTCAGTCAGGCTTTGAGAATTCTCTACAAATCCATTTCCCACACCAGGGCAGTGCTGGGACACGTGTGTTCAATGCTGCTTCATCCCTCCACAAAAAGAGCATCAAACCCAACCACTGCTCACCCCAAGGAGTCTTTTCCTTTCCATCTTTCCCCTCCTGCAGTTCCTCTCTCATTTCTGTGCATAAAGCCCCCAGACCCCTCCCTGCTCAGTGCTGTAATGCCAGCCTGGGGACCAGAAGCAGCATAATCACATCAGCACCCGAATGAAGCAGTTGTAGGGATTAGCAGGGCTAATTGGCACCACACAGAGCTGCTGTCCCTGCCCTGCCTCGGGGAATGGAGCCTGGCACAGGCAGGCACAGCTCAGAGCTCCCCGCTGCTGCTCTTTACACCCTGGAGCCATGCCAAGGGCAGAGGGGCATCCCACAGAAACTTCTGGAAGAAACAGCACAGAATTTCCCTCCCTGTCACCCCCCTGCAGGAGCAGCCCAGGGCAGACACTGACTGGCCCAGCTGGTGCAGACAAGGATTTCTTCTCCTCCTCTCAAGGTGGGCCTGGGTAACCCCAAACCAGGGTCCCCATGCACCAAACCTGCCCGTCCAAATTATCCTCAGCTGTGTGAGCAGAACATTTCAAGGTTTCACCGAGGTCTAGGTGGGCTTTAGTGACTTTTAAAGATGCATTTGAGCAACTTGAGTAACTTTCAGGGAAGCCAGTGGACACTTGAGCAGGTCACTGAACTGCAGCAACCCAAAGAAGAACCCACCAGATTTCTGCTTCCCCTGTCACTCCTCACTGCATAACTTCACAAAGAGCGCCCCAAGCCCCTCAGCTTAAACACAACAATTTGCATAAACACACCCTGTGGGGACATATTTTCCAGGCTCATGTGTGCAAAATTGACAGAAAATGCCTCTAGGAGTGTGTAAAAACACTGAAACACCCAGATTCGCAACAAGATCTCTGATCGGAGGGTGCTGTGAAGGCAGCCTGGAGTGAGAGCCTGGGCACAACCAGCCCTTGCACAAAAGAATTTGTTCTGTACCATAGAAAGATGATTTTTGTTATTATTTTTCTTCCTGTTCATTGTTCCTTTTCTTTCTAAATCCCTCCAGGAAACACCAGGAGTTGTGTATTAAGGGCTGCAGATGTCAAAGAATGCTCTCTGGTGCATTTAACAGCTTCTTTATCACTTCTGAAAGGACCTGGGGTCAGCAGTCCAGACTTGGTATCTTCAAATGGTTTTGTAAAAGCAACATTTTCAGTCCAAGTATTCTTAACTCAGTGAAAGCACTGTATGTGCTAGATTTCTTTTTATCCAATGAGTTGAAAGCCAGAAAATCAATGAAATAAAATAAATACACCTGACTATGATCTCCCCTGCTGTATGAGCTTATTTCAAGGATGCCAGAACTGTATTCACCCAAAAGCTGTGAAGGAGCCCAGGGATGAAACAGCTTCAGCTTTAACTCTGGAGTGTTGCTTCTTGCCTCAAGTTCTGCGTAGTGAAGAACTAAAAAGAGGTGAGAATGTGAGGCCAGTTTGCCAAAGGAGAGAGTAGAGTGATGAGTAGAGAGACTACAGAGGAGTAAGGAGAGTGGAGTAAAGAGAATACACAGGAACTTGAGGGAGCAGAGTGGGGAAAAGGCAGCTCTGGGTCTTGAAAGAGAAGCTCTGCCTCAGGAATAGATTGGAGCTCTCTCAAGGTGTAGAAATATAGAAATAATTCCAGCAGTTTGTTTGGATTATCAGAAAGCACTCAAGGTCCTTCATCAGCTAATCTTCCATGAGCCCAGAGCAGAGGTTATCAGAAAAATATATAATTGATTAAAAGTTTAAAAACAAAGTGTGGGGGGCCAATTTTCAGAGGAGACAAAGCTGTGGTGTCCAACCATCCAGCAGCTTCCTAAGTGAGCAGGGGAAAAAGGATTGAAGGGGAAAATGACAAAGTTTGCTGATGCTGCAGAGAGATTCTGGAGAGTAAAGTCCAACAGAAACATTAAACCTATTTGCTTCCTGATCCTGATAACATCTGAGCCTCCCAGCTAGGGCTGCACTGCCAGCAGCAAATGCTGCTCTGTGCTCATACAGACCATGCCAAGCCCTTGCCATGTAAAAAATGTGCTCATATTGGCATCAAACAGCCAAGTGGGTCCCTGCACTGTGCCCTGGGCATGGCAGTGGGGCTGCCAAGGCACAGCTGTGGTGATGTTTGAGGATCCCCAGGATGAGGGAAGAGATGAAAGTCTTGACTCCATGTTTCAGAAGGCTGATATAATATAATATAATATAATATAATATAATATAATATAATATAATATAATATAATATAATATAATATAATATAATATAATATCTCATATTATATTATCATTATATATTAATACTACACTAAAGAAAAAGAAAGGAGACATCAGAAAGCTAGAAAGGAATGGATAACAAAAAACCTGTGACAGACTCAGAGCCTCAACACAGCTGGACCATGGTTGGTCACCAAGTAAAAACGATCCACATGGAACCAGTCAAAGATGCACCTGTTGGTAAGCCACCTCCAGATCACATTCCACAGCCATCAGATAATTATTGCTTACATTTCTTTTCTGAGGCTTCTCAGGAGAAAAATCCCACTGAAAAGATTTTCACAAAATATGTCAGTGACACAGCCGTGCCAGGAGCAGCTCGTGGGAAGGAAGGTTTGAAGGGAAGATGCTTCAGGCTGCTGGGCAGAGGTGGCACTGGTAATAAAGGCAAAAATCTGCCCTTCCCTTCGGCCCCAGTGACGGTCTGTCAGCTCCCACTGCTTTCTGTGCACAACTGAGGCATTTCTGTGGGCTGTGCTGAGGGGAGGAGGCACAGCCAGATGTTGCACTGGCACAGAGTCCTGGAGCATCCCTTGGATAATGGCCCAAGGGGACAGGAACTCAGCCAAGGTCACCCAGAGCCTCTTTGCAAAGAGATGTGGGACATCTAATTGCAGTCATTAGTGAACTGAGTCACACTCTGCTAATGCAGGCTGGCAAAAGGAGCTCCAAGCCACCAAAATCCTGCAATGTTTGGCTTGCACTTAACACTGGAGGTGTTTAGAGGCTCTCAAGAACCTCCCTCCCCAGCAGCAGGTGCCCAGCCTCTCTCATTTGGGTTCAAAAAGAGCTTCAAGGCTCCCTGCCAGCCCCAGCCCCTGAGCTTGGCTGTTCTCACCCTCAGTGCCCCAGCCTGGAGAACCATCTGATCCCAAAATCCCTGCTCAAGACAGTGCTGGCTTTTCAGCCAGCCTGGAGAAACATCTGATCCCAAAATCCCTGCTCAAGACAGTGCTGGCAAGATGGGAATAGCCAGGCTGTGGCTTAGCAAGGAATTGTGGAGATTTGGGTTGCAGGGATGGGCCAGGCTCCCTCTGCCAGGGCTCAGGAGGGGACCAGAGCAGCCTGAAGTGCTCTGAGGCCAGAAGGTTCTCTGGAAACCTCCCTGCAGCTCTGAGCACACCCTTCAGAGGCAACATTCCCTCCCTGTTTACTCATGGTGGAGTCAGGGTGGCTTTGGGCAAAGCCAGGGTGTGTCAGCATGTGAAAGGATGCACTTCATTTCACCTGAATCTCTTCATCTGCTCAGCCCTGGGGTGCTGCAGCATGAGACTGGATGCAAAACAAGGGGATTAAACAGCAGAAAGGCAGGACAGCTGGAGCAGCCACTGCCAGGGACAACAGCTCAATGATGGGGGCAAGAACTGCGTCCCCCAGCACCCTGAAGGGAAAGGAGAGCTGATGTGCTCAGGGTCTGGAGACACACAAGAGAATTTCAGACCACTGCTGATTTCTGCACTGAGTGGGGCTTTTTTTGTCTCTTGGGGTGTTTATTCAATAATACAGGTGTTTGACTGTCACAGACATATTTTATGAAAAATCCTTTTGTTAAGATCTTTTCTCCTGAGAAGCTGAGAGACCTCAGAAAAGAAATATAAACAATGGTTATCTGCTGCTGTGGAATGCAATAGGTGCATCTGTGATTGGTCTCATGTGGTTGTTTTTAATTAATGGCCAATCACAGTCCTCTGGCTCAGACAGAGAGTCTGAGCCACAAAACCTTTGTTATCATTCTTTCCTATTCTATTCTTAGCCAGCCTTCTGATGAAATCTTTTCTTCTATTATTTTAGTATAGTTTTAATGTAATATGTATCATAAAATAATAAATCAAGCCTTGTGAAACATGGAGCCAGATCCTCATCTCTTCCCTCAACCTGAGACCCCTCTGAACACGGTCACAGTGGGGTGGGAGCAGCAGAGCTGGGGCAGGTCACAGCTTCTCTTGCAGTGATGCAAACTCCAAATAAACTGAGTTGCAGCAGAGCACAGGGGCACAGGGGCATTGCCTGGGCTGCAGATGGGCTTGGCTGCACCCCCTCCTCACACCAGGGCTGGGGTCAGCCCTCAGCAACCCCAAGCCCACCCTCAGCCCCCTGCTCTGCTCTGGGCTTCCCACTGAGTGGGGCAGCACCTGGAAACAAAAGAGCCTCCATCAGGTAAAGTGTTCCTCTGGTCCAAAGCAAGGCAAAGAAAAGCATTTTGAGACAATCAAGCGCGCTTTCCAGCTGTGGAACCAGGCACCTGCTCAGTGTCCCCACTGCTTTGGAGCAGGGAATTAAGGCATTTATTCTACATTAGAGCCATTTCCAGAGGAATCTCCCTCTGACACAAAATGCCAGCAGCCACTTCCCCGGGAAGGAGGGTTTTCAAAATGCAGGAGCAAACAATGGTGGGGAGGGACAGCGGGCAGGGGAGGGCTGCACCCTGAGAGAAGGGAAATGAAAGAAGGAAGCACAGGGGAGCGTGGCACAGGTGGAGTGCCACATCCACTGCTCAGCCAACACCCTCCAGCCTGTTCCTACATCAAAACTTCCAACAGAGGAGCCAACACTGCAGAGCCACCTCCCCCGTGCCCTGCAGGCTCCTCTGCTGTCCCCAGACCTTGTGCTGCGGCACAGATGTCCCTGCAGAGAGCACAGAGGAGGCAGCTGCTCCCTGTTCCTCATCCTAGGAAGCTACATTTTGGGCAAAAATGCTTGATTTAAAAACTGGCACATAGTTTTGAGTCTTTTAACTAGCACCTGTCGTTTTTGGCAGTGCTTTTAGCTGCAAGTCTTTTCTTTTTCGAGGCCCCTGCACAGAGCTGTTCCCACCTGCCTGGGCAGGGAGCTCACAGCAGTGCATGGGGCACAGCAGGTTCATGAGCAAATCCCTGAGGACAGAGACCCAGCAGCTGGATTCTGAGGTGAGGAAATGTTGGATTACGCCCTTTTCTGACTCAGAGATGGGGTAACTGAGAGGTGTTTTAAAAACTTTTACTCTGTTTTCAGTGTCATGTTAAGGGTGAGACAATACAGATGTTATAATTCATATTATCACAATTAGAAGCCAACTATTTCCTAATTACAATACATTATAAGTATTTCTTATTAGCTTTTACCACACTATACTATAAATATCTTAAAACTAATCATCTAAGATTACTCCTCATAAGTCCTACTACAAGATATCTTTCATAGTTCTAGTTCTCCAAAGTATTTTGTTTTATTTACAAAACCATCCTTTGAAACGATGGTTACTTCTAGTTCCATCTAGTTCCAAATGAAAGGAACTTATTTCTAGTTCCGTTTATCTCTCAACAATGTCTGTCCTATTCCATAACATTTCTAAGCCAACATTTCTTATCTCAAAGTTTGCATACAAATACATACTAGGTGAACCTTCTAGCAAACTTTAAGTAATTTTCTACAAATCCATTTCCCACAAGGAAAGAGTTTATCTCACTCAAATTACCCAGGCAATGGGTGACCCTCCAGCTCTCTCTGAGCACAGACTGGTACCCAGTGCCACCACCATGGCAGGGACACCTCCATCAACTCAACCTTGAGAAGACATGGCTGAGGTATTGGGAAGGATGAAAGTTTGACAAGAAAGTTTCACAGATTGGCAGAAAGATTTTTGAATGTAGAATCTGAGAATGAAACAGAGATGAAAGCAAGTTTTGATATAGAAAAATAAAAGATGTGTAAATTAACAATTGCTGAGCCAGCCTTGCTGGACAGCTAAGAAAGCAAAGGCTGTGTCAAGTTGCAAAGGGATTTTATGACTTAGAACAAAGGATAAGCAGACTGCAAACAAGATGTTTTTACCAAGCAGAAAGATAGCACAGGCAAACAAGATTATTGATGTTGCAAGTAGAAGAAAGGTCTCAGAATTGTCTACTACAAGAAAACTGAAACATAACTTCTAGCTTAAACTGTAATGTACTAACTTTTAGTGATTGAAAAATAGTAGCATGAATATGGTAATTATAGTAGTTATGATAGGCTATAGATAAAAGTTAAAGTATAAATTGGTTCTGTATTAAGATGCTTAGCAAAGAAAAGTCTATAATGCATTGTAACAAAAATTAAAGGCTTGTTTGCAGCTGGAGCTGAGCTATAGGCACAGCTCTGTCACCCTCAACCCTGGACTGCTGTGACCTCTTGGGTACAATAAACTGCATTTTGGAGAGTTGCCTGGATTCCTGCATCTCTCATTCAGGTTCTTCCACTGAGGGAGCCTGGGGGGCTCATTCCTGTCTGTCAGTGCCTGCAGGGAGGGCTCAGAGCAGGGCCCAGGCTCTGCTGGGCTAGGCACAGCAATGGCACCAGAGGAACGGGCAGAGACCTCACCTGGACATGAGGAAGAATTTCCTGTGCAGTGACCGAGCACAGGATCAGGGACAGATGTGCCCACCAGTGGGGACAGACAGTGGGAGAGTGCAGAGAACAACTGGGAGCCAGCTGGGAATTTCAGTATCACACCTGCATGTGTCCAAGACCATGAGTGTTGGAACAGAGGGATTTAAATGCAACTTTCCCTGGAACAAGAGATGAGTAGGGGACTGCCAGGTCTCACCAATGCTCTTCCTCAGGAGCTGCTGCCATTCCTGGCCACCAGCAGAGCTTCAGGAGGATTTGAGCTCAGCACAACATTGCAAATCCTTTCTCTCCTCTGGGCTGACCCCAAAGTCAGGGCAGATCCTCAAGATCTAATTGGAATTTCTGTGTGACCAGGAGAACACTGGCATTTTGGTACTGGATTGCCCAGAGAGGGTGTGGGGTCTCCCTCACTGGAGAAATTCCAGAACCTGGGTACAACCCTGTGCCCTGAGCAGGGAGGTGGCACCAGATGAGCCACAGTTGTCCCTTCCAGCCTGACCCAACCTGTGTGACTGACATAGCCCCACACACCACACCCTGAGCCACGGGGACAAATCCTGGCCAGGGGACAGGCAGCTGGGTCAGCTGGGGCTGCCCATGGCTCGGGACATCCACTCTGTGCAGCCCAGGCAGCTGGGATGGCTTTGGGAGGGGGCACAGTCCTGCCCCTGCTCCGTGACCCCCAAACTGCCCCTGGTGCACTGCAAGAGTCAGGGGAGCTCAGTGCAGAGCAGAGAGGGGTTGCAGCCCCAGAGGGGCTCACACAGAGTCAGGAGGACTCTGGATCAATTTGGTGATGCTGCCACAAGGGGGAAAAAAAGGACTTTATTGTCTCCTTTACTGTCTCCTCTGGGAAGTGCAGACAGGCACTGGAAGTCAGCACTGAGCCACCACCACTGGGAATGGAGGTTACCCATCAGAGCAAGCAAGGGCAGAAATTATGTAGGTTTTCTTGTAGAAAAGCAGCTTCTTAAGGAGTATTTGAATCAGCATCTGCTGCTCCAGAGAGGAGACCCACAGCAGCACCAGCTGTCACCATCCCCAGCTCCATCCCCTGTGTGCAGAATGGCAAATGCCACCAGCGAGTCCACAGTGGCACGAACTCAGTGTGGTGACATTTGCTGCTCTTTATGCACTGCCAGAGAACTTTTCACACTTCATCTCTTGTCTCCTGTGAGAGGGTTTTGGAGAGCTCCAGCAGAAATCTTTGCTGCCAGGCTGGGGCTGTGTGCTGCCTTCCATGATGAGAAAACACCTGGGATCAGCAGCAGCTGGAAATTATGGAGCATGACTTTTTCCTAGCAGACTTCTGGCCCCAGAGCACTTCCCTAAATTTTCTAATCCTAGCTATGAGGGCTGAGGAGTACAGAATGGTGTCCCAGGAGGGCACAGGGCAGCTGTTCAGCTGTAGAGAGGAGGAGAGGCTGAGGACATGGAACCAAACTGCAAAGGAATGGTGTGGTCAGCACAGGCAGAGCAGAGCACAGAGGTGCTGCACAGGATATTTGGGATAGAAAATAATGACAAACAGGCTTTTGTCTCTAGTCTAGCAACAGCTTCTGGCCCATGGAAGGTGTGTCTCAGGGTGTCTGTACTCCCCATGGCTTTCCTGATGATGATTTCATGGATTTCCAGGAGAATTCTGCTGTGATTTTTGTTGTTGTTGATGTCAAATGCTTTGCAATAAAGAGAATTCAGTAACACAATTAAATTCACATAGCACTGGCATAAATCCTCACATCAAAGGGGAGAGAGAGTCTCTTTTGCCCAGTATATCATAGAATAATTATGGTTATTGCCTGTGCAGTAACTTCAGAAGGCTCCTGTGCAGAACTCCAGCCCTGTAGCAGTGGATTCTGTCTGAATGACTAAACAGAGCTGTTTCATATTTTGGAGAACTCCTCTCTTCACCCAGCATTGCCTGTGCAGCTCCTACTCCTGTTACACAGGATCACAGGGGCTGCCACCCCTGTCTGCAGCTCTGACAGCATCACACAAATGGTAAAACCCCTGAAACTCAAAGCACTGAGACAGTGAGCAGAGTGATTTTCTTGGCTTGGAAAGCCAGGTGTCTGCTAAGGAAGGCAGGAGCCTCCCCTGAAATGGAAAATGTAACATCCCCTCCCTCCAAATTGATATAAATTTTAAATTAAGGGGCTCTCAGGCAAAAAATATGGGAGCAGGAATAACAGTTCTTTAATAGGGAAGAAAATAAAAAGATAAAATAAACAATGCAGTAACCAAACCAACCCTGACAGAGTCAGAACCCAACCTGACACCCTGTGGGTCAGGGTGTTGGCAGCAGTCCCATTGGAATTGTGGCTCAGCCCTCCTGCAGTGTCAGGGGTGGCTCTGCTGGAGCAGGGATCCTGTAGAGAAGGATGTATTCTTCCTCTGAAGATCCAGTGGAAGAGGCAGCTGCTGTTCCTCTGGGGAATGCAGTGGAGAAGCTGTGCTGGTGTTCCAGAATCTCCAGATTCTATCCAGGTAGGAATGCTTGGCTCCTCCCTCTGGGCTCACATCTCCCAATGGGATGCTGTAGTTCTTACCGGCCATGCAGGGACATTCAATAGCTGTTATCAGCAGATGTCCCCCCTGAGAGAGGATTGGGTGTGGAAGAGATAAGGAAAACTGCCCAGTGAACAGAAGACAGCTGCCATACAGATGGCAAACAGAAAACAGTTTGCTTGGCAATCCAGGACAGTGATCCCTGCTTTAAAGGTGAGCCAATAAGGGGAAGAGAAGCAGAAAAACTGTTGGAACGAAAATGCAAGGAACTCTCAGAACTTTGGGCCTGTAAGCCAAAGCTTAGAATTAAACACAGGATTTGGTCTGAGACCTTGGAAAACTTTCCAAACTCAGGTGCTGGAAGCGAGAATGTGGATTTGTAGTTTAAAGCAGAGACAGGTAAAGCTAAGTGACGGAAAGTTTAGAGTTTTAGAGTTTAAGATATAGAAAAAGTAAAAGCAGTTACAGAGGTAAACAAGGAGTTTAGAATGCAGTACTGAAGGTTTGTGTGTCATAACATGACTGGCTAAGAAAGCTTACATTGTAGCATGAGTCCATAAGATGAAATATTTAAGGATGGGGTCAAAAACATAAATATCCTTGTTAGCAGTGTTTTATTGGTCAATAACTCCTTAAAAGTTCTCATAACTAGAGGTCTTGTGACCTTCTGAACCATGCAATAAAGATGTGAGCAGAACTCACCCTTCCTCCCTGTGTAGAAGATAAGAAAAATAAACCCCATCATCAAAAACAAATCAGAAGTTCTGTCTCAAATTCCTTCCAAAATTCCCCACAAATGAATTAGCACACAAAACTATGACCACCAACAGCCCTTTTGAGCCAGGGCTGTGAAGCTGACACTGCCCACACTGCTCCCAGCCACTTCTCTAATGACTGCAGCAGGACACAGACATATGGGAGCCCAGCTTCCCCCAGTGGCAGCCCCGTGGGCACAGAGATTTCCTGATAAATGAAATCACAGGTTTCATGTTTTCTGAAAGGTTTAAGTGCCACAAAAGGAAGTATCAAGTTGGGATCCACAGGCCTGGAAAAGTGATGGATTACCCAGATGGATCACCCTTCCTGCATCCCACTACTCCTTCCTTGCCCTGGGATGGGTTAACACCAACATGAGTGGCCCTCTGGGGACAGAGGAGTGACAGGAGTGTGGCAGTTCCACTGTAAGTGCCTGGACAGACACCTGGACACACCTGCCACATGCTGGAGGTGCTGAGCAGAGGCCCCCACGTCCCCATCAGCATCACTGCACTCCCAGACCTTTGGGCCACATGCAGGCTGTAGGAAAGGGGTTCAAGGACAGCAGCAGGTTGTCCCTGCTCTTCCTGGGAGGAAGACACTGCCACATCACCTTCTCACTCCCAGTGGAGCAAATAAAGCACTTTGTCAATGGCTTCATTGACAAAGTGTGCTCAATGTGACAATGTGGTCACCCAGGGACTGTTCCTGCTCCCTGGAGTCACAGAATTCACAGAATCACTGGGTTGGAAGAGACCTCAAAGATCAACAAGTCAAATCCAGCCCCAACCCCTCACCCTGTTCCATATCCAGGCTTTGTTAAACACACCCAGGGATGGGGACTCCACCACCTCCCCGGGCAGCCATTCCAGAACTTTATCACCCTTTCTGTAAAACACTTTTTCCTAATATCCAACCTGTATTTCCCCTGGTGCAGCTCGAGGCTGTGTGCTCTGGCTGTGTCAGTGCTGCTGCAGAAAGAGCCCAGCCCCAGCTGAGCACAGACACCTTTCAGGAGCTGTGAGAGTGATGGGGGCACCCCTGAGTCTCCTTTTCTCCAGGCTGAGCACCCCCAGCTCCCTCAGGGCTTCCTCACAGGGTTTGTGTTCCCAGCCCCTCACCATCCTTGTTGCCCTCATCAGGATGTGCTCCAGTGTCTCAGTGACCTTCCCAAACTGAGGGGCCAGAGCTGGACACAGGGTTAAAAGGCAAAACATCCCTTGTGTGGATGGGCACATGGTGGGGAAAATCCTCTGCTCCCAGCACTGTGTTTATCTTCTCTATTCAGTCAGCTGCTGTAATTTTTGATAAGGCTTTATTAAACCTTTTTAAAATATTTGAAAGTATCATTTCTCACAAGTATCACTGGGGAAAGGGAACCACCCTGCCCCCGAACAACTTCAGCAATATTTTGTTACTGCCAGCCTGAAATGTCTCAGATGCTGTGCTGTGTGACCCCACGGCACAGATTCATCTCTTCACACGCCATCCAACCCGAATAAACTTCAGCTTCGCTTTGGAATAGATCTCCAAATCAAGGAGCTCTGCTTCTCCCCTGGGCAGCCCACCCACCCTCCCGCAGGAATGTCACCCTCCCGCAGGATTTTAACCCTCCCTGGCCCTCTCTCCTTCCCCAGCCGTGCTGGTTTTGCTCGAGCAGCTTCAGGAATCCAGGAATTAATTAAGGAATTGATTCAGGAATTCTCTGTGTGCTGTACAAAGGGTGCTTTGCCTTCCACCGCTCCTGGGATGGGACAACCCGAACCCCTGTGCTGCCCAGAGCAGGGGAGGCAGAGCAAGCCATGCTTATCAAACCCTGCTGCTTTAAACAGGCTGCAGCAAAGCCACGCTATGCCTCACGTCACCGGGGAGCAAAAATAGCCGGCACGAGTGGAGGGAGGGGAATGGGAGTATTAAGAGCGCCCAGATTTCAAACATACTTGGCTGGCAGCACGCTCCCTTCCTGCCCCTGCCGCTCCAGATGCGACAGAGCTCTGGGATCTCTCACTCTCTGCCCGTGAAGAAGGATTCTCTTCTTTCTGTTTTTTTTTCTTCTTTTTCTTTCTTTAAGTTTCAGCTTTGATACTACTAAATAGATTTTTTTTAAATTTTTATTATTATTATTATTTTCTTTCTCATAGGAAACTTCATCCGCCGGATTTAAAAGCAAGGTTTGAGCAAGAGAAATTTGTTTCTGTTTACAGCTGTACATATGCATGGTATACTCCTGTGGGATGATATTGTAGAGGGGAAGGCAAGATTGGCTGGGAAAATCGCCTGCACCGTAAGATGCTCGAATGGCTGCTTGGAATAACAAGCTCTGTGTTGTGTGTGCATGTGTGTGAGTGTTTGTGTACCAGAGCAGCAGTGATGGCAACTTTAAAATTATAAAAAGGCTCCTCATTTGGCTTAATTTTTCTCTTCGAGCTCTGTCTGGAGATGGGCGAAGTGTCTGAATGGAATTGGTGCTGTAGGGATTTTATGAATGGAGCAGGAGACAGGTTCAGCACAAGAGGAGCAGAGCAGGGAAATGCAGTGGGCTCGGCTCTCTCCAGCAGGAGCTGTCACTCCAGGGAACTGCACAGACAGGCACCAGCATGGCACAAATCTGCCACAAATCCCTGGGACACCAAACGAGGCAGCTGCAAGGGGGCAGCCCCTGAGCCTTGGAAATATGCTCCTGAAAATGAGCTCTCACCAGCACACCGAGCCCAGAGCTGTGTGTGGGACCAGCTCCGGGCTCAGCTGGAGCATCCCATGCAGAGCTGCTCATTTCTGTGCCCTCCCATGCAGAGCTTCTCATTTCTGTGCCCTCCTGCTGGTTGTGAGGCTGAGGAGCAGCCACAGCTCCTGGAGCAGCTGTGTCTCCTTCATGGGAGTCACTGTCACTGCCAGCTTGGACACCAGCACCGATAAAAGGGACAAAGGGGCAGAGGGACAGACTGGCTACACCTGCCCTACAGCAGGAGGGCACTGGACAGCACAGCAGGAGCAGGATTTGGGGTTGCAGGGTCCAAGAAATGGATCTTGATGCTGGTGAAGCTGTGGGGACCAGCCCAGAGCAGCAGGGTCCTGAAGGAGCACTGCAGAACCATGCTCATCTCTCACCTGTACTCGAGGGATTGGAGTGGGAGATGGGCTCTGTGTGTTTTTCTGGTTTTTTTGTATTTTTATTCCAACTTCTAAGTGAGGGAAAATCTCCCTCTGCACTCTCTTATCCAGAGTTTTTTATGACATCTCTGCAGGTGGTAGTGGGGAGAAGGTGAGGGAAGTCACAAAGAGGATGAAAATTGTCCCTGCTCAAGGGTCACAGAGGCCACTGAGAGGGTGACACAAGGGCAGCAGGGGAGAGCCTGGCACTGTGATCCTCCTGCCAAGGAGACAGGAGGAAAGAGGCGAAGGACTCAGAGCTGGTGAGGAGGGAAAGGGACACCCAACTCACTGGGAAACGCTGCAAATTCCTAGGATTAAACAAATCTAGACTGCCCAGTGGAACAAGACAGAAGGGAGTCTGCCTGCTGAGCCCTACAAGGACAAGGCAGCCCAGCACTCTTCCCCCTCAGCGTTTTCCCAAGAAAAAGAGACAGTCTGAGTGCTCTAAAACACACAATGCAAATGCACTTCTGTATGCAGGGACCTTTAGGATGGCACAGGCTTTTTGTATGCCTCAAAATCTGGGCATTTTAGCCACTTCTTCAGCATTTCTCCGAGGAAGGTTTGCTCTCTTTTTGCCTACACCCAGAATGAATTCAAAGCAACACAATCCTGATTTGTGCAGCGCTGGGTCTGAGCTCAGCAGAGGCTCCCACGTACAGAGTTGCCTCACATGTTGTCTCACACCTCGCTGCTCAAGGCTGCTCAGGCAGGTTCACACCAGGCTCTGGCTCAAACAGATCTGTTTTACAGACACGTGGACACCTCACATGGACAGAGAGAGTGAAAAACCCTGTGTTTACAGACAGAAAAATCCCACAGGGAAATTGTACTTTGCTTTATGAAGTGCCTTTTCCTCCAGCACTCAAATGCTGTTTGAAACTGCAGGACAGAGGAGGAGCTTCTCATTCAAGGGAAGCTGCTCTGTGAAAACACTGCAGGAATGCTGGACAGGACTCTGAATGCATCACTGACACAGAACAGACAATTTGGCTGCAAATGATAAATCTAAAGTTTGTTTTCCCCTTTTCAGGGCCTTCTGCTCCTTCAGAGTTAAGAATGTGCAAAGAGGTTTAAACAGTCATGCTGATGGTTCTAAATCATTGTTATAAATTTAGGAAGGATGTTTTTTTCCTCCAGCCCTGAACTAAGGACTGCAGTAAGTGGTTCCAGTGATCCACACAACCGTTTTGTCTCTTTTCCATGCACACATCTCACAGCTGGGCGAGGTGAGAGCACAAACCCTACAAGAGTGGCCTCAGTGCCAAAGGCCTTTGGTACATTCAGGCAGTGCAGATACGTGCTCAGGGACAGGTAACTTCTAAATGAACTTTTGTGTTGCTCTGGCAGATTTCTAACATGTTGTTTTTGCTGTCTTTCCTCTAGTGGAGAATGCAGATGGTCCTTGGATGAGACACTGCTGGGAAATGGTTCCACAGCTCGGCGCAGCTGCATTTCTCAGAGCAGAGAGAGCCCCCTCAGACCCCTGTGACATGAGCAAAGCTTCTGGCATTTAAACCCAGGAGGATGTCCCTGACTGACGAGCTGGAGAGCCACTTCTCCACCACCCCCTCCATGGTGGCAGACACAGGTGAGGATGGCGTGTTCAGAATCAGGCCCAATGTCTCGGCCAACGGCACCGGGGACGGCGCATGGGCGGCCGGCTCCACGGAGGACATGGTGGCCATCTGCACCATCGGGGCCATCCTGTCCCTCATGTGCGTGGTTGGGGTGACAGGCAACGTCTACACCCTGCTGGTGATGTGCCACTACCTGCGCTCCTCCGCCTCCATGTACATCTACATCATCAACCTGGCGCTGGCCGACCTGCTCTACCTCCTCACCATCCCCTTCATCGTTGGCACCTACTTCATCCAGAAGTGGCACTTTGGGGATGTTGGCTGCCGCATCCTGTTCAGCCTGGACTTTCTCACCATGCATGCCAGCATCTTCACCCTCACAGTGATGAGCACGGAGCGCTACCTGGCCGTGCTGAAGCCCCTGGACACGGTGAAGAGGTCCAAGAGCTACCGCAAGGCCATCGCTGTGGTGATCTGGCTGGTGTCACTGCTGCTCACCCTGCCCATGCTCATCATGATCCAGCTGGTGCAAAGGGACAACAAAAGCATCTGCCTGCCCACCTGGAGCAAGCTGTCTTACAAAGTCTATCTCAGCATCCTTTTTGGCACCAGCATCGTGGGCCCTGGGGTGGTCATTGGCTACCTTTACATCCGCCTGGCCAAGATTTACTGGGTGTCCCAGACTGCTTCCTTCAAGCAGACCAAGAGGCTGCCCAACCAGAAGGTGCTCTACCTAATCTTCACCATAGTGCTGGTCTTCTGGGCTTGCTTCTTGCCTTTCTGGATATGGCAGCTCCTCTTCCAGTATTATGAATCCTTCCCTTTATCTCCCAAGGTGATGAAGAACATTAATTACCTGACAACCTGCCTGACCTACAGCAACAGCTGCATCAACCCCTTCCTCTACACCCTGCTCACCAAAAACTACCGGGAGTACCTGAAGAACAGGCAGAGGTCCCTCAGCAGCAGCAGTGGGTACTTCCAGAGGAGGAATCGCTTCCAGAGGATTTCAGGGAGATCCCTGTCCACCAGCAGCCAGCACTGCACAGAGACTTACGTCCTTGCTCACGCTCCTCTGGGAAACAGCAGTGCCTGAAGGTAAAATATATCTCCAAGAACAATCAATACTGACTTCAATGTTGCTTTGATTTAAAGTGCACGTTGTGCAGGCCAAGCCTTGGCAGTGCACACATTTAGTCCAGAGGCTGTGCCGTGTGTCTGCTCTCATTTCTCCAGTGCCACTGATTTGATGCTAGTAGCACTCAGCTGAACATCTATCTAAATAGCCTTTCACTTTTTATCTTTATATTTTATAGTGGATGTCTCCTCAAGTAGCCATCAATAATGAAAGCCCATAACAGGGCCATGATTTTTAATAGTATCAGCTGTCTCACAACGTTTAAAATTATGTTACCCCATGAATGGCTGTAGTTTGCTCTTTTATCCTTTAGCAGTAGTGCTCAATTTGTAGTTGTATGAGGACTGAAGACAATGAAATAAAGAAAAAGCAGCTGATGTTTTGAAATTCCATGCAGTTCTGCATTTGGGGTAGGAGTGGACGATGTGGATGAGGCATATCCAGGGTTGCCGGTCCTGGTTTGGGTGATGCTCACACTTATTCTGCACTCTTGTGTGTGCACTGGGCTGGGTTCTCCAGTCACACAGGTGTGTGGAGTTACACCATGGTCCTTGTCAGCAGCACAGGCTTCCCATGACAGTGCCACAGGCAGGGAACACTCAGCATGTCCAAACACCCATGAGGAGCAGCATCATCTGCCCTGGGCAAGCATTTCCACTGTCTGCCCTCCTCCAAGGAGGAATTGGGCACCTCTGATGAGGCTGTCCTGAGGACATCTGCTGGAAAACTGCAATATCCAGCCTGAAGCACCAGACCTCCACCCCCAAGTCCAGGAGGAAAGGACAGAGGGAGAGGAGGGGGTTGAGGAGATGTGGTTTTCCCCAGGCAATGTTCTCTAAAGTGCTGAATACACCCAGCTGTAAAAGTGGTGACTCTTGGTTAGGGAGATAACTTGTTCCCTTCACTGGAAGTGATTTTGCCTTTCTGCTACAAAAACATAGCCCTGCTTACACCAATATTACAGCGCCTGTCCTGGCTTTCCCCAATGATGAGGCATCATTAGAATAAACACATAATCTGTGATGTCTGGAACTTCCCCAGTGAGTCAAAAATACCTTCTCTGGGATGCTGCCAACATCCCTACAGGAGTCCTCTGCTTGCAGCAGCCCTGCTTCCTCATTAGCAGGGATGTGAGGATGTAATGCCAACATAGCCAAGGTACAGAATTAGAACCAAATGAATTCTGAGCAGCAAACTGTGAACTGCAGTGTGAAATCCCTCTGGCAGTGAGCTCTGTTTGCTTAGACTGAGCCTGAATTCAGAATTTAAATATCTATTCCCCTTCAAGGTGTTGAAATGGTCACAGGGTAAGATCTGCATGCAGCCTTCCTGGGGAATACACTTGGACAAGTCATTGTCTCTTCCATGCATGAGTTTGAAGTTTGTTATGAATGGGGAAAGGTTCACACATGAGAGAGGGCTCTGGTGAATGCAGTTGTGCTGCTGAACCTCTGCTGGAACTGGAAGGAGCTTTGATTCATTCCCAGCCCTCTCCACACATCCCATAGCAGTGCTCCTGGGGTCAGTGTGCTTTACCTGCTTGCTGTGCAGTGTGCCAGCAGCTCCCACGTCAGGATCAGCCCCTTCCTGATCCCAGAGAAATAACAGAATTCACAGAATTACTAGGTTTAGAAGAGACCTTCAAAATCATCGAGTCCAACCCAGCCCCAACACCTCAACCAAACCCTGGCACCCAGTGCCACATCCAGGCTTTGTTAAACACACCCAGGGATGGGGACTGCACCACCTCCCTGGGCAGAACATTCCAGAACTTTATCACCCTTTCTGTAAAAAACTTTTCCTGATAACCAGCCTGTACTTCCCTTGGTGCAGCTCGAGGCTGTGTCTCTTGAGGGACAGGAATACCACAGATTTGGCCATTTCATGTACTGGAAATTTGTTAGCTTTCACACCATCTCAGCTTGGAGACACATTAGTGAGAGCCCATTAGAGAGAGTGAAGCACCTTCAACCCTCTGTGAGGGAGTGGGAGCCCATGGATGGGGTGAAGAGGTTCATTATGGAATCACAAAGATTGGAGGAGACCTTCAGGACTGAGTCTAGCCATTACCATTATCCATTACCATTAACCACCACCACATTAACCTTTACCATTAACACCACCACCACATTAACCATTAACCACCACCACATTAGCCTTTATCATTAACACCACCACCACATTAACCATTAACCACCACCACATTAACCATTCCCATTACCCATTACCACTAACCACCACCACATTAACCATTCCCATAAACCACCACCACCACATTCAATATTACCATTAACCAGCATCACATTAACCATTACCATTACCCATTCCCATTAACCACCATATTACCATTAACCACCACCACATTAACCATTACCATTAACCACCACCACCACATTAACCATTACCATTAACCATTACAATTAACCACCACCACATTACCCATTCCCATTAACCACCATCACATTAATCATTAACATTAACCACCACCACCACATTAACCATTCCCATAAACCACCACCACCACATTCAATATTACCATTAACCAGCATCACATTAACCATTACCATTACCCATTCCCATTAACCACCATATTACCATTAACCACCACCACATTACCCATTCCCATTACCAGCACAACCTCGTTCACCACATGTCTCCCAGTGCCACATGCACTGCACACATTTTGGACACTTCCAAGGATCCAAGGATGGTGATTCCACACCTCCTTGGGCAGCCTGTTCCAATGCCTGACCTCCCCTACATGGAAGAATTTTTCCTAATATCAAATTTAATTTCCTGAACCTGTTTTCCACTTGTATAGTCAGGGGTTTAACATGAGTCAGAATGTAAAGTTTAGCCTCCTTTTTTTTTTTCTCCTTTCAAATGGCAGTTTTAGCTTCTCCTTGCCCAGGAAGAGCCAGATAAGCTCAAGATGAGCAGTTCCCATGTTTGTGATGGAAAGCTGCTGCAGCCTGAGCCTTTAGAAAGCTCTGTCCATCTTGCCTAAAATCAGACAGTCAAAGTGACAGGAGGTTTGCAAATCTCACCTCATCCAGGCCTCACCCACCCATGCAGACAGTGCAGAAGCTACTGAAAGATATTGGAGCAGATCTGCCTTCCATTATTCAGTCTGACCCCTTCACCCTCAGCAGCTCTGCTCTGATTGTCTTCTCCAAACCCTCCCCAAGCAATCCATCTCACAGAAAAGCTTTGCAAAACGCCCTTCATGGCTCTGGCAGTGCAGGGTGCACCCTGAGCAGCGTGTTGAAGGCACAAGGCCATGCCAGAGATCAGGGAAAGGAGCTGGGGTTCCCTGTTTCCCTGGAAGGACACACAGCCTCAGCCCTTCTCCTTTGGAGCTTGTGCTGTCTCAGCAGGGGCTGGGGATGTGTCTGTCAAATCAGCACAACAAAGCCAAGAGGAAAGGCACCCCCAGGTCAGGGACTGGCTGTGGGTGATGCTCCTGTCCATGCTGGGTCATCTCTGAAGGATGAGATGTTTCATTCATTTCCCTTCCCACCCAAGCTGGAGTTGGTTTTTTCTCCTTCAAGTACTCACCTCCTTCAGCACCCAGCTCAGGCAGCAATGAGGGAACAGCAATCCAAGCCTGCAGCTACAAGCAAGGCTCTGAGCACTTCCCAAGCAGCTGAGTCCCAGCCCTGCATCCCAAACTAACTCTGCAAAGCACCAGCCACGCTCAGACAACACCAGGGAGCTGCTCTCTGCCTGAAAGCAAAGAGCAGCTCAGCCCCCAGAGCCTGCTGAATATTAACAGGGAGCAGGAGCAGCAGAGAGAGCCAAAGAAGGAGCTGCCTCCTCCAAGACACGGATTAATTGTGTGCTTAGTGACAGCTGCAAAATTATTGTGCCCTGCTTATTCCTCCTTGCACAAACCCATCATCAGTCAAAGACCCAAGAGCAGCCCTTTGCATAAATTAAATCTGAAACTGGTGTGAAAGAGGAGTGTCTGTACCTGTGGCTGTGTGTGGTGGTGTTTGCAGGGGTCCCAGGATGAGGGAGAAGATGAGAATCTGGACTCCATGTTTCAGAAAGCTGATTTATTATTTTATGATATAAATTCTGTTAAAAGAAAATTATATATTAAAACTATACTAAAAGAATAGAAGAAAGGATTTCATCAGAAGGCTTAAAAGGAATGATAATAAAAGCTTGTGACTGCTCACAGCCTCGACACAGCTGGCTGTCACTGGTCACCAAATAAAACAATATCACATACTGGGTAAACAATTCCCTAAATCACATTCCAAAGAAGCAAAACTTTGCTGCTGAGGCTTCTCAGCTTCTCAGGAGAAAAGATGCTAACAAAAGGATTTTTCATAAAATACGTTTGTGACAGCTGTGGGCTTGCACAGCTCATACCTGGCTCTCTTTGTTCATTTTGCCCTGTGGGGTAAGGCCAGGAGTTCTGTCAAGATCCCAAATCCTTAAGTACCCCCATCTCTGAGGTGTTTGATGCCCCACAGGGTGGAATCACCAGCTGAACTCCAGATAGCAGAAGCCAAAACACCACATTTTTTGCCCATTTAAGCCAGGAAGCATTAACAATATCTCAAAACTCATAGAAAGTGTAGTTGTAAACAGTCCAAAGTTTTCCAAAAGGGTCAGATCAGTGCTCCTACAGCTAGGAAAGGCCAGGTACCCACTCTGGTGGCTGAAACAGGCAGCAAAGTACAGCTGGGGCCAGGCAGTGCTCTCAGCTTTGCTCTTTGCCAGCAAAGGATGACGTCTACGTTTACCCAAATGATTTGCAAATCCACCCAGAAATTCAAGAATCCTTCTGGAAATTCTTTTATTTCTTCTTTTCCCAAATTCTGAATTGTCTGGTTCCAGCCTTTAGGAGGCAAAACAGCACAGTTTCTCACTTCAGGATGAAGCTTTACCCATCAGTTTGCTTACACTTAATTTTAAAAAGCCTTTTTCCGTTTTGTTCAGACCACAGGACTTTTGTAAGAGTCCAAGCAGGAAAGCAGAGAGCAGCTGTGCAAACCCTGCCTGGACAGGGTGGTGCCCACCAAGCTGCCACCCCTGCCCAATGCCCACAAGGGCACAAAGCTCCATCCTCAGCTGCTGCTGGAGCCTGGGCTGAGCTCAGTTTGAGCCCCCTCCTTGTCCCTGCAGCCCAGAGAGTGCAAGGCCACCCTGTCCTGCTGGGACACAGCCAGCCCAGAGCTCCTCAGCCTCCACAAAAACCTCAGCACAAGCTCCCAGACAGGGTCTGGGCAGTATTGTGCACATTTCGGTTCACTTGCAGCTCAAGGCTGGCTGGGTGAGAGGTGGGATTTCTGGAGCACTGTGGCTCATGGTCAGCAACAAATACACTATATAAACCTTCTATCAAGCTTTAAAAATTCTCTACAAACTCATTTCCCACATCAGGTGACTCCTTTCATTTCTCAGTGATTACGTGTCCCAGACATCTTTTATGAAAAATCCTTTTGCCAGGATTTTTCCTCCTGAGAAGCTGAAAGACCTCAGAAACAAAAAGTAAGCAGTGATTATCTGCTGCTGTGGAATGCAACAGGTGCATCTGTGATTGGTCTCATGTGGTTGTTTTTAATTAATGGCCAATCACAGTCAGCTGGCTCGGACTCTCTGGTCAGTCACAAGATTTTATTATCATTCCATTCCTTTACTATTCCTTGCTAGCCTTCTGATGAAAACCTTTCTTCTATTCTTTAATATAGTTTTAATATATAATTTTATTTTAATCTAATATATATCATAAAATAATAAATCAGCTTTCTGAAAGATGGAGTCAAGATTCTCATCTCTTCCCTCATCCTGGGACCCCTGTGAACACCACCACCACATTTGGTGACCCTGAGTGAAGAAAAATTCCACATTTGGTGAGCCCCCAGAGGAACATTGCCACAATTACCCCACAGGGCCAGGGTGAGGGCTGTGTGACAATGTGTGACAATCTCCAGATTGTCAGGTTGCTGGATTAGACCCTTTTCTGATTTTGAGATGGGCAACTGAGCGGTGTTTTAAAAACTTTTATTCCATTTTAGGTTTTATGTCAAGAGTAAGACAATACAGATATTACAAGTCACACCATCACAATCAAAAGCCAACTATTTCCTAATTACAATACATTGTAAGTGTTTCTTAACCTATCAGTTTTAACCACACCATGTTATAAATACTTTAAAACCAATCATCTAAAACTACTCCTCGTAAGTCCTACTACAATAAATCTTTCATAGTTCTATTTCTCCAAAGTATCTAGTCTTATTTACAAGACCATCTTTTAAAACTTATTTCTAATTCCACTTCTCTCTCTACAATATCTATCCTACTCTATAACATTTCTAAATCAACATCCCTTATCTCAAAATTTACATACAAATGTACCGCATGAAACTTCTATCAAGCTTTAAAAATTCTATACAAACTCATTTCCCACATCAGGTGATTCCTTTCATTTCTCAGGGGTGTGTGCTCAGAAACTTCTCCATTCAGTGTTTGCTCCAGGACATTAAAAGGAAAACTGAGAAGAGCTTGGAGAGCAAATCCAGCCCTTGGCAGAGCTGCCTAGGAAAAAACCATTCCTGCTGCCAGTGCTGCCCCAAGGGCATCTGCTGTGGCTGCCAACCAGGATGTCTCCACTGAAATGATCTCAGACTGGCTGCTCTGGGCATTTTCCTTTCTCAAAATGCACAATTAAATCCTGAGACCTCCACACAGCCACTGCTCCTTCTCCAGGTCAAACTCCAGCTGTATCTCCAGTGCAGCAGTGAAGAATTCATTGAAAGAAAAATATCAGACCTTGTCTTGTGCTTTGCAGCTTTGCTTTAAAATGATATTTTATTATTGTCCTGTGCAGCCCTGCACTCAGGCCAGCTCTGCAGGGGCATCTTTGCCATCTATTTACTGCACAAGCTGCCATATCCTGGAAAACAGTGTCAGTTCTAAATCATTCTGATCATTTTTGCACCTCCAAAATCAGTATCTTATCTGCCAGTCCTGCTTAGAGCTGATTTTCAGCTGAGGATGCTGATCCAGGCACGTCAGAAGTGTGGTGGAATCAAGAGCAAGAGCAGAGAATGAACTCTGCTGCCAGAATATAGAGGAGTATTTGAAAGTGGACTGGAAATGGCAAGGCACAAGAAAAGCAGGTGATTTTTTGCTGACTCCCAGTTTTTCAGTGTAGTAAAAATGAAAATTCACTACAAACATTGTAGAAAAGGAAAATCCCTCATCTCTAAGTGAGGGCTGAGCAGGAGATAAACCCAAAGCAGCAGATAAATCCAAATTTCATTCTGGCTTCCCAGAAATAAACACCCCACCAAGGTACTCAAAAATCAGGGAATTCACCTGTCAAAAAGTCAGAGTTTTCTCTGCATACTGAAGGCTTGCTGCTAAATCCACTTTTCCCAAACATTTATCACCTGTGAAGCCATCTGTCTGTGAGGAAAGCACATGTTTTTGCCAAAAGAGGAAGTGTAAATATCACGATTTGTGTTTCAAAGACCAGACCACTCAAGCGTGCATAATTTCAGCTGTTATTAGCTTTAATTACATGTCAAGTAGTGCTGTTATTAGTTCAAAGCTGTCTAGAAAGATGAAAATAGAGCACAATAAGTGCAAATATATGACAAAAATTGGTGAAATGACCTGCCTCAGTGGTGGAGTGGAACATCCCCAGGCACAGGGGCAGACAGGACAGGATTTACCACACCAGCTCTGACTGTTACAACCATCCCTGGCCAGTTCTGGCATCTCCCTTTCACAGACATCCTGGAAGTCCCATAACAGAGTTAATTCACCGATATCAACTGCAGTTCTAGCCACAAAACATCCAAAACCTTTTTTTTTGGTTTTTTTTCAGGTGTGCTAAAGGCAGCACAAGGGGTGCACCCTCCAATGGACAGATCCGGATATACTAAAACTACACTAAAAGAATAGAAGAAAGAATTTCATCAGAAGGCTAGCAAGGAATATAAAGGAATGATAATAAATAAATTACTCTTTGTGGATTAATTTATTTTGAGGATCTTGTGGATCTTTTGAGGATCTTTCTGGTGGGAAAGAAAGGCAATGCCAGGAGTGAGGCGTGAGCATCAGTAAGGAAATTCTGTGAACCCTATGAACATGAGAATCAAATATTCTGACAAAGATTTCTAATTTTTAATCACTATTTCACAAAGGGGAAAAAATCATAAAAGGAGGGAGGTTTCATCCATACCCCAGTGGCAACAGGCACCCACGTGCTTTGGGAATTAAAGTAGCAACACTCCTTCCAAGGTTTTCCTTTCCATGCTGAATTTGGTGCCCAAATCTGAGCACACTGGGCAGCAGAAGTGCACTTTGGCTTTTTCTGTGTTTGTGTTTATTTGAAACACAACAGGAAACACAGGCAGCAAAGCCTCCTGCTGATTGCTTAGCTCAGTTCATGGCTTGCTGCTCAGAGGAGAGTGTAACATAATTAATTCATTAACTGCAAACGTTCTACAAACAGAATTGCTCCATGTTTATGTGAACTGCAAAATGTTTATGTGAAGCTGTGTTTGTGTGAATCACTCTGGTCCTCTCAGAGGAGAAATTCCTTCAGGATCCAGAGCAGGGACTGTAGAGAGCTCAGTTCTGAGCACAAGGCTCAGGGTGCCACTGATGCCTCAGATTTTAGTTTTTAAATTTTTCAGATTCTGTGCTGCTTCAGTGTGTGGGTCTGAGCTTCATATGAGGGGATGGTGAGCTCTGTGCACAGAGCAGGGAGACAAAACAATTCCTGCTCCAGCTGGGCACCAAGGACAAATGATCCAAATCTCAGCCCAAGAGCACAAACACCGTGGGCTGGAGAGAGAAAAACAAGGATGGGACTGGATGGGCTAAAGCTGGAATGGGACAATGAACTGCAAGATGCAAATGGAGCAGAACTGATCCAAGGGAGAGACCCTGTGTGCATTCTGCGATCATTTTGGTTCACCTTGAGTGCAGCCCTGGCTGGGCTCTTGTGCTGCCCAAGGTGGATCCATTGAGAAGATCCTTTTCATAAATCCCTGCTTTATTCTGTAACTCTGTCCAGCCTTTGTTCTAGGTCAGCCTGCACAAGGCATCACCAGCAGCCCCAGCAGCCTCTGACCCAGGTTCCCTCCCTGGGCTCAGAGGGTCTCCATCCCAGCCACTCCACCTGGGAGATGCTGGATCCCAGGAGCAGATCCCTGGATCCTCAGAGCAGCATCTCCAGTGAAGTCCAGGGAGGAAAACATCCTCAGGTATTTTGGGAACACTTTGGAAAAGCTGGAGAGGAGCAAGGCAGGGGCAGAGCAGCAGGTGGGGCCCAGCTGGCGTTGGCTGAAATGTGCAGGGAGCCCGAGGAAAAGTCTGAGTGTGAGGAATATGGGCCAAAGCACACAGGGCGCCCAGGACTGAGACGTTCAGGCTGAGATTTCTGGAAGAAATACATATTTAATTTTCCACAGAGCCTACCTATCCTATGCTTTTGGCTGAAGCTATTAATTTCTTATTTCATGCCAATTAAGCTTTCCAAGGAAAAGCTACAAGTCTCTAATCAATAAAATAGGTTTGTTTTCCCTGGAGTTAATGCAGTTGTAAAAATTTATACTAAAAACAAACTCTGAAGTCAAAACCAAAAGCACCCCAAACATTTTTGACCCTCTGAGTCCAGGAAATCTGTATTTCAGCTGCCCACATGAGTAACAGTGAAGATCTCAAGTGATCTCATGAATGACAAGTGACTCCATTTACTAGGATTTGAAAAATTCACAAGTGAGACCTACCCCATCACACCAGAATCTGTGCAAAACCATTGAAGTGAGGTGGAATTTCCAACGTTTCCCAGTCCTTGGAGTATCACAGAATGGTAAATTTCCTCTCTTTAAGGGCAGCCTGTGCTGTTCCAGCCTCCTCCTCCTCCTCCTCCATTTGGGTTTCAGTACAGCAGCTTTGGCCATCTGGCTTCATTAGAGCATCATCCCTGGCTTCTTTGTGATGGACCAAAAATAGTAAAAGCAGTTTCCCTTTTGGCATTTAGCAAGCCAACTGGTGCATTGATTAAGATTTAGTTTAGCTAATTAAGGAAGAGAACATCTTTGTAAGCTGCTTGATTTGTTTTCTGCTGCCTAAAACTTCTTCCTTGCTTTGAAGCCTGTGTCTGGAAAGATCTGCTGTGGGGCCAACCTGCACCAGAGCAAACCCTGAGGCAAGCACCAAATGCTGCCATGCTCCTGCACTGCAGCAAGGAAGGAGCTTTAATTTATGCCATCCCTGATTAATGGATTGATGGAGCTGAAACTTAATTACCCCTTTGAGAAAACAACCAGAACCAGCAGGATTTTGGGCACTCATGCTGACCAAACTGAAGCTGTTCTTTATGGTTGTCTTGCTCAGGAAGGTTGGGCATGTTCTGTGCCCAGCTGGGCTCCATCCCACCCATGGAGCTCCCACCCTCAGGCTCCCTGCCCAGGCTAAAGGAATAAATGATTGCAGTGCATGGAGCAGCTGTGATAAGCCAGCAGAGGCCTAAAAGGCTCTTTTTCCACTCTGCAGGAACACCAAAATATTAAAATCCTTGACCAAAAAGAGAAACCTACAGGCTCCCAAGCCTAGGTTTGCAGTGATTGAGGATGGTCTTGCATAGCTTACGAATCACAAATATCTGCCTTAAACATTTCCTTGGAGGAAAAGAATCTTCTCAAAGGTGATGAGAAGCAAAAGATTAACTTATATCCCAACACCTGAAGAACAAAACATCCTTCTCAGGAGCAGGAGGTGGTGATTGCACCCTTCCCACATGAAGAATTCACAGAACTCAAAGAATGACCAGATTGGAAGATATTGAGTTTGCAGGGAGCCCTCGATGAGGGGAGAGAATGATGCATCTGACTCCATCTTATCTGAAGGCTAATTAATTACTTTATTATACCATTTTATTCTATACTAAATTACATTATACACTATATTACATTATATGTAAACTCAATCTGCCAAGCACTCAACTCTGCACACCCTGCACAGAATCTCATGGCTGTCAGCCCACAGTCCCAACACACACACAAACATTGGCCTTGATAGGCCAAGGAAACAAAACACCATCACTTTGGATAAACAATCTCCATTTTGCATCCTACTTTTGCACAAACACAGGCACAGCAAATGAGATAAAAATATTCTTGGGAAGAATTGCGCCTTGCTTTTCTCTGTGAAGAGAAATGTGGGGCTACACACTTGGCCCTGACAGGCCAAGGAAACAAAACATCATCACTTTGGGTAAACAGTCTCCATTTGCACTAACATAGGCACAGGAAATGATAAGAATCGTTTTTCCTTTTTCTGAGGTTCAGAGAATGTAAAACCTAGAAATATTCTTGGGAAAAATTGTGCCTCGCTTTTCTCTATGAAGAGAAATGTGGTGACAGGAAGAGACCTTCAAGATCATCGAGTCCAACCCAGCCCCAACCCCTCACCCAAACCCTGGCACCCAGTGCCACATCCAGGCTTTGTTAAACACACCCAGGGATGGGGACTGCACCACCTCCCCGGGCAGCCATTCCAGAACTTTATCACCCTTTCTGTAAAAAACTTTTTCTAATATTTAACCTACATTTCCCTTGGCACGGCTTGAGACTGTGTGCTCTGAAATCCCTCCCCACAGCATGGAGGGGAGCAATGGAGATGTGCTGAAGACACTGGGCTGAAACTGAAGGAATTTTGGGGAAAATGGCTCCAACACAGCCTTTCAGGTGAACCCAGGCCAGTCCATCAACTTTTCTGTGTTTGGGATTCTCATCACTAACCTGCGTTTTCTCTCCCCCAGTTTTGTCCCTCTGTTCAGGACACAAACTCCCCAGCACACTGAGTACTTCTTGCAAACCCTGTGCAGAAGATGCTCAGAACAGTGGGGCCACAAATGTGAGCAGTGACTTCAAAAGCAGCGTGGCACAAACAACACATTTCAGCTGCTAATGGTGCAAGCAAAGGTATTTTCTAGAGAGAGGCTTTAATCCTGTACAAAGCTGCCCGCAGCACCCACCATCCCTGTTCCTGAGCATGGAAGGGACAGAACATTGTCTCTGCAGCAGAACAAACTGTTGGATAAAGGGGTTTTTTTATTTAGGAAGGGGTAATTGAGAGGTGTTTTAAAAACTTTTATTATTTTTTTAGTTTATGTGAAGGGTGAGACAATATATATGTTATAATTTACATTATTACAATTAGAAGTTAACTATTTTTAAATTATATATAATACATTATAAGTGGTTTTTTGTTTGTTAGTTTTTGTTATACTATGTTGGAAATGCTTTAAAGCTGATTATTTAATATTATTTTTGTGGGTTTTACTATAATTTATTTTTTATAGTTTTTTTTAAAGTATTTAGTTTTATTTTTAAGGTTATTTTTTGAAACTCGTTTTTAGTTTTATTTTTCTTTTAATAGTGTTTGTTTTATTTTATGGTATTTTTAAGTTAGTATTTTTTATCTTAAGGTTTGGATATAAATGTATATTATGTAAGTTTTTTCTTAGGTTTTAAGAATTTCGTACAAATTCATTTCCCACACAGACTTACCCTGTGTTTTTCACTTTCTCTGTGAGATGGCTCTGCCCTGCCTGAGTCAGGTTATGCAGCTGCCTCCAGAGTCATTGCAGCAAATTTCCTTATTTTTTTCCCCCTTTTTTTTTTTTCCATTGAGTAATAAAGCAGCTTTTCTGCCCTGCTGTGAAAGGCATGGATATCTCTGGATATGCACTTATGGAAGAGCTGCACTGGCATATTTAGAGCTTCTCCACTGGTCAGGTAAATGCATCAGTGACATGTAAAAATGCTGCCCAAAGGGATCAGTTTGCAGGAAAGGCATAAGTCAGGAAAGCAAGCTGCTCAGATGACCCAGGATTAGTTAAATGCAGTTTTTTCTCCTCAGAGAAGCTGCTGAATTTGCAGCTTTGGGAGCTTGAGTTACGCACAGCACATCCCAGAGCTGCTCTGACACCCATTGCAGCAGCCCATCCACCTGAAAATGGCTTTGTAGGATTAAAAAACTGCAGAAATTGTCTGTTCTGGGGCTATTCCACATGAGCCTTGGAGCTCCTGGGTGTGCTGTGCTGAAACTCAGCAAACGGCAAAATATCTGGGAACCTCAGAGCAACCAAATCTCCCCACAGAGCTGAGACACAAGTTGGTGTGCACAGAGGAGAAGAGTTTTGGGGTAAGAGTCTGCCAGAGCAGGATGGAGAAGGGCTGTGGATGTCCCCTGGGGGCTGAAAAACTCCTCTGCTGAACTGGGAACGTTGGTAAAATGGGAGCCCTGCTGAAATGGGAACACTGATGAAATGGGAATGTTGCTGAACTGGGAATGTTGGTGAACTGGGAGTGCTGCTGAAATGGGAATGTTGATAAAATAGGAGCCCTTCACTGATGAAATGGGAGTGCTGCTGAAATGGGAATGTTGCTGAAATGGGAGCCCTGCTCAGCCCCTGCTGCTCCCGACAGTGCTGAGTTATCCTTGGCACGTCTCCCCCGAGTTGCAGGGGTGTTTATAAGAGTTCTCTTTTAAATGGAAGAAAAATAGACCCCAGCTGAATGAAGTGGCAGACATTTGCTCAGAGTGAAGTTTGGCAGGGGATGCCGAACAGGGTTGTTCTGGCACCCTCCAAGGCAGCTCCACTCCTGTGGAGGTTTCTCTGTCTCCATTCCATTTATTTCTGGACGTTTTGTGAATGTGTAGCTCTCATTAAGGGCTGGGCATGGCACGGGGGGAAAGGGCTCTCAGTGTCCACTGAGGGGGATCCAAAACTCTCTGTGGACAGCACAGTAATCATGTGGCAGAGCAGATGCAGAGCTGTGGGCATATGAATGTGGTCATGTCAGCATGGATGTGTTTGGAAGAGCAGCTGGATGGTCCTTTTGTGCTTGAGAGAGGCAGAGGAGTGGAGTGATCGTGGCTGTGCATGTGAGCAAAAGCACCATATTCCTGCTAACCCACTGTGGTGACATTCCTGATGGATCAGCCACAAACTAATCTGTGAAAAAGAAAAAACAAAGCTACATCTCAAACATAAAGTTAAATAAAATAATATTAAAATTGTAATTATAATAAATATCTAAAATTAAAAATTACTATTAAATTTTCACCTTTTAGTTAATATAATAATTTTATGATACATAAAAATTATATATAAAATGTAATTTTAATAATAATTTTAAAATATATATTTCACAAAAACTAAAAATAAAATGTCATCATTTTACATAAAAACCATTTAAAGAAAATAACACAAAATTTCCAACCGCTAAAAAAATGAAGCGCACCTCTATAAAAAAAACACAAAAACAAAAAACCCCACAAACTTTCTCTTTTCCTTCCAACTTTAAAATATAGAAATAAAATATTTAAATATAAAATATTTAAATATATAAATAAAATATTTTTATATATAAAATATAAATAAAATAACAAAACCAAAAGATAACAGAGCTGTCTTTCAGTCCTGGAAAGAGTAAATGTATTCTTTGGGTCACTGGAGACATTCAAAACCCACCAGCCCTGACTTTCACTCACAGAATTTTCCAAGACTTTCCCAGAGATCTGTATCACATCTGCTTAGCATCACCTGCACACCTCTGTGCCAAACCAGCTCAGCCAAGCCAGGGGAACAAGAAAGCCTGGTAATAACAGCACCTAAAATCCCCACAGGTGTCGCAGACGTATTTTATGAAAAATCCTTTTGCCAGGATTTTCTTCCTGAGAAGCCAAAGTCCTCATAAACAAAATGTAGACAATGATTATCTGCTGCTGTGGAATGCAACAGGTGCATCTGTGATTGGTCTCGTGCTTGTTTTTAATTAATGGCCAATCACAATCTGGCTGTCTTGGACTTTCTGGTCAGTCACAAGATTTATATTATCATTCCATTCCTTTCCTTTGCTTGCCTTCTGATAAAATTCCTTTCTTCTTTCTTTAGTATAGTTTAAATATACAATTTTCTTTTAATCTAATATATATCGTAAAATAATAAATCAGCCTTCTGAAACAGGGAGTCAAGATTCTCATCTCTTCCCTTGTCCTGGGACCCCTGTGAACCCCACCACACTCAGGGGCAGATGCAGCGTGGCCCAGAAGCTCTCCACAGCCAGAGAGCCCATCCCAGCTTCAGGCAGGCGCCCTCAGTGTCCATCCCCTCCTACAGCCCCCACATCTCCCCATCCCAGCGGATTTCCCTCTCAGCAGGGGCTGGACCTAATGGGAATCCCCTCCCAGAGCTCTGGGCTAGATCTGCATCACACCAACACATCTGAGCCTTCACTGGATTCTAATTCTGTGTGCCGCACAGAAGTCACAGAGGATGTGGCTGGTTCTGCAGAGCAGCACTGCAGGAGCTCCCACTCCTGAATTCTGTGGCTGGAGGGGTCTGGGTGCTGTCAGTCACTGTGCAGAAAATCACTGTCATTGGCATTGCAAGGCGTGTGGCTGTCCTGCAGAAAATTGTACCTTGCTGGCCCAAACCACAATCAAAGAGCTTCACATAACCCTGCAGCTGAGTGCTCTGAGGCCCCACAGCAAATCACTGTTATTTGAATGTGGCACCAGCTCCAAGGCTGCTGCAGATGGGCACGAGCACCCTGCTGACCTCTGCTGCTCCCCTGGCACTGAGCTCTGCTGCCTCCAGCCCTGCCCCTGCCAGGGGGCTCAGAGACATTGGCACAGAGCCCAAGACCCCTGTGCCTTTGATTTTGACTCATGGAAAAAAATTACCACCTATATATGAAGAATTACAAGTCAAGAGAGTTTAAGTTTAATGTATTTTTCACAGGATGAAAAATACATTTTTGAAGTTTTCAGAATGGGAGCTCAGGGTCTCAAGATGGAGGAATTTGGGCGTGCTCTGTCCTTTTTCCTTCTTCTTCTTGGCCTTCATGTTCTGGGTGATGCTGGCACTTTTGGATTGGTTTAGAGTAGAAGTTCACTGTCTAACATAGGTGATAGGTATTGGGAAGTTATTGTAAATATTGGACACGTAGGTTTTAGTATAAAAAGATAACACTGCCCTGAGGGCAGGCACAGTGCCTCTGTCTGATCTGCTGAACAGACCTGGGCAGGCCAGAGAAAGAATTTTATAGATAAGAAACAATAAACAACCTTGAGAGCGAGACCAGAAGAGCTCTGACTCCTTCTTCAACTGGAGGCTGGGGAAAAGAGACTTTCTGACACTTCTCAGAGTCACTCTGAGCAGCAGAGATTCTGAAACCATTGCAACTGGGGTGAAATTATTGCTGCCCATTCTGGCACACACTCCAGCAGGGAAAGCAGGACACAGCACACAGCAGGGAGCAAATCTTTCTTTTTCCTTTTTCCTTTTTCTTCTCCACTGTCCTGACCACTGGTGTTTTCTGTTAGCATCCCTGTGGCACTCAGTACATGAGAAATTAAAGAAGCTGCTACAAGAAGAAGCAGCAGGTGTGCACAGGGTTGGGAAAGCTTTCAAATAAGCATTTTAAAATCAATTATTAGATAACAATATGGTATCTGAAGCTACTTAGATAATGGCACATTAATAGCAGGAATGACGGAGTCTTTACTGCTCACACAGGCACAACAGAAATACTTCCTTTATCTCATAGCCATGATGGGTGTAAAGCACATTTCTCTGAGGATTTTGACTCTCCCTCAAGCCACTTTGAAAATGCAGAGATCTGTTTGCCCCATTATACACTCAGTTCCTCCCTCTTCCTCAGTTTGAGCAAAAATTCTGGGTATATCCCCACAAATGTGTTTCTTTATTTGCAGTCCCAAACACATCCACTCACCTGCCTAATTCCCAGCCCTTTGCTCCTCTCATCAAACCCAGGTATTTATCTGCATAAGTTTGCCTCAAAGAAAGAACTGCCTCATGCTCAAGATATTGATGCCTTGAGAAGGCTGAGGTAGAACAGAGACTAGAGAGAGTTAAAGAATAAAGCAGGGATTTGTTAATAGGATCTCCTCCATGGATCCACCTTGGGCAGCACAAGAGCCCAGCCAGGGCTGCACCCAAGATGAACCAAAATGGTCCCAAAATGCACAAGCGGGCACGGGGTCTCTCACTGTGATCAGTTCTGCTCCATTTGCATCTTGCAGTTCATTGTCCAATTACAGCACAGAATCTCAAAAATAGAAAAGCCAAAACCTGAGGCATCAATATGGAAGCACATCCCAAGTCTGAGAAGTCAACCTCTCATTTTACAAACTGCAAGACTTCAGCGCTGTCCACAGGAAAAAGAAGGGAATTGGTTCCCACTTCCTTGGGCAGCTGTGTTGACATGACGAGTGACCTTAAAAATTATCACCAGTGAAATTCCTTTCATCACTTTGAGGAAAGGCTTCCTGCAGAGCTGGGGCTATGACAGCAGGCTCAGATACCCACCAAACACTGGACTAGACACAGGAGGAATGAAATCCTCCCTGCTGCCAGCAGGACTGGCTGGCCAGGACCCTGGGGTGAGGAAAGCATCCAGGTCCTGCCCTTTATGAGGCCTGAGGAGCAAATGACCATTTCCAGGCACAGTGTCAAGAGATGGACAGCAAACACTTTGGCTCTTGGTGCTACTACAGCAATGACAAGAAATGAAGTAGACAGATGTTGAGAAATCAAGCCCATACACATCAGGCAGGAAAGGAATCTGTATCCTTCCCTAGAGGGATGGATATTATCATCACTGATTTATTAGCTAGGAGTCATCCTGCAATGCCACATTTCACAGAAATATTACCTTGGCAGCCAATATGGGGCCTTTTCAGAAGGGCTTGGTAGTGTAATCTTTCTCACAAGTGGACACTTTTCCACCTTATGAAGTCACCAGGGTTTTTAATTTCTCTCTCTGTCCAAGAGCGAGCAGAGACTGAAATCCCTGTGAAGAGGAGGGCTTGGCCCAGCACTGAGACTGGGAGAAATCCACACTCACACAGTGCCTGCTCTGGAGAGGGCTCATGGTTTCATCTCCCACAGGCACTGAAATTTATTCCATGCTTTTTTCTTTCTTTCTTTTTTTCATCTTTTTCCTCTAAGTAATCCTAAGCCTCTGATGGGACTCTGCATTTTGTTTATTCCAATCAGCAGCAGCTCTAGTGGCTTTTGGACTGCAAAAAGCAGAGTGAAAAAGCAGAGAGTGGTGGGAGAGAGAACACACGGACATCTCAGTGCCAGCACTGATGTCATGCTGAATGGACATTTGAAAGAATTTAATGTCTCAGGATCATTTGCTCCCAGAAGCAGCAGGTATCCAAACACTCCAGCCAGATTTGCATCCAGGAATTCTGATCTCTACGTGCCCAACAAGGAGAACAAACTCTGGTTTGTGTCTCACGTTGCAGGGTCAGGATGCTTAAAGCTCCCATGGCTTCTGGTGTCCAGATGTTTTATGGCTATTTGAAAATCATCTTTCCTGGCCAAAAAATGGAAAATCCTATGGCCAAAACCAAAACCATAACCATGAATGAGAGTGTACTGGATATCCATACATAATATCCATATTCTGTGGCTGCCCCAGCCAAACCTAGACATTTGGTCATTCCAAAATCATTCCCTCCATGTATGTGAAGGACTTGGAAAGTACACACACCATCTCCCAAGCTACAGCACATAAATAAATCTATATTCTTTTATCCAGTATTTATTTACTAATATTTATTTATTACCCAGCTATTTATTTATTAAAGATCAGCTTTTCCTCTGCTGGTTCCACTTGAAATGGATCAAACAGTTTCATAGGAATGAGAAACTCTGGAGGAAATCCAAACATAAAGAGAAATCAGCAGCTATGTTTCTCACTATAATCTTAGCTGCCTGGCTGTGGGATTTACTTCCCTTGGATAGATAAAATGAATTGTACTTTATGCTGAAGCACTAAAGCCACAGGTACACTTTTCCCTCTCATGGCCTCCTCTAAATCAGTCATTCTGCACTATGGAACAGAAGCCAAAAACTCATTAAACTCCCAGCATAATGCATTTGCCCCACATCACTTTTTGCCCCTCAGATAATGAGCCTGAGGAAGAAGAAAAGGGCAAATATGGGAACAGTCTGCAGGCACCACTGTGGATACAGCAATCACCTTCATGCTCTGGGCAACTGATGTATTAGCAGTGTATTACAAGTGACAGGTTCCAAGGATTCAGGCAATGGAGATGATCCTCATTTGCCACAATAAAACAGACCATGAAAGTGCCTGTCATGATGCCATTAACTAGCTCCTGAGCCCAATTGTGCATCCTGTGACATGGCTTCTTTACATCTCTTTGTAGAAAGATGTTTGCACTCCCTTGATGCCCACATAACTAATCAGCAAGTGCAAGGTGCCCAGAGCCATGTCTCAGAGTGAAGCAAAGGCAATAATTTCTTGTATTTTTCTTCTTTGCCTCTCATGATTTAAAAAGAACCCATTATCATTTACTGGGTTCATTTCCAGCAGGTATTTCTGCAGAGAATTCTCTGATTTTTCCCACTCAGTTTGGATTGGACACCAGAGTCAGATGAGATTTCAACAGACTCACAGACCTGGATTTCTGATGAAAATTTTCACACTTGCAAATTGATACATTTGCTTTCTGCAAATCACTCACAGTGACTTTTCCCAAAGGCATTCCTGACAGCAAATGCATTAGCTCAGGTATTTGAGGACTTCACCACAAGCAAGGGTACAAAAACCAGCAGAAGCAAATGCAACATTTAATTTGACAAATATTTACCCAAAAAAACCAGCACCCAGCCCTTATGGCAACCATCCCACAGAAATTACACTCCCTGTCCAATTTAGAAACCCTGAATGAAAGGAAATCATCACTATTCTTTGGGGGAAGATAAATTTACCTTGAGTAAAACCTAGCTTATGCAACCAGCCACCAAAAGCCTTGCCAAACTCCCAGGCAGGCCTTAAGGACAAATTTTGCCAGCTGTAGGCTACGGAAGTCTGTGTTTAATAAATGTTGACCCATCATTAAGTCCCTGGCAGCAGCCTGAAGGGAGAGCGTGGCAGGTTTTGAAAGGCACCAGGCTGAGGAAGCTCACAGATTTATTCATCACAGATGACAGTGAGAAACCTCTCAAAGGGAAGTCTGAGAAAATTGGTTTATTTATGGTAATTACAGAGATTTATGTCTGTTACAGTTCCAGAAGTTTCGCTGTATCCTGGGGATCTCGGCACACAGGAGTCAAAAAAAGAGAAATGGATGGAGATTGTCTTTGGATGGAGATTGTATTTGGATGGGGATTGTCTTTGGATGGAGGTTGTAAGATCAACACCCATGGAGTAAATAAAGTGTTGGGTCAGGATGGAACACAATCCCTCCCTTGGAGGAGACAGAAGCCACATTTTGATTTATTTCCATGGGGCAGAGAGAAGCAGCTCATTATCAAAGGCACTGGGTGTGCCCGTGATGCCTTGTGAAGGCTGGCCTAGGACAGAGACTAGATGGAGCTATAAAATAAAGCAGGGATTTATGAAAAGAATTTCCTCAATGGATCCACCTTGGGCAGCACAAGAGCCCAGCCAGGGCTGCACCCAAGATGAACCAAAATGGTCACAAAATGGATACGTGGTCTGTCACTTTGATCAGTTCTGCTCCATTTGCATATTTGGATTAATTGTCCAATTCCAGCTTTACCTCATCAAGTCCCATCCTGCTTGTTTTTCTCTCTCCAGCCCATGGTGTTTGTGCTCTTGGGCTGAGATTTGGATCATTTGTCCTTGGTGCCCAGCTGGAGCAGGAATTGTTTTGTCTCCCTGCTCTGTGCACAGAGCTCACATCCCCTCATGTGAAGCCCAGACCCACACACTAAAGCAGCACAGAATCTGAAAAATATAAAAACTAAAATCTGAGGCATCACCAGGACTCCTCACTGGCAGTGCACACTTGTGTGGTCAGCCTGTGATGATTTTCAGGGCTGGAATGTGCTAAAGTCGGAGTGTTGAGTTCTCATTTAGGGGTAGGGTGTCTAGAGTAAACACCTACAGCTCTAAACCACAAGAGCCTTTGCCTCAGCCCTGAATTTCCCCAGTGTTGTATAACAGTAAATTCATCAATAGCTTAAATAGCACCCTGGCTGAGATTTCAATGAACCAAGTATATGAAAAATAAATGTCCAAGCCCATCTATGTTTTTCAGTGTACATACATGGCAGAAATAATGACTCCACAGAGATGGAAATCAAGGACTTGTAAAACCAGACTTGTCACTGCCCTATCAAGCTTACAACAGGACATTGTGCCACCAGCTCCAACAGTTTTCTATGAAGTCTCAATATGTAAAGTGATTTTTTTTTAAACACTGTTATTTCTGAAATCTCTGAATTGTTGGAAAACATGGCCTTACTTTAAAAAAATACATACAGTTTAGTTTCTAGCCCCTCAGATTAGCTCACAGGTGTGACAAAGGAGATCAAGAGAAACACAGGTCTATTTTTTTCACACTGTCCTGTGCTAAGTCAGTCTCAGCTGGAATTCTGGCTCACCTCAAGGCTGATGCTCCTGCTGCCCAGCACCCATGGATTCACTGCCCTGACCTGGCACAAATATCCTGGGAAAATCTTGTGCCAAAGACAAGGGCAGAATAAAGACAGTGAAGAAGAACAAACTAAAAAGGCTTTTTGGTGTCTTCCTGATGCAGCATTTCTTCAGACAGAATTTCTGGTGACAGGACCACCTTAAAGGACCCAAACTAAAACCTTGTGATGGGAGGCTCACAGACTGCAAGGAATTTGGAAAATTGGCTTTTGGCTGCACTTATATGTTGATGTCAACATATTGGTAGAAAGCTTTGAATGAAAAACTTTGAATTTAGAGCCTGAACTCCTGGCCAGGGCAGCAGCCCCTTCCCAGGACAGGAAGGTTCACTCTGGCCACAGACCCTGCTCACTGAGGCAGAGGACAGGAAAGGCTTCAGAGTGCTGAGGTTTTCTTTGACTGGAAACGTTCCTCCTGTTATTCTGAACAGTCTGTCCACACTTCACAGCATAAACTGCTTTAGAAATTACAGCCTGGAATGTAAACTCAGGCCGGGCTGGCTGCGTGCCCTGGCTGCTCCTCCAGCCCTCTCTGCCAAGGGGTATCTGGTGTCAGCAAGAGGGACAGAAGCATAGAAAAGCAAACACCTGGCTCCAGCAGCCATCCACCCTACTAACCAGCTCTGTTTGCTTTGTGCCACAAGAGAGGGGAGAATAGAAGCCACATTTTGGACTGTAGACAGCCAAAACCAGCACAAGGACGAAACACGTCCTCCAGCAACTACACTCCCCTCAGGTTTCCATCCACATCTGGGTTTTTCCCCAAAACCATAGAACTGAGCCTCTTGAAATGTCTCCTTGACCTGCCAGCATTGGTATAGAGAGCTGTCCTGGATTGCCAAGCAAATTGTGTTCTATTTGCCATCTGTACGGCAGCTGTCTTCTGTTCACTGGGCAGTTTTCCTTATCTCTTCCACACCCAATCCTCTCTCAGGGCTGACATCTGCTGATAACAGCTATTGAATGTCCCTGCATGGCTGATAAGAACTACAGCATCCCACTGGGAGATGGGAGCCCAGAGGGAGGAGCCAAGCATTCCTACCTGGATAGAATCTGGAGATTCTGGAACACCAGCACAGCTTCTCCACTGCATTCCCCAGAGGAACAGCAGCTGCCTCTTCTTCCCCTGGATCTTCAGAGGAAGAATACATCCTTCTCTACAGGATCCCTGCTCCAGCAGAACCAGCCCTGACACTGCAGGAGGGCTGAGCCACAATTCCAATGGGACTGCTGCCAACACCCTGACCCACAGGGTGTCAGGTTGGGTTCTGACTCTGGCAGTGTTGGTTTGGTTTACTGCATTGTTTACTTTATCTTTTTATTTTCTTCCCTAATAAAAAACTGTTATTCCTGCTCCCATATTTTTTGCCAGAGAGCCCCTTAATTTAAAATTTATAGCAACTTGGAAGGAGGGGGTTTACATTTTCCATTTCAGGGGAGGCTCCTGCCTTCCTTAGCAGACACCTGGCTTTCCAAACCAAAACAAGAGCAAGCAAGGAGTTTTTTGGGTGAGAACTGCTCACAAGTGCCACTCTGAATGGTCTGGGGGAGGCTCCCCAGCAGCTGAGGGCAGGCAGTGCATGGACCATGAGTGTGCCTGCCCCAGCCCCAGCAGCAGGAACCAGCAGCATACGTGTCCCTCCATCCCAAACACAGCCAGGGCTTGGGAATGCAGCCAAGGAGAGCAGTCTGGTCCAAGGTCCAGATGTTGCCAGATAAGATAAACAGCTCTGCAGTGCAGCAATCAGACTTTTCCTCCCCTCTATTAACTCCTAACTTATCAAGAGGGCTAAAGTTCACACACACTAATGAGGTTCAGACAGAGTGATCCACCTCATATTGAAGCAAAAACCCCCAAAGCACAGCCCACCTAAATCATCCTAAAGGGTTGCATTCCTCAGGCCCTGTGATGGCTCCCATTTTATCAACATAGCAGCCAGAAAAGGGTTTCTGGCACCAGATGATGTGCAATAATTATATCTTAACAGCAGGACTTGAAGCACGCATCTTCCCCATTACTCCTGTGTTTTTCATGTTAAACTCTCTACCACCATATTTAAGACCAAAGAGGGTTTACAGGGCAAAAGCCAAAAAAGTTAAGAAGATCTCATCACATGAAATTGCATCTTAGGCACCAAAGAGAACAGATGAGAAGCTGGGTGAAGGCAGAAGGCAGAGTGATGAAGCTAATGGTGGAACTCTTTATCTCACAGAAAAGTGGCTGGGTAGCTGCTCATTTGATGTGCAGCAATTAAAGACTAATTTACACAGTGCCACTTAGTGACAAGTATAATTATGTCCTACTCAGGGTACATATCAGATAATAATTGCCTCCAGCTGAGCTGGAGGTTGTAACCCACTAAAAGGGACTTTAATGATGTGACCAAAGATGGATTTCAGCTGGAAAGTTTATGACTGACCAGAAGAGCACAGGAGCTGCTCACAGCTTTTTTAGGAAAACTGCAATAGAAGCTTAGATAAATCTCCTCTGTCTAAATTGCACTGATCTATGTGTAGATATATAGCAAAGATAAGAAGGTATAAAACAAAATAGATTTCTAGGGCAGATAGTACAGGAATTTGTTCAATTCACGGGGCTCTGGTGCCAAAAGCTTTTTTTAAAAGTATTCTGCAGTGCCTTATCTGGCTCCAAAACATCAACTACCACTCCCAGGATGCTGTTAAAATTAACATTTAATATCCTTCATTGAAATAAAACCCCAAAGGACACAGACAAGCCTGTCTTGTAATACTTGAATAAAATATGAAGTCTCATCTTAAATTGTGGACAGACTGGAGATCTTCCACAGAGCAGAAGTGCTCAGCTGCACACTGTGGAAGAGATATTCTGAATGTGTCCCCAAACCTCCTCAAGGAGAAGGAGGAATTACAAAACATGATGGTCTTTTGAGCATGTACTCGGGATTTTTCTCCCCAAGACTTCATTGGTATTCCCAGCCCCCAGGTGAGGATTGCAAAGGGAGGAGGGTGTGGGAGCAGAAATGGGATCAGAGCAGCATCAGTAAAAGCCAAGTTGGTTTCAGAAGGGTTTGGGATGCTGTGGCTCCACACCAAGAATCCAGCCATGCTTGTCATAACCATATTGATTCATTCCCACCATTTGGGGTGCACTTCAGTTGGCAGCTGTGTTGCACTGAGCAGCAAGGAGCAGGAAAATAAAGCAGGACAACAGCACAGGTCATAAAAACTGAGCTCAGTAATAATTTGTGCTGTAAAAGAAGCAACCTTAGGGCTTCTCAGAGATTTTATCAGCCTGTTCTGGGGAACAGCATCAGTAGTAGAGGTAGTTTTGATTAACTGCCATAACATGACTCAAATGTGCAGGAGTAGAAATGCATCAGAGTGAGATGTCAGCTCAATGGAACAATCAAAGTCACTGTAAATGAAAGCTCAAGGCATTTTCTCACACCTATTTGTCTTTCTCCTCCTCTGACAGGACGAGAGATGCGAGCCAAATTTTATCTCTGCTGCTAGCTCTGGTTTCTAACTGGAAAGGGATTCTCAAATTCATTAAAGAGGTGAGGTGGCTCAGGAGTTCACCCTGAGCAGTTCCACCACTCTCACTCTCAGCATGACCACCCCACAGAGGACAAACAGAACAACCTGGGGCTGTAAATCCTCATGTCCCTGAGCAGGGTCCCTGTCCTGGACACCCTGGGACTCCCCCATTCCTCACCCTGCTGGGTGACAGCTCCTCTGCTCTTCAAACAGGGCCTGGCTAAGCCAGAGCAGTCAGAACCTGGATATTAGGGGAAAAAAGTGGTTTACAGAAAGTGTGATAAAGTTCTGGATGGTGTAGTCCCCATCCCTGGGTGTGTTTAACAAAGCCTGGATGTGGCACTGGGTGCCAGGGTTTAGTTGAGGTGTTGGGACTGGGTTGGACTCAATCTTGAAGGTCCCTTCCAATCCAGTGATTCTGTGAATTCCGTGAATTCTGTGATCCTCTGGGCCTCCACAGCACCCAGATGCCACAGCAGGCCTTGGGAAGCTCCCTCAGGGTGCAGTGGGTACCAAGAGCTGAAGTTTCACCTGGCACATAAACTTCTCTTGTCCTTGGAAGCAAGGTCTGCTGAGGTTAGCCTGGGGTGAGGGATTCCTGTGTGATGATCACCATGATTTTGGGAGGAGGCCAATGACTGTAATCATTAGCCCAAAACTGGCTCAGCAAGGCTGGGTGTGATGTCCTGTGACCCTTTGTGCACTGTTCCCACTGTAAAAATAACCTCATGTGGGATCATCCTTCCAGGCAGGAGCAGGGGTGACACACGCACAGCTCAGGCAGCCCTGTCCCCAGGCTCAGCAGGGATGGACACCCTGCTCCTGCTGCTCACCATCCTTCCTGCCATCCCTGCTCCCCTCAGCCACTGCATTCTCTCAGCTTTTGGGGGATAACCAGGATTCCCAGCCCATCTCTGCTGGCCTCCCCTGACACAGCCCCAGCAGCCAAACCCTTCAGCACACACCATCTCAGATTTTAGGGCAATTCTTGCTGGATTAGGGAGTTAGCAGCACCCAAGATCCCAGCAGAGGCTCTGGGATGGATGTGTTTCCTCACACAGACATATCCAGATAAGGCACCTTATTAACTGTGTTGATAATGAACCAAAAGGTGATCTGGGTTGTCTCCACAGAGCTTTGGTAATTAATGCCTTGCACTTCCCAAGCTTCATAGAAAGCATTTATAATTAACCTCTTCTTCTTTCCTGCTGCATGGTGCAAAAAACAACTGTTACTCTATCAAAGGCTCAGGAATATCTATTAAGCCATCTCAGTCAAATCAGGGCAGAAGCAATTTAAAAGACAATTACAGGCAGGAGATGTGAACTCCATTCTCAACTCCAGACACAGCACTGAAGAATAAAATGCCTCAGCTCCCAGGCTCTGTGCCAAGGATAAGCAGCACAAGAAAACCTCTCCAGCCCACAGCACAACTCAGAAGGCCTTGAATTGAAGAGGATGGAGCAAAACCACTAAAACCCCCAATTATCTAGGGCTGATTGTTCTTATAATTGCTTGTTTCCAGGTTTACAGCAAAAGCATCAAGTTCTTCATGCTTTAATCTTGGTAACTAAAGCCTGAGCTTGTTCTCCTGTGAACCTCATCTCACATTTAGGAATATCTAATGAGTCAAGGCAGAATTGCTGAGGTGCTGAGCAGCATCTCAGGACAAGGGAAGCACGAGGATAATGGGAAGTGCAGCTCTGGGCACAGCAGCTGGGGCTGCAAAAACACCAGTGCCAGCCTGAGAAAGTTCTGACTGCCTGAAAAGCTCTGAGGGGGATGTGTGTGACCTGCAGGACGCACACAGATCCCTTCTCCTGGAGGGGATGTGGCAATGGAGCTACTCCCACATCCAGCTCTGACTCCTGGGTGATCACAGGAGGATATGGGAGAGCAGCAGGCAAGAATCAAACTGTGCCTCCAGATAAGTCACAAGGTAAGCACATCATACAGCAGCGGGGTCAATACTGGCTGAAAGTCATGTGGAGAAGCAATGCACTCAATCAGTACCAGCACTGACATTTGAGGTCAAAAATCACCAGCATGCTCAGCAAACCTCACACCTCCAGCTGCAGGGGATTGTATCTCAACCCTTCTTCCAATTGTACCAAAAAAAAAAAGGGGATATTTTTAAGCAATTCTGCTTCTTCTAATTGATTCAAAATTGCATGTTCATTTTCAAAGCTGCCAGGCCAACACCCCGCCACAAACAAGGTAGTGTGATATTGCTCCAGGTGTTTCTGAGCTCTCTGCTGGCACTTGCTGATATTTGCATGGTCTTATGGAGTATAAAAAGGTCCAGCAGCTCCTTGAGTCATACATACTGTCTTCTTCCATGTCTTACAAAGGGGGGATGTTTTATTCAGAAGGAATTGGGGAGTTAAAGAAAATATTACTGTGGTGCTGCAGCTGTTAATCACACAGAAAGGAAAATAATCAAGAAAAGTGAGGCTGCCTTGCTGTCTCAGGATGAGCTTTGTCATCCTACACCACAGGTTTTCTTGGCTGTCTCTGACTTGATGTTCATTCCTCAGGGCCCTCCTCCCACTCTGAAATCAGGCCCTGCTTTGCATATTCCAATCTACCAGAGCGAGAAAAACAAATCCAAACACCAGGAGTGACAGCAAAAAGAACAATGAAACCAGCAGAAATATTTCCCCAAATGAAGCTGCAGCAGCTCCCAACAACACTGAGGATGTGCCCAGAGCCAGAGCACCTGGGAATAACCACATCCAGAGGTCTCTGCCTGTGCTCCCAGAGCAAACCTTTGTTGTGTTTTCATCCCAAAGTTCTGCTCCACACTCCAGGTACCCAGCCACATGTTCATCCAGATGCCAGATGGCAGCAGGAGCAGCCAGCACAGGATGGGAGGGGAAGAGCACTGAGTGGCAGAAGGGTTCAATATTTCATTATCACATCATTCCCCACCACTTCTAATGTTAAATTCATCCCTGTCTGTCCAGATCAGCTAAACTCATCCTCGAGATGAATTAGGTCAGCAATAGCCTGAATTTTAAAAGGAAAAAGTAAAAAATCTGATTGAATGTTGCAAGTTTTTTTCCACGCCTGATTTCCCATGAATTATTCATCCCAGCAGCAGCTCTGCATTGCTCAACAGAAACATTCCTATAGTCAAGAAAGCACTTCACCAGCAGGGCAGGGCAAAATAAGCCAAACTCCCCCAAAATATGGAGTGAGGGCACACCCTGCCCACTGCAAATCATCCTTCACAGAGCTGCATCCCTGCCCACCACCTTTGCTTCCCTTGTTCAGCAAGCACAAAAGCATTTGCCTGCAAAGATTTGGCAAAGATTTGGCCTCAGGGTCAAAAACAGCCACAAAATTCCACTGGGGCATTATTTTTTTCCATCCTGCCAAGAGCAGATTGCTGCATCAGTCATTGATAAAGTGACTCAGAGCCTCTGTGAGCTGCAGAAATAAAATGGAACAGCAAAACTTTGGCTATTCCAAAGCTGTTGCAAAAACCTGTGTCAAATCATTTATTGGCTGTACCTACACACACTTTAATTGGTGCTACAAGGCTTTAAATGCCTCCTCATATAGTGATGGCTTAGATTATCTTTTTACCTTGTATAAATTAATTTAAAACTACTTCAATTCGCTGCAAGTGCTTCTATCACAGAGAAACCTGAAAATGTTCTCTAGCATTAAACATCCCCTCTTCTGAATAACACAGACCTGGTTGTTTTAGAGCTGCTCAGCTTTTACTTTAAGTATTAAACTATTCTCCAGGGCTTAAACCCCACAAGTTTTAAGATAAAAATGCTCTCGAAGATCTATTAAATTATTATTAAATGGAAGAATTTAAGATACTGGATGGAAGATAAGCCTGTATAGAGACAGAAGCTGTTTTCTAGTTCTAGGAGACAATAAATCATGCTGTTGGTCTGTCTCTGGCCTTGGCTGGTAATACATCACAGACATTTTCATACCCAAGTTCAAAAAACACACAGAAAACCAGCCACAAAATAGTCACATTGCCAAAACACATCTTAAATAACACACACAAAAAAATGGCCACAAACCAGTCAGGGTGCCAAAATGCATCAAATGTTAAGCAGGCTGTGGTTCTTCAGGATGTCAGGGTGAGACAGGCTGGGTGATGATGGCTTTTCAAGAGAAATTTTGGGGGTTTGCAGCCCATTCCTGACGAGGTCACACCGCCACAAAAGGAAGACAGCATTTGGTTGTTAGAGATCAGGATTTGTGGAGCCATTTTGTGAAACCCCCTCTGAGATGGATGTCTTAGAAAGGGTGGAAAGTGGTGTAAAATATTCAGAGTTGCCAACATCTCAAAGAGGACAACAAAAGGCAGAAGGTGGCTTCAGCTGCTGCCCAGAGCTCTCCACCTGGGGACAATGGATGTCAGGAGGAGACACAGTAACAAAAAAAGGCAGAGGGAGAAAATGGTGAAAATTAGCATGGTGGGATTAGGAATTCAGCATCTGTGGGCTGAGAACCAGCTCTTCAGGCAAGGAAAGCAGAGAAGAGAGGTGGTGTGGTGGTGAGGACTCAGGGCTGCGGCCCAGAGCTTTCCTCATAGTGACAACGGATGTCAGGAGGAGCCACAGTAACAAAAAAAAAGGCAGAGGGTGAAAAATGGTGAAATGGTGAAAATTGGCATGGTGGGATTAAGAATTCGGCCTCTCCAGGCTGAGAACCAGCTCTTCAGGCAAGGAAAGCAGAGAAGGGAGGTGGTGTGGGGGTCAGAACTCAGGGACATCTTCACACCTTGGGATAAACACCAGAGAGGGGCCTTGAGCTGCTCCTCACCCCAAAGGAAACTCCTTGCCCTTGTGAGTGTAAAACTGCAGCACACCCAGCAGGAAAGCCACCACCTGAGTGTGGCACACAGGCCACACACGTGTCACCAGTGCCACCCCAGCAGGGCACAGCGTGGCCATTCTGTGAGCACAGAAGGGAAAGGAGCATGAGGAAGCTCTTGTCTGGAGGATAATTCAAAGGGAAGCAGCAGGATCCAGCTTCAAAGAACACCAGTGACTCAACCTTCCAGGAAGAGAGCTTCACCCTGAGCCATCAGTGGTGATTGCAGCTGAGAGAAAGGGAACTGGGCTGGCATCTCAGCGCTGACCTTTGTGAAAATTGGGATGCAGACAGAGCTGAGGGAACAGTCCGTGCCTTCAGCCTCTAATTCCAGCCCTTCCACAGCTCCAGAGCAGGAACTTGGTACCCAGCCCACCAGCACATAAGAGGGCTCTGCTGGCACTCAGGGGGGCTCATGTTACTGTAATTCTTCTGTGCTGAGAAGGGATGGAAAACAAAACCCCGTTTTTGTGAAATGATCCTCGCTCTCCGCGCTCGCACGGCATCCGTGGCATGTGGGCACCACACCAGGGACACAGACACTGCCTGCAGGAGCCTTTCCCTGCTCCTGGAAAATCCATCCAGCCCTGCCTGCAGGCACAAACGCCCTGAGCACCGAGGGTGGGGCTGAGGGCAGACAGGGATCAGACACAGACTGCTGCCCACAGCCCGGATGCACCAGCAGGCGCCAGATGCTGCCCCATCACTTTGAGTTTTCACTTCTGTCATACCTGGAATTTCTCAGCAAAGCAGGAAGGAGGAAAAGCAGCAGTCCAGGGATCCCTCTGCTGGCCTCTGCTGCTGAGACCTACCATGGTGGGCTCCTCCTGCTCATCAGCCCCTTTGGAAATGCAGGCTTCATTAAAAGCAGCAGGCAGTGTGCAATCATTAATCCTGCTTTAACGTGGATGCTGTGTGCAACACATCCAATAACGTGCTCCAGCTGTCATGTGCTGTATTCCTCAGCTCTGTTTTCAGTCCTCATCTCCAAGTTTAATACTCTCTGGAATCAGTAAAGTCTGAAAAATATCACTCCTCACAGGTTCTGGCTGAGGACTGGGAGTAGGATTAGCTGACTTCTCTCAGAAGGTGCCAAGCACTGTGGAATCACCATGACAAACAGCAGGACAAACAGAGGCTGAGATAGAGCTACAGCACAAGCATGACACTGAGATGAGAGAGAAAAAGAGCAAGATTAAAACGGAGAAAACATGAGATAGTCAGAGGGCAGGGAAAATATAAAGAAGACAATGCCCTCAAAAGTGACCAGAAAATAAAGGTCCCTTTCCCATGACCAACTCTCAGAGGCTGCTGCAGCCCTGCCATGAAGGGATACAGCAGGAATGGAGTTGGTCCTGTACATTTACAGCTGCCTTTCACTTCATATTTCCAGTTTTCTAATTCCATTAATCCCAAGGAGACTCTAAAGATCACAGCTATGCTGTATATTGAACTCCTGCTGCAGAGATCTCCACAGGCACAACTCTGAACTGCCAGTCTGAACTGAGAGAAGTCTCTGGGATGTACTAATATTCAGAATAACAAAACCAAGGAAAAAATCAAAAAAATCCAAGCAAACAAACAAACAAAGCCTCAAGGTTAATCCCATCCTTTATTGGCTGCTCTGATTCATTCAGGTTATGCCTGAACACTTGCAAACAGAAACGAACTGACAAAATTAGGCTCTCAGCTTGTCATTGTGACAAGTATTTGTACCTATCCCAGGTCTCAGATGCAGCTGGCTGCAAAGGGGGCCAGCTGAACATCCCTGCCTGGCATGTGGATGAAGATACTTGAATTTAAGTGTTCTTGTACCGTCCTACAAGAGGGTTGAGGAGAGGGGTTCTTTATCCTTTAAAAGAGAAAAACAAGACCTTCCTGAAGTATTCACTTCTTTGTTTTATTCTCTCCAACATAAAGCTTGAGCAAAATAATTTAAAAGTTGCTTCACTGCCAGCTCCAGGGGAAGATCCTCACCTGCCTCACTCCCTGCTAAAAGGACATCCAGCCCTTTTTCCCCTCAGTCTCCAGAGCTGCTGCAAAGCACAGCTCCCACGAATCACAGGCTGGTTTTGTGAAACCCCACATGACTGAAAAACCTTCAGCTCAGACCTTGGTGCTCTCCCCATGGAATCCAAGCTGCTCACAAAGACCCACCCCAGGTACCACAGCAGGGACAGTGAGACCTGTGACACCTTGGTGACTCTCAGTTAGTAAATTAAAAGTCCAAATCTTCTCATAGCAGCAGGAATCCTGCTCCAAGCTACACCTGAGGGTTCAGACTGAGCTAATTTCTGAGACTTTTTCTTCTTTTCTTTTGGTCTTGCTGCTGGCTGTGCTGACCAGGGCTTGTGCTGGCCTCTCATGCACTATTTCTTAGCCAGCAGCCATTCCTTTTCTAGCCCAGGCTCTCCAAGGTAGCAAGATTCCATTTTTATACATAAAGCAAATCACGTTTCCCTGTGTGGAGCAGGTGTTCCCATAGAAACTATTCAGACACATTTATATGAATGGGCAATTTTACAAACTGCACAAAAATCCTTGACATCATCAGAGACTGGGGGACTAAACAAAGTTCTTAAACCTCAGCAGCAGCAGCAGCTGTGTGCAGATAAATAGCCTTGCAGCAGTGGCAGGCAGACACAACAGAGCTGGAATTTCCACTGATGCTGGCTTTGAGCAGTGGGATACAGCAGGCAGGAGTAGCAGAAGCAGAAGATGCCTGAAGAATTTTTTTACTAATAGTTTCTTCTAATAGGTTCTACCTGGTATTTCTGATACCAGGTTTTGGGCTGATACTAGGTTTTGGACTTGTATAAATTGTAGGGAATTGTAGGGAAGTTTCCCCCACTCCGCCAAGAGAAGGTTCTCCAGCACCATGAACTCTTGCACCAGGGAACAGGGGAGGTGTTTTTCATTATTGAGCTGTAAAACCCTCACAAGGAACCAAACCACAGGCCAGTGCCCCAGTCTGCTTCAACAGAACCACTGTCTTTGGCCTTCACCTGGGCTGAGTCCAAAATCAAACCTGGGGGCTTAAACTTTTGCCTGTTCTGTAAAGAAATTGAGAATAAATGAGCCACTACATGTTCCTCAGCACACATTGCTTGGGCACCCTAAGAGTTTTTACTGAGGACAGCAGGAACAGGGAACAGTGGCCACAGTGCTGGCCGGTGGCTCCCAGGAGTGTCAGACCACATTATTTCTGGCAATTTTTCATCCACCTTAAACTAGAATGCAGTCTGCCTCAGTGTGAGTCACCCAGGCCTGAGTTAGAGATGCAGGGAGAGGAGGAAAAGCCTCTTTTCAGAGGCTCAGGTGTCCCAGCTGCCCCACCGACTGCCCATCTGGCTTTCCAGTGCTGGACTGGGAGGGGAGAATCTCCCCTCAGCTCTCAGCAGAGCAGACACTGCTGATGGCCTGTGGCTGGGAAGGACAAGAGAGCCAGAGGCAAGCCCAGGGATGACTGCTCAGAGACACCCAGAGCATGACACAGTCCTGCTTTCCTCTGCTCCCAATCACCCAGTGCTGCAGAAGGGGCAACAAAAGCCATTCTTAGCTGAGGCTGCTGAACAAACAGGCTCTGCTCTGGTCCTACAGCTCCAGCTGTGACTCCCTGCAGATTTGTGGCCACCACGTCACACATGGGCACAATCGCCATGAAAGTGTTGCCCAAAGATGATCCAAGCTCCCAGTTCCCACTGACCCCATTCCAAATCCCTGCTTTGCAAAGCTGCTTTGCAGGCCAGGAGGATGGGCTGAAGTAACCAGGCTTCCTCTCAGCCTGCCAGCTGTTTTCCTCTCTCATTGAGATGTTTTAGTGGGCAGTGGAGAGATGAGGCTGTGACTTCCTTCAGCTGGGATTTCAACAGCAGCTCTGCAAATTTCATCTTTGAAAACAGAGAATCTCAAAGCCACACACTGCCAAGGTTATCAGATTTGGGCAGCACTTGCCAAGTAACACAAGCAGGGCTTGGAGATGAGATTGTTTTAAGTGGCAAAACTAGTTTCAATTGCTCAGTGGGAAGGCAAAATCCTTTCTATGAGAGATAATTTCTTTATTTGCATATCAACTAATGATCTTTTGACATTCACTTTAAAGCTGCTCTAGAAAACTCTTCCTGTTAAAAGTTTGAACTGGTCACACTCCAAACTGCACTAAGAGCAGGCTGTGCCTGCATGCCAGCACTAATCATCAGGGATCCAAGCTCAGCTTTTCCATATGTGCTCCTGCACTGGTTGCTCCAATTTACAAACCAGAAGTTATTTTGTGAATGTCTTTAAATTATATGCAAGTGTCAGAGCTACTTTAAATTATATATGTGTGTCATCAAAATTTAAACTGCTCATGGATAATTCACTGCAATTGGGAGAAACTCATCATGTAAATTTTTGGCCAAAGTAATTGCTTCCGTGGCTTTGCAAGCATATCAGAAGTCAAGAAATTTACCAAATATGGGGCAAATTTGCACTCTGGGTTAGTTCCAGCCTCTCCCATAGTGTTGGTTATGGTTACAGCAGTGGGAACCTCTTATATAAACATGAAGGGCAATGAATACCCAAATACTCCTGGCCAGAGAACCACCCCAGAAGCTGTCACAGATCAAGATCCACAATGTCCAAAACCACTTGGGGTCAACACTTTGGAAACCACTTGTTTGTGTCAGAAAAGCTTTTTCCTCCTTGAAATCAGGGTATGATGAGCTGCTAGTGAGGTTTGGTGCTCATTGCCAGTGCAGGGTACCAAAGCTTGCTGGATCTCCTCAGCACTGTGCTTTAGCATCACCCCTTTCTGTTATTTCCCTCTGGACCAGCCCTTAATGCAACTGCTCCTAATTTGTGGGGAGGAAAACTGGGATTAAGCCAAGGCTTTAATGGAGGATGATCATAATTATCAAAATGCTATAGCTAATAAACAACCCTCCAGTGACGAGTTTGATCTGTGACTACTGAGCAGTTTGCCAACTTGGATTTCTGAATTTGCATTGATTGCTCTTTGCATGCACCCAGAGACTCCTTCAGTCTCCCAGCTGCTGACACACAAATTCCCATCTCCAATCCTCCTGAGGCTGTAGAGTTTTGAGGAAGCAGAGCTTGCAGGGGTTTTACAGGTAAAATACTGTCACCTGCTGAGGAGGGGCAAAGGAAGGAATCCCTGCAGCCACACCAGAGCCCAGCTCTCTGCTTGAGGACAAGGAGTCTTCATCTACATTTATTTGAAGGGACAAAGACATCACTCAGTGCAACTGGAGCAAAAGGAGAGCATTGTTTATGTCTGTGGTAAATCCAGTCTGTCCATACAATCTCTTAAATTCCTCTCCAGGCTGCAGGACAGAATTCTTTAGCTCACGCCCACCAGGTGCAGAGAGTGGAGATCCCAGGCCTGTTCCCCAGGAAAGAGGTCTGGGGCTCCTCTCTCTGCTCCTTTGGGACACAAACTCAGTGTTTGTTCCCTGGGATCCTGAGCACCAAACCATCTCTAAGGTGCTGCCAGGTTTTATTTCACAGACTCTGAGCACTCTGCTGCTGACAGAATAGCCCCTAAACAGCACACAAATGTTTCTACAGCTGCAAGGAGTGACAAAAGATCCTTTTACTAAATAGCATCACGCCCAAGGGTTTTGAAGGATTCATTTAGCAGATCTAGCCTTTCTCTTCCTCCAAATGTTTTATCCCTGTGGTGGAAGATACTGTACAGGGCTACACAGCCAAACTGTGCTAATCATGGCTTTACTGCATGCTCAACACACCATCTTAGCTCCACTGATCTGCAGTTTGTCTGTGCCAAGCAGATGGAAGGAATCCACAACATGCATAAAAGCATTTATTGGGGCCATTTTGTAACCATAAGAGTGGTGAGGCATCACTGTGTTCATCACTGCTCAGCCAGACTGAGATGGGGACAGTGCTGCCCTAAGAGAATTCCTAATTTGAGAGGAGGAGAAAGGGAGGCTGTGCCCAGGTGGGGAAGGCCAGCACTGCCCCTTGCAATGACAAGGGACTTTATGAAGCTCTCCCATTCTCCCTTGTCATGACTGACCAAGATCCCACCCCTGCAAGTGTTCAAGGCCAGGCTGGATGGGGATTTGAGCAGCCTGGTCTTCCCTGCACATGGAGGGGAGATTGGAACAAGATGTTCTTTGAGGTCCCTTCCAACCCAAACCATTCTGTAATTCTAGGAAGATTCTTCCCCAGCCTAGAGATCCTCCCCTATTGAATATGACACATTCACACATGCCAATGAAAAGCCAAATGCAGTGTGGAATTATTGTCTTCCAACAGGCCACGCTGGAAGGTTTTTTTCAGTGTTTGTTAAAAAGGATGCAAACAGCTTCTTGCTGTGATTGAACTTCTTTAATTCCTCCCCTCCAGAGCTCCCTTAGCCAGCCTTTGTTAAAGCACAGGGAGTGGGGCAGGATAACCCTAGGGCAGGGTGGAAATAGTCACACTCCCCCACTGATCCCTCAGACTGCTCCTCTCCAACAGTACCACAAACAGCATCCCTGACCCCAAACAAACCCACAGGGCCACCAGAAATTCATGGTATTGCTTGTCAAATGTCTTCTGTGCTGGATTTCTGAGAGCTCTCTGAGCTGTGTGTGAGGCCACTTAGAGCTCAGGTGGGGAAAGCCCCACTGGGAAATCACTTTCTGTAATTCAGTCTCATGAACAACCTGGTAAAGGAAAAATATCTGATGAAAAACAAATTAAATAAACAATACAAACGATGAAACAACTGACATGACTCAAAGCCCCAAACCAGCATGAGATCTCAGAGGGGAGGAATGCAGAGATTAAAAGCTTTCCCCTGTAGACACTACTCAGAACAGGGGTGGTTTCCTTCCAAATTGGGTCACTAGTCCCATTTTTCAGACTACTACTCTGGATCTATTCCACCTGATAGGCCAATCCTTCCACTCGGTCACATCCCTCAGGGAAGTCATAACCTCCTGTCTGCACTTTCCTTGTTTGTTTCCCTGGGAACAGCATCAGCTACAAACCCAGATTTACGGCTTGGCTGAGGGAGGAGAGCTGGGGGAAGCAGGGAGGGAACAATTCAGTCAAACAAGACACGGCTGTGATCAGTAGCAGAGGTGCCAAGGGAAACACTGGAGGAGGGGAGGGAGGTCTGAACGTGCTCTCCTCAAAGATGTGCAAGGCTTTGGGAGCCCTGGAGAAACAGACACACATCCAGTGAGCTGCCCTGGCCCAGCACAATGGCCCCAAAGGCCAGCAGGAATCATTGATGCCTCAGGGTTCAGCTTTTATATTTTTCAGAATCTGTGCTGCTTTAGTTCTGAGCTTCATATGAGGGGATGGTGAGCTCTGTGCGCAGAGCAGGGAGACAAAACAATTCCTGCTCCAGCTGGGGACCAAGGACAAATGACCCAAATCTTAGGCCCAAGAGCACAAACAACAGTGAAATAAAGAGAGAAAAACAAGAAGGTTGGGACTTCATGGGCTAAAGCTGTAATTGGACAGTTAACTTCAATAAACGAATGGACCAGAACTTATAAAAGTGTGAAACTCCCTGACAAGTCATCCATTTTATAACCATTTTAAATCCATCTTAAGTGTAACCCTAGCTAGGCTCTTATACCACCCAAAACATATCCATTGAAAATTCCAAGCAGGATTTGAGATACTGAAAGTAAGTCCAGGCTGCCGTGGGCTTTTGGAGCCCAGGTGAAATGGGTCCAGCACCTTCTACTTGGTGACTTTGCTGCCACACTTGACAAAGTAAAGGCAAAAAAGCCTCAGCTTTTCGACATTTTCACACAGGAATGGTAGAGGAGGCCACAGGCAAATTTAATCTTATTTAGCAGCACCATTCAAACCTCATCTCTGGCTCATGAAAAATGGCTGGAAACTCTTCCTGACCCCAGTTGACATCTCTTGATTAACAGCCTCTGTCACTTTTATTTTGGTTACTCTGAACACAGTTGCTATTCTGTGCCCTGATGTAATATCACCAAGATCCAAGGAATCAAACCAGCCTGGGAAGTGGTGTAAAAAAAACAAAATAAAACCATTTATGACTAGCCAGATGAAAAATAGAAAAGGGTTGAAAAACAGTTTGATGGCGCTTTGAAGAATGGAGATGAACAGTGCCATAACTCATGACATAACCAAAACTCCAGACAGGGCAGAATTAGCTCCCTGCAAACCCAAATTAAATTGTCCTCTCTAACAAACCCTGGAGGTGCCAGGGAAGCAGCAGCCTGGGCCCACCAGCCCCAGGCTGGCAGCCACAGCCTCTTCTGTCTCAAAATAACTCCCAGAGGGAGCATTCCCAGAAAACAAGGAGATAGAGGGCAAAGATAAAATGTGACATTGGACCAGATCCCAGGTATCTTCTCAGCTCTGTGATTATTTATCCTGCTGGGAAATGAATCACATCTGGAATTAATAATGGGGTTTTCCCCAGGCCATAAATGCCTTGTCCCTTTGCTGCACCACATTCAAAACTAGGACAGAGCCAGAGCTCCCCACCTCATCCTGGGGTTTTGTAGGTAATTTGTGTTGACGTGGAGTTCCAGGGCTAATCCATGGAAATTGCTCAGCCAGAGTGGAGAGGGAGATGGTGCTGGAGGAGCCCCAGGGGTTCCCCCACTGTGGGACAGGGCACAGCAGGCTTAGGTGCCCCTCCAGGCCGAGATGGCCACAGCAGCCTGGGCTGCAGGGCAAAGCAGGAAATTGAAAGGAAAAACAGAGTGGGATGCATCAACCCAGAACATTCCAGGTGGAGAGGGGAGCTCCAGCCAAGCCAAACCGTATTTGCATTCCTGCACAACAACTTCGGTACAGGGCATTGAGACCAAAGACAACCAATAAAAGATAATTATTCTGGAGACTGGCTAAAATAGAATCACCTGTGCCCAAGCTCTGATTAAGCACAGCCTTCCAAACTAATCTCTAGTTGAGTGCTAGTGGTTTGGGCTCAGACTGAGCCTCTTCTGGCCAAGGTCTGATGAATCAGAGACAGCTCACAGCCAAGTCCCAAAACCCTTCTGACATGTTACCAGGGCAGGAGGGGAGCAGGCTGAATGTAGCACTGTGGTTTGGGGATTTCACCTGGATTCTCTCCAATTGTTTAATTACAAGAGGAACTGATGGAGAGGGAATTTCACTTTCACTGCAGCAGTTTCAGTGAGGAAGCCCAGTGAAGATCCCTCACAGGGACAGAGGCTGACAAGGAACATTCCTTGGGCATTTTGCTTCAATTTTCTAACTATGTGTTGCTTTCTACCTTTTCTGCTTTCTACTTCTTGTCTTGCTCTTCCTTTATCTTCGAGTGACTCATCAGGTGTCTCTTTGGCTCAGATGTAATGAGGCTGTTCCAGCTCTGCAGCAGCTCCCTGCAGCACTGCTCTCAGTCAAGGCACACAGGAGAGCCCTGAGCACAGAGATGCTGCTCTTGAATTCTTCTCAGCATCAAAGCTGAGAGCTTGTGCCCATTTCTCAGCAGCCCTGGGGACACCTTTCATCTTGGCACACCTCTGACCTTCAGAACCATGTCACAGAGGGGTGGCCTCAGAGCAGCACTGTAGGAGTGACAGGGAGTAGGATGGTGGGGATGGATGGAGATGAGAGATCTCTGCAGCCAGGGCTGGAATTTGGGGTTTATTGCAAAGGGCCTGGGTGCAGGGCCCTGCTGGGAGCTGCCAGCCACAGCTCAGAGCAGGCCTGAGAGAAGAGAGGGGGAGAGAGGATGAGAGGATAAGAGGGTAAAAGGGTAAGAGATCAAGGTTCCCGTTACAATACAATAAATCTTCTGTGTTGAATATTCTAATTCTTACTAACCTGTTGGGGAAGATGAAACAGGGATGCCTTATAAATATGATTGCCTGGCAAAAGATTTTGAGAATATGGAAACTATAAGTGAGATTGAAATGAAAGCAAGCTTTGAGATACCTCAGTTACTGAACAACTGGAAAACAATGGTGTGGCCAGCTGAAGGTGATCCCCTTTTGATGGAACAACACCCTCTGCTTGCAGACAGGCCCAAGGGTCAGAGCAGACCACGGCAGCTTGGCAGAAGGGGTCCAAAGAGGAGTTTTTAGGGTTAAAAATGTAACACAGTATGGTGATGTAGTGATTCTTATAGGCTGTATGTAAATGCTCTAGGATTTGTATCTTGTACTAGATTGGTTAGTGTAGGAGCGTCGGGGGAGGGGTAGCACAGCTTCTCCACTGGATTCCCCAGAGGAGCAGCAGCTGCCTCTTCTTCCCCTGGATCTTCAGAGGAAGAATACATCCTTCTCTACAGGATCCCTGCTCCAGCAGAGCCACCCCTGACACTGCAGGAGGGCTGAGCCACAATTCCAATGGGACTGCTGCCAACACCCTGACCCACAGGGTGTCAGGTTGGGTTCTGACTCTGGCAGTGTTGGTTTGGTTTACTGCATTGTTTACTTTATCTTTTTATTTTCTTCCCTATTAAAGAACTGTTATTCCTGCTCCCATATTTTTTTGCCAGAGAGCCCCTTAATTTAAAATTTATAGCAATTTGGAGGGGTGGGGAGGGTTTACACTCTCCATTTCAGGGGAGCCTCCTGCCTTCCTTAGCAGACTCCTGGCTTTCCAAACCGAGACAGCCTGACCCTGCACCTCCCTTGTGCCTCTCCCCAGGCCCAGCCCAGCCTCAGCCCTTCCCTCAGCTCATTTGCTTTGGAGCCCAGGCTTATTTTCACAAATCCCTGGCCCAAGAACATTACTAGCAGACCATTTAAGAGCCTGGCATTTTCCCTGCCCAGATGACCTGCTGTCTGTTGGTTCATCTCCCAAAGCCCACCTTGGGACCCTCCCTTCCCACATTCTGTCCAGTTCAGCAGTTTATTTGGTAAATGGTATGGCCAGCACCTCGGCCTGACCCAGCACAGCTGGCAGCTCTCTGTCTGCCGTGCCTGCACGAGTGGCATGAGCCAGCTCTGCAGGAGAGTGTTCAACCAAGCAACTGGAGCCATGTCCTCAGCAGGGGCAGCCTGGCGGAGAAAGGAGTATTTTCCTTGGTAAAAAACACCTGGCAGTCAAATCAGCTCCACCTTACCGCTCTGTGATGCTTCCCTTACTCTCAGAAGCATCTGCTTTGTGCAAAATTATCAGAACATTCTCACCATCATATTTTCTGAAAAATCCCTTTGCCAGGGTTTTTCTCCTGAGAGGACTCAGAAAATAAATGTAAACAAAAATTATCTGACTGCTTGGAATTAGGTTTGGAGGTTGCTCACCAACAGGTGCATCTTTGATTGGTTCCATGTGAATTGCTTTTAATTAATGACCAATCCCGGTCCAGCTGTGTCAGGACTCTGGTCAGTCACAGGTATTTATTATGATTATTTTCTAGCCTTCTGATGTATCCTTTCTCTTTCTTTAGTATAGTTTTAGTAATATAATATAATATAATATAATATAATATAATATAATATAATATAATATAATATAATATAATATAATATAATATAATATAATATAAATCAGCCTTCTGAGAACTTGAAGTCAATTCTCATCTCTCACCTCATCCTGGGGACCCTCACAACACCACAACAGAACATCCCCCTGTGCACTTCTCATTCCTGACCTTTTTTTTCTCATTTACATCTAAAAGACTCATGGTATGTGAGATTTATACTTCTTGCAGTACTGGATGTTGATGGCTCATCCTTTGAATCGATAGCAGGCTGCACTATCTGAAGTACATAATTACTTTCATAGCCCATTTCTTGGTAAACACTGCCAATAAAGTACAGAGCAGATTTTTCAGTCTGTTCTTTCTGTAGCAGGCAGCAGGCTTTTAGGCAATAAAACCAAAACAGGGCAAAGTGGATTGGAGATTTTCAGGGCCTGAGAAGCCCTGAGTTCTGAGGCTGCGTGAAGAGGTTTGTTATTAAATTCTACATTAAATAGACTACCAAGCAAAGCACTGCAATCTGCCACCACAGGAACACAGCTGGAGTCCCCTTCTGTCCCCAGCCCCTGTTCTGCAGTGGGGCTTTCCCTGGTGACCCCCAATGTCCTGGTTCTAGAGACTCCCAGTAATTCCACAGGTGATACAGCTCAGATCCCATGCAATTCCCAAAATCTAGGTGGCTCTTGCACACTGTAACACTACATCAGCCCTTAAAAATCCATTCTGACTCTCTTCTTCGTGTTTTGTGTCTTCCCCAAAGCCAAGGACCATGGGATGATCTCCTCTTGATTTGCTGGACCTGACCTCCTTTGGAGCAAATTTCAGCCTCCTGCACTCATGAACCAGCTGCTTACATCCCCTCCAGAGCCTCCCATTATTAATGCCTTTGCTTTTTGTTGGGTCTGCAAATTTCTCTATTCCTTGTTATTTTTGGGTTTTTTTCCATTTCACTCCCTGGAGACTGATATATTTCCCCCTCTCCTCCTTGAAGATCCTGTTGCAATTCACAGGGTTAGTGATTGAACTAGTCAGAACACACCCTTTTTCTTACAGTACTATGGATGATCCCCAGTATTTATGAGCATTTTTTCCTCCAAGGAGGTGCACAAATACAGAAAAACCAAACACACTGAGCTCTGCAAGGGAGGAAATCCATCAGAGCTCAGCAAATGTACAAGTCTGTTTCTCCACAGAACAGTTTTCCATGTTCCTAATTGAACTTAATGTTTATAATCACCCAGTTCATGTTGAAAAGCCCTGTTGACTCACCAGAGAATAATTACGCCAAGTCACCTTCATATTTCTCATTTAACATATTCCAAGAGATAACCAAAGGAATTAGGGGAAAGATAATTACAAAGGACAATAAGTAAGCTGGAGACAGGCCACAGAGTTGGTGGCAGAGACAGATCCAGAGCTGCCAGATGTCCTCCTGCACAGGAGGGTTGGGAAAGGTCTGGCAGCAGGGCTGAGGTGTCACAGAGGACAGGAGAAAAGCCCCTGCCCACAGTGACATCCTGTCAGAGCCCAGGACATTGCTCTGGCTGCCCTGGAGGGCTCCAGACCCTGGCAAGGGGCTCAGAGACCTTGGCACAGGGTCACAAACACCTGAGCCTTTGATTTTAGCCCATGGAAACAATCCCCAACTTTGTGTGAAGAGTTACAAGCCACAAGGGTTTGAATAGAATGATAGAGAATTTGTCACAGGGAGAAAAAGTAGAATTTTGGGGATTTAGAATGGGGGTTCAAGAGGCAAGATGGAGGAATCTGGGTGTGTCCTGCCCTTCTTCTTATTCTTGTCCTCCATCTTCTGAGTGATGGTGACACTTTTGGATTGGTTTAGAGTAGAGACAGACTGTCTAATATAGGTGATAGGGATTGGAAAATTATTGTAAATAAAGTACATGTAGTGTTTAGTATAAAAAGCCAACACCACCCCAAGGGCAGGGACTGTGCCACAATCTGACCTGCTGGACAGATCTCAGCAGGTCAGAGAGAGAATGGAATAGATAAGAGAAAATAAACAACCTTGAAAAGCAGAACTGATGAATTTCAACTTCTTCTTCGGCCATGGGGCTGGGAAAAAAGACTTTTTAATACCTCAGGAGCCGTTCCAACCACAGAAACCTGAGAAAATCCAACCAGAAGATTTTTCAGCTGGGATGCACAGGCAGGGCTGGTCCCTAGTCAGACACTTGCTTGTTGGTTTCTCTGGTCTGGATTGAAGGCACTTGAGATGGTAGCTCATGTTCAGACTCAGGTGTTTATTATTTCTTATGAGTGAAACAGCCTCACAACCATGAGTTCAGCAGCTTTTCATTAGAAGACACAAAATGGCCAACAATCTCTTGGTACAAGGTCTTTTAACATGAAACTATCCAATTAAGAACTGACACCTGGATTATTTTCCCTTTTAACCCAATAACTGATCCCACAGAGCCTGCAATGCAGACTTTTCTGCCTAACTACAAAATGCCACCTAAACCCATGAAGAAGGAGGAAGAAGAAGCATGAAGAAGAAACCCAGGGTGACACCCTGTGCCCTCCATCTTGCTTCCATCCACAACACACTAAAAATCCCAGAACCTCAATTTCTCACCACGTGATACACCTACACTGCTCTCTATAATCTATTTCACACTTTTGTGGATTCCAGTCTATCTTGAAGTCTGGGAAACTTTCTCCATGAATGAGGGTCAAAGTCAGTGCTGCCCTGGGGGTCAGGGCACGCCAGAGCAGACTCAGAAATATTCCCTGTGCCCTGGGTTTCCACCCTTGCCAGCTGGTTTTAACTGGGCTGTTTGCTCAGCTTTGGAGTATCTTGTGCTGGTAATTTCACACAGAGAAAGTTCAGAAGCTTGGGAAGCAGGTAAAGAGTTTACCCTGCTGAGCTGAGCAGGGATAGGGACAAAAACAACACCAAAAAACCAGAAAATCTGAGCAAAGCCCATTTATATGCAGAATCCACAACTCCCTCTAGGGATTCATTAGAGAAGGGAAGGAAATTTGCTTCTGTTTGTTTGGAACACAGATTTATTAATGGTTGTGAAAAAGTTAGCACTTGCCAGCATTTCCCCAGACAATTTCTTGCAGACCAAGTCTAATTTAAAGGGCAAAGAGCAGTTCACAGTTCAAAGTGAGAAAAAGATGAGCCAAGATTCAGGCTGGCCCTGATTTTATTTTGAAAGGGACTACAGGCCATTGCATGACATTACCATCACTATTAAAGGGAGTTGCATCATCTGCAATGTGTTTTCTAACCAAAATATGCTTAAACTCTGACTCTTGGAGTGCAGTCTAGCTCTGGATGTGAATTTCCAAAGATCCTGGATGGTTCTAAACTCCTCCAAGAGAGGAACATTTAAGCCAATCCTCACTTTCCTACATATTGAGATTAGATTTGATCCACATCTTGGGGTTTATGTCCCACAGACTTTTGGCATAGCTGTCTTTCCTCTGCAGTTGTTTTTATTTAGTGTCATTACATTTGCTTTTTCATGGGACAAGAAAAGCAGGACTCTCAGCCTCTGATTCTGGCACTTTCCCCATATAATGTGTGCTCTCCTCATCTCACTGAAGGGCCTTGAGTCAGCTTGGTGCCTCAGCATCCCCTTGCATTTCCCATTAGGAGTTCCCCAAAAACTATAAAACTTCCACTTTCCAAAAAACCTGACTGTTTCCAGTGTTGGAACCCTGGTCACTGAGAATTTCAGACTTTCTGTGCTGACAGGCACTGGCCTCCAAGAGAACACTGCATTGACCTGAGGCTGTGGAGAAGCTTCCAAAATGGAATGACAGAACTGGGATTGTGGGTGTGGAGTTTGAATAGAAATGTGTGATATCACAGGGTGGGAAACTTAGAGTTTAAGATTTTAGAATATGGTAATATAGATAAAGCAAGATGGAGGTTTTAGGGCAGAGGCTGGTCCTTCTTCTTCACAAGTTTAAGTAGTATTGTGTAATTAGATTTTAAAATTCACATTGTGGGGCATGAATAGTTTAGTTATTGAGTTAAAAGTAAAAATAATTGAGGTGTCATTTCTTAATTGAATAGTTTATCCTTAAAAAGCCTTGTAGAGAGAAAGATACAACTCCATTTTTAGTTTGTTAGAGTGAAGTGCAGTAGAACTCATGGTTTGTGAGATTGTAACATAGATAAGAACTAATAAACATCTGAGTCCCAACAAGAAATACCATCTCCTGCATTTAATCCCAACCTTAGCAAAAAAAAAACCCAAAGAATCCACACTCTAAGACATCTAAACTGTTAATCAGAATAAGTATCCTGCGGTTTGTTTTTTTTTTTGCTTGTAGTATTAAATATTTTCATGTAAATCCTGTCCAAAAGTACAACAGAAGTCCCAGGTGTTGTGCTCCATGTACAACAGCAGCTGTGATGCCAGCCTGTACTCACAGAAAAGAATGGACAAATAATAACACCCAGCACTTAACCCTCAATTATTTTCCACAAAGGAGACCCAGGGGAATATTTACGCAAGGTTTTTTGACCATTTGAAAAAAATAAATGAGCTCTTTAATAAGAAATGCTTTCTTTCCACTGTCTCATCAGTATCAAATATCTCATTGTCATTAGATCAGCTTGACTAATGGGATCTTAAATTCTCATTAGGGTCTCTAAATGTGACTTTCACACAATATAATGATAAAATAAATGCTAGTCAAAAAGACATGAAAGTGCATTTCATTGGAAAGTGCAATTCTTTCCAAACTCATTTCAGAATTTTTTCAGAAAGAAATTGTGTCTTAGATCTTCAAGCCCTCAAAATAAAATTGGTATTTTTCTTTCTGTACCAGAAGCTCTTTGCTGCTGTTATTTCTGTGTTGGTATAGCCCAGGCAGCTCAATTACATCCTATTTAAAATTCCAAAGAACTTGGCTGGGCACCTGGAGCAGTGCAGCCACTTGCCAATGACAACCCTGAGCTGTTCCAATACTCTCATCAAGTTATTGAGGAGCCCACGTGTTGCAGGGCAGGAACCTTTCAGTGGTCCCAGAGAGAGGCAGCAAAGAGGGATGAACCTCCCAGCCCTGAAACGCCTGAGTCTCTCAATGGGGATGGGTCTCCGCCCACAACATGGCAGGAAACCTCTGCCAAAGATCAATATTTCCTATTTCCAGGTGTGCATCCAGTCTGTTTCTCTCTGGACCCACAGCCGCCTCCATTACTGCTGTAACAGGACACTCTACCAATAAATTGGTATTTTGGAGCATGAATGAATTATTCCACTTACTAATATGAGCACAGTTAATGCTTCAGTGGTTTTGACTCGTTGCTAATAAATAATTTTGTTCCTGATCAGAGGAGTTTCCAGCAGTACAATTACCTGTGAGAAGCTAAAAAAGGCCATTGCTACGGCGCAGTAACGAATTTATAAATTAAAGTTTGCTTTGCCCTTGAGTCAGAGCAATTAACATCACACAGTTCCCCCCTCCCAGAGCAGTGATGTGAGATTTCTCAGAAGCTGCTGCAGTCAATATCTTGCTCTGGGGAGTCCATTGTGCACCACAAACAGCTCAGACAAACTCCAGCACAGGCTGATAAAAGAAAACTTAACCTGGCTGCCAGCTCTGACAGAAGCATCAATTAACAGCCTCAAAGACCCAGAGCAAGGACAGACAGATTTGGGGCACAACAGCCCAGGCTGCTCTTCCCACATCCATCTCAGCCAAACTGGCCCGAGTGCCACTGTCACCTCCAGCTCTGAGTGTGCCCATACTTCACCATTAGCACAAGAAGTGACAAGGCAAGTTAAACCCAGGCATCCTAATTCATGGGTTTATGGAGAGCTCTGACATCCTCCTCCTCCTCTGCTCACCCACAGCTGACAATAAAGGTGCCCTAATTGACTCCCATCCCATCTGTTTCCCTTCATTTCTTTTACAATCTATATTTTTTTTTTAAGTCACAAACACAGGACCTTGTTCTGGGAAATTTATTGTGCTGCTATGCATCCAGTTTTGCTGGGCAAACACATTCTCCTAACCCAAAGGGGACTTATTGCACCAGCAAAAAATAGCAAAAAACAGAAAATGTTCTAGGTAAATATAAAAAATCTAGGTGCATATAGAGATAGATAGATAGATAGATAGATAGATAGATAGATAGATAGATAGATAGATAGATAGATAGATAGTAAGTATATTGCACCTTGTCTGAGGCCATGGATGCAGATCTGGGGATGGATATAAAGCCTGAGAAAAACAAAGGTAAAAGGAGTAATGAAATCAATTGCTTTAAGATTGGAAATAAAATTATTTTTATTTTTAAATAATAATTATTTAAAATTATTTTCATTAATTTATGTATTATGAATAAAGTATTTATAAATTATATTAATATTGATATTAATTACTTATTTAATTAATTTTGAAAAATTAATTATATTTTCTTTGCTGATAAACTTCATTCTGTTCTTTTAACACATTATTTAGTAAGACCACCATCCTAAAAAACCAAAAAAACCCAGATTCCTCGTTTCAGGTTTGATATGAAAAAAGCCCCCAAAGTCAAAATCTTCCCATTGCAACATAATCCAGAACACACCTCCAACATCCACTATCATCTCCTAGGCTCAGCATGACAAAAATAATTAATGTTTTTTGAAGCTCACAGGCTTCACCCAGGTATTTTACAGTAAAAAAAGACTGCAGTGAAAACATTGTAGCTCTGAAGGTCAGCAGGACACCTGAACAGGGACTTTTCCTGAAAAAAACATATTGAGGGGACACACAAGCTTTGAGGACTTGCTGGAGTCTGAACTACTCCAAGGTGAAAATTGTACAGTCCTGAAAATGAGTAAAGTCTGAGAGATGAACACAGAAGGAAAGAGGGAGAAGAAAATACTAAAAATTCTGAGACTGGAGTGGAGGGTCATTGGAGCATTGAAGTTTTAATTAATGGTCTTTTCCTGGCAGAGCTGCAGAGAGAAAAAAAAAATATCTATAGCACAGCAGTGGCACAGTTGTTTGCAAGACTGCACTTGTGATTACCATCCAATAGCCAGGAGTAATTACAAAGTTCCCACATTTATTATAACCTTGGGATACACTCACCTTGCTGTGCTGCTTTAAAGCACGCTGCTCAAAGCTCTCTTTGTCAGCACCACCTGCAGGACTTAAAAGCTAATTTTATCTTTCAGGTTTGGCCTTTTTCTTCACGGTTAGGTATGATTTTTATGAGCTGTCTCCCAAAATTGTAGAAAAATCAGCAATGTTGGAGAATTCCCAGCTGGCGATGACAAAGCACAGCTTTGAGTGTGGGGGTTTTCCCTTGAATGGAAAATGCCCACAGTACACATGGACACACTCAGCAGGCAGCACCTGGGGAAAAATTACCTCAAAATCATTTCCAGGCCTTTTATTGAGCAAGTGGTGCCTGACTGAAGTTGATGCAGAATAGGACTCAGCAACCTTTCAAGCCTCAGCATGACATAGTCACCAAGAAATGTATTTATAATGACACCCAGCAACTCCAATCTGTGTCCAAAAGGGTCCTTATCTCCCTTTGAACCTGAAATGACAAAAAATGGGAAGTAGAATAGCATAGTAATTGCTTCAGAGTTTGCTCTATTTGATTCTCCTTCATCTCACACCCAAATTATTGTAAAAACTCATCAGGATGTCCCCAAAGGGTATCAGATCAAGTGATACTCATGTTCAAATAGAAGCCACCTGTGCAAGGGCTGAAGGAATAAGGCAAAACTGAAAAGGAAGATATGAATTAAATAAAAAAATTCTCCCCTCAGCTTTATTCTAAGACCAGGATACAGCAGAGATGTGAAAAGATTTAATAAATCACTTCATGGTCTCTGCAGGTTAATTAAATATTTCTACCAAATACAGAATCTCTAACAAGTTTTTAAAACATTATCTGATTTTTTTTTGTTTGTTTGTTTTGTTTTCATCCTTTCCAAGCAATAAGTGCACTCAGGGTTTATGAATAATTAATGCAACTATCCCATTTGATCTTTTGGAGCAAAGCATTTTCTGAAATTTGCCTGTCAAAATTTTGCCCATCTGATATGTTTTCCAATATCAGAAAGCACAAAAAAAACCAAACCAAACAAAAAATGTTTTGGCTACATTGCTTTGACTTTTGAAAAAGCTTATTTTTGAAAATATCCATGTTCTTGCCTTCACAAAAGCCTTTGTGAGGAGGGTTCTTTTGTGTCTCCATGGCATTGGCTCTTTTGCAACCTCTTCTAGTCAAAAGCAAAAGAATCCACCTTTCATCTGCTTTTATATGCTTTTGATTGTGATAAATATGGGCAACAACATTTAGAGATGATTTCATAGTCTGTGTTACAAAAACAAAGCACTCAAAGGAAGTCTATCAAATATGTTCAGGAAAATAAATAAATTTAAAAAAAAAAAAAAAAAAAAAAAAAAAAAAAAAAAACCAGAAAGAAAAGGAACTCTGAGCAAGTTTTCCCACTGAGAAATGGGGAACCATTTCCAAGTTCTTGAAATAAAACTGAAATGTTCCCTTTTTAAGGAGGGATGCTTTTGAGCAGGAGACTTGTGAGAGCTTCCCTCCAACAGAGACAACAAGAACCCCAAGGAGCCGAAACTCCATTTTTAGGGTGAGAGTAACACACCACGAGCCTTGAATTACTTTAATTCTGATGGAGTCAGAGGAGAAGGAGGAAGAAAGGTGCATTTAAAGAAAGCTTCTGAGGTCACTTGAGGCTGGTTGGCAGTGGAATGATGTTTGTTCACCAAGCATCCAAGAAAACTTCCAAAGCCAATAAAGCCAGGCCTGTGTGAGAGCAGGCACAGAATGAGGCTGTTTGTGCTCCCAAAAGCTGCTCCAGTTCAGCTGGGCTTTTCAGGACAGAGCCTAAATCCCACAGGAGCCAACATTTATTAGCCTGTGCTCTTAGAAATGATTTATGCTTCTTCCAACCACATGGATCCACTCTAGGCTCGTACATTTCTAAGGAAAATTAAAAATTCGTGTCCCTGTTTGGGAAGATTCTTCAAATGCTGAACAGAGAGCTCAGTTCTGCTTTTTCAGAATAAAACCAAACACCAAAATGTGAGTGAGCACAGCAGGAGGACCTGGTGATGCTCAGTGCCCTCAGAGCTGAAAGCAGATTCCCCTCTCTAATAAAATCCAATTTTAGCAACAAGTGTATAAATATATATTCAGCTACCAGGGGCTTTTTCCCCTCTCCACTTTTCACCCACACAAGAATTCTCACATAAGCTGTGTAATTGCTGCCCAAAATGGCAACACATGCTCTGCAATTATCATTAGAGTTAATTAAAACCTCTGAGCAGTAGGCAGCTTGAATTGCTTGTTTACTCTCAAGTCTCTGAAAATGCTGCAGGTAATTGAAAGAGAAGCATCAACCCAATATTGCTGATTTTCTTATTGGCAAGGCTTTGATAATTTGATTTTGGTCATCACACAGTTCTAAACATAAAAAATTAATTTTATCTGAAGGCCTGAATCTCCCCTGCAGCACACTCCACTGAGGTATTTTCAGATTTCTGGGGCCTTTACTGTACTGAGTGTTGGAAGTTCTCAGAAAATCAGGTCAAAAAGGAGATTATATAGAAAAAAAACCTCATGTCTAAAGGAGGGAAAAGTCTTTTCTGCATTTTAGAGCAGATGTTTGTACCCTAGGATAACAGTCAGAATGGGAGGGAGGCACAGGGTTTGAAAAGTCACTTTGGATAATCAACTGGAAGCTATCGGTGTTCGCAACACCTGAATATCCTCAAGTATCCATTTGAGTACAGAAGAAAAAGAAATGCGCAACAGCTCTATCCATCAGGGCAAAATCTTTCCAAAATGGACACTTAGAGCAGCAAGATGTGCCTGGAAGCAGAATCTCCATCCTTACACTACAAGAGGGGCAGATGGCTCTGGTTTCTGATCTGACCCCAGCCCCAATTCTCCATTCTCCTTCCCAGGGCACGTGCTCTGACTCTGCTCCATGAAATTTGGGGGTCTCGAGCACAGGGTTGTCACAGACATCTTTTATGAAAAATCCTTTCCTTAGGATTTCTCCTCCTGAGAAGCTGGGAGGCCTCAGGAACAAAATGTAAACAATGATTATCTGCTGCTGTGGAATGCAACAGGTGCACCTGTGATTGGTCTCATGTGGTTGTTTCTAATTAATGGCCAATCACAGTCAGCTGGCTCAGACAGAGAGCAGAGCCACAAACTTTTGTAATCATTCCTTTCTATTCTATTCTTAGCTCACCTTCTGAGGAAATCTTTTCTTCTATTCTTTTAGTATAGTTTTAATGTAATATATGTCATAAAATAATATATATTTTATATTCTATATAAATCAAGCCTTCTGAAACATGGAGTCAGATCCTCATCTCGTCCCTCATCCAAGCACCCCTGTGAACACAGTCACACAGGGTGACCCAGGCTGGAGGAGGGAAACCCAAATAACTTCATTTCTCTAAGCTGTCTGTGAATTAACCCTTCCTCTAATTCATGCTGATAACCCCACACAGATGCCAGCTACTCAGATTAAACATTTTGTGCCTCCCTTTCTCCAGGAAATGCTGTTTTCTCTCTTGTCTCCTGCTAAAGCAGCACAAAGGTTGTGATTGCACCAATATTTTACTCCCAGTGCTGGAAACCTGAGCAGGTTCTACAAAAACACCCAAGGTCAGCTGCTGGCAATGAACCTCTGTTGGCTCCTGTACATTTTAAAACACTTTGAAGGCTGCTGATGCCAACATGCTGCTGAGCTTGGAGCTATTTTGGGGCTGAAAGGGGCCCTGCCAGAGGAGAACAGTGGTCACTTAAACACAGACTCCTCCATCTCTATTAAAACTCATCTCTTCCAGGCAGTCTTCCTGCCCAAAACCACCTCAAAATTCAGAGAAATGCACACAAAATTCACCCAGCTTTTTCAGCTTGAGATATAAGGGGAAAACCTCTGCCTTAACTCTGCCTCAGCCATTAAGAAAAATGTTCTCTGTGTCTCTATTAATTTCCTCCTCAGCCACAAAGCTGATTTTCCAGCAAGAAGCTACAGGGAGTGACTTGAGAATATATTGGTTTGTAAAAAGCACAGATGAAACATCACCTGGACACAGGAAAGCACTCCTCCAGGAAGATCAAACCCCAACTGCTGCTGAAAACAAAATGGTTTTAATGAATGGCAGAGCTTAGGTCAGCAATAGACAGAGAGATTAGTGAAAACCTGATTAGATCAAAGTCTCTGAACATGGCTCAGAGACCACCACATCTGGGCATGGCCACTGAAACCTGAAGGCTGAATTCTGTGTTAAGAGGAATCTTTTTTGTGTGTGTGCCTTTAATCAGAGGAAGAAGAAAAGCTGTTTGAAAAGTGCTTTGACAGGTGTAAGGAAGATAAGCTGGAAGCAGATCAGAAAGACAACAGTGTTTGATAAAGAGAAGACTGGGGATTATCACCACAAATATTCATAAGCTCCATTCTGTAGAGTAAAGCATGGCATTATTAATAGTACTACTTATCCCTCTTAAAGCATTTTAAGCTTTCAAGTGCTACACAAATACTAATCACTAAGCAAAGGTGCCAAAGAATCCTTCCCATATCCTGCTGATTGCACAGACTGAAAGCACAATAAGTACAGCACGTACAATGGCAAACACAGGCCTGAACAATCACTGTGCTTCATAATGTTACAAAAGAGATTGTGCTCCAAAGGGAAAGATATTAATGTGCATCCATTAAGAAACTGCTCCTGCCTGCTCCTGGGGGCTGGGAACTGCAGATTTGCTGGTGGTGCTGCTGGGAGGGAGCTGGAGCACAGAGGGGAGATGGAAACTTTTCCATCTAAAACATCATCTGTAGGAGATGGGAGCAAATCCTCCTCAGAGGAGGAAACCTGGGGAAACTTCTCAGCAAATAGTAAAGCTGGGACAAAGACTCAAGAGCAAAAGTAAAGGCATTAAATCAGCCAAGAAGGAAGGTGTGAAGTCTTGGCTTCTTTTTGTCAGAGTCAGGATTAAATGTGTGAGGTGGAATTTCTTGTTTGGACTCAGATGTTTGTTAGTTCTTATCTCTGTCACAGTCTCACAAACTGTGAGTTCTACAGCACTTCACTCTAACAAACTAAAAATGGAGCCCCGTGTCTCTTTACAAGACCTTTGAAGGATAAACTGTCCAATTAAGAAATGACACCTCAATTATTTTTACTTTTAACCCAATAACCAACCACTCATGACTGGATGCGGACTTTTTTATCCAATTACACAAAACCAACGAAAGCCGTGGAGAAGAAGGAGAAGGTGGTGAAGGAGAATGAAGAAGGAAGGTGAAGAAGGAAGGAGAAGGAGGAGAAGGAGGACCAGCCTCTGCCCTAAAACCTCCATCTTGCTTTATATATATTACCATATTTTAAACCCTTAAACTCTAAGTTTTCTCCCCTGTGATATCACACACTTCCATTCAAACTCCACACCCACAATCCCAGTTCTATCATTCCATTTTGGAAGCTTCTCCACAGCCTCAGGTCAATGCAGTGTTCTCTTGGGGGTCAGTGCCTGTCAGCACAGAAAGTCTGAAATTCTCAGGGTTCCAGCAGGAAGGTGATGGATTTTGGCAGTTTCACTTCATCAGAAAAGGGGGGAAACCAAATAAGGGACTGGCAATCAGAAGGGCTGATCAGTTCATTCCTTGGCAATGGGAGTGAGGAACAAATTATATTAATTTTAGATAATGATGGGAAACTGTTGCCAATTTTGGTGAATACTAGTTAGAAAGCTCACATGAATGAATCCTTTCTAGTCCTTGAGTCCTGGGGCTGCCCAGCAGTGCTTTCTGCAGGAGTGCTCAAACAGAATGCACAAAGAGCCAGAGTCTGTCATTGCACAGAATCATCCTTCTCACAGCAGCCCAGAGAATAACCAGAATTCCCAGAGCTCAGTTGTTAATCACTGCGGCTGCTGACCCTCCCAGGAAGGGCTGCAGGATCCCAGCAGCCTGTTCAGGGCACAATGTGGGTTTTGGTTTGAGTGCTCTGCACCAAGGTAGGCTCTGTCCTAAGCACCCATCTGCAACCAATGCTAGTAAAAATGCTTTTTCAGCTTAAACCATCTCTCCTACTAAGTAGGTACCATAAACCTGAGGTTTTTGCCTCAGCTTTTAGTCAAACATGAACAGAAAATTCAGTTATTGGCAAACATGTCCATATTTATGATGTGGGAAGAACAGAGTGAGCCCCTGCTCTGATCCTAAACCAGAAGATGCCCAAGCTGCTGGAAAGGTGCAGAACAAACTCAAGTGCACTTTTCAGGCAAATCCCATTCCCATCCCTCCAGGAAAGGGCTGTGTTGTCTCCAAGGCAACAGGGAGGCAGACCTCAGGCCTGGAGGAAATGAAATTATCTCATTAACATTTGTTTCCTTATCTTGTGTTTCACCAGTTCATTCAGAAGGTGCTGCAGGTACCACAAAAAGACCCTTCCATGCAGGATGGGGAAACACAAGCAGCAGTGGAGAGATCCCAACCCTTTTTCCCTGAAGCTTCTTGGCCTTCAGGGAGGAAAGATTAATGTTTTCTGCATTAAAAATGATAAGGTACAATTCATGATAAGGTATCAAGTTTCTTATATCTGTTTAGTGATTCCCAGTGCTTTTTACTTGTAAATACTCACATGGTTGATTTCATTAGTTTGACCTGTAAAACATTCTGACGTTAAGGGTCTTCAATGTTTCCCATCTCAGGCATACCCAAATGAGTAAAGCACAATGACATTTGTGTCTGTGGCTCCTTCTGAAAGTTTTGACCCTTTTTCCCCCCATTTTGCTGAACAAACTACAGATCTTAGCAAGAGGGAGAAGAAAAGAATTGGTGGATGATGGAGAAACATCTTTGGAGATGCTCAGTCTCACCCCTTGTTTTCTGCCTGGGATTCAGCCCCATCCCATGAATGCACATGGTTAAAACACCAATAGCTCCAAAATACCACATTTGAGTTTTGGTTGTCAAAAAAATCAGGCTTCATTTACTGAATCTCACACTGACAAGTTCCTCATTCATGTTGCTGTTCTGATGTCAGAGATTTGCCATGGGGTCCAAGTCCAACAGGCACCAATGCCACTGGGAGCAGCTGTGTGATCACCCACAGGGTCTGGTTATACTTCAGCTCCTTTTCCCACATCACACTGGAGATGCTCAGTGCATGGCAGGACCAGCTCGTCCTGTGAAGGGAAGTCAAAGCAAAATAATCCTTATTTTTCTGCTTTATCTCCTTTGCTCCTCGTTGCTCTTTCTGGTAACTCACTGCTTGTAGCTTTCATTCATAAATCTGATAATATTTCTCAAATCCCCTCTCATCAGAGAGTTTCCATCTACGTGCTGTGGAATGCCTTCCCTGGGATTGCAGAAATCCTTTCCCTTTCAGTAAAAGCTGAACGCTTTTAAGCAACAGACAGAAATTCTACTAAATTCCTCCAGTGCCCTTGGATGTGTTTTGGATGTTTAAAATTCAAGGGAACAGCTGTCAAGTGAGATGGTAATTGTGCTGACAGCGTACCGAAGGAGAATTAGTGAAATTATCCTCCGAAGAATGTAAGCTACATCATCTTGTAAGCAAAAAAAAAAAAAAAATCGGTTTCCTTATCACATAGAAAGGGAGAGGTCTGAAATAAGAAACACTCGTGTGAAATCAATGCTATCTGAAAGATGAAGTGAACCACATGCAATGCTGGAAGCTGTGATAAAAGAGACACAGGAGAGGCCAGCTGAGGGCTGTGGCAGCACAGGAGCATCAGTGCCACGCTCCAGAGCTTGTGAGAGAGACTCCAGGCAGCAGCTGCACTGCTGGGACCCTCCAGAGAGCTCCTGGCACTGAAATACATGTTCCATCAGTGCCCCTCTCTTCAGTAGGACATTGCAGAGGCATCTGAAGAACATCCACATCTGCTAAGCTGAGAACTGGGTGCTGTCGGATGCTGGAACCCAGGAAATTCCTCTGGAGGATGTGAGACCCTGTCAGGGGCACAGAGACCTTGGCACAGAGCCCAAGACCCCTGTGCCTTTGGTTTAGCCCTTGGAAAAAACAACTACCAACATTATATGAAGAATTACAAGCCACGGAAGTTTAAGTAGAATGATAGTGAATTTATCACAGGGTGGAAAATAGATTTTTTAGAATGGGGGTTCAGGGGGCATGATGAAGGAATCTGAGCATGTCCAGCCTTTCTCCTTCTTCTTCTTGGCCTCCATCTTCTGCTGTGATGTTGGCACTTTTAGATTGGTTTAGAGTAGAACTCACTGTCTAACATAGGTGATAGGTATTGGGAAATTATTGTAAATATTGTACATGTAGTTTTTAGTATAAAAAGATAACAACACCCCAGGGGGGGGGGAAGAGTGCCTCTGTCTGACCTGCTGAGCGGACCTCAGCAAGTCAGGAGAAAGAATTTGATAGATAAGAAACAATAAACAACCTTGAGAATGAGAAGAGTTCTGACTCCTTCTTCAACTGCCAGGCTGGGAAAAGAGAATTTCTAACATATCTTGGGGTCACTCTGAGCAGCGGAGACCCCGAGAGTTAGATTCTCATTCCCTTTTTTCTGATCCAAATGACTTGGTACGAAGCCATCCTGGCCCCTAAGAAGTGATGCCAAGCTCAGGTGAGACCATAACACAAAAAAGAATTCAGACCCCTCTGTTGCCATTGAAAGTTCCAGAAGTGATCTCTCCACCAAAATGTCAAAGGAGGCTTCCACTTTTAGGAAAATCCCAAAGAGCTGCAGCAGACAAGGAGGGAGTTCCTCAGTTCCCACAAGGTGGATATGGCACTGAGCCAGGCTGTTGAAATAAGATAAGGACCACAGCAATTCACTACAAGACAAATTGCTCAAATAGGCAAGCAAGACAATCCAGCTTCAAATAAATTATTTACCATCCCCAGCTGGAAAAATCAACAGCAATTTTCACATTTTGGGGGAAATCTCAATCAGGCAGAAATGAGAAAAATATGAAAATTGGGAAATGATTTGTGAAATAGCTGCACTTGTCCTGTGGATTTTCCAACAACTTTTGTACAGAGTCGAATGCTCCCATTGCCCCCCTAGGACCAAAAACTCCCAGGCTCCAAGGCAGCTTTCACACTGAAATATTCCTCATTATTTAGAGGCAGAAATCAGCCCTCCCTTTCAGTTATTAAAGAATCATTAATTGGGATTTCTGCTGCATTTGTATTGCTCCCACTGAAACCACTGACCTGAAGAGAAGTTTTATCCCTCCATCACATCTCCTCTGTGATGGGAAAGGATCTTACCAGAGGCTTCAAAGGTTTCCACACTTTCTCAAGATTCACAAGGACTCTGAAATGGATGTAAAAAGGTCTCATGCATGCTAGACATAGGGAATTGAAAGTAGAGAAAAACATAATTTTCATGGATAGGCACAGACTGGCCTTTGGGACAAGGACACACATTGAAAATTGGAAAGGAGAGCCAGGATGAGAAGCAGCAGAACTCGACAGAATTGTTCATTCTGGTTAAAGCTAACTATGAACAAAACACACCTAAATCAGTGATAAAGTGAGAGGCAGGGGCTGTATCCATTTTAGGAATTATTTATCTGAAAGATTTTGGCAGGTGACAGCCAATGTCAGAGCACATTTTGCAAAGCAGAGTCAGAACAAGGAGCCTTACAGAGCCCACATGTCACTGTCCCTGCTTAGTCAAAATTTCTATCACATTGAGATTTTTGTCCAGAATTAGATACCAGACTTTACTCAGTAGAAGAGCCTTCATTTCTCACTATGAATATAAAGCTGCCCCATTTTTTTAGCAAAACTACCTTCTGCAAGGAAGCTGGACTTGAATCTACTCCTTTTTTCTCTCCCCACAAAAATGCTGCACTTGGTTGAAAAAACTGTTGTTTCTCCTTGTGGTTTTTTGGAAGAAGCAAATGCTGTCTGCTGGGAAAAGGGTGAGGAGGGAGAAAGAGATAAAAGAAATAATCACTTTCCAACCAGCAGTTCCTGGTTAGGTCAGAGTCTGCATTTAAAGAGCTGAGGAAAAAAGGGGCAGGCATCAGAGAATCATCCCCAAAGACAGCTCTACCAAAAACTTCTCCAGCTGCTTCTCTGCTTTATTCTCCAACTCCCCTTTGGAGAGGGAACTTGTTTCACCTCACCCCCTGCACAGAGCATGATGTTCCACCATGAATAACTGAGCTCTTATATCAGCTCAGTTGTCTGTTGCCAGTATCTTCTGCTGCCTTGTGATTTTTTTTCCCAACAGGGCTTTTCATTCAGTAGAAATCCATTTGAAAGGATTTCACAGCAATGCTTTGAACTTTCAGATTTTGAAGAATGGAAATTATTTCACCTTTGCAAGACTGATCTCTTACCAAAAAGCACCTTGCAGACAAAAGACAGAAAACAGACAGATGAATAAGCTACAAAGGACAAGGAAAATGTTCCTGCTGGTCTACCCCATCCTTAAGCAAAAAATCCTTTAGAACCCAGCCAGGTTAATTATCCATTGTATTCATCAATGTCTTTCCATTCAGTTTTACAGGCTTCCTGTAGAAGACAACTCTTATAAAAACCTCTGGGGAAAAAAAAAAAACCCACAGTTTTAAGCTGCCCCCTTTATTGCCATTTCCATGGAAGAAGAGAAAGGAGAGCAGACCACAAGAATGCTGTGGCAAAGCAGCTGCTGAAAGCCATTCCAGGAAGCCAAATAACCAAATTAACTGACATAATCAGGCACATGGGAGCCCAGAAGATTTGCTGAAGTGCCTACACAGATTGAACACTCCTAAACCCCAAAAAGGCCTTTTTCCACCTTTGGAGGTGCATCACACCCCCCATCTCCATCAGACCCAGATGTTGGGGGGCAAGGCTACAGGGCAGAATGAGGCACCATCCGGACCCTCAGCAGAAAAGGAATAATAAAACCAAATCAGTTTCCAAATGTGTTTGGATCAGAAGATGCTGCTGGTCCCTCACCAGCAAGGGGAAACCAGTCTGTGGGTCTGGATTCCTTCTCAGCCAGAGTTATGGAGCTTGTGAGACTCAAATTACTGAAAGGAACATGTTGTTCTAATTCAGCTGACTCTTCCTGCAGAAAAATTGGGATGGGTTTTCTTAAAATCATCATTCCACTCCAATTTTCCTCTTCCTCACTGAAGCTCACTCTTCTCAGCAAGTGCATTAGAGATTAGGCTCGCGGCCTCTCACCTACACAAATTCCTGGGCAGGGAAAAGCAATCTTAGAGGGATGTATTATTCCTGTCCCTTATCACAGGAAAGCAGGTGCAAGGGAAGCATCCATAATCCCAGAAGGAATTTCCACTTGGCAAACTCCCCCTGCTCTCACAGCACAATTGACAACCCTTTTGTCTTGGATTTGGTTACTGAAACCACTCAAATACATTTTGGGTGGTTTAGATTTGGTTACTGAAACTGCTCAAACACTTTTTGGGCGTTTCAGCCACACAAAAGCAGAAAATGTAAATGTCTGTGTGCAAATGCACATCTGTGGGTGGTCATATAGGATATTTACATTTCCTCTGGAAATTTCTAGGCTGAGCATTAGTTCTGTACATATAATTGAGATTTTCATTTGTAGTAACCAGCCCATAATGTCAAGAAATGTATTTATGACTGTCTGAAGTACATGTGGAAGATGACCAGCCCTGCAAGAGTTTTTGGAGCTGTTGAACAACTTTTACCAGGAAAATGCCCCTTAAAGCCGTCAGAGACTTCCCACCCCAAAACTCTGAGAACAGGCAGGATGAAATACCAGAGGGAGGTAAGAAAGGCTGGCTCTCACAGGGAACCTTTCCCAGTGCCTGATGAGATACAGAAACACCTCCCACAACCCCGTGCTTTTAACAAAAACCTGCCACAGGGTTCTTCCCAACCTCAATGCAATGCCCATTTTCTTCCCAACATCTTTTTTTAAATTATTCCCATTTGTAATTGTTCTTTGCCATCTCATCCAGTAGGAAATACTGACAGCAAAAGGTTCCCTATTATACAGAAGCTGATGATATTAAAAACTACATGGCACAGCCTTAAACCTTCACAAGCCCTCACTGTCAGATGGATCTTGGTTTCCTATCAATAAATGCATAGTGCCTTGTCAAATCAATCTTTTTCCTCACGTTCACTCCTCCCCTATGCAAATTTGGAGAGGAAACCACAGGCTGCACCTGGCACCAGTCCTTAGCAAGGAAAAGAAAGACTTCTGTAAAGTAAACAAATCACTATCAACATCTTTCTCAATAGGTCCTGAAGGTCCTCTCTGTCAGACACCCTCAAAACCACACCCAGCTGGAGTTCCAGTTTAATTGAACACAGCCCCACAACCAGAATAATCTTTCATCATTCTCCTCCATCATGCCCAATTCTTTTTCAGTGTGCTTTGCATTTCCTGTGTTTTGCCCCATTGCCATTTTGCCATGGGAGCACAGAGAGCTGCGTTTGAGCCAGACAAAAAAACCCCTTGTGCATTCCAGCCAGAGGAGATGGATCACACTTCAGCACAAGGAACTGCATAACCGCAACATGATTCCATTTAAATACCCTTTTTATTATTTGAAATGGTCTTTGGTTGGCCAGCAGAGGTTCTGCAGCTCAGGCTGGGAGCTCAGAGAGCTGCACATCCCAGGCAGGAGCAGAGGAACCACCTGGACCTGGAGCAGCTGCTCCTGTAGAGCTGCAGGACAAAGGGGAGGAAGAAACACCCACCACTTTCATTGTTATTCTCTGGTAGCCACACAAAAATCCTGTTCTCTAATGAGCAGAATATTCAGCCTCAGTAAAGCACAACCTAACCTTCAAATAGCTGCATCTTGTTCTGCCAGCAGGGAACCTCCAGGGATTGTGCATTAGAGATAAAGGGGGAAAATTATGCAGGAGATACGGAAAATTGAAGGAATAGAGACTAAAGACCTAACCTGACAGAAAAGAAAAATTCCCAAAAATATACAGCAGAGATAAGGAAGAGGTTTGAAAAGGAAAGTGAAGTGTTTATGTGGCAGAGGAGCTTAAGAAAATAGATATTCCTTCTGGGAACATGAGCTTCTGCCTGATAGATAACACACCTTACCCACAGCTCCACTGAAACCAGAACTGAGCCTTAGAGGAATAAAGGAAATCAAACTATTTGACAGGAAACTAACAAAGCAACAAGCAACAAGGAAATCTTATTTGTTTTTCAGTCCCTGCTGACTTTTCTTTACAGAGCATCTCCAGGGGAAGTTCCTCATCCCATCTGAGTCAACCAGACAATTTCAATGCACATCAAAAGGCCCTCTGGGCACTCAGCTTTGGGGACCCAGATAATCAAGATAAAGGCCACAGCCACTTGATAAATCTGTGAATAAATAAGGACATTTGGTTCTGGGAGCAAACAGAATCAATTGTGCAGTGGTGAACCCCAGCTGGAAGAAAGTAGTAAAAGGGTTGTTTTTCCTACTGAAATCTGCAGAAGGGAGTCACTCTACAGAATGTTACCACAGGAATGAAAAGTGAAAACAAAAAGTGTCCTCCACACCCTAGTGTTAATTTAATGGTGAAAGGCTTAGGAAAACATGACAATATATATGGAAAAAAGGACTCTGAAAAAAACTCCACTGCAGATTAAGCACCAATGCTCAAGAAGAAATACACAGACAATGCCAGAAACCCCAACATGCCAATATTAACAATAATACCAATATTAACCAGCATTGTAAAAGCTCTGCCAGGATTAATGAGCTGTTCCATCCTTGGAAGAGCCCAAATTCAAAGCAGACCACATGAAATCCAACCAACACAACAGTCACATGAAGTCACCCCCAGATTTCCTTTCCAGCATGTTCAGATGGCTCCCACCCCATTCCAACATCTGGTAGCACAAGTATACTTATGTGTATTTAATAAATATATTTATTAGTATTTATATTCATAAATATATTTATTAAATACATCTAAATATACTACACGTATTTAATAAATACACATATATTTATTAAACAGCTTTATGACAGACTGAATGACTTAATCAACATCAGATTATAAACCTCACAGGAAATATCACCCAAATTCCACAGATTTACCATTCTCCCTGCAGAACAGGGAGAAAATAGGAAATTTAAAGCATATCTTGAGCTGTTATGGACCACAGGCAGAGACCCAATTTACAGCCCCTATTCTCACTGTGCCCTTCACAGCATGTTTTGTTGCCCAAGGAGTAAAACCAGACTCAGGAAGAGCAGCAGTGCCTCAGAGAGGATTCCAGAGGAGCTGGAGAGCCAGTGAAGAGCAGAGCCCTGCGGTAAATAACAGCTCTGTCAATTGAGCTGAGCTTCCCTTCTTCATCCTCCCCCCTTAAAACCAGTGGGGTGAGGGATTCAGACCTGTGGGGCTGACAGAATAACAACTCCATTTTCATTCCAGATGCTCTTACCCATGAGAGATGTGTGCTGATCCTGGTAGTCTCAACACCTGGCTGTTCAGGTTATTTACTGCACAAAATTGCTCCCAAGGTTTGGGCTTCATTTCCCTGCTCATTATTGCTGGGCTCCTCAGGAACACCAGGCTGCTGGCAGCACTTCGCTTTGTTGTTAAAAGAGAAAGAACCACATCATTTATTTTGGAAGAACAAAACATTTGTCACAGAGTTTTTGTTTGGTTTGTTGTTTTGTGGGTTTTCTGGCCACAATAGCTGCCCAGAAAGCTGTCAGAAGAAACCTTTTGTCTGCTCGTTAATCTGCACCGGGGAAATGATGAAGTGCTGGACTTGCTGCTAATAAATAGATGAGCATCTGCCTCTCTGCAGCTGAGAAATCCTTCCCAGCACCATGGGCAGCGTGCTGGGCCTGATTAACACCACCCCAGTGCTGCAGGTGCCTCACACTGGGATTAATCAGGCTGGCACAGGTTGAGCTGCTGGTGTGCTCTGGAGAGGGCATTAGCTGGCATCATCTGGGATGCTCTCTGCTGGGTCCCTGCTTCCTAACAGAGCCTCTTCTCCTCTGAACAGCTCAGCTATTAGCAATCAGAAGATGCAGTAATTGTTTAGGGTCCAATCAGCAGGAAATTTCATTAGCTGCATAGATGCAGCCTGTGCTTTTAACAGAGGCCAGGAGAAAAAAAAAATCCCGAGGTTTATTTAAGGAATATCTTCATGTTCCTCAGACACTTCTCTGAGTGGCCTTTCTAACCATGCTCTGTGATTCACAGACATTAACATCATTAATTGCTTCCCAAAAAGGCTTCCCATAAATAGATTCCACAGGAACTTTACGTCATGAATTAAAGTTTTCATCCTGAGATGCTGCAAGAGGAGCCTTTGGGCTCCTGATTGCTTCTGCACAGGAGCAGGGGAAAGGGAAAGAAGGGTTTTAGGTGATAAATGCCTCCCAATGGCCATGAGCTGTTTGCAGGTAAGCAGAGAAGACCTCATGTCCTGTAGCTCCCAGGACCTGGGTGCAGTGCCTCAGTTTCCCTAATTTCTAAAACAAAACTAAACACAATTTCCTGCATTCAGGAATTTTGCCCTAAGAGAAGAGGTTTTAGCCTTAAGGGGATGCACCTCTCCTGGAGGTTTTGTCTCGTATTTTTGGTAGAGTATTTGGAAGCATTTCCATCTCCTACAGAAACTGGCTCTCTGTAACTGGGTAAGACACCCTCCAACAAGTCAAACTCTTCTGCTCTGCCACATCTCTTCTTTTTCTATGCATTAAAATAAGATTTTCTGCCTTTCACCTGCCTAATCCTGTCCTCTGAGAAAGAAACAGGACTTCAGCAACGCCTTTGACTTTATTGGTTTCATTTAACTCTGCTCAAGGGCCGCTGGGGTCACTTGGAGTTTTAACTTCTCCTCCCTTGTTCCAGCCTGGCATTCACAGGTGCCACTGCCAAAATTGACTTTCCTGCTCCTCAGACTCACCCAGCAGCTCCAAAAACCTGCTCTCATTGCAGCTATAAGTGAGATGTCCTCAATTTTATTTGCTGCATCTGGATCCATTTTTTTGTGTGGTGTGAGACCCCTCATGGAAGCTCCTGCTCCTTTCCCCGGCTGCTTTAAAGATGCACAGCAAAACCCTGCTGGGCAGAGAGCAGCCCAAATTTGGAATATTTCTTGCCCTTTACCATCCTGACTGCTTGTCACTGGTAGGCTCATTAGGAGATTTTTGCAAAGCTTTTTATAAGTACATCAAGGCACTTTATGAGGAGATCTGTCATTTTGGACTCTTAAGTTTTTTTCTTACCTATAAGCTGCTGAAGTAATGAAGTCACACTAGTACCTTAAAGGGGTTTAAATCATGAAAATTTAACAAGAGAAGAAAGCAAGCCAATTTGAATTATTAGAATTGCTTTTTCACAGACCATTCGGAGTCCCCAGCATGTGGAGTCATGCTCAGACTGATTTCAGGGCTGGAATTCAGCACAACTAACACAACTAGACAGTCTGGAAGCATCCAGACCTTGGGAGTGGATTGTATTTCCAAAAAAAGCTTTAAAATAGTAACAAATTAAGTACAGCAAGGCAAATTCTCTGTGCACAACAGCTCATTTGAAGGCAAAGCCAATTCTACAGGAAACAAAAATATGGTTCACAGTGTTCTCCAATTTATGCCTTCATCCCTTACTCTCCCCAGGCTTAGACTAATTATTCTGTCCAACAGGTTGTCAAAAACCCTTCTAATTTCCTGTAGCAATTACTGTGGTATGCTTTAATACCTATTGCTCTTGTATATTTTAATAACTCTCTCTTCTGGGAAAATTGGGGGCCTCAGGCTACTAGTGCCCTGACACTGCAAATTCCACATGGGAACAGGACCTGTAACTCCGAGTTAAATCCCAACAGCAAAGTTTGGGATTGTATGAGCCTGTCCCTCAATTTGTGTGGGAAATTTGCGTTTGAACAGACAGGTGTCTGTTTTTCCCTGAAATGGAAAATGTAAACCCCTTCCCTATGAATTATTATAAATTTGAAATTAAAAGGCTCTCAGGCAGAGATATGGGAAGAGGAATAACAGTTCTTTAATAGGAAAATTAAAAATACAAATGCAATAGTACACAAAAAACACCCAAAAAACACCCAACCAAACAAAAAAAAAAAAAAAAAAAAAAAAAAAAAAAAAAAAAAAAAACACAAAACCCAAAAACCACTGACAGAGTCAGAATACAACCTGACCCACTCCATCCTCATACAAAGGTCACTCAAACACTGTTTCATAAAGAAAGAACCAAGTGCCAAGTCCTAAACTGTGACATTTTTCATTTCATTAAGTGGAATGGATTTACTTTGGGGTTTTGTGGGTTTTCTTGTGAGCCATGACAGAAATTCATCCAAATAAAAAATAGACAAAATACAACAAGCCCTGCTTTAAAGTGAATTGACTGATGTGTTCACCTCAAAATGTTATACATCAACTTAAAAGAGGACCTTTCTACTGAATGAGTCATATTAATTAAGGATATTAATTCCAGTACTCTCATTGAATGATTTTTTTCTTTTTTACCACTAAGAAATGCATTTCTTTTAGCAGAAACAGCTGGGTGACAGCCTTTGTCCAACATTTCCCATCCAGGACATTTCTGACCATGCATTGGAGGCAAATTTGGTGAACAGCAGCTGCTCAGGAGGCCATGGGGAGATAAATTTGGTCTTACCCGCCAAAAATCACCTTTTACACCTTTCCTAGAGTCAAACATGGCTGATTTCAAGAATAATCCCTGATTTTTTTATTGTTTCTCTTGTGAGTCTGGTCCTGCCCACACCCATCTGATGAGGGATGGGAGATCCCATGGAAAACCTCCCTGATCATTCCTGGGGCAGGGAATAAACATTGAACCAAGCAGTTGTCCCTAAAATCTAGAAAAAGCAATATCAGGGCTTCTGCAGCATTTGGGGAGGAAAATGAGAAAAAGTAAAGATTAATGACTGGTAACAAGGAGAAATTATCAACAGTGAATTAAGAATAAACAAAAGCATCATCCTCATCACCACCTCCAAAATTCAGGGAAAGCACAAAGGACCAAAGAATTTTTAATTCCCTGAAAGCACTCTACCATCCAGCTGCTGTGGGGCAAAGAATTTTTTTCCAAACCAGGAATTTCTAGGAAAGATGAACATTGAATGACATTTTCCAATTGTTTTCATAGAAAACAAGATATTCAGAATTAGGAGTGATGCTGATTTGGGGTCAGATGATGTCATTTTATGCCACTTAAGTGTAGTCTTTCCAAATAACTCCATTTAATTTCTTTTTAACTCTCTTTTCTGAGTGCAAGCAGGTCAGCAGACATGAGCAGCAGACAAGAGCTGGTGTTGACAGGGACAGAGGGAGCAGCTAAAGACTTTTAATTTGTTATGAATAAAAATAAAAAAAAAACAAGCATTGATGAGAAAATACATCACTTTTACTATGTTTTCAGTGCTGCCTTCCTCTCCATGGCACTCAGGCTCTGTTACCCTGGTGTGATGCTAATGCTGCCCTGGAACAGGGAAAGGTCTCTCTGCAGCCTGCATTGATTGAATCTGCTCCAGAGCCCCTGGAGTTCTGCAGTTCTCACCCAGTGGGCAGGGAACTGTTCCCAGAGTGGAGCAATAACACACCTGAATTCCCAGAGGGCTCTGAAAAGTTACCAATCAAAGCGGGGCTGCATTACATCTTCAGCCAAGAGAAGTGATTTTGAGGTAAAGCAAAACAAACAAACAAATAACCCCCCCACTTTTACAGCAAAGCCATTTGGGCAGAAAATTTGCACTTGAGAGCACTTAAAATTCTGCCCAAATGCACCAGAGATCTCAGAAATCCCTCTCCAGCCTGAGCTGCCCAGTTTGAGTAGGTTTGAGGCCAAAAAAGTGGTGTTTTCATGGCAGCAAAACTGCTGGGCAATAATAATTTCACTGTTAAAACCCTGGTGGAGTGAAGGCAGCTGGGGAAGGTTTCCTCTCCTGCTTTGTCAGTAAAACACCAGTATCTTATTTCAAATAATAGAGGGGTTTGAGACAGATTTTGCCATTCTGCAGAAGAAAGAGCCTGATTTTATCAGTGTTCAAAGCAACCCTGCAGAGCAACTGCTTGTTAAGGTGTAGCACAAAGAATAAGATGATTTTAAGAAGAATTAAGGTAACACTGCTCACTCAGAAAGTGCAGCACCAAATGCCTTCCTGCCCGTGAGTTTCCTTCTCCCAATTCCCATTCCTCCTTTGATTTTGCTGTCATTGAAGGCAATATTATTAATGTGAGGGCTAACGCAGAATGCACTTTAAGCCCAAACTCCCAAAAATAGAATTTCTGTCTTAGTTCCAGCACTGGCAATGATGATAAAGGTGAGTTCACCCTTCACAGCAAATAGTCCATAGCAGAGCATTAGGATTTCAAAGATTTGACCTTATAAAAAATACAGGAACAATGTTAATTTTGAAGTTAACATACATGGAGCACTCTGCTCACAATAACAGGCATGGCCACAAAGAAAATGGCAATGCTTACAGGTAACAAAACTCACAATTTGAAAATCTATTTGAATACTATTTGAATGGCTGCACAAAGCACTATTAGAACTACTTATTCCGAATATTTTTTCCTTCTATGGAAATAATTTTGGCTCAGATGGCAATGGGTTCTACCAGATGGTGGCATTTCAAGGCTTTGGGAGCTGAGAGAGGCACCAGCCCTTGTCCCTCACCCAGTGCACCAAGCAGGGCCCCACAGGGAACACCAGGGTGCAAAATGTTGGGTTTCACCCCACGGGACACAGGAGACTCCAGAGGGCACAAATCCACTGGAAGAAGAGAGGAAGAATGTTCCAGAACATTCTGAATGTTCCAGAAGAGGGCCCAGAGAAACACCAGAAGTGCCATCAGCTTTGGAGAGAGCTCAGAGGCCTGGGTTGGGTGGGAGATGAGCAGAGGCAACACAGAGAAACCTTGGACACCCAGCTGAGAAATTTCAACATGAATCCCCACACAGCCAAGGTTCCCACAGAAACATGGCAGAATATTTGGATATTTGGCAATTTTGTGCCATTCTCAGCTCGATCTTGCTGGTGAACACACAGCACTTGTGAGGGAAATTCACATGGACATTCCCCAAACCATCCCAGTGATGTTCATGCCCTCCCAGACTCCCCACACAGGTTCATCTCCCCATCTTCCACAGATAAAATTCTTTTCCTCATCACCCCATTTCTCCTGAGTTAACAATGACACTCAGTGGTCAGGAGGATTCCCTGCAGTCTGCACACATGCTCCAGCATCCAACAGTTAATATTCATCACATATTGCCCACAGCAAATGTCTTCTGTGAGCTTCAGGATCCTCAGACAGGGTCCAAGTGATGCACAAAGATCATGGAAGGAAAGGCTTAAGGAAAAGGTGGAACCAAACCATAATCCCCTTTCCAATTTGTGCAGTGACCTGCGAAAAATTTTCCATCAATCCACATCCAGGCTATAAAAAAAAAGCAGCCCTGAGGAGGCAAAGGCAGCTCTAGATCAAACTATTAAACAGAGAACATGCAGTCAAAGCAAATCCCACTGCTGCCACAGAGATCAAACCACAAGTGAAGTCAGTTCTTGTAATGTGAAATTTCTGCTTTGTCTCCTCTTCCACCCCCAAGGATGGGTGAAAAACAACAGCACAGCTCCAAGCTCTGCCTCTGGAGCTTGGCTCTGTTGCTTTCTTGCCACAACAGAATTTCTACCTGTGCCCCCTGTCCTGTAAATCACAGTGTGGTGTAAAGCCAGAGGAGGGTTAAAAGAAAATTCTGTTGTTTGTGGGTAAATACATGGTGAATAATGCAAATCCATTTACAAAGAGCATTTAATCAGCAGTTTGAAGGATTCCTCCACGTCTCCAGCAGCACAAATCACACTGGGATCATGCCTTGCAGTTCTGACCTAGACAGAACAGAGCTTTGCAATGAATTAAGAGTTTGATTCACAATGTTCTTGCTCTGAAAGAATAAACAAGAAATTAAATATCACATTTCAGCACTGTAAATTATGTATATCCCAGATCCTCAAAATAATTCTCCAGCTCCCTAAAGTGCTGAGCTTATTATTTTTCAGGAAACAGTTTGACACCTTTTTTTTTTCAATATATCTGGGCTATATCTTAGGCAAACGCACAAAAAGCAGGAATTATTCTTTTCAATTATTTTGCAATGTAAAGCACACATAATTTGAAGTGCATTCATACATTGACAGAATATCAAACCATGTATTTTACTCCTTCTAACAATAATAATTTTGTTCATTCAAGATTGCTCGTTTCCCTTTAGAGTTCAACAGTAACACACCAGAAAGAAAAATTATTTTCACTCTACTTATTTGCAAAGAGAATTCATTACAATCTTACCCAGGGTTCTGTTTTTCCTTACCATTGTGGCTTAACTGTGTTTTCCATCAACCCAGTGAGAGCATCACCAAAATATACCGTATTATTAAACATTATTACAGCTGCCAAGTCGAGCATTTAAAAGACAGGAAATGCAAGAATTCAGGTTTGGCTCCCAGCATGTTTACATGCAGTAGGATATTAACTTTATAATAAGATCTGCCCCCTGGTTCTCAATGTTTTCTGCTCAGAACTGCACCCACTGAGCACATTTAGGCTCCCTGAAAGCATCCCTGGCCATGCCCACATCTCTGCAGTGCCCACAGGTGTGCTCAGGGTTGTTGCATTTTCTGGAACCCCTAAGGAGGGAGGGGAATGATGAATCTGACTCCATGTTCTTAGAAGGCTAATTTATTATTTTATGATCTATATATGATTATGATTATATTAAAGAATGCTATACTAAAATATACTAAAGGATCCAGAAAGGATACAGACAGAAGGCTAGAAAGATAATAATGGAAACTTGTGACTCTCTTTCCAGAGTCTGACACAGCTTGGCCCCAATTGCCCATTAAGTAAAAACAATTCACAGCAGAAAGCAATGAAACAATCACCTGTTAGTAAACAATCTCCAAACCCATTCCAAAGCAGCAAAACACAGGAGAAGCAAATGGGATAATTATTGTTTCCTTTTTCTCTGAGGCTTCTCATCTTCCCAGGAGAGAAACCCTGGGCAAAGGGATTTTTTTCCAGAAAATATGACGGTGACACAGGTCCCACCCAGCTGCTGGGAGGATTTGGGAATGCCCATTCCTGCAGGAACATCAGCCAATAGACACCAGAATATCAAACAGAGAGAGTATTTTGTAAAAGGAACTGAAAACCATTAGAGAAAGCCATAATTTAAGCAGCTTTCCCATCATCAGCTCAGAAATCCGTGTAATTTGGAGGGGAACTGGGCTGGCACAGGGGCTCCTGTGCTGGAGGTCACCAGGCAGGGACAGCCCCTGTGCCACCCCCTGTGCCAGCCAGCCCATGGTGAGAGCCCCAGGACACCCAAACACACTGAAGGACAGAATTTTTGGAGCATCCAAGGTTGAGGTTGAAGAAGTCTCATGTGGGTTGCGCACAGGCAGAATAAACAAGCACAGTTCAGCACTGATGAGCAAATTGCACTGGGCCTTCCTAGTGCTAAAAGGCATTTCATAATTAGCTCCAGCTCTTTGAGATGAATAGCAGCCCAGAAAATAACATCCTTAAGCCATGCCCTTCATCCCTGTTTACCATTCCAATGATGGAAGGGTGAATTAAAATGCTCCAGCAGAAAGAAGCATGAGAGAAACTGAAGATTTTATCTCCCATGAAACTTTAATCAGATTCAATGAGAAAGCAAAAAAAGAAATTTCTTATTATTAAACTGATATTTAAATTACAATTCCAAAGGAGTCCAGCTGACAAAAATAAAAAGATAACTCAGTCTTGCAAAGCCCTGACACATTAACATAAATCCCTGCCAGGTTAATCAGCTCAGAAAGCCAACAAACTGACCCAAAATGTGACTTTTGCCCAGAAAGATCAGGTCCCCTTGTAAGACTCCTGCAGGACTGACACCAGTCAGGAACTCAGCTGGTGACAAAGATCCAGGGTTGGGATGCAGAGCACAGAGCCCCTGCCCCAGAGACACAGCACACAGCAGCCAGGAAGGTCACTTCATCCACAGGGCAATGCTGAGCATTTCATTTCACACCAAGAGCATCCTAAGCAGGTAATTACAGGCCACCTGCCAACTCATTATTCCTTGCTTCCCCATCCTCAAGCCTGCAGCTGCTCCATAACAGTGATCACACCCTGACTTTATTCAAACCTTCAATAAACACCCAGTTAACCAAGAAGTCTATTTCACAAATAATAGCTGTTGTTAATATTAATGGCAACTCCATTTGTATGTTGCTGGGGAAATTATTCACTTACTCAGGCCTGGGGGGGTGTTGGGAAGCAATTGAAGGTCAGCCAGAGATTAAACTTCCTCCAGGTCTTGCTCAGCTTGGGTAACCCAACAAATGCCTGGCTCTAGTGCAGGTATTCCACAATGAACCTCAAAAACTTCCAGAACAAGAGAAGCAGGAATTCTAAATATCCTGATCTCTTCCCCCACCAGCCCTGATGCACAGCAGAGCTTTTATCCAAAGTCCAGGCACTCCATAAACCAGGGTGTGGGGGGAAATTCCCTCCTTTCCAGCAGCATCTTTCAAAGGCCACGTTCATGCCCTGAGAATATATCAATTCAATCCTCTCCCTTCTGGATTCTTGAAAACTGGACCTTGGGATTTTGATACCATCTGAATAAAAATAAAGGAGATGTAGAAAATAGAGATCATCAAAATAGGATCTACAGGTGCTGCAGAGGTAAGAAAGAGAAATTGTGTAGCAGGATAATAAAAATAATTTATTCCTGGCTTTTTAACTGTAGGAAATAAAGCATTTCACAATGGTGAAACATTATAATTAATAAGTTAATAATAATCCTGGGCATCATTGAGCTCCAGTTGCTCCAACACCAGCAGCACAGAGGGTGCCAGAATATGTGAAGTGGCTGGAAATAAAGATGATTTCAGGACATTTTCTGACCTGTCCAAGGCTGCTTTCACACCTGGAGACACAGAGCAAGCTCCATGAAGAATCACTTTGCTCTTTCCTTGTTGTTTGGGCTGTTTAACCCCACTGAAGGGAAAAGCTGCTCACACACATGGCTGCAGCTGCAGCAGCTGCCTGGGGGATTATTTCACTGGGGCTGGGAGGACATCTGGGTGCTGGAGATGTGCTCCAGGCTGACCCCAATTCAGCCACAAACCTTCCTCAAAACCCTGGCAGCATCCCCATGAATTAACCAGAGATGTCTGAGCATTCCTGGACACCCTTCCTCTATCACACAAGCTTTATGCCAATTTTTTTTTTTACAATTTGCAGAAAAATCCTTTGTGGAATTGCAGGAATTCGAGGCTACAAATATTATTTGAGTTAAAGCTCAGTGGGAAACCAACACTGGATGCAGCTTTATGACTAAACCAACAACTTCTGCTGTTGAGCAAGCACTGAGCCCAGAAAAATTTAAATACAGCTAAGCTTCCTCACCCCTCCAAACCTGTGAAGTAAATAAGTAACAGATTTTCTAGGCTGAGGCATCTCCTGTTATCAGCCTGGGGGGATTTTATATCCACGAGTTAAGCCATAAGAAGACATGCTTATGTAACAGAACAGTTTACAGGGCACCAAAGAGCTCCAGGCACTGCTTTAATGCCTCATAGACTTCCAGGCTTTGGGGCATCAGTATTTACACTCCCCCCTCCAAGATTTCCTGGGATTTTAGCATAACGCCATTGCATTTCTTTTTTTTTTTTAAAAATCAAAATCTAATTTCCTGCTGTGTTGGCATGTGGCTTCATCACCCTGTCCAAATTAAAAAGAAATCAAGTGTCATGCTCCTGTTCACTGCTTTGTCATCTGTATGAAGCTTCTTTTGTTAAATAAGGGCTGGAAACAACAGCAGGAAACAAACCCAGCACCTGCCAGAGGGCAAACCACGGGATGTGCCCTCCCCAGCTCTGTCATTTCAGGGATCCAGACAAGCAGAAAGCACAAGGCAGAACCTGCAGCTCCTCCTGGGCAGGCTGCTCCTGGCTGCTGGCTCCAGGGTGTCTCCCAAAAACAGCTCACAAAGTCTTTTTGTTCTTAGGATGGGCTGCGTTCGGAAACAATGTGCTTTCAAATGATGTTTTGGTTATGAAATGTACCCTGGTAAAAGTGGATTATGTAATAAGGGCTTCTGTAGCTGCAAACCTGGCCAAGAACCACAGTTGGATTGAACATTTAGGGTATTTTATCCCTGCAATGGCTCAGTCTTTGACCTCTCTCCAGCCACTTTTCTCTACATCCCACAGCTCTCATGCTCTACAGAGATAACACCAAAATTATCAGAACCCAGGACATTGCTCTGGCTGCCCTGGGTGATTTGAGACCCTGGCAGGGGGCTCAGAGACTTTGGCATGGGGTCAAAACCACCTCTGCTTTTGATTTTAACCCATGGAAACAATCACCAACTTTGTGTGAAGAGTTACAAGCCACAAGAGTTTGAGTAGAATGATAGAGAATTTACCACAGGGTGGAAAAGTTGAATTTTGGGGATTTAGAATGGGCGTTCAAGAGGCAAGATGGAAGAATCTGGGCATGTCCTGTCCTTCTTCTCCTCCTTCTTTCCTTCTTCTCCTTCTTCATCTCCTTCTTCTCCTTCTCCTTCTCCTTCTTCTCCTCCTTCTCTCCTTCTACTTCTACTTCTAGTTCTTGTCCTCCATCTTCTGCTGTGATGGTGGCACTTCTGCATTGGTTTAGAGTAGAGACAGACTGTCTAACATAGGTGATAGGTATTGGAAAATTATTGTAAATAAAGTACACATAGTTCTTAGTATAAAAAGCCAACACCACCCCAAGGGCAGGGACTGTGCCACAACCTGACCTGCTGGACAGATCTCAGCAAGTCAGAGAAAGAAGGGAACAGATAAGAGAAAATAAACAACTTTGAAAAGCATAACTGATGAATTTCAACTTCTTCTTCGAGCGCAGGGCTTGGAAAGAAAAGACTTTCTAATACCTCAGGAGCCATTTCAACCACAGAAAACCAGAGACAAAATAACAGATATCTAGAGCTTTTCTCTTGAGCATCACCCAGCCAGGGCTGAGCAAGGGGCCCCTGCTCTGCCTCACACCCCCCTGCCCTCAGGGGACCAGGGCCAGGCTCAGCAAAGCCCAGCTCTGTTTGCAAACCCACATCAGTCACTTGGGGAAGCATCTCCAAGGGCTAAATGTCACCATGAAAATGGATTTGGTATTCATCCAAAACCAAAACAAATTGGTCTCGCTCAAGCCAGGCCACCTCACCCTTGAATTCCCTCCAGGCAAGATCAGCAGCAGATAAAAGCAGTGTCAGGGTTTGTAAATGTCACAGAACAGGCACAAAATTGCCTCTGCCCTCACTATTAGAAGGGAGGAGAGGCTGCTGTGCTCATCTGCCTTGGCCTCCTGTGTTACACAAGGATTTACTCACCAGGATTTACTCCAGCTGGAAACTGCCAGGAATTGACCCTTTGTGACTCCAAAAATCACATTTTTTTCCTTTGGAAAAGATTGTTTCATTCATACCAGCTGCAGGCAGGCCTGGAGACCCTTTGGTTTTGGTTACAATGCATTACAGACTTTTCTTTGCTGAGCATCTTAATACAGCAGAACAAATCTATACCTTAACTTTTATCTATAGCCTATCATAACTACTATAATTACCATATTCATTTTACCATTCTCCAATCACTAAAAGTTAGCACATTACAGTTTAAGCTAGAAGCTGTTTTTCAGTTTTCTTGCAGTGGAAAATTCTGAGACCTTTTTTCTACTTACAGCTTTGCTGCCTTGTTTGCCTGTGCTCTCTTTCTGCTTGGTACAAACATCTTCTTCTTTGGGTTGGGTTTATCCTTTGCTCTAAGCCATAAAAAAACCCCTTCTAACTCACACACCCTTTGCCTCCTTGGTTATCCAGTGAGACTGGCTCAGCAATTCTTTTCTTCTACATCAAATCTTGCTTCCATCTCTATTCTTTCTTCAGATTCTACATCCAAAAATCTTTCTGCTAAGCACACACATATCTGTGAGACTTTCTTGTCAAACTTTCATCCTTCCCAACATCAGTGGTCCCTTCCAACCTTACCCATCCTCTGAATTCCTTCCTGCTGCTCTTCAGGTTTTCTCTGCAAGCTCTCTCCAGGTTTGCTCTTCCTGGCACTGGCATCAAATTAGTAGGAGTGGGATGGATTAAGGTTTCCCTTCTCCAGAAACTTTAAATTAAAGCCATCTCGTTATGTTAAAAATAACAGTATGTGTGTGTTTTTAAATGAAAACCACAATGAAATTGTGCAGGGTGTTTTTATTTATTTTTTTTAGAGTCAGAAACCAACCAAAATTACCTTTCTAATAAATGAACATGACTCATCCAGGCGTCCTTGTAGAAGTGCTGGATTTCTTTCCAGCAATTTAATAGCTGAAAGAGTTTATCATGAAAACAACCAGCCACCATCATTAATATTCACACAGAGAGGTTTTACAAAATCCACTTGCATTTGACATTTCTCCCAGCTCCAAACAGAGAGCACACATTCCATGGGACTGTTTGTTCCTGCAAAATGCAGCCCCAGCTCAAGTCCATATATCAGTTTGTCTAGAACAAACATTTTGTACTTACAAACAGAGTCTTAATTGACTAAATGAAAAAAGCAGAACATTTGCTCCACATAACTAATGGGGATGTATTTCCTTTGCCTCCTGCCACACTAAGTATATACCTTAGGATAAGGAAAAAAAATACTTGAGCATATCAATAAACCTCATGTGCCAGAACTTATGGTTACAGATTTCATTTAAATAATGTAAAGAAATAAAATTTTGAAATTTTATATTTATTTATTTATTATAAAATTTATATTGCTGATTATTATTAAATTATTATTATTTCATTATTATAAATTTGTAAATTTTTATTTTTATATAAATTCTATATTATTATGTTATTATATATAATAATATATTATTATATATTTATTTACATATACATATACTTTTTACACACACATGAAGCACTCTCCAGGCACTTCCTCCCCCTCTCTGCCATGTCAAGCTGAAACCCCTTTTCCTTATTTAACTTTTTACATATACATATTTATTTCTATTTTTATTTCTTATATTATATTATTATCTCAACTATATATTATCATAATATTATTATATTGTTATATATAATAATATTTTTTTATTTACATATTTATTTACATATACATATTTACATATAAATATACTTTTTACATACACATGAAGCACTCTCCAGACACTTCCTCCCCTCTCTGCCATGTCACGCTGAAACCTCTTTTCCTTATCTCACTTTTTACATATACATATTTATTTCTAATTTTATTTATTTATTATATTATTATTATATAAATTATATATTATCATATTATTGTATTGTTATATATAATAAAATATTATTATATATTTAGTTGTATATACATATACTTTTTACACACACTAAGCACTCTCCAGGCACTTCCTCCCCTCTCTGCCATGTCAAGCATTCCCATCATTTATTAATCCATTTAAATCCTCCCAGAGCCCATTCCTGTGCTGATGCTGGAGCACCAGATCTGCCAAAGCCACGGAGGAGCAGAGTGTCCAGACTTGAGCAGTTATTTTGGCAGGGTGTAGAGCCCCATGTGATGTATCCAGCACCGCAGCAAAAGCTCCAGCAGCTTTTTCTGATCTTTTTGGAGTGGAACAGGAGGTGTTTTTCTTAAGTGCAAAGCATTTAATATTGCAGCAGCAGCTAAACTCATTAAGCCAGCCCAGACAATGATCACATCATTACCATAATTCCATTTAAAGCACTTGCCTCTTTTAAGAGGGCCCACACAACACAATCATTACAATGTTTTTCTGGCAGTTAGCATCCTTGTTTGCTGAGAGAGTGAGAAGTGAATTGAAACATCCTCATTTTTCTTTGATTAAGAGCTCAATTAGGAAATAAAAGATGTATTGACGTCCCCACAATATTCCAATTTCCCAATTTTTCCACTGAAGACCACAGAAATGTCACTGGACTTCAAAAGATGAGTAAATGGAGCTCCGTGCTTGTGAGCCAGCACCAATATAAACTTCACTAATCACTTCTGTCCTGTTTAGAATAAAATTCACATTTTCTTATGACCAGAGGGTGTTTTGCAAAGGCAATAAGAGAATACTCAAATGGTTTTTATAATACAAATATATAATATTATACAATCTATATAATATTATATAATATATAAAATACAAATATATAATATTGATTTTATAATAATAGTAATATAGAATTTTATAATAATATAAAATTGTTTTTATAATACAAATGCAGCACCTATACAAATATATAATATTATATATAATATATAATACTATATAATATATAAAATACAAATACATGATATTGGGTTTATAGTAATAATTATATAGAATTTTATAATAATATAAAATTGTTTTTATAATACAAATGCAGCACCTATACAAATATATATAATATATAATATATAATATATAATATATAATATATAATATATAATATATAATATATAATATATAATATATAATATATAATATATAATATACAAATATATTATATTGGTTTTATAATAATAATATAGAATTTTATAATAATATTAAATTTTTATACTAAAAAAGCAGCACCTGAGAATGCCCCATCTCACAAGCCTGCATGCCTGCAGGAAGGCACAATGTTCCCAAAGGAGCAGCATGGAGAGGAAATGGATTGTGAAAATCCCATTAAAGAGCCCTGAGCAGAAGGGGCAGGAAGCCACCCCCGACTGCTGCTGCCCACCCAGCACCTGCAGGGAAGAAATTGCTGTGAAGGTGATGAGAGACAGAGATTTTGGGACAGTCTGGCAGCAGGGTGAAGCCACCCAGATGTGAAAATGCCTCTCAGAGAGAGAACAGGCTGCTGCTCAGACATCCAGCATCAGCTGGAATGAGCCTCACCTCCATTTCTGAGCTAAAATGACACAAAGTGGTTCTTTTTCCAGGAAGAACTGTGTGCTCTCATCGTGAAGGATATAGATGGATGTCAGTGGGAAAAGTGGCTTTCCACAAAACCCTTCCACAAAAGCCTTGCCCAGCCCTTCACTGTTTCCTGGAATCCACCCAGTGAAACCACAGGGCAGCAGGTTTTAGACAAAGAAATTGGAAATATTTCCTACCCACACCTGTAAAATTAAACTGGGGAAGGGTCTGCCCTGGTGTGAGACAGCCAAAATCAAGTGAGGAGCCAACACTGCCCAAACCCACATCTGCCCCTCTCTGATATTTGGTTTTTCACTCTTGGTGGATACAAGAGCAGCATCAGCTTTCTCTGATTTCCTCAAGATTCTACAGCAGCAAATCCAGAAAAAACATGAAATTTATGAATAAAAAAATCTCACAATTTTCAATCTTCGTGATTGATTTCATGCTAGTGACTCTTTCTTTCCTCTCGTACAAGAGCCAGAGCAAGAATTGAAGGTTACAGGTAGAGATAACACAGCTCACATCAGCTCTCATCAGTGACAGAGGAAAAGCTGGCACTGTCCTGTGAATCTCTCTAATTCAGATCCTCAGAGCTGTAGGAAAGCACGTGGATAAATGGTTTGGAGTGTCACCAGGAGCTGGAGCAAATCTTCATCACATGTACAAGGTTAAATTTCTCTGATTTCAAACTCAGGAGCAGGCTGACACAGAACAGCCAAAAAATGGCATGGGAAGAAATGCAATTATTGTGCTGGGCAGGCAGTGGGAGCAGTGTCCTAAAATCAAGAGAAAAAAACTATATAAAAAATTATAAAATTATCCATACTATTAGAGGAAACAAGTATTTCAAATGTTGTCAAAAGTTATAAATCACAGAATGGTTTGGGTTGGAGGGGACACATTTCACTGGACTAGGTTGTTCCAAGCTCCATCCTATCATTATTATATCAACTATATATTATTATATATATCAACTGTTTTGATATATATTTCAATTATATTTGTATATATATATCAATTTGAGCCCTTCCAGGCATGGGGTTTTCCTTTTCCATTGGACTTGCAGCTCCTGGGTCAGGGTTCTCTGTCACCATGATATTTTCTGAAAAATCCTCTTTGCCCAGGATTTTCCAATTAGAAGCTGAGAAGCCTCAGAGAGGAATGAAAACAATAATTATCTGATTGCTGCTCCTGTGTTTGCTGCATTGGAATGTGGCTTGGACATTGTTTACCAACAGGGGAATGTTTGATTTGTTCCATGTGAAATGTTTTTAATTAATGATCAAAAACAGTCCAGCTGTGTCAGACTGAGGAGTCAGTGAGGAGCTTTCATGATCATTCTTGTTTAGCCTTCTGATGTATCCTTTCTCTTTCTATAGTATAGTTTTAGAATATAATATAATAAATATCATATCATATATATGATATTATATAATGTAATGTGATGTGATATAATACAATATCATATCATATAATAATCAGCCTTCTGAGAGCATGGAGTCAAATTCTCATCTCTCACCTCATCCTGGAGACCCTCACAAACACCACAGTTCTCCTTACTCCACACCAGAGAATCCAAAGCTGAATGAGTCTCTATTTTTGTGCCTTCTGCTGCAGCAAAATCCTCCTGAAGTTCTCCCACAGCTGGGGGAATTCACAACACCTCCAACCTTTGTAGATACCTTCAAGAGTACTGAAATCCTGGACTCACACCTTTCCCCCTCCACAGATCCTATAATTGCACCTATAATGAGATCCTATATCAGATCCTATAATCCTCAACTGTTTGTATTTACAAACCTTGAATTTCTGAAATCTTTGTTTGCTTCTGCTGAATTTGGTCAAGGCACTCAAAATTAACCACGGGAACTGTCAGAAAGGCTGATATGTGCAGAGCAAATGACCGTAAGGAGTTAATTTTCTTCTGAGAAAAGACTAAAATGGACCATTTTTTCTGGCCACTGTGAGAATGCCTTATTTCAAGGAGGAGATTCACAACTAATGGCCAGAACACTTTGATATTGTACATTCTGGTTCTTTTTCTTCTGGGCTGCAAGCCTGGATAGCTTCAGACAGGGAAAGTGAAAATTGTGGCAACAACTCATCAGTCCTGGGTGTGCTGCTTCCTGCCTGTGCCAGCAGCTGGGAGCATCTGCTGCCAGAGGAAATTCTTTTATAATTTCTTCTTTATTTATTGTAAACTTTTTTCTTTTTTATGAATCAGAATCTCTGAGCTCCTTCCAGAACACACAATTTTCTATTTCGCAACACTTCTCACTGGAAAATCTTTCCCTTCCATCCCTCATCCCTTCATTCCAGCTGTAAATTTAAGTTTGCATTTAGTCATAGTGGAACTGTCAGCAACAATAAAATACAGGCTGTGCTGGATCATCTGCAAACTTAAAAGAACAAAAAAAACCCACAAAAATTGTTGATACATCTCCATACCCTCTAGTAGATATTTTTATACTAAAAATTACATTGAAAGCAGCTCAGGCACCAGGGAAATGTGGGAGTTTGCTGCCTCATTATGATTAAATGAACATTTATACAGCAACCAGGATATGCATCAGTGTCAGTAGCAACAGGGGGAGTTAAGGGGAATCACGACTTGCTGAAAAAAAAAAAAAAAATTAAAAAAAAAAAAAAGAATAAAAGAAAAAAAAGATGTTGTCTTGGATGAGGAATTTGCAAAGTTCAAGGCACTTTACAGGTGCATTCCCACATCTCAGTGCTCCTGCTTGGCTCTATCCTACCCTAAACCAGGCTCCTTGGTCTTCACCCAGAGCCTAAAATGAAGTTTTGAAGTTTTGCAGGAGGAAAGCAGCACAACAGCACTCAGAGGATCTGGGGTTTCTGCACAAAGGGATGGAGCATTTCCCCTCCAGCTCTGGGGTGAATTTAATGCAGGAGCCAAGTGCTGAGCCAGGTAACTCCTGCTGCCTTCCCTGCAACATCCTGCCAGGAAGGATTCCTTTTTAAAAGAGGTTTTGCTCCCCAAACACTTGTCCAAAACCAGAGGAGGAGAGAAAAGGAGCTGAATTTAAAGCAAATTTGGTTCCTGCTCAGTGCAAACTCCATGGGCTCTGTACACATACCTCAAAGCACTCAGAAGAGCAGAATTTCAGCTACAAATGTGCTCATTTCCTTTTGTGTTTATAATTCCTCTCTCTGGCCAGACAGAGGTCTGATGGTATCCCATGAAAACACAGCATGGACACTCACTAATATTTGATGTATATTAATATTTATTACAATGTAAAGATTACCAAAGGCAAACAGCTGGCTCTCACCATTAGATATTGCTGACAATCCTCAGGATTTGCTTTCAATTTCTGATGATTTTAAATGTCACTGCTGCACATTTTTCTTGTGAAAATTCCCCTTTAAATTTGGATTGTCCAATAATACAAACTTTCAGACTTAGTCAGCTTCTTCTGGTTCTCCTGGATGGGCAGCAGATTAAAATATAGCAGATTAAAATATTTTTTCTTTAAATTTCCCTAAGGAGAGTTTTCTTTTGAAATACTGGTCTCAATATCATCACTCCTTGGTAGTGATAAAGAAGTCTCACCAGATGAAAATTATTTTGTCCCGACTAATTCCTTAGTGGAATTCCCATGGAAAGATCAGGACATTCTCAGCTGCATCAATGGTGGTGACCAGGTTGGGTACCAGCTCTTCTGTCTGTGTGCAACAATAGTGGAGAGCTCTCTGCAGACCTTCAAATTAATTATCATGGCCTTCTATCCACAAAAAATAACACTGTGTTTCTCAAAAAAAATCCCAAGAACCTATCACCTCCATTAGGATCACATTTCTCAGCAACTGCCACACTCCTTTGCTGACAGGGAAAGTCACAATCAGTGCTAATATTTTGCTTCTGAAACACAGCTTCAATTGTCACCACAGTTTGAGTCACCAGCACAGAGTATCAGCCTGTAGTTGGCAATTTTAATTTCCTGCTGCTGCAAACACAGGCCCTGTTCCAAGCCCACAACTTGTCTACCAACACGTGAAGTGGCAGAAATTTACATTTCAATTAAATAAATTGTTCAGATTCTCTGCTTTCAAGAACAAGGTGATAACCCTGAGTGAAGCTCTTTGTTTTAAAAGGTAAAATCCCAAAGGGTGATGTTACCAATTGCATTTTATTGCTCTCTTTTTACAATAAACGACAGGTAGAACATCTGGCTTGGAATCTGCCTTCAGTTTTGGCAGAATCCTTATGGGCTGCAACTACAGCAGCAACTACATGCTGCAACTACATACTTCATGCAACTACAAATGGGTTTGCACGAAGCTTTTTGCACCACCCAGAAGCTGGAAGTTTGTAGCCAGCCCCTCAGGAAAGCTTTCTGCTCTGCTAAAACAGATTTTTCCCTATTGGTGCTGGTAGGAAGCTTTCCTTGCTTTTGCATTTCAGGATGGAAACGAGACTTGTGCAAAAGAGGTCTTAGGTCCTGGTTCTGTGCATCACACAGCACCTGGCAGTCCTTCATTGTGGTGACAGAAATTGCACAGAGAGGCAGGAAGGGCAAGGCAAAGACAGGCTCTAGTCTGGCCTTTGGTGACATGACCCTGGAGAAAAACCTGTTTTCTCTAAGCTTTGTTTTCTGCAAAATAAAGAATGAGAATACTCGTGTTCATGTATCACAAGGCAGCACTTCTCCCACTGCCACGAACTCCTCTGTGCCCACAGCTGCTTGCAAACATCACTCCAGCAGCCCACAAAGCATAAAAAAAGCATCAGTTCATGTTCTTCCTAATGATCTGTACAAATCTGGAAGGGTCTGGAAGGCTGAGCTTTTTAATCAGAATATACTCTGGAGAGCCAGGAGCAAAGGAGGTAGGATAGGATACCTCTTCAAACACCAAGAAAATTAAGATGTTCTTCCCCCTCCCTGCTGTCCCCTGGAGGTCTCTCCTTAAGAGTTTGAGCAGTTAAAGAGGTAAATATTTTGTCCTCAAAGGAGGCTGAAGTGATATTTAATCAGTAAAAGACTTGACTGTAGGTTGATTCTACCAATTGATTTCGAAAAGTTAAAATCCATTTCATTGAACACCTGTCTGCAGAGCAATTAGAGCCACTCCCTTCCTCAGTTAAGGCTGCCAGAGACCAGCAGTGGTGCCTGAGGAGCACCACTTTTCTGAAGGCAATGCTTTTTGACCTATATTGAACAATTATTCCATAACCAGCTGCACTGGGTTGGTTTATTCACCTGCTCTGCTGTTTGAAAATGCAACGGGCACAGCACTGGGCAAGCAAGTGGCATTTCATGTGCTGCCACCACACCAGCTTCAGAACCATTTCCTGCCTCTAAATCAGCTTCAGAATCATTCCCTAACCACCAAATAGCTTCTAATCACCATATCAGCTTCAGAACCATTGTCTGGCACCACATCATCTTCAAAACCATTTCCTAACAACCATATCAGCTTCAGAACTATTTCCTACCATCACATCAGCTTCAGAACCATTCCCTGCCACCAAATCAGTTTCAGAAGCATTTCCTAACTACCAAATCAGCTTCAGAACAATTTCCTACAACTACATCACCTTCAGAACTATTTCCTACCATCACATCAGCTTCAGAACCATTTCCTAACCACCAAATCATCTTCAGAACCATTGCCTACCACAAAATCAGCTTCAGAACCATTCCTTAACCACCAAATCAGCTTCAGAACCATTTCCTGCCACCATATCAGCTTCAGAACCATTTCCTAACCACCAAATCAGCTTCAGAACCATTCACATCTTCTGGAAGGTCCCACCGGCTCTGCCCCCACGGTCACCCTGGGGTGGGACACAGATCAGGGCAGACCTGCACTGTGCAGGGAGCTGTTCCCCAAGCCCTGAAGGGGAACCTTGCCAAGGTTGGTATTCATGTCACACAAACACAACCCTGGGAAGGCTCCCCTGCACTGGCAGCAGCCGCCAGGAGGAAACAGGACAGCAAAGGTCTGAGCCAAAAGGGGTTTGTGTTAGTCCAGGACAGCTCCACATCAAAAGTTGTGACCACAGGCTGTCCCAAGGGCATCACACACATCCCCCAGCTGCAAACACCCTTCTCCCCAGCTGGCAGTATAAGTTCAAGGTGGTTTCAAACCCCAAAATGGAAATTCAGGGCACTGAGTGCACTGGCACCACCTCAGCTCCACACGGACTCCTCAGTGCCCAGGAGCAGCAGCACAGGCACCATGCAGGCCTGGGCTGCAATTTCTCCTTCCCTGTTCTCTGAGGGTTCATTTTTGCTGGATATCATCCCTATCCTTGCTTAATGAGGCTGTGGCTCCACTCTGGACTGCATTGCTGAGATTCTTGAAGGGAAAACTCTGCTTCCAGCTATGAGCACCTTGAAAAGCACCAGAACACAGAACATCTCCACGAGCTGCTGCTGTTCATCACCTCAGCTCCACAATGTGCTGGCTCAGTCAGCCAGAGAGGGAGGTACAAGCAGCAGCAACATTTCCCTTTCAGCTCTGATGCCTTTGTGGCATCTGCAGCCCAAGCTCAGCCCTCCCTTCTTCCTACAGCAAGAACAAGACAGATGTGTTCTTAAATACACCTTAACTCATATTAAACTTCAACCTTGTGAGGCCAAAATTCCTCCCAGTGAGAGAAAATCAGCCATATTTCCTTAATTTGCCAGCCAGGCAATCAAGCACAATTCTTGTTTGTACACATCAAGTCAATAGATGCAGCTGAGCACAACCCTTGAGCTATGGTCACCTTTTCCAGGGCAAAACCACATCAATTTCAACAGGATGATGATTCTGCCATTCAGTCATCCCACCTGGCAGTGCTGAGAGCAGCTGGAACTCTTGATACCTCTCCCAGAAATGACTGCACTCACAAAAGTGCATGCTGAAGGGAAAGGATATAATATTTTAACTCTTTTTCTCAGGCCTGCTTTCTGGCTTATCCCTTCCAGGACTAAGTCTCAACAAATCCAAGAATTTCTGACAAGAGCTCATTTTCTATCCCTGATCTCAGGTTCTTGATGAAGGTTTCATTACAGGCCCTGTCCTCCTGGTCTTCTCATCTTCAAATAATTTGAATGGAGGTGTTTGAATGCACAGCTTTTAGGAGGGAGTGGATGGGGAGAAAAGAAAAAAACAAAATAAAGATCTATCTGCTCTATCAATTCATTTCATTCAGAGATTCTTTGCAGCAGATAATGGATTTTGAGTATCAGCAGCATTGCACAATCCAGCCACCCACCAGCAGGCTGCTCAGCACAGATTTGGCCATAATTCCATCCCCTTGCCAAAGTGTTCCTGCAGCAGGCCCCTCAGTTGGCAGGAAGGCTGCTGCTGTCCTGGCTGTGGAACACATTTCTGGGGAACACTTTGTTCCACTGTGTCCAATTCGTTCTGGGCAAACTCTTCCTCCTTGCTCCAGAAGGAGCCCCAGAGCAGCCCCAGCCCTGCTCCTGCCCAGCCATCACCCAGCTCCACCTCAGGAGCCCTAAGGAGCAGCAGGGTCCTGCTGGTGGGAGCAGCTCTCCTGAAATAACTCATCCCCACAGGACTCGTGTCCTGTGGAGTGACAGGAGCCACAAGTGGAGGCTGATGTCTGTTGAAGATTGCAATGCAAGAGGTTTTCCATTACCGTCTGTATGGCAGATTACCTTTGTCAAGTGGGCAGTTTGCCTTATCTCTCTCTTTGAGTGACCACAATCACTCCTCCCTCGGGAGGGGACATCTGCTGATAACAGCTATTGAATGTCCCTGCATGGCTGATAAGAACTACAGCATCTCATTGGGAGATGGGAGCCCAGAGGGAGGAGCCAAGCATTCCTACCTGGATAGAATCTGGAGATTCTGGAACACCAGCACAGCTTCTCCACTGCATTCCCCAGAGGAACAGCAGCTGCCTCTTCCACTGGATCTTCAGAGGAAGAATACATCCTTCTCTACAGGATCCCTGCTCCAGCAGAGCCACCCCTGACACTGCAGGAGGGCTGAGCCACAATTCCAATGGGACTGCTGCCAACACCCTGACCCACAGGGTGTCAGGCTGGGTTCTGACTCTGGCAGTGTTGTTCCTGTGTACTGCACTGTTTATTTTATCCTTTTATTTTTTTCCTTTCCCTGTTAAAGAACTGTTATTTTCTGCTCCCATATTTTTGCCTGAGAGCCCCTTAATTTAAAATTTATAGCAATTGGGAGGGGTGGGGAGGGTTTACATTTTCCATTTCAGGGGAGGCTCCTGCCCTCCTTAGCAGACACCTGTCTTTCCAAACCAAGACAACGTCCTGCTCAAACTTGGGTTTATTTACAGGTGGGACAGCTGAGTCTCTCTTCTTCCCTCAATATGAACTGCACGTGATAAAAATCCCTACGAGTGAGGCTGCTGGACAGAATTAATGCAGTTTTCTCTCATTTTTTCCTTTCTCTCAGCCCATCAGGCCTGGAGGCTGTAACAACCAACTCTTCTCCTTATCACAGGATCACAGAATGGCTTGGATTAGAAGGAACCTTAAAACCCAGCTTGTCCCACACCTTCCACTGTCCCAGGCTGCTCCAAGCCCTTCCAACCTGGCTTTGGACATTTCAGGGACCCAGGGGCAGCCACAGCTGCTCTGGGAACCTGTGTCAAGGAAGAATTTCTTCCTAATATCTGATTTTAGGAGTAGGTTTGCCTCTTGTCCAAGTTGTCATCATCTTTATTGAGACACAGCAACCGAAAAAGCAGTGGGAGGTGTTTTGAACCCAGATTTCTGCAAAGGGCAGAATCAGGATTGTTTGGGGTTTTTTTTAATGTTTGAGAAGTACCCATTAATTCCCTTTATGGAATTAACTTTTTCCTTAATAAGGAGGTAAATTCTTAAATGCCTCAATCTTGGTACGAGGCTGCAGGCCTTTGAAATGCCCAAGACAAAAGCCCAATCAAGTACCGTGCTCCCAGACTCAGAGCTCTTCCAGAGACCAAAACCTGTGTTGAAATCAAAGAAACAGATGTGCACTGCCTCAGAAAAATGGAATAACACAAGCTGTAACATTATCACTGCTTATATGTAACTTTGGCTTAAAATCATTAACCTTTTTATAGCTTGCTTTGTGGCTGAGCACTTTCTAGTCCACATAATGTTCTTCTGAATACAAAAGCACTCCTGAGTGAATTTAGCCTAATGAGAGAAGCCTGTGATGACACTTAACATCATCCATTTATCTTCTGAAAAGAAGCAGCATAATTACATTCCCCAGACTCAGAAATTTGCTTCAGCATTGTTTTCTGTGCTGAGCTCTATCCCAGACCAGCTCCATTAGCTTTGACTTTGCTGTTGTCTGGGGACTGGTTTGATGTTCACTGCCCTCCTGGGACAGGACTTGGCTCAGCTCAGCCAGCTGGGCTCACAAACCAGCAAGGGATTCAAAGGGTAAAGGCTCCACATCAATTCCCCCCAAAAAATGCACACAGAGAAGTGAAGCGACCAGCACGGATTGATTTGTGCCAGGTTTGGCCTTGCCTCACCCACTGCTGCTCTCAGGACACACCTCCCTGTAAGTATCTATTTACAACACCTCTAAATATCAATTTCTGACATTCTCACCAGTCCTTTTTTGAGCCTGGCAGAGTGCAGACAGCCAGATGAAGCTCTCTGAAACAAAAAATCTCTGAGGATGCAGAATTATGTTTGGCACCTGCTGCAGTCAGTGATTTTAACATCCCCATCATTTTTACACGTGCATTTCTCAGGTGAAGAGCACACCTGTTCCTGCTCCTGATTCGACCACCCAGACTGGGTTTTGTCCAGAACTGTATGAATTGAGCTTTTAGTAAAATGACATGTTTTTCTTGTCAATGTACAGAAAAAATACAGGAAAAATATATAATACACGAAATATCTTGCTCTTAGGAACAGTTAATTTATATTTCTCCATTGAGAAACAACATGATCAAGAGAGCAAATTGCACCAAACTGAATATCCACCTTTCCTACATCTAGTTATTAAGAAATAAAAAAAGGAAAAAAAGAGATGCAGTGACTTTGAAGGAAGCACAGAGCCATTCTGCCAAACAAATATCTCGACTTGAAAAATTAGAAAAATTACTAATGCTCTCTTACCTTGCTGATGAAGTCTCAAGTAAGCTCCAGACCTAAATTGTCCTGTAAATGCAGCACAGCTTGAGCTCACTGAAGTGCCTCAGGAAAACACTTTTGAGAAAATGCTTGAACTCAGTTTCATTACATGACACTGAAGATAATTTGGGTTGATTGGTTTCTAAATGAAATGAAATGAGCTGATATAATCTGTTTAAGGTGTCACCAGCTCCAGAAGTTAAAGGTAAAAATCAGTGAGGCTGATTCCTAAAAGTCAGGAGGAACACACTAAGAAGGAGAGCAGGAAGGAAAATTCCAACTATCTTGATGCTGGAACCCATAAGTGATGCAATAAGTTACCAAAAGAAGTTACAGGTGCTTTTAAAGGTAGCAAATTAAAAAAAAAAAAAATTAAAAACAAAACAAAACAAAAAAGTATGTATTCTTCATAAGTTTCACTGAGTTCTGCGGTCTTTGGTGTTGGGAGAGATTTCTAGCAACAGTAAATACATCAGAGCTCAGAAACTACTTGAACTACATGAAAGAATTACTGAAGAAATGTTCATCCACACAACAAAGGCTGCAGCAAAGCCTTAATTCTGCCAATGCCAAACCTATGACCTAGGAGCCCACAGAATTTGTGTAAAACAGATTTTCTCTGCTGAAGGTGAACGTGCCTTGGGAGCCACAAACCTTTTTTTAGGAATTGTTTGGGTTGGCACTAATGCTACCCCAGACTTTGTACCCCACTCCTGATTGCATTCCAGTTGTTCATTATCTCCCCATTCCTCCTGCTCTCCTCCCAGGTGCCCTGGTCCCCATAGCTGGCTGGGGACACCAGAGGAGCCCCCAGAGCCCTGCAGATGCTCCTGGACACAGAGGTGGGGTCATTTGGGGACATTCCCAGGTGGGAGCCTCAGCCCCTTGTCCTGGCCTGGCCTAGGGCAGGAAAAGCCTCCTGGAGGGTGTGACAGAGGGGGCTGATGTGACAGAGCCCAGCAGGAACTGGGATGCACATCCAGGCATCCTGCCCAGATCCTGCCTGCCCAAAGCAACTCTTTAATCCCCCTGTTTTGGTGGGGGTTTTTATGAGATTTATCACTTCCAAGGCAAAACACCATCAAAAAATAAAAAACTACCAGCATGGCAAAAATCTGGAAAGCCCCTGCAAGGCAGAACCCAGGTTCCATGGGAAGGGTTGAGTGTGCTCAGCCCTGAGCAAGCACAGGCACAGCTGCACAAGGCTCTCCCAGCCTGGGTGCCCAGGGACTCCTTGGTCTCAATGCCCTGCTTGGCTCTCCCCTGGCAGCCTTTCCCTTTCCCTTGGCTCATTCCAGGGCACAGCAGGCAGCAAACATCATGTTCAGCTAATTTAGCTTGAGCTTATCCCCCCCAGGTGTATAGCATAGCTCTAAATTTACAGCAGAGACTGAGTTCACAAAATCCTGTGTCCCTCTGGCAGCAGAAAATCTGGATATTCCTTAAATCAAAGGCATCTCAGCTTGATGGGGATGTTGATTCTCTTCTACAGAGTTCCTGAAGCCTGCGGATAAAGAGATGGAGGATGCCCTGCCAGAGCCAAACAGCCTCAAACTATACAAAGACAGACAAATTTTTTCATCAGCCTACCTGGATTGCCTGGCTGGATTAAGGATGAGGAAACCCTTCTACCTCACAGGGTAAAACTTATTAAATTTGGGCCTTTTCTGATGGTTGGAACACAGCTTATCCCAATGTGAATGGCTGGAAGCATTAATGTGAACTAATATAAAAGCAGTCAAGTGCATTACAGTGATTGTCACTCAGTCAGCAGTGGCTGTGCAATATGAATAAAAAGCACATTAAATCTGTGCCAAATAATTGGCACAATGTGTTTATATAGGACTAGGGCTGCATATTAAATCACACCTGATTTGTTCTTCATAAGCAATGAGTATTTACTACATCTGTGATAGCTGTATAGAGTCAAAACTCATTTTTTAAAATTATTAATTGGTATTTAATTAGCATATATTAGCATACTAGTTATACACAGCCTAGCTGGGAATGCAAATATAATTCTAATAATTACACAACTAGTTATTCTTTCAAGAGCCTACTACACAATGCAGTGCAGACAGCTTCTCTTGGAACAGAAAACAGCACATAACAAAGACAGAGTAACATTATTAAAATGCCTAAATCCTCTTTTCAAGGTGGACTTTGGTCTAAATCAAGAATTCTGAGGTTTTCTGGTGTTCCAGTGCAGAATTTATGTGCTGCTGCCATTCTCCAAGCCTGCTATGAAGCAGCTTGGACAGACCTTTGCATTGGCATCTTTCTGGGAGAGATGGAGTTGCCTCTCTGAGCACCATCACAGGGATTGGAAGAGGTGTGTTTTCCTTCACCATGAAATGCCTCTGCCACACTCCTTGCTTCTTTCAAATGCAGAATTGATGTGTGAGGTTCTGGAGATGTGTTTGGATCTTGGCAGAGCTCTGGCACCTCAAGGACTGAGCAGAGGTGACACCTTCAACTCAAGTGCCACCACAACTGCCAGACATGAGTAAACATCCCTGGGAGACGAATATTCCTGCAGACTCTGTGGCATTCACATTCTCTGAAAAAATTCTTTCACTCAGGTCTTTTCTCCTGGGAAGCTGAAAAGCCTCAGAGAAAAGGAAAACAATTTTTATCTCATTTGCTTCTCCTGTGTTGTGCTCATGTGGAATGTGTTTGGAGATTGTTCACCCACAGGTGATTGTTTCATTGGATTCTGCTGGGAGTTGTTTTCACTCTTGACCAATCAGGACCAAGCTGTGTCAGGACTCTGGAAAAAGTCAGGAGTTTTCATTACTATCTTTTTAAGTATCATTATTATCTTTAGTAAGTATCCTTTCTTCCTTTCTATATTCTTTAGTATAGTTTCATATAGTATTCTTTAATGTAACATATTAATATATAGTATTATAAAGTAATAAATTAGCCTTCTAAGAACATGGAGTCAAATGCATCATTCCTGCCTTTGTCGAGGCATTCCCTGCAAATATTCCTGCATTCCTTCCCTGCAGTGGAGAGTTCATTCGCAGTGTCAGTGCAGAGAACAACCCCAGAGCCACTGGCAACAATAAGATTGGGAGAATCAAGAGGCGACAATCAGTGCCTGCATTCAGTGTTTTGGTAAAACATGTAAGAAAAGTCCTGGAAGCCCACCCTGAATCCCAGCAGGTCTGTCAGATTCTCTCCCACCTTTCTTCAATTCCATGCTCCCAATGGGGAGATGTTTCTGAGCAGGTTAGGAAGGGGTGAGGAGAACAGAGAAAAGTGAAAAAACAATTTAATTTCTGCTATTTCTCCCACTTGGGAAAGATGCTTCAGCCCACAACTCACCAACAAGAGACGAGAAGAGAGAAGCCTGATTATACCCCTAGTAGAGAAGCTCTTTTACCTGTCTCCCATCCACATTCTTTTGGGTACCATGTGGGCCCTTTCTCAGCAGTCAGATCTCCCCTGAGGCTGACAGGTACAGCTGCTGGTTGGCAGCTGTGTCCCCCCACATCCACCCTCTCTGCTCTGAGGGAGGCACGGGAATCCCAGCTCCTTTTCTGCACTTCAGCAGAAAAATCCACCCCCTAATTGGTGGCTGTGATGAAAACCTGTCAGGTCCAATTCCTTACTCTAACACCACCTCTCATCTTTTCTTTCTGAGGTCCCACACCTCACACACACCTGCTCCTGGCCCCGTTTTCACAAACTTAGACATATTTCTATTTCTATTTCTAACTGTAGCTCTGAGTACAGGAACTCTCCTGCAACACTTGACAGGACTAAGCAACAGTCCTGCTTCCAAGCCTAGATGTATCTCTTAACAATATGAATGCACTGGCTGTGGCTCTGCCCAGAAGCTGCAAACACAGATTGCAAACACAGATTTCTGTACCTCAGGCCAAGGATGCACAACCTGCCCTGACCTCCCCACTGTGGGCTGGGAGTTTGTAGCTCTCTGACAGGAGGGGGGTACAGGAGCCACAGAGCATCCTGCAGCTGCAGTTCATGGGGGAAAAAAAGGCTGCATTTGTCAGCCTGACAAAAACACCCCTGAGAAGTGGCATTTTCTTGTGTTCAGGGCCTGCCCAGGCAGAGCTTCCTCTCTGCTCCCCACCAGCAGGGACAAAAAGCCTGCAGCCATTCAGCTGCACTGGCCAGGCTCCCCTCCCCGGACTCTGCCTGTCACAGTGATGTTTATCTTTCATTTCTCCCCTCGAGTCCAGCACAGGAAAATCCCTCTGAAGATAAATCCCCTGTTTTAATAACGCTGAGCTTTCACGGAAGCAGTTTGTAGTCAAAGATTTGCTGATTGCTCACGGCGAATGATAAAGGTTTATAAACAACTGTGCTTGTATCATCTGGCCTCTCTTTTTGTCATGCCTTGCTCTTGATCTTGCAGATCTGACTGAAGTGGCTGGTGTCAGTTATTGCTCCAAAGAACCAAATCAAATTGATTGTGTCTGTCCAGAGCAGCTGCACATCCTTGTGTCTCCACAGCCAGAATGGCACTGACACTCATCACTGACCCAGTGCTCACCAGCAGCAAATTTGCTGATGGGAGGATGACAGGAGCTTGCACAGCTCTTTATAGAACCACACTGGCACTGTACCCCTCACCCTGTCTTGGTTTGGAAAGACAGGTGTCTGCTAAGGAAGGCAGGAGCCTCCCCTGAAATGGAAAATGTAAACGCTCTGCCTCTAAATTGTTATAAATTTTAAATTAAGGGGCTCTCAGGCAAAAAATATGGGAGCAGGAAATAACAGTTCTTTAATAGGGAAGAAAATAAAAGGATAAAATAAGCAATGCAGTAAACCAAACCAACACTGCCAGAGTCAGAACCCAAACTGACACCCTGTGGGTCAGGGTGTTGGCAGCAGTCCCATTGGAATTGTGGCTCAGCCCTCCTGCAGTGTCAGGGCTGGTTCTGCTGGAGCAGGGATCCTGTAGAGAAGGATGTATTCTTCCTCTGAAGATCCAGGGGAAGAGGCAGCTGCTGTTCCTCTGGGGAATGCAGTGGAGAAGCTGTGCTGGTGTTCCAGAATCTCCAGATTCAATCCAGGTAGGAATGCTTGGCTCCTCCCTCTGGGCTCCCATCTCCCAATGGGATGCCGCAGTTCTTATCAGCCATGCAGGGACATCCAATAGCTGTTATCAGCAGATGTCTGCCCTGAGAGAGGATTGGGTGTGGAAGAGATAAGGAAAACTGCCCAGTGAACAGAAGACAGCTGCCATACAGATGGTAACAGAATACATCTTCCCTTGCAATCTGGAACACACTCAAATGGGAAAAAGGGGAATTCACATCTTTTGGCACAGCTGTGTTCAGTGTTCACTGGGCTCTGCAAATCCCAGCTCACCCTCAGTTTGGTGTTCCTTATACCAAACCCACCTCCTGGGAAAGGGCGCACCAACCAAGCATCTCTCCTGGACCTGTCTCAACAACAGCAGTGCCCAGGACCACCAACCCCCTCTCCCCAGTCCCAGGTGTATTTTAGATTTAAATGAAGCATGAGCATTGCATGCTTTGGGAGGAAACACTTGTGACTTCCTGCAGACGGTTAAAGGCAGAAATTCCCAACAGGAAGGAGTGTGATGGTTCTGAAGCTTTGTGGAGGCATTTCACTGCAATGTGAGCTGATCATATGGCACAGCAGATTTTGGTGCTCTCTTTGTCGTATGTCACATACTTCAGAGCTTTTGTGCCAACTACCAGGAGACAAGAAAAACATACAGTTAGTGGGGGAGGATCAAATATTCCATTTTCTAGGCAAAATGAAGGGGCCTAAGCTCTGGGCTGCCTTCAGTAATAAAAGTATTTGTGTTTTTACATATATATATGCTGATCTAGTCCCAAGCTTATTAGGAAAGAATTGCAAATGTACCTGGCTCTCTGCAGCCTGCAGGGAAAAAGCTGTGCTCCTAATGCTTAGTTCTTAAGGCTTTGAGTTTATGAACATTGATTTTCTGATTGTCCACAAGTAGCCAACAACTGAAAAATTAGCCCAAACCCCCTTCCAACAAACAAATAAATAAATCCCTGTGTTTCCTTTATCACTGTTCCTCTCCAGTGCTTCTGTTTGTCATTCATGGTGAGGAGGTGGCACAGGGATGTGCAGGAGGGAGTCCTTGGGGACAGCTGGTGACACAGAGCCAGGGCACTGTGTGGCTTCTCCAGACAAAGAAAACCCAGAAAACCCCAGAGAGCCCAGCCAGCAGCTCCTGGGGCTCCAGCAGCACAGCCCTGGGTGACAACAGGACTGCGGTGGCATTCACATTCCCTGAACATGATCCTTCACTCAGGGTTTTCCTACTGGGAAGCTGAAAGGCAGCAAGAGACCTCAGAGAAAAGGAAAACAATTCTTATCTCATTTGCTTCTCCTGTGCTGTGCTCATGTGGAATGTGTTTGGAGATTGTTCACCCACAGGAGATTGTTTCATTGGATTCTGCTGGGAGTTGTTTTGTCTCTTTAGCCAATCAGGGCCAAGCTGTGTCAGGACTCTGGAAAGAGTCAGGAGTTTTCATTATAATCTTTCTAGCATTGTGTAAGTATCCTTTCTGTATTCTTTAGTACAGTATAGTATTCTAATATAGTATAGTAAATACTATACTATATTAGTATAGTATAATGAAGTAATATAGTAATATAGTATAATAAAGTAATAATAATTATTATTACATAATATAATAAAATAAATATAATTAATATAATATAATATAATATAATATAATATAATATAATATAATATAATATAATATAATTTGTATAATAAAGTATAGTATAATACAGTAATAAATTAACCTTCTGATGATATGGAGTCCTCCTCATCATCCTCTCCCCTCATTGGGTTTGCCTGCATTTACAATAGGTTGGTACAAAGCTCTTCTGAAGGTAATTTTGGGGCTGGAAGTGGAGCACGTGGAGTAAACCCTCTGCTCCATTTCAAGGCTTTCATAACCAAGTTTAATATTGATCTGGAGAGGCAAAGTCTGACCAAAGGCAATGGAGAAACATCAGGAGGAGTTCACTGCTCTCAGTAAAGCTGACAGAAGTACCCACACAGCTGGAGTTTCACTGTCTGAAATCCCCCTCCAGCAGCAACACCTGACACTGATAGACTCTGACACACATCCTCACATAATTAAGTCAGAGAAACATTAGAATGAAAATACAACAAATGGTTCCCAGCTTCCCCAGAGGCTCTAGAATGTGGAGACAAGAGTCAGCTTACAGATAAAATTGGCAGCAGTGAGATCCCCTGCCCTGTGCTGCTGGCTTGCAGCAGTCTCCTTTTCTGCATAACACAAGAGCCTCTCTGGGGTGTTCAGGAGGAAGAAACCTGTAAGGGAAGGTAAATAAGAGGAGAGAGGTGACTAAGCAGAGGCTGTGAGGCACACACAGAGCTGCCACCCTCAGCCCAGGAGCTGTGTCAGAGTCACAGCTCTCCTGGAGAGCTCTCAGCCCTGCTTTGCCATGCTCTGAGCATGCCTGCTGCTGGAGGAGTTTAAATAATCCACCTTTAAAGGGATGTTGTGTTGTCAGCCTCGAAGCCAGAGCCACCCCTCAGGTCAAACATCCCCAAAGCTGGACCCAGCTCTGTCCTTGTTTGGTTTTTAATCAATGGCTTTGTCCAAAGCCCACTGAAATCCAGGAAAAAGCTCACACTGAATCAAGTGACACCATGCATGAGGCTTGACCAGGAATTGTTTCTCTGGCAAAAGGAGATTCCTTGGGCTTCCATCCTTTTCTCACATCTGTCAGGAGTTTTTATCTAATTCCTATAAACCAATAAGAAACAACATCCATTCTATTAACTGCTCCTCCAAACAGTGCAGGAGTTTCCTCTCCACCACACTGGATCTTCCTTGCAGATCCCCAGCAGTGCCTCTCCCAGCTCCCACAAAATGCAGACTGCTCACCTGAAGGCAATAGCTGGGTGTGGACCAAGAAATATCACAGAAATCAGGAAAAAAGAGAGATTTTCCAGCATCTGAAGCTCTTTATTAACAACAGGCTGAGTTCTGGAGATGAGAGCTTGCTGTAGGATTTGCACACTCCAAGTGGAGTTTAGCCTGTGGGAAGAGCCAAACCCTCTGCAGATACAAAATCTCTAATTTTTCCAAAAGTAGAAAAGGCCATTTAATAGGAATTAAAGCCTTCCCACCTTGAACAAAAACAAATCAAGTACCAAGAGCAACACTGCACTGGGCTCCCAGAGCTCCTTCAGCGAGACAAAAGGTAACTCAGGTTGCCAAATCAAACTTGCTGCTCCCCAGCTGTGATCTCTGCCAGCCCTTTGGCACCATCCCCGCAGTGCCCACTCTGTGCAGATGCTGTGTAACAATAAAAACCTCCCTGGAGCCGAGACAGTCTCATTTGCACTCACATGGTAAAGGAAGAGGATTTTTTTTCTTCTTTTTTCGGTGTACAGTTCTGTCTTTCAGGGGAGGAGAAAGAATTCAGATCTAAGTGTAATGGTCATGGTTTGAGTTTCTGCAGGAAATGACTTGGGGTTATTAATATGTATTTTTTTTCCATTGTAAAATGATCTCAAATGCTTTAACACAAGGAGAAGCTCCTAAAATCCAGAGCAGCTGGAAGTCACTGTAACAGCACAGAATTTACACTCTTTATCTTCTGCAAAAAGCAAGGACAAAATCTTTGATCCCCTCACATTTTCCTGTGGCCACTGTGTTCTCTGCCAGGTGTTACTTCAGTGCTGAAGGTCTCAGCACCCAAAAGGTGGATTTGGATGCATGAGAGGTGAGGAGCAGATTTTCTGGGCTCACATCTGTCACACAGGGGCTGAAATGACATAAAATTGGACTCAGTGACCCTGGGAGTGCCTTCCTAAAGCCACCACCAGCCAGGTCCCCACAAATCCCTGTGGCACCTCAGGCCTCACCCTGCCAGGACTCTGCTGTCCTCGCTGGCATCAGGAGCCACAGGGCACCTGCTCAGGAGCGCTGGGATTAAAAATACTAGTTCCTCCTATGTTCTTTTCATCTGGGAGGGTTTTTAAAACCCATTCAACAACATTGCTGAAATAATGTTGGCTGAAAGTGTCACACAGTGCTCCTTGGGGATCTTGCAGTGGGTTCTCTCCAGTGGCTCCTCCAGAGCTGGGACACTTGCATCTCCAACCTCTGAGTGAAGGGAGAAAGCTCTAACTTTGAAATAAAGTACACTTGTAAATTTAAATTTAAAGTTAAGGGCATATTCAACTCCATAGGACAGATGTAAAAATACCTATTTATGATGTTAACACATTCAGAAGCTGGGGATCAAATTTTCTTTTCCTTTAATCTGTGCAGCTCAGGAGCGACTGCTGCAATCTGTGCACATTCCCTGCTCTCAGATAATCCCCTGCACCTGAGTGATGAGTGGCTCAGAAACAATTTCAGAGAGCATATTGCAGAGCATAAACATTGCTCCAGTGAGACTCCACGGGCGAGCTGCAGGGATTGCACACCAGTGGGTGAGAAAAGGTTATTGAGTCAGCAACAGAGCCAAATCAGGCCCTGGCTGTCCCGTGGGACACTGAGCTGCAGTTGCTTCCAATTCCTCTTTGTCATCCCTTCCCCTGCTGTGTCACATTCCACTGACAGGCTCTGCACCACCAGATGATAACTGAGCCCCTAAGTTTGGGATTAAGAAATGAATGTATGGATCTCATCTGACAGCACGTGCTTGGGATCTGACAAAGCTCAGCCCTGGGTTTCTCCAGACATCCCTCCTTCTGCCCTTCTCACTCAGATCCTCTGTCAGGACCCCTCTGAACTTGGCCAAAGCAAAATACTTTCCTGATACTTTGGCAAGTGATCAGTTAAATCTTTTCACTTCCTGCCCATCTCATGGGAAGAGAATCACCCATGTGGTGACTGGGCACAGGAATATCACAAGAAACATCAGTGCATACCTGGCCAGGCAGATTTTGCCCAACTAAAATCAAATTCAGCCAAAGGCTGGACCTGCCATCCACAGCACCTCCACCCAAAGCTCACATTGAGCACACAGATGCAGCATTTCACATGCTGCCTATCCTGAACTCAAAACTCACTCTCAACAATAGAATTCCACCCAGAATTTTATTTTAGGAGGACAACATGTACAAAGATGGTGCCTAACAGGGTCTCTGCTTCCAAACACTCATTTGCCCACACAACACTTAGTGTGGATCCTGTCACAGCTGAATGGAGCAAGGAGAACTGCATTTCAGTTTGCCAAGGCAACAGCCTTCAGCTGCCCACCATACATACCATGACCTTCACAGCCAAACAAAGGAGTGCCAGTTATTCACAGAGAATATCAAGGGCTTTACAAGAAAAAAAATTGGACATGGCTGCTCAAACAGCCCTCACCACATAGGCTGCTACTGTCTGCTTCCTAACAAGAAGAAAAATGTGTTAGGAAGTTCTAAAATTAGGTGCTGAGCACCTGAAAAAAGTTCTATTCAAAGCAGAGAATAAAATGCCACATGGAGCTACATTTTAAGATGGCTGGGTATGCTCAGCATGAGCCATACATGGCTCCAGAGGGGAAATTTTGCACCTGAAGTGCATGTGCAAGGTATTGTCCACAGCAGCTGCGGCTGCCCCATCCCTGGAAGTGCCCAAGGCCAGTTTGAATGGGACGTGGAGCAATTTGGGATAGTGGAAGGTGTCCCTGCCCATGGCAGGGGGTGGAATGAAATGATCTTTAAGTTCCTTTCCAACCTAAACCCTTCTGTGACTCTGTGCTTCTGTGTTATCATTTTCATACCAAGATTTTTAGAATATTACAAGAAAACCACCTAGGGAATAACAGATCTTCAGGTTCATGAGACAATTTGATCCTTGATGACTTGGCTTTGTGTGCTAGTCCCTGAGGATTTACTCTGACAGTAATTATACACTGAGCTCCCTATTCCTGTTTGATTAAAATTCATCTTCCAAAAAAGCACTTGCAGTCCTTACTTAGACAGCTGGAGAAATGGAAAATTCACTACTTCTTCTGGTAACTTGTCGCCCACACTGCTGAAAGATGTGTTCCTTGTGTGCACAGACAAATGGCAAACATCAGTATTCCAGACTCCTGCATTGTCCCCCTTTTAATTCTGATTGATCACGGTTCTCACACGCTCCAGGCCCAGTTGCACCCAGTAGGAAACGCTCTGTTAATGCCTGTGGGTGTGCAGGAAAGGCTCAGAGCATGCTGAGAGCAGAAGTGCCTTTTGTTCAGAGAACAGCTTTTGCTGTGCTGCAGAACAACTTCAGGCTACAAACTACTTCTGAAGAGTTTGACAGGACTCAGTTCCCATGGATATGTGTGTGTATCCTACATGTTCATGAAAACAAGTGGCTCTCAGGCTCACTGATGCCTGGTGTTGCTTAATTAAACATTCCTGTGCTGGAAGGAAAACTGGAAAGTTGAAATTAGGTATTTACTAAACAGATGAAATAATTCTCTGTCTAGAAGAACACGTTACTCTGCTTACCTCTAACATCTCATTTGATCCCCCAAAACAAATCAGGTTACACAGCAGAAAACCAAATATCTGTTCTGTTCTCTCTTTTCCCTCTGTCCTGGCCACTAGATGAAGACAGACGAAAAAACAGAGAGAGAACAACTTCAAAACAAAAGGCAACAGGGCTGCGAAAGTTGTTGCAACCTAATTCTCAGAGATGATCTGTTTATGCCAAAAATGGGTCTCACTGGAAGTCTGTGGCAGCCAGTCCCCTGGGCTGCCATGCAGGCAGGATTTGGCCCTGCTGAAGCATCCTGTGCATTCCCAGCTGCTGTGTCCAGCTGCCACAGAGGAATGCGGGGCTGCCGAGGCCGCTGGCACTGGGCAAGTCCAAACTTCCAGAGAAAAGCAAATTCCACCACAGCCCTTGGACCTGAGCTTTTCAGTGCCATGGCTGAAGCTGATAAAGTAACAGCCTGCCTGAAAATAATTAAATTTAATTTCTTCTCCCTCACCAGCATGTTTGAGCCAGTCTTTTATTGAATATAGCTGTGAGCGTTTGGAGAGAGACACGAACACTGATGAGCAGCACCAGGGAGGAAAGCAGGGCTGGATTTGTGTATTTGTGTGTTCACCTCACAGCAGATTACAATCAAGTGCTCAAGACAATATTTTCATTGTCTTGATATTTATAGGAGTCAGCCCTATAAATATTTTTATAGGGCTGATTCCTGCTCCTTCAAGTAAATGAGATTTTCACCACTTCATAGTGAATTAGACAACAGTTTGCACAACAGTACTTCCAGAAGGGATTAAAACAAGCAAATAAACATATATCCACCATTTCAGCACTCTGGTTTAAACAGAAATGTTTGAAGGCATAAAAGCCAGTTAATTCCTATTGGAAATCAATGGGAGCTGAGGGAATACAGCATTCTGGTACCCTTGGAAATTGTCCTTTGACTATAGACTGTCCTATCTCTGCTCTCTCTAAAATAAGATGGAAATGCAAGGTGCTTACTGATTTTGCAGCTGTCCCCTTAGCTGTTACCTAAGGGGAAAAGTTGTCTCTGTGAACCTCATGTTCATCCCACTCTGTGCCTCCCCGTCTTCACAAGAACCAGCCACCACCAAAGTTCGAATTTTAAAACTTATGACAGCACTGTTGCACTTTTCAGGGTAAAATTCAAAATACGAGCTATTTCCAGGGAGAAAGGAGGCTCTTTCAGCGCGGGCTCGCTATCCACCTCCGGCTCAGCCTCTCTCCGAGCGCACCCGCGGCGCTTTGCGCGGGGCACCTGCGGAGCGCGGCTGCCTCTGGCTCTCCCTGCCGGTCACCGCCCGATGAGCTGAAGCGCCGAGCCCCGCAGCCAGCGGTGCCACCGCGGGACGGGAGCGCCGGATTCCGGAGGAGTGCCCCGGAAAACTTTCCAGGCAGCTCCCGAGGCTGACGCTGCCCGGCGGGGCTCGTTCCGCGGGGGAGCTCCGGACACGCTCCCGGCTCGGGGAGCCCCGTTCCCGGCGGGGTGAGACCCGTTCCCGGTCCGGGACCCACATTCCCGGCTCGGGGAGCTCCATTCCAGGTTGGGACAGCCCCATTCCCAGCTCGGGGAGCCCCGTTCCCGGCTTGGGGAGCCCCATTCCCGGCTCGGAGAGCCCCGTTCCCGGAGGACTGAGCCCCGTTCCCGGGTGGGGGAGCGCCGTTCCCGGCTGAGACCGCCCCATTCCCAGCTCAGGGAGCCCCGTTCCCGTTCTCCGGGACCCACATTCCCGGCTCGCAGAGCCCCTTTCCCGGTTTGGACAGCACGGCTCCCGGAGGACAGAGCCCCGTTCCCGGCGGGGACAACCCCGTTCCCGTCTCCGGGCCCCACATTCCTGGCTTCGGGAGCCACATTCCCAGCTCGGGGAGCCCCGTTCTCGTCTCGGGGAGCCCCGTTCCCGGAGGACAGAGCCCCGTTCCCGGTTGGGACAGCCCCGTTCCCGGAGGACAGAGCCCCGTTCCCGGCTCGGCAGCCGCTCTCCGCAGGGTCGCCGCCCGGCGCTCTCGCCGCTCTCCCCGGAGCGCTCCCGTTCCGGACGGCACCTGCGGGTCCGGCACGGGCGGGGCTCGGAGCGGGGCAGCCCCGGCGGGACAGGGGCGGGGGCGGCCCTTCCCCCGTTCCCCCCGTTCCCCCCGTTCCCCCGGGGGCAGCCCGGTCCCGCCCTGCCTCCCGCGGGGGGCGGAGCGGCCGCCGCCGGGGCCGGGAGCTCCGGGGCCGGTGCGACGGTGCCGGGGCCGCCGCCGCCGCCCATGGAGCCCAACGGGACGGCGGCGGCGGGGGACAACGGGACGGCGGCGGCGGCGGGCGGCGGGGGAGCCCCCGGGAGCGGCCCCCTGCTCATCCCCTCGGCCTTCGGGACGGTGCTGTCGGTGATGTACGTGGCCGGGGTGGCCGGCAATGTCTACACGCTGGTGGTGATGTGCCATTCGGCGCGCTGCGCCGCCCCCATGTACAGCTCCATCGTCAGCCTGGCCCTGGCCGACCTGCTCTACCTCTCCACCATCCCCTTCATCGTCTGCACCTACCTGGCCCAGGACTGGTACTTCGGGGACCTGGGCTGCCGCATCCTGCTCAGCCTGGACCTGCTCACCATGCACGCCAGCATCTTCACCCTGACCCTCATGTGCACCGAGCGCTACCTGGCCGTCACCCGGCCCCTGGATACCCTGAAGCGGTCGCGGGGCTACCGGAAGGTCACGGCGGGGGCCGTGTGGTCGGTGTCGCTGCTGCTCACGCTGCCCATGATGCTGATGGTCACGCTGACCGAGGGGGGCAAGGCAGAGGGCAAGGTGAAGAGGATGTGTGCGCCCACCTGGAGCGTGGACGCCTACAGGACCTACCTGACCGTGCTCTTCAGCACCAGCATCATGGCCCCGGGCATCATCATCGGCTTCCTCTACACGCGCCTGGCCAGGACCTACCTGGAGTCCCAGAGGAACCCCCCCCACAAGGAGAAGAGCAAGAGGTCCCCCCGGCAGAAGGTCCTCATCATGATTTTCAGCATCGTGCTGGTCTTCTGGGCCTGCTTCCTGCCCTTTTGGATCTGGCAGCTGGTGCGCCTCTACAGCAGCTCCCTGCATCTCACCACCCAAACCCAGAAGTGCATTAACTACCTGGTGACCTGCCTGACCTACAGCAACAGCTGCATCAACCCTTTCCTCTACACCCTGCTCACCAAAAACTACCGGGAGTACCTGCGCAACCGGCACCGCAACTTCTACAGGTTCACGTCGTCCTTCCGCAAGAGGGGCTCCAACCTGCAGTGCTCCTGGGGCCGCTCCATGTCCTCCAGCAACCAGTACGACTACAGCTCCGAGGCGCTGGGCATGGCCACGCTCAAGGACAAGTGAGGAAGAGGAGGCGCTGCCAACACGCAGAGAGCAGCAGAGCGTCCGGCCAAGGTAGGGCTGCGGGGACCCCCTGGCCCTGAAGGGTTCTGAAATCTCGTTTTTGGTGCTCTCTCTCTGGAGGGAGGCAAGAAGTTGTGTGGATCCGAGTGCTGCTGATGAGTCTGGAGTTCCATCCGGCTGAGGGATGTTGAGGGGGGTCCTGCCAGGAGCCAGCAGCTGTTTGGGACAAATCCTGCAGGGTTTGGGGTGCAGAAGATGAGGTGGATGTTCTGCTGGAGGTTCTGCCATGAACTGGTTTCACGCCTGGCTGAGTTTTGGCTCCAGCCCCGCACATCGTGTGGTTTCTCAGTGCTGTCCTGGGGCTGCAGCTGGGTCAGAGCTGCCGAAATCTGAAATTGGCCCTGCAGGGTTTGGGGTGCAGAGGATGAGGTGGATGTTCTGCTGGAGGTTCTGCCACAAACTGCTTTCACACCTGGCTGATTTCGGCTCCAGCTCCGCACACCGTTTTTCTCTCGTGTGGTTTCTCAGTGCTGTCCTGGGGCTGCAGCTGGGTCAGAGCTGCAGAAATCTGAAATTGGCCCAGAATCACTTAACTGAGCTGCCAGCCTTGGGTTTGCCCTGTGTGTTACTTGTAAAGAGACTTTAAAGCCCCTTTTCCTATTTCCTGTTACATTATGATGCACTACTGTTCTATCAAGCTTAAAGTCTCTATTTTAAAATTCATTGCAGCAGCACTTTGAACTCCAAGCATTCAAAAACCTCCAGGTAAGCTGTTAGAAACCACAAGATTACCTAAAAAAAAAATTAAAAAAGGTTGTAATTTTTTAAGGTTTCTACCTAAGGTGGTTTGAATTTTCCACTGATTTTTTCTTCTTGAAAAAAGTATAAAGTTGGTCCTTTTCTTAAAAGTCAACAGAGCTTGACAAACCTGCAAATTTACCTTGGAAGAGATAAAAAATTATTTATAATCCTATCACTCAAAGACCTGAGGCTCTAAGAAAAATGACTGAATCCTATACCATGAAACTCATCATAAAAGAGACAAATTTTTTCATGACATTTGATCAAATCCAATGTTTTGCCTCAATGTTTTCTGCTCATTTTCTCCCTGCTTGGCATCTCACAGTAAAACCTTCAGCACAGATCCTGGAGATGCCTGTGAGCACTTAAACAATTGTAAAGTGTCAGTTTATAAATAAATGCTTATTAAAAATGGACCCTGCTCAGGTTTGCCCTTGCCTGGTCTCTTCACCCAGCTCAGGGGGGTGTTTTTATCAGGGCAGATGCTGAAAATAGCAGTTTGCAGCTGGGGGGATAAATTGAGGTCAATATTCTTCTTTCTTGTTCTGGGACAGACTCTGGGGATAAGCAAAGCATGGTAGGAGTTGCACAAACTCCTGTCAGCAGCTGGTGATGCTCTCAGAAGCAGCAGCAGTGTAAGGAGCTGTCATTTCCACTTTTTTATTATTTCTGATTTGTTCCAGCCCCCATCTGCCTGAGCAGAGTCCCCCTCCAGCCCTGCAGTGCTGCATTCCCCTGTCCTTGGGTGCTCCTCTCGTGTCCCACACCAAACTTTAGGGTCTGCTTGTGATCCTCTCGTGTCCCACACCAAACTTTAGGGTCTGCTTGTGATCCTCTCGTGTCCCACACCAAACTTTAGGGTCTGCTTGTGCCTCAGCAGAGACACCAAGTGCCAACAGCACAGACAGGGCTGGAGAGCAGGGAACAGGTACAGAAACTGGATTCTGTGCATTCAGCCAGCAGAAAAATGCACAGGTTGGGTGAAGGTGTTTCTGTGCTGGAGTCAGCATTCTCTTGGGATGCTTTCTTGGAGCAGGGGAGTGAGGAACTCACCTTGCCCATGTTGTTTTTAACCACAAGGCCGTCTTTGAAACACCTGTGATCACTTTGTCATATTCCAGTGCTGCACAGACTCCAAACTGGGCATCACAAATAGTCCTAATGTTGTCCATTCCTTCTGAAACAGGGGGAATAACAATTCATGGTGGGAACTGGCAGGGAGAGCAGGATTCAGCAGATTTTCAGAGCAACTTTTCAGAACAACTTTTCAGAACTTAATTGATTGTTTAATTATTAATTCCAAACTCATTGTTACTTTCCCTTTGGTTCCCATTTCCGAGGCTGGAAGTCTCTCCCATATATGAATTAAAAAGATAATACAGAACTCAGAATGCATTTTGGGAAGGCTGGAGTGTGAATGTCACGTGCAAAGTGTGTCTGGACAGAAGTCCTGGCAGAAGCAGGCATGGCTGCATCCCATGAGCAGGACAGGGATCAAAAAGAGTTGTAGGGACTTTGCTTTGTACTTCAAAAAAGAAAAAAAAAATTAAAAAGCTGAGCAGCCTAAACCCCCAGCTATTAATAAGAGGGGGAAGCTGAAAAGGAGATCTGCCTGAGGAAAAAAAAAAGGTGAAAAGGAGATTCTGTTGCTGTGCTCAGTGTCACCAGCAGTGTCACCAGTAGTGGCTGTGATTTCTGTGCCACAGGGTGGGAGCATGAACCAGCAGAGGGGTGATGGAGGGGCACACAGATAAATGGATATTTCCATAACAGTGTGCCCAGAGGTGATGGAGGGGCACACAGATAAATGGATATTTCCATAACAGTGTGCCCAGAGGTGATGGAGGGGCACACAGATAAATGGATATTTCCATAACAGTGTGCCCAGCTGGTCAAGGAGGGTCATTCTCCCCCCCAGCACTGAGAAGGAAGAGTTGGGACTCCCAAAGCCATGAGATTAAAAACATTTTATGTCCCCAGCCCCAGAGGTTACAGAAGTGTGTGAAAATTGAGATGGCCACAATCTGGAAGAGGGGACTTTACAAATTCTGTGTTTGGTGTCACGTCAGGTAAATCTGGAGCATCTCAGGGCTGAGTAACAGCAGGGAAGTCAGGGGGGCTGTAACTGAATAACAACATCTGGAGAGTTCCTTGAAAACTATTTTATTTTGGTTATTTTGCATTCCATGAAATTAGGTTCTGTGTACCCTGGGGTCACTTGTCACACCTAAATCATTGTAATCCTGTGGTTCTTAATGCTTTGGGTGTTTTTATCATAAATGAAATGTTGCAGCAGCCTCAGTGACACAGTTCCTTCTTCAGAAACTGGGAAATGGGAATTTTAGGAAAGCAGGAGCCTTTTTCTTGTTGGGCCAGAGGCTGTCACTGCAAAACTCCATACAGGCTTTACAAGAAAGAAAATTATTTAATCACTAGATTGTTTTTTTCCAATGCCTCTTAGGATTTAGGGGTTTATAACAAAAAAACCCAACCCAGAGTGGGAAAGAAAAGCAGTTTCATCCTGAGTGCTCTCTCATTCCTTTATGGTGAGATCTCCTTCTCAGGTGGGAGCTGCTGCAGCAATGGCAATTTTTCCACTTTTACTTGAAAAGACAAAGACCACTCCTTTATGGGGCAAATGAGGATGGTTGTTTTCACCAGACACAGGAGAATCCATCTGAACCTTATGGAATTTTTATATTATAATCTAATATAATGTATATATAATATAGTATATATTACAATACTATAACTTATATTATATTACATTATATATAGTATATTATGATGTGAGATTGATATGGTATAATATAATATAATATAATATAATATAATATAATATAATATAATATAATTATTATATATGATAGATAATAGAATATATATAATATTAGAAAATATATATATAATATATAATAGAATGTATATTATAAAATATATATATTCTATTATATAGATAATAGAATATATATAATATGAAATATATAATATTTTATATATTATAATCTCTGTATAATCTGAGAGAAGAAAGCACATAAAGCTCATATCAGAGCCCAGCCCTCAGGCCCTGGGTGCAGAAAATGTAGAGAAATCCTCAGAGCAGCCCCAGAAAGTTTTACCAGAACTCTGTCTGCTTTCAGGACATTCAGCTTTTCTCTTTCATTTCAGAGTCCCTCTGGTGGCAGCAGCAAGTTCCCATCCCGAGGTCTCAGGAAGAAAATTTGCTTTTTATTTCTAGGCTTTAAAACAGAGAGGTTGCCCCAAATCACAGCACAACATTAAAACATAAGAGCAATTTACCCTTTTAAAGCAGAACATTGCTTCAGCATCTGGAGAGGGAGAGAAGAGTAAAACCTCCTTCCAGGAGTTGAAATTTCCTCTCCCATTTTTCTTCCTATGCCAAACCCAGAGCAATTTCATTCCTGTTATTTTGCACAGCATCCTCCCAGCCAGCACCCACAGAAACACCCAGGGCTGGTGACTCACTCCAAAACTGGGGGTTTCTGCCTCATTATATTGGGGTTTGCTGTTAGATTCTGGTTTTTCTGCCTGATAATTTTGGGGTTTGCTGTTAGATTCTGGTTTTTCTGGGGAATGGACAGATGCTGAGCTAACCACTGTGATTTATGACAAATAAATTGCTTTGTCTTCAAAACAGTAGCCACAGCTTTGCAGGGTGTAATAGCCTGTAAAGTTATTGTTATTAGCATTATACAAGTTTTTTGCCCTTGTTTGGGAATGTGTCTAAAGCACAGCAGGGAGAAAGGATGGCAAAGTGTTGGGAGGGGTTGGAGGCTGATTTTTGTGAAGGCAGAGGGAAAAACTCCTCCCAGCCAAACCTGTGGGATGCAACAAGCTTCTGTCAGACTCCCCCCAGAAAATAATATATTAATATTATAAAAATAATTGTAATAATATAATATGATATGATATATGATATGATATGATATAATATAATATAATATAATATAATATAATATAATATAATATAATATAATATAATATATGTAATAGTATTGATATATTAATAAAAGATTAATATCATAATACCAAATTATTACTATATTAATAATGACAGGAAATATTAATATCTTAATATTATACTAAATATAGGTATACTAAAATCTTAACTGGGACCCATATCAAAGTTATATCAAATATATGTATTTTTAATCATAAATATTTCAGCTCAGGAATGCAGCTTTCTGCCCACACTGGGTTTCTGGTTTAGCATATATCATTTTTGAGGGAGACTGATTTCAGTTTAACAAATGTGAATGGTGAAAACTGAGCTTTGTGATCTGTGGTCACAACTGGAGCCCAAAGAAAATGCTCCCAATGGAATTTACCAAAGCAAAACTGCTGCACCATTTTACTCTTGTCTCCCAAGAAAATGAGACTTAAAAGAGGAAAGGGAGAAATGAATTCTGTAGAAGTCTTCTGGCATTTGGGCTCTGCTTTTCTGGTTCTCGCCATTTATAATACAAATTTTAATTTAAATGAAACATTTTGGTGAGCACTAGAAATGCTTCTGCAGTCAGAGATGGGGTGAAGAGTTAAAAAGCAGTCATTAAAACATTTATTAAGAAAGGCTGAACTTCAATACTGTGGAAGATCCCCTCCATCGAGATATCTGGAAGGAAAGTAGTAAATAAATAGTAAATAAGCTGTAAATAAGTAAATAACAGTCAAACCACATGCTTGGCTGAGGGAACAGCTCTAAAACCAAAGCCATGCTAATGCTGGAGGAGTAAAAGCTGCCAAGTTTGTTCCAGCTTGTTTTGGCCAATCTCTCTCTGAGGTGCTGTTAGTCTTTCCTTGTGCATTCCTGTTAGGATCTTGAATTCAGCTCCTGAATTCTTAACTAGAACCAAACATGATTCCATCCAAACAAAGCAAGGGAGATTCCTGGAGCTAAATGTGGTGTGTCCAAAAGCACAGCCTGTCAGAGACAGCTCACTGTGTGCTCCTGCAAGCCAGGGGTGTCCATCAAACTCACAGCCTTCCACCTCTGTTATTCTTCTAAATATCAGCCTGACATTTGAGAAGCACGAGGCAAGAAGGGAAAGGCACTACAGAGTAATTATTCTTGGGTACATTGAGCCTATCCTTCAAAAATCTGCGAGAATGGAGCAGGTAAGTGAGGTCTAATGTAAAAGGGGACAGAACAGCACCCCTGACATGTGCAGAGGGGACACCTGAACCTAAAGTGGCAGCAGCAGCTCCTGTGCCAGGCTCCCATATCCCCCAGCATTGCTCTGCTCAAAATCCCATCCACCCCACCGGTTTAAATCAAATTTCTCCTTTTTCTTTGTAATAGATGGGTTTTTCTTTCATTTAACACCACAGAAGGCAATGTTTTACAGAAATGGCTTTATTGTAAAATCAGCCGGAGCTCCACATTTAGAAAGCAGCTTTCTGCCCCTGGCAGTGTCCAGGTTAAGGGGTGGTAGCAGGAGTATTTGAGGGGTCTGCAGCCCCTGCAGCCTTCCTTCATTTATTTACCTTCTTTCACCTCAGCTGCTGCTGGAAGCTCAGAGCCTCCTTCCCCAAAAGCTCTGGTGGTGCTGATAGCTCAGGCAGGTTTAGAACAAGGCAGGGAATGAAAACCAGGAGGGATTTCCCAGGGTTAGAACAAGGCAGGGAATGAAAACCAGGAGGGATTTCCCAGGGTTTGGTGTTGGAGCACTCCACAGTGCTGGAGTGAGCACAGGGATTGACTGCAACAGGGCAGCTCAGAGTCCTGGATCCTGCTAGAAAATTACCTCAGGGGGTTACTTGGGCCACTGTTCATTGCCTAGAAAATAGCAGTGCTCATTCCAGTGCCTGTGAAAATTTTAAGGTCATGTTTTAAGGTGTCACTGTTGTGTGTGAAAGGTTTTGTGGGATGCTGTGTGTGAAGGGGAAAAGATCTCCTTGTCTGGGTAACTTGGGGTTCGGGGTAGCTATCCATGGTCAGACAGAGGAAATGTGTGTGGACCAGAACCTCTCTGCCTTTGATTTGTGGCACTGAGCAGTGAAGATGCTCCTTCACCCCTGCCATGGCAGCTGTGCCTGGCTGGAATGAGCCTCCTGATACAAACATCAGCATTTCAGTGCACCAGGATCATAATTGTGCATTTCAGTGCACCAATATCATAAATGCAGGGCCACCAATGAAGGAAGGAATGGTGCATCTGACTCCATCTTATCAGAAGGCTGATTTATTACTTTATTATACTATATTATGTTAAAGAATACTATATTATACTAAAGAACGCAGAAAGGATACTTACTGAATGCTAAAAAGATAATAATGAAAACTCCTGACTCTTTTCAGAGTCTTGACACAGCTTGGCCCTGATTGGCCAAAGAGTGAAAACAACTCACAGCAGAATCCAATGAAACAATCACCTGTGAGTAAGCAATCTCCAAACACATTCCAAGTAAACACTATATACCATCCCATACTAAAGAATACAGAAAAGATACTTTTATAAGTATAAAGATATAGTATATCTTTTTAGTATAAGATAGAGTAAAAAGATAATAATGAAAACTCCTCTTTCCAGAGTCCTGACACAGCCTAGCACTGACTGGGCAATGAGTCAAAACAATTCACATGAATCCAGTGAAACAATCACCTGTGGGTAAACAATCTCCAAACACATTCCACATGAGCACAACACAGGAAAAGCAAATGAGATAAGATTTGGTTTCCTTTTCTCTGAGGCCTCTCTCTGCCTTTCAGCTTTCCCTGGGTTAAGGGATTTTTTCAGGGAATGTGAATGCCACACACCAGAACCCTCCTTAAAGCCCTTCCTTTAGAGAGACAACAGGAGGAGATGGGCAGGGAAGCAAAATTTCTCCTTTTCCTCGTCATCCCCACACTCTGGGCTGGGATCAGTGGAGGTAAGGACACGTTACCCATGCAGAGGAGGCTGCACACACAGAATTATCCCAACACTCATTACTGGCTGCTAAACACAGCAGAACCTCCCTGTCATTTTGCTGCTGGCATCCTTTTAGAATGATTAAATCTGTCGAGGAACCTCTGCCTGCCTGAGGCACAGCACAATTAATTCCCAACAACAGAAGCAGAGGAAATAACAACCAACTAACTTTGCTTGGCTGCTTCCATGTGTTGGGTTTTTTTTAATACAAAGGCGAGTTTCTTATGGAAAATGTCCCTCAAAATTCAAAGCATTGCTTCAATCCTTGCAGCAGCTTCTTTTAGGCCAGAGGAGAAAGTGAAGCTCCACATCCTGCGGTGCCCAGTGTTAAAACTCCTGCAGATCTCATTTAGGTGGGGAGGGAACACAGTGGAGGAATGGGGACAGGGCTGGAGCATCACTTGGGCTTTTACCTCCATCCATACAGGGGAATATTTTCCTTCCTGAGCACTGTGTGCTCTGGGGTATTTGATATCTATGTCTGTTATGCAGGGAAAAAATAATTATAATAAAGGATCCAATTAAAGATTAATAAGAAATTAATTAAGTTTAATAAAATTTAATGGAAAAAAAGCCACAAAAAAAAACCACCAAAAAAAACCACCAAAAACCACCAAAAAAACCCAAAAACAAACAAACAAAAAAGCCCCAAGAAAACAAACAAAAAAAAAAAAAAAAACAGAACAAGTTTTGGGCTTAGTCCAATAAAACTTTTTTAAATTAAAAAAAATATTAAAGAAAAATCTTTAAATCTGTAACTTGATGGTATGGGGAAGGTGTTTGTATCCCCCAGTTCCAGTTCTTGTGTTCACTGTTTCAGGTGTGGGGAGAAGGGCTGGGACAGCCACACCCCCTGCAAACCACAGAGGTGAAATCCTTGATGTGTCACCCTGAATTATTCATTGATGAGAGCACAGCGAAATTCAGGCTTCAGGCTGAGAGGAGCCTGAGGAAGGCAATGCTGCCTCACCTCACAGACCTCAGGCAGATTTATCTCCTTTGCACTTCCAAAGTGACAAATGTTCCGAGCCTCCAAGAGGTTGTGTCTCCTCCAATCCTTTAGGAAGGAAGGAAGAGTCTGTTCTGAACCTCATCCTTCCCAACACACTCCAGAACAAAGTAAATTTATTTTCCTGCAAGAGAGAAGGCATTGGAACAGGCCAGATCTTGCATCTCTGGCAACACACCAGTCTCTTGTAAAGGCATCCTTGAACTTCTTCTACCTTGTTTTCAGTTCAAATGCTGCAAAAAAAGAAAAGTCATTTTCAAACAGGTTTTTCAGGGCAAACTGTGTAAAGTAAATGCTGCAGAACACGAGAGTCATCAAAGCAGGTTGATTTTAAAAATTGACAACCTTGACAGCCTCCTTGCAGCAGTGCAGAGCCACGTCAGCTCTGCTGTTACCCATGGTTACAGAACTGAATGAAATGAAATGAAATGAAATGAAATGAAATGAAATGAAATGGAAGGGAATGGAATGGAATCCAAACCTGTCCAGAGCTGTAGCTCTCACACAGGCAGGACAAATTACCTGATGATAACTCCTGGAGTACTCCACTGGCTCCTCAATTGAATATTTTGTCAAAGTGCGCTAAATTTACAGAACTCACCCATTCTGAGTCTGGGCTGCTGAGAAGATGAAGGTCCTGGTGGGGTCTACATTATTTTAAATATTCCCTTTTTTTTTAACAAGAGGACAAGGCTTAAGGCAGATGTCCAAGAGATTCTGTGATTTCAGACAGAGAAGTGTTATGGGATATTCTCTCATTGCCCCAAAGGAAAAAGAATCAAGGTAAAGTACGAGCTAGAATTAATCTTTTCAGTCAGTAACGTCCCCTAAATTAATAAGGCAGAAGCAGCTGCTTTAGCAAAACAATTACAGTGTCACACACATATTTTCTGAAAAATCCTTTTGCTAGGATTTTTCTTCTGAGAAGCTGAGAAGCCTCGGGAACAGAATGTAAACATTGGTTATCTGCTGCCGTGGAATGCAACAGGTGCATCTGGGATTGGTCTCATGTGGTTGTTTGTAATTAATGGCCAATCACAGTCAGCTGGCTCGGACTCTCTGGTCAGTCACAAGATTTTATTATCATTCCTTTCTATTCCTTGCAAGCCTTCTGATGAAATACCTTCTTCTGTTCTTTTAGTATAGTTTTAGTATATAATTTTCTTTTAATATAATATATATCATAAAATAATAAATTGGCCTTCTGAAACATGGAGTCAAGATTCTCATCTCTTCCCTCATGCTGAAAACCCACAAACCCCACCACAGAACAGCACCTCAATAAAGCAGCTGCCAAGTGCCTGCCCACTGTCCATCTCCCCACACTGCTTCTCTCCCCCTGGGTTTTCTGCTGGATTTTGGAGGTGCTGTGCAAGCAAGAGGATGGCAGCAATGCTGTCAGGATCCTTTCTCCCTGCTAAGTCTCCCCATGGCACTCTAGGGCACTGCTTTCCCTCCAGCTTCCTTTCTTTACCCACGAAGCTACAAAAAGTCAGCAGCTCCCAAGTCCTGGCAGCAGAGGATGGCTGGAGAAGGGCTGCAGGCTGATCTCAACCCTCAATATGTGGTGAAATGTCTCAAAAACAGCCATTTCAGACTCTGCTGAAGTCCCTGGAACAGCAGCTCCTTTTCCCTTTCCCCATCCTGTGCATCCCTGTGATTTCAGTCCCTGTCATTTGGGATGTCACACCTTGCCATTCAGCACTCAGTGTCACCCAGGTTTAGCATCTGCTCCTTCCCAGCCCCTCTTCCTCCGCTCCTTCCCCTCACCTGCAATGAGTCCCACAAGGAGCCCAAATATCCCCTCCCAACCCCTCCCTGGAGATTTCCTTCCCCCGCCACCCCCTTTGCAGTGTCCAGATGTGTCCCCCCCATCCCAGCTGCTGAGAGCCACAGCAAACCCTCCAGCCCCAGCAAACCCCAAATCTCCTCCTGGGGCTGGGGGACACCGGGGTCTCCTTGTCTGGGGTGGGTGCAGCCAGAATTCCCGTTAGCAGCAGTTTTATTGTGTCTCCCCAACATAAACTGGACAAATTGATGGAGCCCAGGCCCTGAGGATAAACAGACCCCCAGTGTTTAGAGAAGCTGTCTCCAGGAGGAGACAGGGCTGACACCCGGCGTGCTCCCCGGGGACACGTCCCTGGCAGGAGCCTTCCCCTGCTCTCAGCGGGGAGAAATCCCAGAAAAACCTCAAGATTATAACAATCTGAAAGTTGTTTTGCAGAAATACAGAAGGTTTGTGGCACCTGAGGCTGTTGCACAAATTCCTGCCAAGGACTGGCTCCAGCCCAGAGGAGCTTCCAGCTCCAACACACCCATGTTGCAAAATGTTCATTTTTATGGAGTTTTCATATTTCTGATTAGTTTCAGCTCTTTAGCTGTTTAGGAATGGTAAATCCTCCTGTGGTTAGGAAGCATTTTTGGCTATTATCTCTAAAAAGAGCTTCAGTATTTGCAGTCAGGCTCATACTCATGGAGAAGGAGACTGAGATTAGATAAGCTCATTAAGCCAAGCATTCTTTCCACACCTGTGTTCTTCCCAACAAAATAATAATTTTTCAGTTTCAAGGCTGTTAATTGAGAGACAGATTTTCCTTGTCACACTGATGCAAACATGAACCCCTGGCATGCTCCATGACTAAAGCTGGCTCAGATGTGCTGTCCTCCCCTTCCAGGGCCATGGACACGACTGGAAAATCCATGTCTGCATCTGAGTGATACAGTCTGGACTACTCAGAATGCAGTCAGCAAGCAGGTGCTGCTATTAGAGAACTAAAATCTTATTAATTTAAAATATTTAGAATATCCTTTGTCTCCTCTGCAGGACAAACAAGCCCTCAGCAGTTTGTGGGAGGGAGCTGTGGATGTCTGGAGCAGGAGTGACTGAACTTTCTCCCAGCCCCACATCCATCCCCAGCCAGAAGGAAATAAAACCAGGGCTCACTAACCCTGATATCTGCTTTTCAAGCTAATTGATCCACTGATCATTCCCTTAGTTTCATTCATTATAAGCAAGGCTTTAAGGCTCAAAGATTTCTGGTTTTTTTGTTCTGTCTAACAAGAGGCCGTGGCAGTTCCTAATGACCCTGTGGTGTTTGTAAATTTAACACAGAAACCCTTATCAGTGCACCACAATTACAGAATTATTTGTAATGACCCTGTGGTGTTTGTAAATTTACCACAGAAACTTTTATCAGTGCACCACAATTACAGAATTATTACACCTCCCACTCCAGGGGAGCTAGAACATCAAACATCTTCATTTCTGCCTTGCCCAATTCACAAACCTGGCCTGACCAGAGGACAGAATCATTAATTTAGACCTGAACATCTCAGAAATATCTTCCTGTACAACTCAGCTATGGAAAGGTTTTTGATTACAGCCCTTTTGTGCATGCTTTATGGCTGAAGTATTTCATTTAAGAAGAATTATTAGGAAGAGGACAAGTTTTAGCAGTTTGCTCCAAAGCCTTAAATAGAAAAATTAGCAACAGAGTCAAAACGTGTTTAACTTGCATTGAAGGTGATAATTTTTGCAGCACTGGAATTCACTGACTCACACCCATCTGGAGGTGCTAAAGGCATTAAAAAAAACAAAGTCAAGAGGTCTCAAGTTGCTGGCAGCTGGGCACTGCTCCAGGAGGGCACAGAATTCCTGAGAAATCCACAGGAATCCAGAGCCTTGTGCTGAGGCAGAGACAGGAGATTTTTCCTGCTCCTGGTCTGAAGGGATCAAGATCTCCATCAAAATGTGTGCCTAGAAAGGGAAAATGGGCAGGGGGAGGACTGGGTCTCCAGGTACTGAGGAGCAGGTACAGATTCCCTACAGCCTCACTAAAAGATTAATAAATAAATTATTTTTTTTTCTGTTTTTTCTTACAGCTCCAAAATCTACAAATTTTCAATCAAACCTCTTTTTGTTTGTTTGTTTGTTTGTTTTTTGTCTCAAACGGAAACTTTCTGTACACTTCTGTATATTTATTAATTCAGTTTTCTTCTTGGGTTATTTATTTACAGGTCTAAATTCTGTCCAGTTCCAGAAAAGATGCAACAGACACAAGCTGTGTGCGGGCACACCATCACTTAAAAAATGCCCATTTGATAAATGCAGAAGAAAGTATAATCCATCATTTTTAAATAGGTGGATGATGCAGCATCACTTAACTTATTTTAGCATATTCACTGTTCATAATTCATTCAAACAGAGGATGGACAGTATAAGTAGCTGAAACAAGTGGTCCTATTAAAATTTTTGTAAAGGGTTTGAACAGGAAGGGTTTTGCTGCATGAAAGCTCTCGGTTTCCAGCTGTCTGATCTAATGAAACAATAAAGCAGAGTGAGGAGGAGGAGAAAATGTCAGTTCCAAGTGACACAGCCACGTCAGTGTGGGACAAACCTCCTGTAGCTAACATCATCTGAAATTCACCTTCCCCCCTGCTTGGCTGGCTTCTGTAAAATTGCCTTTTCCCTACTAGTCAAGGTTTATTTTGATCATATTCATCCCTCTGGAAAAGAATGACTCTCAAATTAATTCCTATTTTCCTTTAATATAAAGAAACCAAGAAAACACACATTTATGGCCCGTAGCAAAGTAGAAATAATCCAAGATCACTTCTGGAAACTGAGAGCTTTCAGGCAGCAAAACCCTTCCTTTTCAAACCTTTCACAAAATTTCCAATAGCACCTCTTGATAACCACTTGTTTCAGCAATTTATCCTGTCCATCCTCTGTTTGAATTAATAATAAACAGTGAATATGCTAAAATAAGTTAAGTGATGCTGCATCATCCACCTATTTAAAAAATGATGGATTATGCTTTCTTCTGCATTTATCAAATGGGCATTTTTTTAAGTGATGGCGTCCTCCACACACAGCTTGTGTCTGTTGCATCTTTTCTGGAACTGGACAGAATTTAGAGCTGTAAATAAATAACCCAAGAAGAAATTTAAACTGAATTAATAAATATACAGAAGTGTACAGAAAGTTTCCCTTTGAGACAAAAAACAAACAAACAAACAAACAAAAAGAGGTTTGATTGAAAATTTGTAGGTTTTGGAGCTGTAGGAAAAAACAGAAAAAAAAAATTAAAAATAATTGATTTATTAATCTTTTAGTGATGCTGTAGGGAATCTGCACCTGCTCCTCAGTACCTGGAGACCCAGTCCTCCCCCTGCCCATTTTCCCTTTCTAGGCACACATTTTGATGGAGATCTTGATCCCTTCAGACCAGGAGCAGGAAAAATCTCCTGTCTCTGCCTCAGCACAAGGCTCTGGATTCCTGTGGCTTTCTCAGGAATTCTGTGCCCTCCTGGAGCAGTGCCCAGCTGCCAGCAGCTTGAGACACACATTTATGGCCCAAAGCAAAGTAGAAATAATCCAAGATCACTTCTTTCATTTCTTTGGTGTTGGGAAGTGTGGGGACTAAATGGGTTTGTCAGGGTTTGTCTTCTTTCAGAGCAGCTTTTTACGTTTTGAATCACCTGGTAAAACCTTCTTTTTACAAGGTTATTCAGTGAAGCACAATTAAAAGCCCATTATGCAGGGAGGACTCCCAGAACACATCTGCTCTTCAGGAACATAAATCAGCAATAAACACAATTCCCTGCTAGAGGGAATGGAAGAAACCACCACCCTGAGCCAAGACATGCAGGATGACTCCATTAGGAGCTGCCTTTGTTTATCCCCACAAGATTTAATGGTCTGGCTGGCAAGGAGGTCACCTCCGAGGTAGGAACCCACCCAGAGACCTTCCCCTGGCAGGGAAAAGCTCTCTCAAAAGCAAACAGCAAGATTTTCTTTCTGTGGAGTCAGCAGCAAAGTGTCCAGGCATCTTTATAAACAGCTGAAATGAGTTGTATAAACTGAGGAACAAGAAAGAGATAAATCCTCAAGGTGTCTGAACAGGAAAATCGTGGCTCAGGAACTCAATTTGTGCTTTTTTTTAGGGGGTGGAGGGGCTGCTGTGGTTTGTTAATTAAAGAATAGGAAGGGTATCCATGTCTAAAATGAGATTTTTTGGACACTGAAGGACTATTCCAAGAAATTCCTAGGAACATGAGCACTCCACAAATCTCAGCTTCTCCCTATAAACAGAATATTTCCTTCAGAAAAGGGAAGGTTCCAGAGCAGCTCATTCTGAACACTCCGTCTGACCTGGCAGCTCATGGATTCACCCACCATGGGTTCCATGGACAGCCTCAGGATTATTCAGCAGCAAACCAAGACATTTTTAATTAGATGCATCTAAATACTACAAAAATAAAGCAGATGGTACCTCCAGGCTGCTTTATTGATCCCAGAGTGAGAATTATTCAAGCAAGGCATTTCTCGTGGTCCCATGGTCTGACTCTCTCTGGTCTCTGCTCCAAAATTCCCTCCTCCTTGTCCAGGACGTGTCAAGAAACACAAGAATATCAATAATGCTCACCTTGTCGTTATTTCAGCTTTACAGGAAAACAGGCAAGATGGAAAGAAATGTTTCTGGAATAACTGGGTTAAACATGGACAATGCTTCTGCTAGAAGAAAAATAGGAGTATTTGGAAAAAAACTAATGCTGAGGAATGAAAAATCTCCAAAAAATTGAGTTAGAAATAATTCTACTAAAGATTAACTTGAGATTAATTAAATTCATAATAATAAAATTTAATGGAAATATCATTTAATAGCAATAGTAATATTTAATACTAGTAGTAATATTTAATACTATTAAATACTATTTAATGTAATACAATTTAATAATTATTTGTTAATAAAAATGCTATTAATACTATTAATACAATTACTTATTATATATATCTTTAATATATATTATATATAAGTATTTAATATATATTAAATTATTTACAATATATATATTATAAAGTATTTAATAATACTTTCATTTAATAGAAATACTATTTAATATTATTATTAAATACTATTAATAAATATTAACAAAAATTAATAAAATTCCTAATAATAAATACTAATAGAAAATAATAAAAATTTATAATTTTGGGGAAATCAGACATTTATTTATTTCCTTTGCACAGCCCACCCTGACAAACTTTAGCCCAAAGCCAGCAGCACTCACAGAAGATAAAAAATAGCCACATTTCCAGGCTGAGACAATCCATGAGTGCCAGAGCCACCTGGGGTTCAGAAGGGAAATAACTCTTCTGCTGCTCCTGCAATGTGTGCTTGGATTTCCACAAGACGCTCAAAAAAGGGAGCTGGGATTTATTTTATTTTGTTTTGTTTTATTTATTTTATTTTATTTTATTTTATTTCATTTTATTTTATTTTATTTTAATTTTTAAATATTTAATTTAATTTTTATTTAATTTATTTTTATTTTACTTTTTTTTCACTTGGAAAAGGTAGATGGGTTGGATTTATTCCTCCCCACTCAAGGAGCCCTGACCTCCAGCAGCATTTTAGAATTTAGAATTTAGAAAAGACAAAAATATTGCACAGAGCTCTCTATGGGCAGCTCAGAGAGAACCAAATCCCCTGCAAACACTGTGCAAGGATATTTGGATGGAGAAGGAACACCAGGAACTCTTACATTAAAAACAATACAATCTTCTTTTACTGGGCAAAGGAAAGCTATGAAGAAGCAATCCAATACCAAGAAATGCAATTGAAGAACCAAAAATGAGATTTCCTTACCACAGTGACCATCAATGCCTTTTCAACTGATTTATTTTAATGTGCATATTATTAGGTGCTACAGCCTCCTAAAGCACACAACTGCTGACCTTAAAATAGGACAAGAAGTTGAATTTCTGGTATAAATCCAGATTTAAATATTTTTTTTGTAAATTGGGTATCCTTGTAAACATTTCTGGATTTGAAACTGAGATAGAGTGCAAAATATTTCAGGTGGATTATACATATTCAAAAATATCTCAATATAAATGTATCTTCCTAAACCTTCAGTTGACTTACAAGGAATTCAAAGCCATAATGATTCCACAACTGCTTACACAATGAAAATGTTATCCATGAGGAATGCCAAGAAGTCCACCTAGAGCTCCTAAAATCACAGGGGATAAAAAAATTAAAATTGAATGCACTCTACAGATCTGAAAGGTAGGTGTACACTAAAAACTTAATGTGACCACAAAACCTGTCAGTTTTGAAAAAGTTCCTGATATTCCATAAAACATTTGAATGGAAATATGGTTTTAAAAGTAGCACAACTTCCCAGAAGTCCTCAGGAGGCTTCACTCAGTCTCACTGTAAGGAGTCAAATCTGGCTTCCCCTCCTGCTGCATTTCCTATTTTACTCTGGGACTTCTCACACCAGCAGCCTTTCCCTTTCCTTTCAAGTAATTTCCTTCCCAAACACAACCCAGCATTCCCAGACACTTGTACCAAGTCTGCTTTCAGGTGCAAAGCTGTAATTTTACCACCAGGACTGGGCCCCAATTCCCACTGCACAAGCTCTGACCTTTTCTGAGTTGGTTTTAACTCTTCAGAAAGGTCCTCACACAGCTGGGACACATCCAGCCACCTTCTGACATCTCCTCTGCTCAGTTAAGAACATTTCTCTGCAGCAGTTTGGCACCAGATTGATGCTACTTGAATATTTCTTCATTTCTTGAAGAAATCCTGCCCTTGCAGCAGTCAGAGTTCTAAAAATCAGAGCCCCGCAGTTCCCAGTAGCAACAGGCAGCAGAGCCTCCAAAAGGGCAGAAATTAATTTATTTCAACTTCAGAGTTAGATGCCATTACCTGGAGAGACTCTTAATAAAAAGTTATTCAGGGTATTTAAGTGGCCTAAAATAAATTCAACCAAGTTTGTTCTTATTAAGCTGAATAATTTGAATTGAATTCAAATTCCACTGTGCCCCAGGAACATTCTGCAATTACTGCTTCCTGCTGGAGGTCACCTTCAGAAACTTTTAGATTGCTCTTTATTTCCTCATTTGCCATTTAAATTCTCCCTAGATTTGGGCATTGCTTTTAGCAGTCTGGATATTGAAGCTCTAAACAGAAGAATCTCAGTGGCACTAAAAGATACAAAATATTTGGCTTTTTTCCAGAGAAGAGCTCACCTACCGTGCACAGTGCACAATTTCCCAACAAATCACAGCTGACAGGTTTGGTCATCATAATGACCAGATTACTGAGGCTTAAAAACTCCAAAAGACAAAAACCAGTTGATTTTATTTCTGAGTATCCATCAGTTCCCAGCAGGAGATGCACCAGGGGCTGCAGTTATTACAGGACACGGGATCTTCAGAAGGTGAAAATCCAAGAGGAGATGAGCTGAGATTTCCCCCATGGGCTGAGATGGTTTTGTTGAGCAGGATTTGACAGAGGGCAGCTCCAGAAGTGCCACTCACAGGAGAAACCAGCAAACACAGGGCCATTCATGTTAGGCTTTTGCCCTACATTTAAATCTCATTTAAAGCTACATTTGAATCAAGCTCAATCCACTAAAGCTGCTGGTGATCTTGGTCTGTCTTCACACAGATTTAAAACATGTTGTAATGCAAATTCCTTGGAAAAAAACAGGCTTTAAGACAAGTATTTCAATATGAAACCCAAGTGACTTTAATATTTCCTTGCATTCAGACAATTTAACAATTCTCCCTTGTTAGTACAGACAAGGAAGAGTTTTTAAGATTCAGAACAAAGAAATGAAATTACAGAGGACTAATCTTGCTGGTGTGCCCAATGAGAGCCCTCACAAGTCCAAGTGTCCTCTTACTCCTCTTTATATTGATTTTCAGCGTAATTCCCCCCAGTATTTATTATTTCCACAAAAGGTAACATTATAAAGTCCAAACCATTTGCAAAAAATTAAAAAAAAAATCAAAGCACATTCCCAGATTTTCAGTGTTTCACAGAAATTATACATCCAGAAATTATACATCCAGGTAATAAACCAGATCAATGTGGTTATTTCAGAGTTTGATTGAAAATAGGTTTTTCTACCATTTATTTATCAACCTCCTGACCCACAGAAATCTCTGCAGTAAAAACCTTAAAGTATTTGGCAGGATTATGCATGAGTTTGCACACAGCTCCTCTTGGAAGAACCTGCAATTTAATATTCAGGATTCTCATTAACAAAAAAAGTCTTCTTACTAAACTGGAAAAGAGAAATCAAAAAATAGCTACTGAGAGACTTCCTGAATTATGAATCAGTAGTAATTACATTTTTAAAAAAGTTCAAGGCTCAGGGTATTCCCCACTGATGCCACACTCAGAGAATCCATCCCTCTCAGCAGAAGGTGTGCTCTAGACAGTAACATTCAATTAACTCAGGTCTCAATTAACTGAGGCTCAATTCACTGAGGTCAGACCTTCTACACCACATTAGTAATGAGGAGACCAAAGAAGTGAACAGGTAACAGCAGCCTGGGAGTCACATCAAGGCATGGCCCAAAGATTGCTTGTGTCTTTCAAACTGAAGAATTTTTAAAAAAATATTAAAAAATTGAAGAACCCACTTTCTCTTGTTTGTGGAACCCATTCTTGCTTCTCTGTGGAGCCCATTCCCTCTTGTTTGTGGAACCCATTCTTGCTTCTTTGTGGAGTCCATCCTCTCTTCTTTGTGGAGTCCATTCTCTCTTTTTGTGGAGCCCATTCCCTCTTTTTTGTGGAGCCCATTCTCTCTTTTTTTGTGGAGCCCATTCTCTCTTTTTTGTGGAGTCCATTCTCTCTTTTTGTGGAGCCCATTCTCTCTTCTTTGCAGCCTGTCCCCATGGCATATGAAGTCAAACCATTTTCAGAATGCATCAAATTCAGGATGGTCCTTGAGCCACCATTTGCAATATTTATGGAAAAGGAGCTGTGAAATCAAAATGTGTGACAGCTGTTCCCAGAGCTGGGCAGTTCTGACTGCATGTGAGGTTCAGAGAGCTGCTTTCTCCTCTCTTCTTGCAGGTTGCTGTCATGCAGAGCTGCTGTGCAGGGCACTCAGGGATGGTGCCCTGTCACCCCAGGGTCTGTCCCTGCAGGGCACTCAGGGATGGTGCCCTGTCACCCCAGGGTCTGTCCCTGCAGGGCACTCAGGGATGGTGCCCTGTCACCCCAGGGTCTGTCCCTGCAGGGCACTCAGGGATGGTGCCCTGTCACCCCAGGGTCTGTCCCTGCAGGGCACTCAGGGATGGTGCCCTGTCACCCCAGGGTCTGTCCCTGCAGGGCACTCAGGGATGGTGCCCTGTCACCCCGGGGTCTGTCCCTGCAGGGCACTCAGGGATGGTGCCCTGTCACCCCGGGGTCTGTCCCTGCAGGGCACTCAGGGATGGTGCCCTGTCACCCCGGGGTCCCCGATGCCGTGCTGGGGGTCACAGCTGAAGGAGATGGTGATGGCAAAGCGAGTGCCCCACTGCACCCTCTCCACCCGGTGCAGGTTCTCCGAGCCCGAGGTGAAGAACAACACCCGGCCTGCAAAGACAAACATTGAACCCTTCAGTGGAGTTTGCCAAAGCTGCAGCTCTCCCTCCACTGCTCCGCTGCTCTCCAGTGAGCCGGGAGCCCAGAGGTGATCAGACAAACTGTGCAGCTCTCACTGCACTCTGAAAGCTTTTTACCCTTTAAAACACACATCAATCCTTCATTCTATGAGCTCATATTGCACTCTGACAGCTTTTAACCCTTTCAAACATACATTAACCCTTCATGCTATGAGCTTACACTGCATTCTGACACCTTTTTACACTTTCAAATATAAATGAATCCTTCATACCATGAGCTTCATACACTAACCCTTCATGCTATGAGTTTACACTGAACTCTGACAGCTTTTAACCCTTTCAAACATATTCATCCTTCATGCTATGAGCTTACATTGCACTCTGACAGCTTTTAACCCTTTCAAACATATTCATCCTTCATGCTATGAGCTTACATTGCACTCTGACAGCTTTTAACCCTTTCAAACATACATCAATCCTTGGTGCCACAAAGCTGGACATGCAATCCTTTCATCACAGTGGGTAATAATTAGCATTGATTCACAGAAGGCTCTGATCAATCTCTCTCTTAATTAAGAAACCCAGTGCTTTTATAGACAGTTATGACACAGGTAGACTTGATTGGTCCTCCAATCAAATCACCAGTAGCTAATTAAGAAACCACCCTTTGGTACACAAATCTCCATAACACATTCCACATGTTCACAACAACAGGTGCAGCAAGTTAGGATAAGAATTGTTTCCCATTCTTTTCTCTGATCTTCTCACTGACTTTGTCAGGCAATGCCTGGGAAAGTTTTGTGTTTCTCTCTGTGGCCAGAGAGCTGCTGCCATAAAATCCCACCCAAAGCTATTTTATAAAAGCCAAGAACATGGCAGCCAGTTCTTAGCTGCCTCAATTAAAACCAAAGAAGTGCAACTTTAGTGACTGTCAGCAAAGTGAAATGATTTCCTCCCTGCTCCCCTTCTAGACCTGGCTCTGATTTTGAACCAAAGGAGGAGGAAGCACCACAGAGGTGGCAAAAAGCCTTCAGAGACAAAACCTCAGCAGGTTCCAAGCAGCTGTGGCAGATGTCAGCATTGCACCAAGTGTTTGCTATCACTTTCTGTGCCTGCTCTGATCACTCCCACTCAAGACAGGTCACAAAGCCATCCATCAGCCATGCCCAAATTCACTTTCCTTAGGAAGAGCCACTCCATCCATGCATGGGCTTGGCAGTTCTTTTTTGTAGATACAAGTGCTCAGGGGTGTGCCTGCCCAAAGCCTTGACCATCACCACCCTGCATGGGGACACTGTGGGCCTCAGGTGGCACCAGATGAGATGGAAATGCAGTGACTTTGATGCTGACAGCAGAGCACACTGCCATCCCCCTCTGTGAGACAGCAGAATGGAGCCCTCTGCATTCCCACATGAATAAATTCTTCTGAGAATGTACAGGTTTGATGTTTGATGTCCACAGGTAACTCTGAACTGATGTGACTCTGTGGGACTGCTCCAGTTCTCCCAAGGAAGCCAAAATTTCTCACCTGCACAGCTCCCTCACCTCAACAGCATGAGGTTCTCCTGCTCAGGCTTTCTCTCCACTGCTCAAATTCCAGTTTGTTTGAAAGCTGGAGCCTGCCTGAAGTCTGCACAACAACAACATGAGCCATTCCAACCCTTACCCCACCTCCACGGCTGCAGTGGGTACCAGGCACATCACTGGGTTTCTCTTCTAAAAGGACCCCAAAGATCCAGAAGTTCCTTTGTTTGCATCCTCCTGAGCAGCACCCAGGGGGGATTTGGACAAACCTGGACTGGCTTTATGGGGCTGGGTTTCCCCACTAACCCCTGAGTTCCTTTCATGTTCAGCTGCAGCTCACATCTAATCCTCAGAGTGCATTCAGAGTCTTTCATAGCAATTTCATCCCTTCTGTGCCTGCAGCTCAATAATGGGTGAAGTCAGACATGGAGAGAACAGATCCATTTGTGGGCACAGCTCATTCCCACCTCACTGTCCTGCTTTTCTGGATGAAAAACTAAATGAAGGCATCGTGCTCCTGTCCTACCAGTGCTGCCCTCAAGGATTCCATACAAATCCCCTGTGTCACGACTTTTTTCCCCCTTTTAAACCATATTTCAACTTCATTAAAATACATTATTATTATTGGTCCCTCAACTGCTCACCCAAAGCTTTGCCTTAAACTGATTTTCAAGCTGTTTTGTTTGATCTCTGACTAGAAGTAGCAGTAATTCACAGCTACACAAGGTTCAGTGTGTTAAGCCAGTTAAATAGAATTTTTTTGGGCTATACTGAATGTCTTTTTTCCTTTAATAAATATGTCTTCATATATATAGTATCAGTGTGCTCCCATATGCATCAACTGGGGTCTCTGGGTAACTGAACAAGGCTATATAGTCAAAGATGCTCTTTCCTCACTTGGGAAGAATTTCTCTTAAACTTATTTCCTTTACAATATTTTTGAAGCAGAAGCACACTCTTTCCACAGTACATTACTTTTATCAGTACAAATGTTGAAAGAGAGGGTAGAGAATGTTAATTTACTAATTCCCATTCCATCTGTGTCCCTGCTCTCCTCCATGGAAGGGAGGCAAAGAAGGGCTGGGGGAATGGGAAGGGTCTCAGCCCCATGCACTGCCCATGGCTGGGGGGCACTGGGAACACTGTGGGGAAGGGAGCTGGGGGTGCTCAGCCTGGAGAAAAGGAGACTCAGGGGTGCCCCCATCACTCTCACAGCTCCTGAAAGGTGCCTGTGCTCAGCTGGGGCTGGGCTCTTTCTGCAGCAGCACTGACACAGCCAGAGCACACAGCCTCAAGCTGCACCAAGGGAAATACAGGTTGGATAGCAGGAAAAAGTGTTTTACAGAAAGGGTGATAAAGTTCTGGAATGGCTGCCCGGGGAGGTGGTGGAGTCCCCATCCCTGGGTGTGTTTAACAAAGCCTGGATGTGGCACTGGGGGCCAGGGTTTGGCTGAGGGGTTGGGACTGGGTTGGACTCGATGGCCTTGAAGGCCTCTTCCAACCCAGAGATTCTGTGAATTCTGTGAATTCTTGAAGGTCTCTATCAACCCTGTCATTCTGTGAATTCTTGGAAGCAACTCCTCTGTCTGGTGAAAGGGAAGGAGGAACAGTTTATTTGGCACCACAGATCTTTCATCTCATGCACTGACAGCTTCCACTCTCCGCCTAACATTTATCAGCTCTAAATGTTCCTCAGGAAAGAAGGAAAAGCTGCATCTCAGCTGCTGAGTGACAGCCAGACAGGAGCACTGCCAGGGAAAATGCACAACAGTTGTCTTCTCATCCTCTGCATCTGTTTAGGATTAATCACCAATTCATTCTCATGTAGTGTCCAAGAAACCCTATCACATCATTAGGCAAATAAACTGGTAATAATGTTTTCTGCAAGCACACAATAAAATTTATTTAAGTAAGTCAATTATTTATTTTAAAATTATGAATTGGGAGAATTTAAGTGCTTTAAGCAAATCCCACAAAAGGAACCTGGACTGCAACAGATTCTCCTTTTCCTACCACTCTCTGCAATCACCTCACCAGTCCCTGGCACAATTTGTGTTATGTTTTGCAAATCACTAAGAATTGCTGTCCTCTGCATGGCTAGTGCTTACTGCAGCTGCTAATGCTGCCTCCATTTGTTCCTCACCAGGACTGACAGCTATTTCTGTGGCTTTTTTAAAAATTATTCTCAGCTTTCAGCTGATATTGATTTAACTTCAAGATGTGCTGCAGTTTTTTACTGATTGGAGCAAAAGTGAAGCTGGAATTGGCAGATTATCATGAGCTAGACTGAACCTGGAGGATGTGGATTGAATACAGAGGAAGATGAGATTGTTTGTATGGGATATTTGGGTTCCCAAATATCTTATACCTTCAAATCAAATATTTTACAGTTCCAGATAAGTTTGAGATTAAAGTCACACTGCACTCTCCAACGTACAGAATTCATTTTGCCCCACAAATTACTTTCTCCCAGCAACACACAGAAGTGATTGTGATCTTTCCTGCTGCCTTTGTATAATAAATTACTTGTATGAAGAACAAATTGCCTTGTAAGTTGAAAAGAAGTGCAGCAAAGCTGACCTTCAAACCAAGAAATGCACATGCAAATAAAGAACACAGAACCAGAACTGGGATTTCATTCCAACAGCAGTTTCATCTACACTTGATGATCAAGTGAAGTCTGGGACCTGACTAATGTTGCCAGACCCCAAATTCATACAAGACTCGGCAAAATAATGAAATTTTAAAATGTGAAACTTTAAACACTGACAAGTTTAGCAGCAGAAGAAAGAATACCAATTTTGTGATTGAAAAAGGAAAGCCTTGATATTTGCCATTTATTCTTATTCCTCCTTATATCTTGCAGATTACTAAAACATGTCTCAGACCAGCAAGAAGAGTTAATATTGAAAGGGCTCTGTTTTGAAGGGCTTAATTTTCAAAATGTTGCTCTGGTTCTTACAGTCTCTCAAACAGAGCCAATCCTGGTGCAAAGAGGTGGAAAAATCCCAGTATGACGATTTTGGAAACAGAAATTCCATGTATATTTTAAAGGAACAGATTCTACTTTAGATCTGTTTCTTTGTCACAAAAAAAATTCTTTTCAAAGTTGTATATCCCTTGGCATTAAGAATTTTCTTCCTCATGGTACAGTGAGTTTCTTGTAGCAGAGAGAGGTTCTGACTGATGTCAAAAGACAAATATTCACTTCTGAAGCCCATCAGAACACAAGAAAGATGTGTTCCTTCATGCCACGTCTGGTTATGAATTAGCCAGAGGTCTGTACACTTGAACTGGTGCTGACTTGTTCATTTCTGTTAAAAAAAATAATCTGAAGAGCCTCAATGTTAATAAATCACAATTCCTTCTTAAAGCTAATGTTTGCTAACAACCTAACTAGGAGATGTTAAAGATCATCCTATAAATTAGAGAGTTGTTCAGTGAACTATGTGAGAGTCAGGACTTAGAGACTTCTTAGGTAATGTGCAAGTGATGTCCACTGAGGGAAGTGAAAAGCATCTTAATTTAGGCTCCACTGCTGGCAGAACAGTTCTCCCTGTGCCCTGCTGCCACTGATCCTCACCAGAGCAGTGCTGCAAACGCATCTGCAGCAGCAGTGGGACCTGCCCAGGCAGCATTTCAAACACAGGACATCCCACAATGCTTTAACTGCTTTTTCTTGGATTTCCAATTGCTGCTTTTCTGCTCTGCTGCATCACTAACAATGCCTTTCTGCTCCCCACTGACGCTTGGACAAATTGCTGCTCACAGAAAAAGAAACCTGCTCATTTTGGCTCTCAGAATTGGGTCCCCAAAAATGCAGGCTAAGTGTGAGGCAAGTGCCAGCTTTTAGGAGTGCAGTGGCATTAGCAATAGAGAAAAGTAAATTAGTTGTCAAGTATGAAAACTGAACCAGTGATTATGACAGTCATCCCTAGAAAAGCCTGGAGCTCCTAAAAGAGAAGCATGAAAGCTCATCAACATGTGGTTTTAAAAGTGGAGCTGGAGTGGCAAGAGAAGCACAAAGGATCAAAAGAAGCGTAAAACAAAACAAACAAAGAAAAGCCAAAAAGACAGAAGGAGAGAAAAAACATTGCAGAGGAACATTATGAACATGAAAAATACATCAACTTGTTCCAGCAACAGAAAACAGCCTGGGGTCATTCCTTCACAAAACACATTTTATCAGCAAGAGGAAAAATAAGTGCAAATGCCTTCACATTGTGCTTCACCTCTCAAGCTTTTCTGCTTTGCTCACAGGATGTCAGTGGGGATTGTGCACCAGAGGCTGTGACACAATCAGAGGAGCCCTGACAACTGTGAGAACAGAGATGTGTTAGGAAAGTGTAATTAATTTTCTCCTGTGTCCATGAGGGATATTTGTGCATTGCTTTGTTGCACTGCCCATACACGCCCCTGGCAAAGGGACAGCCAAAAAGAAAATTCTGGATTTCATCAGCTTCCCCTTCTTCCCCCAAAACAACATCAAGAGCAAAGACCTTGCAGCAGAAAACCTGAAAATGAATAGATGGGGCTGAATGGAAGCAATTTCACAGTTACAGACTTTAGGAAATTAAGTCAGGGGCATGTTGCACACTGCAGCCAGGCTGAGACAGCTCTCCTCACACACCTAGAATTCAGTTGTGATATCTACAGCTATAAAGATTTGGTAATCTTAGAATTGCATCTGAAAAATAGTTTAATGTGTTCTCTTTCAAAATACTGGCAGCAGCATTTTGCAAAACATGAAGCTTTCAGTTTAGGGTTTACTTCCAATCATAAAAGACAAAATAATCAAACACACAGTTCTTGCTGGCAAACCCAGGTGATCTCAGAGTTAATCTAAAGCAGCATCACTGTGATCCAGAATTCAAAGAACACCCATCCCAATCTGCAGGCAGCAATAATCTGAAGTCAGCTCTGCTTGGGGTAACAACTGTCAGCAGACAATTACTGAGGCTCTTTAAATTAGTAAATTTCCATCTTTTCTGCCTTGGAAAAGAAAAAAAGACAGAACAGAACAGGAATATAAAGTTGCCCATTTTTTCTTCTTCCCTGCAGCAGTGTGGCTGATCTTGCATTATGAAAGGTAACACTGCTGGAAGCTCAACACTCACCTGCCAGACAGATGAGCTGAGGCTGAGCTCCTCTCTAGGCAGCCCCAGAGTAATTCTAGTTTCAAATTATCCACATATTAAAAAAATCTCAAACCAGCCTGAAAGGTTTTTTATTTATTTATAACTGACAGCCATCAAAAGGCTCATCCCTGTCAGACCTCCTGGAAGCAGGGATGGATTTATAGCCAAGTAATCCTGGTTCACCATGCTCCAGCAGAGCTGTGACAATCCATCACCTTCACACCCACCCCCAGCCATTACAGGGTATTTTAAGCCCCACCTTGAGCAGCAATGGAATTTCAGGCCAGTGTAAAATAAATTGCTTTAATTTGGATTTGCTGCAGTGACAGTTAGCTCTGCTCTTGCTGCACAGTTGTCAGACTAAACTCATTTTGACTCAGAGATGGGGCAACTGAGAGGTGTTTTGAACCTTTTATTCTATTTTCAGTCTCTTGAGAAGGGTGAGACAATACAGGTGTTATAATTCATGCTATCACAATCAGAAGCAAACTATTTCCTAATATACTATAAGTGTTTCCTGGCCTATCAGCTTTAGCTACACTATGCTGTAAATGTCTTAAAGCTAAGAATCTAAAATTATTACTATTATTACTATTTCCCACCTGCTAAGCTGTCAGAATGTCAGAACTGGCCACCTCTTCTAAGCCCTACATCTTCCCAGGAAGTCACTTCTGGCGGTTTAACACCACACATTACAAACCGTGGCTGTATTTTAACCTGCTCTAATCTTTATTTTTGATGTCATCAACCTGACCACAGCATGCTCCACTACCCCACGTTATTCCTGCTGCCACAAACCCAGTCCCACAGCAGCTGCCAGCCCAGAAAAGTCAATAAATGGCAGAAGCTGCAGCCAGCCTGGCTCGTACCTGCTCGGGGCTCCACTGTCTTGTTGGAATCTGCATCCATGAACACGAAACGTCCACCCCCGAAGTCTTTGGAGTAGTCAGAGAGATAGAGCAGAGAAGTGTAGTCAAAGGAGCCATAAGTCACCTGTGGGGGAAGCCAAAATTACCAAAATTTACCAAATTCTTGATCTTATCTCTGCAGAGCACGGCTAATTGAGCAGATGGATCTGGTGGGTTTTGCTGATTCTCAGTTTTTTCATGTATTTAATAAAGGGGTCTTTGAAAACCAAGAACACCTTTTTCTAGGATTATCTGTGTTTATTAGTCTATTCTCTTGTAACACTGCAAGACTAGCATGTCATGTTTATTAATTCTATTGTTACAGTTTCCATCATTAGAGAAGTGATTGATTGATTGATTTCCATCATTCAAGAGCAAAAAACAACACTGTCAGAAGTGCACAGTATCAAAAAGACAGGATTTCTGCTACTCCAAGATAAAATTTCAGATTTCAAATTAATTTCAAATTAATATGCAGAAGAACAACACTTGATTAATGATTTCCACCCATGATTAATCTTGGGTATAAGGTTTCTGGATACCTCACTGCTATTTTTTCACCACTATCACACAGGAGATTCACAGTAAATCAGAACTTCCAAGTAAATATAATTTGTTGAGGGAGCTTCTACTCTTTTTCATACAGGTTTTGTTTAAAACCTGCTGTATTTTCTGAGACCACCATTGGAGGGAGGAATGATGCATCTGACTCCACTGATATCAGAAGGCTAATTTATTATTTTATCATCTATATTAAATAAAAGAATACTATACTAAAAGAATACTATACTAAAGAATACAGAAAGGATACAGACACAAGGCTAAAAGATAATAATGAAAACTCATGACTCTCTCCAGAGAGTCTGACACAGCATGGCCCTGACTGGCCAATAAATAAAAACAATTCACAGGAAACCAGTGAAACAATCACCTGTGGGTAAACAATCTCCAAACCACATTCCAAAGCAGCAAAACACAGGAGAAGCAAATGAGATAATATTGTTTTCCTTTTTCTCTGAGGCTTCTCAAGAGAGATATCCTGGTGAAGGGATTTTTCCAGAAAATATGATGGTGACAAAAACCCTTCAAACTGAACTTTGGAAGTCTCTGCTTCTTCTCAGCCTACAGACCAAACATCCCACTTTTAAGTACAGCAAGGTGATTTCTTCCTTCCTTTTAAAGCATTATTTTTGGTTGATATGTCCACTGAGAAAATAAATACTACATACTAATACTGAGAGTGAAGCTATCTAAATATTTAACATTGACTTTAGCTGATCCTGGAAATATTTCCTTTCATATCTACATGTCACCAGCAATTAACAAAAATACTTGAAATCAATGGCTGGGCTCTCCAATTTCTTTGTGCATCTCAACTCAAAAGTTCAGCATTACACTGTCAAGCAGTGAAACGTGCAGCACAGTAGTACTGTATAAATACACAGAATTTGCAGAGTGTTTTGACTGACCTGGTGACTGTCAGAGGTAGGTGCTACTTCCAAACTTAGAAGTTTTCTAAATATTTTCAGTCATGTTTCAAGTTATACTCATTAGTGCCAGTTAAATTTTGGCTCAGGAGCAGTTGTACACATTTTTTCTGTAAGGGCAGGACCAGAGAGAACATAACGGCAGATGGAAGAGGAAGACATTTCCATTCATACTCATGTTATTATTTTGACCATAAGGCCTCAGAGGAAAAAAGCCAAACCACAAAAATGAGAGAAATATTACAGTGATCCCCTTCTCTCCATATTTTTCCAGACCCTGGTAGCAATACAAGGCAATAAATGGCAATTAATGAGCAAGTGCAGCACCTCAGAGGAGCCACTCTAAAGCCCTTCCCATGCAAATCAGCTTTGCAGAGCCATTTTCCATTTCACTGACCTGGTGACAGAAACTTCCAATCGATTTAAGGAAGGCTCCAGCCAGTGCAGAAGTTCATTCAACTCATAGCTCCAAATTTAATGCATTAGAACTGTTTTTATCAACTCTTCAGGGGAGCAGCAATCTTTGCTCCTCCAGTGCACTCTCCAAGGTGGTTTTACCAATTCTAAACTTCTAAGAACCAACCATTTTAGCCTAACCAAACACACCTGATTGCTAGAGATGACTAATTTGGGGAATGAAGTGTGCAAGAGAAAATGGCTTTGCTCTTCCTGTCCTTATTCATTACTCACTCTCAGAAAGCAACCAGGCCTGAGAAATGCAACACTATGGAAAGCAGGCATTAAATTAAACTCAGTTATTTATAATGCTAAAAGTCTCTCCATGTATATCAAATATATTTGTTACCCTGGCAATGATTTCCAGTACCAGACAGATTAATAATTGAACCAAAAGATCAAACTATATGAGAGAAGCCGTCACTAAAAGCCACACAGCTCCAAATCAAATTTCTACAGCTCTTTGTAAACAACACAAGAGTAAAAAATGCAGATAATTCCATTCAGCCTGCTATGTCATATGGTTAGTGTGCTATTTTGAACACTCCTTATTCAAAAAGTCAAACACAGATAATATTTAATGGTAGATGCTCATAATGATATTTACATGACACTTCTTTAAAAGCTATTAATTATTATAAATAGAACTAATTGCCAGGATTAGCCAGCCCCATTTTGCAGTGGGTTTTTTTGAGGGACACATTTCTATGCAACTAAACAGTTGTAGGATTATAGAAGAGGTCTGCGGTTCCTGAGGAGATTTAGGACAGCATCCTCTGCTTTCCAGTGCAGAAGAAAATTCACTTTTTGCAATCAGCATTGCAGAAAAAGAGTCAAAACTTCTCTTTTCCTCTAAGCCTTCACCTAATTGTCCTTATCCAAACAGTCAAACACAGATAATATTTAATGGTAAATGCTCATAATGAGTATATTTAAATAAATAAATAAATAATAAATAATAGTCTCCTTTAAAGGCTATTTTATAAATAGAATTAATTGCCAGGATTAGCCAGTCCTATTTTGCAGTGGGTTTTTTTGAGGGACACATTTCTATGCAACTTAACAGTTGTAGGATCATGCAAGAGGTCTGCAGTTCCTGAGGAGATTTAGGACAGCATCCTCTGCTTTCCAGCGCAGAAGAAAATTCACTTTTTGCAATCAGCATTGCAGAAAAAGAGTCAAAACTTCTCTTTTCCTGTAAGCTTTCACCTAATTCTGTGTAGATAAGCCCCAGAATAACCCTGATAGCCCTTCCAGTGTGCTGTTATTGGCAGTGTCTATTAGACAATAAAAGAGCAAAGAGCACATCTCTGAATTGCATGGGGCTCTAGGTGAGCTGAGGTGATGGCTTTGAGCAGAAATGACAATCAACCTCCTCAATTTTCAGAAATGATGCTGTCCCAGGGTAGAAATGGGATCTTTTGATGTGTTTTATTAAATGTAGGGGAAGAAAAGAAAGGTGCAAAGTCTGCTAGAAGAGACAGCAGCTGCTCTCAGTGCCAGAGAGGGCTGCAAGTACAGGGGAGGGTTGGAGACATGGAGAGCACAATGCAGGTAAGGAGAAATAATTAGAATAATTAGGTTTGGCTTGTTCAGCTCAGAGAAATAAAGGCTGGAAAGGGATATGATTCCTACCCATAAATGCCTGGGGGTGGGATGATGCAGAACTGGGAGAAAGAACAAAAATAGCTATAAAGTGATCATGGACATGTTTAGGCTAAAAAAAAACCCAGAACAAATTTTGGGAAATGTGCACTGAAGTGCTGGACTAGCTCTGATAGAAGAAATTCAAGGAAAACAAACCCAAAACCATCTTATGGCAGAGCCTGACAGCTCTGTGAAGGATGGGAGGATCTGTGCCCAGGCAGGGGAGTGCACAAATCTCCAAATTCCACCAGAGAATGGTGGAAGGCTGCAGTGCTGACAGTGTGAAGTGTGCAACAGCAACCCCATTATAAATCAGGTGTTTGACATTTGGAGCCTCAGCTCCAAACAAATTCCGTCCAAGATGAAACTCCACATCTTAACTCTCTTCATTTGACTTAGAGGCTTATAAATTCAACAAGATTAAATGAGACATTTGGGTGATTTCAGGGTTTCCATTCCTATGTAACCACAAACCAAGGAAATTTTAGGAGGGAAAAAAACAAAGCCTCACATAAACAAAATAAATTTGTACTACTCCATTATGCTGTTAAAAGTCTTCAGGGAGATTCAGATTGAGAAATCTAATTGCAGTAGACTCAGCAACATCAGGGAAAAGGCAAGAGGGGTTTTCATATGTTCTAAGAAGCCACATCTTTTTAACAACAATGTCACTCTGAAACAGAAAATATAGTGACATCTTTTTGCTAAGGCTCCATTTTACCTTTCTTATGGAAGGAGGCAAGGAAAAAACTGTGATATCTTCTAGGAATAACCTTCACTGTTAAATCATGCAAAAATACCTGAAGTGATTTGTTCTGTTCCAAGGGAAAAGCATCAATAATGATCCAAGAGAAAAGCATCCAAAAAACTGGCAAGTTTATTGATCTTTTTTCAACTTCCCAGCATTCACACTTGCTGTGGAGGCCACATAAGAACTCTACTACTCTTTGCTGGGAAGAATTTTTTACCTCAGATCAATAGAAATTTGGTTTTTTTCCTTGCTTTCAACTGCAGTCTGGAAGTGGAAAAGTTTGCTGGAGGAAGTAAAGTACAAGCCAGGCTGACTGCACTGGAGGCAACCTGGGAAGCTGCACAACTTCATCCTAATTAACCTCTCTCAGACTATTTATGATTATGAACAAGGTGTTTGGAAACTGCCCCAACTGGGATAATTCTCTTCACAGACTCAGAATTATTTAGGTTGTGTAAAAGATCTCCAAGATCACTGACTGCAACCACTGTCAGAAATCAGACAGCCCCATTATTCAGTACAGAACACCACTAAGGTCTAGATTATGCATTCCAAGTCTAGGAGAGCATTTTTCCTTCTTGTTTCGGTTTTTTTCTGAAGCAGGAGATGGGTTAGAAAAAGCCAAGACAAATCAATTGATGTATCTGCTCCCTGAACAGACAGCCTGCAAGATAAATAAAACATGGACAAAAGAGAAGGATAAAACCAGGAAAACATTCAGCCTGCTGTCCATCATGTCCAGGCATTCTCAAGATGACAGGACAGAAAAGCAGCTTCCACAAATTCTCTTCATGTAAACTTATTTGCATGTAAATGATAAAATAACTTGTACATTACAGGAGATATTTAGGTGGGAACACTTAATTGAGAGTTTATCCAACCACCTTATTCATTTCCCAATGCAAAACACATGCAGAGAAGAATAAAGAGAATTCTGGCAAGCTGGCCTTGGGCAGACACAAATCTCACTATAGTAATAAATCAGAGTCTGGAATTCTAAAATTGGCTTTTTTGGGGGCTGAAATAAAAGAGTGGAGAAAATAAGCATAAACTGTTGAAATATACTGCTTTTGCCACCCTTGTGGCAGCCAAATCTGATTCTCTGAAACTGTGGAAAAACTGTAAGAACCAATGAATTCACTGCACTTCACACAAGCAGAATCACGAGTTTCCTTCTTCCCAAGGATCTCCTGGAATTTGTTGGAACCCTGGATGCTGAGAATTTGAAACTTTCTGTGCTGAAAGGCACAGACTCACAAGAGAACACTGCATTTGACCTGAGGCTGTGGAGAAGGCTTCCAAAATTGAGTGATAGCACTGGGATTACAGGTGTGGAGTTGGTTAGAAGTGTGTAATATCACAGGGTGGAAAAAATGTTTGGGATTTTAGAATATAGAAAAAATATAAAAAATAAAAATATATAAATAAATATGAAGCAAGATGCAGGTTTTAGGGTGGAGACAGGTTGTTCTTTACCTTCTTCCTTCTTCTTCATGGGTTTGGGTGAGGTTTTTTAATTGGACAGAAAAGTCCTCATTGCAGGCTTTGAGTGATCAGTTAGTGGGTTGAAAAGGAAAATAATTTAGATGTTATTTCTTAATTAGATAGTTTAGTCTTAAAAGATCTTGTAAAAAGAGGTAGTTAACCATTTTGTGCCTTGCTAATGAAGGACTGCAGAACTCACTGCTGTGGGACTGTAACATGGATAAGAAATAACAAACACCTGGGTCTGAAAGTGAACTATCATCTCAAGTGCCTTCAATCCTGACCCCAAGAGAGGCAGAAAAAGGAAGCAGAGAACCCACAGGAACTGAGCATGACATGACGGAATTTCTGTGAACCCCACCAGCACAATTTGCTCCCTGCAGCCATTTCCTACCAAAACAATCTGGATTTCAAAACCATCCCTACACCTCTGGTCCAGAGCCATTCCTATTCACTGGTTACATCACAGCTCTTCAAACCAGAGGCACCCAAAACCTGGCAGATTCCACCCTGCAGGACTTTCTGCTTCCAAACATAAGCTGTGTCATCACTACCACCACATTTTCTAAATTTAAGCTGCTTCTGCTCACATGAACAAGGACACAGGAATTCACACCAATGCTGTGACCAACAGAAGACACTTCCCTCAGACTGGCTTTTCCCAGGAAATACTTTCAGGCAAGGAATATTTCTGTTTGATTTTTTCATGTCTCAGGTCATAGACTTCAAGCTACACTGCTCACTTACAGACTTGAGCCCTAAGGAATAACTTGGAATTTGCTGGGATTATTTTATTTGGTTCCATTCTGGGTAATCCCTGACTCCAGAGTGACTCATTTATAAATCCTGGAGGCATGAAATGTGGGTATTGTGGAGATGGTTTTTTGTTTGTTTGGGTTGATTTTTTTGGGGTTGTGAGGTGTTTTTTTCTTTTCTTTGATTCTTCCATTGTTGGTATTCTACTGTCCTGCACAGAATGCTTGAACTCAGTGACACTCAGAAATAAACTCAATACCAAATAATTTAAGTCCATTGAGAAATGACAAGTATTAAGCTATAAGCCTAGAAATTAGACTGTGCAGTTAAAAGAATCAAAACACCAAATTATTGAAAGAGGGTACCAGGTCCCACATCCCCACTGAAACACAAAAAGCTTCAATTCACATATAGCAGAAATACAAATATTAAACCTTAGATCAATAACAACAGTGACCAACTGACCACTGTGAAACAGCTCCTTCTAGGTCAGGCTGAAAGAGCAATTCAGGTCATTTTAATCAGTGTTTCTGACAAAAGAGATTCCTGACTAGTCATTCTCACAGTTTACTAATTCTAACAAAGCTAAATTAGAGAAAATAAAAATGAATGGGATGTAATAGCCTGTGTTTCTTAAACTCACTTATCTCCCATTAGGTTCATCCCCTGAAGCACCAGTTTTCAAACCTGTTTGATGGACTGTTTAAATGCAAAATGATTTCAAGGTGATTTAATAATAATAATAACAGATATTTGCATCCCATGTCAGGCCCTCCTCACCTTGTCCACGTGTGGGTGCCAGTACTCATCATGTGTTGTCTTGGCCCCTGTGCTGTTCATCCTGGAGAAGAAGGTTGGCTTGGTCAGGTACAAGGCAGAAGAGCTGATCCCAAACACCTGAGCAATCCTCTGCTGAATCCTCTGCCTCACATCCCTGCAAAGAACACACAGGGTGTCAGTGCCACCTCCCTCCTGCTGCTCCTGTGCTCTTCATCACTCACTGCTCATCCTCACCTGAGAAACGTGGGAACACACAGCCATGTCTGATTTTGCCTGAGAATAGAGGAGAGAGAGAAAAGAGAGAGAGGAGAGAGAGGAGAGAGGGGAAAGAGAGAGAGGAGAGAGAGGAAAGAGAGAGAGAGGAAAGAGAGAAAAGAGAGAGAAAAGATAGAGAGGAGAGAGAGAGAGGGAGAGAGGGGAAAGAGAGAGAGGAAAGAGAGAGAGGAAAGAGAGAGAGGAAAGAGAGAGAAAAGAGAGAGAAAAGAGAGAGGAAAGAGAGAGGAAAGAGAGAGGAAAGAGAGAGAAAAGAGAGAGGAAAGAGAGAGGAAAGAGAGAGGAAAGAGAGAGGAAAGAGAGAGAAAAGAGAGAGAAAAGAGAGAGAAAAGAGAGAGAAAAGAGAGAGAAAAGAGAGAGAAAAGAGAGAGAAAAGAGAGAGAAAAGAGAGAGAAAAGAGAGAGAAAAGAGAGAGAAAAGAGAGAGAAAAGAGAGAGAAAAGAGAGAGAAAAGAGAGAGAAAAGAGAGAGAAAAGAGAAAAGGAGAAAAAGAGAAAAGGAGAAAAAGAGAAAAGGAGAAAAAGAGAAAAGGAGAAAAAGAGAAAGAAAAGAGAAAGAAAAGAGAAAGAAAAGAAAAAGAAAAGAAAAAGAAAAGAAAAAGAAAAGAAAAAGAAAAGAAAAAGAAAAGAAAAAGAAAAGAAAAAGAGATCGCGAAAGAGAAAAGAGAGAGAGAAAAGGGACCTCCTCCCAGGGATTTTGGTTGGGGTTTGTTTCTTTGGGTTTCTTTTTTAATTGTCAGACTATCAAGGGACACAAACTTTGTCTCCTGTGGCCTAGGTTTGAAAATTTCTGTTTTCCTGTGTATTTCCACACCTATCCCACTGTTTGTTAACTGCTGGAACATTAAAGGCTTTCACAGAGATATTCTTAATCCAAAGCAGGTAAAAGTAAAGTTGTACCTTCATAAAAGGGTTGCCTCTGAAGAACCTTTAATTGCTTTTAAATCAACTGGTGAAGTCCCTGGCACCATCAAATTCAGGGCTCTTGGTCAACATATGTATTGGTATTATTACCAGATTTTTTTAAATGAATGCAAGATGTCTTTCACAACTACACTATTACAGTGTACAAAAAAGAAAAAGAGAGACAACATATTTCTGAAGTTGTGCATGGAATTATATTAGTAGGTTTGTATCTTCCACTGCATTTCTCCACTCAGCATAAGCTTCAAGAAGTTTTTCCCAGGTATTTCTCTAGGGAACTTAAATGGTGACTAAAAAGAAGTGGCAGAATTAAAACCTGTGGTGTGTTTCACAGTCTATAGGCTGTGAAAGTCATCTCTTAAAATCCACAAGTACTAAAAAAAACTAAATATTCATTCTGTTCGCACCTAGTCCCTCACAAGAAATAGAAATAACACACACAGATTTGATTTTTTAACCTGTCTCACTTTACATTTTTAGGGGTCAATTCAAGCTACTTTACATGTGCAATATACAAAGTATCAAATGAAGTCAGAAGGATTTTCAGGGATATATACAGCTGCAGGAGCTGAGGTTTCATGTGCTACATAGTGGTGGAGTTTGCAAAAGGAAAGAACCCACAGCTCCTTCCTCTCATGCTGTGGGAGGCTGATCTTGCTGTCTGCTTTTTCCAAGGAGCAGGATGCAGGAAAGGCTCTCAGAAAGCATTAAGTGCAATTATTCATTTTGTGAATGGAGAGCTTTGAACAAGGCAGCTGAAGAATTCACAGCCACGAACAGCAGAGCAGCTGATTCTGGCCCCTGCAGCAGCCAGGGATAAATCCCCTCCCAAGCAGTCACAGTCTTGACATAACTGAATTCCTCCAGTTGTCCTCTCTGCAGAGTCCTCCCTCTTCTTTCAGCATGATTAATTTTTCACTTTTAAAAGCTTTCTGTTAAGGTTTGCTGTCTGCTGTTTATAAGGCTCTGTTAAAGCTTCTCTCCTCTTGGAGACCGATGTGCAATGTTTTGGGCACAATGCGTGTTTTACAAACCAAACAGGATGCAAAGTCCTACTCAATATGACAAATACAGCTTTGAAAAATAGAATAAGGTCACTTTTTAGCCTAGAAACATTCTTCTGTACAGTCTGTTTTCTGCTGGCCAGGCCATTTCAACATTTATCAATATGACTGTAGGTTTTCATTCCACTCCCTGCCTTGCTGTTCCAAACACAAACTACTGGCAAAATACTTAAGGACAAAAGCATTGCCCTTCATGTCTAAACCAAGTGACAAGAGAAGCCAAATTTCAGCTCAGAAGAAGGGAATGAATGAGCCCAAAACTGGGAGAGCCACACTGATCCCTCAGCCTCTGTGACCCAGAAGCAGCAGGAGCCTCCCTTCCCTCACTGCTCTTGGCTCTTCACAACTCTTGGGACAGTTCTGGAGGATTATGGCTACAAAGAAAATATTTCTTCATGCTGGAGAAGCATTTAGTTTCATAAGCACAGCAACTCTTGTCTCATTCATGCTGCTGAGGTGAACCCTGGCAGATGCAGTAATAGAGCTCTCAGGGGCAAGAAATGCCCAGGAACAGCCTCCAGTCAACCAAATGAATGCTCCAAATTAATGCTCAGCACCAAGTTCATGCTCTCCCCACATCTGTCAGCAGCAGCCCTTGTCCATGTGCACTGAGTCAATGGGAAATACCAAAAGGCAGAGCAGAACTCCCTGAGAGGAGCACATGAGCACCAGATTCTGTAAAAACAGTTGTCACAGACATCTTTTATGAAAAATCCTTTCCTTTTTTTTCTCCTGAGAAGCTGAGAGGCCTCATGAACAAAATGTAAACAATGATTATCTGCTGCTGTGGAATGCAACAGGTGGGTCTGTGATTGGTCTCATAGAGTTGTTTGTAATTAATGGCCAATCACAGTCAGCTGTGTCAGACTCTCTGGTCAGTCACAAGATTTTATTATCATTCCATTCCTTTATTATTCCTTGCTAGACTTCTGATGAAATCCTTTCTTCTATTCTTTTAGTATAGTTTAAATATAATATATATCATAAAATAATAAATCAAGCCTTCTGAAACATGGAGTCAACATTCTCATCTCTTCCCTCATCCTGAGACCCCTGTGAGCACCACCACAATCAGTCACTTTTTTGAGTTAGAGGAAGAAATTTTTGGTGAGGAAGAAAATGTAAAATTTTTGATGAGGAAGACAATTTTAAAAAAAGCCAGTGAAGTATAGTTGGAAGCTCAAGGAACACACAACTTGAAAGAAAGGAAGTTTGCAGCTTGCCAAGCTGCCAGTTTAATGTAGCAGCAGCACAAAGAGATGAAAGTGCCACTGAAAAGTTTCTGTGAGACACAGGCTCTGCCAGACCAACACAAAAAATGCAGTTAGGAGCAAAGTGTGACTGAGCCATGGCGACAGGAGCACTCAGAGCTCAATGCACACAACTCCTGATGATCCCACCTGTCAGCACTGCCCAGGGAGCTGACAAAGCAAAGGGCTCCTCTAACAGCAATCACACACACAACACACACACAAAGCAAAGCCACAGCTCCTCCCTGCTCCTCCTGTCTCTGCCTTCATCAGCTGTCAGGTTTTGGGAATAAATCTTTTGATTGTGCTGTTTTCTGCTCAACTCACCCCTTCCAGCAAACACCCTGATTAAAGGTCTCCTTTCTGAATAAACATTTCATTTATTATGTGCAACATCTGTAATGTGCTTGGCAGATGGTGGTTAAAGCATCAGCCTAGAAACCATAATTGAGTCTGAAGCAATGTAATTTTGACAGAGACAGCTCAGAAATCAGGCCCCTGGCTCAGGATGCCTTCTCAGTTTATTTATTGTTGCAAGCAGTAATACTTAGACATGAATTACATTCAGTTATTTCTCCCAAGAGTGTATTTTTAAAGTGACCTTGGTAGGGAAGGGGAAGTAATGAAGACAGACGCTCCTAAAAATAGCATAAAATCATTCATTAAGGCCATAAAGTACTACAGTCCATGCTAAAGCACTGCCATTAATAGGAACAGAAGCATTTAATAATATATTTTGTATTAGCTTCACATCCAGTCACTGAAACATCCCCTATACTGGCATGAAACCCCAATGGAATATTGACATTCCCTAGCTGCTGTCTCATCTCACAGCATAAAGTTATAAAATTATTGAAAAATTGAATGCTTCTGTTCATGTGAAACAGAAATTATCTAAAGTTCAATAATAATCAAGGAATCATCTAATTTTTGCAATACTGGGATCACAAGTAAAAACATTTTAAAGAAGTTCATCTACAAAGACAACGACATCTAAAAACAGCTGTTAAATAAAAATAAGCTTTAAGTGATCAATATTTTAATATTTTATCAATTAATTACTATTTTAATAAAACTAATAAACCCATTTGGCTACTCAACATTCCTTCCACCACTAGAGGGAGATCAGATTCCTTCACACAGGCAAAAAAAAAAAAAAAAAAGACCAAAAAATAAAAAAGTTCAAATATTCAAATCAGGGACATTTTAAATTATAAGAAACCAACTGAAATGCATAACCAAAGAATTATTGTGTCTAGTCTTGTTCCTAAACTCTGGCCACACACCTCCCCAGCCACATGGAACTCGTTAGCTTTGTTGTGTTTGTTAAGTGCATGAGCAGGGCTGCAGCAAAGCTGGAAGCATCAGATGCCAGAGCTGCTCCATTATAGAGTTATTTCATCCTCTGGCTGCTTCTCCAGCCAGAACATGAATCATCTCAAGTCCTTCCACTTCCTGCTTTACCATTTTTAATGTTTTGCTACACTCTGCCTCAAAAAAACCCCAATTCCTGATGTAATACTAGCCCAGAATTGTGTGTCTTTCATCTCACACAACCCCTTGGATAATGTGTGAAAGAGGAGGAAATTAGGATTTTCCATCCCAAATCCCCACAGAACTCAGAGGAGCAGCTCTTCTTGCTAGGAGGGAAATGTGTGGTGCTGCCATCACCCTAAATACATTCACACCCTAAAACTGTCCTGACGTGGCTGATGTTGTTTATCAGTCACCAAAAAATCCTTTTACTTCTCTTCCTTGAGTCAGTTAGTTCTCTAAATTACTAAGATATTACTATTTTGAGCTGCAAAATTCAGTGTATGAATGCAAAGGGCAATCCCCTCCCAGCCTGCACTCCACAAAAAACTCAAAACCATAAGAAGTTCTGGTTTGTGGCTCATTCAACAGTTATTGGAAATCTTTACCTGTATAAGGCAAAATCCTCTTCTGTGAAGATGTCTTGAATTTTGTCCCCAAAGTACCTGAAAAGTTAAACAACAGTCTAAAAGAGGAGCTGCTGAATCATACTGAGCAATAAGAAGAAAACTCCTTACCCTCAATCAAAAAGTGAGGACAACAAAAAAAAAAAAATCTTAAAAATGCTTTTGAGCATGATGTCCAAAAAAGATCAAATGCTAAAAGATTAAAGGATTGAAATGCTGCAAGTGGTAATGACATTCCTCAGGCATTAAAAAAATCCCCTCCCACATCATGAAATAAGCACATGGATTCAAGTTTTTAATGGTTCAGGCTATTTGATTTCTTCCACTGCTGAATAAACTAAACTATAACTGTGAAAAAATACTATGATTAACCAGTGCAAGAACATAAAAATAAAGATAACGGCAGCTTTCAAAGTGCCCAGTTCAATAAAAGATCATTTTTCATGCCAGGAAAGCTCTTTAAGTGGACATGGAAACTGTGGTGGATGCAGCCAAGTTCCATAATTTCTCCTCACTAATCCCAGCCCAGGGCTGGAGACACTGCAAGAGGCAGTGGGCAGGGAAGGGATGGGATGACAGCAGGCAGGAAGCCACAGCCTCATTTTACCTGTACAGATTAACAAAATGCTTCCCCAGGGAAAGAGCTCCAGAGTGCAGGTCCAGAATCGATGCCTGGAAAAGGAAACAAAGAAGGAAAAACGAGCATGAAAAGGTTTTAGCATTATTTAACTGTGACCTTTAATAACTGTCCCAAGTTGCCTCTCACTTTTCACAGCCTCCCAAGTAAAAGCAGCTTCCAGCGTTGGGTTCACAATACAACATTTATTTTACAACTAGAAACCTCCCTCAGATCCCTGCAGAGATTATTAAGGTATTATAAAAAAAAGCACAGGACTGCAAATTCTGAGATGCAGATCTGACAAGGAATTGCCAGCCTCCCCCATGCGCTCAGGGTAAATCACTCTGCTCCAGGATCCCTTCTTGAAGACATTTCCACACACATTTTCCAGTATTTGTGTGCTCAAGTAGCAGCACTAATATTTATCTTGCCCTGCATTTGTTATTAAAACTTCTCCTTCACCACGAGATCCTGTATACTTCTCATATTTCATACAGACATTAAAAAGTCTCTTTAAAAGTACAATTAGAATTCCAAGGCTTGCTAGGACCAAACTTTCTTTTCCTCAATTTCTAAGCTGCTATAAAAGAAAACCACATAGTGAAAACAAAAATTCAATCCATTTCTTCATCCAATTCAAGCCAAACTCTTCTGCTGAGCTCCCAACAAGCTGCAAAGATTAATGTCACAGATATATTTCATGAAAAATCCTTTCCTTAGGACTTTTTCTCCTGAGAAGCTGGGAGGCCTCAGGAATAAAATATAAACAATGATTATCTGCTGCTGTGGAATGCAACAGGTGCATCTGGGATTGGTCTCATGTGGTTGTTTCTAATTAATGGCCAATCACAGTCAGCTGGCTCGGACTCTCTGGTCAGCCACAAGATTTTATTATCATTCCTTCCTATTCTATTCTTAGCTAGCCTTCTGATGAAATCCTTTCTTCTATTATTTTAGTATAGTTTTAATATAATATATATCATAAAGTAATAAATCAGCCTTCTGAAACATGGAGTCAGATTCTTGTCTCTTCCTTCTTCCTGGGACCCCTGTGAACACCACCACAGATTAATATTCAGATTTGCCAGAAGAGAGGATTCTAAAATGTTTCTCTAAATTGAATAAAGTACACTTTTGTATGCCCCTTTCAGTCCACAAAACACATGATCTGCATCAGTTCTAAAACATTTAAAAATAGAACTTATAGAAGTCTTTTTGTTATTTATACTGGAAATATCAAAGACCACCAGTTAATTAACCTGACTGGCACTGAAGTAATGACAGCTCTGATGTCAATATCTGGGCACTCATGTTGGAATTTGCCATTGTTTGGGTGCACCACAGACCATTCACATCATTCTGACAAAATCCCAGCAGTAACAACACTGGTGACAGGGGAACACACTCATCACAGTCCCTTAGAAAATCTCTGCAGCCTCAATTGCTCTGTGCAGAGGAACCCTACTAACTCTTATTAGAAAAGATAAAAAGAACTTTTTTTTAAACAAACTTACACAAATAACCTTATTTACCCCTTGAAAAATACATAAAGTAGCAAGTTACTGGAGTGGACACAGCATGAGCTTTTCAGATCTGCCCTTCCCACTGCTCTCCAAAAGCTCCAGAGCACTGTTCAGGAAACAATCTCAGCAAGAGCAGCTCTTGTATCAAGCTTTACTCAAGCTTCAGAAACAAAATACTTTCATCTGTTTGTTTCTGGTTCTGTACAAAAATCCAAGTCACAGCTAAAAGAAGTAAAACTGCTCCTGTGTAGCTTCAGAGATATGTTTGTGACCATATTAAAGTAGATTATAGGAAGTAGCACAACACAGCTGAGAAGATTAATTTAATTTAAAAACAAATTGCCTTTCTAACTCTTTCCACATGCTTCTCTTACACATTTCTTCTCACTCCCCAAGCTCCAGTTGGAAGAAGTGGACTGGACTGAAGTGTTCACACCAGCAGAGATGATGTGCAGAAATATCAGTGAGGGAAGAATTACAAAATCACAGAAGGTTGAAAAGGTTAATATCATTATCTATACAAAGAAGAAAAAAGCTGAGGCAAACATCAAGAAAACGAATTCAATTCCCATTCTATGAATAAGGAACAGAGTATAAAACTTCTTTAGTACAAAAATTCTTTACAGAGACAGATATAGAAGGGAAAGCAGCTTGCTGGTGGAGAAAATGTTCCTGTTTGGATTCTGCAGGAAGTTAAACCAGATTACCACGGCCCCTCTAGCTTCACTCTGTGTGCCTCTGCATAAATAAATATAAACTCAGGAAAAGAAAAGTCACAAAGGAAGATAAGAAAGCTCAGCATGACAACTGGGGCATGACCCCAGGGAGGCTTCAATAATTCAGATGTTTGTCAAGACTTCCTCAACATAAAAAGGTGGAATAGGAAACAAGTTTTGGTGCTGTGCTCCAGTACTCCAGGGAAGGGCAGCAAATAAAGGGAGGAGAGAATAAACAAAGTCACAAACTGCAAGTTTATACCTTTAAATGAATAAATTATATCTAAACACACAGACACAAACCCACTTCTGAGAATTCAAAATGTAACAACTATGACAGGCAAAAAAAAACCCCAGACATGCTGCTTACAAAGGGCTTAAGAGGAAACACCAGGCAATGAAAATGCAGCCTGAATCCCAACAGAAACTTGTCCAAGTTTTATTCTGACTAGCAAAAAGTGGCTAAAGTAAGAATTAAAAATCATTAAACAGCAGCAGTAATTTTGAGATATTTTAAAGGAAGAATTAGTCTTACAGCAGACAAAATTGGACAGAATCATCCAAACACTCAAGAAATTTAAAGCAACAAGCCAGACCTACTCCAGGTGGCTGGAAGCTTGGGGAAAGGAAGAGGAAAAAGGCAGGACAGGAATAAAAGAAACTGGGCAAGGAGAGTGTATTTAAAATCATATTAAAATATTATTTAAAATATATTCAAAATACTATTTAAAATATGTTAGAAATATTAGAAAGTGGGTAAGGAGAGTTTATTTAAAATAATATTAAAAATATTACTTGAAATATAGTCAAAATATTAGAAACTGGGTAGGAAGAGTGTATTTAAAATAGTATTAAAAATGTGATTTAAAATATATTTAAAAATATTAGAAACTGGGTAAGGAGAGTGTATTTAAAATTATATTAAAATATTATTTAAAATATATTCAAAATACTATTTAAAATATATTAAAAATATTAGAAACTGGGTAAGGAGAATTTATTTTAAATCATATTAAAAATATTTCAAATACGGTAAAAATATTAGAAACTGGGTAAGGAGAGTGTATTTAAAATAATATTAAAATATGATTTTAAATAAAATATTAGAAACTGGGTAAGGAGAATGTATTTTAAATAATATTAAAAATATTATTTGAAATACAGTAAAAATATTAGAAACTGGGTAAGGAGAGTATATTTAAAATAGTATTTAAAATATTATTCTAAATATATTCAGAATATTAGAAACTGGGTACGGAGAGTGTATTTAAAATAGTATTAAAACTGTGATCTAAAATATATTAAAAATATTTAAAATGTAGTAAAAATATTAGAAACTGGGTAAGGAAAGTGTATTTAAAATGATATTCAAAATATTATTTAAAATGTAGTAAGAATATTAGAAACTTGGTAGGGAGAATGTATTTAAAATCATATTAAAATATTATTTAAAATACATTCAAAATATTAGAAACTGGGTAAGGAGAGTGTATTTAAAATCCTATTAAAATCATATTCTCCTGAATCTGATTTTTCCCTGTGAGAGTGTTAGCGTTCAAAAACACATAATCACGGGGGATTATATGCGGTGCTTTTTATTAAGAGCTCTGGGAATCGGGGTATATTCAGCCCAAATCTGACTCCCACCATACATCCAAAATGATCATGTTTTATACTCTATCGTTACATAACTTTCATGTTAATTATTAAACTTAGATTGTTCTATTGTATGTGGGATCTCAGCACCTCAGGATGGAGGTGCAGAGAGGCCGAGAACACCCTTGGGGGGCTCGGGAGTCCTGGAATGTTGCCAGAAGTGTCTGGTGGCTGGGCTTTGATCCGACACAGGAGACGAGACCTGTATGAGGACTGGGAGGATTCCACTGGGTGAATGGTGAAGGGATAGGTTAATTAGAGTGTAAAACACAGGGTTTAGGATTTTGGTACAGGGGGGTCTAAAGAAGTAAGATGGAGGAATTGGGGTGTGTCCTGTTCTTCTTCTTCTTCTTCTTGGCCTCCATCTTCTGTGGTGGTGGTGGCACTTTGGGATTGGTTATTACTAAAAGTGCACCGGTTAATAAGGGTAGAAGGTATTGGGGAGAAATGATAAATATTGTACACGTAACTTTGGGTATAAAGATAAGTGACCGCCCCGGGGGCTCGCAGTGTGCCCATGGCTGACTTGCTGTGCAGACCTCTGTCGGGCTGAAAGAAAATCTTTTAGATAAACAATTAATAAACACCAAGACCGAGACAAGATCAGAAGTCTCTCCTCGTCCTTTGAAGCGTCGGCTCTTCAAGGCCATCCCTGGGCCTTTCCAGGCCACCTAAACAGCACAGAAAACCTTACAAGCGGCGTCCCTGAGCTATCTCTCTCCGGTCGTAAATCAGCCGAGCAAAGAAAAGAAAAACTTGAAATTTACAATTGTATACATAAATTTAGCCCCTCTCTGAATTTCCAACATAGTTTCTCACTATTCTTCTTATGGTTATATAATGATTACATTTAATTACTAAACAATCATCACATCTAACAATTATATAATTTATCAAACTGCTTATGCAGGTGCAGTTGATCTGGGAAAGCACAAAGCCTAACATTTTAGATTCTATCTTTAACTTTTTCCAGGGTTCCACTATCAAGAGCAGTGAGGCCCTGGCACAGGTGCCCAGAGCAGCCCCTGGACCCTGGCAGTGCCCAAGGCCAGGCTGGGACAGCGGGAGGTGTCCCTGCCATGGCAGGGGTGGCACTGGGTGGGATTTCAGCTCCCTCCCAGCCCAAACCATTCCATGACTCTCCCAATTTCCCAGAAGCACTGCGCAGCTCTTGTTTCTAACATCTTTCAGTTTTTACCCATTTATCCATCAATACAACATTACATTTTCTTCATGATCCTTTCCCTGAGGATTAAGAACTTCCTCACATTTCCAGATGATGAGACATGTGAGAAGGCTTGGCTCAGAGCCCACACCTCTCCACAGACATCAGATTTTTAACAGATTTATTTTATTGCTGTGAGAGAGAAGCAGCTTCCCCTCCCTCTCATTTACCTCCCCTTAAAAAAAAAAAAAGGACAAAATGAAGTTTCCCAAGCAACAGAGATATTTCTTGGTTTGTATTTTACACATTCACAAGGACAATAAATTCTTATTTTTTTCCACTGAAACCCTTATTTTTTTGCTAATAAAAGTCCTCATTCAGCAGAGGCCCACAGGAGTGGCTCTGTTTACAAATACTCATTAAACAGTTCCTGTTAACACACAAAAACATTCTGAGAACAAAGATGGGGGAAACAAATTAATATGAATGTGCTCATTAAAGAGAAGTGGGATTCTTTCAAAATATTTTCTTTTAAAGAATATTATTCCAAGGGCTACTTAAGACATTACATGGGTTTTTTGTCTCTGTAAAACCAATCTTTACATTGCTGTGAACCACTGGAATTTACTTTCAGAAGAGAAACTTTTACAGTTCTACTATAGCAACTCTTTCCAGATGAAGACAAAACCAGTTCAAGAGAGGTGCTAGAAATAATTAAATACAAGGAAATGTATTCTGTATTACAAAGTCAAGAGTTACAGAAGTAATAATGAGAAGTAATAATGAGAAGTAATAATGAGAAGTAATAATGAGAAGTAATAATGAGAAGTAATAATGAGAAGTAATAATGAGAATTAGCAGAAGTAATAACGAGAAATAACTTTACAAATCAATTATTTTCCAAGTCTGAACAGATGGAAAGAATCTCCATCTCCTCACCTCAGCCCTCAAAAAATGCATTTATAATCTTGCCTTGGCAGTAAAACAATGTAGAAAATAACAGGACACTGCTCACCCCTCCATCAGATCCTCCCAAGGACAGTCCCCTCTCTGCTATTCTGCAGGCAAAACAATAATCTCACATGAGAACTGGAGTTTTATTAATTTTTCCTTAATGTCCTTATTTACACCATGTAACTGCCCAGAGAGTGGGGTTTGATGCTTCAGGTAGAACCCAACTGATTTAACAGCAGCTCCAATGTTTTGGAAACTGAACTTTCCAGCCTGTCATGAAAATGAAGGATTTGAGTTGCAGAATATTTCTGAGCTTGCAGCTCCCTTCCACAAATCCCAAAAATACCCTAAAACCAGACCCTTCCCAGAGGACTGCTGGGGATTACCCAGACAGACACACAGCTGCAATAAGGCTCACACTGTTTTGTTCTGCATTTAAAACAAGTGAAAATCCTTTAAAACTTATTTAATTCATTTTCCTTTCTTTCTATGAAGTGCTCGTGCCCCTCAGAGCCAGGCAGATTCTGTGTGAAAGAACTGCCCCCACTACAGTAAAAATGGAAAATGGCTTTAGTCACAAAAATTTCAGTTTTTAATCAGTCTAACCCATCCTGCTCCGCCCATCCTGCCCCTCAGATTGGCACACTGTCATTGAAATCAGTGCTTTTAAAAGTTGGAGCTAAAAGAAGAATTACCTACGAATTCTTTCAGCTTCTTCCCTTGTGATGACAGCATCTGTCACACCTCTTCCACACTTCCTAGGAGTGCAGCCTGCAACAAAGAGGAGGAAAAGAACCCATTGAAACCACTTCAGCCACCTGAAGGGCAGGTTTTTAAGTGAGGCTTTGAAAAAAAGTCTTTCTTGAAGTCTCTCTTGAAGCACACAGCTTGGATATATAAGATTTTAAAAGCCTCCTAAAATTCACTGCTAAGAAATCTAACATTAAATTTTAAAAGCTCCTGGGAATAACAAGTCAGCAGCAGGAGTTCCAGGTGGAGAATATATGAAAGTTCTTGTAAGTCTGGTTGACAACAATCTTCAGGCAAGAAAAAGAAGAAATAAAATCAGTTCTGAGCCACCAGAGACCTTGGGATGTTATATCTGGCACTTTTCTGAGGAAGATCCATTTAGAGATGTAAAGCCCTAGGAGAGAGGGGCTGAGTGTGGTTTCTCAGTGCTCCTGAACTGTCACTTCAAGGATCATTTATTCATCAGAACACAAAATTCCTGGAAAGAAATCCATCAATTCACCCATGGAGGACAAAAGCATCACTGTGCTCAGATCAAAGACAGCTCATAACAATCACCAGGCAGATGGGAGAAGTTTTGCCAGGAATTTTGCAGGAATTTCCATTTCCTATTACTGGATATACCCCAGGTGGGCTGCAGGGAAAGCTGATTTTCAAGAGAGAAGAGTAAACTCAAAGGAGAAATTCAATACTCAAGGACAAACCTGGCTACTGAGAGCTTCCTTTCTACAACATTCTGCAAAGATTTCTGATTTCACACAAGATTTGCTCCTTTTTCAGCTGCAAATATCCATGCTTGGCAAAACCACAGGGTTACCTCAGGCAATTGTTACAGTCTGGGGTCTCTGACAGAGAGCTGGAAGCAGGAGGTGCTCAGAAAGCAACAGCACAAACTCTCCCAAATGGACAAAAAAAACTCCCAAAAAACAGAAAAATGTGGTCCAGCATAAAGCCAGTCAGGTACCAACACAAACACTGGGTGAATGCTCAGGAAAAATCAGAAGTCTGTACGAAAATGATTTCAGCAGTAAGAAAAATCAGAATAGTCTATCTGAAAATGATTTCAGCAGGAAGAAAAATCAGAACAGTCTGTAAGAAAATGGTTTCAGCAGTAAGAAAAGTGTCCTCTCTGTCTCAGAGACCACGGCACGTGTGAGCAAGACATACCTTGAAAATCTCAGGAGAAATTCATATTAGGACTGCAGGTACCTGGTAGCTTCCACAAATTTGTGCCCAGTAGACACAAAGCCACCCCTTTATCTCAGTTATAACTCTTCATTTCAGTTCCTCTCAAAGTACTCAGAACAAAGAGATTTTCAGAGCTGTTTTATTTCCCCAGCTGCCAGTAACTCAAGATGAGCTTGGTTTGTTGAGTATCTCTAGAAAAAACATTATTTTTTTGAGAAGTATGACATAAGGTAACCTGGTATGCCATTTTGCTCTTAATTTTCATTAAAGTTTATATTCTGAAAGAATTAATAGTTGCAATTCCCCTCTTGCAAAACAGTTTCCAGCTCAGCCCGTAGGAGCAGAATTGTCTGTGCTTGCTATTAATTGTTCTTGCTTGTTTTTTAAACATTGTTATGGTGTCCAGAGAAATTGTAAAAAGTGGGTGCTATAGAGTAAATATTTTTTTAGAGAAAAAAAAATTATAGAGTAATATATAGAGTATAGAGTAAATATAGAGTAAATATTTTTTCCTATAAATATTTTTATATATAGAGTAAATAAATATAGAGTAAATATTTTTTCCTCCTCTTGTAAAAAAAGAGGAGGAAAAAATGGCATGGTTTGAAACCTTGATCTGATCTGATCTGGTCCCTTGTCTGATAAGGCACCATCAGCTCTGGCTACCAGGTAAATCAAGGTAAAGAGAAACATACCAAAATATGTAAAACACGAGTAAAACACGAGTAAAACACGAGTAAAACACTGCCACTGGGCCCTGCTCCCATTCAGCACAAACCCCAGAATTTTCTTTGGTATGAAGTTTATTTACAGGCAGGCAGTGCTAAGGGAATAAATCCTGCTCTGACAGCAGCTACCAAATCACTTGAAGCAAACTGGAAGCTCAGTTGCACCAGGTTCAGCTGGAAGCAGGGACAGGTGCATAAATAAAAAACTCATTTTAGCTGTGGAAACTTCACAGCTGAGCATCAGCCACCGAGTGGTGACAGGAATGTGCCTCCTCCTGACACACAGCCCACAGCTGAGGGTGCCAAACCAGGCCAAAGACTGAGAATGAAGAGCTATGGAGTGACACAAACCTATTTCCAAGTGCCTGAAGCTGCTGAGCTGATCCATAATCCACATTTTCTGCCTGGCTGGGCTGTGGGGAACACACAAAACTCCTCCACAGCTCATCACCACCCTCTCGTGGGAAAATGATCACAGCTCAGCTTTAATTAATCAAGTAACAGCTGGATCCTCAAAAGCACAGTCACAACAAAAAATAAAATAAAATAAAATAAAATAAAATAAAATAAAATAAAATAAAATACCCCATAAATAAAAACCCAAATCAATCACAGAACTTAAGCAGCAGCACCAAGCAAACACCTAATTAGAAAGGTGGAGGACAATTATCAATTATCCCCATACAAAGTCAAGAGGTGAGATCTCACAGCAGCACTTGCTGCTGCTCCCCAGACACCCCTAAAAATAAAGAATACATTCATTCCTGTTGCTGGAGAGATGTGCTTTAAATTCCTGCCTTCCTTACAGTGAAAAGAATAGGATGAAAAAGAAGGAATAAAAAGAAAACAATGACAAGCATAACTGGTGGTGGCCCAGAACAAAAAAAAAATTGCTTTTGCAAACCTGGGAAGGGAAAAGTAAAGTTTTGTTGGTTTGGGGGGTTTCTTTTGGTAAGAAAACACTGCAGATGCAGAATCCAGAGACTTTTAGCCCCAGTTCAGTTATAACCAAATCACCAGCTGCAGTTTTCTCTGGCCTTGCACTATACAAATTCACCCAGCAGCAGTTTCCCCTTACTGTAACTATGAAAAGCTAACACAGAACACCTGTTCTCATGTTAAAAAAAAAAACCAAAAAAACCAAAACATTACCTTACCAAGACAATTTTTTATTGGTAGCTTCCTGACATCAGTTTTCTTGGCCTAAATAACATTTGAGATGAATCCTCAAAAAAAAGATGCTACATTAGCAGCACTGAGGAAAAACTACATGACCTCAGACTCCACATAAAATTTTCTTTTATGTTCTAAGTCTTTTTGACCAACAGCACCTGAAGAACATGGAGCTGCAATTTGTCAAACACTTTCTATCAGAACTAGCACAGGAGAAAGAAGGACCTCCAAACATCATCTGGTTCAGCTTTTTGTGGTGTAGAGAGCCTGGATAAGATTATCCAGCACAGTGCTCAGCCACATCCTGGAAACCCTCAGCCAGAGGAGGTGGTTCCAGTGACTGAGTGTTCTGTCTGCAATTTCTTTTTATATCAAGATGAAATCTTGCCTAACGCAACCTGCACCCACTGTGCCTTGTCTGCTCTGTGCTGCTCCTGACAAAGGCAGAGCTTGTGTCCTCTGTAGCTTCCCTTTAAGCACTGGAATAATGAAATGTGCCCTCCCTGAGCCTTCTCCAGGTAAAAGGGGACTCAGCTCCCTGAGGTTTTCCTGATAGGATGGGTTCTCCAGCCCTTTGATCACCTTTGTTCTTCCTCAGCTCACAGCAGCTTCTTCCAGCCTCCAGCTTTGTGTCAGCATTTTCTCAGCCACATCATGAAGCAGATAAATGACCAATTTGGCTAAAAACTAACTCAGAAAATTTTGGTTTGGTTTTGTTTTGGATTCAACAGCTTATCAGCCAACACACAGCCAGACATACTGACAAAAACCAAGAGCAGAGCTGCTCTCTGGCAGCTGTACCAACTGAAAATGTTCATCACAACACACTCTGCAAATCTGAAAGAGAACATCAGCACTGCTCATCCATGGAAGCTGCAAGTCAAACTCTCACTGCTCTTTGTCAGAGAAGATTAAAATCTTCCCTGTCTCTTGAAGAACCAACCTCAACACTTCAAAGAAATAAGTGCCGGGGGAACAGATACCAATTTGAAAACAGGCTCAGCAGAAAGACACAAAGACAGAAAAGTGCTCTGCAGGCACCCCCCAAAGCAGATACACAGATCTCAGAATAGGTGACAAAAGCTGGCACTTGTCAGTCACCACACACTGGTGGCACAATGTCCTGCATCAGCGCCACCCCATGCTCTGTATGGAACAGAGTATGGAAACAAACCAGAAACAGACTTAGCAGGAAGTTTATTTCATAGAGCCTTTGCAAAGCAGCTTCAGAAGGGGGAAAAAACCTCTCAGAATCCACTGGAAGCTCAGTTACATCAAGTTCAGCTGGAAGCAGGGAGCTGCACCAAGCTGGAAGCTCAGTTACACCAAGTTCAGCCGGCCCGAGGGGCACGAACGTTTGGGGCTTTAGGTAAGGGACAGTGACCAGGAGTTTGCTGCAAACAGGGGAGTTTTACAGCCCAGGTTTGGTGCCCCGGCCAAGCTGCTGCTGCCCCCCGAGCACGGCCAGCCCTGCCCAGGTACCTGCAAAGCGCTTGTGGCTCTCGTAGTCCTCGGAGCAAGGCACCTCCACGAACTTGTCCTGCAGGGTGTCACTGCGATGGGCCAGCACCTCGGTGACCCCGTCTGCGGGGATTCCACCCTCGGGGATCCCATCTCCGGGGATTGCACCCTCGGGGATCCCATCTCCGGGGATTGCACCCTCGGGGATCCCATCCTGGGTGCGGACGCGGCTCCAGACCACGAGGCCGCCGCCGGCCGCGGCGCAGAGGAAGAGGAGGAGGAGGATCGCCGCCTTCAGCCACCTTGCCCGGGGATCCTGCTGCGATCTGCCCTTCCTGGCGCTGCGAGGGAGCACAGAACGGGCACCGTGAGCGTGGAGGGACGGACCGGGCCGATACCGGGGAGCACCGGGCCCGCGGACCCCGGTTCGGAGCCGAACACACGCGTTACAAACACACACGGTTCTCTCCCGGGATTCCGGTTTACAGCACACCACACGCGTTACACACACGGTTCTCTCCCGGGATCCCGGTCTGGAGCACACCACACGCGTTACACACACGGTTCTCTCCCGGGATCCCGGTCTGGAGCACACCACACGCGTTACACACACGGTTCTCTCCCGGGATCCCGGTCTGGAGCACACCACACGCGTTACACACACGGTTCTCTCCCGGGATCCCGGTTCGGAGCACACCACACGCGTTACAAACACGGTTCTCTCCCAGGATCCCGGTCTGGAGCACACCACACGCGTTACACACACGGTTCTCTCCCGGGATCCCGGTCTGGAGCACACCACACGCGTTACACACACGGTTCTCTCCCGGGATCCCGGTCTGGAGCACACCACACGCGTTACAAACACGCGGATCGCTCCCGGGCCCGGCACTGCGCGATCGCCTCCCCACCGGGGCATCCCCGAAAGCCGCACCGCCGCTGGGCCTGGCGGTAAGAGATGAGGGCCAGGGCCCCGCGCTCGTTGCTACCTGCTGTGCCGGCGGCTGCCGCGGCCCGGTCCCGGTCCCGTCCCGGCGCTGTCGGGGCCGCGGGGCAGCGCCCGCCGCTGCGGAGCCATCGCGCCTCCTCCGCCTCGAGCGATGCGCTCGGCGCGCCTCGCCCTGGCCTGCCGGCCTGCCTGACAGGGGAACGCGCTCGGCAGCCGAGAGAGAGTGGAAGGATCCAGCGCACAGCTGGGAGCGGCGGAGGGGCGGCACCGGGACAGGGGGACAAGGGGACAGCGCGACAACGGCACACCGGGACAGCAGGGCTCGCAGCCAGGACAGCGGGGCAGGGACGGCGGGGTGCGGCCGGGCGGGGTGAGCAGGGACGCCGCGGCGACAGGCCAAAGCAATCGAGGCTGGAGCATGTGGCGGCGCCTGGTGCACCTGGATCTGAAGGGCGCCGCGCCGCGCGCGCAGTACCTGGAGCAGGTGAGGGGGGAACGTGAGGGGGGTGAGGGATGAAACTGAGGGATATCCGGGGTGAACCTGAGGGATGTGCCTGGGGCAGGTGAGGGGTGCACCTGAGGGAGGTGAAGGTGAACCTGAGGGATTTGAGGGGTGCACCTGAGGGATGTGTATGGAGCAGGTGAGGAGTGCACCTGAGGGAGGTGAGGGTGAACCTGAGGGATGTGAGGGGTGAACCTGGAGCAGGCGAGGGATGTATCTGGCACAAATAATTGATTTATTTGGCTCAGGTGAGGGGTACACCTGTTATGGGTGAAGGATGTCCCTGGCACAGGTGAAGGATGTATTGGGCTCAGATAGGGATGTACTGGGCTCAAGTGAGGGATGTACCTGATATGGGTGAAGGATTTATTGGGCTCAGGTGAGGGATACACCTGCTGCAGGTGACAGTGGCACTGCCCACAGCCCAGCTGTATCCCCAGTGTCCCGTCCGTCTCTCCCTCAGGTGCTGCCGCTGCTCCGTGCCCTGGGTGCCACCGGGCTGCTGCTGGAATATGAGGACACCTTCCCGTACACGGGGCCGCTGGAGGTGCTGCAGGCCCCCCACGCCTACAGGTAGCTCTGGGTACCCTGCAGGCAGCTCTGGGTGCTGCAGGCAGCCCGGGCCGTGCACAGCAGGCACTGACAGTCGTTCTCCTGCAGCCCCGAGGAGCTCCAGGCGCTGCTGAGCTGGGCACGGGCACAGGGCCTGGACGTGGTGCCACTGGTGCAGAGCTTTGGGCACATGGAGGTGAGCTGGGTGAGAGCTGGTGTGCTGAGCCAGCAGTGCCCGGGGGGACAGCAGGGCTGGTGGAGCCTCAGTGTGCAGTAGGAATGGCATTGGCAGCAGGGCAGGGAGTGATCCTGCCCCTCTGCTCAGCCCTGGTGACATCTGGAGCAGTGTGTCCAGTTCTGGGCACAAACCATGGCCAGGAAGTTCCACCTGGACGTGAGGAAGAACTTCTTCCCTGTGCAGTGACCAGGCCCTGAGCAGGTTGGAATATCCCCAGTGAGAGAGACTCCACACCCACTCTGGACACAGCCCTGGCACTGCTCATCTGGTGGGACCAGATGAGCCACAGTGCTCCCTTCCAGCCTGACCCATTCTGGGATTCTCTGCTGGAATTTTCCAATCCAAGTCCCAGTGCTCTGGTTATCCAGCTCTGCCAGCTGCAGGATTTGACATCAGGGTCACACTGCAGTGACCTCCCCGTTTCCTTCACCCACCCTGTGAGGTGCTCTGTGGTCAGAGACCCCCCAGCAGCGTGGGGCAGCAGCTGAGCCCCCAGCCTGTCCCTGGGTTCAGCAGGACACCCTGGGGACAGGAGGGCAGCGCTGTGCCTGGTGTGGTGGCTGTCCCCAGCTCCCCTTCCTTTCCCTGCAGTTTGTGCTGAAGCACAGGCAGTTTGCCCATCTGCGGGAGGTGAAGGAGCTGCCCAACGCCCTGAACCCGCACAAGGAGGAGTCCCTGGCGCTGGTCAAAGCCATGATTGACCAGGTCATGGCCCTGCACCAGGACCTGCAGTGGTTCCACATCGGATGTGATGAGGTGGGGCTCCTCTTCAGCTGGGAATGTTTCTTTTCTTTTGAGGAATCATAGCAAGGGCTGAGGCTTTTGCATTTCAGTGGTGGCCAGGCCATGTTTGGGTGGGATTTTGGGGGCAGAAAACACCACTTGAGCCAGTGTAGAAAAGCCTTTTTGCCAATTATTCCAATAGCACAAATTGTCATTTCCATAGATAGGAATGTAATATCAAAGTATTGAAAGCAGCTTCTTGAAGCTAACAGTGTTGGGGTTTAGTGAGTGTTTGTAGTGAGATATCAATTAGAGCTGTTCATTAGAAATCCTGTAAGTTTGGTGTAAGATATTGGCTCATTTTTCTGGGCAAGTTACTCAAAGTAAACCCTTCTGTGGTTGGAAGTGTTGGGTTTTTACCTTGGTAGTTTGTCTCAGAGAAGCTTGAGTTTTTTTCTTCTCATTCTCATAGTTTCTTAAAACCATGCTGATGGCACACAGATCCCTGGAATTCAGTATTAATTATCTGTACTGGTATTAGTTTAGCATTTTGTATTCTGTTGTGTTGAAACTGGTGGGAAGGCTGGACAGGGAGCTGTTATAAAGCAAAATAGTATTTATGTAGAATAAATAAAACCTGCTCTAAACTATCAAATTTTAATTCACTCTCTGAATGGGACCAAGTATGCCGGGACACCCTTGTACATGGCCCCAGGCTCCTTCTAGACTCACATTTGGATGATCTTCCCCAAGACAGGAACCTCATTTTATCCATCTCAGGTCCTGATGGATTTGAAGTGAATAAATGTGGTGAGAGCTATTTCTAGGACAAGCACTCCAAAGGCAAACATAGCATGTAGATATTCTAGTTTCTGTAGGAAAATCCCCTCAAGTGATGCATGTAATCATGGCCACAGTCTCCTGCAGACTGATGGAAATGCTGGCAGTGTTTTCAGCCCTGAGAGGTGCTTTGGCATGTGTCCCCTCAGTCACATCTGGACAAAGGTTTGGAATGTTGTCCACCTCACTTTCTCTATTTCTGTGGAAATAAAAATAAAAATCAGGATGATTTGCTTGGTGTTTCAGGTCTACTACCTTGGTGAAGGAGAGGAGTCGAAGCAGTGGCTGCAGCAGCAGAACAACACCCCACAGAAGCTGTGCTTGTCCCACATCAAAGCAGTTGCCACTTGTTTGGCCTGGTCCTACCCCATGGTGACACCCATCGTGTGGGATGACATGCTCAGGGGGATAAGTGAGGAAACACTGGCAGGTGTGTGAGCAGGTTTGCACAGGTAAAAAAGATTGCTTGGCAGCTGAATGTCATGAAAACAACAAATCTGGCAAGAGCTGAGGTGTGGTTTGACTAGAGAATAGAAGCACTCAGTCCTTGGCTGCCACAGAGGCCCTGTGGGAGTGTGGGTGAGTCTGAACAATTCAGTTTTCCATTACAAAATGCTCAATTCTACTTTCCTTATACATTGAAACAACAACCAACATTAAAACAACAACCTATTAACATCTGTGGTCCAAGTCCAAATCTCTGTGCCTCTCACCACCTTCTGATGTTCATTGCTGCCCTTTGCAGCACCTGATCCCAAGTGGTGCAAACTCAGAGAAGCTGCAGCCCTGTGAGCATCTTTGTGATCATGGTGCACATTGTGAGGAGTTTGATACTCAATTGTGGGCTAGCTCCAAGACCTTGACATCACAAGTCTTGTTTGTGGAAAAATATCAAAGCACTGCTGAAATTGGAGTAGTCTGAGCACAGATGGAGCTCCAGCATTTTCAGAGCCACCTTACATGGCTGCTGTAAATAAATTTAGATGGTAACAGGAAGAGCTGTGCAGCTCATCCAACAGTGACTGACCTATTCAAGGCTTTGATAGAGGGAAATCATCCCCAAAAATGCAGGTGGGACCCATGGGGTTTCCACAAGAGCAGTACAGCACTCTAAGTGCACTGCCACAAAAACACAAATTGAAATGTGATGGAGTTAAAATACTGAATTTCTGCACAATTTACTGCAGTTTCTCTAAGGGTCAGTTTTATATGTTTAAAACTAGCTGAGGAGTTGATTATGAAAGGAGTTAAAGCTAAATTTGTATCTTTAGTTGTTCTTGAAAGGCACTCTGTAAGTGGAAGGGTAAATGTTACATTTGAATTCAGCTAAATCTCCTCTTGTGGCTCTGCCAGTGGAATCCAGCTGGTACAGAGAGATGCAAAGAGCTAAAAACGAGGGGGGCTTGGGGTGAGTGGGGTCTCTGGTGAATTGTCACTGCTCCTCCATGTTCATGGTTTCCCCATGCCTGAGGACAGTGGGCATGTGCCAAACCCTGGCCATGCTGAAATGCCCAGGGGCACTGCAGCTGTGAGTGACAGCCTTGGCTGTTGTAACCTGTGCTGAGTTCCCATTTAAGCAGCTTTTCTCCATGGTTTAGCAGAGCTCTGTTCCTTTCAGAGTCCGGGGTCCCACAGCTGGTGCAGCCCATGATCTGGGACTATGCAACAGACATCAACGTGGAGGGCAAAGGTTTGTATTCTCTGCTGAGCTGTGTAGAAGTAAAATTCTGCCATTAAAACCTACCTTAGCTGCACACCAAAACATCTGGTTTTGTGAAATTGTTTTTTATTGCTTTCATAGCATAAAGACAGCCCTTGTTTGATTCACATCATAGTTGCTATTACTTATTTTCTTTTTCTATTTGTGTTTCCCCTATGACTTGCATTGTAGGCTGCTTAATTCTTTTCAGCAGAGCTTTGGAATCACTGATAGGAGATTCAGAGGTTTTCCACAAGCACTGTTACATTAATTCTCCTTGCATTAACACCAGTTGGAGCACATAACTCTGTATTGAACAGCTCTGCAAAAGAAGCTTCAGGGCTTCATACATCTATAGAATTCAGAGGGAAGCTCCTAAAGGCCCCTGTCAGGCATCTAACATTCATGCAAATATTTCTTTTTGCCAGAACCATCAGCTCTCAGATGTTGTCCATGCTTGTTATAACCTCACAGCTCTTAGCATGCTAGCAATACTATGTACTGGAGTACATAACTGGCACATGGAAATAGGGGGACACCTCTCGGGGTCTTTTGGGTTCCTTGACCCCAAGAATGTTAAAAGTCTCTTTTCCCACCCCAGCTCTTGAAGAATGAGTTGGAGCTCTTCAATTCTTGGTCTCAAGGTTGTTTATTGCATTTTATCTATAAAATTCTTTCTCCTGCCCTGCCGAGGTCCATCCAGCAGGACAGTTCCAGGCACTCTGCCTGCCCCCAGGGCTGTGTTATTTCTTTATACTAAAAACTACCTGTACAATGTTTACAATTACTTTCCAATACCTTTCATCTATGTTAGACAGTGAGCTTCCACTCTAAAGCAATCTGTAAGTGCCAACATCACAGCAGAAGATGGAGGCCAGGAAGAAGAAGGAGAAAGGCTGGACATGCCCAGATCCCTCTGTCTTGCCCCTGAACCCCCATTCTAAAAACCCCAAAATCTACTTTTCCACCCTGTGATAACTTCACTATTCTACCTAAACTGTTGTGGCTTGCAGATCTTCATCTAAGGTTGGTAATTTGCTCCATGGGTCATAATCAAACCCACAGGTGTTTTGGGCTCTGTGCCAGGGTCTCTGAGCCCCCTGGCAGGGCCCTGCCCATCCTGGCCAGCCAGAGGGATGTCCTGGGTTCCCACAGCCAGCCACTCAAAGGCTGCTCAGAGAGGGTGTCAATCCCCATCCTTGCTGATGCTCCAAGCCTGGGAGGGCTCAGCAGCCTGCTGCACCTGGAGCTGTTTCCCTTCACTGCAGCCTTGCAGTCAGGGCTGGAACTGGAGGAAGCTCATCCTGTGTGTGCCCTTTGTGTGTCCCTGCAGTGCAGCTCATCGAGAAGTACCGCAGGTGTGGCTTCTCCAAGGTGTGGTTTGCAAGTGCCTTCAAGGGAGCCACGGGAGCAAGCCAGTCTCTGACCCTGATTGGGCACCACCTGAGGAACCAGCTGGAGTGGCTTCAGGTGGCCCAGAGGAGCCCTGCTGATGTCCTGGAAGGGATTGCACTGACTGGCTGGCAGAGGTGAGGAGCGGCCCTTGTGTGCCTCCAGGAGTCACAGATAACCCAACTTCCACCCCAAAGCTCCCTTAGAGGTGCAGGGAAGCTGAGGGTTTGGAAGGGAATTTTGCCACCCTGCAATTCTTCTGTCCCTGCTGTGCCTCACCCCCAGACTGTGAGGGTGCATTGCAGCTGTGCAGCACTGAGCAGCAGGAACAATGGCTTTGGGGACACCACCCCAGCAGATTGGGTTGGAAGGCTTGAATGGATTTTGTGCCACCTTGAACTGCTCACAGACACTGGAGTTCATGCATGCTGTGTCTATCTGAATGTCTGATGGGAACTCAAAAACTGTGAAATCACATAAGAGATGAGAATTTGTTAAAGTTATGAAGGAGTAAAACATTTTTATGCAGTCAAGAGTAGGGAATATCAGAGAACTGATGTCCAATTTCTGACCCTAACTTACCTTGAGAATTTGGTTTTCCTCTGTTCTTACTGGTTAAACAGAAATACTTCACATTTCAGAGATAAGTGATGTCTTCTCTGAGACAGAAACTGATGTTTCTAAAGCTCTTTGAATTTTGGTGATTGAAATATTAAACCCTCCCATTTGGTTAGTCTGCTCTGACAGTAAAATGTGTGATTCATGGATGTTTTCTGACACAGGTATGATCACTTTGCTGTTCTGTGTGAGCTTCTCCCTGTGGCCATTCCATCCCTGGCTGTGTGTCTGCAGGCACTAAAGAATGGTACAATGACAACTTTATTCTCTCTCAGACAATGCCTAGCACAGGAGTGAAGTGACTTTGCCCTAAGATTAGCACAGGATTGTTATATTTTGAGGTGGTTTGCTGAATTGATCATGGCCTGAATTATGAACAATAAATTAGAATTTGCAGTATGGGAGCAGAGAAGCCTTTTGGCCAAAGTATTTAAAAATAGCCATTGTATCCCCTTCATTTATTGTGAACTAACACACAAATGGTCAAAAACTTCATGCTTATATTAAAAATAAATTTAAGATGCAGAATTGCTCTTCAAACTTACCTGAAACAATAGTGATATATAAATGAGCCTAATTTAGTTTAATTTAGAATGTGCTCATGTGTAAAAGTTGTTTTAAGTAATTGTTTTTCTTAAAATGGATCTAGGGAGGACATTGTAAAATACCTCCTGTAGTTTCTGCTTTCTTTACAGGCAGTTGCCAACAATATTTTTCTTATTTTCAAAATAAACCCCCACAATGCACTGATTTTTAATTAAGCCACTAGAAATATTCAGCACCCTGAACAGAAAGCTCAGAGCTAGAAAGTGCTCACCTTGCACAAGACAACTGTGTGAAAGACACTGAGCTCCTCCTCCCACCCACAAATGTTTTTTCCTTCTTTTATTTCCATTTCACCTTTTAAAAAATTCTCCACCAAAGGGGAGCTACTAAGCCAAGGCAGAATACTGCAGAAAACCCCTCTTGTATGAACATTTTGGTTCTTTAGGCTCCTTTACTCATTTCCACTGTCTTCTGCCAGGTGGCTTCTCTGAAAAGGTTAAAGAAAATGTGGAAAACCTCCTGGGAATGCCTAACCTGGAAATTGAAACTTTCATGAGGTAACAACATTCCAGCTGCAGAACTCAGCTGCTTCTCCTTGTGTGGTGAGTTCAGAAAGTAACAGATCCTCTTTGGACAGCCCAGGTCTGGGGACCTTTCCTGGGAGCAGTGTCCTCACCCTTGTGACACAAATCAGTTTCCACCTCAAGTCATCAGTGGATGAACTTCTCGAAAGGAACAGGTAATGAAGTTTCTGTTGATTCTCTGTCTGGCTGCAGCACTGTTGGAGCTGTATCCTCTCAAAGTGGGGCACAACTCCAGAAAAGTGATTTAAATATCAAGCTGTGCATTTCAGGTGTCACTGACACCTCAGCAGAACATAATATTTACATCAAAATTTAAAATATTTTAGTGAAGTTCCTAAATACTGTATGCTGCCTTATTTGAAGCATGTAGTTCTTTCCCTAATTACATTTTACTGCTGTTTAAAGTTAAAATGAACATTTTGAATGGTGTAGTTAAAAAAGAAAGGAGCTTGAATTGAAACTTTGAAACTTACACTGCAGCAGATGATCAGGTGCTCATCTGCCAGGAGCACTTTCACAAGGTAATTCCAAAGATCTAGAGCCTGAAATAAATTTACTCCTTAAGCATCATCTCTGTGCAGAGTTCAGCTGCAGCCTCCCCAGCAGTGACAAACAGAGGTTGCTGCTGCTCCATCACTGCTCCCACCACCCTCCATTTTCAGATATTCCACAGGCTGGTTCAGCCCCTACCACAGGAAAAGGAAGATTATTCATCCCATCATAGTGCACCACCTCCAGCCAGATGCAGTCAGGTAACAGCACTTGTTTTGCACTCCAGGGGAAATAAAGTCTGAGATATTTTGGGCACTCAGGTACAGAGAGCTGTGAGCCCTTACCTCTGCTAAAATTATCTCAGAAACATCAGTGGGAATCAAAGTATCCATAATCTGTTTTTATACAACATGTTTGGGTTGGAACTAGATGATCTTCACAGTTCCCTTCCAACACAAACCATTCTATGGTTCTAATTTTATCTTTGCCTTCTGTTGAATGAATTCTTTGAGAACAAGTACAAAATTGGAATCCAGAAGCTTCTCCCTTGTTATTCCTGTAACAAGGATTCACAGGAGTTACAGCCCTGCTGCACCTTCAGCAGTGGCTCCAAGGGCTTGGAATAAAGGCAGGCCCTTCCCCTTGTCACCATGGGCTTTTCAGAACTTGTCCTAGACATTCTGCCAATTCATGCTAAAAGGTTCATTTATAATTTTATTTTCTGTGTTAAGATGAACATCCACTCCAGCCTCATCTCCCTTTCTGATAAAACCCAGAATTAAATTCCCAACAAGTCTCACAGTGGGTTTCAGTTACACTTAAAATGTGCAAAGTGTTTTTCTGAGCTCACTTTTTGGTACTTTAAAAGTCTTGGCATGAGGAAAGTGCCAAAATTAATGGAATTAAACTGAAACAGCATCAAGCTTTTGCCATCTGAACCAAATCAAGTCCTTTGGGCTCTTGTAACAGAAGCTTCTTTTCCTGTCAAGTGGTTTTAAGGACAGTTTTCCCTTCCAAAGGCAGTAAGCCAACCCTCCCCTGGGGCAGAGCTCACCTGCCAAAGTCATTATTTCTTCTTTTCACTTCTACTCAGGCTCTTCTCCAAGTGGAGTGCTGTGGTGCAAGACCTGCAAGCAGCCATGGAGCAAGTTTTCCCCAGGTGTGCTATAGAGGAATGGATGGAGGAGAATGTCCACCCCCACCTACAGAAGCTGCAGGAAGTGGTGGAGGATTTAGATGAAGCAATAAGAGCACAAAATTAGAGACATTTCAATTAGTCTGACTCATTCCCTGGGAAAACATGGCTAGTGAAAATCAGCACCTAGCCTTGAGCTGGAGTTTGTCATCTTGAGAGTGTGGTTAAACAAAAGTGACCTGAAGGCATGAAGGAATTTATTAGCATAAAACACTTCAGCTCAATTTTCTTGTCTTAACACGTGCTGAGCCTTAACTCACCCGTCAGTCAGGTTTGCTGCCCTGTGAGTCACAGCAGGAAAAAACCCAGGTCCTTCCAAATTCAGCATTTGAAACAACAGACTCTTACATAACAATGACCTGGGAAAGTTCTACTCTAATATTTAGGATATTTTTAAAATGTTTGGGTCATTTTGTTCTGTACCAAAAGTCCTTCAGACGCCAGCTGTGCTCTGAGTTGTGTCCCACCATTCATTCATTCATTCATTCTCTCAGAGGAATCAGGGACACCTGGGCTTGGAGGGAAAATGCCTTGACACACATTGGGCTGCTTCACTTTCTGCCAGAGCACCCAAGCTCAGCCCCATCCCCACAGAACAGACCTGTTGGGCTCTGTAAAACCCCAAACTGCAACCTGCACTTCCCAGCTTTGTCCCACTTTGAGCCATGACTAAAGCTACTAAATCTAAGGAAAAAATGCTGGTTTATTCTGCTTTAATGTCAAACTTGTCACGATGTATAGAAATATATTTTGGGGACTTTTGGTGATTATCCTAATTCTCTCTTGCTAAGTATGTTACTTCACCCTGTATATTCAAAGTATTTATTTCTGTGCTTCATTTATACCTTTCTTTAAATTTTTTTGGGAGCACTGGTATTGAAATTTTCTTGGAACAAATTTTAACATACAAAAAGTAAAACTACAGCATAAGACAAGGTTCAGGTGACTCAATGAGAGCCTCAGGAACCAGGCCCACATGCAAATCTTTATTTTAAAAAAACTAATTGCTGTGTATACCTGTCACAAAGCTTGAACCAAACAAGATCTTAATTTATTTTACTTGAATAAAACCTTTGATACTCAAAGTGTTTGTGGAAGGGTGTTGCTTTTTGTGTGTGTGTGTAGCATGTTGGTTTCGTTTAAAGGAGAGAAAATGGAAATATTCACCAATAGAGAGTTGGATCTATCAATCTCTATTATATGGAATAATACAAAATGGAATTAAAAGCTGGAGTGCTGCAGAAGTGTCAGCAGGGTCACTTCTAAGCAGGTATTTGGGCTTCTTCTATTCTGTCCTCCCCCTTCTTCTATTCTGTCCTCCCCCTCATTAACTCCTTCCCAATAATAATTTAGACAGCCATTAATATTTTTAATAATTTTAATTAAAAACAATATACAAAATACTACAGCGATGCAAAACAAGTTATCAAAGTTGATTTTATCAATGAACATTATTTTTAAAAAAAGACAACACAACAAGGCCTTGCTGAAATTCTACTTGCAATTTTAAAGTAAAAAAAAAAAAAAAAAGGCAATTTCTAAACATTTTCCAGAAGTATTTTTGCCTCCCAGCCATCTATGACCCTGCAGAACTAGCACTTTTTATTTATTATGGGAGCCAGCTGAGGTTTTGGTACCTGTGTAACTTCATAAATACAGCTCAAAAAATCAGATCTCAACTAGAAATAGTTGGATTTTCTTTGAGATTTGCACACTTAATGCCAGGAATGGAATATTTCATTGTGAAGTACTGGAATATGAGGTTACACCAAGGTTACACCAAGGTTACACAGAGCAGTGCAGCAGCCACAGCCCCAGTCCCATCCCAGCACAGCCATGCAAGGAGCTGACAAAAGGGCTTGGTTTAGGTGTTAGAGCTGATCTGAGCTCTGCTGTGCAGCTTTTTAAATCATGGCTAAGTCAGGCACAGGTCTCTAGAGACAGCCTGAGATGCAGAAGTTCATGAGCACATCTGTACAAAGTCTCCTGGGAGTACTGAATTTCCTACCCAAAATGAGTCTTTGATGTCATTCCTTGAGTCCAAGTCACTTCACAGCAGGCACATGTCAGGCTCTGTGCACTGAGGAGTGAGGAAAACCAGGAAATCCTCCAGCAGAATGGTGGGAAGTGGCACAAAAGGAGAAGGAGAAAGGATTTGTCCAAAGAGGGAAGAGTGGACCCTGCCCTGAGCTGCACCTGCTCCCCACAGCTCCTCAGGGTGCTGCCATTGCTGAGGGCACAGACCCTGCCACAGCCAAATCATGGCAACAGCAACTGCAGCTGAATTGTCCATGCACTGTCACTGCACTCATCTGGCCGTGTCTTCCAGCTAGAAATGATACTGGAGGGCAAGAAGCTCCACATGTGGAGAGAGAAACAAGAGAAAAGCCCATCAGCCTCCATCAGCCTGTGCTACCTCTGGGGCAGTGTCCCCTGCCAGGCTCAGATGGATCAGTGCCACACAAGCTCCTGGGTGGATCTGCCAGCAGTGCCTGACACGTCCCCACAGGAGCCCCCCAGCCTGCCAGAACATCCCCAGAGCCCATCCTGCCCTGCAGAACACAGCTCTGAGAACATCCCCAGAGCCCATCCTGCAGAACACAGCTCTGACAACATCCCCAGAGCCCATCCTGCAGAACACAGATCTGAGAACATCCCCAGAACCCATCCTGCAGAACACAGCTCTGACAACATCCTCAGGGCCCATCCTGCAGAACACAGATCTGAGAACACTCTTAGAGCCCGTCCTGCAGAACACAGATCTGACAACATCCCCACAGCCCATCCTGCCCTGCAGAACACAGCTCTGAGAACATCCCCACAGCCCATCCTGCAGAACACAGCTCTGAGAACATCCCCAGAGCCCATCCTGCAGAACACAGCTCTGAGAACATCCCCAGGGCCCATCCTGCAGAACACAGCTCTGAGAACATCCCCACAGCCCATCCTGCCCTGCAGAACACAGATCTGAGAACATCCCCAGGGCCCATCCTGCCAGCTCAGGCTGCAGAACACAGATTCCCACTGGAACTGGACTTGTTGGTACAGTGACAGCTGCCAAATGCTAAATGGAAATGGCACCAGAGGATGGCACCAGCTGCTCCAAGGGAAAGGCTGAGGAGCCAATATTCCTCCTAGACACACAGTGCATGGTGCAGCCATCCCTGCCCTGCCTAACACAGCAGGGTAATGAGGAGTGAGGAGGATACTGCTGAACACCTCTGCAGAGGTGATCACTGACACCAACCCAACATACAAATTACTCCACAGGATGTATTTCAAGTTACATTGTACCTCACTATAGGTCATTCCCTTTTCTATATTCTCAATTTCCTGACATTGTTTTTTAGTCTCTTTGTCTAAGGTACTGCACAGTCTGTCAGTGTAGGCATCAAACACCATGAATGCACAGCAAGCTGGAGGCACTGCAGCTCAGCAGCAGAGGACACACAGGATGCAGTGCAGGGTCACACCAACAGATGGACCTCTCAAAAGCTGATTTTTAACTGGAGATCTACAGTGTGGTTTACATCTTCCATGGAATGTCAGCTGTCATGGGAATCCAAATGAAAGCCAGCAGAGCTGAGGCTGAGGGCAGTTTGGTCTGGGTTATCCATGGTCATTCCACAGGCTCAGAGTAAGTGCAGGGCACAGCACAATGCCCTCTGAATATCCTTGGTACAGAGCAGCAGCTGGCACAGGCTGAGCCCTTGTGCTTACACTGCACTATGACATACAGGACAGAACTTCCTGCTGAAGTCCTTAGAACACTCACCATTCTCATTTTACACTGTGGGGAAAAAGAGTTCTCCAACTCCCCAATCTCATCCTCCTCTCTCTAAAATGAGCATCACCTGGGGTGTACATTACAGTGGATTTAAATGAGGAACTCTACATTAAGTGTTACACCCTGCAGTATTTTTTAAACAGGTTTGATGATTATGCTTAGCCTACAGCTGTGCTGGAGAATAAAGGCAAATTTAGCTAATTGCAACCTGATTTTCCCACATTCATATACTGCAGCTTCCCAGCTCCAGTGGTGTGGGGTAGGCACCAAAAGCCCCATGATCACCCCAACAACTCAGAGGACTTTGAGGAACATGTACTGGCAGAGCTCTGTGCTGATACCTGACATGATTACAAGTTTTTTACCTTATTTAAAGGAAACAGACCTAGTTCTGTGCTGCAGGCAGCTACACCAACAGCCACCAGCCCTGCTGCAGTGTGAGCACCTTCCCCTGACAGCCCCAGCCTCTGCTCACAGCCTGGGTGTGACAGCTGGAAGGGAAACCTGTGCTCAGCTTCACACCAAACTGAACTCACAACAGGATGTGCCTTCCACCAAAAGCTTTCCAGAGCCTTCTCTCTGTAGAGGTAGAGTGATTGGGAACAAGAACACAGGCTCTTTTAAATCTGAAGGAACTGCTGCCAGGAGACATTTGCTGCTGGCCAACTGTGAAAGCACAGAACACAGTTACCTCGTACCTGTTCACATCTCCTAGATGTAACTGTGCACAGATTTTCTAAATCAGGTCTAAAGACCATAAGATTCCTAAATAAAACCTAGTGAACTTCAGTACAAGCAGCTGTAGCATGCTGAAGGGACTTGCAGCTTTTGACATTTCTTTCTTGTACTGACATGTTAATGTAAGCATGAAGCAGTTCTAGCTCTACAGAGAATATGTTGACTAACAGAGGTAGCTTTTACTTCAGAAATACCTTGAAAAAATGCATATTTGAACTATTTGTGAAACCATTGGTCAGAACAGAGGACACCACACAGCTGGAGTAAAACACAGTCAGACATTTAGTCTGTGCTACCTACCTTAAAAAAAGTTATTATTTAGCACTTGGGTATCATTTCAAGTGAGGAAATACTCAACAACTCTAAGCTACCACCTTGTTTGACATCAGCCCTTTCCCTACCTAAAGTTAAACATGTCCCTGCTTCCTTTCTAAATCCACAGTTTAAACAGTAAACATTGAGGTGTAGAAAAAGATTGCTCTGTCCTGCCCACAAGTGAAACAGAACAGGATTAAGGTAGAGCATCCCAAAGACTTTCATCATGATCCTTTTTCCTTTGCTATTTATGGCTCCTCGGTGAGTCTGAGATAAGTTAAGACACCTTTACAAGTTGATTACCCTGATGTTTAAAATTCCAAGAGAGGCACTGAGACTTCAACTTCCACAGATATCCAGTGGCAAGTCAGTAGTAGAGAACATAAAAGTGCCACTATTCTGCATCTCCTAATTGCATATATTAAAGGGGAAACCTCAAAGCTTTGTGTATTGAGTTACAAATTCAACTCTTCTACATTGCATATACTGTACCTGCAGCAAATGTTTGCAGTAACCAGAAGCTCACATCTGTATCTTCATTAATGGAAAAGCAATTATTTCAAACCAATTCATTAATAAATAACTATTCCTAGCAAGTTTGATGAGGTGACAAAAGTTCAAGAGCCAGCAGTGTCCACATGCAGGGTCTTGAAGCAGTTTAGCACTGAACAATGGGCCCTAAGACAGATTCCACCCATTGTAAATGCACACATTGAGAAATGCCCAGATCAAGGTTGTGAGGGGTTTCTTGTTCTGAAGAACAATCAGAATATTTTCCAGATGTGTGAAGGCCTCTGCTTGCTTCAGTTCACAATGACTATCAGTATTTAACCTGTGGTTCATCTGCATCACTTGCCTCTGTTTCGCTGCTCTGGGAGAAATCTTGTGGGGTCTCCACTCTGTCCAGTTCCAGAAAACTCGTAATGAGTTTGGCAACTGCTTCCACATCACTGTGGGAAGGAAGAAACAATGGAAGAGTTAGTGGAACTGCAGTGCTGACAAGACAAGAGCAGGCATGCTAATTCCTGAGAATAACTGCCTAGAGGGAAACTCATATGGGCATAGAGGGTATGGCTGACACACCAAGCCATTCCCTCCACATCAGAACAAATCAGTCCTTTCCCACTCCCTGCTGCAAGGTTCCTTATTATCAATGCTTAAGATAAATTTTCTAACTAATACATCAAATGTTTGCAAAGTAGAATTAGACCTCTCTGCCACTGCCTAGCTCAGAAAGGCAACTCCAGCAGACATGCAGCACTAAAGGGATCTTAGACATTTAAACATGATCCTGACAGATGGTGTTAGCAAAATGTCTGCAAATGAAAACATTATGGGGTTTAAAAGGTTAAATTGAGTAACACAAGGTCATAACAGCAAGTCTAAAAACTGAGCTTAGTTATAATGATGCCTTGGGAAGGCTGACCTAGAACAGAGGCTGGACAGAGTCAAAGAATAAAGCAGGGATTTATGAAAAGGATCTCCTCCATGGATCCACCTTGGGCAGCACGAGAGCCCAGCCAGGGCTGCACCCAAGGTGAACCAAAATGGATGACTGCTCATGGGGTCTCTCACTTTGATCAGTTCTGCTCCATTTGCATCTTGGAGTTCATTGTCCAATTACAGCTTGAGCTCATGAGGTCCCAGCCTTCTTGGGTTTTTTGTCCCTTCAGTCCACATTGTTTGTCCCTGGTGCCCAGCTGGAGCAGGAATTGTTTTGTCTCCCTGCTCTGTGAACAGAACTCACCATCCCCTCATATGGAGCTCAGACTCGCACACTAATGCAGCACAGAATGTGAAAAATCTAAAAACTAAAACCTGAGGCATCAACAATACCTGGCAATTACTGACCCACATGATTGGCATTCCCACCTTCCACATTCCAATTTTACCAAGTCCCCACTGCACCTTCTGCAGCCCAGCACGGCGCTCTGGGTGAGCGGGTGTGAGAAGCCGGTGACGAAGCGCAGCACCACCAGGTGGCCCTTCCCGAAATAGCGCACGGCCTCCTCCTCCACGTTCACATCGCGGATCTCGCTCAGCACGGCCACCACTGCAGGGAGGGCACAACAGCAGCTTCAGCAGCACTGCAAACCCTCAGCACTGCTGACAGGGTCACAGGGACCCTGCCACACACATCTGTTATGAAAAATCCTTTCCTTAGGATTTTTCCTCCTGAGAATCCGAGAGGCCTCAGGAACAAAATGTAAACAATGGTTATCTGCTGCTGTGGAATGCAACAGGTGCATCTGGGATTGGTCTCATGTGGTTGTTTCTAATTAATGGCCAATCACAGCCCAGCTGTCCAGACTGTCTCAGTCAGTCACAAGCCTTTGTTATCATTCTTTTTCTATTCTCAGCCAGCCTTCTGATGAAATCCTTTCTTCTATTCTTTTAGTATAGTTTTAATATAGTATATATCATAAAATAACAAATCAAGCCTTCTGAAACATGGAGTCAGATCCTCATCTCTTCCCTCATCCTCAGAGGGACCCTGCTCTGGGGCACCACTGCTGTGATCCCTCACAGCCAGGGCACTCCTGCAGCACCAAACTGATGCCTTGTGCAGGCTGATCTAGAGCAGAGACCAGATGGAGCTAAAGAATAACTTTATTCTTCTTAGGGATTTATTAAAAGGCCTCCATGGATCCACCTTGGGCAGCACCAGAGCCCAGCCAGGGCTGCACCCAAGATGAACCAAAATGGTCCCAAAATGCACAACTGGTCATGGGCTCTCTCACTTTTATAAGTTCTGCTCCATTTGCATCTTGCAGTTCATTGTCCAATTCCAGCTTTAGCCCATCCAGTCCCATCCTGCTTGTTTTTCTCTCTTCACTCCACATTTTTTATGCTCTTTGGGCCTGAGATTTGGATCATTTGTCCTTGGTCCCCAGCTAGAGAAGGAATTGTTTTGTCTCCCTGTAGCCCCATTTCTCTTCACAGAGAAAAGCAAGGCACAATTCTTCCCAAGAATATTTCTGGGTTTCACATTCTCTGAACCTCAGAGAAAGGAAAATCAATTCTTATCATTTGCTGTGCCTGTGTTTGTGCAAAAGTAGGATGCAATATGGAGACTGTTTACCCACAGTGATGGTGTTTTGCTTCCTTGGCCTGTCAGGGCCAGGTGTGTGTGTGTCAGGACTGTTGGGTGACAGTCACAAGATTCAGTGCAGTTCAGTTGTGTGCAGGGTTGAGTGTTTGGCAGGTTCAGGTTTAGATGTTCTGCCATAGAAGATCCTACTTTTGCAACAGAATAGAAGATCCCAGATTGCAATAGAGCTTCCAACTCACCACCCTGACTCCCCCAACTCACAGACCAAACTGCAGCTTCTGTGAGTCCAAGAGGAAGCCCAAGGCCATCAGATCCTGCATTAAACAGAGCCTCCTGCTCAGGCTGCTTTAAATGCATATTCTGTAACTGCAGGATGGAACAAGCCTGCTTGCATATGCTATCAAACCTGTGCCTGCTCCCCAAAGCAGATGAGATTACAGAAATCTCAACTTCTGGTTCCAAAATTGAAGTTTTTCCACCAGCCCCAGCTGCCAAGCAGGCTAGCCAAGAGCAAGGTAAACACATTAACATCCCAAAGGAATGGCTAACAATATTAGGGAAAACAATGTGTAGGCCTACTTATGTTGGATTAAAATAATTAACAAGATGCATTCAGCACACTGAGAAAAAGCATTTGGGCCCAGAGAGGCAGATTGTTACATCTGCTGCTTGGGAACAAAGCAGATCTGGGAGCAGATGTGACTTAATTTGAGTACAGAACTCCAGAGAAGCCATTAAATGGGCACACATCCATCTCTTCTGCTGCTCACCACATTTTCTACCACAGATGCTGCTTTCTCACCTTGTTCATTGCCTCCTTTTGACAAGGTCAGGATTTTTTTGTAGAGGTTGAATGTTTTTAGGCAGATTGTTCCCTTATTTTTATCAAATACTGCTTCCTGTAAAATTAAAAAATAAGAATTAAGATTTTCTTGAAAACACCATCACTAGCTATGCTTCAAAGTAAAATAAAAATAGTTCCACTGGAAAATAATCTTGGTAACAGAAAAATACTCAGAGAGAGACAGAGATACATTCCTTTATTACCAGACCATGAAAATCACAATCTTGCTCTTTGTTTTAATAGAAATTTTACCATATCTCTGGTGTGACTTCTAGAAAGGAGTTAAAATGGGTTCATTGTCCCTCTTGCCACATTCCCCAAGTAATAAAAGCTGGAATTAAATTTGAACACTAACTTGTAACTCCTATAATTCTCACTTCTAGTGAAATTGACATCCCAGTGCTGTGCTCATTTGGCCAGGCTTACACAGACCTCAAATATCCCAATGAAAATGAATATTAATGATATGGGATATTAATAAAATTTCATATTAATCAATGAAAAGAGGATCTTGTTCTCTTTAGGTGAGTTGCTCATTCTAACACAGCTCAGGTCAGCAGGGTGACAAGGTGGGTTACTGCTCTCAAATCAACATCCACACAATTCTAAAGCAGAGGAAAAAAGCTGAGGAGCCTGGAAGCTTAGAGCTCCCTTATTTAGTGGTTTCTCTGTCATTAGCCTGAAGGCTAATTTCAAAATCATTTGTGCAGCTGAATGTCCTGGTCATCTTCCCTCTGTTGTACAAGAGAGTACATTTTGGGCCAAGTCTCCCCTTAAAAATACCCAAATGTTTAGCTTCACATTTTTATGCTTGTATAATCCAAGAATTCTTGCCCTAATTCTAGTCCCAGCATAGCAACCCAGAGGGTTTCCCCAAAACCAAAAGCAGAACTTGTCTGTTTGGGATCAGCATCTGCCAAGTGCTTCCTACTCACAGCCCCTCATTTCCTGAGCTCAGCATCTTACCTCCCACTGCTCCAGATTCTGGGCTGCCACAAAGAAACACCCAGCCATGTAGAAGAGCTTCCATGCCAAGCTGTCTGGACAATGTAAAAAATGCATAAATTTAGGTTTTTTTACTCCTTCTCTGGTATTTAAACAATCCTGAAAGCAACATGCTCCCTTTAAAATCAACAAAAGGAGGAAAGGTTTCTCTGATGGAACATTTTTGCTTTTAGTTGTACTACAAGCTATTTTACAGCTCTTTCCCAGAATGAAAATACAGAAAATCTTCACACTTTTCAGAGACTTCATTCACACTGGGCTTCAAACCATGCAGAATTATAAGCATTTGTATTATTGGCAAGGCTGGAACATCACATCTTTCTCTTCTGTACAAAGGCATCTTAAAAGGCATTCACAAAACTGCCAACCTGCAGTCAAACACCAAATATTTGTGCTGCAGAGGACAAGGATAAGGACAATGAAAATTCAATAAAGGAAACATGTTTCTGCATAAAAGGAAGCAGTTGGTCCTCTTGACAAACAAACATTTGCATTTCATGTCCTGGAAATGTTTACATGTCACAGCCTGAATAATCTGCTCACTCAGGCTTTTAACTGAAGGCACAGCAGAACTGTGCTGAGATTTCAGAAAACTTTGTTGCAATGTCTTAAGAAAAACAAGGCTGATTTAGCTGGTGGCTCAAGCAGCTTGAATTTTTCTCTTGAAATAAAAATATGTGGGTTCTGTTGGTAGCACATTCCTACACATTTTTAAGTTTTAACATTTGATGTTAACAGGGTGCAGCACAAGAATCACAGGGCAGCTTCCAGGATGAAAGGACAGCTGGCATTTGGTGCAAAGGCTGCTGTACTGCAGGGGGAGGAAGCAGCAGAAGCTGGCTCATCCCTAAAGGTGCTGGGATGAGTAAATCTCTGCCAGTGATGATCTGACAGTTTCCAGAGAAACAGAGAATTTCCGTCACAGGCAAAGCAATCATTTCATTATGGTGTCAAATAATCATTACATGTCCTCCCAGGAGAGCTGTGAGGAGCAGCTAATCACATTTATAAAACATTGAAAGTACAAAATGCCACAGAGTACCAATATCATTATTAAAAATACTTGCAAATGGAAAAGGAGGCTGAGTAAGAAATACAGCACTAAAGCACAGTAAGCCATAGAGGCAACAATTATTATTGGTTTTAACATTCACACCACAAAGGGGGAGAGGAACCTCCACTGCCTTTGAAGGGCCAGACAGAAGCTGCAGAGGAGTCATCAGCATGAAAAACAGATTAACAGCAAAGAAATAATTCCCACAAAAGTGATAGAGCATTACCTGCACTATAATAAGCAGCAGCCAAACCTATGGAGGCTATTCCTAGGAGGAAAGAGGAGAGAATTAAGACAAATAAATAACAAATAACTAAAAAACATCTAAAATTCCCTGATGAAAAACATCACTTTTCAAAACCAGGACAAACCTGATTGCAACATATATGACTATATGAAAGTCAAGTTCTTTTTTTCTCTCAGTATTAAAAAAAAGCTTCCATCCTGCAGAGATATTAAAAGCACAGTGGTTGGAGTCAGAAATAAAAATTTTGTGACACAGTTGGGAACAGAAGCTCAGAGGGACTCAGTTTAACCATGACACCATAGTTCCTCTCAGCACAGTACAACCTGGAGTGCTCACAAACCTTGCAATGGTTATTTTCCCCTTTAAGTGCTCTATGGAGCCAAAAGACAACTTTTGCAGTAAAGCTGGGTCAGAAACTGCCAGCCCCTTTCTCTCAGAGAGGAGGAAGCAGCTGAAGAGTGCCCCATGCCCCAGGGGCTGCTGCAACTGCAAAGATCTTCTCAACCACATCCCTGAAAGCACTGACAAGGTGGTGTTGCTGCAGTGGGATCTCAGCTGGAAAGCAGGATATACCAGATTTTCCCCAGCAGCTCTCTCAGTACAATCCTAACAAGTTTATTTTTCCTGCATATTCAGTGGTGTTTATGAAGATGCCTTTCAGAATATCCTGTATGACTTCCCATTTCATACAGAGTCCTCAGGAGCTCAGCACCAACCCCACACAGCCAGCATGGTCACGCTGCAGCTTTCCACTCCTGCAAACTGAGATGTTTCTCAAGCAAAACCCCCTCCAGAAGCTTCACATTTCATAATAAACCTTCTGCTCTTGATCTTTCAGGACTCCCTTAAAATTCCATCCATGAGCTTCTGAGGTTCTCCAGATGAGACTGAAAGTCCCACAGCGAAACTGCCATGCTGAGGCCTCACACTCATTCAGTGGCTATGGAAAGGAAGAGTTCAGAGCCCAGTCTCTCCTCCTCTGGAAAGGAAAATGCCTGGAAGGCAGGGATTTCACCAGGGGCTCTTTCAGGAGTTTATTGTGACCCTCTTCTCTTACAGCAAGCTCTGGAATGAAAGCTGTGCTCTTACCAACACAGACAGACCAGGAGCGGATGCCAGGTGACCTCTTTAGGTGCAGATGGGAATTTGTGCGTTTTTCAACCAACATGTACATCTTCAACAGCAGCTCCCAACAGCCCAGTCTGACTCATCAAACCTCACTGCACCAAAAAAAACAAAAAGAAAAAAAGGGAAAATTTTTAAATCCTTGACAATTCCACCAGTTCCCCCTCCAGGACTTACCAAGTCTCAATCTAGACTATAAAAGATACTCCAGGGTAAGAACACAATCTTTTTTGACAGGAAGAGCAGTATGAACACTGAAAATAACCACAAAGTAAAACTGTCATGTCGAGAGTTGCATAACAACAACAGGAATGTGAACTCCTGGAAGAAAGTTCTCATTTTAGGGGTAAAAGTCTCTTTCTGTTATAATCAGATTCTGGAAGAAAAATGTGCAAAACAAGGAGCTGGAACAATGTTGTTGTTAATTCATGCAGCCCTTCAGATAAAACAGCAAGGGGAATGGAAATCTCTTGACAGCATTTCTCCTGTGAGCTCAGAGGGTTGGGTGAAGGGTTAATCTGGGAGTTGGGCAGGACAGTGCAGCCTTCTGCACCCCAGGAGGGGCTGCAGCCAAGCACTGCCACCACCCCATAATGCCACAGACAGCATGCCCATCTTCCAAGGCACCTCAGGAACCCAACCAGGAGCTTCCAACAACCACGTTTGTCTGTCCTCAACAAGACCATCCCTTCAGCCCAGGCAGAAACAGCAGAGACTAAAAGGCCAGGCACTAATTAAAACCAGGAAGAGCTGGGTAATCTCATGCAGCATTTTCATTATATTTTTACTGTTTCACAGCACAGAATCAGACTTGTCTAGGGTGAGAAAGACCTTTAGGATCATGAAGCCCAACCATTAACCCAGCACACCACTAAACCATGTCCTGAAGCACCTCACCTACAGGATTTTTGAACACTTCCAGGGATGGTGACTCCACCACTTCCCTGGGCATCCTGTCCCACAGAACCAGCTCAAGGAGGCTGGCATTAAGCTGCTGTTAGCTGCCCAAGATAACAGGTTTCAAGAAAATGCCAACATTCATCAGGTTCTGAATAACACTGAGAGAGCAGGTCTGAGCACATCCAAGTTCTCACAAAAGGCAAATATGTGATTTTCAGTCCTTTACTTATCCAGCTGTTCTTGGATGCAATATGCTCCTGCAATTCTGGGAGTTTGGATACAAAGCTCCAGGGGAGCAGATTTAGCCAGGTCTTTTCAGTTAAACAAAAAGCACCCACAGCTTTGATTTTAATCTCTTAGCAACACATCTGAGAGCATCTGAAACCGAAAGAGCCAAAAGCACTTATGCATGAGACACACTCCATCTCCTCCGGATGTCAAGCATCAAATTTTAATTTTCAAATGACTCCTGTGAGTTGTTCTCAATACACCAGAAAACACTTCTGCATGCACAATGCCTTCTCCTGCCTGGTACCAAATCCAAGTTAAAAAACACATCAACATCATCGCAGAAATATCAGTGTATTTTATAAATATTACACCCTACTTAGAACATAATTCTCACACTTATCAGTCAAGTCCATTAATGCAACCTTTGGTATCTCCTCCCCATAATAATTTAGGGAAGTTCAAGCAGGCAAATGCCAGTTTTGGTTTAATGCTGGACACTCAACATCAGTGCATTGTCTCTCACAGGCTGTTGCTTGGAATAAAAAGCAGCAAAGCAGCTTCTAAAGTTACATTTAATAAATAAATCATAAATGCACCCTAAAACAAATACTAAAGTTTTACCAGAACACAGAGAAAGAGGTATTTTTGTGCTGCTCTTGCTAAGTTCTTAAAAATTCAATTTTGCTTGAATTTGTCTGGTTTACAATGAACTGATCTCCAGCATCAAAATAACATTCTCACGCTTCCTCCAAGCTCTCGGTTGAAGGCAAGCCAGCAAAACCCATTGGAAGAATTGAAATTTTCACCCCTTGAAATCTTCACCACCAGCGGCCATCAAGTCAGGAGCACACATCAGGTGAATTTTCTTTACAGAGCTTATTTTTGTTACCTCCCAAGCCTGCACCTGCTCCCAGCCCAGCGTGGTTTCCCCCTCAGGGAGGGGAAGACCCTCCCCAGCCATGACCCACCCGACCCGCGGCTTTTTTTCCCCCGCGTGTGGGAAGCCCCAGGCCGCCCTCACCCTCACCCAGCCCCGTGCCCGCGGTACCTGCCCGGCCTCCAGCCGCCTTCTAAAGATCCTCGGCCGCCTCCGCGTCCCGCGCCCTCAGCGCTGGTCCCGCCTCAGGGATGGACGGAGGCGCCCGCGGCCATTTTGGGTGAGGGCAGAGGAGGGGACATGAACCTCCCTTCCCTTCCCTTCCCCGCCCGTGAGGGCAGCGCCGCGCCAAGATGGCGGCGCGCTGCCAGTACTCAGCATGGCGCCGGGGCCCGCGGATGCTGCTGAAGTAAGAGCGTCGATGTTTCCTTGGTTGTTTTACTTTAGCGGTGCTTGGAAAGAGCAGAAACCTCGCGTGAGCTGCTGTAGGGTGAGGCCGGGTGTGTGGGAGAGCCTCAGTGGATACGAGCCGAGATGGGTGAGGCGGACATGGCCCCTTGCATGAGGGGTCGGGGAGGGCAGGGGAGCCCTGGGGGCTCTCCCCAGGCTCGGGCAGCTCCTGCAGAGCCAGGAAACCTCTGGGTGCTCGATGGCAGCACCTGGGACGGCAGTGACACAAAGAGCTGGTGCTGTGCCCCGGCTGTGGCAGAGTGACAGCACGGCTGCGGTTGGAAGGATCCTCTGGAGATCGCTCAGTCCAAGCCCTGCTGACGCCTCGAACGCGTCCAGGTGGGTTTGGAATGGCTGCAGGAAAGTTTTGCTGATTTTAGGAGCCCTCTAAACACAGACATGTTACTTTAGGAAGGAGATGTTGTTTATTCTGCACAGGGTGCAAGGTGGCCATTTCCACACATCAAGCACACCAAAGCTTTTAACTATTTATACATTTTAGCAAAGACATCAGTGTTCACTGGTTATAAGTTACATCGTTCTCTTAATAATTAGCATTCTGTCTTCTATCGATCCATCATGCTAATAACTCTCATGCTCAGCCTTTCCTTCTTATAGGTGAATTTCTTGTGTCAGTGGTTGCAGATTCCACCCGCCAGAATTCCCTTTTACCCAGCTGGAGCTGATTTCAGCACAGTTGCTGAGTTGGCTTCATCTGTTTCTTCCTTATATTGGGAGTTCTGGCCAGATGGCCCCTAAATTCTGAATTCTGTGTGTCCACTGCCAGTGGGCATCCTTTTTGCTCACACTTTGTTAACCTCTGCTAGGTCTGAGGTCATTAAAGTATTATCAAGCCCTAGACTTCAACAAGGCAATTTCACCAACAAATAACTTGTTTTTTCTAACACCTCGACATCACTTATATTTGCAAAGCAGAAATATCAGTGATAATCTTACACGTCTAACATTGATGTCATGAGTTTTCTGAACTGTACATCAGCTGAAGGCTTGGGTTTGAAAATCTGTTATTTGGGGAGGAAAGTTTCTAATTCACTTGAAATACAGAGTAATTTTCCTGTTGTGGACAAATAGGCTGCATTTGGAAAATGTCTCATGCTTCAAACATCATTCATATGGGAAAGCTGCTCCTGTTCAGTCCATTCGAGGTGAAATGCAGACATCTGCAGTTTAGCTTAACTTCTTAAATTATTCTAAGTCAGTCATCTACAAATGATACTTGGTCCTCTCTCAGTTGCACAGGAATGTCCTTCCTGGATGAAATCCTCAAATTTTGGCTTTTTTCCAAACATTAATATATTCTGGAGTGTTTTCTCAGGGCCATGACATGATAGAAGTTTATTTAGCTCTTCTCAACACTATTCTGGCAAATTAAGATTTTGACCAGTGACTTTCATAACATTCCAGAGTGAAGATATGGATAATCCCCCAGAGAGTCCACAATACAGACATTTAAGTGTAAGTACTGGAAAATACCTGTGTAAAATTCTGTGTAAGAGTTAATGGGAAAAGGCAGTGAGGAAGTGCAAGAATGAATTGGCTGCTTGTGAGTCACAAGGTACCAGCTGCTGGATTTGGATGAAAAATTGGAAGTAACAAGTATCACGTGTGCTCAACCCAAACAAGCAGCTGACTGAGGCTTTTAGGAAGAAATTTATGTCTAATTAGCTGTCAATCAGTTTTTATAAGCGACTGGTTTATCTGGAAACCAAATGTTAAGCTGTTTGGATTGATAAAAGACAAAAGGTTTCTTGTGTCTAGAGCAGAGTGAAATAAGCAAGAAATTCCTCTCCGTTCAGCAAAAGCCACAAAGCATATATTTTATTATTGTTACTAACTGCAAAAATATCAGCAACTCTCTACTTCTGCAGTTCTTCAAAGGTCACACCAGGATAACCTGATGTGACTTAATTTAATTATGAAGTTACAGAGAAATTTTTTCAGCCATGGGAAACATCACACACATACACAATCCAAATAAATATGCCAAGGATCCTTGTAAGCTTTTGCTATCCATTAATGATTCTTACAGCATTTTTTCTAAAATCTGGGGATTTTACACCAGCTCTTTCAAGTAGGTAAGTGCTGTTATGCCTTCCAATAGAAAAAGGAAGAAGGAACATTTTGAAAGCCTGATGCTGGACCTAAAGAACAGCATGAATTCCAAACCACTGCTGCAGAAACAAAAACCATTTTCCAAAAGAAACAATTCAAGAATATGTGTTTGACTATTTGTAGACTTCTTCCTCAACAATGTAAAAATAGATTCTGTGGAAGTGTTTATGTTCTATTTGTGTAGCAAACACACTTGTAACTTTTAGGCCATTGACCTAAACCCAAGAACATGCAAATAAAACAGAACTGGCCTTTATTTTGAATTAGTTTGACATGTGTGTAATTCTGGTGCTTTTTCCTATTTCACACCATTTCCCTAAATATTCTTTTCTAACTCCTTATTTTTTTTTTCCACCCTAAGTTCTTAAACTTAAGAATTCAGCTGTGCAATAAGCATGTGATCTGACTGACATGCCAGGAGAAATTCCAGAGCGCTTGCTCGGAAGCAGCCACCAAATGCTTTGGCTGGAGAATTGGCTGGGAGTGCTGTCAGAAATGAGCTCATCCCACAGAAGGAGCCTGTGCTGGCCCTGCCCGGGGTGGAACAGGGCACAGATCTCATGGACACACGTTCAGCCAGGAGTTACTGCCCAGCTCTGCCAGCTGGGGAGTGCCATGAGCTGGCACTGTGGGCAGGGAGCATTCACAGCTGGCTCTGCCCTGCAGGAGCCTTGCAAAGCCTGCAGCACTTTGCAGTTGGTTGCAGCACTTTGCTGTTTTCACAGGGAAATTCTTATTTCTCCATTTCATTCAGGGTGTCAATGCTTCAGGTGCAGGGATAAATGTTACATGAAGGCCAATCAACAGTGGCCATAAAAGAAGTGATGCCTTTAAGAGCTGCCTACTGCTGGCATAGGAAAGCTTTTAGAGAGTGCAAAGGTGGTGTCACCATGCCCAGATTAAAGCAGGATGCTGTTTCTTGTCTCAGGTTTTCAGGCACACCGTGAGGGTTGATCAAAGATCCACTGTTCTGTGGGAGAATGGAAAGCACAGAGTGCTCTTGGCAATAAAATAAATGAGACATCTAATTATCTAATGATTTCATAAATACAACCTTATACTGTGCACTGAAACAGAGATTCCTTGCACACTCTTCAGTTTGTATAAGTTTTAGCTCTTTTTGTTTGAATTTTGAAATTGAAATAAATTCAGTCCAAGTATTCCTAAGATGAAGGATGAAATAGGGATACTTTATGTAGGTACCTAAGGTGTCCTCAATATTCTTGCAAAACGCTTCCATTTCTATGCAGTTTTTCATTGTGAGTACAAGAAATAGGGGGGAAATTCAGTCTTTGCCCTTTGCTGACGTGCAGAAGAATGTGTTTAATCCAGTCCTCTAACAGATTACTAACTTAGTTCACCAGGGATTCCCATCCCTGGAAATTCAAGGCCAGGCTGGACAGGGCTTGAAGCAGCCTGGTCTGGTGCAAGGGGGGTTTGGACTAAATGACTTTCAAAGGTCCATTCCAACCCAAACCACTCTGTGATTCTGTGAAATAAAAAAATATTTTAAATATGATCTGTGCAGTTACAGAAATATCCAAAACTGGCATGTCTTTTGAAGAATCACTTTATCAGTTTTGGATAATAAGTGTAAGTATAATCAGAGTGTGAAACAGGAAGATTTTAGCTGTGCTTTTAAGTGCAAATCTCAACACATTTTTAATTTAGAACTTCCCATCTATCCTGTCACTTTATTGGCCAGTGCAGCTATAGCTGTTGTATCCTGGTGGAATAAGGTGCTTTTCTTGTATGAAAATACTCGTCCACAGGAACAAAAAAGATGTCAGATAATGCTGCATTCCAGCAAGTCTGTAGGAAATGGGAATTCTTAGATCACATAGGAATTGCTCAGTGGTTGTGGTGCTTTTAAAAAGCTTGGGCTAATACACGAATATAAAATGTGAGAGTATTTTGAATGAAGAGAGCAGAGGCACAGAAAATAATTACCAAAGCTATTACAATTTTAACCTCAAGCCGGGATTAGTGATATTTTTCCAGGGTATATGTAAAGCAGCATCAGCTTACTTTTCTTTAAGTGGTAAGTATGAAAACATTTCTCTTTTCTTTCATCATGGTTAAGCTAAAGAATTGTTGATTTCTCTGACCTCAGTGATAACTCACCTATAGTCTGCAAATTAAAAAATAATTATAAAAAGGTCAACATTCTTCTCTGGGGTTATCTTTAGTGTCCTGAACATGGAACAAGTGTTTAAAGTTGTGGTTTTGGGTAACAAACATCTCTGGCTGTGCCTGTTTCCAGCCCTTGTGCTCAAAAACCATGTGTGGCTTAAAGCACTGTTACAGGAGGGGATTTACCCAGTGCTGTAGAAAAGTTGCAGTTAAGGCAGGAAATTGCATGTTTTTCGGAAGTTCTGTGGTTTAATTTATAAAACGTCATTTTACACTTCAAAAACTCTGTGTAGGCGTTTGCTTGTATGTGTGTGTTCATATGGCTGGGGGTTAAAAAAGGAGCAAAATGTTGATTGAACCTTTGTGTTTAATCCTACCTGAGGTTCAGAAACACAAGAAATGGTAAAAATTCTCGATTAATACTCCAGGGCCTTTGAGACTGGAAGGCTGATATCTGTTCAGTAAGCCTGTTCATGAGGATTTGTGATTCCTGCCTGGGAACAGCATTGCTGCTACTTGTGTTTTGTTACAGGAATGGGAAACCGCAGCATATCGGTTAAATAAAATGGTGATGATGCTGTATTTAATAAATCGCAGAGTGTCATTTCACTTTAAAGCCATTAGGAAAAAAACAGAAATCCAGGGGAAAAAACCCATTGTACGATATAACAGAGGAGCGCGTTGTAAAAAATTACGCAGGGACTCTCCAGAGAAGCGGCGAAGCTTCGGGCGCAGAGCCGGGCGCGGAGGGCAGGCCTGGCGGGTCGGTGCGGCCCGGGGGTCCCGGTCGGGATGGGGATGGGGAAAGGGAACCGGGATGGGGCCGGGGATCGGGATGGGGGCGTCCCTCGCGTACGTGCGGCGCCGCAGGTCCGCAATGAGCCCGGCGGGCGCGGGCGCGGCCGGGGGAGGCGGCGGAGGAGGCGGTGCCGCCCCGCCCGCTCTGCGGCCACAGGCTCAGCCCCGGCGGCAGGTACGGCACCGGCGCTGTCCCCGGACAGGCTGCGCTCGGGCTCTCGGGGGGATTTCGCTGTCGGGGTTTTTATCCCGGTGGAGCTGCTGAGCTGCGGGTCGTGCCCGCCCGTTCTCCCGTTACCTCGGTGCGGGGGGCTCTGAAGAGCCGGGGGTGCCGCGGTGAGGGCTCCGCTCTCCGTGCGGGGCTGCGGGGGCGCCTTCCCCCCGCGTCTCCGCCGAGGCCGCTCGGTGCCACCGCATTGCCGGGGGCCGGCGGCGTTTGCGGGGTAATTCCGGGCCCGGGAATTGCGGGACACGTGAGCGCGGCGGGGCCGCCCCGGGACCGCCCGGCGGGGCGGGCGCGGTAACAAAGGGCGGCGGGGACGGAGGGAGCGCGTCGGGGGCCGGGCTGGCGCTGCTCGAGCGGCTCTCACCTCCCGCCCCGCTCTCTCCTGTCCCGCAGCCCCGGCGGCAGCACCGCGCGGCAGCCGCGCCAGGGCCGCGCCGCAGATGAAGTGCGAGAACTGCAGCAAAAAGGTGAGCGAGTGCCCGGCCGCGTCCTGCCGCCCCTCGTGCGGGGCACACGCCGCGGGTATGGGGGGATGCTGCCCGCGGGCACGGCCCCGTCCCCGGAGAGCCCCGGCGGGGAGACAGAGCCGCGCTGGCCGCCGGCCCCAAGGTCACCGAGCTCCGCGTCCTCCCCGTGACAGCCCCGAGCGCCGTGTCGCCGGCGTGCCTGCCCGGACGGCCCCTCGGGTTAACAAACGCCCGGAACGCTCGAACCGATGGAGCGGGGGAATTCGGAGAAATTATTTCCATCGTAGCGATGGCACTTTGAACGCGGGGTCTTGCATGTGTTCCGCAACGCTGTAAATAGCTCTGTCCGTGGTTCATGGCATGAACGGTTCTGCAGAAGTGTTCTTACCGCATGGTGAGCAGGCTTTGCATAATCTGCACATTTTATGTTTTGTTTCAGGAATGCAGTAAAAAACAGAAAAATGACGATACGCAAAGTGCATCTGTTGATGCATTGAGTTCAAATGATGGCTCTGAAGAGGTAATGTTCCTTCTAAAACCTCTGTTAGACTCTATATTCTTTTGTTTTGTGCACCCCGAAGGAGATTATAAGGAGACAACTTTCAACTACTAAGTATAATAAACAACAAGCAGTTGAAAACAATGATGAGCTCTTGTAGACATCCCTTAATATGTGAATCAAAAATCTTGCAAAAAGGTGCAATAAAAGCCCTTACAATGCAAACACAAAACAGAAATTCTAAATTCTAAAAATTTAGAGTGCTAAAACTCTTATATCAAGTCTTCAGAACAGAGACAGAACTTATAAGAAGCAGAGTTTTGATAGTACAAATGGACAAAATATCAATTTATTCTGTATATTCAAGTATTCCTTTTTCTCAAGTGAGCTGCAGATAGTGTGAAACTCTTGATCTCACAGAATATGTTCAGTGCAATTGTAGGACTGTGTTCTCTTTGTTTTACCTCGTGTTACAAAGCCTAAGCCACCTTGCTGTTATAGAGGGTATCTGGTTAAAGAGCTTTAATAGTTCAAGGGAAAGTTTTCTCAGTTGCTGGGTGAGTTGATGGGCACTGTCAGCTCTGAAGCACAGTGCAAATTAAGTTACTAGCATATGGACTAGGAGCTAAATTTAGATTTTTGTTTACACTTAAACATTTGCAGTTTCACAGTAATAGGAGGAGCGGAGCTATGATTGGGATGGAACATATTGTTTTGTTTACCTGTAAATAATCTTGGATATTATGCAAGTGTTGTGGATTGTCCTGCTTTAAACCAAACAGGGATACTGTGTTTGCTTGCAGAAATGTTGAAAATCATTTGATCATTACTAAATACTTGTTTACTTCTTTTTTTTTTGCCCCCAGAAAAATGAGTTTGATACATTGGCTAATGCTAAAATACTCCTTAGCGACTGCCTAGCTTGTGACAGCTGCATGACATTGGAAGAAGGAGCCAGAGTTTTCCAGCAGAATCAGAAGGAGTTCTTTCGTGTTCTCAACCTTAATAAGGTAAAGTGACCCAAACAATGCCCCACTGTTGGCTCTGAGGAGGAGGCAGTTACAGAATGACTAAGCAGCTTGGTCTCCCAAGGCAGATAATGTGAAGATTTGTCAGGATATGCTTTTTCCAAAGAGGAAGTCATGCAACACAAACGTTAAAAGTACTTAAAATAATTTTGTACTGGAGTTGCAAGGTCACAGCACTTAATGTAAACACCAGAGGAAAGTTGCTGCACCTGCAGAAGGAAAATTTATTGGCAATGTGATGATTTCATTACTGCACTAACAAATCATTCTGCAGTTCAGTGTTTATAGATATTCATACCTTCACTGCTAGGACTGTTCTGGGTGGTTTTGGTGCTAATACACCTACATTATACACACCTATAAAGACATGTTCTTGAAATTAAAATTCTGTTTAATAGACTTTCAACCTGACTACATTTTGTCCATATTCTTAGCAAACCTTGTAAGTGTTCTATTGCTGGTTTATTTTCTGCTGAGTTCTGTTTTTTCTAGAAGTTAGTTGCTGTGTGTAGTGCTCAGATCTTTAGACCCCGATATTAAATTATTTTAGTTCTGCTCCAGACTTCTGTGCAAAAGCTACTAGAATTGAACCTTCTTGATCTGTACATGTGTGTCATAAATATGGATTAGTTACATAGTACTTACATTTTCTTAGGAGTTTACTGTCCATACAGAATGGTGTTGTCATGTATGAGAAAATTAGAAGAGAACGGGGGGAAAATAATATTTTGAGCCCTGTTAAGAGGGCCTGAATCCTACAACAGCAAGGCAGTCAGGTGCCTTGATCACAGCTCCAGGGGTCCAAGCACAAGCCAGGGGCAGTCAGGAGCTCTGAGCCAGGAGCTCTCCTTGAAGGGTTATTGGATCAGTGCAGACTGTGGGCTCTGACCTTTGCAGGGTGACACTTGTCTGTGGCACAGGCCTGCTTTGTCTTCCAGGGGTTGCACTGGTGTGGAAAATGTCCCAGCTGAAACACAAGATAAATCTTCAGCTAAATGCCAGAGTCACTAGAGCTGCACAGTTCCACACCATACCCTGGCTACTTTCATGGGATTCCTCAGTGCCTACAATGCTGAGGAATCCCATGAAAGTAGCCAGGGTACTGGCTGAGAGGATTTGCTGAGAGTCCCATCTTGCCACTTTCCCTCCACAATTGCAGTGATAAAGACACAGGAGCCTTAACAAAAAATCAGATGTGTCATTTGCTGGGTTGTATCTACAGCTTTGAACGCCCCTGCTTCTGTAAACATTCTTTGTAAATGTTTAAACACACAGCTCTTTTCCTATTTGTTAGAATATTTCATCCTACTAGAACATCAGAGGTGCTGAATATCCCTTAACTTTCCTTGTGCCACCTGGAATCCAAGCACAGAATTGTCCTAGGAGGGATGGATTTCCCCTGAGTTCTGTAAAAGGGACATCTACAGATGACTGCAGATGAACACTGTCAGGACCAGAGGAACATCCTGTTCTGCTGCACTTGAGGCTTGTTTCACAGGGTTTTTAATGATATGGCCCACTGAAGCATGAGACTCTAAAGAATAACTCCAGGAATGGGAAAGGAAGGGAAGGCAAGGAGCTTTACCCTGTTTTAATGACTTTGTTTTTCTCTTTGTTTCACTTCCCAGAAATGTGATACCTCAAAACACAAAGTCTTGGCAGTGTCACTGTGCCCTCAGTCATTGCCTTATTTTGCTGCTAAATTCAATCTCTCTGTGAATGAAGCAGCCAAGAGACTCTGTGGTTTCCTCAAAAGTCTTGGTAAGTTTGCATTGATAATGGTGGTGAAGCAGAAAGGGAGGGATCATTTTGGTTGGTTTTGCCTTCTCAGCAGCCCTCCAGTACCTGAAGGGGCTGCAGGAGAGCTGGAGAGGGTTTTTGACAAGGGCATGGAGTGAAACAGGGCAGGGTTAGGTTAGATAATAGGAAGAAATGAGGGCCTGCCCTGGCCCAGGTTCCCAGAGCAGCTGTGGCTGCGCCAGGATCCCTGGAAATGTCCAAGGCCAGGCTGGACAGGGCTGGGAGCACCTGGGACAATGGAAGGTGTCCCTGCCATGGGGGACTGGCACTGCATGAGCTTTAGGGCTCCTCCCAAGCAAAGCCAATGGTGGGATTCACAGAATCACAGAAATTCAAGGCTGGAAGAGACCTATAAGATCATCAAGTCCAACCCGTGTTCTAACAATTCAACTAGATCATGGCAGCAAGTGCCACATCCAGTCTTTTTTGAACTCTTCGAGGGATGATGACTCCACCACCTCACTGGGGAGATGATTCCAGTATCTGACCACTCTTTCTGTAAAATACTTCCTTCTTAATTCTAACTTGCATCTCCCTTGATTCCATTCCATGATGTTTTGTTAAACAGTACTGAAGTGCCCTTGCACAACCTCGTTCAGAGTTTGAACTCCAGGCACCAGTGCCACCTGCAGCAGTGTGAGAGACACACTGGGGACATTCCCTGCTCACAGGAAAGGTCACAGAACACAGGGACATTGTAGAGCTGCCTCCAAAACCTTGGCTACCAAGAAGTCAGGGAGGGTTTAGTCACAAGCTTCCCATTGTTGTAAAACTTGAGGGAGAAGGTAATTCTTATTCAAAGTTCCTTTCAGTGCTTTTGACACATTGTATCTCTAGGAGATTCTCAGTTCTGGTTTTTTGCTGTAATTTGAAATTACAAGAACTGTTGTATCTGCCTGTTTTATGTTAAAGCTGTATTTCCTTTGGTCAGTGTATATAGTTTTAAATAAAAAGCAATAGCCACTTTCCTTGTAAGCTTGGGATTTTTTAAAATTTACTTGAAGAAAGAAAAAGAACAGTAAGAAACCTATAAACTCTTTCCTTCTATCTGTATGTATATATATTCATTTTACATGTTTTTTCTGATGCATCTGTGTACCCAGTGTATATTCTTCATCTCAAAGCATTCCTGAGTTCTGGTGGGCCCCAGTTTTCCTAGAATGCATTGATTATCTGCCCTCACTTCTGTGGGGATGTGCTCAGTGTTACGTAGGCTCTCAGGGAGTGTGCTGCCAAGTGAGAGCCAGCAGGTCCCTGCTGGGGTGCTGATATCTCCTGTAGCTCTGCAAACAGCTGCAGCAATGGCACATGTGCCTCTGAGCTGGATAGGATTTTTTGTGACTTCAGCATGTCTCGAAAAGAACATTTCTCTGCCAGAGTCACTGCAGGAGTTGTGACATCTGTTCAGCTGAGCTAAAAGTGACAGATGCAAAGTGCTCAGAGGGAAGCAGAGAATGTTTGCAGTGCTCTTGGTGGTCCTTGTAAACTCAGGGTGTAGAAGATGTTTTTGCAGTGTATGGCTTTTATTTATGACTCTGTGAAAATGTGCAGGGGGGAAGGAATATACCTGTTGATCCTTCAAGATTTTTCATAGGCCTGGAACTTTGGAAGGGGAACAACATTCCAGTGATTCCCTGTTCCTTTCTGCTTGCCTCCCCAGGGGTGCATTATGTGTTTGACACCACCATAGCTGCAGATTTCAGTATCCTGGAGAGCCAGAGGGAGTTTGTGCAGCGCTACCAGCGGAGGAACCAGGAGGAACATGCCTTACCAATGTTTGCCTCTGCTTGCCCTGGTGAGATCTGATTTATCCATCCTTCCCTCCCTTCAAACTGGAACCACCAAGGAGCTCAGAAAAGGGTGGCTTCCTTCGGGAGCCTTACATAATTGAAATTTTTTATTTGCTTTTCAAGCACACAGTGTTTGTTCCCAGTGTCACTGGTCATGCTGAGTGCATTTCAGTGCTTGGATTGAGAATCAGAAGTAAAAGGAGTGTAGTGGGTGTTTCTTGTGTGTTCACACCTCAAAGTTTAACTGGGTGTTTCCTCATGCAAAAGAATCTTAAAGGAACTTTGATAGAATTAAAGCACAACCTCTGTTACCTTAAGCAAAGTTTAGAACTTGCCACTTAAGCTTAGGAGAAAGTAGCAAGTGACATTGTTTGTGATGGCTGTGAGATGATGTGTCTGACACTTGGAAAATAATTCTCACATGAAATGCCACAGACTTGACTCACTGGATGTCTCACTTCTGAGAACCTTGCCCCTCAGAATGTGTTCTGTATGAGCAGAGCCTGCACAGATGCAGAACATGCAGTCACTGCTTACCTTTTGCATTGTTAGCACAGCACCATTTCAATTCAAATAAAAATATTCCTAAAAAAGAAGTATCAAAAAGGAGATAAAAGTAACTCCTTTGCCTAACACCCTCATCAGCTCCACCCTAAAGTTCATAGTGTTGCTTTTCAAAAGGCTGAGAAAAATAGCAAAACACTTCTTGCTAGCTTTGAAATCATTCAAGTGGATTGCATTTATTAAAGAAATGTTAGAGTGATCAGGAGTTGCAGTCAGTGATCCCCACAATCTGCTTTTGTTATTGGTTTGAAGTTTAAATACTGCTGTTTGAATTATACTTGTATTATTGTTTGTTCTGTGCATTTTGTAGTGGAAATATCTGGGTTATGCTTTAACTACTACATATATGTATTAAAAACATGTCTCTTTTTTCTGTTACTATTATCTTAGTGTTACCTCTTATCTTCAGGAGCAGACACATCATATATTGCTCTTTTTCATATAAAACCTGTGCAGCTGAAACCCCCCCATTACTTAGTTTTGTTGTCTTCTATTTTCTTTAGGTAAAATTCAAAACCTGAGGATTTCTTTTAGAATTTCTGTGATAATTTTAATTTGCTTCATCAGGAAACAGAGCTCAGATTATCTGCTGCTCTCAGTGGAGATACTTTAACATAGTTAATGGAGCACTTTCCTTGTCCTTGTGTCGTCTGCACAAAATAGTTTTTGGTGTCAGTGCTGGTTTTGGTGTCAGCTCTCTGCTGTGATAGAGGTGGTAACAAGCTTGGGTGCTTTCCATTTCTGGGAAGCTAACCCAGAATATCACTGTCAATCCATTTTGAAAACATGGTTATGTTTCTTTGTCAGCAATTAGAGAAAGCAAAAATCCTGATTAGTCATCTTCCAAGTGAGGTTGATCACTGTGTTTCCTGTCCTTATTTGTCTGTGTGCATTTTCTGTTCATTTTTCTCCTTCCTCTTTCTGCCCCCAGATTACATAAATTTGTCCCTGAGCTGTTGTTTACTGGGTGTATTCAGCACAAAATGGTTTTTATATAGCTCTGTAGATGCAAGGTCAGTGTGAACTCAAGTATAAAAAATGCTTTACTGGTTTTTATCTTGGTGTGTGACTTTGCACAGAGCTATCACCCTCTGCAGCAGGCAGGGTGTGACATCTACCATGAGCAAAGATCAGAGCCTGCACATCCAGAACCTGAGAAAAGCTGATTTCTTGTCTCTGTGTTAATTGTTCACCTCCTGCTGCTCTCTGAGGAGAAAGTGAGCTCATTTTGGGTTTTCCTGTTAAAGAACAGCAGTGTTACTACTGATAGTATTTGTAATATCTCAAAAGAATCAATTCCCTTCCTTAGTGTACTGAGCTGGTGAGCAACATGAAGCATTTGCTGTGGAAAATCTGGTGGCTTTAAGGCACTGCCAACCTCTGTGTTCTCCCAGAAAAGCCTGTGGGGCAGACTTGCAGCAGCAGCAGGAATATCATAAATATTGAGGATTCTGATGCTTTTGTCCCAGTCAGTGAATTTCCTTTCCCAGGAATGAGGTTTTTACAGTAGCAAAAGTTTGCTTCGTTTTTGCATTTTTTGCACTTCCTACAGATGCCTGCATGCATTTTCATGATCTCACAAGAACCACCAAAAATAACATGTTCTGAGCTCCAGCTGCAGGGATTTATGTAGTAATTTGTAATGCTTCCTTGCTCTTTGATGGCAACACAGCCAGCAAATGGCCAAGAATCCCAATGAATTTATGAAGGGTGTAGGTCTGGGTGAGAGCTGGTGTTCCTGACATTGCAATGGGGTGTCTGAGGTTTTCCCTCGCTGTGGTGAGGGGGCACAAACAGCAGTGTGTGATAAATGCTCACTCACCCAGGCTGCTGTGCAATTAACCAGTGACTAATGACACTAATGATCTGTGGCAGCTGCAGCTGTGAGACACTTGTTCCATCCACTGCAAGGACAGAAACAATTTAAGGAATTGCTTCAGACAATACCTGTCAGGAATCTCCTGGGATTTAGTGAAATTTCCTTATAGGTCATGAGTACAATATCAAAATTATTCCAATTATGTGAACCAGCCTCATTGCAGGGTTGATAAATGGTGAGTACAAGTATTTTAAAAACTGTCCTTGTTTTGTTTGAAGCAGTTTTTGTTCTGTTTGGACAGCACTTGACACTAAAGCCATTTAAGCAATAGGATGTACATATCATTAGCAGAATATGCTAATAGATTTTTACCAAGCACCAGTAAATTCAGTGCTTTTTTGTAGATAATGTCTGTGATTTAAAGTCCCAGGTGAAGGTGGACATTAGGCAAATTTCAGTTCAGTCTTGCAGTTCAGTACAGTCCTAATAGACAAATCCATGGGCCTCAGCTTTTCCTACAGCAGAAATGAATGCTTGGTGAAGATGATGTGTGCCTTTGAGGTTTTTATGGAAACCAACTTGAGGTCTGTGCAGAACAACTGGGAATATTTAAACAGCTGGAAGATCCTTGGGTTTCCATAATATTCAGCACCTTGTTTTCATCAATAAAATCTTATTACAACTATTTCAACTATTCAACTATATCTTATTAAAACTATTTCTCTGCTACACAGAGACAAATAATCTGAACACTGCTTTTCATCCCAGTTTTGTGCTGGTGTTGGCATTTGTGGTATTGTTGAGACTTGAACAGCACCAGGTGTTTTCACAGAAGTGGTAATTTCAAGCTTGAAAGTTAACCTCCAGGTTTTCCCCTTCCTGGGCAGCATGTACTGCACAGCAGTTTCTCTTTTATGTAATCACTGATTTGCATGAAGACAAAATGTTTGTGGGGTTTTTTTCCACTATTTCTTAGCAGCATAAGCAGCACACCTGCCTTGAAGGCTGGGCCTAACTCTGCTGCACAGTGTAGGTGTCATATAGATGAAAAAAGCTCCAAACCTTTGCTGTGAAGGATTTTGGGCTTTTCAGTGAGAGCTCCAGAGCCCAGGAAAGAATTACACACCCTAAATACTTTGATTTGTTCATTTACTGGGGGAATAATACAGCAGCTCTGGATGTTGGGTGCTGTGGGTATCCACAGCTGGAATGCTGAAGGGGTTGGTGAGAGGAAGTTCCTGAGAAGCTGAGGACAGGGTGTTGCATACAGAGAGATTCCAGGTGGCTCCTGTGAGTGTGGGGATGTTTCTGAAGGTGGGGCTACTTTAACAATAGTAAAAAAAAGCCTTTTTTCCCTAGGCTTAATCCATGTGCATCTTGTGATAATGTTCTCATGTGACTCTTCTGTTCTGGGGGAGCAGGCTGGGTGCAGGGATATTAAATCTCAGGAAATAGCAGGTTTCAGTTAAGCAGCCAAACAGTGCATTTGTTGTAGAATGTGGTGATCCAAGGGCTGAGGTCTAAAAGGTCAAATTTCTGTTAGCTGGGGTCTTGTTCTTTCTGCTTTGTTAAATCTGTGCATGAGGAAGGGGCAGCAGGTCATGAAGTTCACAGTGGACCTTGGTCTAGAACTCCTGGCACAGTGAATTATTGACTAAAGCATTATTAACAGAGCCCTGAGGTTTCCTATGGCTCCCAGCCTACACAGACATGTCCTCCCTGGTGTGAGGGTGTCCCCATTTTCAGGGTGTGCTGTGTGACTGCTGCACTTGCTGTGCTCATGGCTCACTCCTCTGTGCCTGGGATGTTTTTGTGCTTCCAGGTTGGATCCGTTATGCTGAGAGGGTGCTCACCAACCTGGTCACCTCTCACATCTGCACTGCCAAGTCCCCACAGCAGATCATGGGCTCCCTAGTGAAGGGCTACTTTGCCAGGCAGCAGGTAAGTCATTCTGATTTATTGTTACCTTTATATTCTTCTAAATAGAGCAGATGGGTTTTAACACTGAGATACAGATCTTAGTGTATTATATTTGTCCTTTACTTGAAGAAGAAATGGTGCTGTGTGCTGTACAAGTGCCCATGATGAGAGGAATGTACAAAGCACCTGATTTCCTCCATGATTTCCTCCATGATTTCCTCCATGATTTCCTCCATGATTTCCTCCATGATTTTCATACATCAGTGTGAACTGGCAGCAGTCCTTGCACCCCCAGTGCAGCATGGATTTAGATATTTATGGCTAAAGTTAAATCCATAGCAGCTAAAGGGTTTTTTTTTTTGTGAAATGCTGCCTGTGTGTTTCTACAGCAGAGCCAAAACAGGAGTGGAGAAGAATAATGTGGAAATTGCCCTGTGACCTGAGCTCAATAAAAGCACTGTATCCTTGGAGCTAACCTTTTTATCTCCTCAGTTTTGTATGTTGAAAAAATTGCGTTCTTTCCATCCCATACCTCAAAGGAGACACAGGCACATTCTGTAGGGAATGGTTGCACATGGACAGACAAATTGTGAAGGGCTTGCTGTGGGCGAAAGTGAGTGGGTGACAGCCAGGAACCAGAACTCTGAACTCCTGACTTGTAGCCACTTTCTCAGGCAATCAAAAAGCTGCAGAAAATGTGAGGGAATTTGCTCCAGCCAGGACAGTAACTTTGGAAGTTTATTGCTGATGCTTTGTGACTTCTGGCAAATCATTATCTGTGTGAACATTCTTTAAATTTAATGTAGGGACTTACTCCTGGTATTGCCTGCATGAGGTTTATGTCGCTATTTTTGTCCTTGTCATCCTTCAAACTGCCTTTTGCTCTTCATGGAGTTCACATGTGTTCCCTTCTGTGTTCCACAGAATTTGTCTCCTGATAAAATTTTCCATGTAGTCGTGGCACCTTGTTATGACAAAAAGTTGGAAGCCTTGAGGGAAGATTTCTACACTGCCTTGTACAATTCAGCAGAAGTTGATTGTGTCCTGACATCAGGTTAACTTTTTTAAACTTATAATTTTTAAATATAAAAGTGAATCACCATTTTTAGAATAGCCTTTCTGCCAGAATTTGCTTTTTTCAAGTCTGCTTTAGTCATAAGGTTGGCTTTAAAAATTAGTACATATTTTTGTGCTCCTGGTAGTACAGGTACTGCACAGGGAGGGCAGTGTGACACACCCTTTCCTTCTAAGTTGCTATTCATCTAAAAAATCATGTATTTTGACAGGCTGTTAAAGAAGGTACAAGTTATGCAAATCCATATTTAAAACAATTTTCTGGCTTGTCTATGGTCATTATTTTATTAGGAATTATTCCTCATTCATGGTACAAGTTGCCTTTTGGTGAGGATCTTGTCTTTAGCCTTGGTGTCCAAGTTTGGATATTTCCAGACTTGGCCTAACAGGAAGGCTGAGGATCTGAGCAGGATTTGGGCAGGCTGAGGGCCCCTTTTCTTTGAGCAGGAATTCTCAGGAGGGAGGTGACTGCAGGAGGAGCTGGAGAATGTGACACAAAGCACTTGCAGGTGTTGGGATGTTGCTCTCTGAAGCAGAGGCACAGTGGGTGTTGTGCTTTGTGATAAAAGTGAAATTCATGTGTTTTCCTACAGGTGAAATTGTCCAGATAATGGAACAGAAAAATGTGTCAATGAAAGATGTGACTGAAGTAGCTGTAGATAGTTTGTAAGTAGTTTTGTTGTGGATTGCTTCCTTGTTTGGATGACAAATGACATGCTGGATCATATTCAACATTGTTGGATAAAGCTCTTTTTTGACTTAGAGATGGGGCATTTTAAAAACTTTTAGAGAGGCATTTAAAAAACTTTTATTTCTATTTTCAGTGTCATTTGAAGGGTGAGACAATACAGATGTTATAATTCATGCCATCACAATCAGAAGCCAACTATTTCTTAATTATAATACATTATAAGCATTTTGGTTTATCAGTTTTTGCTGAACTGTGTTGTAAATGTCTTAAAATCAATCATCTAAAATTACTCCTTGTGGATCTTACTACAATGCATTTTTATAGTTTTATTCTCTAAAGTATCTAGTCTTATTTGTAAGGTCATCCTTTGAACTTGTTTTTAGTTCAATTTCTCTCTTAACAATGTCTGGTTTATTCTATGGTATTTTTAAGTCAGTATTTCTTATTTTAATGTTTGCATACAGGTGTACACTTTGTGAGTTTTCTGTCAACCTTTGAGAATTTTCTATAAACCCATTTCCCACACAACATAAATGTAAAACTGCTCAGAAGAATGGTTTTTCTTTTTAGAGGAAAAAACCTGCACTAAAGCCTGAATATACCACAGCTTCACACTTAGAGTGGCCAAACCCACAAAAATATTCTCTTAGATGTTCTTGCTATTTATAAAAGTAATATAAAACATAATATAAATTTGCATGTACTGTCTGAATACAAAGCAGATAATTTGAGGTAATGACCCTTATACAGTAAATATTTTAAAATATGACTTGAAGATTTGTGTAGCTCCTGATTGATATTTAAGAATTATTATTAATTTATTGATAAATATAGATTATTTGCAGTAATGATAGATGTGACTGCATGAAGTTGAAGCCTTGCTGGCAGTGTGGCTGGCTGGGAGTGCTGGCCCTATTCAGAGCTCTGTGTGCTCCTTGTGCAGAGCCCTGAGCCTGCTGTGCCCTGTGCACACAGTGCTGGCCTGACCATCTGCTCTGGGCTCCCTCTGTTTCACAGCACCATCCTGGCAGTAAATTCCCACTCCCCAATATGTTCATGTGCATTGCCAGGAGCAGCACCCTTTCAGGAAATGACAATGAATTGGTTTTTATACTGAGGACAGCAGTCAGTTTTTCAAGATTAGATCAAACTGAACTGTTTAGATGAGAAGCACACAAAGCACTGGAGAGGTTTTGTTTCCATCCCTCATGCTGGGCTCAGGGAGCAGCCTGTGTGGTGTTTAACTCTCAGATTTGGTTCCAGAGGCTGCTCTCTCTCCCTGATCTTTTGTTCAGCTGGGACAGATGTTCCTTGGGGCCTTTCCAAAGGAGCAATGAACGTGCTGTCTTGCACAAAACAGAAAGCTCTGGAAGTTCTGAAAAATCCTCCTCCGTTCCAGCTGGAACTTGGACCTAGAGGGGAGAAACTGGAGTGGATCAGAGCTGTGTTTGTAGTGCAGCTCCTTTGCTTGGCAGACCTCCGTGCAACGTCTAGAACACGATGGGAGATGTTTTCTGTGCTGGCACAGTTTCTCCCTGCCAGACAGAGTGGAAAAGCTTTCTGCTAGGATGTAGACCACAAGAGACGCTAAAGACGAAGGCACGATGCTCTCCGGAGCTGAGCGCCGCTCCCGGGCGCCTTTGGGCAGAAGCCGCGCTCAGGAGAGCGCAGTGAGCGGCACAATCGTCTGTGCACCAAGAAGCCGCTTCTGCGCCTCCGGGAGCCAGAGAGAGCGGCAGCTTCGGGAAGGTGAAGAAGGAAGCCGTACAACACTGGGATTGTGTGCGCAGCTTGCCAGCTGATAGAAAACAGTACCTTTGCACTCTTCTGACTTTTCCAATCACATGAATATTCGATTGGAAGCTGTTTTGGACAACTTTTTTCTTCTTCATGACAAGCACTTGGCAGACATCCCTGCAACATCTAGAACAAAATGGGAGATGTTTTCTGTGCTGGCTCACGTTTTCCTTGCCAGACAGAGTGGAAAAGCTTTCTGCTAGGATGTAGACCACGAAAGACGCTAAAGACGAAGGCACGATGCTCTCCGGAGCTGAGCGCCGCTCCCGGGCGCCTTTGGGCAGAAGCCGCGCTCAGGAGAGCGCAGTGAGCGGCACAATCGTCTGTGCGCCAAGAAGCCGCTTCTGCGCCTCCGGGAGCCGGAGAGAGCGGCAGCTTCGGAAAGGTGAAGAAGGAAGATGGTCACAGAATGAGAATGACTGAAGTTCCTGCAGGAATAATCACAGACACTCGTGTAGTTCTGTATCAGGATGACACAGAGGGAGGCTTTTAATTCTGTGTCAGCCTGTCCAGTGAAAGGCCAAGCTGTTCATTAATGCTGGTTCATTAGCTCAGTTTATGGAATCAGAGAATGTCCTGAGCTGGAAGGAGCCCTCAAGGATCACCCAGTGCAGCCCCTGGCCCTGCACAGCCACCCCAACAGCCCCACCCTGGGCATCCCTGGCAGCCTCAGGGCTGTCCCTGGCGTTCCTGGGGAGCCTGGGCAGTGCCAGCACCCTCTGGGGGAAGAATCTTTCCCTAAAATCCAACCCAACCTCCCCTGGCACAGCCCCAGCCATTCCATGGGTTCTGTCCCTGTCCCAGAGCAGAGTTTGGAGCTGTCCCTCAGGAGCTGCTGCAGATCCTGCTGAGCTCTGGCCTCAGTCTCCTCCAGGCTGAACAAGCCAAGTGCCCTCCATTTGTGTTGGAAAATAATTTTTAAAAGGACCAATCTGAAAATACTGGTTCAGCTGTGAGACCTAATGACATAAATTCTTGCTCTTCTGGGGTCTTGAAAGTAGATCCTGCAGAGAAATTGAAACAACTTGGAGTCATGTTCTTGAAACAAGCCCCAGCACGGCAGCAATTTGTGATAAAGTGCTGGGTATTAAAGCAGTTGTGTGAATGGGGGCCCTTCAGAGCTGCTTTTACCTGGGGGAGAGGAGAACTTCCAGCAGATGAGCTCCCATTTTCTCTCCTGAGCCACAGTGTAACACTTATTTTCAGTGTACACTGTTCTAACGTGGTTGCAGCTCTACTAATTTGGTGTGATTTCATTGGCACAGTGTCACAGACTGGGACAAAAGTTCCTAAAGCAGAACTGTCAGCAAAGACTTGAACTTCTGAAGTAGTTTTGTATTCTCACAAATTATTCTCTCAAAAAATGACCATTTATTTAAATAATTTTATTTAAATATTTTTTTCCCAAAATGGCTCTTGAGCAGTAAAAGGTTGTTAACAAAATCTTCAGATTGAGAAATATCAAGCAACAGTAATTGATAACAATGCACCTTCATCACAATGTGGAAAGCCCTGCATATTTTTTAATTGATTTTTTTCATTGTCTTACTGCTGTCCTGAATAATTTACATTTTTAAAGCTGTAATAAATGAAAATAAATGTGTTCTCAGTGCTACAAAACACTTTTTGGTGGGGGAGACAGAGAAGAAGAGAAACACACTGCTTTTTTGAAGTGAAAGAATTAAATTTTTGGAGCTGATCTTCCATTTTGTTGTTCCCTAAGGTTTGATGGCTTAAAGGAGGGGGATGTAGTAAGGCATGATGGCAAGAGATCTGATGGTTACCTGGAGCACATTTTTAAACATGCTGCAAAGGAGCTTTTTGGTGTGGATGTCAAGGAGATCACCTACAAAGCACTAAAGTAAGTTCAGCTTTTGTATCCTTGTTATGTACAATGGGTGAGCTAGGACAGAAAGGGGAATTTCCAGTTGGAAGGGACACACAGCAGTCACTTATTTCAACTGCCTGAGCACTTTGACCAAAAGATTAAGGATTTATTGAGGGTTTTGTCCAAATGCACTGAGAGCCTTGGGGCATTGGCAGGGAGCTGGTTCCTGCAGCTCAGGAGCTTCCCCTGCTTTGGGTGGTGACAGCAGTCACTGCTAACCTGGTCTGACAGGCAGCTACAGGCTCTAAACCTGCAGGTCTCTCACTTTAAAGCAGCTCCTGCTGGTGCTCATTTTATTAAACCTTACCTGCACTTTAAAAATAAAGTATAATTGCATTACAAAGATTCCACCTCAATTTCTGCTTAATTCAGTTCAGAAAATTAGAGTTCACCTTGATCTCACTGTTACACTTGTCCTGCTCCCTTTGGAGCAGCTGAATACAAACTGGCACAGTTGGGTTGTTCCTCTGGGAATGCAGGGGGTTAAAATGTTCTCTCTGTGTCTTGCCAGGAACAAGGACTTTCAAGAAGTGACCCTTGAAAAGGATGGGGAGACAGTGCTGCGTTTTGCAGCAGCTTATGGCTTCAGGAATATCCAAAACATGGTCCTGAAGTTGAAAAAAGGAAAGTTTTTCTACCATTTTGTAGAAGTCCTTGCCTGCCCAGGAGGTAAAGATAATTGTGGATCTGCAGTTGTTCTGTATGTGTGTCTTGAATCTCAAAGGAAAGCTGCCTTACAGGCAGGCACTTCATTTCATTCCCTCTTCATTCTCTTCTTAATAATCTAAAATCTCACTGTTTGTTGAAGGGTCCAAAACACCAGTTACAGGTGCAGGGTTGGCTCAGAAAGTGATTGAGTTTTCTAAAATTAGTCAGGATGATATTTGTTCTCTTGTGACCTATAAATAAGTGCCAGCACTGCACTGCCAAACCCCAGAGGATGCTCTGAAATGGTGGCTGTCAAGGGCAAGAAAAGACAAGGAACATAATTAGGATCATAAAACCATGGAGAATGCAGAGAGAGATTTGTGATATGGAAACCTCATTTCCATTAAGATGAAGTTGATATTGGAGTCACTTTAGGTAAATACAAATTGTAACGGTGTGGGAGGAAGCTTAAAAAAAAACTTCCTTTAGAGAAGTGTGAAAAGAGAATTCTGAGTTAACAGAGACTTTTTTTTTTCATATCAAATCTCCATCACATCTCAAGTTTAATTTATTTTTTTCCCTAAGGGTGCCTCAATGGGAAGGGCCAGGCCCAGAGTGAGGATGGCAAAGCAGACAGAGCCCTGCTGGCGCAGATGGAGGAGGTGTACACTGCCATCCCTGTCAGGCTGCCAGAGGCCAACCTGCACGTGCAGAGGATGTACCAGGACTGGCTGGAGGGCATGGACTCCAAGAAGGCCCAGGACACTCTGCACACCTCCTACAGTGCAGTGAACCAGAGCACCAGCAGCCTGGACATCAAATGGTAACAACTGCAGAGCTGGGCCGGGGCTGCAGGGCACCAGTGGAACCTCTGGCTCAGTGAGCTCTGCCCAGCTGGGGCAGAACCATTGCTCTGCAAAACCACACAGCTCCAAGAGCCCTGGCTCCTGCCACTGGCATTTCATTTTACTGTTTGTCATTTCCTGCATACAGTGGATTTCTTCATTCTAATCTTGCAAGGTACACAAGCCCTTTGTGCCAGGGACAGGGAGTGGAATTCCTGACCAAGTTGCTCCCTGGAGTGAAGGTTCACTGCACAAAATGGGCTCCTCCAAGAGGGTGAGATGATTTTACTTCTAGGTGTGCAGTCCCTGTCAACACAGGAATTTCAGTATTGATGCAGTTGGGATTTGCTTACCTTGGTAAGGAAAAGCCCTTTTAAAGGACAAGTGAGTATGTGGAGAGATGTAATGAATTTCTATATGCCTTGTATCCATAATTCAGCAAAAAATACTCAGTTCCAAGCTAGCCACCATTTCTTACTGATGTAGCGTCACAGAATGCTTCACACAAACTGAATCTGGGAAACTAATGCTAAATGGTTCATTTAAAATAGTTCCAGATAGGTTGATTGCTACAAAAAGAGAACTTTCTCCCCATATAAGTTTTCTGCCAAGTTGCAGCCAGCAGTAGTGGTGCTGCTTGCTTTGGCTTCTCTCTGAGAGTGGAACATGCCCAGATTGTTCCTTCATTTGTCTCCATGTTGAAAGACTTCTGCAAAAAAAAACTTCCTGGGGTGCCTCTGAGAAAAAATACTGAGCAATGCTTGTGAGCTCATCAGAGTTATGGTATGTTGGCATCATGATTTTTGATGCACTTATTTTTATAAATATGCTAGAGAGGTTCATTTAACAGACATTGTGAAGTGGTACTGCCATTCAGCTTGTCTGCAGCTTCCCCAGTTGTCAGAGAGTTATTCAAGAATGTGATGGACAAAAGAAATTAAGACTCCTGCCAGACTTCTTCAGATCTGTTCACAATTAATGGCTGTTTGAAGCTAGCAAAGTTCTAGCTTTCCTTATGCAGCCTGAGTGTGGATGGGCTTTTTTAACCATTTCATGCAGATTGAATCAGTCTTCTTGCCAATTTCTTCAATGTTACTGCTGCTTGTATGATTCCTGCAGAAACCTGTGAGTGTTTAAAATGCACATTTAACTGGACACAGTGGAATGGGATGGAGCATCAGGGGAGGCAGGGCAAGAGCGGGCATTGGCTACACCAGGGAGGCTGAAAAGGAGAGGGACAGTGAAGTGTCACCCTGCTGATAAAAACCAGCTCTCTTCATGTGAAGCTGTTCAAAATTGCAGCTTTCCATTGGACCTCCACCTAAATAACAAACCATTGCACTTGGAGGGAATTTTCTTTCGAGTGCAAACAAATTTATTTACTGCACTAGCTGAATGCCCACAATGAGATGATGCCCATGAATTATAGAAATTAGCCTTTGCAAGTTGTTCCTTGTGATAAGAACCATATTTACTGTGGTGCAATATCAGAACATCGACAGAAATCTACCTCTGTACAGGAAGGGAGTCCAGGAGCTGTGGGAAGAGCTGTGTGCAGCTGGAAGGGTAATAGATGTGTGTGCTGGAGAAAGGTGGGGGTGTTGTGTGACATTTCAAACTTTCAGAAGCAACATCCACCTCCTTGGGTCTGATTTTGTTCATCTGCTGTGATTTCCTCCAAAAACTCCCCCAGAATTGTAATGTAATAAATGGTCCTGTTCTGTTTGTATAGGCCTGTTTCTCTGTATATATGGTTTGTAGCTGCTGCATGTTTAAATTATATCTCTGCTGCTCTTTGTACAGTGTGTTTATTTTTTCTGTGTGTTTACTGGGTGCAATGGTACAAAACCAGTTTGCTTTTCTGAGGAAATCTTCAGTAAACTCCCCGAGAGCTGCCTTGCTGTTGTGAAAGCAGAGCCTGAACTGTGTGTGCAGGGCGATGGATCCTCCCAGGGCTGGGGGTGCTTTGTTCAGTGCTTGCCCTGAAGGGCTCAGTGCCTGTGCTGCTGGGGGAGCAGCAGTGGGCTGAAATCAGTCTGCTCTGCTGCCACTGCAGGCAAAGCACTGGCTCAGTGTCCACAATAACCTGTTTCAGCTGCATCCACCATTCCTTCCATCTGCTCAAGGGTTTTAACCTACTGGGGCACTCACAGTGCAGAGCTGTTGATTTGTCTGCTGCAGAATTCTTTTTTAAAGATAAGGAAGGCACCTAACTGAGCTTGTAGTGGTGTGTGGTTTTGCATAACAAACCTTTCCATCACTTCCCTAAATGTCTCCTGTGCTAAACCAGGCTACACAGAATGTATTAAATGTATTATCATTTCATCACCTAACCAATTGGGACTTGTCTTTTTGGGTTGGTTTCTTTTTTTGGTCAGCTTTTGTTTTTTAAGACTTTTGGAGTAAAATGTTTTAATTTTTTAAAGGCCTTTTCTTTAAGTGCCAGTTTTACAGGATAGAACTTTTCTTTCCTTTTAATCTTTCCCCCTTCACCTGCTTGCATTGAAATTTTAATCTATATCAGAAAACCTTGTTGCAGCTTCATATATAGTGAAAGACTCACCTAAGATTGGATTCTGGATTTGAATTGGAAAGTCCATTAATGTTGACAATATGTGTTTGTAGCCACACTTCTGAAATTACAGCATATTTAATTCCCTGATTTCATCATAATTTCTGTTGCCACTGCCTCTTCAGCAACAGGAAAAGCTCCTGACATGGCCACAGCCATAGTGCTTTACCTCGCCCTTGAATTTTGTGCTGGCATAAGAGGATTTTTAGAAAATTATAAGCTGGAAGGACTGTGGGAAAGGAATTGGACACAGTAAATTAATTAATAAAATTGTCCTGGGATGTTCTTGACCTGAGCATGTCAGGTGCTGGATCCTTGGGGTTCTGGTGCTTTGCTCTGAGGCTGCTCCAGGGTGTTGGGAGTCCCTTTGCCTGCTGCAGGAGGGTTCCCTCAGCACAGCACCATTTGTGTGTGTCCCCTGTGCTGTGCCCCAGGGGAATGCAGACACCCAAATGCAGCAGTCTCAGCTGGGTTATACCTGGATGATGTTCACTTACCCAAATTTTGGTGCTTTGTTTTCCAGTGCAGCATGACCATGAATTGTGAATAAATCTCAGTACACAGTTCTGCACTGGTTCTGTGTTATTCCATGTAAAATTTTAACTCTTTAAGTACACCTGGTTACACCCAGGGGGTTTGTTTGGGGCCCATCTGTGGCACCAATTTTGTATCAGCACTTTATGGGACTTTGGATTACAGCTGCACCTCAAACTCTGCTAAATGGAAGGAGGAAGGTCCAGATGAATGGTAATTAGCTCTCTAAAATAGTTAATATAGTGATTGCTTGCAGGGCAGACAAGCCCTGTGGCTTTAAAGCTCTTGCTCTGAGGGGTGTGAGGGCAGCCTGTGAGAGTGGCTGGCTGTGCTGAGTCACTGGACAGAGAAACTCAAAACTCTTGCTGCACAGGAAAAGATCTTTGTGTGTGACCTGATCCAACAGGTGAGGAAAGGATGAAAATGAGCCCTGACACAGACAAGGGATTTTTTTCATCACTAGGTTGTGTGAAAATCTAATGAATCGAGCAAACATTTCCATGTGTTCTCTTCAGCAGTTGGGACCTGGATTTCTACTAAACAATAACTCGATTTGAAGGTGTTCTGTGTTTTTTTCAAGGGTTACCTGGCCAGAGGAGGAGGAGCTGGTGAACAGAGCAGGCTTGCTCCTGTTGCTGTGTAAACAAGTGACTTGTAGGACAGGTTTGGAGGAGGGGACCAAGGTGTAAGATGTCCTTAACTGCTCTGGAAATGAAAGATAACTACTGAGGGTTTGTGTCAGCGAAGCAGAGGGAATATCCATTTAAATTGTGCAATTTATCCCAAAACACTGCATTTCTGCCCTTATTTTCCAAGAGAGTAGTTGGAAAGTAACTTAAAAATAACATCCAAATTCTGCACATCTGCCTGATGAAATTTTCCACAGTGTAAATGTAATTAATTAATTTTAAAAATTAATGTACCCCCAAAAGTACTTAATGTAAAACAGCAGTAAAATACAACCAAACACCAAATTAAAAAGTAGCAAGAATTATATGATGTCTTTTGCCACTTTCGTTGCATTGAAGAAAAGTGGCAAGAGTGCGACAGCTGAGGGCGAGGACACCCCTGGGCTGGGCTGGAGCTTCACCGTGTCCGCTCTGTCCCTGCTGGGCTCTGAAGCACAAAAAGAGGGACCTGGGGCAGGTTCTACCGAGATTTGAACTCGGATCGCTGGATTCAAAGTCCAGAGTGCTGACCATTACACCATAGAACCGGGTGGTGCCTCTGGCCTCTGCCAGCCCCCACAATTAATCCATAATGAATAAATCCCACTTGGAAATCGCTGTTTGTTCTGTTCCTTCTACCCGTGAACCCGGGATGGCCCACGGGAATCCAACACGACCCAAATTTTCTGGTTGCTCCCAGTTTGTGTGGGATTTGTTGTCTTTATAGAATCGTGGAATGGTTTGGGTTGGAAGGGACCTTAAGGATCATCCAGACCCAGCCCTGCCATGGGTAGGGACACCTTCCACCACCCCAGCTTGCTCCAAGCCCTGTCCAACCTGGCCTTGAATGCTGCCAGAGCATCGAGTTTCTCTGGGCACCCTTGCCAGGGCCGTGCCACCCTCTCAGGGAACAATTCCTTCCCAATTTCCCTTCTAATCCTCCCTCTGGCAGAGTGAAGCCATTCCCCCGTGTCCTGTCACTCCATCACCCCTGGTGAAACGAGGGCAGAAAGCAAACAGGAACTCTGGGGAACATCTGCTGTCAGAGACACCCCAAAAGAGCTCCCTGAGAGCTCAGAGATCCCTGCAGAGCTCAGCAGCTGCCACCAGCTGTGCTGATGCAGAATTTAGAACTCTATTTCCACACAGGCGATTCAAAGCACAGAAAGAAAAGGAAACAATATGCTGTGACATGTCTGGGATTCTTCAGATAATTTCAGATAAGTCAGAAAGTACTAACCTGGCTGCAATAAATAGATATGGGGGGGGGAAAAATAGGAAAACTCCGTCATTAGTTACTATTCTGCTTTAGACATTTATTTCACGAGGCATGTGATGTTTATGGCATGGAATGTTTACGCCGTTCTAGCAGTCCATTTAAAGTCACTTTGCATGGTTCTGAGCAGGAAATAATTGTGTCAGTGGCAAAAACTTTCAGGTTCCACCGAGATTTGAACTCGGATCGCTGGATTCAGAGTCCAGAGTGCTAACCATTACACCATGGAACCACACAATGTGACCCCTTGAGCCGCGCCTACTGAGCCAAATCCAGGGAAAGCCGATTCCATAATTTCCATGGGTCTGTGAATGAGATTCCTGCCTTGGTTTTCTTCCATGTATTCCGCATGTACTCATTCCATGTAAGAATTCCACTGGTTATTTATCACATTCTGATAACAACCCCACTGAGCAGCACTGTGCCGTTAACTACATTCATGGAGCATTTTTCCTCAGATCATGTCATCCAGAGGCCAAATACATACTTTCAGTACTATGTACATTGACTTATATGTTTTCCCATTTTTGTTTTTATTTTGCTTTCCTGCGTTTTGTGCTGACAGTCTGCTTGCTATGTCCGGCATTGCCACCACGTTTCATTTAATCTGGCAAGACAGGGAAAAAACTACAAATGTGTGCAAAGAGCTTTTGATGACTGATTAAAGACAAGGATCTCTCCCAGACAAAGGCATGAAGATGCTCAGAGGAGCAATTCTTCTGTGAGGAAAGGCTGACAAAGCTGGGGCTGCTCAGCCTGGAGCAGAGTAGGCTCCTGGGGGCCCTGTGACCTTTTAGTTTATAAGCGAGCTTTCTTATGAAAGATAAAGAAGAGAGATCCACTAGGGTGCTGAGGCAGTGGCACACGGTGCCCAGAGAGGTGGCACATGTCCCATCCTTGGAGACATTCAAAGCCAGCTTGGACGGGGCTCTGAGAAACTTGGTGAGTCCCTGATCGTGGCAGGGTGGGACTAAATGGCATTTAAGGGTCCCTTCCAACCCAAACCATCCTGATTCCGTGAGACATTCAAATGAAACTAAAATAAGCTGTGCACACCCCAGCGCTCTGTCTGTCCTTTATTCGCATCATCTATAACGCATGAGGCCGAGATTTCAGCAAAAACAACTCGTACCAGCCACAGTCCTGTCCCCCACACCCAAAACTAACCAGGAGAGAGGAGAGGACGGGCGCTGTGCCGTGAGAAAAACGAAAAACACTATGCTAGCAGAGGATGGTTTCGATCCATCGACCTCTGGGTTATGGGCCCAGCACGCTTCCGCTGCGCCACTCTGCTGCTCGTACAATATGCTCCTCCTGCCCCTCCTTAGAAACTGAACCGCCACACGGGCCTCCTCCACACGCGGACACGCTCCCTGCCCGCCCCCGCGGTCCCGCTGCAGCTGCCCGCTCCCGAGATACACTCCAAATACAGCAGGAGTAATGGTCATAACTTAAACTCGAGAAGTTTCGCCTCAGCAGGAGGAAGAAGCTCCTGACGCTGAGGGTGGCGGAGCAGCGGAACGGCTGCCCAAGGAGCGGTGGAGTTTCCCTCTCTGCAGACATTCAAACTCACCTGGACGCGGTCCGGTGTCACCTGCTCCGGGTGACCCTGCCTTGGCCGGGGGCTTTGATCTCCACACGGACCTTCCGACCCAAACGATTCTGTGATTCTGCGGAACGAGAATGGCTTCAGCCACCCGCTCTCGCCACAGGTCAGCAATATTAACTAATTTAGGTCCGAACCACCGATGTGGCACCGCAGAAAGTGTCACATTCCCAGCTGCGCACGGCCGAACGTGACTGTGAACCCCGCCGGGGGGTTATTGACACAGAACGGCCCCGTGAGGAGCCTGGTACCGCCCCGCCCCAGAGTGCTTTGCGGACATTTACATACAGCAGCGCTATTTGCATAACCCCGGTTAGGCGGAATTTGGGGGTCTGTTCCCCCTTTTCCGCCATCTGCTGCCCGCCAGACCCTCGGAACAGTCGGGGTGCTGTGCACGGCTGCTGCTGCTCCCACCGACACTACCGCTTTGTCCCGAAAGGGTCACCCTAACCTTGCGGAGCCCGAATCCTAGGGGTATAAATAGCGGCGGGTAAGCGCTCAGATTCGTGCTCGCTTCGGCAGCACATATACTAAAATTGGAACGATACAGAGAAGATTAGCATGGCCCCTGCGCAAGGATGACACGCAAATTCGTGAAGCGTTCCATATTTTTTCTCCCTCTCATCCGGCCCTCCAAGCCTGGAAGAGGAAGCTTCGAGGTGACCACACTCTCCATAACACATGAGGGTCAGGGGAGAGGAGATGACCTAGAGTGGCATCTGGGGAGATCTGGTGGAACATCAGGAAGATTTTCTTATTGAAAAGGGAAATTAAAAATCAGAATGGGCTGCTCAGGGTGGAGTCACCATCCCTGGAGGTGTTCAAGAAACACCTGGGCATTGCACTCAGCGCCGTGGTCTGGCTGACAGGGTGGTGTTTGCTCACAGGTTGGACATGATGATCTCAGAGGTTTTTCCAACTGATTCTGTGATTCTGTGAGTCCTCTCTGGCACCCCAGCAGCCCCCAGGACTCCCCAAGACACAGCCAGGATAACAGTGGGTCCCTTACTCCATCCTGCTGTCCCGGGCCAAGGTCCCACTGAAGGGGGGAAGAAAACTGGCAAGGTTTCTTGGTCCCTGAAGGCAACAAGGATGGGCTCTGAGGTGCCTTGGGAGGGTGTCTGAGCTGGCTCAGCTCCTCTGCACCACACAGAACATGTTCTCCCCAAGAGACCCAAAGACTCAGGGCCGTACCCCAGCTGGGCACAGTAGTTTTCCCTGCAGTAACAAATTCACCATGGTTGCTGCAGAGAATTGACTCACAAATGAGAGTGTTTGCCCTGCAGGGACTCACCTCCAGACTCAGGTTGTGGTGCTGCCACACATTAGTACTGTGAAAGATGCACATTTTATGATTGGCTTTTTGAAATATTAAAATGAATATTATATGTGTTGTGTTAGAAAGTAATGCTGTTAAATATAGTTTTAGGTTATAGCAAAATGTTAAAATAGAAACTATGCTATGTAGGATACTTCTTTTTCTTAAGAAAGGACTCGCAGTGAGATAGCAGTCACAGAGGAAGAGAATTTATTGCTCCATTATCAGGAGAAATTAACTTCTTCCCACCTCACTCAGCCATTAAGACCTCGTTAGGATTCAGAGGAAGAAGCTGACACTGCCCAGACAGAATCCTGTGTGTGAATGGAATTTATGCATCATGTATGAGATGTATGAATACACAACAGGTTATTGCTTTTAAGGGTTAATCCTTTGTTAACATGTGTCCTTTCTCAGGCTTATTTTGCCCAGAAAAAGGTACCCAGACCATCCATAACTGTTTGTTTCTATTGTCTCATATTGTCCTAATCCAAATTGTCCAAGTTATTATTACTCTAATTATATTACTATTTTTATAAGCATTTCATTACTATTAAACTTTTAAAATTTTCAAAACAAGTGATTGGTGATTTTCACAGTACCTTTTGTATTTGATCTTCTCCTCACTATGCTTTGCTTCCTCTGGCTCTGGCACTGCCAGGCTCTCCTGAGCACTGCATGGCACACACCTCACAGATGGGCATTCTCTAGTTCTCACTATTTCCTTCTGAGGATTGTCTCCCCAGATTGGCTTTATTTTCATGCAGGGTGTTCCTAAGCAAAGCAGTGGGACTCTGCTCCACAGAACAGCAAACCCCCTGGGCATTGCTCAGGTGCTTCCCTGATGGAAGGAGTGGCTCTTGCTCAAAAACTTCCCGTTCTGTAATTCTCCTTCTTTCTCCACACTACAGCATCTCACTCTTGTGGGATTTGGTGCTGGCTACCAAAAGAACAGGGCAAAATTTGGGCAAAAAGAGCAGCACTGAAAGCACAGGTACCATCCAGAGTTACCAGGGGCCAAAAATCTCGAGTTCCTTTGCCTAGAGGGTGTGCAACAAAGCACTGAATCTAGATGGACTGCTTCCCTTAAAGATCTACAGCTACTGTAAGAAAATGGGGAGGTATTTTTGGAATAACTCTTTTATGGAATAAGGCTTTTATGAAGAGGTAGTGCTTTTTTGGCTTTGGCACTGGGGATTTTGTTTTAATTCTGCCTGAATCCTGTGATGGGGTGAGTGAAGCTAAATTAGGTGGGTGCTTTTTGAAAGAAAAAAGCAGAACAGAGGCAGATGGCGAGGGGGAGAAAATAAAATAGGAAACATGAAACAAATATATTGTTAGAGATGCCATTTTTCTGTAGTAAAAATGCTTCAGCTTCTTGGTTTGATTGACTGTTCTTTTTTTCTTTTTACTTCATGTTTTCTGCCTGTTTTATTGCATGTTAGGTACCACACAGCATAATTCAGTTTCTTTTTCATACAAAAATTATTAATTCTCTTCGGATATTATGATAACAGATAAAAGAAGGAAGTTGGGAAGCTCATGTGAAAGAATTTAAATGTGATGAATCATCCAACCTCAGCAGTGAACAATAAACATGAGGAATTCTACTTTGGTATTACGTGGATTAGGCTGCTCAAGGTGCAGTCAGAGTGCAAGTCTTGGCTTCACTTTCATTAAAATTGGCAGGTATGATTGTCCCTCTCTTGTTTAGATAAAATTTTTCAAATATTGCTTGCTAACTTAGTCTGAGTTTTTAGTTATTATTTTAAAACACAGGCTCTGTCAGCAGGAGTGTGTGGAGGTGCCAAGGAATGCAGGTTTCTCATATGTCACTGCTGGAACACACTGTGACAACAGGGATTGCAAATTCTCACTGCATTTTCTTTCTCTTCGTGTCACTGATGTAGTATTTTCACAGGTAGGTCGTATTTCAAACACCATTTGTTCTTCAGAGCAAAATTCTAGTTTTGTCTTTGAATCTGGCCTTTCAGAAGGTAAGATAACCACACAGTATTTTGGATATCCATCCCGCGAATTGCTGCTTGGGAAAACAGTAGATTTTTTTATTGTGCATACATAACTGAAGTTTGTTATTAATCAAATATTAAAAAACCCCATACTGGGTTACTTATTCCTCTGGGCTTCAGTGAAGGGCTGAGAACAGTTTTTACCTGAGCGCCACAGGCTGCTCCCTCAGGACAGGTTTCAAGTCATTGTCCTGCTTTAACACTTAAAATCCTTTTTTTTGGACTTTTTCCTTAAAACTGGGGCGGGCCCCTCACGTCACCCTGGCGCCATCACCGCGCGCCGCCGGTCACATGTCCTTTGTTTACCCCGGTCACTGCCGCGACGGGTGAGGGACGGACAGACCAACCCCGACCGACAGACCGACCACCCAGCCGGGGGCAGCGGGAGATTGGCGTGGGGGAAGGAGGGAATGGCGGCGGGGAAAGGGTGTACCCCGCAGGGGCGCTGTGAGGGCTTGTCCTCTCTCGGGCGGTGTGAGGTGCGCTTGTCCGCCTTGCGGAGCAGCGAAAGGGGCTGGTGTCCCCTCAGGGATGCATGAGGCGGGAATGTCTGTGTCTGTGTGTATGTCCGTGTGTGTATCTGTCCTATGAGGGGTGTGAGGCGCGAATGGGCCCTCCCGTTAGGAGCGGTGTGAGGCGAGAATGGCGCCTCCCACTAGGAGCGGTGTGAGCCGGGAATGGCTCCTCCTCTCTCCTCAGGGGCGGTGTGAGGAGGGAATGGCTTCTCCTCTCTCCTCAGGGGCGGTGTGAGTTGGGAATGGCTTCTCCTCTCTCCTCTGGAGCGGCGTGAGGCGAGAATGCTCCCTCCTCTGCCCTAATGGGCGGTGTGAGGCGGGAATGTCTCCTCCCCTCAGGGGCGGTGTGAGGCGGGAATGGCCGCTCACTCCCGTCCGGAGCGGCGTGCGGGGCTGTCCCCACAGTCCCTCGCCGTGTTCCGCCTGGAAGCGGCCCGGTTCTGTGCCATTTCTCCCGGATAGACCCGAGCGGGTGGGCACGGGTCGGGAGCCGCCGGTGCGGGGCTGCAGCGGGTGCGTGACTTGCGAGGAGCCGAAGCTGTTCGGCCATCGGTTCTCGCTGTGCTGGCTCGGGACGCTGAGGTACCAGCTGTTGTTCTGAGCTGCCTTTCAATAAAGCCTGTCCTTTATTTTCAGGCTCAGCATGTCCCTCCCAGCAAAGAGATGTGGAAGGCCCCCAGTGTTGTCTTTTCTGGAAAAGAAAAAGAGAAAGCGAAGTCTTGATAGAAGAAGGGGGAAAACAAGGATTTATGTGGGAAATCACATTGACCGGTAGCTGACGCTCAAGGAGAAGTTGGATCTCAGAAATGACACAGAAGTCGCAGGGTTTTTACTGGGTATGTGAGTAGATTTTCACGATATTCCTGTTTGCTAATAGCAAGTAAATAATTCTGAATGTTGAAACCAATTGCATTTTTTCTTTCTAGATATGACAGCTACAACCTGTTGGCAAAAGCTCTGCTCTGTCCCCTCTGAGGGTGCAAGAAGGATCACTGGGGAGGAAGAAAGAGCATTGTCAGCCAGCACTTCTTTAATAGCAGCAGATGGAATGTTAGTATTGTCCTCTCCTTACTTGGGAAGGGTGGATAAAATATTTTTCTTGGTACCACTTGAAGGACTGTAGCTGACGTTTAAAAATAATGAGATAAAAGTTATATATAAAAAGGAAAATATACAAGTAATTTTAGTTAAATTGAAGGTGCTGAATATCTTTTGTTCTTACTTTTGATTTTAGTAGGTGAACGAGTTGGGGTTTGGAAAGCAATTCTGTGGCAGAGAAGAATCCTTGGAAGCTAGGTCAGGAGCAAATAAATACCAGTGCTGATGAAGCTGAAAAATTCAGGTACATTCTTCAAAATAGCATTTTTCCCTGGCACTTTAATTTTATTTTGGAGTGCAGCAGTAACTGAATCCCTGAGACTGATTTGATACAGGTGAGACAGAGGGTTTGTGTTTAATTGAACATAAGTTGTGTAAGTTGTGTTCAGCCTTCTGAGATGTGTGAAAAATTGTTTGGTATGAAAACAACTTTGTTGCCCTAAGGCAGTGAGGCTTTGGAACACTCATGATATCAGTGTGGAGGTTCTAAATCCCACCAAATACATAAAATGCTGGGCAGATGATCAGGCATGTACACAGTGGTAATCGTACAAGGCTAAGGAGCAACTGCTGCCTGAGAATGAGGAGAGTAAAAAATAAGAGGAGTTTATTGAGACAGGCATCCTAGGGCATGCTGTGTTATTCCAGGGAATATTTCCTACCAGGAGCAGTTGTGTAACCTCACTATGGGGAAAATGGTTTGTGTTTCAGTGTCTGAACCCCACATCAGTGGTGACACTGTTGGCTTTGTCTTTGGCTCCCAGGAGAGCAGTGAGGTGAGTGCTGATGTCACTGAGGTTCTTGCTGGCTGTGAGATATCCACACAGGGGTCAAATCAGTTGCTTGGTAGCTGAACTTGCACATTCAAAGACCAAACTCAATTGCTAACTCTGTGTTTTTAAAAATCTGGGCAAATAGAAAATAGTGAGTTTTCTTCAGTGTTTATGTTAATGCATACTTATTCCTTGTTTTCAGAGGTGTGGTAGTGCCCTTCCTATTGAAGGGAGGTGATGCAGGAGGGTATTTCCTGCTTCCCAGGCTCTTGGCTGTCATCTTTTCCTGTTGTTGCTTTGTTTGTATTTGAATTAATAACCATAAAGCAGCTGTTGTATTCCAGGCTTTTTACTCTTGAGTCTAATTTTAGGTTGGCTAAGCAGTAGCTATTAGGGGACTGCACACATCAAAGACAGTGGAGGAACAACGCTTAAATTCAGCTTTTTGGTGGCTCAGTGTTTGGTTTCTGCCTTGGTTTTGGAGCCTGCTGACATTGGCTTTCAGCAGCTGTAGGGAATTAAGTTGATGGAGAAGCACTGGGGGAGTCAAGTAGATTCTGGCCAGGTGAAATGGGATGGTTTTTGGAGTTGTGGCTATTGTGAGGAGTTGGCAGGCTGATATAACAGGAAGGAAGGAATGTACTGAAATTCTAATTTAAAGGGGCATTAGCAGGGCAAAGCCAAATGGAATGGTCACCAACCACATCCAGTAAGGTTTCCAGCCCTTCTCCAGTGCTTTTCCTGTTATTAGCTTCTAACTTTAACACTTGGAATTTAACCAAGCTTATTTAAAATTCTTTTTCAGGTGTACATGTAACAATTACAAAGCTGTCAAAGCAGATAATAAACAATATTTTTTAAAAATATATGTTCTTTGCCCTAACACTGAAAAATAATGAGCCGAAGTAGTTGAAGAGGATTTTTTGAGGAAGCTTTGGGGAATTTGAGATTTTTTTACTGTTATAGTAGTTGAATGATATGGATTTAAAAATTCCTTTACTGTGTTAAAAAGACAAATTCTCATGATAGAACTGCCAATGCCAGAGGGTTGGAACAAGATCTTTAAGGTCCCTTCCAATTCAAACCATTCTGTGATTCTATGAACTTTCTTGGGATTTGATTGTTGTATCTTTTTTTTTTCTCAATTCAGTAAAAACGAAACCGAATACAAATCCAAAATGGACACTCAGGAGTGTCAGAGCAGCTCAGAGAGGATGGCTGAAGTGTGCAGTGGGATGAGTTGGTGTCAGTCAGTAACAAATGTTGAATTGGGAAGCCCCAACTTTGTGGGAGGCTTCAGCCTGTCCCTGTCTCTCCTAATTTGGCCCTGGCATCTCCTTTTGTAATGATGTTTGGCTTCACAGCTTTCCTCAGCTGTGGGACTTTGCAAGACTCTGTGTTGCAGAGCTTCTCTTCATCTTGAGTAAAGTGTTCTGTGAAAAGCCGTGTGATTGCTGTCCAGCTGGAAAGTGCAATTCCCTTGGAAAGCAAATAAACAATCTCCAGGGAAGGTCCAGCAAGCTGTTAATGCTACAACTTACCATGGCAAAGGTGATCAGCTGAGGAGTTTCTTAGCAAGCAGGAAAGTGTGAGTTAAATTAAAAAGGAAAGGAAAAAAAAAAGCCTGATAAATATAACTTGCTTGGTCGGACAGCTTCCTGTTCTCTTCAAACAAATCAATTTTCAGTGCCTTGTTTTGACTAGTTGCAATTTTTAATTGGCTTAAAAGATCCTGCATGTACTGCTTTTGATCTTTAGTGTTCATAGTTTGTTTTTAATTAAAGAAAGAAAAAAAGAAAAACAACCACCCCCACCCCTGTCAAACCACAGTCTGTGGTTGTTTCACTAATGTGGCTTCAAAGGGACTGCAACACAGCTTTTTCTTACAGACAATTGAGTGCTTAGTGTCAGACAAATCATTTATTGTAAGACTGAATGCTGGTCTGTGTTTCACTGTAGTGAAACCTCTGTATATCATAATACATAAGATGTTGGTCTCTTTATGGGTACTGCACATAGAAAAGCACAAATGCACTTACTGTGATAGTTCCTCTTATTTCCAGGTTAGGAGATTGTGTTAAGGGAATGCACTTCCCTAGACATAATGAAACAATATAAATTTATTTCATGTTTAAGTGTTTGAATGTCATATTGTAACTGTTATTACTGTGTTGCTTTTCAGGGTGAAAAGCTTTTCAGGTGCAGCAAGAAGAAAATCAAGCTCTTGCATAATGATACAGGGGCAATTTTTGCTCCATTTTGATTTTGCTATGAGGATCTTGTGAACTGTACAGAATTACTGTAAGTTGTGTGAAATTCTATGTTGTGTTGAACAGCACATTAAACTCAATTACCTAAAGTTTTATTGTGTTATGTCAATGTTGAAGTGTGGAGTGGATTATTTCCCTGGAAGAGTCTGTAGAGACTTCTCTGAGGGGCAACAAAAGAGGACAAGCCCAAGTGCTCATAGATTAGTCAGAATTTAATAACTTTTTGTGGGTTATTTTAATGACTTAGTTCCTTACATTTTATTTAAAACTCAGAAGGGTTAAGATAGAAACAATATTCTAGGGTCAGTTGCAGCATCAAGTGTGCTTCCATCTGAATGTGTTTCTTGGAATGCTTCTCTTTAGGGAACAAATGTAACATATCTCATATACTGGAAGGCACAAATGGAAGGGAAATGATGGGTAAAAATGCTGGACTGTAGATTGCATTGGTGCCTTTGAGAAAATGGGTAATTGAGATCAGCTACTGTGGTGCTTATCTAAAATCTGTCATTGAATCATTTGATGTCTGGCTTTGCTTTTGATAGTACAGAAGCTGATACATGAGCTGATAAGTGATGCGTGTTAATTATTTTCTTGTGTCACAGAGATGGAGTAAGAGCAGTACTGGCAGTACTGGAGTTCTACAGAACGGTGTTGGCAGTTCTGAATGTTTTGTAGTTACCAAATGTGAGTAATCCTGGAGAGGTTTTGAACCAAGAACTTGAGGTTGGTGCAGCATTCAGGGTATTCAGTGTTTGGTTATCAGAAGCACAGAAACTTCCAGTGTTCTGATATGAACTTTTTTTTCTTTAACCACACACTTGCATAAGCTTTCAGGTCTTGATCTTACAGTATTCAAGCCAGCTGGGTTTTCCCACCAGCTTACACCAGAACAGCCTCACTGTGGGGAGAAATTCCCCTAATTAGATCATTGTAGTCTGCATTCAGTTTTTTAAATCAGCTACTGCACTGGCTGTAAGAAACTGCTGTTGCTCTTAAATATTATCATGAGGCTTTTGAAGTATCTGAATTCAATGTTGCTTTATGAACAATAGATTTTACTGAATGTTGGACAGATAGATTAAAAAAAAAAAAGTTGAGAAGGCAGTTTTTTGAGACTTTCTCAAAATGAAAATGCCACTTCTTCTGTATTTGTGTTTTCTCTTTGCTCTGTACCTTTCAGGTTTTTCTTTGACCAAACAATGACTCATGTAAATAACTCAGTTTGGCTCATGGAAGGAGTGGGACTGGTGACACCTGTGCTCAGTGAAGCCTCTTCCAGTGCTCTCAGATTTTCAATTGTTGGTGTCATTACAGTGAGAAGGGAAGAGGACTCAGCCTTCCCTTACATTTTTCTCCAAAGGCTTCAAGATCAGAAGAATCCACAACTGCATATTCTCAGCCAGTTCAACCTCATTCTTGTGCCTTTTTAAATGCACACTGTAAATATTTCTATTATTTAATGACTTTCTGTTATGCAAATACAATAACACTGCCAGTACCTGATTTGTTGAGTTGCACTCACTGTGTAAATTACTGGTAGAATGATTATTCTTGTTCATAGTACTGAAATAGAGCACAACTCATCCCTTACTAAGGCTTCCTCCAAACCTGCCATGACACTGGCACTTCATGCTGAAGAAAAAGGAAGAGAAAGTAGACTTCTAAACATTTCCCTTTGTAGTGTTACAGTGTGACAGGTGATGTATTTGGGTTGCTCTGTGAGCATACACTTCTGAATATCTGACTTCTGTAGAGCAGAATATGCTCATTGCTGTTTTCCAGTAAAGTTAGCAGAATGGTGAATGGAAATGATTCTGGAACAAGATTCTTTCTTCTGATGGATATGATAAACAGTCAAAATGGCCAAGTCAGGCTTTCTGCTCCTGTGGGTCTGTAAAAATTGTGGAATTTGTCTATGTTCAGATGTCAGAACTAAACCCATAAGAATTACTTACCCTCTTATTACATTGATACACTAAAAATGTAATTTAGGAGAATTACTTTAAGCAGAATCATAAGTTGTGCTGTTGGCAATACTGAATACTTAGGGCATAAACCTATAATGTTGAATTATAAATAAATATAGGAAATGCAGGAATAAGGTACTTGTTCCTCTTTTTTAGGACAGCTTCCAAAAGCCATAGGCAGAAGAGGATCTCTGATGGAAGTCTGGGAATGCCCTGGTGAATGTGCAGAGTGTTCTGTGAGAGCCATTGCAGGGCTGCCAGGCTGTCCAGGGTCACAGTGGCTCTGGGGTCACGTTCCAGCTCCCAGAGCTGCTGCTGCTCTGCCCTTTTCCTTTCCAGTGTCCCCACAGCCTCTGGCACACTTGGAGTCCATGTGATAAGCTGGGAACAGGAACTCACCTGAACACACCCTCAGAAGGGTGGTACCTTTGACTTTTATTTTTTATTCCTGTCAGTGCTTTCATGTGGTTTGTTCTGTCACACCAGGGAGGTGCTCTGAGGCTGGGAACCAGTGGCAAGCCCAGGAAATGACACCAGCACTGCAAGCTTGGGATTGAGCTGTGGGCTGAACATTGATCTGGGATGGGAAACACCTTTTCACCTTGTAGGCATGCAGAAAAGCACTGAGGAAAAAGCTGATCCAACTATTCAAGATTATTATGTCAAATTATTCTGGGATCTTAGGCAAATAATACCTATTTTAGGTGACAAATGTAAAGCCTATTGAACATTAGAAATAGCATATTAAGGGTTTAACTTGAAATTATGAGCTTCCAGAATGCTGATTTTAGGAACTTTTTTCTTCATTTGCCTATTCTGCCTCATGCCTTCCTAATAATAAAAAAAAAACAACAACGAGGTGTTAAGAGGAAAAAAAAAAGCTTTGTGATGATACTTAGTAGATGTTTGAAATTCACTTGTTTCAAATTTTGATTACTCTTTGATATCAGATCTTTGTGGTGTAAAATAGCAAAGGTGAGTTCAGTATTGATGTGTTTAATGGTGAGTTGACACCAGGTGTTCTCAGAGAGGGTGAGTTTTGTTTTTAAAATTCTGTATTGGCAATTGAAAGAAAAAATATTTTTAGATACAAAAATGTCTCTTTTGGATGTCCAGTGATTCTCTCTCCTTCCCTGCTTCCATCCATCCTGATTTTGCTTTATTCAGCTACAGCTGTGAGTGATGTTTTTCTTCCCCTCTTGTGCACTAAACCCTGCCTCTGCAATTACTGCTACTGTTTTATTGGGGGAAAATTGCCTTTCGGTCTTCTCTTACAAAGGAAGAAAATTAATGGAATGAGATTTTCAGCTGCATTTACATCTCTGGGTTTGTGTAAAGACTGAACAGAATCACAGATTGTCAAAAACAGTTGATAAACTGTGGGAAAAATGTTATCTGTGGAAGGAATTGAAGACTGATACTGGTGTTAATTATAGGGAGCATGTTCTTACCTGTATTTGCTTTTTTCTTTAATCAGAATGGAGCAGAAATCAAAGGATGAGAGTGCATAAATCATGGGATATTACAGAAATACATTTTGTTGTACAAGGGCAATTAGGAGATTGAAAAGCCTCTGAGGTAGTGGGCTACAGTTGCTGTATTTGAATTTTGTCACACTGACACAAACTCAGTTCTAATGCTGCCTTCAAAGCTTGGCCAGCCTGAGAGAGAGCCAAATCCCCCTGCTATGGAATTAAGGAAGATATCTTTATATTGAACAACATTTCTCTTAAAAGCTGCAGAAAGTAAAACACACAAAAAGGTCAGGCCCAAAGGTCAGGCAGGAAGACCATCACTGGCACCAAACTTGCAAATAAAATCATTTCTGCAGAGCTCTGTACCAGTATATGACAAAAAATGGAATGATGTGTCACAGGTCAGTTTGCAGAATTGTGCTTACATCAATAATCTGCTTGCTGCAAATAACTTCTTACTAAGTGTTTTCTAGGGAGGAAAGCAGCCTTATTAAGTAAAATAAAGGCAATTTGAGTGAAAAGTGCCATTAGGGGTCTGATGAGGGAAAATACAAATAGTCCCTTGAAACTGATGAGGAGAAAGTTAAAAATTCATTAGAATCCTGGAGCTGCCAACACATTAATTAAGTTGTTGAATTGCTGAGCTTCTCAAGTCATCCCCAGCACTGACCAGCCCCAGGGCAGGGCCAACAGTCTGCAGGCAGGGCTTGTGTAGCTGCTCTATTTACAGACAGCTTCTAAATTTAATAGTAGTTTACAAATATATTTTGGGTTAGAAACTTTAATGGTGATGTGTGAAAGTTGACTGATTTTATGTTTGTGTCCTTGGTTGAAAGGGCAATGTGTTTGTGAGCTGCAACCTCTGATATTTCTAATCTATTTTAAACTCTCAGTTTCTGGTTTTATTTCTATCTAAGAATCCTGTTAGAAAGTGGCTGGATTTTATCTGCAAAGCTTTTGCACTCTGCAAGTTTCAGGTGGCACAAACAGCTTGTGAGAAGTCAAAAAAGTCAAAAAAGTCCTGTAGTTCTGTAGCTGATGCTGTGGAATGTGCTCTGCTGTGTACTTGATGCATGTTGCTGTTTTTCTCTAATGCTGCAGTCCATCCTCAGAAAAGCTTTAAGACCATTATAAAATTGTAATGTATTATGGTCTAGATATTAATTATACACATAGAAATGTTTCTCTTCATGTTAACTTTCCATGATTTCTCCTGAGCAAACTTTGCTCTTCTGTTGTTTGGGATTTGTTTTGTTTAGCCATGTGTTCAGGGGAGGTTTGGACATTGGGAAAAGATTCTTCCTGCAGAGATCAGGAGCACTGCCCAGGCTCCCCAGGGAATGGGCACAGCCCCAGGGCTGCCAGAGCTCCAGGAGAGCTGGGACAGCCCTCAGGGTGGGATTGTTGGGTGTCCTGAGCCACAAGTTGGGCTGTGCTGATCTCTGTGGGTGAGATATCTCAGGATATTCTGTGATTCCTTCTCCCACTTCTGCACCTCACTCAGTGATTTGATGAAATGAAAAGCTGTGTGTTGCTGACTGCAGTGACTGTAACAATCACCAGCAAATGATTCCACATCCCTCTTGTGTTCAGTTCTGTCACTCCAAACATTCAGCTGCCCTGGCAGCAGGGATGCCCCACAGGAGGCCCTGGATGGAATAGGGGACACTTGGAAACTGCTGAGAAACTCTGCACCCTCATCACAGGTGGGTTGTTAATTTGTGATTGGAGTACAGTCTGTTGCATCATTCCTTTTGTGAGACTGAAATGAAAATAGAGTATCAAATGAACCACTGGCTAATTCAATTAGCAAAATAATTCAAGGTGGAGGAGATGGGCTTTGAAGAAGCCAAGTCCTCAGCAGAGAGATTGATTGCTGTGTTGAACATGTGTCAGTAATTACTGGCTCTGAGCAGCTTCTGCTCACAGACTCTGTGCTGGCTGTTCCTCACACAGCCCCGTGGTGGCCTTTGACTGATGAGAGCTTCATTTTTCTGCTCCTGACTGAGTTTTGTGGTGCCTGTGTTAATGTTCTGAATATCTGCTGAAGGGAACTTTGTTCCTCATGTGTGGTTGTGTTTTCCCCAAGGGTCTCACCTTTAGTTCTGATTATGTATCACTCAGGTGAATGTGTAGAAGTGAGTGACATCTTTCTGCCTCAATAGTCTATATTTGCAGTAGATATAAATTGGTTTTCATTGATTTTTTTTTCTTCTCTCCCTGTGTCAAAAAGACTTTGGTATTGATATTTGGGCAATATTTCTTTTTTTTTTAAAGGTAATCTCAGACCTGTCTGTGCTGTCCATTTTGTATTGCAAAGCATGTTAACATGAGTCTGAATTTTGAAAAGATTCCTGTCTCTCCTGTCAGAAATGTTTGTGTTCTCCCCTTGCCCTTCTGGAGGTTGCTTGAACACCTTGTGATTTGCACAGGACTCCAACAGAATCTGTCCACCACAACATTTGGTTGGGGTTTTTTTTCCTAAATAATTTTAAACAGCTATTTATTGTTCAGATATGTTCCCCTCCCAGAAACTTACACTATTGGCCTTTCTCTCTCTCTTTTATCAAAGCTTTAAATGCTTTATGTTTTAAAGATTAGCTGTAAACTTCCTTCAGTTTCATAGAAAAAACAATTAAATATGACAACCATTCCGAATATTTTGAGATTTATTAGGAAAATCAGAAAATCTTTGGGGCCAAACCTGAGACTGAATTACTTCAGTGTCTTGTTTTGTCTTCAGGAAGGACATTCTCAAGCAGCTCCACCTTATGTCAGTGTTACAAATGAAGCTGTGCAAGGCTGGTTCTTGGTAGATTTTGGTATAAACAGAGAACAGAGGTTGATTCTTGTGTTGGAAGATTCCTAACAGGGATGGAAAATGTCCTATTTTAAGTTGTTCAGGCTTTGGCTACACATTAAAAATACCAATGCTAAATACTTTATATGGATGTGAAAAGCAGTGCTGCTGTCATCATATTCCTTATAGGATATTTCTTTGTGTGCTTTGAATTCAGCCAGTTTCTTTATAGGATATTACAATATCTGTTTATGGAACATGAGGTTGTTCTCACAGTGCTTCTGCCTTATTACATTATTTCAATAACATTTGTCTCTAGTGAAAACAATTGCAATTTCTTAACCTTTGTGTAAAAGTTTTTCATACCTCAGTATCTCAGTAACTCTATTCTGAAGTTTGCTTTGTTCTGCACTTTTCCTGTTGGACACAGAAATATTTCAAAGACAGATATAAAGAAAAGTATGTCTTTACTTTTCACTGTTACTTTCTTTTTGGCCCTCTGTTGGCTGAGGAAAAGGCATTTATTTTAAAACAAACCCAAACCAAACTGATTTTGATAAAAACTTCATTTCACATTGAAATGACAAATTTCAATTAAAAGGCTCTGTCACAAAAAGAATATTTGAAAGCCTTTTTTTCTTATTGATTCTTGTTAGTTTACACTTGGTACTGGATTTATTTACCTTTGTTTATGTTTCATGTAGTTAATTCAGAGTTGCTGCACATTTCTTGATCCAGCAAAGAGGATGAACATTCCAATGCAGAAAAGGCAAAAGAACTTGGAGAAAATTCTTGCAGTAGAATTGTGGCTCATAACTGATAGCAGTTCCTAATGATCAACATTCAATCCAGTGAGTGCTGCACTGCTGAGATCTGGTCCTGGTGATGCTTCAGGACTTCACTATGTAGAACTCTTGGTTAGAAATGGGTAACAAAACTTCAATGCTTTTGAATCATCAGGTCCAATTTTAAACATAAAATAGAAGCCTGAAGAATAATTAACTATTTCTTTGGCAAAGGGCTGGGTTGCAAAGCAAGGGGGGTTTGCATTTCCAGTTAACAGACACTGCTGCTGCAGTTTCTGAAAATCCTTTTGTGGTAAAAAAAAAATAAATTCCAGTGTAGAGTTCCTTTGTGAGGATTACCTGGGAGAGTGGAAGGGATGCTCTCTGTTCAAGGATTTGGGGCTGTGCCTTTATCCATCCCTCTGGTCACTGTTTACTTCCAGCATGCTCACCTCCTCGAACTGCTTGAGGTCAGTTATGTAATTGCTCTTTGCAGAAAAGAATTAATTAGCCTGATTATTTTTCATAGCTTTTGGATGGCTTCCCCACCTGGAGAGGAGCAATTCCTCTGTGGCAGGGAGTGACTGCTGAGCCAGAAGCTTTGTGCCTTGCACTTGTGAGAAGTGCTGACTGGTTCTCTGGGCTGTGTGAGGAAGCAGGCAGCCTGTGCATAGAATGCAGAGATAATAAAGCAGTTGCACAAACGAGCTGGCCAGCCCAGTGAGCTGCTGGGTGGCTTTGGCTTGTGCAGTGCTCATTGCCTTCTCTCCCAGGTCAATAGCATGTGAACAAGTGGTAGCTCAGGTAGCTGTGTTTGCCCTCCTCCCTGTTCCTTCTACAAAAAATGTGTTCTGGATGTCTTAGGTTTTTAAAGAGTATTGCACTTTACAGCTTTATTCCTTAAAGAAAGTCATCCATAAAGGAAAAAATGCTAACATTTGAGGTATGGTGGTTTATTTTCTCCTGTTATTATTAAAGTCACTTCAGAAACTGGCTGGGTGTATCTGGAGAGCTTCCCACCATCCCAGGCATTTGCTGGTTTCAATATTTTGCAGCAATTACACAGTGCTTTTGTAACACTTTCCCCTTGACCAAGAAGCATTTGTGAGAGAATGACTAAATCCCAGCACGAGTCCTGCTAAGTTTTACACACCTTGTTAAATTTAAGCATGTGAAGAGCTCCAGGATAGTTCCTGGGATTACTCAAAAATGTGCCTGTGGGTTTGAGGCTCTGCTGAGAAAGCTGGTACTGCTTACAAGGGGCTTCTCACCTTGGGAAAGGAAAAATGTGCTTGTGGGGTGCAGGGATATTAATATGGGAAATCTTTCTTCATTCAGTTGCACAGGGTCTGGTATTTGGAGGGCTCATTTTGTTAAATCATACATGAATGTTATTGAAGTGGTTCTGACAATTAACTTTGTAGGATTTTGTTTACTAAAAATCAAATCTCACTGGAAGCCTGGGACACTTGCTGTAATAAAAAGATTATGGATAGCTCCTGATAGCTTTTAAAAGCTGTTTAATTGCTGGTTGTGTCAAAGTAAGCAATTAAGGTCACTTAATCTACTTGATTATTCATTATATTCCTCTAGTAGTACTCTGTGCTTGGGATCTGTGAAAATGTGCATCTTGGGAAGCTGCTGCACTCATTCATAGCCCTCAGAACAGGGCACATGTGATAAGAAAGAAAACTTCATTCTGTGGCAGTGCAAGCAGCTGTGAATGAATGCCCTGGTGGTGCTACAGCAGGAGCTTCAAGGAAAAATGAGAAAATCTGAAAATGTGTAGTCATTTAAAGGCAGGTTGGTCACATAAACCAGTATGAATGGATTAGCTCTTAGATGGTACTTACACATTTCTATGAACCTCAGGCCAGATTGGTTTAAGATTAGATGGTACAGGTGCTTCATTTCTGATGCAGTCAGATGCTGCTGCAGAATATGGTGGGGACTGGATAACATGGGGTTACTTGGCATGAAGTAGAAAAATGGAAGAAATACTTTGAGAGCTTGTTTAGTGCTAGTGGCCATTGCAGAAGTTTGTTGGGATGATTAAATCTTGGTCAGTAGCTTTGTTCTGTCCTGAGTACTTAAGGTGGATGTAAGGCAGATAGGGAAAAAGGCCTTTTGCTTTCAGTCAGCTGGCAGGGGAAAAAACAATGTGAAAGAGGATTATCTGCAGTTCAGCTCTGACATCAGGGCCAGGTTTTGTTCCACAAGTGGATTTTTGGGGAACCCAGAGACCCAGAACAGAGAGAGTGTTGTGTCAGTGTGAGCTGCTCACCACATGTTCCTGCTCTGTGCAGCACAGACCAGACCTGGGCAGGTCAGGGTGACCTGTCCCTGTGCTGTGTGATCACAAAGGAAGTGACTAAATCTGCTCCAGTTTAGGAAAACATGGACAGAAGGATCTCAGCTGTCCTCTTGAAACGAATGGAGCTTCTGACAAAGGGCTCTGGTGTTTGCTCTGCAGTGCTGCTCGTGCAAAAGCAACAGCCCTGCTGCTGTTCAGCTCCTTTCCACAGAGCAGCTTAGTGATGGTGGGACCCTTGGAAAGGAATTTCAGTGCAGACAGATTGCAGACCTTCAGCATTCCATGTCAGTGTTCTCTGTGGTGTTCTGCATGAACAGGACAGGATCTGTACCAGCTCTGTGAATTCAGTACTGCTGGTTATTAATGAATTAATACAAATGAAGAAAGCTGTGATTCACATAACGGCAAAGTAGCAGCAGCGCCTTTGAGTTCTGCAAACTGAGCAACCATCAGGGTGGTGAAAAGTGCTGCTGGCCTGATGGAACTTCACCTGGCTGCTCTCCCATCCTGCCAGTTTTCTCCCTCTGCAGGCGTGGGGTGTGTTAGGAGATGGCAATCCATGGGTAATCCCAGCCAGCAGGGCCCTCAGGATCCCAAAGCGATTGTTAGCAAAGCAGGCACAACATTACTGTTGCCAGCAGAGCCAAAGGATAAAAACAAGCTGAGAATCAGGGAGTCATAACTGCCTCTCTGATGCTCCACATTTGCTGTGCCAAACATATGTTGGTATAGAAGAAAGTCTGATTCTAAATACCAAAGTGTGGGCAAGATTTAACTAAAGTTTCTGTAAAAGAAACCAAA